>NC_141691.1:474884839-476320813 GCF_964263255.1 Lissotriton vulgaris
TGACACATCTCCTCTGCTGTGCAGCTCAACCTCGAGCGGAACTGTTGCAAAGACCTTCATCGTATCACAGCCTGCTGTCTCATCAAAACCACTGCTTCACAACACATCCCCAGTGTGGGACCTCTCATCCCTTGTCAACGGCAGCCTAGCAGACAAACTCCACATCGCAGACTTGCATCTCCTGTGAAGCGATGCATCTCCCTGATTGAGCAATGCATTCTTGACGCCGGACTGCCCATCTCAAGCCCTCATCGATGTGATCCTCGATGATGACATGGGACCTCGCATCACAGCCTCATCGCATCTCGGAACCAACAAATCGCTTCAGCTGCACAAAGCATCTTTGATGTAGACCTTCTGTTATGATCAGGAATGAGATGACCATTTCATGATTTTTTAAAAATTTTCTTTACGGAGTTTTATATAGCGCAATTTTGACCCAAAGTTATTGAGTATCAGAGCGCTTTACTTAGCACCAGTTGCATTACATGAGGACACATTCATTTTTGTTAGGCATAGGGAGATTAAGTGATTTGCCCGCAATCACAGGACTTTCAGCGTCATTGCAGAGACTCAAACCCGGTGCCCCAGATTCGAGGTCGACCGCCCTAGCCGTTAGGTCAACTCCTCTTCCATTAAGAATCTGCACTCTCACCCACGCTCTTCAATCGCTTCATGGAACATCTAAGTGCTATTTTGAGCTGCACTAGCATTCAGTACCATATGTACGTGGATGACACTCAACTGTATTTGAAGAACTCCCCTCCAGATGGCATTAAAACTCTTAATGGGGCGTTTAAAAAAACTCAACAATGGCTAACGCATAATCATCTGTTACTAAATGCACCCTTAAAACAGAATTTCTCCTGATTACCCCCTGTAACTACTCGGTCCCTACACAAAACTGTATCAAACAACTCTCAGCACTCAACTGCACCCTTCATATGGTGGACTCCGCTTGTTCTTAAGGCGTCACCCTGGACAAATTCCTAAACATGCAAGGGCACATCCGTGCCACTATTAGGAGTGCCAATCCTCATCTCAACACTCTTAGGAAAATCAAGCCTTTCCTACCTCCTGAGGACATCCAGTCGGCAGTCCAATCCCTAGTTATGTCACAATTCGAATATGGTTTGGTGACCCTAGCCGGGCTTCCGAAGTCTAGGTTAGCTCCACTATGAGCTACTCTGAACGCCTCTGCCAGACTCATCATGGGCTCCAGAAAGCATGATTTTATCACACCAGACTTAGTTCAACTTAACTGGCTTTCCATTGAAGCAAGTATTCGCTTCAAGATAGCATGTATGACTCATAAAGCTATTCACTTCAATACCCCAATTTAACTGGCAAAAAACTCAAGCTCTCCGGTTCCAGTCAGAACTTAAGAAGCTCCAATACTCTACTACTGAAACCTCCTAAATTCAACAAAAAATAACTTACAACCCTGCCTTCTCAGGGCTGGCCCCAAAAATTTGGAATGTCCTTCCGCCGGAGATCAGAGCCAACACCTCGACTGCTCCATTTAAAAAACAGGTCAAATGGCTACTCTTGAATGAGTGTCATCAGCAATAGCCTCTATGACATTTGCTAGTCACTTCCTTCTCTTGCTTGACAATCATTTTACATTGTGTTTCGAAATGTATTTTGTTGTCTTTTTGACATAGTACTCTGCTAAAACGTCATGGCCCCTACTAGTAGGGCTGTTACCTGTTAATCCCTTGCTACTTCGTCTCTCCCTTGCACCTCCATTTACTGTTTGTGTTTCAGGTACCTCTTATGTCTCCTTACTGTATTGTACCCATGCTGTTTCCTCATGTCAGCGTTAGTTATTCTGTACAGCGCTCTGATACCTGTCTGGGACTTGTTTGCACTTCATACAACTTTTCAAATAAATAAATAATATCCCCATGGACAAGGTATATAAACAAGGAAAAAACATACCTTGATTTTACAGGACTACGAGTACCATGGGGCATATTATCAAGGGAGTTTAACTCCGCCTTTTAGGCTTTAAAAGCCAAGAAAGCGGAGATAAAATTATCTCCCTATTACCTAGCTGTCGCTAACACCAGTTAGTGACAGCTAGTAGGAGATAGCGACCATCTTGGGCACCACTTTGCATGTCAGTGATATTTATCACTAATGACATGCAAAGTGGGCGTGCCAAGATGTTAGCGACTGGAAACAGTCGCTAACATCGCTATCTCCTATTACCAAGTTTTGGAGATATTTGCGCTAAGCGCGAATATCTCCAAAAGCTAACGCCTGCCCTGAGAAGTTCTTAGCCATGTTATCGGATGGGAGGTGGATAGCATGGCTAAGAGCATTAGCTCGGTAATGCATGAATATCGCGGACTTTTCAGCGATATTCATGCATTGCGGCCGATTTTTATCGCATTTGCGATAAACCTTGGTAATACCAAGGTTTATCTGCGATAAAAATCGCCGCAGCTCAGCGGTAAATTTTTGTCTCTAACCAAGCAATAGCGATAATTATCGCTATTGCTTAGTAATATGCCCCCATGATATTTTGGCTTGACCTAGGTTGACGTCTACTGTTAACCACACCCAGTACCCAATGCTTACTATTTTAATTCTCCCTTGCTGGATAGAGAGGAGGAGTGTTGTCTCTCTGACTTGTGGTAGTCACACTCATGGAAGCTTGGAATGAGACTTTGTATGTTCGCAGCATTCAGAATCTTCGTGGAGCCTAGCCGATAGTAAATCTGTGGACTGTATGTGGCCACTGTTACACCTTTGTAATGTGTCTTTTGCAGCGCTGTGGTATCATTTTAGGAATATCTGTTTTAATTTTCAGTTTCAGTATAGCAGGAATGCATTTGTCTCTCTTGGCAGTGAACAATTGTTACTGCTTTCAATTTCAAAAGGTAAATAACTTTGCACAACAATTACATCTTCTGAGAAAAATAAACCTCACTTTGTTGTCAAGAAACCCTCGGAAAGGGCATTCAGCGTATTTGATAGTGAACACTGTTAATTTGCATTCAGTTTCAAAAGCGTAACGGCTTTTTCTTTGAAGTTAACTCTTCAGAGTAAAACTAAGATTCACCATGGTTATGAAGAACCTCGAAGAATGTGGATTTGTTAACCTTGTTAACAGCTTTCAGTTTCAAGCATTTGAAAGACTTTGCAACAACTATTAACTCTTGAGATAAATAAGACTTGCTTCTTTAGAAGCTGCAGGAAAGTGTTATTTAATTAAGGTGATCTCAGGTAGCAATTCAGTTTCATTGGCAAATACGAAGTCAGATCAAAGTATCATTAGCATACTTTAAAAAGTGCTGAGAAATGAGCAGTAGTTTCGAAAAATGTAAGGCATAAATATTTGATATTGCTGAGGAAAGCTGACTCAATTGTGAGAGAAAATCACAAGACTTCACCGGAGCTAGAAGGTGCAAGCTATGTGTTATATTCTTTTAGAGAGAAATAGTGTTAAAAAATAAAAATTGTATCAAGGATTTTCTCTCTCCCTACGTTTACTGAAGGATAAATAAGGATCTTATTTTGGAAAGCCTACCTCCTTTTGAAAGGAAAGATTTTCAAGACATTTTTTGAAGGTACTAAGGATATTACAGGTATATACATTTTGGATGATTATTGAATTTGAGACATGCACATACTATACTAATCTTTCCTATGTTTGTAATTGCATACCTCCTTCCCAGCAGTCCCTTACCCTCCTCAGGCATCTCAGGGTTCCTGTGTAAATTTCATTTAGGAAAAAGGTGGTGCCTGGAGGTGGGTCCATTCTTAGCATTGTGCCATTCCAGAGAAGTGCTGAATTCTTTACTGGCAGACCTGACAGAATAATAAGCCCACGACTATTTTCTTCTCCTAGGTGACAAAAACATCAGAATGGCTTCTTTAGATCATGTGCTTAGCACTTTAGCCACAGTAGATAAAAAAAATGGTGTCCAATAGAGCTGGGACAACAACTTTAGCACACAAAGGAGCTAGGATTGAATCCACTATCACCCATCTTTCTACCAGTGGAGACACTAGTTCCCTAGGACCCTCATCACCCACAAATATTTCCATGATGGTACCTGGCCACACCTCAGAGATTTGGGGGAGATTCAAATAAAATACAGATATTCCTGACTCAAATACAATTGTATTTTATGTGTCAACCATACTCTTTTATGGTTCTCAATCTTGCGTTGCCTTCGTTATTTCTTATCTAGGAGGGGAGACTGCTCAGTGGGCAGTTCCTTTAATACGCCAACATGTCCAGATCTTATATAAATGGTTTAAATTTTAGGCAGAATTTGTCAAAGTATTTGTTCTAAGAGCTGCTACCCTGTCTGCTGATATGGAACTCTTAGAGTTAAAACAAGAGAGTCGAGATCTTCATGCATATCTAGCCAATTTTAATCAGCTGGTTGCAGAGACTACCCAGTCCGAAGAAAAAAGGGGAGCAATATATTATCAGGGCTTAAAAGATGATCTGAAGGATTTATTAGCACAGGTGGAATCCGAACCCTAGAATTACATTGACCTTATTAATCTTTTCCTCCGACTTGATCATTAAATGAATGAGGAAAAGCTGATTTAGGGATTCTGGAAGAGTTGATTGGGTACTTAGGACCTCAATTGGACCAAATACCTATTGCTTAAGGAAACCTTCCGACATTGGATGAATTCGTTCTCCACTATCCAAATAGGAAAAAAGTTTTGACTCCGTACAGGTCTTTGTATATATTGTTGCAAAAAAGGGCACTTCGTTACAGAATTTCCTACTAAACCTAAGCCAAGAAGTGATTTGAAGCCTAAATCAGTAAACCCAATTCAAGAAAAGCTGAAGGAAAACTAGAATGCTCAAAAGGGGACCTTTTGGAGAAATATGGACAATCCCTTTCTTAACTTCAGAACTTTTGAAAGAATCTGCAAAGCACCTCATATCATCTATGACTGTAAAATTCTATTTTTTTTTTTTTGCAGATTTATATAGCGCAAACTTGACCGGAAGGTATTGGAGCGCTTTGCATGATCACCGGTTACGTTACACATGGACATATTACATTTTTTTGGCAGGCACGGGGAGATTACGTAATTTGCTCAGAATACCAGGATGTGGACGGGACCCCGAGGCTCGAACCTTGGTTTCCCAGCCCCAAAGTCGGCAATCTAGCCGTCAGACTACATCCTCTCACCTAATTAGTATCTCTCCCATTAATTCCCTGCCTGTTATATTCAAGTTTTGATTGATTCTAGAGCCACTGTAACCTTTGTTGATTCCACTATTGACAGAGATGTTCACATTAAACTACATAAAAAGAACATACCAGATTGTGTGTATGCTGTAGACGGAAAACGCTGATATCCGGTCCTATCACAGAGTACACAGAAGAGGTACAGTTCAGTTATGTAGGGGCCAATGATATACATGAGAGATTCAATGTTATTTATCCTCTGAGTTCCACCGCTTGTGCTCCACATTCCTCTGATACATTGGGACTCCCGTAAGGAGTTCCCCTCTGTTTATTTTCATGACCACTATCTACAAACATTGAGCACTACCAAAGGGAATAATTGTGCCTCTCTAGTACATTCTCTCACAGCTTTCCATATGGCCTCCACAGCCACAGAAAAAGATACTGAAATTCCCGACCAGTAGAAGCATTTTTCTCATGTCTTTGATGAGAAACAAGAAGAACAATTACCCTGGCATTGACAATATGATTGTTAAATAGACTTAGTCAGGAAGAGACGTTCCCGGCTGAAGAATAAATGCTCTTACTGTGACTAAAACTCAACATCTCAGAGAATATCTTGTCAAATATCTGGCCAATGGTTTCATTTGACCATCTAGCTCTCATGCAGCCTCCCAAATTTACTTTGTACCCAAGATGAACGGTGAGCTAAAATACTGAATTGACTATCATGCTTTGAATAAAATCTTAAAGACTAAATATCCACTGCCACTTATCCCAGTTTTACTAGATCAAGTAGAAGGAGCCCATATATATTTACTAAACTATATTTGAAAGCTGCTGATCATTTAGTATGGGTCTGCAGAGGAGATGAATGTAAGACTGCTTTTATAGCCTGATTTGGTTTATTTGTGTGTCTTGCAAATCTATTAGGGTTATGTAACAGCCCAGGAGTATTTTAATATTTCATCAATGATGTGCTCCGGAATTTTTTAGACCATTTAATTTTACTTTATATCGATGACATCCTGATATATTCCCCAAATGAAAACATATGTGTTCAACATGTAGCATCTGTCCTGAGTGCCTTGAGAACCATAAATTGTATTTTAAGCTAACTAAATGTGAATTCCATATAACAGAAGTTGTGTTTCTGGGATTATTCTATCTCCTTTTGGCATTCATATGGAAGGGCTCAAGGTCAAAGCACTTAGAGACTGGCCAACTCAAAGAATACACACAATGTACAATGTTTTCTGGGATTTGCCAATTTCTACAGAAGATTCATTGATCACTTGTCACAGGTCCTAACACCTATTAAAAGTTTACAGAGAAAATGAGCACTATTTTATTGGTCTCCAGATGCTGAGCAGGCCTTGCAAACATTGAAAAAAGCCTTTACCACTACACACATTTTACATCATCCCAATACTGAACAACCTTTCATTGGTGAGGCTGATGCCTTCAAAGTAGCTATTGGTGCAAGATTGTCTGAAAAATACAAAAAGAGCTAGCCATTTGTACCCTATTGCCCATATGTCAAGACAACTGCTCCCGGAACTACATGATTACAAGAAAGGAATTATTAACCATTAAAGAAGCTTTCAGAGGGTGTCATTATTGTCATTTGGAAACAAAACACACCATCACTTTTTTACAGATCATAGTAATTTGCAATTTATGTGATTAGCCAGCATTCTTACACCTCAACATTTAGGATGGATGCTTTTCTTCACAGATTTTGATTTTTCTAGTAACCTTTTGCCTAAGAATGCAAAGTAAAAAGGCATTGACAAGACAAGAGACTGAAGATAATAAATTAAAAGGTGAACAATTATCTATTCCAAAACCTCAACGTGTAATTGGTGTTTACAGGCAGGGAACCGTTCCTGATGAAGTTCGTTGCAATTTCCCATCAGACAAACTACAAGCTTTGATAAAAAACACAACCTAATTGAAAAATCATTGATAAATTATCCTTTCAAGAACAAAACTGTTTCTTCCTACTTAAATAACTCTGACAAATGGTGTTTTCCTGGAGTCACATGATTCCAACAGCAGGCCATCCAGGTATAGAAAAAACTATGCATCATATCCAGAGATGATTTTGGTTGTGTACATTATGAAAAGACATTAAAAAGACTGTTCAATATTGAGATGTGTTGGCTCAAACCAAAGTGGATTATTTGAAATCTCGAGGATTGTTGCTTCCTATTCCGGCTCTTAATAAAACTTCGGAACATATTTCACCTGATAACATAACTAATTTCCACAAATGTCAAGGAAGAGACACTTCTCTGGTAGTAGTAGGACTCCACAAAAAACATTTCTGAATGGGGTCACAGTTCACCTCTAAATTCCGGAAATCCTGGTGTTTAGTACATCAGACCAATACTGCCATGTCTACTAGCATTCATCCTCAAATAGACATTCAAAATGGAATGAGTTTACCAAAAATTGAAAAAGTATCTCAAGCACTATTTAGCAGAGTCTATTGGCTCTTGGGTTGATTTGCTTTGGTTGGCTGAAATTGTATCCCATCCTGCATATGTGTGATGCGTGGGGCAATACTCTCCTCAGGTGGTGCACCGTCCATCTAAGGGCGGGGAAGGAAAATCTTCTATTTTGTTATACAATCCTCATATACTCTAGTAGTGTCATGCTTCATCATCAGGTTCACACTGACTGCTAAAGTTCAGGGTGGGCTCAGTCATATTTCAGGGAGTATGTAGGAGAAGTAGACCAGAGGGCTTAAAGATAAACAATTATTCTATAACTCCAAGGTATCCCTTTATCCGTGGAGTTATTGGGTATATTAAAAAAGGGAGTACCTACTGGCATTAAAAGGTTGTGGAGTAGAAGGGAATTCCTGGAAACCGGCAATAAATGTATACACTCCTCAACTTGTGTCAGATTTAGTGTCTCTTTGTCACAGAAAGGAGACCCGTCAGGTCCACCAACAAGATGCACAGCCAATAATGTATCCAACATTTCAACCAATTTATTGTATTTTTGTCCCAATGGTATTCCATATTTAAGCCAATAACTTTTTGTTATAAGGTCTACCCTTGTCTTTCTCCTGTCCACCCTATCTTCCTTTCTTGTTTAGCCTGGTAACACTTAGAAAGTTCATTGATGTCACAGAATGTGGTGTGACCGATGTGTGACAGTTGACTCCTGGCTGCGCTCAAGGAAACAGCTCCTGGTGGGGCCTTCATACCATCTTACATCTTGGCCTACCTACTACCCTGACCTACCTACTTACCACCTCTGTACTTCAACTTCAATAAAGATACTTCCTGGAATAACTACATAGACTCCTATGAGATTTTTACTTTCGTAATTTTGGCGACGACGATGGGATGGGTGTGATATTCTTTCTGTTTAGACCTAGTTTCTAATATTCCGATATTCTGGTTGCATTTTCTTGGTTTACCTGAGACGTCAGGTGTATACTCATGATATTCCATTATTAGGATATTCTTCTTCAGTACACATACTTGCATCCTTTCTCGTTCTGTGTCATTGTTCCTTTTCTTTGCAACGCTAGCTCGCTCTTTTTACCATTTCACTTTACTTTGTATTTGCCTTGACGTCAGGCGCACAAGTTGTGGTATGTGTGCTGTCATTTCTAGTTTTGGCACATGTTTTATTGCTTTTACTGTTCCTTTGGGAACAAAGGGGATGGTGTTTGTGCCTTCTTTTTACTACATTTTCTTGATTGTAGTAGTTAATTTTCTTGATTGTAACAGTTCATTTTTGCTGTTTTTGTGCGATTCTTCTTTTTCTGATATTCTGTTGTCTTTGCATTTCTGCATTCTATGCAATATTTATTATTACGTTTTATATACTTTTATCTTATAATCTAATTTTGTTTCTTATCCTTTTTTCTATTTGTAAGGAAAGAGGATATGTTATAAGGTATTTCCTTGTCTTTCTCCTGTGCACCCTGTCTTCCTTTTTTGTTTAGCCTGGGAACATTTAGAATGTTCAATGATGTCACAGAATGTGGTGTGACTGATGTGTGACAGTTGACTCCTGGCTGAGCTCAAGGAAACAGCTCCCGTTGGGTCCTTCATACCATCTTACATCTTGGCCTACCTACTACCCTAACCTACCTACTTACCAGCTCTGTACTTCAACTTCGATAAAGATACTTCCTGGAATAACTACATGGACTCCTGTGAGGTATTTACTTTCAACACTTTTCATGCTCCATGGAGGCTCCTTTTTGTGACACATATGCACTGCATGCACGGACGGAGCACGAATCAAGATAGCATGCCTTCTATGCCATTGAACAAGATGAACATTGGAATTTAACTGTTGAGTGCACTCTGCCATTCTTTGTGTGCAAACTTTTTCTTTCCCAACATGCAGAAAAAACAGACACCATGAAACAGTCTTAAGAGGAGGCTACTGTCATGATAAGGAATCAGATGACCATTTTATTCGTATCCCCATGAACAAGGCTAATAAACAAGGAAAAACATGCCTTGATTTTAAAGGACTACGATTACTATGATTCTTTGCCTTGATCTGGCTGGGCTTCTCCCGTATATAAGTTAGCCACACCCAGTTATTAATGCTTACTAATCAAATTCTCATTCACTTGATGGAAAGAAGGAGTGCTCTCTCTCTGACTAGCAGTTGTGATATTCATGGAAGCTTGAAACTAGAGTTTGTAAGTTTGCAGCATTCAGAATCCTCGTGTAGCCCAGTCACTCATAAATCTGCCAAGTGAATGTGGCGTGTGAGGCGTGGTAAGCAGTGGTATGGTATGTATGGCAGGAATGCATTTGTCTCTGTAGCAGAGAATGCTGGTAATGGCTTTACTTTTCAAAAGTTAAAAGACTTTGTACAAACATTTAACTCTTCAAGAAAAAAAAAGACTCACTTTGTTATCAAGAAACACAATGAAGGTACATTCAGCTTGTTTGGTAGTGAATACTTTGAATTTGCATTCAGTTTCAAAAGCTAAACGATTTGATCTACCAACTTAACACTTCTGAGTGAAACTAAGATTCACCATGTTCGAAGCTCGAAGAATGTGGATTTGTCATGTTTGACAGTGACCAAGTTAAGCTCTTTCAGTTTCAAATGTTTAAAAGAATTTACAACAACAATTGACCATTTTGCAAAAAATAAGACTTTCTTGTTCAGAAGCTCCAGGAAAGTGCAAAGACTAATTATTTAAATGCAGCTGTTTGGTGTTTCAAAGATACAACAATTACAAACGCCGTGAAAACAATGTGTTCTTCATTTCAACATGATGAAAATAGCATACTCTTCATTGGCATATTTAACGTATTTATAAGTATCTAATAAATGGTAAAACGTGTACCCAGGACCGGTGAGTTAAATCTCAAGGGTAGACTGTAGCACCTATTGTGCAATATACTACACTGACAGTGTGAACATGATTACAGACTAAATATTTGTTGCCTGGCTGTTGCTGTTGTAAACTGAAAATTTGACCTGTCAAAATAACTCCTTTTGACAGGCATAAACCTTCTTTTGAAAGAATTCTAAGTCACAACCAAGTAGGTCTACTTGCCCATACGTTAGGATGCATGGGGCATATTATCAAGGGGGTTTATCTCCGCTTTTTTGGCTTTAAAAGCCAAGAAAGCGGAGATAAAATTATCTCCCTATTACCTAGCTGTCGCTAACACCAGTTAGCGACAGCTAGTAGGAGATAGCGACCATCTTAGGCCCCGCTTTGCATGTCAGTGATATTTATCACTAATGACATGTGGGCGTGCCAAGATGTTAGCGACTGGAAACAGTCACTAACATCGCTATCTTCCATTACCAACTTTTGGAGATATTCGCGCGTAGCGCGAATATCTCCAAAAGCTAACACCTGCCCCTGAGCAGTTCTTAGCCATGTTATCCAATGGTAGGTGGATAACATGGCTAAGAGCATTAGATCGGTAATGCATGAATATCGCTGACTTTTCAGCGATATTCATGCATTTCGGCCAATTTTTATCGCTTAGGAGATAAACCTTGATAATAGCAAGGTTCCTAAGCGATAAAAATCGGCGCAGCTCGGCGATAAAAATATCGCCGCTAAACCAACATAGCGATAATTATCGCTAGTTGTTGGTAATATGCCCCCATGTTATTTAAAAGTTGGGCATAGTTCCATTTCATGTCCTAACAGTGAAAAAGTGCTAAAAGCAATATTTACTGTAGCAGGGTTGGCTGTTCCATAGGAAAGCATTTGGATAGAATATTAGGTTTATTAAATGTAATTTTAGTCTTGGAAACAACTACTATTTAATTTGTTTGACTTTACAAAATATTTTTTACAAGTCCAATTCAATGTCAGATTTGTAATAAATATTTTAGAAAGATGAAGTTTGAAAATTTACATTTGCACTGACTGAGGTCCCTGGAAGATAAACCTGTATTTTGTTCCTCCACCTCGACCAGCTGGTATTTAGCATGTACATATGCTTAAATGAGCTGCAAACTTGTTCCCACACTTGGCTGGGAGCTGAGATAGTCCCTATCTTTAAGGAGGGCTCACCTCTGCTCCCAGCCAACTACAGGCCGAACAGCTTCATCGATGTGCCGCAAAAGCTCTTCGCGAGGCTGATCTTAGATCGCCTTATTGAGTGGATGGAGGAGTTTTCTATCCTAAGCCCCTACCAAGCTGGGTTTCGAAAGAATGTGTCCACTATGGACCAGATCTTCCGATTAACCCTGCTATATTGGAAAACCGTTAAAATTGAGGGAGGTTCACTATATACTGTATTTCAACCTAGTTCCGCGCCAGAAACTCTGGACGGTGCTTTCGGAATTGGGTATTCCCCCTCCTCTTCTGAACATGATAATCCGACTCCACACTAAGAACTTTGCCCAGGTCAGGTGTGGGAAGAATCCTTGTCAGCTAGATTCCCCGTTGGCGGGACGGTAAGACAGGGGTGCGTTCTGGAGCCCACCCTGTTTTGCCTTTATGTCAACGGGGTAATCACACACCTGAACGGAGTATCTGATGGTGATGTTCCAAAACTTGATGGATGCCGGATCTCTGCAATTATGTTCGCGGATGATTCGCTACTTCTATCAAAGACTTCTATGGTCATCCAGCGAGTTCTGGACAGTTTCGTGTCTTTTTGCCAAGACCGGGGGTTGGAAATAAACACCATGAAAACAAAATTCATGATTTTCAATCCCCCAGTAATAACACGTCCAAATCCGGTGATAGATGGAGTCCGCTTAGAAAGGGTTCAGGCATTCGAGTATCTGGGGCTTACCTTAAATGAAAGCAGGACTTGGGTGCAACATCAAATAAAATCACAACTCAAGTTGTCCCAGAAAACGAGGGGTATCCTAAAGCTCCTCAGTCAAACCAATTGGCCCACCCCTGGAAATTTACAAACTGCATGCCCGGGGTGCTTTAATTTATGGAGGTGAATTGTGGGGTTATAAATGTGGATCTGCGATAGCTGCCACAGAAAATACATTTTTAAGACAGTTGGTAGCGCTGCCCCCTAGCACACCACTTTTGCCCCTAAGGATGGATTTGGGACTCAGACCTATAGATGAGGAGCTGGGTCTCAAACCGCTAACCTTCTGGCGGAGACTCTGGGTCACCGCAGAGCTCAGGAACTATAAGCAAGAGCTTGCTGAGGTTCTAAGGCTGCCGAATGCGGGCAAACTACCCTGGCTCAAGTATGTAAGAGATGAGCTAGAGAAACTAGGCTTGGCGACACTATGGTCTGACCCGGAACATGCGTGCTCTAAAATTTCACGCAAGCATTTGGCCAAATTGGACCATGACAGCAAATTAACTGCCCTTATATCGAAGTCTCACTTAGGCACCCTGTCTAGAATGTTTTTAATGATCAAAGATTTTTATCAATTCGAGTCTGTCCTCGACGATGTTAGTCCTGTTGTTTTTAGGAAGTTGTACCTCCAATGGAGACATGGCTCTTTACCAATTAGGGCTCTTACAAGCAAGTGGTATCCATCCTCCCCCAAAAATTGTCCAGGGTGTATCTCGGAGCTGGATAATGAAATACATATTGTTTTCTTCTGCCCAGGCTACCGAAAATGTAGAAGGAGGTGGATTATCCCCTTATGTAAAAATATGGGGATTAAGCAATGTTCGAAAATTTATAGAATACTTAAAACTGATCTCTCCCCTCTAATTGTCTTCGTTGTAACGAAATTTTTGATATCAATGTGGAATACGAGGAGGAAGTATGTGAACATTGTTTGAACTAGGATCCAGTAGCTTCCCCCTTGTAGACACCCTGGAAGCTGATTTTTAATTGTGGATAGGAAAGTTGGAATGGCCGAATGTATGTATTTATAATGCTCTTTGTCACTCACTGTGAGGTAATGATACGTTGCTAGAAGACATTTTAATTGTCCTTTTATTGTTTATTTAAATGTATTGCATTATTTTTAACTGAATAATCTATGTGATTTCTTTCATGACAACATTGTCGAAATAAAGACTAAATGATGATGATGATGATGTTCAAACAACATGGAAAAATAGCCTTGGGTATGTAGAGGTGTTCTTGTGCCCTTGAAATGATGGCCTGAACGCTGGGCCCAAGAGTTGATTAACTTCAAAAAGGCCTTTCATGTCACAAACAGATGCTGCTAACATCCAGGCATGCACAAGTCTTTTGTCCCCAAGATAGACCAGCCTCCAATCACAGTGGGCTTCTTTTTGGCATGACAGAGTCACAGTCTGATTGACATAACTTTATATATAACATTTAGTGCACACTTTAAAGGAAGGAAACAGAATGCTAAAATAACTTGAGTATATCCACCGTATTATGGCTGAGAACTCAGCTTTGTTGTGCCAGAATTCAGTTTCCGAGTTTGTTGATGATATAGGGAATGCCTAAAACTGAAGTTTGGCGTTAGATAAGGAGGGAAACTAGGATTAACATAGTAAACATCCCCCACAAACACCCAGCCCTCACAGCAGAAGTTTAGAGTGGCCAAAGATGTTGGCTATCATGAAAATGCTCAAAGTGGGTAGGGTAAGGACTGGGTACCTTTCCCTATTAGTTAGGTCATCACCTCATGCATGCCAGGCATAAATGTGGCATCCACAGGCACCAAATTCAGAGCATTCCTAGAACCGTGGAAGAAAAGAAGAGGACTGGGCCTGCTGTCTGAGAAATGAGAAGAGCCTAGAAGACACTACCTGCTCTCCCTCTTGTGCAAGGGGCAAAAAAGTGGAATCCATGGGTCATAAGGCCAACCTCTTGTTAAAGCTACAAGACCACTACAATCTGCAAGATGACATTTCTTGCAACTGCACAGCTCACCAGTGGTCTTTGGACCTGGACTGGACCCTCCTGTTGGCCTCTGCATGCCACTCTTTAAGTCTTTATGTGATATCCTGAGGTGCTGGGGAGCTTTACAAGTCTACTCCTGTAGTGGATTGGGGCTTACAGGAGTACAGTAATCTTCAAGTCCATCCACGTTGCACCTTAGCACCCTTCTACGACAACCAAAGACTGTCATAGGAACTTTGAGCTTCTTGGCATAATTTCTACTTAAAACTTTAAAAATGTATATCTTCTGTTCCTCTCATAGGACATTTGTCATTTTGGTGTCAAATTGTTTGTTACAACTTTCTCCTATTTTCCTAATATTTAGTTTTTCTTGAGTGGTTTACCTGACAAGGTTTGTGATTATTACATGAGGTAGGAGTTTAACCCCCCCCCCCATTAACGTAGGAAACCAATTTCTTACAGTTTTCATATAACCGTTTGTTGCCATGCTCAATATGTTCTCAATTCAAGATCACATGCTGTAGGGAGAATCTGTAACCCCAGGGTCACACTAGTAGTCAACGTTGCTGAAGCCACATCCAGCTCTTCTTTTAACACACTGATGTGATTTATGTGCATTAGGGGGCTGAATTAGAATTTGGAAGAGACAGTAGCCTCTCCGACAAACTGTAGATCTGCCTGCCTGATTAAAGGCAGGAATACATTAACCCCTTGTGTGCTTCGGACGACACCCAGCTGTCCGACATCATGGTCGGCGAGTGCTGATGACTGCCGGGGGCCATCCGAATCCCGCCCACTCAATAAACCCCCCGCACAGCGGGAAAATTAGTGCAGCGCAGAAGGGGTTAAGTATGTCAGTGATGGAGCCAACTTTGTCTCCGTTGCTGACATAGTCCTCCAAAGGCCAACCGGAGTAAGAGCTATCAGAGGTTTCCCCATTAACCTGCCTACCTCTTTTAAAGTGGGAAGTTGAAAGGCTAGTTTTTACTATCACATATCTCCTTAAGATCTTACTACCATACATAAATATAAAATCTCTTTAATGTTTTCAGTGAATCTTTGGAGTATTTTGATCATATTCACCAACCCCCCCCACCCTGTCCCCACTGAGAACAGCTATTGACTGTTCACAGTGGTTGATGGGTTGGCCACAGAGACTGACTATTGCCAGACCCTACTCCCAGTCTCCTGGCAAGCAGCCCTAAAACCACCCCACACAGCCTTTAGGCGTGCGTGTCGGGGTTGGCTACAGAAACTGGGTGTGGCGTGGTTGGCTACAGAAACTGGCCTGGCCTATGGAGTTGCTGTTGCTCATGTCATATGCACTTATGTTTTTGTGTTAGTGCAAATTCCAGACCAGCATTTTGCATACAATTTTGAGAAAGTTGCATAATTTCCATGAAGTAAATTACAAAAGTGTCACCCAGGCTTATTGTTACCTCTTGGGATTCTGCAATAATAGTGTCCCATGTGAAATCACAACGACATCCTTCACGCAGGTGTACTTATAAGTAAGGATTATTCGATTATGCAATCAGAAGAAACAATTGTTGTGGTTTTATTCTTTTGTTACCATTAAGAATTTTTCTTTTAAATATGATTTTAGATCTTCTTTATTTAATACTACAAGTGCCATAATTGTCTTTTTCATTTAAAACCAGAGCTGGAATGATTAAAGGAAGCATATTGGTGGGAGGTGATGTTGTAAAATCATATCTATTTAAATATATTTTGTCACCAAATGTATCTTTTCTTTATGATAACTCACAAATTGTGTAAATTACTTCATAGTGATATACATTATCATATTTACTTGTCATCCATTTTTCCACTAAATACTATATCACATGGAGTGAATTCATTCCTTTAAGAAATATTAGGCCACACTTACAATCTTTGCAACCACAATATTAAGTACTGTTAAGATACGAAATCCCATATTATCAGACAATGTGTAGTTCTATTGTGTGATGAAAATAATATTAGTCAGAGACAATTTTTTCAATATATCCAATTAAATGATATATTATAAATGCATACATTTATCAACATTCACATAGAAGCAGTATTATTGTTGATGGTATTTTAACTGTCATGGAAAAATAATCTCGCAACAGCATGATCATATTCACCCAAAACAATAAAGATTTATGTTTTATAAATGCAAAAAGTAAATGAGCGTGGCTTAGCTTAGATTTATGCATTTCCTTCATTAAAGATATTTTGACATATAATGCTTGAAAAATTAATTTAATAAATAATGAATCCACCTTGAATATGATGTTCTGATTTTCTGTATAAACGTAATAACTGCACTCATGTTTCCAAATATGAATATAATTGTTAGAAGCAGATAATGAAACAAATATTACTTGCATTTGTTTTTAAAATCCTACTATTATTTTGGAAATCTTATGCTTGTATTAAAAATTGCATAATATTAAAAGTGTTAAAAATGTAATTCTAATTTGAATATGATTTAATAAAATGGCACATAAATAAATATATGGCTATTTCATAATGGATTTTAAATATAAATTCCTATATATATATTTTTTTTTTGCCGGTAACTTGCTTCATAATCTACACCCTTTTCCACACAATTTAGAGAAGGAAATCCATCAGTGGGATCATTAGCCCTTCTGCAAATGAAGCATCAGACCCATTGGGTGTGTTTGCCATGCTCCCAAATGCTCCAACTTTCACAGGGTCAAATAATACATGCGTACAGAGTCATAAGGCTGGCAAATAATATGGTCCTATAAAAGGCAAAAACTTTTGAATGATCATGCAAAATAAGTAGATTTGCTACAACTTCTCCCTTCACTGCCTGCTGTTAAGATGGACTTGCACAGTTCATGCCACATTTGAAATCAACTAAAGGACAATTTCTCTGGTGTGGGAACATGTCATGTTGAGCAGATGGTCAAAATCATAACAATCTTTCAAACGCAGAATCCCCTCATAGAGAACAACCTCAATGTCTGGACACAGCAGTGTAGTATTATTTTTGATAGGTTTTACATATTGATTGGACCATTCATGACCATACAGCATCTTCTGCCAGCACCTCACCTACAATATCTCATGGAGATATAGATAAGGAGAGCACTGCAGAGCTCTGCAATGCCACACACTGAGGCCCCTGACAAAAAATTGCTGTTCAACATCCAGTTCAACAACACAACACACTTTCTTACCTTAAGAAAACATTGCTTTCTGTCCCTTCACTCTGATCAGTTATGGTTTATTTCGACACACTTTTCTCCATTTTCAGTTAACTCTTTCGCAGAATAATGACACAAAGTAAAGCAATTTACTGCACGTATCTTTTTAATTATAAACATGTGGACTCTAAACAAATTCAATTGTCTTAGATTTAAATGTATGTCAGCGTTTAATAATATGATTTTGATATTGAATTAATATGACATCACTTTATTTTATTTAATTTTTTTAATTTGTTTTTATTGCAGAGTTAGAAACCACAGAATACAAGTAGTCAACCAGTCCACTCGTGACATCCCCCCCGATCAACAGGAAAGCGTATATCATACACAGCCATTCAGCCCGCATCCCGGAGGCCGGGCGGCATAATACTCTACTTGGTAGGAAAACATCACGGTGAGCGTCCCATAGGGACCATGGTCGAAAGATCGTTTTACGTATCCGCATTTTACTCCCCCACCCTCAACAATACCTTCGTCAGCCATTCCGCTTGCGTGATCAATGCTACTGTCCGTTCCAGGGCCCACCCCGAGCGCTGTGAAGCCTATCACACCTGGCCGCTCCTCCCCACCATTTCTAGCTCCGCGCGGTGCCCAATTGCCCCACTTAACTCGAAGTCGCCCTTGCGGACAACCAGCTTCCCGGCTGTCGACCCACCCAAAACTCCCACTGAACAACCCCCCTCTATCCCCACCCCGGCAACTGCTAATGGTGTGTGCTTCATGCTGATGTGTTGGATGGAAACACTACAGTGTCAATGACCACTCTGTGTTCGTTTGCCCCGCAGTGTCCGCTAGTCCTATTCCCTCAATCCTCATCCTCCACCAAAGAATCACGCAAAGCCTGCACCACCAACTCCCACACACGCGCTGCATCCAAAGCCTTCTCATCACCAAGCTTGACAGCCTGCTTCATCCGGAGCACACTCTCGCATTCAGACCACCGCAGCAATTCGTTCTTCCATCTCCGCAGTGACGGCCCGCCCTTGGACTTCCAATGCCATGTTATTTCTCTTTGCGCCAGTATCAGACCCAGATCAATAAATTTGCTCGTCACCTTGGTGTGTTTGGTGTGTGGGAACCAGAGCAGCAAGCACGCCGCCATATCAAATTCCACCTCCCTGTCGGTCACCTCGTTTAAGAGGTCCCCCACCTCCGCCCAGTAGGCCTCCAGATGCGAGCACCCCCAGAGCAAATGATCCATGTCCGCTCCTAGAGACGCACACCGCGGGCACCTAGCGTCCTGTACCTGGAAATACCGCCGTATTTTTTCGGGGGTCAGGTAGGCCCTATGGAGTACATAGAAATGCACCTGCTGGAAGCGCGCATTTCTCGTGCCCTTCCACGTGCGCCGCAAGATGTGGCCCCACGTCGTGTCAGGAATGGGTCTGCCCACACTCTCCTCCCATTTAGCCTTGAGCCCCTGGAGCGGTTCCAGTCCCTCGTTCAGCATCCTATTATGGAGGCATGTCACAGCCTTGAACGTGCCTGCTGCCATCACCACATACTGGCATGCCATAGTCGTGGTCGGTTCCATGAGCCCCCCTTTCCAGTGCTTCTGTATAGCCGCCACCACCGCCGAGTGTAGGAGAAACCCCCCATCAGGTAGCCCGAACTGTTCCCGAAGCACCTCAAAGGGTACCAGGGCCCCATCGATGTACAGGTCTTCTACCACCTGCAGGCCCGCCTCCTCCCAATCCAGTAATGGGGACCAGTCGCCCCCGTGCGGCAAGGCCGTCAGCATACCGATCGGGATCTCCGGCGCATAAGGCCGTGTCGCCTTCGCTCTCCTAAGGCTCCGCTGCCAGCATAGCCTGAGTGTCCGTTCCTCCATAGTGAGGCCCCGCAACTCAAGTCTCTGCTGCATAACGATATAGGACAACACATGGCGTTGTATCCCCTGCTCTTGATCCGCCTCCGGCCCCCTAAACACCCTGGCCACGTTCTGATGAGGACCTGCAATTGCGCCGCTAGATAATATAGCTCAAAGTCGGGTACAGCCATGCCCCCCTCGACCTTGGGACGAAGCAGCGTGCTCAGCGCCACTCTACGGCGGCCATGCCCCCATAGGAACCCAATAATCATCGTCCTCAGGTCTCTAAAGATCCCCTGAGGAATCCAGATAGGCAGTGTCCGGAAGTAATACAGGAAGCGGGGGAGCGCCACCATTTTTAAAAGAGCTATCCTACCCAGAACCGTCAGCGGGAGGGTCGACCAGAAGGCCATGCTGCCCCTCAGTGCCCGAACGCACCGACCGATGTTTCCCTCCAAGAGGTCCGCGGCCGCGTGGTAGATGCGGACTCCCAGATAAATGAAGCAAGACGGCTCCCAGAGCACCCCCAAGTCACTAGCAGGGTTGGGCGACTCCGCTCTCAGCGGGAACACACAGGTCTTCGCCCAGTTGACCTTAAGTCCCGACAGCCGGCCAAACTCCGACAACAGGTCCATCGCTCCTTCCAGGGCCCGCGCCGTATCATCGAGATACAGAAGTAGGTCATCCGCATACAGCGATATATGATGTTGCTGCCCGCCGCTAGTTATTCCCGCATACTTGTCACCCGACCTCGCATGGACCGCCAAGGGTTCCATCGCCAGGGCAAACAGTAAGGGGGAAAGGGAGCACCCCTGTCTCGTGCCCCTACCCACCGGGTATGTCGCAGACACCAGTCCACCCAAATGCACCCGCGCCGTCGCCGAGGCATATAAGACCTTCGTCCACCGGCGGAACCCCTCACCCATGCCAAACCTCTCCAGCACTCCATCCAGGAAGGTCCATTCCAAGCTGTCAAAGGCCTTCTCGATGTCCACGGACAGGACCGCTTGGGCCCCGTCCCCATCCAAGATGGCGTCCATTATCCCCACCAGGCGTCAAATATTCAGCGCCGTGCTCCTCGTGGGGATAAACCCAGCCTGATCCCTGTGCACCAGGCCCGTCATATGTGGGGCCAGTCTGGTGGCCAATATCCGGCTCAGGATCTTGTAATCCACTGTCAACATGGACAGCGGGCGATAGGACCTCACGTCCGTTGCGTCCCTACCAGGCTTCAGGAGCGGGACAATCAAGGCCTCACGCATGGACCCAGGCAAGCTTCCTGTTTCAAATGCTTCCGTGTACACCACCAGAAGCCTGGGGGCCAAACTGTCGACATACTGCTGATAAAATTCTATTGGTAACCCGTCTACCCCGGGCGTTTTATTACGCGCCATATGTTTAATAGCCACCCGTATTTCAGTGAGCGTGATCGGGCCACCCAACTCCTTCGCGTCCTCTTCATCTAGGACCGGAAGCTGCCTCGCCCCTAGGTACTCCGCTATGTCCTGGACCTCCACTCCCAACTTACTCTGGTACAATTCCTGGTAATACACCCGAAAGCACTCCAACACCGCTGCCTGGGAATACACCATCTCCCCCTGTGCGTTGCTAATGCTAAGGATCGGGCAACCCCTAAGTTCCGGGTTAGCAAGTCTGGCCAAGAGTGTGCCCACTTTGTCCCGTTCTGCATGCGCTCTAATGGTGTACTGCCTGTAGTCGTAACACCTCAACCGTTCTGTCTCGGTGGCGACCGCTTCCTTCGCTTCCAACAACTTGGTCTGTAAGTCCGGGCTGGCCGGCCTGCGGCGCTCCACATCTCTCAAAGTCTCTTCCGCTTTCATAAGTGCATTCAACACAGTCGTACGAGCATTCGAAAACCTACCCAGACACACCCCTCTTACCACCACTTTCATTGCATCCCATTCAGTGGACCGACTCGTGGCCGTGCCCTCATTCTCATCAAAGTAACGGCCGATACCCTGCTGGACAGCGTCATGGAATACTGAGTCCTCTAGCGTCTCCGGACGAAGCCGCCATGTTGGTATCGCCGAGCGCTCCCGCTGCCACTGGATGTGTACCAATAGGGGGTTATGATCTGAAATAGTTCTGGCCAAGTACTCCGTATGAGAGATCAATGGGGCTAGGGACCCACTACAGAGCACCGAATCTATCCTCACATGCAGCGCGTGGAGAGCAGAGTAAAAGGAATAATCCCTGGTGTCTCTGTGCTGCTCCCGCCATACATCCAGCAACCCCCATCTTTCCTGCCAATCCTTCCTGTGCAAGGCCAACTTGCGCACCGGGGAGTCTACCAGTGGGGGATGGGACCTATCCAGAGCCACATCCGTAATCGAGTTGAAGTCCCCCCCTAACATTATCGGGCCCGCCAGGAATGAAGCCAAGGACCCAGAGAGGCCATCAAAATATCTAGCCTGATCTGTATTTGGCGCATACACACAGCAGAGAACCACATCCCTTCCATACAACCTCCCCTCCACTGCTACAAACCTACCATCAGGGTCCACCACTTGATTCAGCACCTGGAACGGTATCCCCGCTCTCACCCAAATCAGCACCCCCCTGGCATATGCTGAGTAAGTGGTGCCGAACACCTGGCCCCGCCATCTTTTTTGCAACGCAGCGCACTCTTTTTTAGTCAGATGGGTTTCTTGCAGCATAGCAATCTGTACCCCTCTTCGCACCAGGTATGCGTGTACTTTGTGGCGTTTAACCATAGTTCGCAGCCCACGGACATTCCACGTCAGGCATTTCAGGTTAGGTAATGTCCCCATACCAACATCGAGCAGTCCGATCCAAGTAACAAAAGTACACATCCCTTCCAAAGCAGTTGCCCCCCCCAAAACACACCCTGAACAAAAAAAAAACCAAACCCCACTCCCCAGGACAGAGCCTACAAACCCAATGTCAGCCCCAATCCAAACCTCGAACCAACTACCCATATTCCTACCCTGTGGTCTCCACAACAGCAGGCCTCAAGGGCCCAAGGGGGTGAGTTATCGCCGACCCCAGCTAGCGGAGCCCGCACCCCGTGCCCTCATCCCCTACTGCGCGTTCAGCCCCCCCCCCCCCGGCAACCCACTCATCTCCAACAGGATACCGCCCTACCATTAGGTCTCGAGCAAGTCCCAACACAGTCTCAACCGCAAAATATTCCATCAGAAGTCTGGGGGGTCACCACCCGTCCCTTCGAGCTTTCCGCCTCTGAGAGGTCTTCTCCCGTTCTGCTGCCTTCTCCGCCCGAGTCCGTTTCCACCCGGTCACTGTTCTGTTGCGACCCCGTGATGGCCGCCGTCGCTGCGAGCGCATCTCTCTTTTCCGCAGCCATCTGAGCCTCCCGTTTCTCCCGCTGGCGCCTGTTGCGGGACCGGATGTGCTGCGACTGTCTGATCCGGGGCTGCTTAGGCTGATCTCGCCGACTTTTATGTGACCTGTCCGTCCCCGCTCTATACGACTCCAG
Organism: Lissotriton vulgaris; assembly: GCF_964263255.1. Taxonomy (NCBI): domain Eukaryota; kingdom Metazoa; phylum Chordata; class Amphibia; order Caudata; family Salamandridae; genus Lissotriton; species Lissotriton vulgaris. The sequence goes on from NC_141691.1 coordinate 474,907,813, forward strand.
CCATTGCCAAACTTCGTCCGGGGTCTGGAAAAAGTGCGTAGTTCCGTCAAGTATGATCCGCAGCTTGGCCGGGTAGAGCAAGGAATATTGGATGCCTTCCTCCCGGAGCTCCTTCTTCACCGCTAGGAACGATGCCCTGTTCTTCTGGACCGCCTGAGTGTAGTCCGGGAAGATCGTGACCTTGCTGTTTTCCACCTCATACGGGCCCGACATCCTAGCCCGCTGGATGAGGAGATCCCGGTCCTTATAATGGAGGAGCCGCACCACCATCGGTCGGGGGGGGGCGGCCAAGCCCTGGCGGGCGAGCAGGCACCCTGTGGGCTCGCTCCAGAGTAAAGAAAGGAGTAAGCCCCTCCGGTGCCACCACCGTGCGAAACCAGTTCTCCATGTAGGCCACCGCATCCTTCCCCTCAATTCGTTCCGGCAGGCCTACCACCCGCACGTTGTTTCGCCTGTTGCGGCCTTCTGCATCCTCCGCCCGTCGTTCCAGCGAGTCCAATCGGGCTAGAATATCCGTGATCCTGTGTTCTGCGGTCACCACCGACGGCTTCAGGTCCAACAACAACTGATCATGGTCCTTGACCCTATCTGCCAGCTTCGCATGGTCAGCTCGCAGTAGCCCCAGTCCCGTGGCCACTTGTGCAATGTCCTGGTGCAGCGCCTCCTTGGTCGAGGTGATCGCATCGAGTATGGCGTCTAGGCATCGGTGCAGCCGCTGCTCCTGATCCGACTCTGGCGGGGGAGTCTCGCCCATCCGGGACGATGCCGCCAGGTCCCCCTCAGCGCGCTCCTCGGCCACCAGCCCTCCGGTCGCTGCCATTTCAGGATACTGCGTCACAGGCCAGCAAGCCGACCAGCTTCTGCGCTCGTAGTCCGGCGCGAACTACCTGGCACCGAGCAGAGTCAAGCGTCGCCACCGATGCCCTCAGGGCCAGTTGCCAGCGTGGCGGACACTGTCCCGCCGGTCCCCTCGGAAGCCTGAGGGGGGAAGAAGGAGACAGAAATGGCGGCCAGCGAGGGACCTCAAGGCCCGGGCGGGGCGATTCTCTGTTCCCCGACCTCAGGAACTGGCGCCTCTGTCCCCAATGTCTCGATCTATCGGCTGCAGGGCCACCCGAAAGCCGGCGACACCTCGGTTCAAAGTTGATGTCCGGGGCTGCCCGTCCCCATCGGCGCCATTTTCTTCTCACTCTCGGTAACACCTCGGCCGTCGCCCAACTCGGTCTCCTCGGGGCCAGCAGTCTCCCAGCAACTTTCCGTCTGTGCCCGGCTGTCTCCTCACCCTTCAGAGGGCAGGAGCGTCGACCTCGGGTCACCCAGGGTGCCAAAGACAGGAGAATTAGCGGGATTCTGCGTGGAGCTGCGAGCTCACGCCGCCATCCCGATCGGCGTCCAAGCCACGCCCCCATGACATCACTTTATTTTGAAAAAGTAAAAAAGTAAGTTATATAATAAATAATTAGATTACCACAATGGAAATAATACCTATTCCAAATTTGTTTTTGAGTAAATTCAGAAATGTATTCTTATCATACACACATATACTTTGTAACACACACTAAGAAGAAATTTGAATATTCGTTAAGATATGGTTACATTAAGACTTCTTATGCATAGATAAAAAGTAAATTGAGATAGATATTTGAAGTCAATAAACTGTAGCATTTATTACAATCACAAAGGTTAGGAGCTACTTTTGAATATTACATTTTAAATACCAAAATAATAACTGAATATATTAAATGCAACCCAAAAATAAAGAAATATATATAATAAGAATTTTAAAAAAATCATCAACAATTGTATTATTTTATATTTATTCAAAGAAATAAACACATAATTAAACCATCATTCTTATCGACAACAAAACAAGTGGTGTGTATATATATCATTCCCCTTCCTCCTGAACACATCCAGTAAAGGCAACAACACACACAGGTACATTACTTTTCTTTAGTTTATTGAGTCCTTTACATCAATCGAGTTTCAGCTACTCATTAGCCTTTATCACTGATGGCTAGATGCTGTTTTTTCCTCTTTAAACACCTCCACACACGTGAAAGTAAATAACTAAATTGTGTAAACAGACTACCACACAGTCTTTCTTCTCTTCGTTGTCTGACTACATCCCATTCTTTACATGTTGGATTGCCTCAGCAACACCCATTTGTTGACCTATGCATTAAAGACCTGTACTCCCTACAGGTCTTAAATCTAAACATTGCACATATCTTCCTTATCTCAGTAGAATACATATTTAACAATAAATACATATTTAAAAACGACTCCAGGCTATACATATACAAATTACATATATCCTAAATACTTGCATTGCAATAAATATATTCAAGGGCTCAAACTTAATAGGCATTAACAAAGTTTCATACACATATTAATTCGAAAATATGTCATTAATACAATAAAATTAGTAACAATCTCTTCTATGTAAACCTCTTCTATAAAAAACTTTACAACACCTTTCATAACAGTATCATCCTAATAATTCATAATGCTGGTTTCTCCAATTTTTTTTAACAAGAACATAACTACCCTCTTCTCCTCAAAGGTTCATCATTTCTGTACTCTTTCATAATTAGCCAGTGCTTTAAATCAATTCCACCCAAGTGGGCAACATCTCTCTTAGGTCTACTGGTTGCGTGTTGAGGCCCCACCATATGCTTTCCTCGGTCAGACATCCATCCATCGCCCTCATCTCAATTCAAAACTAATGTGTCAAAAATGTGCAACATTAATCATTTATTGTCCCTTAATACATAATAACTACTGTTAAAATCCTCCTTTTTAATTATGTTCAAAGGACAGCAGGGATAGCAATTAATCCCTCTTTCTCAATCCTCTTACGAATGTGTGAAAAGGTCTTCTTCTATATTGAGACCACCTGAATCTTTCGTATTAAATTCAGTAATGTATCTAGACTCCAGTTGCCTCAATTTATGCCTATCATCTCTACAAATATTCTTAAAGACTTAATCCAGTAGCCATTAGGTAGGTATAGTTAGGACCAACGTTTCCATAGGAAAAGCATTTGTTGTTTTGCCAATACCTTTCGCACCGCTTGGCAAATCTTCACTTTTTTAAAAAAGTTAACATTTTGGTTAGCTGCTGTGTTGAAAGTTTTGAAAGCAGGAGCCAAGAAAAAAGGGGGCCCCCCACCATGCGTTTTTACCATGGTAGGTCTATGGGGATTTTCATTTGTTTAACTCAACTACAGCCCGAACCACTGAATGGATTTACACCAACTTTGGCAGAAAACTAGATGATGGTCTGGATAGGCTGCTTTTTATGACGTAGTGTAAATCCATTCAGTAGTTTTGTAGATATTTAAGTAATAAAATCTAGCTATCTCGGGACGCTAGTCCTTGCAATGGACTCATGGATCCTACTGAAATCTGATTGGCTGCCAACACTTTAACGAGGAAGTGTTGGCAGCCATCTTGGGACTTGGTTGAAGCAGAGTCCCCCAAAAATGTAAAAAAGAAGGAAAAGGGGCAGGGTAGGAATACCCTGACCCCCAGATATGGTGAGGGGACACCGCCGGGGGTTAAAAGTATTTTCCTATTCTATTTTGCAGCAAATTCATGGATGGACCTGTGGATCCACAGCAAAATTAAAGAAAAAAGAGCCCAGGCTCCCGCTCATCTTTTATAGGAGGCCCCAGGGTGGGCCAAATCCTGGGTGCAGTGTTCTATAATTATGTGGGGGTGCCTATGTGGTAACCCACACCCTTTGGGCTGCCATCTCCCTGTGGCAAACAATAATACACTGATACAGGGGCCCCACACAGACCCCCTGCAGTCCTGGGGACTGCCACCTTCGTAGGGCTAAACATTTAATTAGTGCCGGAACAGACCATATAGGTAACAAGGGGAGTTAGGCCCAATGGGCTAGTTTCTGACTGGGCCATATATAAATGTGTAGCAAGGGGATAGGCCAGGACCTATTTTGTTTTGGCAGCTTATTTCCATTTGATATGATACTTTATTTATACATTTTATTCCACTTTAAAAAAATCTTTGTTATCTACTGAAAACAGAAAGAGACGATAAAGTCCTTATACAGAAAGTGCTTATGTACATGTGGTTCACAAAACATTAAACAACAATATTGTGTTTCGAATACACAACATAAACAATCATGTTATCTTGATGATCTTGTGTTACCTTCAGCATCAAGGTCTGAGTATTGTTTCATATATAAATATTATTTCATAAACATTTCAAAGATGTTATATGCATCAATGTTTCAATTAAGAAAGAGGGAACACAGGGAAAACATTGGTGTCAAATACATGGGACTTTTCTCAGTATATAGACAAAAAATGATTTCATAATTCTTCCATGTTCATATCCTATGTCATGATTAAGCCAAGGCGTTTCGAGTCTCTAATAATAAATATGTGGACTCTCACCAGGGCACTTTTTGGCAGCACTGCTTGTTTCTTGACTGCAGTGTGTTTTCTGTCAGCTCAGTTGTCTCCATTTTTTCTTCAAGCTGGAGTTGTTTGATTCTGCCTATTTATTGTTTCAGTTATCGACTCTGAAAGCCATGTTCACTAATAAACAGCGGGGAATTTTTCTTCACGTTAATTGACTCATGGAACTTCATGTATGGGCTCTCGTCCTCGTGATGTGCTTTTCAGTTAATGTGGCGCGTCTTTCTTAACTCCTTCTGTTTGCTCTCATCACGGATTTTTCAGTAAGGCTTTGGCATTTCCACAATAATAAAATGATACAGCGGGCCCAAAGAGACCCCCTGCAGCCCTGGGGACTGCCAACTCCCCAGGGCTAATCATCAACAGTGCTGTAGCGGCTCATTTGGCATCACTTGCAGCCTTAGGGACCGCTACCTCTGTGGGGCTTTATGTATGTACAAAGTGAGGGGGGTGCTTAAACCTCACACAGCCCCGGGGACCGCCACTTCCCTAGGGCTTTAACATAAAAATGTGGGCCTGCCACCTCCCCAAGGCAAAAGTAAAATTGGAGGTGGGACAAAGATGGCTCTGGGGACCACCACACCCCAGGGCCAGCTATGTCCCATGTTGCACACCTCAGGGACATAGCTGTTTGCTATGTCTTGGCAGGAGCTTTACTGCTCCATCCAAGACATAACAAACTGTACTTATTTTCAGCAAGTGAAATGCTCTTGGTTGCCTAAAGCAAGCCCAATTGCTTTGATAGGGAGGGAGCTGCTGGTTCAGCAGCTCCCTCTGTGTTAAAGCAGTGCCGGCTCCTGTAGGAGGTTGGGAGCTGGCAGGGACTGAGTGGGCTTTGAGGCTCCACCCGCAATCCCCAACATTGCTTACTGGGTGCCCTGGGTGTGACCAGGCACCCACACTAGAGGCCGCGTCCCAGGTGATGGGGTCCCGGGGCAAAAATCAGTCCAGGGAGGGGGGCTGTGTGGCCCACTCCCCCATTTAAAAATGCCTGGCCCCAGGGAATGGGAGCCCCATGCCCCCCCTAAAAAATACTAAAATAAAAAATAACCAGCAAATCACCAGAAGCCCCACCCCTTTTCTACAGCACTCTACAAACTCACCTCCTGTGGCACTCCTGGTTAAGGTATGAGGCCCCCTTGCTTGCTGAGAGTCCTTGGGGGCCAACAGGCTTGCCTGTTACTGTCAGTAAGGCCCACACAGTGGGATGGCTGAGAGGTGTTCAGAGGCCATGCCCCTTTATCCACTCTGCAAAAGCACCTTCGTGTGTGGATGAAGTACCCTTGGCTGCTGAGGGTCCTTGGGGGCCCACTGCCCCACCTGTTACCTCCAGTAAGTTCCATAGAGCACAATTGCTGTGATGTCATTTGGAGGCCATGGCCCCTTTCTCTACCACTGTGCAAGTACACCTCCTGGCACAATATTGGTTGGGGGATGAAGCACTTTTGGATGCTAAAGGACCCTGGGTGACAAGAAGCTCTCCTGTTACATCCACTAAGTCCCTTACACCGGCATTCCTGAGCCACGCCTGCTTTCTCCACCAGTCGACAAACGCAATTACTGGTTAAAAAACCTAAGATTACAGGGATGTTATAGTTAGGAAATATATTTTGAAAAACCTTTGAAATTCACCAAAGTAAAAGCAAAGGTTACAGGGATGTTATAGTTAGGAAATAGAATTTTACTAAAAAAATAGAATATCACTAAAAAACCAAAGGTTACAAGGATGTTATAGTTAGGCTCAGCTTTCCCTTGTACAAAACCAGTAACAATTCTGCAGTTATTGACACCTGAGCTAACTACAACATACACCCCTGCAATGTTCTACTTACAACCTCACATATTACATCACTCATGACATGGTCAGTGACATCACTCATGACATCACTGATGATATCTCAAATGACATCACTGATGACATCATCAACAGAACTACTCACACTCCACTTAAACCCCATACAATCTCTTGTATGCTCAAACACAAACACACATGCCCACACAACCACTCACATACCCATTCATAGACGCATATTAGTATTCACACACTTACTCACTCCTCAATAGAGCCACTCACATACCTACTCACTCACTTGTACAGCCACTCACACAACCATTCACTCACCCATACAACCACTCATACAACCAGTCACTCACCCATACAGTCTGTCAGACAGCCACACCCTCACCCATACAGCTACTCACACACCTACTTATTTACCTACACAATTACTCACACACCTCCTCACTCACCCAGACTTCCCCTCAACATAGCCACTCACTCACCCATAGAAGCACTCACACACTCACTAAGACACCCACAAAAACACTTACATACCCATTCACAAATCCACATAAGAACTCACACAGTCACACAGTCACTCACTCACCAATAGCCCCATTAACATGGACACGCACTCTCCAATATAGCCACTCACACACCAACTCACTTAATAAAACATCAACTGAAACAGCCACTCACTCACCCATACAGCCACTTACATATCCAGTCACTCACTCATAGAGCCATTCAGACACCCACTCACTCACCCATGCAGTCACTTTACCTCCACTTACCCACCCAGAGAGCCACTCACTCACCCATAAAGCCGCTGTAAACTCACTACTCATTCACTTGTACAGCCACTCACACACCCATTCATACTCCCATACACCCACTCATACAACCAGTAATTCACCCATACAGTCTGTCCGATAGCCACACACTCCACTTACCCACCTATAGAGACACTCGCTCACCCATAAAGCCACTGACGCACCCACTCACTCACCAATTTCTAAAGATTAGTTGTAGTAGATAAATGGTAACATAATAGGACAAGACCATCAAACATGATGGATACAACATGGCAATTGCAAAATGTACCTTTGAGAAAGCGATACTTAAAGACATAGATCAGATGAACTATTCCACCGCTTTTCACAATCTTTCCAAACAAGAAGGGCAAACTTTAAAAGCTCTGACAGTGGATCCCACCATTACCATGAAACCAGTGGATAAAGGGGAGCAATAGTCCTCTTGACCACAGGTCATTATGATCAAGAGTGTATACAACAACTATCAGATAATCGTTACTATCATCTGATCAATTCTGACCCTACTCCAAGACTATTCACCCAAATAAAACAGTTGGTCTCCATGGCGAAGATCCAAGCCTGGATTACTAAGAATGAATCAGATTTTCTGATAAATCCGGCACCCATAATTCCCTAATTTTACATCCTGGCTAAAAGCCATTAAGGGCTGACACCACCAACAAGAAAACCAATAATATCAGGGTTTAGCTCACTGTTAGAACCTTTGAGCAAGTTCTGCGATTGCTTCCTGCTACCACAGGTGGAGAAAATGTCTTCATATTTGAAGGACACTAAAGATTTTCTGAACTTAATTGAGAATCTGCAGACACCACAGACAACTGACCTTATGATTACCCTTAATGTTGAAGAAATTTACACCAATATCCCAAAAGATGCCACTATCGAGGTGTTAGAAACCACTCTGCAGGCAAAGGTTGGGATGCCAACTACTCCAATCAGTTTCATCACAGAGCGTGCAACAATTGCTTTGAAAGAAAGTTTCTTTCAATTAAAAAACTAACTATACTATGAAGTACGATGTACTTTGATGGGGAGTACCTTTGCTCCAAGTGTAGCATGTCTCCATATGGCTGGATTTGAGAAGCAACACATCTTTATGGATCTCAACCCATACAATGCCACAATGGTACTCTGGCATTGATTTATTAACTATAGTCTCATCTTTTGGCATGGCAACATGAAGACATGTGGCAATTTTTGCACATGGGTGAGTACTTAGAACCCTCATCTGAGATTCACAAACACGATCTCTGAGATCTGTATAAAGGCTAGGAATAACCACAATAAAGATGTACTAGCTCCTACTGTTAGAATCTCAGATGTGATGATTACATGTGTAACAGCCTTCACACCGGCATCCAATAAAATCCAAAAACTGATAAAAAAAACACTGGAATACTTTACTGGCTGGCTCTCTCAGTATTCAAAGCCCACGCTATGAATTTAAAAGGACTCAGATTTGAAAGATATTTTGGTCCACACAAGACTATGAGTGCCCTCTAAGATACAACAACCCACTCTTTGGGGTCTGTGTGGGTCATGCGCTATGTGCCCATTCACAAAAGCCATTAAACAGATTAACCGGACTCAATACCCACATGGACTCAGAAAGGATCTGCCAACTGTAGTAGCAAGAATTGTGTTTACGTAATCACTTGTCCATGTACTTCCGATATTTAGGGTTGGCAATCAGGCCCATAAAAACACGGATAATGGAACATTGCAGTAATGTGAGTTGCAAGCGCAGTATGACAAAGATGTCAGCACATTATCTAATGTCCAACCATACATGTGATGATATACATTGGACTATTCTTGAAGCTAATGAACATTGGGACAATTGAGCATTGCTTGACATGGAACAGCAATGGGTTTTCGGTCTAAAGACCTACATTGATGGGTTGAATGACGAGTTCACGTGGCAAGAATGCAGGAGAAAAAAGTTAGACCAGGTTTGGGAAAACAGACTGTACACTTCCTATTCTGAGGGCAAATCCCTCCTCACTAAAAACTCCAAGATTTTTTTCTAATAGGACTATGAACAGTGCAATAGCCATGATGATTAGCATATTGAGCAAAGTTACATTGATGGGTGTCCTCAATTTAAATCAAGCAAAGAAAGAGGGTGTGACATAGGGGTCCAGGGCTTAGCAAAAGAGACAGTTATGCCAATCTCTCTACTGAATTGCACTTATTATTTGACTAGACTTCGTGACATTGCACATCAATCCTCCTAAGCAAATACTCCACATTCAGGGGCCCGATCCTACTGAAATATAAGGGCTCTTAGTATTAAGATGACACAAAAAAACTCTATTAATATGGCTGCCACAATTTGTCTTAATTTTGGCAACTCATTCAGCCACCTTGTCTTGCAGAGCCTCATTTCCATTCTTAGAGTGTTTAGTATACACATATTAGAATGAACAGAACCAGATCCATTAACTACAGGGGCAACACATACAGAGACCGAGTTGGACATTAGCACAGTGCACACAAAAAATTCAGAAAAAGGCATGAGACCCTGGTCCTACATATGCCTAATGGGACAGGGATGCTGATATATACATTACAGGACATCTCCTGGACACCAGTCAGTCAAGAAACAGTCTTTGGCTGTGTGTTATTCACATAAAACTGACTACTGTATAGTCAGTAGACTGGTATGATAATATTTAAATACGACAGCTGTAGTCTGAAAGCGTCTCTCGCGTCTTACGTGGAGCAGCTAAACTTTGGCACACCTGACAGCCAGGAGTCAAACATACCAAAAATCACCTCTCTCTGCCAGGTCACTTACAGACAGGCAGAGCTGGTAGGTCTTGAATGCGAATCCTCGTAGGACTATGACAAAGTGATTACTAATCCCAAAAACAATATGGCCAGCTCCTTATGGGCTCATCGCTAAGGTTACCTGGTAAATCGATGTGTGATTTCTTTCATGCAGATACCACGGCTAGGATGCGGTCCTCTGCCTCGATCTAAGGGGCAATTACCACATCTCTACTGTACCCTCAGCAGGACAATAAAACCCACAAGGTTGAGGGAATATGTGTCTGGTTATATGTTGAAGTTTGTCTTGCCTTTAACTATTACAAAGAACAACGGTCCTTAGGATTAAGAACATGAACAATTCAATGAAATATAGACTCCAATCAGTGCTATATCGGAAAAGTTTTCAGTGAAAAGTTTTCAGTGAAAATTTTATTCAAAAATAAGCATGGATAAGCAAGACCGCCAGAGGGGTCTGATTCAATAACTGATAGGGTACAAGCCTGTACCTATCCAGAGGACACTCGAACAAGGTTCGGGAGTGAGAAAAATAGAAAAGGAAGAAGGGTTTAAAGAATATAAGGCAAAGAGAACGTGGGAGCCAACTGTCCCTTGCATTATTACCACAATTTTAAAGCAAGTTCGGACAGACAATTACAGTAAAAAAATTAAACACAATGGAAAAGATTACAGAATTGCTAAAAGTGTCGGCGACGTTTCAATCCCTGGCTCCTAGTGAACTGGGATCATCATCAGGACTTTGTATTAATTTGCCTGTTTGTACTTTTGAAGCGCCTGTTCATAGTAGGAAAAAATGAGAAAAGAAAGAAAGAAAATTCTTGTTTAAACACAGCACTTGTGCCAGACAATATACACAGGGGTTCACATGTTATTCTTTAGCAGCATACCAGAGTGCCCAACACTGGATTGTACACCCTTTCTCACTAACATTACATTTGTGATTTGCGTCTTAAACCATGCTTTTCAAGATGAGTGCACGCGGGTAAAAGACTATCACGAATCGGTGGGAATCACTAGAGGTGATAATCGACAATTTCGTGCCAGTGGCTAGAGTGTCGATATCGAGTTGGGAGCGAGTGCAGAGGTTTGTGTTCATGCAGATCGTTTAGATCAGGCGGCGGAACAAGCTACGTGCCTATTGTGATTTAACAGTGTTACCGTGAATAGTTGTTGAGGGACAAACCTGTTAGAGCTGTGATGCTCCAGTAGGTCGAGAAGGGGGTGGATTGACGTCAGTAGATTGAGGAGTGGTTCCTATAATTGAGAAAGGTCAGTTGAAACTTGACCATATTGCATGCAACTCAAGTGGTGTTAACAGGCGCGCATAGTTACCTCGAAATTCTAGTGAGTGGAGGGCTGATTATTATCAGTCGCTTGGGGTAAATCTTTTTCAATTAGGGGTATGGACAAAAATTAATCCACACGCTGGAAAAAGCGGGAGTGTGATTAGATCAAGGTTACTTGAGAGGGAGGGGGAAAAGAATTATTATCCTTCGCCTTAGACCCTTACCGTTATTTTGCAGTCGCTGCTGCCTTGCTCACGATTCGAGCAGAGATCAGTCGGCGTGCTCAATGGCACTGTTCCGACTCCGCGAGAATCGGAAGTGATTTCTGACCATCGCAGTGCATTTAAGTGAGCGAGGGGAGGGAAGTGAGTATACGTGTAACTATAGCGGCCATCTTGGAAAGGTGTCTCTTGCGTGAACCGTCAATCGGAGAACCGTGACTTAGTGCTTAAAATCATACATTTTTACAATTGTTTTTAAAAAAATCCCTGAGAATTATACAATCAATGAAAAATTAGCTCAATTGTCACTACTGGGAGATATTTTGAACAGTCTTTAGAACAACTTTTGAGCAGTCTTTAGAGCAATCATCAGAGGAGTCCAGCCCAATCTTCCGTTCGGTTTAGTCCATTCTGTATTGTGTCCAAAAGTATTATACATTTTAGTTCCTCTTTATTAAGAAGTTGGGTCATGCTTCCTCCTCTGGGTGGCAGCTTTAGTGCCTTCAGGACGGTCCAGCGTAACTCATCTTCCTTGTGCTTGGCATTGATAAAATGTTCCACAAGTGGGGCATTGGGGGTTTGACAGCGGATACGGCTCTTGTGCTGGCAGATCCTTGTTTTGACCTTCTGCGATGTTTGACCTACATACATTTTGTTACAAGGACATTGAACCATATATATAACATTACAGGTGTTACAGTTTGAGAGGGAAGAACTTGTGAAAGTAATATTGTTAAATACTCTTGTCTTTCCTTCAATGGTTAGATCACATACGCTACAGTTACCACATTTCACATGTCCAACAATGGGGGACAGACCCCATACAGCTTCAAGCGTGGAAGATTGAGTGGGACTTGGCAGTGCTGCTCGGACTAAATGGTCTTTCAAGTTTTTGCTTTTTTTAAAAGCAAATAATGGACGTTCAATTTCCAATACACCTGCATTAATGATAGGCCAGTGGTGGAGTACCATTTTCCTCAATTTATTAGAGACTGGAGAAAAAGTCGTGACACAGGCCAGTCTTTCTTGTGCTGTCTTTAGAGTGGGTGTAAGCAGGGTCTCCCTGGGTCTGTACCATGCTCTTTTGAGTTCCTTTTTTCTAACAATTCTTGCCTTTAACAGCAGCTCCCTTGGGCTACTGTATTATAAATCCAGGGGGGCCTTGTAGACCCCTGTTTCCCTCGGGCAGCCACCCACCACGAGAGTAATGTAATATGAAACGGGGTCTCACGAACCCGCCATGCCCCACGGACCACCACCTCCCCAGGGCTAATGTAATATAAATTGGGTGCCCTCATGGACTCCCCCCGTACCCTGGGGACCATGACCTCCCAGGAAAATCTAAATTTGCAATGGATGCATCACTGATCCCCTCCTGGCCTCGGGGACCACCATGTTTCCAGGGCAGGCTCTACACACATGAAAAGAGGGGGAGCATATTCTCCCTCTCTTGGACAAAATAGGGTGTAGTGTCGAATCAAACGGCACTAAGTCTTTGGTGGCACTCCTGTAGGAGACAGTGTCTCATGGGTAATTAACTTATGATCCGTTTCGCAAAAAGCAAAGGCGAAGATTCATTGAAATTCAAAAAAGGATTTATTCATTTAGTTCTAGGTTCTTATCATCTGAACTTAATCCATTAGTAATGGTATGTCATGGGTACAGATCGCGATTCATCCAATTGTGGCTAATATGTCCCTATGCATTTCGGGACTCGTGCCCTTCATCAGGGGTATTTTTCACAATCTGAAAATAAAGATATTTACATTCAGGAGGGGAACTCAGCCTCAAAAAACATTGGAAAATGAACATTGGGGAATGTGTATTAATTAACTGGTGTATTAAGCGTGAATTGCCATGATTGATGAGTGACGGTGTCCGAGTGAAAAAAAAGATGAGGTATGAGTGTACAGACTAAGCGTGGCACCCAGAAGCATACTACTTTTGCTGAAACTGATTGACATCATACCAACACCAACACTTTAATATAGGTGTACCGCACACCACCCTCATTGCTCCCTCTCTTGGAGCCATAGATGGCCCTGGGAATCTGTCACCCCCCGGCCATGCTCCTTCTATTTCCCAGGGTGCCCACTCCTGGGACATAGCTGTTTGCTGTGGCTTGATGGGAGCTTTATCTCTTCCCCCAAGCCACAGTGACTCTCCAGTAAGCCCCACACATTGGGATTGCTGAGAGGTGGTCAGAGGTCATGCCCTCTTTCCCTACCACTCTGCAAATGTGCCTCTTGGTGCACTCCTGGTGGAGGCATGAGGTCCCCTTGCCTCCTGTGGGCCTCAGGACTAAAGTGGACTTTTTCTCCCAAGCAGCAGTGCATCAGGAGGCGTGTTTGCAGATTATTGGAGAAAGGGTGTGTGGCCTTTGATGACATTTCAGCAATCCAGGTGGGTGGGTTGTACTAGAGGTAACAGGAGGGCTAGTTGGGCCCCAAGGACCCTCAAGAGCCAAGGGGACTTCAAGAACCAACTAGTAGTGTGCCAGGAGGTGCATTTGCAGAGTTGTGGTGAATGGGGGCATGGGCACCAAAAACCTCTCAGCAAACCCACTGTATGGGACTTGCAGGAGGTAACAGAAGGGGTAGTTGGCCCCCAAGACCGTCAGAAGCCAAGGGGACCTCATCCCCTTACTAGTACTGCACCAGGAGATGTATTTGCAAAGTGGTGGAGAAAGGTGGCGTTGTCTCCTACCAGGTCTCAGCAATCCTGCTGTGTGGGACTTGCACGATGCTAATAGGAGGGGTAGTTGGCCCCCAAGGATGTCTTTGGAGGCCAACTGCCCCTCCTGTTATCTCCAGTAAGTCCCATATAGTGGGATTGCTAAGAGGTCTTCGGAGGCCACGCCCCCTTTCTCCACCACTTTGCAAAGACATCTCCTGGTGCAGTACTAGTAAGGGGATGAAGTCCCCTTGGCTACTAAGGGACCTTGGGGCCAAGAATATCCCTCTTGGTGCCTCCTTTAAGTCCTGAAGAGCAGGATTACTGATAGTTGGTCGGATGCCAAGCCCCCTTTCTCCACCACTCTGCAAACATGATGACTACTGGTTAAAATAACCATAGAAATTCACTGAAAACACCAAAGGTCACATTGAGTGTTATAGTTAGGAAATAAAATTAAAAAACATTAAAAATTCACTGAAAAAACCAAAGGTTACAGAGAAGTTATAGTTAGCCTGGCATTTCACTCTAACAAAACCAGTGATATTCAGCAGTGTTAGTTAGCTGAGCTAACTATAACGTGTGCCCCCACAATGCACTGCTTATGACCTCACATATTATATCACTTATGACATGGTCAGTGACATCACTGATGACATCCCTGTTTACATCTCAAATGACCACTGAAGACATCACTGATGACATCATCTACAGAATCTCTGACAAACTCACACACCAAAATAACCTTTCATACACCCACTCTAACTTCCACACTACCATTCTCAAAACCATTGACACATACATACCATTACTTACAAACACACTCACTGATTGATATGTGTACCCACGCATCCACTCAGTGACCCAAACAGCCACTCATAATCCAACTCACTCACTAATATAGCCACTGATATATCCACTCCTACAGGCACTCACAAACTGTCAGTCACCCGTAAAGCTACTAAAAACACCTACTCATTCACCCATAGAGTCAATCGCACAGCCACTTATACAGTTATACACACACCCACTAGCATATTCATATAGAGACTAACAAATACCCACAGAGATCCACTGTGGTGTACCACAAGGATCATATCTCAGTCCCAAGCTCTTCAACATGGCCCCTCTCACCACCATCGGCAGACTGCACAGACTCAGCATTGTATCCTGCGCTGATGACACCCAGCTCATCCTCTCCCTCATGAAGCACCCATAAACCACCAGACTCACCATCCAAGAAGGAATGAAAAACATTGCAGCTTGGATGAGCAGCAGCTGTCTGAAACTCAACTCGGAGAAGACAGAAGTTCTAGTTCTCAGACCTTCCCCCTCTGTGAGGAACAACTCCTGCTGGCCCTCCACACTGGGGACCCTCCAACCCCCATAGACCACGCCCGAAACCTCTGCACCATACGTGATTCCTCCCTCACCAGGACCTGACAGATCAACGCCATCGCCGCCACCTGTTTCAACACCCTGTGCATCCTCCACAAAACCTTCAAGTGGATCCCCCGAAGCCAGAAAGATGGTCACCGATCCACTCATAACAAGCAGACTGGACTGCGGAAATGCCATCTATGCTGGAATCAGCAAATCCCTACTGTGCAAACTCTAGACCATCCAGAACACCGCGGCCAGACTCATCCTCTGCATCCCATGACATGAGCACATCACCCAACACCTACTAGACCTCCACTTGCTCCCCGTCGAGAAGAGAGTACCTTTCAAGCTACTCACCAAGCCTACAAATCCCTCCACAACTGTGGATTCAAATACCTCAATGAACGTCTCCTTGCACAAACCCATAAGGAACCTCTGCCCCGCCGACCTCGCCCTGGCAGAAACCCTGCGCATCCGCAGAATCAGAGTGGGTGGAAGGGCCTTCGCCTACATCACAGCCAAAGCCTGGAACAAACTCCCGGACAGCATCAGACTCTCCCCTACTCTGCACACCTTCAGGAAGAGCCTCAAGAACTGGCTCTTCAGATGATCTGGAGCTGCATCGCCCGTGCCTTGATACCCTCATGAGTGAGTAGCTCACTTTAAACCCCCTTATTGATTGATTGATTGAAATACTCACTCACCTATACAGTCACTGACACAATCATACACTCACCCAATACATCTACTCTCACAATCTACCACTCACACATACAGTAACTCATATAGTCCAGCATTCATCTAGCCTGCCTTTCAAATTCACAGTTACTCACCCATATACCACTAACACATGCACTCAGTCACCGACACAACCATTCACATACTCACTCACCCTTACAGAGCCTGACAGATAAACTCACTAACCCTTACAGCCACTGACTCACCCACTCACTCATACATACAGACAGTCACATACCCCCTAACCCCCTCATCCACCCACACAGACACTCAGACCTTATAAAGGTACTCAGATAACAAATCACTCACCCATTCTGTAAATCATGTACCCACTCACACACCCATTCAGCAACTTGCACACCAACTAACATACTGTTACAGACATTTACACAACCGGTCACTCAACCATATATTCACTGAGACAACAAATCACTCATTTATACAGTTAGTCATGCAACCACTAAATCATTCACACACGCACTCATACACTCACTGATTCACCAGTACACCATGGTATATGTATTTAACATTCATAAACTGTTTAAAACTCTAATAGTCACTGGATAATGTAATCAGGGATGC
The DNA here is from genome assembly GCF_964263255.1 of Lissotriton vulgaris. Lineage (NCBI taxonomy): Eukaryota > Metazoa > Chordata > Amphibia > Caudata > Salamandridae > Lissotriton > Lissotriton vulgaris. Next base: position 474,924,558 of record NC_141691.1, read on the forward strand.
CATGAGTGATGTCACTGACCATGTGATGAGTGATGTAATATGTCAGATAATAAGCAGTGCATTGCGCGGTCACCAGTTATAGTTAGCTCAGCTAACTGAAACTGCTAAATTTCTCCTGTTTTGTACAAGTAGATACTTTTTGGATAATAGACTATCCATCAGTGGATGACTGGGCACATGCCCATGTTAACTAATTGTTATACAGTGCTACAGACAAATTCTGTGTAATAAGGATGTTCATAAGGTGTGTCTGTTTATTTATAGAACTTTGCAGAAGATTGCGTAGGATAATGTCAAACGTAACTGTGACCCACTTGGAGGTGGTTTAATTCACAGTGGGGAGAGTATGTATGCCATGGTTCTCATCTCAGAATGAGTGTAGTGCATGGTATCAAACTACGGAGGACGGTCTATATGCCCTGACTGAAGGTATCTTACCAGAGACAAATGTGTACCTGTTAACCTCCTGAGGTAAAATTGTGAGTCATGTGAAGTGTTCAAGAGCGCCATCCAGTTGAGGTGAATAGAGCACACATTCTTTTTTTGAGGGAAGACTAGTAAAATCAAGGTAACATCAACCAAATATGGGTGACCTAACATAAATCTGTTCCAAAGGTTCTTTCTATTATCACTTGATTGGTGATAGAAAATTGGGCATCAATGTAGCTTGTTGGTTTGCTTCAAGCACAACAATCTTTTTGGATGCTGTCTATTAAAGGCTGAAACTTGCACAATTTGCTATCATGTAATAACGCAAAATTGCAGCAAAATTATTTCAAGACGTATTTTAGTGTGAAATACATATTTGTACCAATTTTTGGTGTGAGGATGCATATCAAACAAGAGCATCGAGAACAACAAAAGCTCACATTCTATTGTTCCAGTGTATTTGCAGTACATTTTTAGCTTGAATTTTGCCATTGACTGTACATTTGTACAGCGATTGGCACATAATTACCACACAGAACTGCACATTACCCCACAGACTTGTTATCTCAACCTCCTAGATACCTTAAGGCGAGATCCCTTGGAGGAGGAATTTTCCATAAATCACATCAATTCCAGTAATGGCAAATAAAGACTTTCCGCTTTCGCTCCTTACACCTGTTTACCAACACTTGGAAAACTGGTATGGTATTTCTGTATTGAAATACCAATAAGAAAATAATATGTAATTAATATGAATGTAGACATGGTATTGATTGCACAAACCTTTCTTTGGTTTGTGCCTTCAGAATCCATGGGTCCTGACGAAGACTTCTTGAAAAGCACCCTTTATTAACTTGCTGTTAGAAAGTGCCTTTTTGTCATGATCACTCCCACATTTTTCTCTAGATGCTGTAGATATGGAAGTGCATTGGAATCTGCTAACTTGGCCCCAGTGCCAGTGCTTTTTCACTTAAACTGTAAATGTTTAATTGGTACTCCCAATTAGGATGCACTTATCACTCCTCGTAAGCCTCTAGAAGATGGTACATGGGGAACCCATGGCAAGGCTGATTAGAGGAGTCACCATGGCTAAGCCTCTAGAAGATGGTACATGGGGAACCCATGGCAAGGCTGATTAGAGGAGTCACCATGGCTGCAGCAGTTTATTGTGCCAACCTGAGTGACTCAAGCAAAATTATACCTTCAGGTCTGCCATTGCAGACCTGCGATAGCAGCCTGTCTGCTTGAGAGCGACTCTGCACACACCACTTGGCTGTGGAAAATGTAATCCTTGGGTACTTTGATTACCTGGAGGTCGACGGAAGTGGATTAGCAGCTCAAAACTTGGTGTGAGCTTAGCTATCACTCCGTTCATACAGGAAACCCCTTTTCTTTGGGCTCACTCTTCACTGGCCCAGTGGGTCTCAATTCTTGTACGCAGCTTGTTGATTATTCCACAGGTTCCAGTTGACTGGTTCAACCAGTTAAGATAGTCTGCTCTGGATTTCTGGTGTCCACTGGAGTCCCTATTGCTGGCAGTAAAGAGCTTTCACCATAGACACATGTCAGCACATGGTTCCAGTATATGGTCTCATCAGGGCACTTAAGTGTCCTCTCTTTGCGTTGCAACAGAGTCCAAAGTCCTTTTTACGGTGACAACATCTTCTCTGTACCTCTTCTTAGATTCCAAGTTAGAACTGACGCTCTGGTGCCAAAGGAGCCCTTTAAACCCAAGTTTAGAGGGTGTTAAGGGTGTACAGGACCGTGGTCAATGGGCTACTGGTCCCTGCGGCTAATCCGCCCCTTTAATGGCAACATCCTGTGGGTGGGTGTCATTGTGCTTCCAAGTATACTTTATTTTAGGGTCTTCCAAAATGGCAGAACACTTCCTCGGCTGTATAGACCTCCTAGCCAACCCTAAAGGTATGGGTAGGCTTTGAGGAGTGTACACCTCCTGAATCACTAATTGTCTCACCTGCCTGAGCGGCAGGGCGACAAGGTAATTATACATCAAGGGCAGTGAAAGCATTTGAGGCTCACTGCCTTGATGACTGTAAACCCTAGCCATCTTGGGAGGGTAGAGGTGTGCCCACCCTCCAGCCCAGGCCTTTGGATCCAACCTGGGGAATTTCTAGTTCATCCCACCAGGACGGCAGACTCTTGTCTTAGCGGCAAACCTCTTGGGGAAGCCCACCAAGGCACTGTAGCTTTGTATCCTAGAAGGTACCCACGCAGGGTAGCTTCCCTGTGCATGCCAGCTCACCTGTGACATGAGAATCATGTTGGGGGAGAAAAGACAGTGTTTGATACCAAACACAACACAATTGGGTAGTTCCAAAAAGGACCTGGCTGTCTCAAGTTTTCTCTGTAGCCAGCCCATGTTACTCTATGGACCGTTTTCACTTACAGTAAAACGTTGCTTTAAGGGATCCCGTCAACACCAAGGACAGCCTAGAAACCTCTGCACCTTTACACCTTGGGCAAGGTAACAAAGAAATTAATGTTGAGTCTTGGTCTATGAGCCCTCTGAACCTTAACCACAAGAGGGTACATTTGAACCTGCCCTACATCTATCATTTTCCTTATTGCTTTTTTGCCCTATTGACTTCAATGGTGAACATTTGACAGCTTTTATTGCATTTATTGTTCAACCCTCTGAAAATCTATAAATCTGGCAACATATCAAGTTTATTTTGGTGCCTATATTTATGTAAATTACAATCTATTTTTACAAGTTGGTGTCAAGTTTACATTCGAGTCGTGTCACTTACTTATTGTCAATGATAGTACTGTGAAATTCTTAACACATGTTCTTCTGAGTACGTCTGATTGCTCTGTGCCTCACTACCACGACTGAGCTAAGGCTGCTAAGGGTGAATCCGAGATCCATCTCTGTGTATTGTGCTCGTATTACCTGATAAGGCCTCCCAGCAACATCTTATAATACTTGCACTTTGCAACACTTGATTAGCCTAGTTCCAACACCAGCTGTCAAAGATGCCAGAGATAACAAACTTTCTGGCTTTAAAACATAGAATGAAGGCTTAGGGGCTTTATTTGAGATACATTTGTGTCTTAGACTGACCTATTTGATGAGCTTTTGAACACTGAAGTATGTATTAGGTTAATGAATAGCTTTCATGTGTTTACATTTTTGCATTTAATACAAGCAATATTTTAAAATGTAATATTGCACTCAGATAGGTAGTTAAATATGCAATGGAACTGTTACATTATATTATTTAGAATAGGCAAAATAATTCAGAATTTGAGATTATTATTATGTGTAGAAGTTGAAGAAATTAAACCCAGCACAGGAAACCAGTCCAAGTGCTGGCATTTAGCTTTATACTACTCACTCATACATGACAAAATGATGGAACCTTACTGCTTTCATTCATTGTTCAGATCCCACTTCCAAATGCCTTACCGGATCCCTCCCATACCTGAGAGTGTTGGAATTTGGGTTACTGGTTGACGCGGCTGAAACCCTAGCAAGCAGCAACCGCAAACTTTCTCAGGGTGACATACAAGCAAGCCCCAAATTAACCTATGCTTAACACTCCGGTAGCTATGGACAAAGCAGTCAGGCTTAACACTTTATAGGTAATGTGTAACATATTTACGCATCACTTATAACAGTAATAAAGTGAAAACACAACACAAGAAAAGTCCCACGCTAGATCAGAAATATAAAGTAAAGTTTGCTAAATTATTTAAGACCAGAATAACAAAAATTGAATCAATAAAATCGGAGATACACAATTACAAAGTTTTATAAAAAAATAGTGCATCGAAGCACTAAGTGTCGTTATTCGGTCATGCTGAACAGGGACAAAGTCACAAGTTCAGATTGACTGTGATTGCCAGTGATTTTACTGCTCCTACCTGTTTGATGTATTTTAAATCTCCTCTGCATTTGTTCTGACGCATTTTTTTAACTTCTTTGCACCTTGCACTTTCCCCGGTATTGAGTGGAGGGCACACACTTGACCGCTTGCCATGCCTTCTTGCTGGTGACTCACTTCCGGGACATAGAGGAGGCGGGCTTACTTTGCCGCTCTCCACCATTTACCCGAGTGCCACAACAGCCGCGCAGTGGATTCAGTAGCTACGAGAGCCTAATTTGAAACAATTGGCTTTTATTGTGTATGTGCGCCAGTGATTTTACTGCTTCTACCTGTTTCATGTATTTTAAATCTCCTCTGAATTTGTTCTGACGTATTTTTTTAACTTCGTTGCCTTGCACTTTTCCCAGTATTTTGCCCCGGTCCACCGTTGCTGTGTGCCGTTTGAGTGCAGGGCGCATACTTGACCCTGCCTTCTTGCTGATGACTCACTTCCGGGAAGTGGAGGAGGCGGGCTTACTCTGCCGCTCTTCACCATTTAACCCGAATGCCACCACCGACTTGCAGTGGACGCGTGCAGCTGGCGAACCACTGGCATGCTGAAGGGAAGCAGTCTGCACCAGTCCGTGCCTGCGTCGCCAGGTGCAAGGACCCCTGGTCCTGGGACTTCCCACAGGCTAAGTGTTGGACTTGGCCCTTTTTTCAGGGTCTTCTATGAACTTCTTGCCTTCCCCTGTATTTTGTCTGACCTGTTTTTGTTGGTTTTATGACTGTGGGCAATTTACCACTGCTTAACAGTGCTAAAGTTCATATGCTCTCCCTATTGTAAATTGATGTATGGATTAGTGATTCCATGATTGGCTGGTTTGGTTTCCCTGTCAGACCATAGTACTGTGCACCAGGAATGCCCAGGGCTGGTAATCCAAATGCTGCTAGTGGGCTTGCAGCACTGTTTGTGCCACCCACAGAAGCAGCCTGTAAAAGTTTGTCTAAGGCCTGCCATTGCAGAGCCTGTGTGCAGTCTGGTACTTCCATGCTGACTGGGCAAGTGCACCCGCTTGCCAGTCCCTAAACCTTCCCTTTTCTTCATATCAGACACCCCTATGGTAGGTCCAAGGTCAGGGTGCATTGTAAGTATAAGGTAGGACATGCCCTGGTGTGTGTGGCATGTCCTGATAGTGAATTACAGCCATTTTCGTTTTTCACTATTGCAGGGCTACCTGTTCTCCATAGACCACAATGGGCTGTTAGGTTATTACATTTTATAATCCTAATTGACTCAGGGAATTACTTAGAAATTCGAGTTTAGTGTGCCTGAGCTCAGAATGATAAAATACATCTTTTAGTAAAGGTGGTTTTAACATTCTGTGTTTGAAAATACCACTTTTAAAAAGTAGGTATTTTCTTGTCTAACTATCCAAGCTTGCCTCTGCCAGGTTGTGTATTCCTTGTCTGGAGTTTGAGTGACAGGGCTGGGGGATTCCAGGAGACAGAGTGAGTCAGCCCAGTGGTAAATAGAGATCTGCATCTAGATGGGAGGGAGGAGTTGCACCTGGGACCTGAATAGGGCTGTGCCTTCCCTCCACAATGCTGGCTCCACCTCCTGTGGTGCATCTGATGTCTCTGCCCTGCACTGTGAAAGGAGAGAAGGAGTCATGTCAACAGAGTGCTCCAGGGCTGTGCCTTCCCTCCAGAATATCGGCTCCACCTCCTGTGGGGCTTCTGATGTTTCTGCCTTGCACTGGGAATGGAATGAAGTATCATGTCAACAGAGTGCTCCGGAACTGGTTTGGGCAGAGATCAAAGGACCCTCTGCCCTCAGAAGACAAAGGATTTTGGGGTATAAGTATTGGGACCTTGATCCCAAGAAATTAGATCACGTTTGGACTACAAGAAGAAACCTTTGCTCAGGAGAGGAACCTGAAGAAACTGAGGAAAGACTATGCCTAAGCTGAAGTGCTGCTTAGGGGATTGGCCTGCAGTGGTTGCCTGACTGAAGAAACGTCCTGCAACCCTGAAGAAGCGTGTCACCTCTGCCATCCCATCATGGATGTTGCTGCTGTAGCTGGCACATTGCACCACATCAAGAGAAGTGTCTCGCAACGAGGAAGCGGCATGTTGCTGGGTCACATCGTGGATGTCGCCGCTGTAGCTGTCGCATTGCACGGCATCAAGAAAAGCGCCTCGCATCCACAGAGAAGCATGCCGCCGTCGGAGCTGCTGTCGTCGCATCACTGAACAAGGGTGTCGCCGCTGCAGTTGTCGCATCGAACGGAAACCTCTCGCATCGTCTGAGAAGAGTGTCACTGCCAAAGCCACTGTTGTCGCATCACTGAAAAAGGTTGTCACCACTGCAGCTGACGCATCGAGCCAAGACTTCTCGCAACATCGGAGAAGCGTGCCGCATCAGGAAAAACTTGGCGTCTTTATTTCTTTGTACCGGATCTTTGCCACATTTCCTTCTTTGCAACACTTTTGTTGCCCTGCGTGTCGCATCTGAAGGTACATTGACTCAGTGTCGCATTTTAAGAACTAAGCTAAACCTACCACTTTAAGTACAGTATTGTGGATTTTTGTTGTTTGTGGTCTTGTGATAAGTCTATATAAGGAATACTTATTTTTAATATAAAACCTGTGTGGTGGCCATCTTTAGTGTTGTCACTTGATTACTGTATGTGTTCACAAATGCTTTACACACTGCCTCTGAGATAAGCCTGTCTGCTCATGCCAAGCTACCAAGGGGGTGAGCAGGGGTTATTTTAGGAGTGGACCCCCTTACCCTGACTAGAGGCAAGGGTCCCTATTTGTCACAAGTTCCTACCTGTGCCAACTAGAGACCCCCAAATCTAACATTGGTGGTCAGCGGTGGGGATTCTGGACTTGCATTTGTGACTCATGTACAGTGATAGGTAAACACTACTAGTGAGTGCAGACCAAACGCAACCACATATTGTTTTTCTATTTTCTGGTGTCCTCCTGGAAGTATTTTTGATACCATGACTCTGGTTTGTTGTTGCAAAATGGAACTTGACTTCTGGCACATGTTTGTCTACACAATGAAGGAGCTACGTGTGCTTTGCAAGGGAAGGGGGCTGCCTGTGAAGAGAAGGTTCAGGAGGATCTAGAGGCATCCCTATTTCAGTATGAGTTACCCAGCTAGAAGGCAACACTACCAGTTGAGTCTGAGGAGGAAGAATTCTCTAAAGTGAGGGAGAAACAGAAAAAGATAGCTGGCTTCTGGCTCATGAGCAGAGGCTGAAAGAGATTGATGAAGAGCTGAGAGAGATTGAGGAGGCTCAGAGAGCCTTAGCCCAAGAAGAAGAAATTTGGGCAGCTCAGAAAGTCAGCTTTGCTGAGTTGGAGGTGGAGTCCAGCTCAGATGGTGGCGGCAAAATTTAATGTTCTAGTGCTGAGGGAGTAGTACACACACCAAAAGATGTGGCGCCTGACTTGGAGGGGGTTAACATACATAAGAAGGTTCAAGGACATGAGATACCTCCAGTAGTACGCAGTGTCCCTGTGGAGAATGGGGTAACTGGCACAGGGGTTCATGGTCCTAGTGGTGGGAGGGACACTCTACTGACTCCAGATGAGAGGTGCAGGCAGAGGGGTTCCCCCAAGGATGAGGTCCTAGTATGTGAGTGTGAAGACTGCCCAGAAGAATGTGGGTTGAGTGACAGATATCTGTTGTGTCAATCGCAAGAGAGAGTTGTGGAGTACATGTGCGAGGCACTGGATGGTGATGTGAAGGATAGTTTGGTTAACCCCTGTGGGAGCCTGTGTAATCCAATTATGGGAGAGCATATTGTAAGTCCCTGTTTTCCAGAGCTATGCCAACACCTGTTGGAGAGTGAGTTCGTTGACCCCAGGGAGCTGACATTGGAGGCAGACATTTTGGTGGAGTCCAGAGGGTCTGGAGAAGCATTGGGGAGTGACCTTGAGGAGAGTGGCTCAGGTATCTTCCAACCCAGAGTGGTGGAAGGGGTTCAGAGTAGCCCAGCAATGTCCCAGTGTAGTGAGAGGGGTTCACGTCCTGTCTCATTGGAGAAGGAGTGAGTGTGGGGCTGTGTGTCCCAAAGTGCCCGATACCCAGTCTCTGAGCCTGGATGGCTCTTTAAGGGAACCCCAGGTGGGGAGCTTAGGCTGTCCTGATGGGCAGCCCGTTGAGGGGGATCGCCTAGTGTCTGGTGAACTGGGAGTGTCTCTAAGCAGGCCTCCACCAGTTCTGGTGTTTGGCATCACCACTCCTAAGTGGAGGGTGCAGAAGTCCAGATTGAGGGTTGAAAGGGTGAAAGAGTCCCCAGTGGAAGAACCAGTGGGTCAGGGGCCAGCCAGAAGGGCTGCATCACCAGTGAATGACCAGGGTGACACCACTTCTGTCCTGGGGGATCTTCGCACACTGTCAGATGGACAGGAGTCGGGAAATCTGCACCAGGCAGACTATCACATGACACATGAGTTATGTGTCACCCTCAGAGAGAGTATGTGCACTCCCCAGGAAGTCCTGGTTTGCCAGGCGGGTATTCAATCGCAGGGATTGGTCACTGGGTTGGGAAGCCAGGTTCAGTTGTTGTCTGACCTGAAGGAAGGAGCAACTGTAATCAGTGTCCTGACCGATGAAGCTTTCTAGGGGTACCACTCCCGTTGGGAGGGGACAGCACTCTGGAAGGGGGTGCAGAGGGAAGAAGTCTTGGCCTCTGACCCCGGTCCCTCTGGAGGGTTAAGACCCTAGGTTGGAGGGCCAGGTTCAGGGTGTCCCCCCTGAACTGGTGGGCAAATTGTGCAGGACACCTTCAACAGGCACACTGACAATTCTGGAAGGGGGTACCGCTCCAGGTAGGAGGGTACAGAGTCCCAAGTAGGAGGACCGGGTGTGGGAGAGCCCACCCCAGTCTCTTGTCCAGCCAACGGGTACTGGCCTGGGACTGGTGGGTCGGTGTCAGGATGTCATACCGGACCTGAAAGGAGGGAGAGTGTACAATGGGTGCCAAGCACCTGGGTCTACCACCCCCCACTCTCTGCCACCACAGAGGTTGGAGAGCCTGAGAGGCATAAGGCCTGGCTCTCACTCCTGACTACTGTCAGTGGCAACCGTTGCTCGCTGTATGTCTGTTGGGACACACCTGTGAGCAAGTTAAAGTTAGATAATGCATGGGTGGCGTCCACAGGTGAGGAGGAGGGTTCAACATGGGTTAGCTTGATAGACCCTGAGAGTATGTGTGGGAAATTTGCAGCGATCAATGTTAGCATTTAGCTGAAGCCATCTTGTTTCCAGCAGCCATTTGTCTGCCTTGTGCTCGCCATGTGCTCTTTCCTTCTTCTCTGTCATTTACCCTTCTGCTCTGGACAGTGGACTGGCTATACTTAGCCTCTGCTACTCTGCACATGCTCAAGTGAGCTTGTAGAGCTTGTAGCTGCCCATGCACCTGTTTAGGTCTTTTACTGTCAGGATGTTTCTACTGAAGTCAGCAACTGTTATCTACTCCTTCTTTGTTGACTGTGCATTTCTGTATGACCATTTATGTATGTAACTCTCCCATGTGTGCTTGTTCCGCCTTCTTTTGAGCTCCTGTGTGGGTATAAAAGACCCATGGTTCTTCTACTCCTTGTGCTATTTCATACACTGCCGAAGGGTGTTGTGTGAATGTAGTTCCACCGCATGAGGTTAATAAAATATCTTTTTACTATTTCAGCTTCTGTGGCAACTTCTATTTACTAGTCTGAGGACTTGCGTGCAGAGAAGTGCGAACCCCTAGCACTGGTAGGCCTTGCAGAGGCCCACCTCTACAGATTGGGGCCCAACCAGTGGGGCTCATCGGCGACTCGGATGCCTGAAGAAGTGGTCAAAACAAAGGATTGGAATCTCGCTGTGGACGATCCCTGCCCGAGGAGACCCGCGTCTTTGCACCCACAGTGTTTTTCCTCTCTGTCTGGTCTGACCCTCCAGGTGGTGAGGGTCATCGACTGAGATCTCTTCTGGTGTTCGCAGTGCAGAGGTCATTTGGTTGATTCAGAACTTGGCAGTTGGAATCTGGAGACTTTTGTTTGGTAAGGTAGTTTGATGCGACACTTTGTTTAATGAAATTGGCCGATATTTGGAATTTGTTTGGATAAATATGAATTGCAATTTATATAGGCAGGTAATGAGGAGATTTTTCTCTACTTTTTATAAAATTTGAATAGCACACCATAATTTAAGTGCCCCTTTGCGTATAATATTGTATATACTGCACTATTTTTGGCATGCCTGTTCTTAGCACACTTTGTGGAATGTGTTGCTTTTGTAAAGGTAGAAAAAGGTATTGATGCGTGGCACACCTGAATGTTGTTTGTGGCTTCACAATATGAACATTAATTGGCTGTTATTGGGTGCCTCCGGGTGTGATACCCTCTGACCCTAGGGGATCCTGAATTGTATATACACGTCAATTGCAGTGCCAAACAAATGGCGCTGTGCCCACGGACACTCCTCTGAGAATGTAATCTCTGTAATTCAATTCATGTAATCCATTTGTTAAAAATGTAAGAATTGGCAATTACTCATTGGCAAATTATTGTGTATGACTTCTTTAATCCTTTCTTGTATTCAAATCAGTTATTCAGCATTATTAATTATTTCCATCAAGTATCAACAATACATGACATATGCTTCTTCATTTGATATCCTCTCAAATTGCGACGTAAATATCCCTACGCATTTCGGGACCCAGCCCTTCTTCAGGGGATTCATTTATCATCTGAAATTCAAAAATTCTAAGTTTTACTTGTGGGGGCAGTTGACTCTTCCTACAAAAAGCTCAAGTGTGGAGTGAACATGCTTGTGAAAAAAGAGGAAAACGAGACTAAGTGAATTGGAGTGACTGTTTATGTTGGCTCGGGTACAAAAAAGCAATGGATTGTAAAAGGAACAAAACCCAATGGTGCGTGATTACTTAAATGCAGGCAATACTATGAAGACACATAACGCGTTTGAAGTGTGGGATAAAAATAAAAGTGGAGGTGTGCCGGAAAACGATAAACGATTGATAATTCCGAGGGTGAAAAAATGAGTGCTCGTTAAGGTGCAATTCGAGGAATTGCGGCTTCAATCGACATGTGATTGTTGTTAGTCTCGAGTGATAATCCACTTGAAGTAAAGGAATAAGTTGGGTATTAAGACTCTTACAGCATGATTGAATAGGACAGCGTGTCAAAATATCCTCGTTCCAAATTGGTCGGTAACGCGGAACTCCGGTTAAGGGATCCTGTGTGTTGATGAAAGAAAGCAACGATGGACTTAAGTTTAGCGGCCATCTTAAATTGGTGGCAGAACTGTGTTAAAAATCAAAAATGGACCCTGGGCCGTGTATGTGGAAAGCAAGTAAAAAAAAATTCGAAAACGGACTAAATGATACGCGGCCATCTTGGAAATGGTGATGTTAGTAACGTAATGGAATGGTAGCCGAAAAAGGGGAAACCAACGAACACCACGAAATAAATGTGTGAAACCTATAGTAGAATAAAGAAAAAATTTATGTAGAAAAGGTGTCAAATATTCCATGTCAGTTCCTTTCACAATAAACAGTCAGAATGTAAAATGCTGCAAAGTACACACATGACAAGGTACATGACGGTATATGGAAACAAGTCCGGATGAAGATTATATGAAATACTGAGGTTGATATATTGAATTCAATTATATCAAAATGATAGAGTGATTACATAAAAGTGCCATGGTAAAGCGAAAAATGAAACAAAAAACGTAAGAGCTCATTCCTCAAACAATTTCGCAATTGGTATGACGTTAAAGGAAACAACTATATTCAATCCTATCATTGAGACCTTTAGGCTGGCAAGTATCAAGTCTTTTTATCCAAATCAATTCGCGCTGTAGTAATCTCTTCCTGTTGTCTACACCCTGTTTGAGAGGGACAACCTCCAATACCAAAAATCTAATTTGGCTGATGTTGTGTTTGTTGTTGACGAAGTGTGCAGCAAATGGAGCTTTCATGATCTTGTTCCTGATAGTACTCTTGTGTTCTGTTAGACGAACCTTTATTTTTCTTTCAGTCTTCCCTATGTAGGGTAATCCACAGGGACATTTTAAGAGATATACCAAATTTTCTGAATCACAGGTATCATTAGAAAAGAGTTTCATTGTTTTAGCTGAGGTTGGGTGATTCAATGTGTTTCCTGGGATAATATTGTGACAGTGACTACAATTATGACAAGGTCTAGCGCCAGTGAATGTGGTTTTGGGTGTTGTTGGTGTACTTTCAATAAGTCTTTGATGTTTTTAGATCTCTGGAATGCAAAAAGTGGAACATGATTAAAGATTCCATTAAAATCAGGTTCAGTTTGTATCATCTGTCAATTTTTCAAATTGATTTTCTTGATTTGTGAACTTTTAGCTGTAATTTTTGAAACAAAAACTGGTCTGTTGGTAGATTTCTGTCTCGTCTGGATGGACAAAAGGTCTTGGCGTTTAAGGTTGCCCACTCGTTGTTTTGCTGAATCTAGAGTTTGACTTGAGTATTTTCTGTCTTTGAACTTTGATAGAATCATTTGTTCGTTGTTGGTGTAAGTTTCTGATTGGGAACAGATTCTTTTGACCCTGAGAAGTTGTGAATATGGTAGATGTTTTTTCAATGAAAAATGATGGCAACTGTCAAAGTGGAGAGTGTTGTTCCTATCAGTAGTTTTGATGTACAGGTCCGTTTGCAGTTTTGTTTTCTTGATATTTGACTAATACATCCAAGAAAGGTATATTCTGAAAGCTCATTGAGTGTTTGAATTTGATGTGGTCATTAATGTCATTAATGTACGTGATGAACTCTGAAATTTCATCCATGGTTCCATCCCATATAAAAAAAAATGTTGTCTATAAATCTCCCAAAAAATTTAATGTTGTTGGACCATCTTGGATTGTTCGAAATGTGATCAACTTCCAGTCTGCGCATAAAAAGATTGGCATAGCTGGGGGCTGCACAATTTCCCATTGATGTACCAACCAATTTTTGGTAATACACTCTGTCATATAGAAAGTAGCTATGGTACAAAGTGTGTTGTATTAGTTCTAATAGTAATACTTTTAATTCCTCTTTGATTGGATGTTGCAGAGAGAATGATTCAATCGCTTCTAGGCCCCTGTTGTGTTGAATGGATGTGTATAACGCACACACAATGATGCTACATAGTATGATGTTTGCATTGGGGTCAAGGGAAGTTTGGTCAAGTTTATTCAAAAAATTGGATAGTGTCCCGTAAATATGTGAAATTTTCTTCACCAATGGTTGTAGATACATGTCAATATATTTACCTGTAGGTTCATGGATGGAGCCTCTAGTGGATACTATTGGCCGGAATAGTGGTCTGTTAGAATCCTTATGAATCTTCGGGAGCATATGAAGACTCAGACTTTTTGGGTTCGGTTGGATTAAGCATTTCTTGTCTTTCTCAGTGATGATTCCCATAGTAAGTGCTTTTTCAAGAATGTTTTTCAATATGTCCAAAAACACTTCAGTTGGATCTTGAACCAATTTCATGTATAAGTCTGGATTGGATATGGGAGCGATTACGCTTTCTTGGTAGAACTGTGTATCCATAATTACCAACGCTCCACTTTTATCTGCTTTGCAACAGGTTATATTTTTGTTGTTGATGATTTGTCTGATGGCTTGTTTTTGTTTAGCGTTGAAATTACAGCGATTAGAGTTTGGTTTCTTGTGATGTTGTCTAATGGCGTTAATGGTGATGGTTTCATAAGAGTATAACATTTTGTGGCTTATTGGTGCATTGAAACTACTTTTGGATTTCAAACTCATACATGTGTCTTCTGAACTGAAGTGCGTTTGTGTAATGACTTTAGAAAAGTAGTGCCTTAATCTTAGACTTCTCATGAACTTGTTTAGACTAATCTCGGTTTCTACTTCATTAGAATGGTAGGTTGGTATGAAGGACATTCCACGTTGTAATGTGGTTAACTGTGTATTGGTAATAGTTGTGGTAGAAATGTTTATCACTAGGTTCTTTTGCTCCTTGTTGACTGTGCTATGGAGGTCGTGGATTCTCTTGCGTCTACAGCTCCTCCTGGTTTGATGATTGTGAGTGGGCCCTTCTCTAAAAAAGGACCCCCAGTTGTGTCTTTTTCAGTTGTTCTCATAGCCTCTGTTGTTCTAGATGTTTGTAAGGGTCTCTGAAACCTACTGGTTTGTGGACCCCCTCGTTGGGATGAACTGCCTGATGCGGAACTTCCATCGTCTGATGACTGGTTAAAGGGTGTACGTTGTCTTCGTTGGGCGTAAACCTCCGCCCAGCTGTAAACCTCTCCCAGTTTGTAATCCATAGTATCGTTTATACTTGCGTATCTTCCTGTCACTAATTTCTTTCGTACATTTATCCAGTTGAAGGTTAATGTCGTTGAGCGCTTTATCAAATTCATCTTTGGTTAGATTGCTGTCTAGATTTTGATGTAACAGTTTGATTTCTTTTTCCAAATCCTCAATCACTTTGGCAAGTTCCTCCATGATTAAAAGAATGAGGTCCAGAGAGCAACGATTTAATATAGTGTACCAACGCTCGGTAAATTTGGGGTTGTTCCTACAGAGTGTATGTTTTAGCGCGATCCGTAGTCCTCTTGGGATTCGTTGGTCTTTATGATACCTTATTAACGTTCCAGCGTAGATGTTTTAACATACTTGGGGTGGAGAGGGTGCTAGTTGTGGAAGGGTCAACTTCGTGAATGAGTGAGTAAATTCTACTTGTTTCTTCGCTGGAAAATCCGCTTCTGTCTGCTCGGTTTGCGGTAATGTTAACTATTTCTTCGTAAGGCATCTATACGTTGGGTGCTCACACATTGGTCAGTAGAAGTTCAATTAGAAAAAGGTATTGATGCGTGGCACACCTGAATGTTGTTTGTGGCTTCACAATATTAAAATTAATTGTCTGTTTTTGGGTGCCTCTGGGTGTGATCCCCTCTGACCCTGGGGGATCCTGAATTGTATATACACATCAATTGCAGTGCCAAACAAATGGCGCTGTGCCCATGGACACTCCACTGAGAATTGAATCTCTGTAATTCAATTCATGTAATCCGTTTGTTAAAAATGTAAGAATTCGCAATTACTCATTGGTAGATTATTGTAATGACTTCTTTAATCCTTTCTTGTATTCAAATCAGTTCTTCAGCATTATTAATTATTTCCATCAAGTATCAACAATACATGACATTCGCTTCTTCATTTGATATCTTCTCAAATTGCGACGTAAATATCCCTATGCATTTCGGGACCCAGCCCTTCTTCAGGGGATTCATTTATCATCTGAAATTCAAAAATTCTAATGTTTTACTTGTGGGGGCAGTTGACTCTTCCTACAAAAATCTCAAGTGTGGGGTGAACATGTTTGTGAAAAAAGACAAAAACGAGAATAAGTGAATTGGAGTGACTCTTCATGTTGGCCCCGGTACAAAAAAGCAATGGATTGTAAAGGGAACAAAACCCAATGGTGCGTGATTACTTAAATGCAGGCAATACTATGAAGACACATAACGGGTTCGAAGTGTGGGATAAAAATAAAACTGGAGGTGTGCCAGAAAACGATAAACGATTGATAATTCCGAGGGTGAAAAAATGAGTGCTCGTTAAGGTGCAATTCAAGGAATTGCGGCTTCAATTGACATGTGATTGTTGTTAGTCTCGAGTGATAATCCGCTTGCAGTAAAGGAATAAGTCGGGTATTAACACTCTTACCGCATTATTGAATAGGACAGCGTGTCGAAATATCCTTATTCCAAGTTGGTCGGTAACGCGGAACTCCAGTTCAGGGATTCCGTGTGTTGATGAAAGAAAGCAACGATGGACTTAAGTTTAGCGGCCATCTTAAAGTGGTGGCAGAACTGAGTTAAAAATCAAAAATGGACCCTGGGCCGTGTATGTGGAAAGCAACTCAAAAAAACTCGAAAACGGACTAAATGATACGCAGCCATCTTGGAAATGGTGATGCTAGTAACGTAATTGGATGGTAGCCGAAAAAGTGGAAACCAACGAACACCACAAAATAAATGTGTGAAACCTATAGTAGAATAAAAGAAAAAATGTATATAGAAAAGGTGTCAAATATTCCATGTCAGTTCCTTTCACAATAAACAGTCAGAATGTAAAATGTTGCAAAGTACACACATGACGAGGTACATGACGGTATATGGAAACAGGTCCGGATGAAGATTATATGAAATACTGAGGTTGATATATTGAATTCAATTATATCAAAATGATAGAGTGATTACATGAAAGTTCCATGGTAAAGCGAAAAATGAAACATTAAACGTAAGAGTTCATTCCTCAAACAATTTCGCAATTGGTATGACGTTAAAGAAAGCAACTATATTCAATCCTATCATTGAGACCATTAGGCTGGCAAGTATCAAGTCTTTTTATCCAAATCAATTTGCACTGTAGTAATCTCTTCCTGTTGTCTAATGAACTAGAAACCGAGATAAGTCTATACAAGTTCATGAGAAGTCTAAGATTAAGGCACTACTTTTCTAATGTCATTACACAAACGCACTTCAGTTCAGAAGACACATGTATGAGTTTGAAATCCAAAAGTAGTTTCAGTGCACCAATAAGCCACACAATTGTGGACTCTTATGAAACCATCCCCATTAGCGCCATTAGAGAACTTCACCAGAAACCAAACTCTAATCGCTGTAATTTGAACGCTAAACAAAAACAAGCCATCAGACAAATCACCAACAACAAAAATATAACCTGTTGCAAAACAGATAAAAGTGGAGCGTAGGTAATTATGGATACACAGAAAGCCAAGTCAAGAGCACACAACAAATGTAATGAGATGAGTAATCATAGCATGGTGTTAAGGATAAGATCACACACAAGTGTTCTTTCTAACTTGTTTTAATGGATATGTGGATGGTCCTCCTACCAAAGGAGACCCACGGAGAAAGAAACCAGCCGACACGTGTTTCGTCAGATCGGGTGTTAACCCGTGACTCTTCAGGGCTGAATGCGTGTGGAAAAACGTGGTATCGGGGAACCGGTGATAATTCCAACCCGGTCCTAGTCGGGAGTTTAAACCAAGTCTAAGCACAAAGGTTCATTAAATATTGAAGGCTGTAGGGTGAACAGCTCGAGTTGAATAGAGGCGGGTCATGCCTTCTATTGATGCAACAAGCGGCAGTATGCCGATGAGTAACGATCGAGGTTCGCTGGATGCAAGAAAGTGACCGATAAAATAGGGCAAGGTAATGCCTTCGCAGATCACACAGCCTGTGAAACTGAAATGCAGTGAAGCACCACATCTATGTATGTAGTGAGGTCACAGGCTGAACGTTGGCATGATGTTAGGCAGGAAGTACTAGACATGCAGCGATCTGCTTCTGCAGAAGAACTTGAACAATGGTCCAAAAAGGGAACATTGGATGATGAGGGCTGTTTGCGAAATAAAGAGATGAATAAATGGAAACTGTCAACAGCCTATTTACAACCTATGATTCATATGACACATGGGCCGGCACATGTTGGAACTTCCTCGATAACGAAATTGCTCACGCAAGTTGGGGAACATCTAAAAAGACAGTACAGTCCTGCTTGATTTTTCTCCAGTATAATCATGATAAAGGGACAAAAACTCCTACAGGAGGGTTTGCCATGCAAACTGCACCTTTTGAAGTTTTGCAAATGGATTACATCCAGCTTGAACGCTGTAACAATTTGAAGTATGTTCTAATAGTGGTATGTGCCTTCAGTAAGTAGATAGAGGCTTACCCTAGGAAGGATAATACAGCTCTTACTACAGCAAAGGTGCCCCTGAAAGAATTCTTCCCCAGATTTGGTGTTTGCAAATTGATATGGAGCGATAACGGACCCCATTTTATTGTGCAAGTTGTTGAATATGTCCTGAAAGTATTAGGGATCAAGCAGAAGTTTCATGCTGTCTTCCATCCACAATCAGCAGGGCTAGTGGAGATATATATTGCTACTCTTAAATTGAAGCTAGGGAAAATACAAGCTTCCACATTCATGAAATGGCCTGATGCACTACCCTTGGCATTGTTGTCCATTAGATCAGTGCCACACTCACGATCTACGCTTACACCATATGAGGTGGTATTTGGAAGGCCTATGAATATTTGGGGGATTCCTAAGCCATGCCCCATACATGATGTAACATGCATTTTGATGAGTGCCTACCTATCACAGTTAACTGATAGTTTGATTTCTATTCATCAACTGTTCGAGAAGCTCTTTCTGACAGTTCCACAGGTGAGGCCCACGGACTCCGGCAAGGGGATCATGTTATGGTCCGATCCTTCTAGAGGTCGAGCAGCTTGGAGCCCAGGTGGCATGGACCAGACAAGTGTTCCTCGCGACAAGAACTGCGGTTTGAGTGACGAACAGGAGGAACTGGCTACACTCCCCCCATTGCAAAAAGGTGCTGTCTACCCTGGTGGAACCTGCTGCCCTGATCGACCATCGAGACATGCCAAGTCGTATCACCTTAAGAAACTGCTGAAGACCACATGATCCCTGGTGTATCCAAATACCAACTGAGACCCCGGAAAGAACCTGCATTATTGAAAAAGACTGGTTGAGCGACCGTCCTGGGTTAGTGAAAGGGGGCTGAGGTGGCAAGGGGGGGATCGGTCCTGCATAGTGACACCTGTCTTGACCCTCAGTGAAGAAACCAATGGCTGCCCAGGCTTTTAGAGCTCCAACGATTACTTCAGTGACAAAATGACCATGTATGTGGGGAAAACATCAACTGCTGCGAAAATTTGTGATAAAATGACCATGTGCATTGCTGGATTTGTTGTCACTGTGGTTGCTATGACAGTGATAACTTGGGTTGTAGAGGAAGTGGCTCCTGCTCGACAACTGCTGTCTGCCACTACCCCACTACCAACTGAGCACCACTATTTTACTCTCCCATATCAAGAGCAGAAGCATAGGCAATCTTATCTGAACAATACGTTCATCCAGATGTTACACCACACTCACAATGCTACGAACATTACTAACTGTTGGGTGTGTAGGATGATGCCAGCTCATCAAAAAAAGGGAGGAACACCTTTAATTCCTCTTTCATTCTCTCATAATGGTTCTTATCAAGCCTGGTTTGTACTTCTAATCGATTCTCAAGAGGCTAACATTACTAGTATGGCTGTAGGGAAAATAAATGATTACCTTAATAAAGCGTGTTACCCTGATGAAGAAGGTGATCCACAAGCTAAAGGAACTAAATGGGAGTGGGAGGAGTATCAACAAGGAAATGCTTCTACACCTTATGTTTATCCAACTATGCGAACTAGTAAGGGTAATGGAGCATTTGTCACTAGAGCCCAAGCAGATTTGTGTATAAGCAGTGTTAGAAAAATTCCAGTAGGAAGAAGTGAATGTACTCAGGTTTTTACCATTGAAGGTGCAAATAACAGTAGCTTCATGTCTTCACATAATACATATTTCATCTGCAGTAACAAGGGATACTACCATCTGCCTGTTGGATGGTTTGGAGTACGCTACGTGTCCGAGTATGCTATGTCACTTGGGAACATTACAGAGAAACTGCAAATTGCAAGGATTGTGGCGCTTCAAAACCGTATGGTCCTAGACGTAGTCTTGGCTGTTCAAGATGGTGCATGTTGCATCATCGGAAGTAGCTGTTGTGTCTACATACCGGATCATGCCCCTTCAGTTTTTGATGCTATCTCTAAACTTCATAGGATTGCTGCCGAGATTCATCCTGATACTGCCACATGGACTTTCACCAGCTGGTCTTGGACATTATTTGTAACCTGGGGTTGGAAAGTGCTAACAATGCTACATATACTGTTAGCAATTCTACTGACATGCTGCTTATGTGTACAATGTGGTCCAATGCTTTGCTCCATCTGTATTACTGCCTGTACAGCTGCTAAACGTAACGTTACACAAATGAATGGCCAGCGTATGCTAGATAAAGAAATTGATAATATGATGCGGATTGACATACAAGATGTATACTCAAATTATTCTAGATTATAAATGTCTTCAGCTAATGCTAAAAGGGTCATCTGTGGAAAATTAGCAGCGATCAATGTTAGCACTTAGCTGAAGCCATCTTGTTTCCAGCAGCCATTTTGTCTGCCATGTGCTCTTTCCTTCTTCTCTGTCATTTACCCGTGTGCTCTGCTCAATGGACTGGTTATACTTAGCCTCTGCTACTCTGCACATGCTCAGTAGAGCTTGTAGCTGCCCATGCACCTGTTTAGGTCTGTTACTGTAAGGATGTTTATACTGAAGTCAGCAACTGTCAACTCCTCTTTGTTTGTTGACTATGCATTCCTGTATGAACATTTATGTATCTAACACTCCTATGTGTCCTTGTACCGCCTTCTTTTGAGCTCCTGTGTAGGTATAAAAGACCAATGGTTCTTCTACTTCTTGTGCTAATTCATACACTACCGAAGGGTGTTGTGTGAATGTAGTTCCACCTCATGAGGTTAATAATCTTTTTTTATTATTTCAGCTTCTGTGCCAACTTCTATTTACTGCTCTGAGGACTTGCTTGCAGAGAAGGGCAAACCCCTAGCACTGGTAGGCCTTGCTGAGGCCCACCTCTACAGATGGACAGAGGAATTGAAATGGGTCCAGATTGTCGTAGAACTGGAATATGCCCCTGCTGTTGCGGGCCAGGTCCATGTTCTATAGCCCAAAGCAGGGAAGCCCATCAAGGTAGTGATTGGTCTACCCTGCGTTTTGGCTGGAAGGGGTTGTGTTAGACTTGGCCCTTTTCGCAGGGTCATCCATGAACTCTTTGCCTTCCTCCTGTATTTTGTCTAACCTGTTTTTGTTGGTTTTATGACTCTGGGCACTTTACCACTGCTGATAAGTGCAAAAGGTCATTGATATATGGATTAGTGATTCCATGATTGGCTGGTTTGGTATACCTGGCAGACCCTACTACTCTGCACCAGGAGTACACAGGGCTGGTAATCCAAATGCTGCTAGTGGGCTTGCAGCACTGTTTGTGCCACCCATAGAAGCAGCCAGTAAAAGTGTGTCTAAGGCCTGCCATTGCAGAGCGTGTGTTCAGCCTGGTACTGCCATGCTGACTGGACAAGTGCACCCACTTGCCAGTCTCTAAACCTTCCCTCTTCTTCATATCAGACACCCCTATGGTAGGCCCAAGGTCAGGGTGCAATGTAAGTATAAGGTAGGACATGCCCTGGTGTGTGTGGCATGTCCTAATAGTGAATTAAAGCCATTTTCACTATTTCAAGGCTACCTGTTCTCCATAGGCTAGAATAGGCAGTTAGATTATTACATCTTATAATCCTAACTGACTCAGGGAACATGGTAGAAATGTGAGTTTAGTATGCCTGAACTCAGAATGATAAAATACATCTTTGAGCGAAGTTGGTTTTAACATTCTGTGTTTGAACATACCACTTTTAGAAAATAGGTATTTTCTTGTCTAACTATCCAAGCCTGCCTCTGCTATGTTGTGCATTCCTTGTCCGGAGTTTGAGTGACAGGGCTGGGGGATTCCAGGAGACAGAGTAAGTCAGCCCAGTAGTGAATAGAGAGATCTCTATCTAGATGGGAAGAAGGAGTTGCACCTGGGACCTGAATAGGGCCGTGCCTTCCCTCCACAATGCTGGCGCCACCTCATGTGGTGTGTCTGATGTCTCTGCCCTGCACTGTGAAAGGAGTTAAGGAGTCATGTCAACAGAGTGCTCCAGGGCGTTGCCTTCCCTCCACAATGCTGGCTCTACCTCCTGTGGGGCATCTGATGTTTCTGCCTTTCACTATGAAAGGAAGGAAGGAGTCATGTCAACAGAGTGCCCCAGAACTAGTTTGGACTTGGCAAAGGCCCTTCTGCCCTCAAAGGAGAAAGTATTTTGGTATATAAGTATTGGAACCCTGATCCCAAGAAATTAGATCACTTTTGGACTACAGGAAGAAACCTTTTCTGAGGAGAGGAACCTGAAGAAACAGAGGAGAGACTATCCCTAAACGGAAGTGCTGCTTGGGGGATTGGCCGGCAGTGGTTGCCTGACTGCTAAAGAAAAGAGAAAGGACCTTGTGTGCACTTCCTTCAACTTGTGAAGGATCTCCAAGGGCATTAGAGGAGAGCTTGCCTCCTGCTGAAGTCTCAGGGACAACAGACTTCAACGCCCAGCTCCCCAAGAGTTCTTTGGAAGTGCCTGCTGCTGTTTTGGGCCTGTTGAGGGACTGCGTGTCGCAAGGAGCTGGAAGCCTTACTCAAGAGGGAGACGCCTGTCGCAGTC
This sequence comes from Lissotriton vulgaris, assembly GCF_964263255.1. Classification (NCBI taxonomy): domain Eukaryota; kingdom Metazoa; phylum Chordata; class Amphibia; order Caudata; family Salamandridae; genus Lissotriton; species Lissotriton vulgaris. The sequence goes on from NC_141691.1 coordinate 474,947,106, forward strand.
GCAACCGCTGCCGTCGCATCGTGGATGTCGCTGCTGTAGCTGACACATTGGACTGCATCTCAAGAAACATCCCACAACCATGAAGAAGCATGTCGCGTTCGCAGCCGCTGCCGTAGCATCGTGAATGTTGCTGCTGTAGCTGTCGCATTGCACCGCATCAAGAGAAGCGTCTCGGACGAGGAAGACGTGTGTCGCCGTCGCAGCCGCTGCGGTTGCATTGTGGATGTCGACACTGTAGCTGTCACATTGCACTGCATCAAGAAAAGCGCCTCACATCCACGGAGAAGCGTGCCACCATCGGAGCTGCTGTTGTCACATCACTGAACAAGGGTGTCGCCGCTGCAGTTATCGCATCAAGCGGAAGCGTCTTGCATAGTCGGAGAAGAGTGTTGCCGCCAAAGCTGCTGTCGTCGCATCACTGAACAAGGGTGTCGCCGCTGCAGCTGACGTATTGAGCCGAGACTTTTAGCAACATAGGAGAAGCGTGCTGCATCAGAAAGAACCTGATGTCTTTATTTCTTTGTACCGGATCTTTGCCGCATTTACATCTTTGCAACACTTTTGTTGCCCTGTGTGTTGCATCTTAAGGTACATTGACTCAGTGTAGCATTTTAAGAACTAAAGAGAACTAAGCTAAACCTACCGTTTTAAGTACCGTATTGTGGATATTTGTAATTTGTGGTCTTGTGATAAGTCTATATAAAGAACACTTATTTTTAATATAAAACCTGTTTGATGTCCATCTGTAGTGTTGTCACTTGATTACTGTATGTGTTCACAAATGCTTTAGACACTGCCTCTGAGATAAGCCTGTCTGCTTGTGTCAAGCTACCAAGGGGGTGAGCAGGGGTTATTTTAGGAGTTTTCCCCCTTACCCTGACTAGAGGCAAGGGTCCTTGCGTGCCTATAAATGGCATTATGATACTCCCCAAAGGCAGTGTCTTAAGTGTGGGTTTAGAGCCATGACAGGTTCTAGGTCATTCCATCAGGCATCTGGCTCAACACATATGAATATCTACAGCCTCAACTGCAGGCCACTTGTACAACACCATGCAGAAATATTTGATCTTCTGGAGGACTCCTCACGGGATGTACTATTTCTGACAGAAACATGGTTAACCTCTGACTCTGTGGCTAATCCCGCCCTGGCCTTTCCTGCAGGCTGTATGATGCTTACACAGAATAGGACCTGCGGGAGAGGGGGAGGTCTAGCGGTTATATTTAAATTCGCTTTTTCACTTACTCTCTCTCCACAGACCAACCCAGACTGTGAAAGTGCTCTGTTTAAAATCACTATGTCACACAACTTTACCTTTACTGGGCTTCTTTTTTATCATCCACCAGGCCTGGCTAAGGCATTTCAAGGAACCTTATTATGCACTGCATCTACTCTTGTCCTAGAAGCAGCCAATCTGAACATGATAGGCAACATTAATTTACATTTGGAACGCCTTGACTCCCAGGAGATGTCCGCCTTCCTGGCAGACGTGGATGGCTGCCAACTCACTCAATTAGTGGAGGGCCCATCACACGTTGCTGGTCACTTACTTGATCCGATATTCTCTAATCTCCAGTCTTTGTAAATTAACACACCACTCTCTATGACCTGGACCAATCACTTACTCATTACTTTGCGCCTCAGTATTGTAGGTGCCCCTACGAGAACCTCGTGCCAGTCCTCCTAGAAGCATCCTTGGCACAATTTGGATGGGTCCACCTTTGTATCTACCCTAAATTTGTCTCACCCAGAATGGCCCACAGACTTGGAGGCAGCTGACAGGGCCTGAGGGGGCTGGATTAACAACACGCTTGACCATTGTATCCCGAAGAAACTGATTGGGGCTAAGCTCACGCAAACTCACTGGGTTCGACAAGACTTTGATGTCGGAAAATAAAAACTGTAAAATTCTGGAACGAGCTTGGTAGCGTACCTACGATGTTACTGCAAAAAATATCTAAAGAAATACAATTAAAGCCTACCACAAACTAGTTCAAAAGACAAAAGACAACCTGATCTTGTCAAGCCCCAACCCCTCTAAAACTATTTTTCCCTTATGAAGGATATGATAAAACCCTCTGCTGGAATTATTAATACCATATCCTCTAACACGCAATGCGAATTATTCGCGAGGTATTTTATCAATAAGGTGGAATGCATTTACAATGCTCTCAACATGAGGCTGGAAGCCTCCAAATCTTTAGCGATCTCTACTTCAACAGTCTTTTCTCATTCTCTACAGGGTCTCCCATCCATGTCTCTCAAAAAACCTGGAAATCCTGGTACCTAAGGTCAAATCAGGCTCTCCTGACGGCCCTATACAACCTGACTTGTTTAGGAAATTCTATAACTGTTTCATGATTGAGGGCAGGGAACTGATCAATAGATCACTCCTAAGAGCGGGGATCCCAAAATTATGGAAGCATGCTAAGGTCATTCCTCTGCTGAAAAGGCCCACATTAGACACGTCTCTGCCAGAGAATTTCCGGCCAATCTTTTTGCTCCCATATCTGGCTAAGATTATGAAGTCCCATGTTAACATTACCCAGACCAAATATTTGGAAACGAACGCGATTCCAGACAGATTACAAAATGGTTTTCCGGCACAGACACATTACGGAATCTGCTCTTCTGGCAGTCACAGAGCACCTATGAGCCACTCTAGACAAGGGCAACACTTTGGCACTGATTTTACTTGATCTCTGTGTGGCCTTTGACATAGTCTGCCTTAAGATTTTGCTTCAACGGCTAAGGGAGATCAGGGTCAAAGGCAAGGCCCTGGCTTGGTTTGCGTCCTTTCTATTCAAGCGCTCCTTTTAGGTCTATGCCCCTCCCTACCTGTCCATTTACCCCCTCAGCTGCAGGGCCCCCTAGGGCTCTGCTATGAGCCCCATGTTGTTTACTGTGTATGTCCATCCTCTAGACCTCCTGGCCTAAGCACGGAACATCAATATGGTATCTTATGCTGATGATACTCAGTTGGTATTTACCTTATCCAACAACCCTGATCATGAGCAACTGAAATTCCGTGAAGATGTCCTGGCCATTTCAGATTGGATGGTGGACAACTACCTAAAACTTAACTCCTCTAAGACTGAGGTGCTCTTGGACTGCAGTGATAAATATAAATGGGAATACCAGTGGTGGCCCACGGCTCTGGGTACCCCTTCCCAACCGAAAAATCCAGTCATGAACTTAGGGGTCCTGATGGACAATGCTCTCTCATTTGAGCTGCCTAACACCAATTCTAGGGTTCTTTGATGCATCCACCCGCCAAATGATTTTTCAATCTGTAGTTCAGTCACGCCTAGATTATTGTAATGGGCTCCTACTTGGCGTGAATAAAACTGTAATTAAAAGACTTCAGTGTTATGTTATGTTAAGGTAAGCTTATAAAGCGCTCTGTCACCGTGGGTTTCCTGGCGCTGATCTGGTGCTGAGGGGGGCAAGGGAGATTAGCTAGATTGTGGGAAGAGCCATGTTTTTAAAGATTTGTGAAATTGAATGAGTGAATTGGAGGATTTAAGCAGGGGAGGGAGAGAGTTCCAGAATTTAGGGGCCAAATGTGTGAATCTCCGGCCTCCGGATCTGCAGAGTTTGATAGAGGGGACAACCAGGAGGTGGAGGTGTGAAGATCTGAGGTTACGTGAAGGGCAGTAGGGACTGATAAGGGATTTCAGGAAGGCAGGGCAGGGACCGGTTAAAGATTTGAAGGTGAGGCAGCCGATCTTGAAGGCTTCCCTCGAAATGACAGGAAGCCAATGCAATTTGGTAAGAAGAGGTTTAGCGGATTGCCATTTTGGGATCCCGAAGGCCAATCTCGCTGCTTGGTTGTGGACAGTCTGTAATCTGAAGAGAAAGGTCTTAGGCAGACCGTGGTAGATAGAGTTCGAGAAATCCAGGCGGGAGAGGACGAGAGCCATGATGACTTGAATCAGGGCTTCGGGAGTCAGGAGATAGGCCACCTTCCTGATCCTGTGCAGCTGATACATGCAGGAAGAGACCACCATCCCTATCTGGGGCTTGAGGGATAGCTCGGAGTCAATGGTGACCCCGAGGCTCTTCACCGAGGCCACAGGGGTGGGGGGAGGGCCAAGCTCTGCCGGCCAGAAGTGCGGACCCCAGTGGGTAGAGCTCTTGCCAGGGAGAAGGAGCTCCGTCTTCCCGGGGTTCAATTTGAGTTGATTCTGGCTCATCCACTGGAGAATGTGGGACATGACCGCCTGAAAATTAGAAATAGCAGAAGAAGAGTTAAGAGGAAAGATGAGTTGCAGGTCGTCAGTGTAGTTGAAGACGGTGACGTTCCACTGCCTTAGAGAAAAGAGAAGAGGTCGGAGATACAGATTGAAGAGAAGAGGGGATAAGGAGGAGCCCTGGGGGACCCCGCAGAGTGAACGCTCCCTAGGTGCCCTGAAGGTACCCAAGCTGACTGTCTGAGACCTCCTGGTCAGAAAGGATTCGACCCATGCCACGCCAGGCCCTGGATGCCGGCCTGCTCGACACGGTGGAGAAGGATGTTATGGTCCACCGTGTCGAAGGCGGCCGACAGATCTAAAAGTACCAGGGCCGGGGGGGTACCCTTGTCAGCGCCGTTCTCAGAGCGTCCAACACGGCCAAGATCACTGCCTCCGTGGTGTGGCCGGGTCTGAAACCGGCCTGGTTGGCCTCAAGAAAGTTGGAGCTCTCGATGAACTGTGAGAGACAGGCGGTGACGTGGGCTTCCAGGATTTTAGAGAAATAGGGAAGGAGGGAGATAGGCCAGTAGTTTGCCAGGACTGCGGGGTCGGCTCCCGGCTTCTTCAGTAGAGGCACCAGGACGGCCTCCTTAAAAGAGCTGGGCACCGTGCCAGAAGAGAGAGAAGAATTCAGCAGAGGGAGGATACAGTCAGGTAGAGTAAGGCAGATGTCCCGTAGTATGGATGGTGGACAGCAGTCGTCCGGTGAGCCAGACTTGACACGAACGGCCAGTGTGGCCAAGGATTCAGGATCAAGAGAGGGGAAGTGTGTAAGGGAGAGTGCATTATGAGGGGGACAGACAGAATCAGCGCCAGGGAAGGTGACCGGGATAGTGTCCTTAATCATAACAATTTTCTCTAAGAAAAACGTGCTGAGCGCATTGCATGATTCCTGCGTAGGAGCCTGGGTCGGGAGCGTCCTGGAGTCAGAAGTAAATTCGTCAAGGACTTTGAAAATCTCCTTCGATTTGCAGGGGGCTGATAGGATTCTTTTGGAGGCATATGCTGTTTTGGCCGCAATGATGGCTTTTTTGTATTTATTACGAGCGGCCACATAAGTGTCTCTGCTTGAAGGACAGTAATCTCTCCTCCACTTGCGCTCCAATTGGCGTAGCTCCAAATGTTGGATTTTTAGTTGGGAGTCAAACCATTTATGGGAGTTACTGTGCCGAGAGCGGGGGAACTTGGTTAATGGGGCAAAGATATCGCTAGCTGACGTGAGCCAGTGAGAGATGTTGCCGTCTAGCTCATTGATGCAGATATCGTTAGAGAGGGAGGGACGGGTCTGTGACAGGTGGGAGAGCAATTTAGAAGAATCAGCGGCCCTCCACTTGCGGGCGTCACCGCCCTCCCGTGGGGGGACCCTGATATGACCATCGACAGAGATTGTAGTCTCAATCAGGGAATGGTCAGACCACACACAAGGTGTGATCAGCGGGCAAGAAGACTTAACCCCATGAACCCAGATGTGGTCGAGAATATGACCTCCATTGTGGGTGGGAGATTTGACAAGTTGAGTGAAATTTAAGCTCTAGAGGGCTTCGAATAGCTCAGTGGCATGAGGCCCGGCATCCTTGTGTTGGAACCAGTAGTTAAAATCGCCAAAAATGGCGACGCGGGGGGAAGAGGTGGTGAGATTGACAAGCTGTTCGGTGAAGGATGAGGGGAAGGAGGGCATAGGGTGAGGGGGGCGGTAAAGTATTATAAAAGTGACTGCACCCACCTCAGTTCCCAGGCTAAGAACCAGGTTATCCACTTCAGGGAGAATCATGGAAGCGGTGGCTATGATTTTTAAATTCTTGCGTATTACCGCTGCCACCCCCCCGGAGCGGCCCCCGGGGCGATTGGTATTCAGCAGGTAGTAGTCTGGGGGTAAAGCCGCCAGGATGTCAGGGAGGGAGTCGTCGGTGAGCCATGTTTCTGATAGTAAAAGAACGTCTGGACTCTCGGCCATAAGTAAGAGGAAGATGTCGGTTTGGTGTCTGACAAGAGAGCAGGTGTTTAGGTATAGTATTCGGATGTGTGACTCGATAGGGGCTGGTAGAGTATGTGGCGAATCTGACCCCAGATGGAGAGGGATATTCCCCGCGATTCCAAGTGTGGAAATGCGAGCCCTGATAGCAGGCGGTAGAGAACATGGGAGAGATTGTAGGCTCATAAGGGCAGAGGAGGTGTAAGAGATTGCAGAAATAGCATCCCTGGCCCCTGGACCCGTCCGGCCGCAGACGGGCGCAGACGGGCTGGACTTAGGCGCGACTTCGGCATGAAGACGGCGCGCCCGCTGCGCCCGTCCGCTGCGCTCCCTGGGAGGGGGGCCCATTTTGTAGAGCCGAGGGCGGGAGGGGCCGAGCGCTAGTCCGCTCGCCTGCTCCCTCACCCAAGATGGAGGCACACTAGGTCACGACCCAGGCAGAGCCAATCTCGTCTGCACTGGGCGGGCCAGGAGGTGGGGCAGAGAGGTCCCGCACTGGAGTGCTGCGCGACCAGGGAGGGTCCCAGCGCGCACTCTGCAGCGAGGTGGGGGCAAGCGGGGTGATTAAAAGAAGTCAGATCCAATGTCAGCATCTCCGGGACCTGCACAACAAAAGGAGGTTAAAAACAGGCAGAAATGCAGATACGGCAGGTAAGCGCGACTAAGCTGCCGGCTGTGTCAATGCGGCGCAAATTTTAAAAAGATAGCATGTCCTGGTCCTGCTAGCGCCTAACACACCCACTAGCATCTGATCGCCAGTGAAGTGACCAGCTCGGGTTTTTGTAGAGCCGAGGGCGGGAGGGGCCGAGCGCTAGTCCGCTCGCCTGCTCCCTCACCCAAGATGGAGGCACACTAGGTCACGACCCAGGCAGAGCCAATCTCGTCTGCACTGGGCGGGCCAGGAGGTGGGGCAGAGAGGTCCCACACTGGAGTGCTGCGCGACCAGGGAGGGTCCCAGCGCGCACTCTGCAGCGAGGTGGGGGCAAGCGGGGTAATTAAAAGAAGTCAGATCCAATGTCAGCAGCTCCGGGACCTGCACAACAAAAGGAGGTTAAAAACAGGCAGAAATGCAGATACGGCAGGTCAGCGCGACTAAGCTGCCGGCTGTGTCAATGCGGCACAAATTTTAAAAAGATAGCATGCCCTGGTCCTGCTAGCGCCTAAGACACCCACTAGCATCTGAGCAGTGGGCACAGAATGTGGCGGCACGCAGCCTTTTTGCCCTTCCAAAGTACTGTCACACCTCTAATCTTCTCTGCCATCTCAATTGGAAAGAAAATCTAGTTTAAAACTCTCTGTACCACACACAAGATTTTACATGGCCAGGGTCCACAAATTTTCCAGGGGCTCTGCACACCATATGTTCCATCGCGAGCCCTGCGCTCTGCTGACCTGCATCTGGCGTGTACTCCTTGTGTACGCAGGCATAGAGCAGCGGGCACTCTTTCAAGGCCATGGCCCCTGCCTTATAGAACTCCACTCCACTTGCCGCCCGGAGCACACAAGAACACTGGGCATTTAGGAAATTGATTAAGACCTGGCTTTTTTTCAACATCTAGTCCTTTCCCTCTAGTCATCTGTCTGCTAGCGCTGGGATGCCCTTTTGCTGGGGCAGCCATGTGCTATATAAATGTCTTAAACATAACATAACAAGAAGCGCAGGCTGGATATAGTGACCAAGTTAGACCAGTTCAACAAAATACCTTTAATATTGGTTTGCTGAATGTTACGAGATCCCACATGTAGGATGCACCAAACAATTCAGAGAAAGCAGTGGGACTGCCATGTGGAGGCCTGTGTCATTGTTGAAGTATGCTGTGGTTGAGGTGTTTATAGTGTGAAGGTCTGCGTCGAGGAAACGTTTCACAAAGGCAGTTCAGAGCAGACTGGGAATGCGATACAAGGCCTGCCATCGGGAAGGCGTCATGGTGTGGCAGTTAAGAAGTGGAGTTGCAAGTAGATGCACATCGGACCACAACTGGGCAGGCAGTGCACCTTCAGGTCCACTTCCAAGGGTCCAAAACGTCGGTGGCACCATGTGGGGGGGCTAGAGCTCCCAGCCAACAGAGTCCAGGTGCTGGGTTCAAGGTGGTAGAACCTTTCTGTCCCTGTGGCTTTGATCAGGAGACCAGCTAACTAGCCCTTGGAGTCACTCTGGTGGTCCTAGGTTGAAGATGCAGATCCAGTCCTTTCACACAGGCAGCAGGGTAGGAGAGTAACAGAGTAGCAGTCCTTCTGAGATTTCCATAGGTCCAGAGGTGTACAGAAGAGTTGGTTCTGAGCGACCACTATATATACTCCACTTTAAAGAAGGAGAAAGTTCTGGATGTTTCCACCGTCAGAGTTATTTTTTTATTTCCTGCCTCCCTGCCCTTGCCCCAGCGTACCTGGGGATGCCAAAGACTAGCATCAAAAGCCTTGTGAGTGGCCGGGAAGAGCCTTTGTGATGTACAAGTGTGGTAGGTTCTCAGGAAAAGAAAGGGGTTCTACTCTCCAAAGGGAAAGGACACCAAAATGACACTATGTCAAAAACCGACTCCCTTTGGAATTCCTCAAGAGCATACCATGTAGTTTGCATACCACTTTCAAACCAACAGTCAATCACCCGTAAAAATATAATAGTAGCCAAAACAAACAATATAAAAATGTTTATTTTTTAGATCTTTTCAATAAAATATAAATTAAAAATGATTAAAATATACACAATGCATAGTATTTCAAATGCTAACAGCAATTAGTATCAATTCATTTCATGCCATACAAAGCTTGGGAAAATAATAACAAAGTGCAGGTAAATGCACACAACAAATCCAATGATTATAGCAGGTTCATCATATAGTGAATTTTGTACATAGGAAGACCTATAGTGTGGTATTTCTAAAGACCAAGAAGCAACACGTTTCGGTGGTATAAGTAGGTCCAACCACCTTCTTCAGGCTTCATAAAAGATGTCTCCCAGCAGTCTTGTCTATTTAAAACAAAATATATATATATATATATATATATATATATATGTATTACAATTAAAACACATTTCAGAATAATATAAAACAACAAAGAACAATTATCATACATTTTGTCTAATCATCTGATACATTGATTTTATACATGTGTTTAAAAAGCACACCTGGTGGTTGTACACAGTAAACACTCAACTCACCACAAGGTCATGTCTCATATTCATACCCCAGACATTAAAGAAGCTCACTGCAACTAACTCACATACTCACTCCTTACAAGAACAATTCTCATGCTATCAAGGTTCTTGAAAAATTCCCACCAACAACTGATGAAGTTGGTTGTCTGAGCGGGAGACCTATTTCCTCCAGCACACCCAATCTTTTAACTCGTATCTTCACAATATGTCTAGAAAGAACAGACGGACATACTCTCTCGTCACTGCTCTAGAATCAACAAGGGTATGTCAGGTAAATATATTTGGTAAACTTAATTTACTCTGCTTTAAACACTTGCTATAAATATAGCTAAAGTGCACTACACCCCTTAATTCGTAATGGGAGAGTCTGTATCACAGAGGTAGTTCGACTCCCCTCCAATATTCAAGTCTCCTATTTCGTATGGTCCACAATGATGAGACCAAAAACAAAAATCACCATTCACTGATGCCCAAGAATACATAGAGCAAATGTATGCACTTTTCTAAAAGTGTTTTTTCAGAATTGTGACTTAAAATCCTACTTTAACATTAAAGAGGTTTTAAACTTACAATTCTTTGGACACCAAACTCAAGATTCCTATCTGCTCCCAATTCAAGATTATCACTTAATAAATGTCAGTGCCAGGATCCACCTAGTGAGTGGTAGTGTGCGTTATAAGTGTTTAATTCATTCATTCATAATTTGCCACAAAGTTATCCTGTGGGAGAGGCAGGCCTTACAGTGGTGCAAAAATTCCTTTAAGAGTTTTTTATTACCAGGAATGGTAAAACGTAAAAGTACATGTCTCACTTTTTTAATATACTGCACTCTGCCCTATGGGCTGTTTAAGACCCACAGGGGTTGCTTATATTCATTATGAAGGAAGATTTAGGCCTAGCAAAATGTTAATTTTGCCAGGTTGAAATAGCAGATTAAAATAGCCCACGTAGGTTGCAATGGCAGGCCAGAGACATGTTTAAAAGACTGCTTAAGTGGGTGGCAGAGTCAATGCTGCAGGTCCACTAGTAGCATTTCATTTATAGACAGTATCACTTTACTTAGTATGTATAAGTAAATTAAATATGCCAATTGGGTTTAAGCCAATTCTACCATGTTTAAGGGAGAAAGCACAAGCACTTTAGCAGTGGTTAGCTGAGGTAAAGGGTGCAAAATCCAGACAGCCAACAAACACTTGTTCAGAAAACAGGTGGTGAAGGCAAAAGGTTTGGGGATGACCCTGGAGAATGGGCCAAGTCCAACAACGAGCATTTGTAAAATGGTAGCATATTAAAATGTTCAGGTTGAAAGAACAGAACATGTATTAGTTCTTTCTGCTGCTTTATTGTTTGCAGCAGTGGTCTGGCATATAACTCCCCTGCAGAAGGATACCCCTTCTTATTTAGACAGAATCATCTGTTTGCTTCTGATGAAAGTGCTGCCACCGGCACTGTTGGGGCAGTTTTGTTTTAAATAAATACTTAGATTGAACATCTCCTGGCAGCCTGTGTGACATTATTTTGTTCAGAAACAAATACTCAAAATTGGACATTGTTTCTGGAATACAAATACCATAAATGTCCTTTGCATGCAGCGAATTTTCACTCTGCGTTAGTGGGGGATGAGGGGTCACTGATTATTTTCTTGCTTAGGACAAGCTGCCAATGATTGTGCACCACCTGATGCTTAACCCAGTTGTTAACCAATCTCCAAGTAGGGTGGGAGAACAACAGGATTGACAATGTCGGAGCCCCCATCACACCCGATTTACGCCAAATCCTAAATTATCCCTAAATATTTTGGGCCTTATTTATGAGGCCTTGCAACAGTTTTGTGCTTCCGTTGCATCACTTTTTATGACGTATCAGTGGCGTAAAACATGCCTCCTGTTGCACCCTATTTACAAAGTGACACATCTAAGCAGATGCTTCACTTTGTAAACCCCTGCGCTACAGTATACCTGCGTCAGGTAATATGTATGCAGTGTGGGCCTTCCCACGTAAGCAAGCCTCATAAAAGTGACGCAGTGAAATCTACAAGAACTCACTGCGCCACTTCTAGGGTGTAAATGTGTCAATATCTTATGTCTGCCTCACAGCAGACGTAAGACTGACGCAAGCCCTTTCACATGGGGCTTGCCCCAAGTGAAAGGGCACATTGCTGGAGTTGCGTCACTTTTGTGACACACTCCAGCAATGCGTCACTTTTGCGCCATACAGATATGTCAGAAATACTGACGTTTCTGTAACTCCTTGCGACATGATGCATCATACAGTAAATATGACGAATCAATCATGTTGCAAGGAGGGCGCACTGAGAAGTGATGCATTTTTGCTTTCACGCAGCGATGCGTCACTTCTCATAATTGAGGCCCTTTGTTTCTAACTACATTGAACTGGTTGCAGCTCTTTCAAAGAAAGCGGCCTAGATGTATGAGCTCTGATCTCTCAAGCAAATCTGTAAATAATGTGTATTTAACTGATTTATAACTCATAAAATCCTGCACTGTAATTAAAATTAAAAGTAGAATGCAAACATTCTGTGCACAAGTGTTTCCATTTTTCCATCTTGTTTCCTTTTTCTGAACTCAAGATAGTATTAGAACTCGGAAACGCATTTTAACAGCCTAAAGAGACTAGCATCAGAACATGTTATTTAGGATGCTAGAAGAATCCTAGGCAAGAAAAGATCCAAAGCAGATTGCTTTTAAAGTATAAACTTCCTCACGGTAATGGAGAAGTAAATATTCCTTTTCCTAAGGAACTAGATAAGCATCTGCCTAAGACTATTTCTGGATATTCTGAAACAGGAACTACAACATTTTCTTAACATGTTGCGTATGTGTCCTTTTTCTATATTTAATACATAAGTGTATACTACTGAGTATGTTCATGCCAGAAAGCAGTGACAGTTTTAAGAAGGCAGTTTCTGATGAAAACTAGTGACATTGCTGGAGAGGAATATACATTTAAACTTTTGATGACAAGAGAAACCTGCTTATGACACTTTCGGAGACAAAATTAACAAACTTGCTACAACAGAATCTTAATTACTGCATCATAAAAGCATGAAGAAAAGATGTAGTCAAGCTAATGTCATTTGTGTAAATAATATAGACAGTGATTTATTCATTGGCAAAGTACTTTTTTTCATTAATGTGTGCTAGAAATACTTTAATATCATGAATACGTGTGTATAACTAATAGGAACTAGTTCCTCATCAAGATTTAACCTGAATATGATGGCAAATTCAAGTTCAATTTATATTTTATGCATAAACCTTTGGACCGAAATGACAAATGAAACTTTGGAGTTACAGATCCCTAATTATTGATGTATTCATGAAGCTTTCAGAGAATGTATGTTACACATCTATTAATGTTATACGCCAGAAACAAGTTTTGAATACATTAATTTTAAAATATTTTTATACTTAGTACTAACAATGACACTTATTATTTGTAACCATACTAGATGATTTAAAGTGCATCAGAGTTATACTAGAATCATAATGCCTTTATATTTCCAATGAATGTGTGCTTAATAATTCTATATATTTCACGTTTAATTACCTTGATTTAATGTGGGCTTGACTGAAAATGTGAAGTCTCTTGATTTGCCGAGTCTACTGCTCGTGAGAGAATTCCTCAGTATAAACAGTAACATGAAACTGTGTTTTTTAACTGAGTTCTCATGTACTGTACAAGACACTTTGCTACATGTTTCGATGTAATCCTGAAAGCTGCCTGGGAAACTGTCCTCTTGAACTCTCTAATGTGCTCTTGCTAGAGGAGCATTGTTCTAACAGTTCAGATTTTGGATTGCTTAAGGACTGCGTAATTGGCACATCTATTTCTCTACATGTTGTGTCTTCTTTATGATGCCTGACACCTATCCTATATAAACTGCCCAATGGTCAGGACCAGAATGGTCGGGACCAGATGAGGTGATTCCAGGAGGTGTTTCTCCAGGAACTTCAAGAATATAATATTGCCCGATTTAACTGACTTTGTTGCCTGGCTGGAGTTAGCGCTCTTGACGGTGAAGGATGAGCTGCTGGCTATTTCCTTACTTACAGAATTCTTTGTAAAAACCTTCCTTGGCAAACTTGACTTGACTGATGTAGACTCACCTGGCTTCCTTTACGAACTGACAGTTACGCTGTGTGTGCTGAGTGGTCTCTTCCTTCTTGGGAGACTACTTGAACTGGCATGTTTCATGACCCTTACTGAACTCTAAAGCACGCGTGGAAATCGCCGTTACAGAAGATGAGTGGGTGGCTCATTTTTCCTCCCTTTATAGGGCTGTTGAATTAGTGCCCGATACAGGTTATGACTCTGGGATGGTAATTGTAGATCTACCTAAAGCATTGGTTGTAACTCTACCTGAAGTTCTTGCGAGCCTGAAGGCAACTAAGGGGGGTAAGGCGGCTGGACCGGATGCTATACCAGCCGACCTCTATAAGGCCAATACTGATTTTTGGGGGCCATTGTTAGTCCAGCTTTTCAATGCTGCCTTGGCAAAAGGTCTAATCCCTACCTGGTTTACATCAATTATAGTCCCGATCTTTAAGAAAGGTGACAGGCAGAACTGCACATGTTATAGGCCAACTTCTTTATTGGACTCCTCCATAAAAATTCTAGGGAGAGTGGTTTTAGTCAAGTTGCAAAGCTGGGCAGAAGAAAATGGGGTGCTAAGTGATTTTCAATATGGGTTCCAAAGGGGTTTAGGGACTATAGAGCAAGGACTAAATTTGTTTATCTTGCAACAGAAGTATATAAGGGTTAAAAAACAACGTCTATACCTCACTTTTGTTGATTTATCGTCGGCTTTTGACTGCGTGTCACACAATAAACTGTGGGCAATTATGGCCGAATTGGGGGTAGACAACGCTATTATATGCTTCCTGAGAGATTTATATTCTGGGGCTACTGCAACTGTTCGGTATGGGAAAGAGGGAGAATGCAGTAGACACTTTGGGATTGGTCGCGGTGTACGCCAAGGGTGCGTTTTAGCGCCTTTTTTATTTTTGCTATATACATATGGTCTGGAGCGTCGCCTCGTGCAGGAGGGCAGGGACATGCCTATGGTGGGCGGGAGACCTGTCCCTGCCCTGCTGTACGCTGACGACGCAGTCCTGATGGCACGCACCCCAATGGCACTTCAAACTTTGGTTACATCTTTTATTAGTTTCATGCTTAGCTTGGACTTGAAAATTAACTGTTCCAAAACACTGTCTATGTACTGTGGGACTAGAACAAGCAGGCATTTGAAGCCAATTTTTATAAATTCCAATCCCTTAGAGAAGACCTCTACTTTCCCATACCTGGGCATTTTGTTTCATGAAAGTGGCTCATGGACTACTGCAATTAATGCTAGAACCCTGCTATTTTCCAAAACTATTATGGCTTTACAGTGTTTTATGAAAAAGCTAGGAGAAAAAACCCATAAAGGAAATTTTAACTATCTATAATGCTACTTGTATAGCCGTAGCTACTTATGGTTCAGGACTGTGGGGTTACTCAAATGTTAATACAATCCAAACCATGGAAAATAAGTTTTTACGCCACATTCTGTCCGTCCCTGAGAGCACTGCGACCCTTATATGTCATGCTGAATTGGGTGTGGTGTTTGTCACTGATACAATCAAGATTCAGCCAATCCTTCTTTGGCACAGGGTTTGGACAAATGATGAATGTGTGGTAAACCGGGCCATTTTAAAGGACATTCTAGCACTGGACAATATTAACAATTTCAAATGGATATGCTATGTCAGAAACTTCCTTGAAGAATTAAGTTGTGCTCAATACTTTGAGGACCCGTCATCCATGGCACATATATCAAGAAGAGGTCTGAAAAATATGTGTATGGCTCACCTCAGGGACAAAAGACAAATGGAGGAGGTGAATAAAAAGACTGTTTCTGCACATCAGGCAATGATAAATGGAGAGAAACTACAGCCATTCCTATCATTATATATGTCCAACCATGAACGATTCCTTTTAACCCGGTTTAGATTTAACATTGTTTTTAGGTTATTATCTTTTCCTGTGATGAATTGTTGGGCGAAAGACTTATGTCCTTTCCCATGTGATGATGTGTCCCCACAATCCGATATTCATATTTTATTCTTTTGTAAATTTTATACTTTTTATCGAAGAAAACTTATCATTCCCATTCTGAAAGACTTAAATGTATATAGATGCCGTTTAGCGTTTTTAGAGTGTCAGAAAATGGAAACTGTTTTTATGGTAGCATCAATTGCTCAATTTTTTAAATCCGTTTTTAAGTGTCGTAAATCCATCCAAATCAATTAATCTTTTATGCTGTATATATGTATCTATTTTTTTTCTCCTCTTATATTTTCTTTTGCTGAGATTTTAAATAATGATCACCTGACCTATTGTAAATTGTACCTTTTCATGCTACTTTTGTGGGTATTCTCTGTTTTTAACCGAATAAAGTATTTTGAACTTGAACTTGAACTACTAGAATCATAATGCCTTTATATTTCCAATGAATGTGTGCTTAATAATTCTATATATTTCACGTTTAATTACCTTGATTTAATGTGGGCTTGACTGAAAATGTGAAGTCTCTTGATTTGCCGAGTCTACTGCTCGTGAGAGAATTCCTCAGTATAAACAGTAACATGAAACTGTGTTTTTTAACTGAGTTCTCATGTACTGTACAAGACACTTTGCTACATGTTTCGATGTAATCCTGAAAGCTGCCTGTGAAACTGTCCTCTTGAACTCTCTAATGTGCTCTTGCTAGAGGAGCATTTTTCTAACAGTTCAGATTTTGGATTGCTTAAGGACTGCGTAATTGGCACATCTATTTCTCTACATGTTGTGTCTTCTTTATGATGCCTGACACCTATCCTATATAAACTGACCAATGGTCAGGACCAGAATGGTCGGGACCAGATGAGGTGATTCCAGGAGGTGTTTCTCCAGGAACTTCAAGAATATAATATTGCCTGATTTAACTGACTTTGTTGCCTGGCTGGAGTTAGCGCTCTTGACGGTGAAGGATGAGCTGATGGCTATTTCCTAACTTACAGAATTCTTTGTAAAAACCTTCCTTGGCAAACTTGACTTGACTGATGTAGACTCACCTGGCTTCCTTTACGAACTGACACATACGCTGTGTGTGCTGAGTGGTCTCTTCCTTCTTGGGAGACTGCTTGAACTGGCATGTTTCATGCCCCTTACTGAACTCTAGAAGTTTGGTAACCTCATTTTGAATGTCTTATTAGAATTTGACTATATGTCTTATAATCTGATTTATTGATGCACTTGTTTTATAAATGTAACTAAATTACTATATTGAATCCACTATTATGAGTCTTGTCTCTCCAAATGAATGTGCATTCCTAATGTGTGGTTAATAATAACCAGAGGAGATCATATTAGAGAGATCTTGGAGCATCAAATACTAATGTTATTATTCTGTATAGCTTTGACTGAACTTGTAGTGTGGTTCGCCTAAATTTTTTCAGGCGATTTAGGCTTGCCATGATAATCCTTTATCTTTATACTATTGTTTTGAGGGTAATCTACATGGGCCTGATTTCTGGTTTGTAATTCAGTTAACCAATTTGTGGTACTCATTGGATGACTCCTGGGACCCTTTATATTCAACCCCTCTCAACACTAAACAAGGACTATCGGAGGACCAAGAGGGAGAGGTACAAGTCATGTTTAAGGGAAAAAGAGAAGAAAAACTAATGATGGGTCTAGTAACGCTACAACAACATCTTCTGCTGACATACACAACAGCCAACAATCAAAGCAAGGTATGCTGGTATCGATCTCACTTGTGAATAAATGCCCTTGAAACTCAGATACATAACTTCTTAGGGGCCAATTCACTCAGGTAAGATTCAGAGCAGAGCTACCCACATGTAATAGTACTTCTAATACTAACCTTTCTGCCTGCTTTTCTGCTCATATGCTATATGCAAAACATATCATACAGATACATCTTAGTAGTAGGCGTATGCACTTTAGTTCATTCTTAACCATGCTAATGAGGAGGTGGGGCATGCAAGACTCAAAATATGATCTTAATGTTACTACAGAAAACAATACATTGATAGAGAAATCCACTAATGCTGCATACATCTCAATTCTGCATACATCTCAGCATGCCACAGACTGGAGAAGATCACCTGAGGACCATCAAATACACAAGGCAATCAGTACTAGTCAAAGCACATAAATAAAGGCAACTTTTTTGGCTGTGCAATCATCCCTTTAAGCTGCATGATCCTGTTGACCCTGAGTCTTACAACACCCTCCAAGAATAATACCATCCGACTAAAGAAGAAGGTGACTTCATTGAGGAAGAGTTAGACATTTTGGCTAAGTTTGCAGCTGATCACTAAAGGGAACAATGTGGTTTACTTACTCACAGCATTCATAGAGTGGAGAAAGAGACCACATAGCAGGATGCCACCGACAAGGTGTATCCATCAGGGGTAAAGGAACAATTGAGAACAGCATGTAAAAAATTTGCAATGAAAGACAGCTGGTGAAAATAAATTGGCAGGATAGAGGTGACAAAGCTATTGCCTGGTGGTGGACCTTGATCACATCACCACCATTTCCCACTGGACCAGTGTATTCTCTCCACAATTCATCACGTTCCGCTGCAAAGCCTGCGTATTCCAGAAAACTGAACTCGTCTTGTACCAAATACACACAATTCTTTCTAATATCACCATTTTCTTGTACCACTGAAATAACAGGCCCTACTGTCAAATTAATCAAATGCCATTGTTAACCCCTTACATAGAAAAACAGGGATCACTGACTTATAATGGTAAGCACATAATTAACGAAAGTAAAATATCACTTCACACTAATATTAAAAAACAAAAAATATATTAGTGGTATATATATATATATATCACTGATGACATCTCAAATGACATCACTGATGACATCACTGATGACATCATCCTTGTGAAAGAGTGACAGACCTCCTCTCAGCGTAATAGCGTAATATATCCCTTGATACACACATTCAAAAATAGAAACTAAAATTTAAAAAAAAAATGGAAATACCAATTCCAGTTAGAACAACCTATTCAGTAATTCTAAAATCTACATACACATCCAGTCATTCACTAACAGTTCTATATAGGCACTCATTCATGTACTCACTCATCATATGTACTCATACACCTATACATCTTATTACACACCAACACTCATCTATAGAGTTACTGACACACAAACTGACACATACGACCTGAACTTTTTAACTATAACTTGTGTGAAACCTATGTTTTTTTCAGTGAATTTCTAAGGTTTTTTAAATGCTAATTTTTAACTATAACGCGGGTGAAACCTATGGTTTTTTCAGTGAATTTCTAAGGTTTTTTAAATGCTCATTTTTAACTATAACGTGGCTGAAACCTATGTTTTTTTCAGTGAATTCCAAAGGTTTTCTAAATGATAATTTTTAAATGTATTAATTGTTATATTTTTTATACTGATTTACTACATTATTTTAAATTATTTATTTTTAGATATTTTATTTTTTAAATTACATTACATATTTAATATAAACATTGAAAAATAAATGTTTTTAAAAATATTGAAATTGTAATATTTTTATATTTTTTTATATTTTTTTAATTTATATATATTTTATATCGCAGGCAATGATATCCTATAGAAGAAAATTCAAGTTACTAGTAAGTACAGGTAAATTTACTTTACAGGAACAGTAGTGAGCTGAAAGATGCAGCACTGAGGTCTCTCCTCAAAACAGCTGAGTAAATCGTAATTTGTAGTTCGGCTGATTTTTGAGGAATTTTTTTAAGTTCCAAAACTCCACACTTAGAAGAATTTCCAAGTAAAACATGTCAATGTTTGCCTATGGAAGGAAATTCAAGTTACTGTAACTGCGATTAAAATTACTTTTCAGGATCAGTAGTGGGCTGAAAAATGCAGCACTGAGGTCTCTCTTGATAACAGGTGAGTAAATCGAAATTCGTAGTTCGGCTGATTTTAGAGTAATTTTTTAAAGTTCCAAAACTCCACACTTAGAAGAATTAAAACATGTCAATGTTAGCCTATGGAAGAAAATTCAAGTTACTGAAAGTATGGTTACATTTACATTTCAGGGTCCGTCCTGGGCTCAAAGATGCAGCACTGACGTCTCTCGTGATAACAGGTGAGTAAATCGGAGTTCGTACTTTGGCTGATTTTAGAGGAATAATTTGCTCAATAGTGAACGAAGGGGGCGGGGGCTGAGGACACGTGTGCAAACGCGCTCTGTGGCGCGTTTTAAATTGGGGAATATATTCCTCTTCAATCCTGAGGTCACTTGTGAGCCAACCAGCCCATCAGGTACCTCCAATTTGCGCCAGAGAGCTGCGTTGTAGAGAGGTGTTCAAGGGGCACGCCCCCTTTTTACAACACTCTGCAACGCAGCTCCGTGGTACTTACTAGAGGTACCCGTTGGACTAGTTGGCCCCTAGGGGACATCTGGATTGAAGAGGTATATATTTCCCAACCTAAAACATGCCACAGGGCGTGTTTGCACACATGTCACCTCAAGCCTCGCCCCCTACCTTCACCACTGTGCAAACATGCCCCGTAACACGTTCTAAGTTGGGGGATTGATTCCCCTTGCATACTGGGGGTCCCTGGGGGCCACCTAGCACACCAGGAACCTCCAGTATGCGCCAAGAAGCTACGTTGCAGAGAGGTGTAAAAAGGGGCAGCCCCCTGGCGCGTTTGCAGAGGGAGAACTAATTCCACTTACATACTGGATGTCCCTGGGGGCCAACTAGCCCACCAGGAACCTCCAGTATGCACCAGGGGGCTGCATTGCAGAGAGGTGTAATGAGGCCACGCCCCTCTTTACACCTCTCTGCAACGCAGACCCCTGGCACGTTTGCAGAGGGGGAAGTAATGCCCCTCACATACTGGGGGTCCCTGAGGGCTAACTAGCCCACCAGGAAATTCCAGTATGCGCCAGGGGGCTGCGTTGCATAGAGGTGCAAAGAGACCACGCCTCTTTTTACACCTCTCTGCAACACAGTCCCCTGGTACTTTTTCAGAGAGGGAACTAATTCCCCTTGAATACTGGGGGTCCCTGGGGGCCAACTATCCCAACAGGGACCTCCAGTGTGCGCCAGGGGGCTGCGTTATAGAGAGGTGTAAAGAGGCCACGCTCCCTTTTTACACCTCTCTGCAAGGCAGCCCCCTGGCGCATACTGGAGGTTCCTGACCCCTAGGCCTGCTCAGGGGGTCCCACAAGGACCCCCAAGGTCCCCCCAATTATTATTATTTTTTTAAATCCCAGGATACGCGTAGGGTAAGCGTACCCTGCTGATCCAAAAAGAAAACATTAAGGCACCACTCTGCAAACGCACCCCCTGGCGTATTTGCAGAGGGGGAAATAATTCCCCTTGAATACTGGGGGTCCCTGGGGGCCAAGTAGCCCACCTGGAACCTCCAGTATGCGCCAGAGGGCTACCTTGCAGAGACGTGTAAAGAGGCCATGCCCCTTTTTACACCTCTCTGCAATGCAGCCCCCTGGTGCATACTGGAGGTTCCTGGTGGGATAGTTGGCCCCCAGGGGCCCCCAGTATGCAAGAGGAATTAGTTCCCCATCAGCAACCGTGCCAGGAGGCTGCCTTGCAGAGACATGTAAAGAGGCCCCATCCCGTTTTACACCTCTCTGCTACGCAGCCCCCTGGCGCATTTGGAGAGGGGAGAAATAATTCCCCTTGCATACTGGAGGTCCCAGGGGGCCAACTAGCCCACCAGGAACCTTCAGTATGCGCCAAGGGGCTGCCTTGCAGAGAGGTGTAATGAGGCCACGCCCCTTTTTACACCTCTCTGCAACGCAGCCTCCTGGCGCGTTTGCAGAGGGGGAAGTAATTCCCCTTGCATACTGGGGGTCCCTTGTGGCCAACTAGCCCACCAGGAACCTCCAGTGTGCACCAGGGGGCTGCGTTGCAGAGAGGTGTAAAGAGGCCATGCCCCTTTTTACACCACTCTGCAACGCAGCCCCTTGACGCTTTTTCAGAGGGGGAACTAATTCCCCTTAAATACTCGGGGTCGCTGGGGTCCGACTAGCCCACCAGGAACCTTCAGTGTGCGCCAGGGGGCTGCGTTGCAAAGAGGTGTAAAGAGGCCATGCCCCTTTTTACACCTCTCTGCAATGCAGCCCCCTGGTGCTTTTTCAGAGGGGAAACTAATTCCCCTCGCATACTGGGGGTCCCTGGGGGCTAACTAGCCCACCAGAAACCTCCAGTATGCGCCAGGGGGCTCCATTGCAGAGAGTGTAAAAAGGGGCGTGGCCTCTTTACAAGTCTCTGCAAGGGAGCCCCCTGGCCCATACTGGAGGCTCCTGGTGGGCTAGTTGGCCCCCAGAGACCCCAGTATGCGAGGGGGGCGCGTTTGCAGAGAGGTGCAGGGGGGGGCGTGCCCTCCTCCCGATCCAATAGTTAAAAAAAAAAATGTGAAGAAGGGGGGCTGTGTAGCCCCCCTTCTTTTTCTTTTTTTTGGTCCTGAGGACCCCATTCCCCAAGGCCTGCCCCCAATTTGTAATATTTTTTCTTTTGTAAAATCGGGAAGGGGGCCTCATTTGGCCCCGGGGACCCCATCCCCCAGGGTGTCCAACCAATCATTGGTTGATATCTGTTGTTTTACAAATGTATTCCTCCTATTGCCCTGGTTTCAATGATTGTGTTTCCACAGTAATTGTTCCCTCTTCGGCCATTTATAACTATTTTATAATTAACATGGACCAATATTATTATCGATCCATTAATTTTCTATGCAGATTTACTGCCCCCCCCCCTCGCGTCCTTGTCTTGATGAAGACCCTCTAGCAAGGTTCCACTCTATGCCTGCATCAGTTTGGGTCGAAACGTCGACACTCCTTCCTATCTTCAGCCTCTTTCCCGATTTATCATTTGTGATTTTGTTTTTCAGAGGCATGAGTTTGTTTAATCAATTTATGAACTGTGATTTTTAGTTTGTTAATTTACTATTAGCCATGGTTTATTGAGGTCATAGTGACCAACGTCCTATTATTCATTCAATCCCTTCACTATCCAACCACTACCCTTCCCTTTCCATCTTATTAGGGGCACTAAATGTGATCAATTATTGATGTATTTTATGAATAATTTTTAAGGTACACGTTGTGAATAAAAACACTTTTGTTATATTCTCTTTGAATTCATTTAAGTGTTTCTTCATTTATAGTTTATTTTTTTTAGTATCTGGGACCACTTTCACAGGAAAGCAGCATGCTCATTGGCTGTCAACACTTCTAACCAGGAAGTGTTGGCATTCATCTTGTGCTAGGTAGACCGAGGCACAAAAGAAGCAGAAAAACAAACGTGTAGAATGCAAAAAGGGGGCAGGGTAGAAACACCCTGACCCCCTAGGGCTGCTCAGGTGGTCCCACAAGGATATTAACATATTTAAACATTATCCACTGATAGAATTAGCATTTTAAAAACCTTGCAAATTCACTTAAAAACCATAGGTTTCAGGTCATATATAGTTAGGAATTAGCATTTAAAAAACCTTCCAAATTCACTGAAAAAAACATATGTTTCAGGTCATATATAGTTAGGTATTAGCATTTAAAGAACCATGCAAATTCACTGAAAAAACCATAGGTTTCAGGTCATATATAGTTATGAATTAGCATTTAAAAAACCATTGAAATTGCTCCTATATAGTTAGTTGTACTAACTATATTTCGCGCACCCGCAATCCACTGCTAATGATGTCACATATTATGGAAAATACTTCCCTTCAAACACATTACATATTTGAACAACGCTAATAATTTGAAACAAATATAAAATGTGTAACATTAACTTTATTAATTCACCCAAAAATATATATATATATATAAAAATAGGAGACAATTAAACAATTTACATAATTATTCAACAATTTACTATTCAATGATACATTTAAATTTTTTAAAATTTATTTATTGCTTCATTTACTTCCCACACTATACCCCTACAATCCTAGAAGTCCACACTTAAAATGTATCTAAACAAAATAAGTATAACACAATGTACATCATTGATAATAAACTAACTAGTTAACTAATAATTATTTATTAATTTACTATTACTTAATTAATGTTCCACCCAATAGCGCTACAAACTTAGCGACCTGCTACTAAATTGTAACTAAAATATATTTTTTAACCAATTTATATTGATTTTTATATAGCAACAGAAAAGCAGGTCATATACACATGCATGCAAGATCCAAAATAATAGTCATCGTTCTCACAAGGGGTCAAGGCACTGTATGACAGCAGGCTTGTTGTGACAAGAGTACTTGGTCCTACATTTTAAAAAGGTAAATAAACATTGATAATTTGTAGATCATAACAGTCATATATGCAATGTAATCAACTAAGGAGCATATGCAAGTGAACCAGCCTTTAGGAAAACGCCTTTAGCCCCAGGTATGTGTCAGTGTAATAAGGTAGGGGCATGTACACATGAATTCAGAACCATCCACAAGTAAAAATGGCAATGAGAGTGAGCGATGTTGGGGAGGGGAAAGGCAGGCCAGCTGACCCAGCTGATTGTCAGGGTGTCATAGGGCTTAAGATCTGCCCATTGGTCCCCTCAATCATGTAGTTCCTTCTGGAATTCTTGCATCTAGTTCAACAGAGTGTACCATTCCATTGCTATAAGGACTTTACGACAGCCTTGGGCCACAAATTTAGCCCTGTCCAACTTGAGTGTTGCCGTGCACCAGTGCTTTAAGCTGCATAGTGTGCTGGCCTTCCAGTATATAGCAATTGACCTCCGTACAAAGAGTAGTGCCAGGTCAATAAAGCAGTTAGTAGCACTCCCTGCTTTTTAATGCCTGAATAAGCCTAGGTTGCTGAATCTTATAGAACATAACCCGAATGTTCCGTGATTTGGCCAGTGCAACAGTGATTTCCCGCCATCAGCAGCTCCAGAACATGTAGGCTATGTCTGCGTCCAGTGGTCTACATCTAGGGCAGCTTAAGGTGGATCTAAAGGCCTTCTGTAAGCATGCCACGGTGAGGTAGGTCCTATGCAGGATATTGTGTTAAATGTATTGGAACTTAGCATTGCGAGAGAGTTTGCGTGGGTATTCCAGATACCTGTTCTATTCATTCTGTGTTTGGTCTTGCCTTTTATCTTGTTGCGACTTCTGTCTAATGGATTGCAAGGGGTAGTGCAGCATGTATGCTCTGTACCAGGAGAACCATGTGATTAATCACTGGCAGCTGCCTATAGTGTGGAGCATGTGTACCAGGGTGATCTGATCACTCTATTCTTCCTTTTAGTATCATGAAATCGCAGAAGGTCTCAGGTCCGACGAGCAGCATACTGTTCCAAAAATGACCCAGAATTGGTTGAAATTAGCTCCAGATACCTTTATGACTAAATTGATATCGAACACTCCGAGGCTTGAGGCCTGTCCACAGAAAGCTACCACACAAATTACTTCTTGGATTACAGAAGCATTAGCCTCCTTAGTACCATTGGAACCCTGTAACAGTCACCACCATAACCCTACGGCGGTAACAGTCACCGCCATAACCCTACGGCGAAATGGTTTACGGAGGAATTGCTGACTTAAAAAAAAAAAATGTAAATGTCTTGAATGTCTCTGGAGGAGCAACTATCAGGCTGGGGACAAGATGAGTTACCTAGAAGTTTTAAAACATTATCATAAGCAGATTAGGAGAGCACGTCAAGTGGCTAGTTTGTTTGCCAAAACAATTGAGAAAATGTACACCACCTTTCCAGAGGCTAGTAGAAATTTTAAATGTGTCCCCCCAATAGATGAATCCTCACATCAAGCACTTTTTGATTTTCAACCAGCTACTGTGAGGGACACTCTCCAACTTCTCTCAAAGGTTAAATCTGACTTTCCCACAGGCACTACCCCCTCCTAGTATGCTATTACAAAGGAAGGAAGCTATTATGCAGGTGCTCACAAAACTGATGATTTTTTCTTCCTGCTCAGGGCAAATCCCAATTCACTGAAAACCTGCAATGGTGGTCCCTGTGGTGGAGAAATCCACCCTGAATCTCACGCTTCAAGAAAACTTGAAACCTGTTTCCCTGTTTCCTCTTTTTGCAAAAAAAGCTGACATTTTGTCTCAATCTCCAACTGACCAAATTCATTGATGAAAACCATGTGCTTCATGAGACTCAATCTGGTTTCAGATCCTTGTAATGCACCAAATCCACACTTGTCTTAGCCTCTGAGTCCTTGAAAGTGGCCGTGGACGATGGCAAGACGGCAGCTTTGCTCCTACTGCACTTGAGTGCGGCCTTTGACACAGTATCCCACAGCCTTCTTTTGAAACGGTTGTGAGATATTGAGGTCAAAGGATAAATGCTGGTGTGGATCAGTAATTTTCTTCAAGATAGGTCCTTCCCGGTCTTACAGCGGCCTTTCAAATCTGATATCTGATCTCTGCCACAAGAGGTTGCACAAGGCTCAGCTCTAGGACCAATGTTATTCAATGTCTATATGCATCCTAAAGCGGGTATAATCACAAAACATGGAGTGAAGCTAGAGTCTTATGTTGATGACACTCAGCTGATCATTACGCTAGAAAAGAATGAAGCAGAGGCTGCTCCTAAACCTGGAGCTTGTCTAATTGATCTGGTCAACTGGATGAATTTAAGCTGTCTTCAACAAGGTAAAACTGACATTATGGTAGATGACAGGCAACCCTCTATTCGGTCCCATGTCTGGTGGCCATCTGAACTAGGTCCGACCCTGGTTCCTAAACCCAAGATAAAAAATGTAGTGGTGGGGTTCGATAACACACTATCGTTTGAGGAACATTTAGCAGGCTTGGCCGGTATGTGTTTTGGTTTATTGAGGATGTTGCATAAAATCTTACATGTGCTACCTCTGGCAGCAAAAAAAATCATTATCCATGCGATGATTATCTCTCGCCTGGACTACTGCAGTGTCCTATATTTGGGTATCACCAGATGAGAATGAGAATGTTGCAGAGAGTACAGATTGCTGCAGCCCGTTCATTACTGTACATCCCTAGACGAGCCTCGGTGGGAGTTGCTCTTGCAGAACTACATTGGCTGCCGGTGCAGAACAGAGTGACTTTCAAAGCCCTATGCTTTTGTCACAGAATTGTAAATGACAAAGAACCTAGTTATCTATTTCATCTACTTACCCTTTACAGACCTATTACAAATCTAAGATCTGCAGGCACCGCTAAGCTGCTATTCCGAAAGTGCAAATAACGCAGTTGGGAGGCAGATTGTTTGGTTTCTTAGCAGCAGAAAACTGGAATCAATTGCTACTGGTTCTTAGGATGCAGCCATCAGAAGTGGCATTCCAAAGGAAACTGAAAATGTGGTTTTTCAGGCCATCACAAGCAGATTGGAGTTAAGGCAACGGAGGGGGGTCACCTTTTCTCTAATAAGGAGAAAGAATTCTTAGCACGGGGACACTTCGTTGGAGTAACCAGGCCTTCTACACATTTCTAATCCTTTCCAATCTCTAATCATTTTGGCCACCACCTAACTATGTGACAGGAAATGGTCTGCTGGTAAGTTGCAATCTGACTGTAAGTGCGCAAATAGGATGAGCACTAGTTTTTGGAACAGGGTGCAGAGGGCGGCCTACCATGTCTCCAGATCCTCCTTCCCAATCAAATTCATAGGAGGGTCATATAGAACTAATACAGATTTTTGGCATAAATGTTGTTACGGCTGACATTAACCACAGCCTCCTGTGATAGCTCGCGTTCGCTATTTGAAGGTTATTGGACTCATGGGGACTCTGTGATAGGAAAGCCACTCGCAGCACACGCTGTGCTTGGACTATTATTAGGGAGCCTAGTTCCTCCATTAGGTGTCCCGCTAACCAATGGGATGTCCATTGCAATTGCACTGCCAAGTAATAGTGCTCAAAGTTGAGAGCTTCAAGTCCCCCTTCTTCCACTGGCAGCTGGAGCTTGTGTAGTGCAATACAATGCCTGCTCTTGTTTCAGAGGAAGCCCCCCAGCATACTATGCAGTGGTCAAAAATTGTTGCAGAGTATGTGCACTGGTTGTGAAAAAAATATAGCAGGTGCAGAATCATAATCATTTTAGATAGGGATACACTTCTTCGGACAGTGACAGGGATCAAGCTCCAGAATACCATGTGGGGCCATAGGTATGTAGTGGCCCTAGTGAGGTTGCCATCTATAATTTTCTGTGTGGTGTGGTAGATTCAGATGCCTAAGTATTGGAAGGTGCGTTGTTCCCAGCATAGGAGATGTGCATCTACCATCAAGTGCTGTGGTGAGCAGCTAGAGCAGAGCGGGAACAGGCATGACTTTACCAGTTCACCCCCTGTCCTGAAGCTTCTAGGAACCCCATCAGGGCATCTCTCATCACCGCTATCCCTTTCCGTATGTCTCAGATTTAAATGAGCACATCGTCCACATATAGATAGACAATGTGTGTTTCGTCTCCAATCGGTATGCCCCCTGGCTGCTCCTGTTGTATAAGCTGCTGTGCCAGTGGCTCCGTCTGTAGAGCAAGGAGGAGTGGGAATAGAGGGCAACCATGTTGTGTCCATCTGCTTACCGTGATAAGGTCCAAGATGTACAGTCCAGTCTTCACATGAGCAGTAGGGTCCATGTAAAAGAATCTGATGAGGTGCTGAAGTCTACCTGGAAAACCCATAGTTTTTAGTGTCACAAACATGAAGACAGTAATTAATTGCTAATAAATTATTTCCTAACTTACCATCCTACATGGACCCAACAGCCCACAGCTAAAATATAACTAAAATATAAAGTTATTATACAACTTACATAATAAATGATCAATTAGTGACCACAACCCCATTTCTGCAAAGATACAGCTGCCACATGTACAATATAAACTCAAGTCTCCGCTTCCCCAGGTCCTATTGACTAAGGACGCAGAGCGCAGGGTGGTATGGCGATCTGTGAACCTGAAGAGCATTATGTCTCAGGTTGTATGCAATAGTACTGCCCCGGTGAATAGCTGCAATCGCATACCTTGCAATCTGGCTCCTATCTTAACTGATTTCCCAAATCTTCTATTAACTATGAAAATGGAGTAGCCAATGATTCCTTACGCAGGGCCTTAAAGCAAATCCCCAGAGACCAGAGTGCGATCCTCAAAAGTAGAAAGATATACCAGTATGACATTAAAAGAAGGAAGCCTGCCATGAAAGAGGAGAAATGGGAGTCTCTTGTGGGTGCTTGCCAATCTAAAGACCTCCAAGCTTTTTGGTAAGCAGTTTTGTCTGTTTTATACCCTGTTTTACCATTAGACAAAGTAGCAGTCAATTTCTCGGCCGAGGCACAGTCAGCGCACTTTGCTGGGTTGTATCCCACTGACTATAAGGCTGACAATGCCTCAGTGCTGATGATTGCGACGAGCTCAAAACTTGTTTTTAATGAGGAGGAGGTTTTTAAAGCAATTGTAGACAACAGATGCAAGAAGGCTCCAGGGCCGGATGGCATTCCGCTAGATTTATTCAGGGAGGACCCAGTGTTCTGGACCCTGTTCCTCACTTCAGTTTATAACTCTGCCTGCAAGGATGTGGCGTTTATCTATAATTGTGCCTGTCTCTAAAAAAGGAAACAGCCATGATTACAATTGCTATCGTCTAATATCCCTTTTGGATTCTACAGCTAAAATGATTTGGAGAGTCGTATTGGACCGATAACTGGACTAGATTAATGCCAACAGTATACATGCTCCAAGCCAGTATGGGTTCAGAAAGGGGCTTGGGAACAACTGTACAGTGCCTTAATCTCCAGCTTATTGTGGCAAAATATAAATTCGCCAAGGAAGTCTCCACCCATTTGGCGTTCATCGACCTGTCAAGCGCATTTGATTACGTCTCTCACTTAAAGTTGTGGTTCATCTTAGAGAGCATGGGGGTTGATGTGGGACTGGTTACATTTTTAGGGCACCTCCATCATGACCTTTCAGCCTCAGCAAGGTTTGAGAGTGCTTGCGAATGTACAGAGCTGTTCAGCATTAAGCGTGGGGTGTGCCAATGATACGTCCTTGCCCCAATCCTTTTCCTTCATTATATGAATGGCCTGGAGAAAACATTGGTTTCTGTTGGGGTGGACATTCCGCTTGTTGAGAAAAAGGCTGTGCCCACACTGTATATATGCTGACAATGCAGTTCTCCTGGCAAGGACTGCCAACGGCCTAAAAAAACTCATTGTCAGTTATGTTTGCTTCATGGAGGACCTGAGCCTGGAGCCAAACTTCAAGAAAACATTCACAATGATATGTGGCCCAAACAATTCTAAAACCCATATACTAAATATAGAGGGCAACCCCTAGGGAGGGTTAGTTCCTTCCCCTATTTAGGCCTGGAGTTTGGCGAAGGTTGTTTGTGGCTTACTTGCGTTAAAAATAGAATAACCCGATACACTCAAGCTGTAGGTACTACTTTCTTGCTTGTCATGTCTATTGGTAAAAAGCCTATTGATCCAATATTAGAGATTTACAACCTTCAATGCCTGCCAATCTTAACATATGGAATGAGTATCTGGGGTTGTAGGGATGTACATGCAATGCAGATAGAGGAAAATAGATTCTGCCACCGGCTATAAGGCATCCCTTCCTCATCTCCGCATTTCTCCCTCCATCTGGAGTTAGGCATGGAGTATGCTCAAGACAAGATTAATGCTGCCCCTTTGGCTCTTTGGTACTTAATTTGGTCTAACCAAGAAGCCGATTTTAACCGGCTGTTATTAGAGATTGTTTATGTTGCGCCCGTGGCTTGACAATTTCATGGCTTCAATATATTAAAACCTGTTTTTTGGCACTTGGCTGTGCCTCACTGCTTGAGCATCCAGAGTTTATCGAAAAAAAAGACAGAAAGTGGGTCGGGGATAGTTTCTGCAAGAACAAACAAATCACAAGGGAACTATTGGAAGTGGCCAAACCCTCAGTTAGAGATTATTCCCTCTATTCAAGCAACCCAAACAATTGCTCTGTATTTATTATACGTGACCAACATTTATGAAAGGAATCTGTTGGCCATATTTAGGTTGGGTTCTTTTCGTTGGATCATATGTTTTCCCCATGGTCAGTACTCTTCTGACACCATTGTCATTTGCCCATGTGATGAGCAATCGAGTCAAACTATTTTACATTTTGTCTTTTTCTGTCAATTTTATTTCCCCTTTACTAGGAAGTTTTTAATACTGTTACTGCGCAGACATAAATTCTCCAAGTGTAAAGTGACTCTCTTCTACTTACTACAACTTAACAAGTGTAATGTCTGCTTTGCAGTTGCTAGTTTTTTGCTTAGAAAAGGAGTATACTGTTTTGACATAAAATGCACCCTAGTGATTTTTAGTAACCATTGTCTTTGAAATATTTCTTAAATGTTCATTGTTGATGTTATTCTTTAACAATTTTTGACATAAAAAGCGCTTTAGCAATTTTTAGTAACAATGGTTCTTAAATGTTTTTCATAAAATGTTTTTATGAAATGTTTATTGCTGAACCAGTCCTTTTGCACTGTCACTTTACTCATTGTAAAACAAAATAAGGAGCTTATTAGTTTAAAAATATATACCCCTACTTGGACAAGGACCTTAAGTTGGTATGTTTTAATATGTACTTGTTATTTTTTATTACGTGCATCTACTATGTAGTTCGATTTTATTGTGTGTTTTAATTACCTTGCCGCCCTATACCCCAAGACATCCAGCAGCACACACCTGAAATATAAAAAAAATATACAAGTATTACACAATGTGCATAATTAATAATCAATTAAATAATGAATAAGAAAATGATACATTATTAATTAATTTACTTAATTACCTTCTCGTCCTATACCCCTCCAAATCTAGCAACGTGCTACAACACTAAAAACTACTATTAGCAATTGAATAAAAAATTAATGATCACTTGAAATTACAAGCTTTAATTGGAAAATGTGATTCACATATATACAAATAATAAAACCACAAAATTAATACAAGAAAATAAAAACATTAAGAAAATGTAAAAACTATATTGTTTACGACATTATTGAAAACAATATGAACAATGACATTTTTTAACAACTTTATTACTTACCAGAAAAAACAATATTCTTGACGATTTTTCTTATTCACAATATTTTTGTATCACTATATATTTTCCAATATTTCTGTCTCCCAATATTTACAACTTAATATTTTGTCCAAATACCGAAAAGAACAATTACAAATGTCCTTCAATCATCTCAGGCCCAGTGATGCAACAGCACAAGAAACTGCTACCATAGAGAGGCACTACCAGTCCTGGTGCACCATCACATCCGTATCTAATGGAAATATTGAAACTCCGGTTATGTAATGCCACTAATAGCATTACATCAGTGAAGTATACCCTCTCACAGTCAATGTTGATACAACCTAGAATAAATAGGTTACATATCCTCCTAGACCCACATGCTCATCATGTCTCTTTCTCCATTGCAAGCCATGCATTTCAAAACTTTCAGCCACCTGCCACCAGCCTCTACTGCTTTGGCCCAGCCTGCAGAACCATGAGGTCCGATCACTCACAGTGGATGGAGGACAGAGACTGAAAAGTCACCCTCATATTGAAACAGTACATTTTCAATGCCTATCTTGCTGGGAACACCGAGAAGACATATGCATCCAAACAACCCTTTGTCACACAGAAGCACATGTATGTACATTCCATGTTGTACACCGGGGCCCCAACGACCCCCTTCCTGCGGTCTTTCAGCAAATTCTAAACACTATCTGGCCTGGCTATTAACAAATCTAAATCTAATGCCTATTATTTTCAGAATGCTACATATACTGAACCTGTTGACTTAGGACACTGGTTGTTTGCTGTCGCGTCTGTTACTTATAAATATCTGGGTGTACATCTTTATAGACAGCCACAGGATTTGCTGGAGGGTAATTTGAGCTGAGCCATTAAATCGGTCAGATCTCAGATTTCCTTTTGGGTTTCGCTACCGCTCTCAGTGGCAGGGAGATTTGCCCTATCCAAAAAATGTTTTC
Organism: Lissotriton vulgaris; assembly: GCF_964263255.1. Classification (NCBI taxonomy): domain Eukaryota; kingdom Metazoa; phylum Chordata; class Amphibia; order Caudata; family Salamandridae; genus Lissotriton; species Lissotriton vulgaris. The sequence goes on from NC_141691.1 coordinate 474,979,535, forward strand.
ACTAATCTGCCGATATTAGTCCCGTCACATATATTCAAAACACTTAACACACTTTTAATGGAATTAATATGGGGTAACGGGTGAAAGCGAATAGGACTTTCAAAACTACAGCTGGGTATTGACAGGGGAGGCCTGGGAGTTCCTGCTCTATGCTAGTTATCTGCAATGGCTATCCTACTGGATAGCTGGCCGTCACCTGCACGAAATAAGCATTCACAAACAACTTGGGAAAAGGGAGTACTGCATACATTGTTGTTGGCCTGAAGCAGACCACTTTTTTGACTGCACCCCCACTACTAAAGATAGCTTTGGCCTACTGGAGGAAGGCTATCCAATATACTAAAGGACTGCGCCCATATGCACCAAACATCCATCTGATGGGGATCCCAACATCAACAGGGGTAATTTTCTCTAGGCAATTACACAAATGTACTGAGGAAGGAGTAACTGCGATGGGAAATTTTATATGCAGACAAAATGCTTATGGAGCGCAACACATTTGTCATCGAGCAAGGTGTTCCGAATTCGCTCTATTTGTTACATGTAAAAATCACTAAATATATGAGAGTGGTCTGGTCATCAGATAACACAGAGCCACAAACACATGACCTCGTACATATGCCATATCTAATGGGGAACGGGAGACACTTAACGAGATGGTTATACAGAAGTATTCAAATGCATACAAGAGTCTCACTCCAAGAGCTTAGAGAGAATGGTCGGCTGACCTGGGACACAAACTAACAGACAAGGTATGGGAGAAATTGTTAGAATACCTCAAGAAAGTGTCAGGTAACCCTAAATTGAAGCTGATCCAACATATGCTATTACACTGGGCATACTTGACCCTGCATAGGCTGAGCAAAATGTTCCCAGATTCGGTGGATGTATGACCCAGGTGCCACAATCAGACGACAGGACTACTACACATGATTTGGGCATGTTGATACCCTTCTTGGAGACAGTCTACACACTTCTTAGTGAAGTGACACCAGGTATAGGCAGCAACACAGTGGAATTTGGTATACTTGGGCTTTGTAAAATAGGCAAATCTCAGAATACACAGTATAGATTTGCTAACCTGGTACTTATATTGACAAAACTTTATATCACCATGAGATGGGAATCTGCACAATCTACGGCATTGTTGCCATGGCATAATGAAGTGAGGATGAGATGGGGAGGGTGGAAGGCATGGTGATATGTGAAAAAGAAAACCAAGGTTTAAGGAACGTCCTTATATCATTGGAGTGGAATGCACTGGTAGAATATTTTGTGACTCTTGAATCTTCCTTACACTGATTAAACAAAATGACATGACTAACCGCACATAATATGGGCGTACTGTGGAGCAGACCACTCTGTTGCTCCCTGATGATATAGTATAACTAAAAATCAGATAATCAAACTAGGGTGCTATACTTGGAGTCTTAGTAGGCTTAAACCGGTACAGTGAAACTTGATGTGAGTCTGGGGGGGGGGGGGCAGGTGTTTAGTTCATATTAGAAAATGAATGTTTAGCAATGGGAGGGATGTGCTACATCGATATGTATAATCTGTATATGTAATATTCGAGGCTATACCTTTGTTCAGAAATGATTGTAACAGATTGAGTATTCAGCCTTTGCAATACCTTATGTTGTAGGCTTTAAACCAATAAAATGTGTTTTAAAAAAAATCATTCCATGTGGTAGTTGTCTACTACCATAAGACATCAGATACAGCCATGATGTGTGCACTATGAGTATCATGAAACCCTGGGGCGGACGGAAAAATGTGCACCCAACTACTTCTCCACAATGTGTCACTGACAACTTTGCTATCTATCATAGACCTGTATGGGGTATGATGGGAATGCCTGAGCACCAACTCCTAAAATGCCACAACATTAAGTTCAACAGCATGGAGGAATGACAACTAGGGCCAAAACTCAACTGGCAACCTGTCTATGTCTGTGATGTCAATTTCATGCAGATTCCATCATTTGATCTTAAATACCATAGTGCCATGGCTTTGCCACACATCAATGAAATGTCCCATGGTGGCACTACCTAGCATCGAGATCGTTACTTGGCAAGGTAAAATAACTCAGATTGAAAGATAAACAACTCAGACTTCTATCCGGTGATAATGACATGTCCTTGTGTGTTCTTCACAGCTGCAGTTGTCCAGCATGTTTGCTGATGGCTCTATTATTCACCCATTGACCTACTTTTCTACCACATCACCCACTGTCATGAATCAAGTTAATTGTTTGGCCTAAATGTACCACTAGATCCTCTCTGCTATGTTCATGCATCTACAATGACCATTATTTGATACCTAACTGCTTCATGTCTGTTTGTGCATGTGTCACTATAATAGTCTCAGTTGGCAACAGTTACTGTGTGCCCCATGAGACCAGTACCATGATGCCACCCAGGTACAGCTTCTGTGTTCTCATCATCACCTCAGCGACTGAATTTCCCAAGTGAGATCTTCAATTTTACATTTTCCATGCTTTAATCTCCCATAAGTCGGCCTTCTCCATTGCCAACAATGCAGCTGCTGAATGAGCCGACCACACATGCTTGGGAATTGACTTAGGTATAGATACTCCTGCTTTTTTTAAAAAGCCGGTGTCTATGCTACTCGTACTCCAGAGCATGTAGAAGCAAAAGTGGTCTGTCACCATCCCTCTGTTGACCATAGATACTCACCTGCTGAAGTAAACGCAGATGAGATGCAACAAGATCCCTGGCGAATACTTCTCACATTATTTCCCAGTTGCAGCACATATAGCCTCGGATAGTGTGGGAGGACAATGCTCGTTGGCAAGTGTATATCCTGTGCCTCATACTGCCCCTTGCTACCAGGGGACTACTTCAACCTGCAGGATGTAGTTATTATTATGTAGTCAAGTCAGGAGTCAAAACATTGTCTTGACCCTATAACACATTACAAACTACTCGCCATCCTCATACCCAACAACCCTTTGTCTATATATTCCTAGGAGGTGGTGATGTAGACAGTGTGTGCAGATGAAAAGTGTTGAAGGGAGAGAGCATGGAAGTCCTTGATGAGGACAACACATGGCTTGCATCCTAGTTGTGGACAGCTTGGGCATGAAGCAGATCCCTGACTTCCTTGACAGGTCCTGACTCCAGGTCCATGTGATGTTCTGATGCTCACCCTCCACCTTTTTCATGCCTTCCTGGAATTCGTGCAAGGACACATGTGTAGGGAAAGTAGTAGCATGAGATAACTCTGGGATATTCAGGGTTATTCACAACATCAGTCCCTGCTCATCTAATGAGCTCTAAGTGGGAGGAAGAAGGAAGGCAGAGGTATCTTTAGGTCCCTGTGTTAATGGTGGCTGATTGGGGCTTCGGGATATGGTCGAAGTAGTTCCTGTTGCAGGGACCTGCTCTTCTAAGGCGAATTGATTTTTCTGGTCAGGAGGAGATGCATCATTGTATGCTTTAAAGATTGACAACCTCCTCCTGAGGTTGATTAATTTGAGAGTATTTTTGCTGAGTACACTTTCCCTGTCAGTGATGGAACCAGCATTCTCCTCTTCTGTGCAGCTAAGAGCTTCCGTCATTTTCAGCTTAGATCCTCCTTCTCTCCCAATCTGCTCCCTGTCTTCTTGCCACTGAAGAAGAGGGAGAGAGATGAAGGATTATGCATGCATTTCTTAATGTGTTTCAATGTTTACTTTGCTGATTATGTCATTGCACTATAAGGTGGATTTTCATAGACACCTTCAATACTCTCCTCTCATGCAACAGTCCATTTCTCACATATACATTTGTACTGTGAGTGACAGTGATCAACAAAAGGCCTGGTTTGCTGCATTATGGCCTCACCCTGCAACTATCAAATTTCAAGATGTCACACATTGTATAGATATTTCTCCCAACACAAGAGATTGTATTGTTACCAACCAGTCCTCATGATGCCAGGCAGGTATGCCAAATTGTGAGGTATTTATGATAAAACAGATGAGTGTGGCTCAGTTATCTGTTTGTAAGGCATTTGACAGATGGCAGCTAGAGGTGTGCCTAATTTGCATGAGACTATTTAATGACTTGTGTGATTTAATGAACACATTGCCTGAGTGACAAAGATATTAAAACACACACAGCCCGGTAGTCATGAATGTGTAACTAATGGCACCAAACATCAATTAACAATGATCGATAGGCACGGAGTTGTGAGGGAAAGTATCTGGGGTGGTGGGTGGAATAGTGTTTCCAGATATCAGTTATCAGTGATATAACTCACTGGAAATTAGTAATCTAGAAACTCATATTTCTATGGCTTTCAGATGTATCTTTGGGCACTTCTGGTGCATTATTTCCATACATAACAAACTGTGGGTGATGTGTGTGCAGATGAAAATAGTATTGACTTAAGGCTTTGGGGATATGATTCAATGGTACATTTTTTAGGAGGGGAGGATTAGGCATGGTTTGTTTTTGTACGTTGTTGGTGTTGAGTGTCAGTGAGCATGTATGTGTTTTGTTTGAGTTTGTATGCATGTAATACCTTATTGGTATCAAATAAGTTTGGGCGGAAAATCCATTCCGCTCGCGGATTTTGCGGATTTTCGGTAAATTCGCAATCCGCGAGATTCGCGAATTTCCCGCAAAATCCGCAAATCCGCGAGCAGCGGATTTTATGGCTTGCTCGCACTGTTCGCGTGAGTTCGCGGCTTCCCAGTTCAACTTCGCGCCCCGCGAATAAGCGCTAAATTGCAGAAATACGATCTTAGCAAAACTGAAACTACTTACCAGGTTCAAAAGTTCAAGCTCATCATTAGTAGCCATTTCCTGTAGTGCTTCCTGAGGGGCCCCTCCAGAGTTCAGTTGCCTACTTGCAACTATTATGTTACCCTGCTCTGACCCTCAGAATAGTTACACATATGCCACAAAGGTCGTGAATTACAGCTAAGAGAGACAAGCAGGAGCCAGGCTGGAAGTTCAAATCCAACAGTGACACATTAATCAGCCCCTAATTCATTATAGTCAGTTGGGGCAGGGCAGGTGTTGTAACTAATTTTGCAACAATGAAAGCACTTAGCAAGTGCAAAAGATCACTAATCAGGAAGCACTAAGGAAGCAGGTGCCAGCTAAAAAAATATTCTGTGACACATTAATCAGCCCCAAATTAATTCAGGTCACTTGAGGCAGGGAAGGTGTGCTTTGCTTTGCCACAATAATGTACACTGGACAACCAGAGGGTGCTGTGATGAAACAGAGGGTAGCATGAGTAGTCAGAGAGTGGCAGTGGTGACAGAGGGTGGCAGTGATGAAGAAGAGTGTCCCAAACAGGCTGGACACGTAGAAACAACAAGTTCGCAAAACTTGCGACCCGACAGGTAAGTTCGCGTTTGCGAAATTGTACAAAACCCTTGCGAACTGGCAGAAACCCGCGAGAACACACAAAAAAAAATCCGCAAATTCGCGAGAATTCGCGGATTTTGCGGATTGCGAGTTCGCAAATCCGCAAAATTCGCGAACGCGAGATTCGCAAAATTCGCCCATGCTTAGTATCAAACACAAAATTAGTGATTGGAGGTATGCTTTTAAGTAGTCTAACCACTGGCTTTCACTCAGGGTAGCTCTCCAATCCCGTTTTTAGCTCACTGTGCCACATCAGATTAGACCCAGTCATATGCAAATCAGCCGTGGTCCTGCTCCAATAAGAACAGTGTAGCTGGAACTGCTAAAACAGTCCTCTCTGAACCTGAACACATACAATGCCTCATTAGCAGGGCCTATCAAGGATGACTTGTATGGGGTTGCTTATCTTCCCTTCTGCAGGGTGCCTTGTCTGGAAGCGGCCATATTGGGTGAGGGGTGCACGCTCTAGCGTTTCAGGCGACGACCTCCTCTTAAGGGAGGTAACCAGGGGGCTCTGTCTTGCCATCTGTTGTCCTGCTGACCTGACTAGCGGACACAAGACCTTTGCAGAGCGCTCCACGGCTTTGCGCTTAGTTGTGCCGCCTATCTATTGAACAATAGCTGCGTTTTTTAACTTCCTTGTTTGTGCATTTATTTCAATCTTATTTTCTTATCCCCTGTTTTTCGTGTTTTGCTGTGTCTTTCCCTAACTTCAGTGATTTTTATGTGATTTTGTTGCAGTTTCTATGAGTGGTCACATGTGGTATGTGACTTACTTTAAGGCTAGGCTAGAGTAAAATTAAGTCTTTTTGGTTGCCGCACTACTTTAGTATATGTGTGCGTAACTTAGTAAATTGGTATGACTTACCTTTTTGTTGGTGTGTTTTTGTATTTGAATGGGCTTCCGTGCACACCTCCTTGACTTTCTCTATGCACCTACAACTTTAGAGTAGATATTCGGTTTTTTCCAGTAACTTGCCAATGACACTCCCACATTTACACCTAATTGATTTATGTGTGCAGAGTTTTGGATAGGCAGAGGTTTCTACTTGTACTTTTGTGAACAATCATTTTCGTACCACGACATAGGACCAATCAAGCACTAGTCATCATGGTTGTAAATGACATGGTGAATTTGGCGCTTACAGTCTCACTCTAAAGCTTGGGGGAATACCTATGTAGAATAATCAAGGTACAAAACAATATTACTACAGGGTTTAGAATTCAGGTGCAAAATGAAGAGAAAAGTAAGACCGGTTACTGGATGCTTTAATAGATCTCTTTTCTTTTCATTAGCATCTGTATTTCACTGGTGGTAAATATGTCTGTGGGTAATTTACATAATTTTTTGGGAGAAATTTATAAAATTCCCCCGAAATTATGTGAAATTACATATACTTTCACAAAAGGAAAGTTTTAACAGGTACCATGTTCATGTGTCAAAAAATGGACAGAAGGTCTTCAACCACAAAAGCATTTTGCAGAGTCAGCAGGTTGTACTATTGCTGCAACCTAGTCATTTTTGGAGTAGGGCATGGCACCATTACAAGGAAGACGAAAACATTAGTAGAGGTAAGCCAATGTCTTTATTTAACCCATCAGGCCTCTATCCCTGACAGCAACTAACTGCCATACCAAGAACCCGCAAAGTCACTCTCACATTCCACATTGTAAACCCCTATGTCACAATGCCATAAAAGTACCTAAATAATACAAATAATACAATAAAAAGCAACCCCATTATGCACACACAACATGTAAGGAATGCAAAATACCAACCCAGTATTTTCTATATATTAGGAATACAACATAAAATGCAAATATGCAGTAAGGCTGGTAATTAACCCGTAACATGATCCTCATGGAGAACAGGTGCTCTTCTTACTCTGGTAGAAATGTCCATGTCTGAGTTTTTCTTCTTGAAATACTCTCTTTCCAACGAATGCCTCCATCCCCTCTTTCTCCAGCATCATCATCGTCAGAAACCACATCAGAACTCACACTGTAGTTCTGAAACACAGTTACACCTTCATCTCTCACCAGGACACAACTTTGAATGCAGCACTGTAGTTTTCCTGATTTTCCAGTCTGCACCTTTAACCCTCGACCTCCTAGACAATGCCTTCTTCACATCCAGAACCTTTTCCACAACTTCTCCATTTACCATTTCCCAATCGATCCATCCCCTATTCAAACTAGTGCCAGCAACCCTTCCTCTCATAAGAGTAAAAGGTGACACCCCAGTCACAACGTGTGTGGTAGTCTTATACGCCTTAATCATGTCTTTAATTACTTGTTTCCAACTCATGTTACTTACTATTTGCAACAACCCTTCCTCTCATAAGAGTAAAAGGTGACACCCCAGTCACAACGTGTGTGGTAGTCTTATACGCCTTAATCATGTCTTTAATTACTTGTTTCCAACTCATGTTACTTACTATTTGCAACTGGTACTTTAACACTCAGTTGAATCTTTCCACCAAAATATTACTCCTGGGATGATTGAGAGATTTTCTGATATGATCAATAACATGCTTTTGAAGAAAATTCCTCATCTCTGCTGACACCAATTTTGTACCATTGTCAGTAACTAACTCCTCAAGGAAACCTTCCCATAGAAAAAAACATCACTCAGAAAATAACAACCAACAGAAGAAGTAGTTACAGTCTCAACCATTTTTATTTCTGGCCAGTTTGATAAATATTCAATGAGCACTAATGCAAATTTAAGGGTACTTCCCGAAACCCAAATCAATGTGAGATATCCAGAGCCAAATTACTCCATGGCATGAATGAAGGCTCCAAAGACATAACAGGAGATGGCACCGTAATTTGAGTCTTATCACTAAGAACACAATCATTACAGTCTTTATCAAATTGTTCTGCCACTCTATCCAGTTCCGGCCACCAAAAATCTTTCCTTACATTCCATGTTAATGCCTTAATGCCTTCATGACCAGAATGTGCAAGAGTAAGTACTCTCTTCTGCAAACACTTAGGAACAATCAACCTTTTTTTGTATCTATTGCACAATTTCTGTCAAATATTTTAAATTCTGCAGTGGTGATATCCAGAGAGATGATGATGTTTGGATTATGTAAAGATATGGATACTCTGCCACTGTACTATCAAAATCGGTATTTTTTTTTTATGACCATGTCAGTTGCCCGCTTATGCATTTCCTCTATGTGGTTGAAGCCCGAAGCGCCTTCATATGAGATGTGGCGGGCAAAGTTTTATAATGTGTTTTATTTAGAATATAATTTGTACCGCATCAAATCATTGAAAAAAAAGCAATTGGACATAAAAATTTGGCAGCCTATGATTGATCACTTGGAAAGCCTAGAATAGCTTTTAGATTTATTGTTCAATCATCTTTTGGCCCTGTTTTTTTTTCTTTTTTTTTGTTTGTTTTTAGGCATGAAAGCTTGCTCATGTTGTGTTTTAGTGTATTTCTAATATGTTAGTTAACGGATTGATGTCTATATGTGTTCGTATTTGCCTTGATTATGCTTTGAACTGAATGACAATAAAAATATTAAAATATTAAAATCTTGTCTTAAGATACAGTCACCAATTGACAGCTCCTTTAGAAAATGGAACAACTTCTTTTTAAATATCTTTTGTTTTAGGCCAACTCTGTACAACAAATTTAATAACTGCCATCCTCCCTCAATAATTGTAACCATTCACCATTACACAATGCACCATCCAACATTTCATTTACAATGTTCATCATACAGAGAATTTACACATCCTCCACTTTAACCCCACCATGATCCTCATTATCTTGCACAGGTAGTCTAGACAAACAAACAACCACAAAAATCCTCTCACCTGAAATATGTTCTAACTTATACTGAAATTTCTGTTTCCGATATTTCCACTTAGCAATGCGGAGAGTAGCCATTCCACCTCCATGAGTGCAAAATAAATCCACTAATGGTTTGTGATTGGTGCATAAAATGAATTCACTTTTCAACAAATAGGTTATAAAATGCTCCACAACAGATGGCTAAAACTTCCTGTGTGATAGTTGAGTAAGTGGCATTTGCTCCCATTAGGCTCTTGATGCAAAGTGATCATTTATTCTCTTCCATTCATGTATCGCTGCATCAGTATTGCCCCCAAACTGACATTACTAGCATCAATCATTAAAATATAAATATCCTTAGTGTCAAAAGGTTTCAATGGGCGAGCCAACATGATATCTTTATTATCTGATTAAATGCTGTATCACACTCAACAGACCATCAGTACTTCAAATATTTTCCTATAAAACTCACACAAAACAGCCAACCTGCTCACATGTAGTAGTACACATTTGGCATTGAATTCAGCCAAACCTAAGGACTTCAACTGATTCTTGTACTTTTGAGGCGGTGCATCCCATCAGTGTATCTAGACTTTTGCCGTATGTGGCTGTCCCTACGTTTGCAGCCCGGGGAGGCTGCATGCAAGAATGATGGGAGTGTTGGCAATTCCTGCATTAACCAACCCATGACAGCTACAGGTAAGAGCGCAGAGGCTACACCCCCCAAAACCACCCACACCCACTTGCTACGCCACTGTATGGCCCTCAAAAGTTTCAAGTTAGGTGGCACACCACTAGCAGATATGTGACGACCTAAATAATCAACACCTGTTGGAATTGGCTCCTTTTGAAGGGTCATCCCTGAACTTTTTGACTTCCTTCTATATTTTTTCAGACCTGTTATTGGCTATTTTATGTCTATGGGCACTTTACCACTGCTGATCAGTGCTAAAGTGCATATGCTTCCCTACTGTAAAATGAATGTATTAATTAGTGATTCCATGATTGACTATTTGGTTTACCTGTCAGACCCTAGCACAGTGCACTGAGTGTGCCCAGGGCATGTAAATCCAAATGCTGCTAGTGGGCTTGCAGCACTGGTTGTGCCAACACAACCAGTGCTGGTTGTAAAACGTGAATAAGGTCTGCCATTGCAGAGCCTGCGTGCAGTCTGGTACTGTCATGCTGAGTGGACAAGTGCACCCACTTGCCAGTCCCTAAACCTTCCCTTTTCTTCATATTAGTCACCCCTATGGTAGGCCCAAGGGCAGGGTGCATTGTAAGTATAAGGTGGGACAAGCCCTGATGTGTGTGGCAAGCCATTTTCGTTTTTCACTATTGCAAGGCTACCTGTTCTCTATAGGCCAGAATGGGCTGTTAGAATTGTTACATTCTATAATCCTAACAGACTCAGAGAACATGGTATAAATTCGAGTTTAGTATGCCTGGACTCAGAATAATAAAATACATCTTTTAGTAAAGTTTATTTTAATATTCTGTTTTTGCAAATACCACTTTTAGAAAGTAGGTATTTGCTTGCCTAACCATTTGAGCCCACCTCTGCTATGTTGTGTATTCCTTGTCTGGGGTTGTGTGTGACAGGACTGGGGAATTCCAGAAGACAGGCTGGGGCAGCCCGGTGGTGAATAGGGAGATCTGCATCCAGATGGGAGGGAGGAGTTGCACCTGGGACCTGAATAGGGCTAGGCCTTCCCTCTACAATGCTGGCTCCACCCCCTGTGGTGTGTCTGATGTCTCTGCCCTGCACACTGAAAGCAGAGGAGGAAGTCTGTCAACAAAGTGCTCCAGGACTGTACTTGCCTTCCACAAGGCTGGCTCCACCTCCTGTGGGGTGTCTGATATGCCTCCCTGTGCTGTGAAAGGGAAGGAGAAGTCTGGTAAACAGAGTGCTTCAGAACTGGCTTAAACTTGGCACAGGCCCCTCTCCCTTCAGAGAACAAAGGATTTTGAGGTATAAGTATTGGGACCCTGATCCCATGAAATTAGATCACTCCTGGAACTGACAAGATGAAACCTCTGCTGAGGAGAAGGAACCTGAACTGAGGAGAGACTATTCCCAATCCCAAGCTGAAGTGCTGCTTGGGGGATTGGCCTGCAGTGGTTGCCTTGCTGCCAAAGGGAGGAGAAAGACTTTGTGGACTTTTCTTTTCAACCTGTACAAAGATCTCCAAGGGCTTGGAAGAGAGCTTGCCCCCTGACCGAAGTCCCAGGACCAGTGGACTTCACCAGCCTTTGTGAATTGCTGCTGGAAACAAGTGGCTACAGAGGCAAGGAGCTGTGACTGACTCTCACGACCGGCCCGGTGTCCTGTAGGCACCGCACCATGCAACGTCCGCCTCGAACAACGTAAGCTCTGTGCTCACCGACTCCGTCCTGATGCCGTCAACAAGCCATAGCCTGCACCACGACTGGAAGGACACCCAATCGAACTGGTCTGACCGACGCGGTCACTGCTGCTGACTTCGAGTCCTGTGACCGCACCGGAGTTGGGCACCGCCTCGCATGGTTCGCGACGCAACGCACCACCCGGCTCGCACCATTGTCTGGACTGATCTACGCCAGCTCCAGAACTCCGGCTAGTTCACCGCACCGCAAGCTGCAAGCAGCGCATCGAAGCACCGTCTCACCCTGCAACGCAAGACTTTGGATTCACCGACTCAGTCAACGAGCTGCTGCCTGCACCGCATCGAGGGACAACGCAACCTGCAACGCTTCCTTTATGCACCACGATGATCTCCAGAGCTGGCTCCCACATCCGTGCCGGCTACCCCAAGGAAAAGGTACTGTGTTTGAGTCTGTCGACGTTTGAGTGGGCCCGGACTGCCGTGGTCTGCTGGATTTGTTAGACTCTGTGTTCTTTCAGCACGCTTTAGCTGGACAAGGCTACTGACTCGTACAGAACTTTGATTTAAACCTTTTTAACCAGAACTCTTGACATTTAATAGTACTGTGGATTCTTTTTGTCGTTTATTGATAATATGATAACTCTATAGAAAGTATACTTATTTTTGATATAAAACCTGTGTGGTGTCCATTTGTAGTGTTGTCACTGGGTTACTGTGTGTGGTCACAACTGTTTAAATGACATCGCCTAGAGGGTGAGCAGGGGTTATTTTGGGAGAGTAATTCCCTTGCCCTAACTAGAGGAGAGGGTCCCTGCTTGTCACAAGTACCTACCTGTACCAACCAGAGACACCCAATTCTAACAACACCTATTTGAGCAAATATACATTTGTCTTTTCTAAGTGTCATTCCATTTTTTCAATGTTTTTCAACAGTTGCACAAGTCTCATGCCATGCTCACTCTTGTCCCTACCAAAAACCAAAATATTGTCCTGGAAAAAAACTACCCCATCACTTCCTTTAAACAAGAGGCTCATTGCTCTTTGGAATACAGAGAATGCTGATGCTCCCCTGAGTGTGATGTGAATATACCAATAGACACTCTCCGATGTCCAGTGTAACCTTATAAGCTAAATAAAGTTCTGCCAGATGAATTTAGATGCGGACAGACCATTGGTGTAATCACAGCAGAGACTACTGTGTCTGAACGTGATTAAACCCGTCCAACTGTGAAGTAGGGGCTGTCAGAAGTAGACTTCTAATTCCGCTCATCTGATTTAGATTGGTGGAACCAGAGGCCATTTTTTACTATCCGTCACTGCCAGGAAGACCCTGGCAGTAAGGGGCAGTCAGAACTGCGAATGCCCCTCTTATCATTGGAGAGGATTTCCAAGGTGACAGAAGCCTTTTATTTTTTATTTTTAAAAATAAAATCCTGCGTCTGGAGCAACCAGACCAGCAGTGATGATTCTCGGATGTCGTCACAGAAGGGCACAAGCCAGCGGCTAGTGACCAGACAACGTGCTGAGCAGCGAGCAGAAGGGCCCCACGCAGATCGTGGAGATGCTGGGAGACTGCACTTCGGTGCTGGAGCGGCTCAGGGTCGGGGCTTCTCGGACCCCAGAGCACTCACCAGAGAGTTACCTCGATGGTCGTGCTGGTTTTAAGAGCGTGCAGGTTCTGATGATGGCCGGTCCCTCGAGGTCTCGTCGCACCCACAGATCACAGCTGAGCTGATGACGTGGGTAGAGGTCAGAGGTGCCAGGGAAGCCGGTTCTCGTCGAGCTGGGCAGTCGGATTCCTTGAGGAAGGACTTACAGCAAACCGCAGAGTTCTTAGTTGGTGCCCGCTGATGCAGGGTGACTACTCCTTAGTCACAAGGGAGAAATCTTGAGAAGAGTCTTGAATGTCCTTTCGTAGAAAGTAGTTCTTGAATCAAAGATGATCTAATTTGGAAGGGTCCCCGCTCCGGTCTTTATTCTAAAGAAAGGGGTGGGTACATGACTAGGTCCTGCCCTAAGGGTGGGACCAGGAAGGGGGGTAGTTACACCCCTCTCCCCTGCCGGACTTTCCCCAGGCCAGGGCTGTCGCCCCTGGAACTGGTTCTAACCGGCAGATGCGTAGTGAGCACCGGGGTGCCACTCCGCAGTCACCTTCTCGCCAAAGCTCTACCTACCCAGAATACACAAACCCCGTCTGGGACGGTGCGAACACCGCCCTCGACAGGAAACCCTTTGTCCAAGTGCTCCTCGCTGGAAGGACTCCCAGCAGCAGGAGGTCAGACTCGTGTCTGTGGTGGCAGCATCCATTTTGTGGAGCTGAGGCTTCAGTTAACTTTAACCGGGGTTCACAGTTACGTACATGTCGTGTCCCTCTAGAAGGGTGGGATGCCAACCTCATCGCCAGAATTGGTGAGAGGGCAGCACCCCGATTCGTATGACACCTTACTCGACATGCCTTGATAACGCGACACCGGAGTTACCGATATGGTACGCGTTATCATGGAACAGCTATTGGGTCTTGATTCCGCAAGCTGCAACCGGGCTCGGCTCGGGCCTGAACCTAGCTCACACGAGCCCACGCACTCTGCCTTCAGGATCGTTAAGGCCTGCCATAGGAGTGACTGATAGGGACTCGGGTGTCCATTGTATGGTTAGATATAGAGCTACTATACCTAAAGCGAAGGGTGATTACACGTCTTCGCCCCAGCTGTCGTGCAGCCAGTTGTGTCAAATTTAGGAGGCCAGCCAGGGGTGTCATAATACATGCTTCAGCCCCTGGCGGCCCTGGGTACACCTATGCCCTGCGTTACGGGGTCTGATAAGGTGGCCCAGTACCAATTGGTAATGCACCTAAGGTACATGGAATCCATTTTAAAGAGAGAGCAGTAGGCCTGGGGTCCTGATTGGCAGGATCCCAGGTCGACTATGTCAAAAACCAGCTAAAACACAGGGCAAAAAGTTGGGGGCAACCATAGTCAGGATGTACCTTCCTACACAACCCCCCCCCCAAACGAAAGGAGATAAGGCTATCCTTGTCCAGGTAAGCCTCTATTACCTAAGTGGCCATATAAGGAAGGACCAGCTCTGGCTTGGTTTCCCCCTGTGTCATGGTCCACTAGGCAACCCCTCACCCTAAGGGTATCTGAGGGTCTCCACCATAGGGCATCTCTGTCTCTGGTGTGTCTTGGGAAAGAAGAAGGCTGATGCTGGGATGGAGTACTGAAGTGAGGCTCCTCTACCTTTGGGCTCAACTTCCTCCAATCACCATTCATCATGTGTGCCTTCCTTTCTTTAGCTGAGGTGCACTGAGCTCTCAGGGTCAGCCTCTGGCTACCTAAAGCTGGAGGCTGAGTCCCTCTGTTTGGCTTACTGGAGGGACAGGTCAGGTCTGGGGTTTTTAGGCCCCATGTTTGGCTGTGCCCAACAGTGTCCAGCTGTGGGAGTTCCCTAACTATTTTTAAGGGGGATCCCTCAGGAGTCTGTTCTATTTTCACTTGGCTAGGTTTACCAGCTTCAGTGATCCTAATCTGCTGATTAAGGGGTTCTTTTGGACAGGGGGCCCTTTTGGGTCCACCACTGGCCTCCCTGATCTCTTCAGCCCTGGGCTGACTGAGGCAGGGTAGAGAGGTGCAGGTTACCTGCTCCAGACTGGGTCCCACCTGGGAAGGGTCCACTGCCATCAGGGGCTCTGCCAGGCTAGGCCTGACTACCTCTGGGGCAGTTCCTTCAACAGGGGTAGAGTCAGTTCCCTGAGGAGGCTGGCTCTCACCTAGTGTCTGGGAGGGGGAAGACTCTTCTTCCTCCTCAATGCTCTCTGTTTGAGTGGAGTGATCCATTGTTTCAGGCTTCACAACCTCACTATCTGTTTGAGTAGAGGCTGAGACCATTTCAACCTTGCCAACCTTTTCAGGAAGGCACTCAGTCTGTGTTTGGGCTGTGACTGTCACAGCCCTCCTATCCTGTTCTGGAAAGTCTGTCTGAGCCTGGGCAGTGGCTACCACTGCCCTTCCAACCTTTTCAGGGAGGAATGGTGCTTGGACTGGGGCTGTAGCTATTACTGCCCCACTAACCTGTCTGGATAGGCCTATCATTCGGGAGTGAGTTTCTTGCTCCACCTCAGCCCATGCTGAGAGTTCCAGGTCATTCCCCAGTAAGCAATCTACAGGTAGGTTATCTGTCACTGCCACTCTCATGGGCCCTGTGACATTACTCCAGCTGAGCTTGACTACTGCCATGGGATGCCTTCTCTTCACTCCATGAATGTCTGTCACCTGATACGTAAAACCAGGGGTCAGTTGAGCAGAGGGGACCAGATGGTCACTCACCATGGTGAGGCTGGCCCCTGTGTCTCTGAATGCCTCAACTTTCTGACCATTCACTAAAACTTCTTGTCTATACTTTCCCAAAATGTGGGGTCCAGTAGTGAAGTTGGCAAACCCCATGCCAGTCTCACAGACAAGAGTGTGGTCAGGGAACCTGGCTAGGCCATAGTCCTCCTGATTGCCCAAAGTAATGCCCATCACATTCTTGGGGGCACTCCCACCACCTGGGGGATTACCACTAGTGGTAACAGGAGGTCTGGGAGTGTTACTTGGGGGTATGTTTTCCTTATTGCTGTTTTTAGGGCACTTAGCATCACTTTTGTAATGGCCCACCTGTTTACAGGTATGGCAATAAGGTTTCTTCTGTTCTGAAGGAGTGTTCTGGGACCCACCACCCTTGTTGGAGTTTTGGGGCCCTTGGGAAGTCTTCTCTGTGGATTTATCCCCACCCTTCTCTTGAGGCTTGGTTGATTCCTTTTTCTGGTCACCACCCTGGTTTTT
The DNA here is from genome assembly GCF_964263255.1 of Lissotriton vulgaris. NCBI lineage: Eukaryota > Metazoa > Chordata > Amphibia > Caudata > Salamandridae > Lissotriton > Lissotriton vulgaris. Next base: position 474,995,925 of record NC_141691.1, read on the forward strand.
AGGCCTGACCCTGGTTCTGACCCATTTGTCTGCCCTCTTACCCAATTCCTGTGGAGAGGTCAGATCAGAGTCTACCAGGTGCTGATGTAATAACTGGTTCTGACAATTATTTAAGATTTGCTCCCTCATAATTAGATTATACAATCCTTTAAAATCAGTAACCTTACTACCCAGTAGCCAGCCTTCAAAAGCCTTAGTGGCACAATCAACAAAGTCAGACCAATCTTGAGACTGCGTTTTCTGGGTATCCCTGAACAGCACCCTGTACTGCTCAGTGGTTAGGCCAAACCCTTCAACCAGTGTATTCTTCAAGACTTGGTAATTGTTAGCCTCCTCTAGCCTTGTGGTGAGGAGCTTGTCTCTACCTTTACCTTCAAAGGAGAGCCACAAGATAGCTGCCCACTGACTCTGGGGAACACCTTGCACAGTGCAGGCCCTCTCCAAAGCAGTAATCCATTTGTGGATGTCGTCCCCTTGTTTAAAGGGGGGCACTATCTTACCAAGGTGTTTCGTATCGAAACTCTTTTCCCTATTACTAGGTACATTGCTGCCACCAGTGGGGACTGCCCCACTTAACTGTTGCTCTCTAGCAAAGGCAAGCCTTTCTTTGGCCAGGGCAAGTTCTTCCCTTTCAATCCTTAGATTGGCTGCCCTTTCCTTAGCTTCGTACACTCTCCTCTGAGGGGACGTCATCCCTCTCTGAGAAGAGTTGTGAGAGCCATTGGTTTGAAGGGATCTGCCAGAGTCTCTTGACAGAGATCGGGCTCGTCCATTCCCAATGTTAAGCTGACCTGATAGTGGCCCCAGGGGTCCCCCAGTACCGCTATCATGTTTGCTTAAGTTGGACCTGCTTAGTCTGACGACTTCTACCTGTCCCTTATCTGCCTCATCCCCAGAGAGATCCTCATCCTCATCCTCCTCCACATCTTCGTTCTCAGTTGCGAGGTGGATGAGGTCAGGATCGTCTCGGGTTCCCTCGAGGGGAGGCATGTCTCCTTCTGGATTAGAAGAGCTACGAAGTTTCTCAGCTCTTCTGGCATCATAAGTCTCCAAGAGACTAATCAGAAAGGACGTTGTGGGGTTAGACCCCTGCTGAATCTTCCTGGAGTGACACAGTCGTCTTAACTCCTTGAAGCTCAGCACAGTATATCCTGAAGGGATGACCTGTGGAGGGTCAACTGACACAAGGGGAGACCCAGAGTTTCCTCCTTTATCCGACATACTGTTTCTAGTGTGGTGTAAGTGATGCACCTACCTACACTACGTGTTTACCTACTGTACCCTTGCTAAGAGTTGTAGCCAAGGTGTGCTAAGCCTTGAGGAGCTACAACAGCTGGTTCAGTAGAACTCAGAGTATTCTAAGCTTTTAGTTATATGTACTAACAGTACTTGTGCGATCTTTCAACAAGATATTCTTAGGATACGTGTGGTAAAACAACAGCAAGCTCAAATCCCAACCGCTGCTCACCAATGTGAGAAGTTGGCCCGATATGCAACGTTCGCTATTCTAGCGACCGCTATGTATCGTTCCAACGACCCTTATGGTGTTTGGTTGTAAGTCAACCTATAGACCAGCTATCCTAGTAGCGTGGATACGAGCAGTCTAAGGCTAAAGACTCGAGAGGGCGCGTTAAGCCAGCTGTTTACCACACATGTACCCCTTGAACACCCAGTGAAAGGACACCACACAAGTGTTATGAAAATAAACAGTATATTTATTAAGAATCACAACAGCCCTGTACTCTTTATGAGGACAGGGTACTAAGCACAAACCAAATCTCTTTAGCAAATACTTCAAGTGCACAATTAAAACAAGTGTCCGAGGACACGGAAAGATTAAGGTCTCGGGCGGACCCGATAAGGCAAGTCGGAAGCGAGGGACTTAGGACCCTAGAGTAAGGAGGCTATGCAGGCACCGAAATGCCGAGTTACCTAGCCACGAGGGCTGCGGCTGCACAAGTCTTACAGGCGTCGGGGTCTTCGCTGACGAGCCAGGAGCCGGAAGAAAAGGAGTTGCTGGCCGGCGACCAGTGCTGAATAGTTCGTAGAGATCCAAGCCTGGATCGGAGATTGATGAAACCTGAAAGCAGAGGGGACCAAGTTCGTACTACTAGCCAGTAGTCAGAGGGTACCAGGAAGGCACCGGTTGGCCGTCACCTCGACCAGGTGAGTGGGCGACGCTAGGCTCTGCAGTCTCACGGACCAGGAGGCGTTGTCGGCGACCGCGGTGGAGGTGCGAGCTGTCCCACGAAGGATGATGCTGTCGGCGTCGCTGGGCCCAGGATGGGGCAACAAGCCTTGGCAGATCTCAGGGCCACGTGGTGGGCCTAAGATGGCGTCTTGAGTGGACCAGGAGGGTCCGGGGTGCTTCTCGCAAAGATGGAGGCAAGGGCCAGTCTGGAGCAACCAGACCAGCAGTGATGATTCTCGGATGTCGTCACAGAAGGGCACAAGCCAGCGGCTAGTGACCAGACAACGTGCTGAGCAGCGAGCGGAAGGGCCCCACGCAGATCGTGGAGATGCTGGGAGACTGCACTTCGGTGCTGGAGCGGCTCAGGGTCGGGGCTTCTTGGACCCCAGAGCACTCACCAGAGAGTTACCTCGATGGTCGTGCTGGTTTTAAGAGCGTGCAGGTTCTGATGATGGCCGGTCCCTCGAGGTATCGTCGCACCCACAGATCACAGCTGAGCTGATGACGTGGGTAGAGGTCAGAGGTGCCAGGGAAGCCGGTTCTCGTCGAGCTGGGCAGTCGGATTCCTTGAGGAAGGACTTACAGCAAACCGCAGAGTTCTTAGTTGGTGCCCGCTGATGCAGGGTGACTACTCCTTAGTCACAAGGGAGAAATCTTGAGAAGAGTCTTGAATGTCCTTTCGTAGAAAGTAGTTCTTGAATCAAAGATGATCTAATTTGGAAGGGTCCCCGCTCCGGTCTTTATTCTAAAGAAAGGGGTGGGTACATGACTAGGTCCTGCCCTAAGGGTGGGACCAGGAAGGGGGGTAGTTACACCCCTCTCCTCTGCCGGACTTTCCCCAGGCCAGGGCTGTCGCCCCTGGAACTGGTTCTAACCGGCAGATGCGTAGTGAGCACCGGGGTGCCACTCCGCAGTCACCTTCTCGCCAAAGCTCTACCTACCCAGAATACACAAACCCCGTCTGGGACGGTGCGAACACCGCCCTCGACAGGAAACCCTTTGTCCAAGTGCTCCTCGCTGGAAGGACTCCCAGCAGCAGGAGGTCAGACTCGTGTCTGTGGTGGCAGCATCCATTTTGTGGAGCTGAGGCTTCAGTTAACTTTAACCGGGGTTCACAGTTACGTACATGTCGTGTCCCTCTAGAAGGGTGGGATGCCAACCTCATCGCCAGAATTGGTGAGAGGGCAGCACCCCGATTCGTATGACACCTTACTCGACATGCCTTGATAACGCGACACCGGAGTTACCGATATGGTACGCGTTATCATGGAACAGCTATTGGGTCTTGATTCCGCAAGCTGCAACCGGGCTCGGCTCGGGCCTGAACCTAGCTCACACGAGCCCACGCACTCTGCCTTCAGGATCGTTAAGGCCTGCCATAGGAGTGACTGATAGGGACTCGGGTGTCCATTGTATGGTTAGATATAGAGCTACTATACCTAAAGCGAAGGGTGATTACACGTCTTCGCCCCAGCTGTCGTGCAGCCAGTTGTGTCAAATTTAGGAGGCCAGCCAGGGGTGTCATAATACATGCTTCAGCCCCTGGCGGCCCTGGGTACACCTATGCCCTGCGTTATGGGGTCTGATAAGGTGGCCCAGTACCAATTGGTAATGCACCTAAGGTACATGGAATCCATTTTAAAGAGAGAGCAGTAGGCCTGGGGTCCTGATTGGCAGGATCCCAGGTCGACTATGTCAAAAACCAGCTAAAACACAGGGCAAAAAGTTGGGGGCAACCATAGTCAGGATGTACCTTCCTACACCTGCGTTGAGATTTTCTTTTTGAAAATAAATAATCAAGTAAACAATTTAGTTCAGGGCTCCATCATGTTGATTAAGCCCTGCACCACATTGCAAAAGCTTTGACATGAACCACTGTGATATCGGTTCCTAGCAGTGCTTTAAGAAACGACCACCTGCTTGGTGATCATTTCTAACTTTGATGGATGGTACCTCCGTCAGGGCGATGGAGTAATTTATTTCATTGCCCTGGTGGAAGAATAAGTAATCCACCAGTTTATAAGTCTGGGCCTTATTCTCCGAAATTGAATACAAAAATTGTCAACAAGGCATGGCAGCTGGCTGCAGCCGAGAAGGCATATATGAGAATTCATAGCTGTCAGGCGAGGGCCTGATGGAAGTGAAAGAACTTCAAAATTTGCTCCTAAGAAAGGCCCCTTACTAGCCAGATACTTTTGTCACATTTGTCCGGTGAAGATTTCTATGTTTGCACTTAGTCACTTTTCTGCAGTTTTGATTACTCTAGCAGGGCAAGGCTGAGAGCTATAGCTGAACATGGGTCCATGAGGCCAGAGTCCGTCTCTGTGATGTCCCACTGAAATCGATTTGCTGCTGCAGAAAAATTTCCAAGCAAGAGCAACTTGAATCGTGGGTCCAGCAGCAAAGTACCTTGATCAGATTGACTTGGCAGGTTTGTCCCAGGTTTTTTTGAGGGTGTTACGAGGAATACAGTTTGATACAGCCAAGGGTTCCGGGACCTTAGGAAGAGCACTTGGGGTCAAAGCTCACTCCAGCAGAAGCAACCAGCAGGTTCCAGGGCAGGTCCAGTTGGAACAGGTCAGATGGGCTCTTCTTGCAGGTTGTTGTGTCCCTGTCACTTAACAAGAGGTCAGCCAACTGACCCTTGGAATCCAATTCTCTGTCCTGGGTGAAATTTAGAACAGGTCTAGTCCTTCCTTTTTCCCCACATGACTCACCAGCAGTTGCTGTTTGCCTTACAGTAAAGATTCTCAGACTGCACCTCTCTACTTAAATCCAAAATGGCAGAACCCTTTTTCCTCTGTGCAGAGCCTATATGCCTAAACAAAAAGCAATGGTAGGGACCTCTTTCTCAGAAGTCATATCAAACCACTCCCGGGAGAGGCACCCCTCCTACCGGGATTGGTGCTTGATTGACTGGAGGAACCGGGATAACATTTGCCTGTGGTGGATTAGGCTTCTTTGAAGTTAAATCAAGTTCCTGAACACAGCCCAGATGGTCATCCTGCTCAGAAATAAAAACACCTCTCCAAATACAAAGCCTTTCTCATGCTGTGGTAGTAGATTTCACACCTCTTCAAGGGGGCTATTCAGCTGCAAGGTTACAGTTGGAGGCCTAGCAAATGGGCATCCAGAGGCTTTAGGCATAGAAAAATTAACTTTCTGAAAGTATCTGTGCCTTAATAGTTATTAATAATTCAAATTTACTAATAAATTAAGGTTATAAATAACTATTTGTTTTATTTTTTTTCTTCCTCATATGACCTCTGTAGCTATAGCACCCATTCAACCTGTGCCACCTCTGGTGCATATTAACTTGGTGGTTCCACTCTCAGCTGATGTTCTTTCCAGGAAATACCCATAACGTACAACCTGAGCTGACCAGAGGTTTTAATCATTGGATCATTGTCCTATCCCTAGGCTCAACCAGAAGCCGCATCATCCAAAAGATTCCAAAACAGCCCCTTGTCTGGCCTTTCTCTATAAGCATTTACTCTTTGATCTAGAATTCTAAAATATCTTACGGAGTTCCACCAAGCATTCCGAGTGGGAGGTATTGTCTGGTGCCACAATTTACAGATCTCCCTCCTGGCCAGCAGTATCAAGTAAAGCACCAGTTTTTGTTGGAACCCTGTCAGGTCCAATACTCCCCCCAATGCAGGAACAATGCCAAATATTATAAGAAATGGGCTTACCTACACAACGCTGCCAGGGCCCTGGAAATAGTCTTACCCACACTTGTCCAATATTCTTGTATCTTAGGACAAGAAGAAAATACGTGGACATCATCTGCATTCTGGCAGCCGCATCTCAGACAGCTGGTTTCTCCACCACCCTTTATCCTGGATACCTTAAGTGGGGACCAGCAGATCCTGTGGAATGTGAAAAAAGTTGTTTCTTCTGAGTGCAGCAGATTTAATTAGGGGGTAAAGAATATCTAGAGATATTTGCCATAAGGTTTTCAGGTCCTCACTCGGCAAGTATTCTCCCTGACTTGAAATGGCTGCTCCATCTTTCTTTCTTTTACTGCCAAGAGATGATTGTACAATTGCGCTACTTCTTTTTTCTTAGAGGTTAAGCCTTGTAGTTTGTTTTCCATACCATTATCTTCCAAAATTTGGCCATCATTGACTCTTGCACCAGGAAGAAAGCTGATAGAACTTAAACCTTGCCAGAGTGGCGCTAGTAATATGACTCCAATATTCCCAGGAATTACATTTATCGTCCAGTACAAGATCCCTCCAATATACGACTGAGCCCAATCACTATAATAAGAAAGTCCTAAACAGTCTCGGCAGTCCGACCAGAGCCTAGCCGCCGTACGCAGGGTCTTCAAACAGATTATTTTGAAAAATTTAGGAGAGCCGAATTTGTACATGAAACCTAGCTCCCCTACCCCTACTAGCATAGCTTTGAACATGCGGCCTATCAATGAGTCATCTGGGGAAAGCAATAACATCCTGCAGTTCTTCAATTGGTTGGCCCAACAGTACAGCTGAAGATCTGGTAGGCCCAGCCCTCCTCGCTGAAATTTACGTCTACGTTTTTTCCAGATTAGCTGAATCGCTTTGATTGCCCAGAAAAAAGGAGGATATCTCACCCTGGATTTTGAGGATATCGTTTTTTGCTAATTCTAAGGGGATATTATTGAAAAGGTAAGTGTATTTTGGAAGGACCCACATCTTGATCAGATTGACCCACCCATAGAGTGAAAGTGGGATGTTCTGCCATCTTTTTTAATAGGACATCAACCTCCTTTGAGACTCTTTCTAAGTTAGTTTTAGGGATTTGGGCGGGATCCTGACTGATAATAACTCCTAGGTATCTAAGTTCGGTGGCAACATTCCCCTCCTGATCAGCAATATTCCAGGCCATGATCTCAGTTTTCTCATTATTTATCTTATAGCCTGATAAACTCCCAAAAGTTTGGGCTTCAACTAGAAGTGTGGTGCAAACATTAGATGATAATAAAATCGAATTGCCCGCGTACAATGCTAACTTTCGTACAAACCCATTTGTTTGAAAAAGGACGATCTTCTGATTTAATCTTATACTCTGGGCTAATGGTTCTATATACAAATCAAACAAAATGGGGGAGAGCGGACAGCCCTGCCTAGTACCACGCTTTAGCTTAACTACAGGGAAGAGATTGCCATTAACCAAAATCTGAGCCCGGAGGGACTTATATTTTTTTTTCAGCACTTCCCTGAATCTGTCGGTGAAGCCAAAGATCTTCAGGACCCTATCCAGGAAGTGCCAGTACACCCGGTCAAAGGCCTTGGCTGCATCAACAGTATTTTTTTTATTTTAAAGGTTTTATATAGAGCTGGCTAGACCCAGAGGTATCAGAGTGCTTTACATGAGTGTCAGACCATAGTTGCTGGTTACATCATTACAAAGGTTACACAGTTATTAGAGCATGGCAACGTAGTTACATGTAAGGTCGAGACAAACAAGAAGGACATATACGTAAGAGAAAAAGCAGGCAAGGGGAGAGATTCAGGGAAGGGGGGTAGGAGCAGGGGAAGTAGACAGAGAATGGAGGCGGGAAAGAGGAGGGGAGGGTGAGAGACACAGCATGAAAAGAGAATGGGAGGGTGATGGGACACAAACCGGTTGACAAGTCAAAGCTGTGTCCAAAGTCCGACAAACTGTGGTCCCAGGGGAAGTGTTATCATTTCCTGTTTTAAGAGGTACCCTGTTGTGAGAGGATCCCTATACACAGTGGACTCTCTCAGAGGGGTCTCTGAGAATCCAAGGCCTACATACTGTATCCTTCCTCAAAAAGGGGAGAGGGAGTGCTTTGGCAAGGGGTGCCATACCATACCTCAACAGTGAGTGGCTTCCTTGACACTGTTGACTCTCTCAGCGGCTTCGCTGAGACTCCAGAGTATAAATATTGGATCTTTCCCCAACAAGGGCAGAAGGAGTGCTTAGTCACAGGGCACAAAAGGGCAGAATGGTTAGGCGGTGTAGCAGGCAAGGGGGGAGATTCAGGGGAGAGGGGATGGAGGCAAAGGAAGTAGACAAAGAAAGAGAGAGTACTAAATGGCAACATACAGTATCAATTTGGGGGACAGACTGTTTTCTCTCTGTGGCCATCAGTTTGCCCCATCTCTAAGGTCAAAGCCTAGCACAGGCCATTACAGAAGCTTTGCCATCCAGGACTTGTAAGTAATTCAAATTCTTTTTTCATGATTCACAGAAGTTTATAGTACGCTGCACATCAGCAATCCAGATGTTATCATGTTAAGTTTTTGGGTGCAGAGGATGATGCTCAGTTTGCCATTTTGTGTTCCCCTGTTGTCTGCATTTGTGAGTCTTTGGTGACTGTGATGGCGAAGTAGGAGGGAACTCTATTATTTTGCTGTTTTTTTGGCAGAATAGACGAGCCCTATATCAGTACCAGTCTCTCTGGTGTCCGAGTCTCCCCGAATTCAGTGATTGAAAGAGGGAGATCCTGTGTTGAAGCCAAGTCAACCGACCCAATTAAGGTGTGTGCTGGATCAGACATCTGTTGTCCTTGTAAAAAACCTTTTTGGTCTATGTGGATTATTGACCCCACGATCTTACTAAGCCGGTTGTTAAAAATTCCGGCATTGTCCTTATATTTGGCATTTAGTAAAGAAAGTGGCCGGTATGACTGGCATTGATTTGGGTCCTTTCCTGGTTTAAAAATCAATGCAATAACTGCATCACTCTAAGAATCAGACAGGGGGGATGTACCGTCTAGGATGCCATTGTACAATTTCAGCCATACCGGGATAACTTCCTCTCTCAAAATCGCATAGACCTCAATGAGAATATATGAGAATATGCCGCTTTCCCTTTCTTCGCTGCCTCTAAGATTGTTAATATCTTAGACCCTGTTATTTCTGATGTGAGGATTCCCTGGCTGACCTCAGATGATCTAGGGAGTTGTTTCCCTTTAAGCCACTCATCAATATGTTCCTCTGCTACCTGAAGATCTTCTTGGTAGAGTTCCTGAAAGAATTGTGCAAAGGCTTGTTCTATACTGCCTTTATCCTCTACAACTTGAGTGCCGACTTTAAACTTGGTGAAATAGTTATTAGATCTGTCCATCCTACTCTTCATTGCAAGGAGTTCACCACACTTCTCCCCCTGCTCAAAGTCACTCATTTTGCTTGCCTCCCATTTTTGGAGTAGGATCTCCTCAGACCTAATTTTAAACTTTAGCTGCAGCTTTTCAACTCTCTTAATTAGGGTATTATTGTCTATCCCAAGAGAACCACTCGCCTTTAAATCTGTCTCTGCCCCTGCTATCTGTGCTTCTAGGTCAGCTAGTTCTTTCCTCTCGGCCCTGTCCCAACCCACAGCCGCTCCTTTTAGTGACCCTCTAGACCAGGCATTCAAGAGGGGCTCGCGGGAACATGGCGGCAAGCTAGCTAGCAGGTCACAGGTCGCTCACCTCCGGCCTCTATTATGAGATCATTATGAGGTGCTGGCATTCAAGACTTTGGCACAAAACCCCCTGAAGCTTAGCTTTCTTTTTCTTTTCATTTTTTGGGAATTTTGCTTTTTTTGCCTTGTGTACCTTATTGTAGTTTTGCCCGCTCTGCTCTGGGAGGACGGCTAGACGATCCGGGATGCGGAAGCTCGGTGCTTGTTGGAGGGTTTCCCGCTAGTGTGGCGGTTGACTCTCCCCTGCTCCCCAACGGCTGCTCTGAGCGATCCCTGAAGCGGGAAGGATCAGCCGTGGCATTGTGGACAGCTGCCTGGCTGCCGGCTACAGGTCTGTGTAGCCAGCGAGAGGAGTTAGGAGGGAGCGAGGCTGTGGAAAATCGCGATGCAGGAGCTGGGTTCTCTGTAAGACGCAGTAAGAGCCAGGAGGGGGGCACTGCTCATAACTGCTTTCTCTGTTTTTTCTCTCCCTAAATGTACGGCGACCTACACTTTCCATTGCTTAGGGGGGCAGGGGAACTTGCTGAGCACCGTTGTGCCCGGCTTCACTGTGACTGGTTGACCAGTCCCTGCTAACCCCTATATCGAGACAAAGCAGGAGGAGTCCTTATGGTGTAGATTCCATCACTACCATCGGAAATCATCCACAATTGGTTCTGGATGATGAGTTTAGAGACATTCAATGAACAGAGCATTTGGTCCAACGCCACGTAACATACTCTGAAGAATTAATTAAGGTAAAGGGGACGAGGAATGAAAGCGCCTTCTGCCCTATGGAGCTAGTGACAGTATCAAACCTTAAGAAAAGGAAGGCATGCAACAAACCTGGGAAGCCTGGGAAATCTACTCTTGTGAAGAGTAGGAAGAAAAAAACTTAGTTGACTTGACTCCTTCTCTTAGGTCATACTTTATGGCTAATACTCAGGCCACTGGGAAATATGTAATTCAGGCAGTGACGGAGCCAGTGTAAGCTGAGACTCAGGAGTTATTGGCCGCAATTCATCTTTCTAACCGATTTACCCCATTAAGCAAGACGTCTATGGCTTCTTTGGTAGAGGGTGGCAGTCAGACAAATTAGATGAGCCAGGTGATACACCCCTGACTTCAGCAGCACAAAGCCCGAACTCTATACCTGGGATGTTAAGGCAGCTATCTGTGGAGATGGGGGCTTGTTTCTCTACTTCTGAATCTAATCAAAAGAAGATTCAAGACACTTGCACTAGCTTATAGGAAAACCTATCAGCGGTGACGCATCGGATGGAGACCCTCGAGAGCAAAGTAGATGATTGGGGTCTAGAGGTTAAAGACAACTCTAATGAAGTGCGTAGGCTGAAGCAAAAAGAATGTGATTTAACAGAGAGGCTGGAGAGGCTTGAAAACATCTCAAGGAGGAATAATATTAGGGTTTTAGACCTAAAAGAAGGTATGGAAGGGGACGACTTACTATTCCAACTCCAGCCTCCGTACAGTAGGGAAGGTGTTGGAATAGTAAATCACACTATTTCTTAGTATAGAGCGCCCTCAAGTGCAAGTCGTGGTAACAACTAGCGTTGTTAAAAGCTGCGTTGTGAATGTATTGCGGTGTTTTGACCGCGTAGTAAAGGTTGTTTCCCAGTAATTATAGTAGTGGTTCGAGACAAAATAGCGATGGGGATAGGTCTATGCGAGGAGGGAAACAACACCTTGATCTGCTAAGCTGGAATGTAAATGGATTGATGGTGAAAGGAAGACAGCGTTTGATTCTGCAGTACCTAAAAAACAGCTCAGCTAGAATCTTAATGATTCAGGAGACCCATCTTCTACAGTCAGAATGTATGGCACTATTTGGAAAATTAGGATGGGTGGATAAGATTATAGCCACAGAATAGCAATGTTCCTTGAAAGGGGTTGCAGTGATAATCAAGACAAGTTCAGGAGTAGAGGTAGTTAAGTCTCAGGTTGATGATAGATGGCGCTGGGTTATAGCAGCAATCATGTGCCGGGAGACAAAATATACACTAGTCAGCTACTATGCACCTAATGAGGATAATATTACTCCCCTGAATAACCTTCGTCTTGCATTAGCCGACTACGATTCATCTCTGATTTTGTGTGGCTATTTTAAAGTACTTCTAAATAATAAATTAGACAGGTCTTCCCCTAGAATGCAGGTAGCAGTCCCGCATGTTAAAGCTCATCTCCTGACCATACTGAAGAATTTAAACCTCTGTGATGTATGGCGGAAAAAAATGGGAGAGAGAAGGGAATATTCCTTTTACAGCAAAAAGAATGCTCATTATTCCAGAATAGACTACATGTTTATGGAGCATTCCGATCTTGATAAAATTAGCTCAATAGAATATCTACCCATACATATATCCGACCATGAGGCTAGACTCCTGAAACTAAAACTCCCCCGAGAGTCATCTCTAAGGAGGTGGACTTTAAATAGAAGATTTCTTTTGCAATCCTCCTGGTTTTCTGAAGTCAGAAACTGCCTGCTTCTTCCGGGAGAATTTGGGGTCTGCCAGCGTACATGTGGTCTGGGACACCTTTAAGTTTGAATAACTATTAAAAAGAGTCTTTGGATTCTATTTCTAACTGTTTTGTAACCGAAATTAGCATTAAGAAATATAATAATGTAACTGCGGGCCTGATTCATAAAGGTAAACTTACACATTTGTTTAAGTTTATGACTGTTTGTTATTCACAAAGGTAGTTTGCTAGTAGAATCTTTACGACTGTGGCAACTCCACATATGAAAAGATAGTACAGTCCTATAACAAGAAATTGTAAACTTCCAAAAAAGTGTAAGTTTGCCTTTGTGAATCAGGCCTCAGTATTTTCCTATGGGTTTTCCTATAGAACAACCTACTTTGCTAACAGTGAAAAAAGCTTTTGGGGCGTTTTTACTGTAAAGACATGATTAACATTAATCTTTTGCATGTTTCACTTTTAAATACCTTGCTCCCTGCCGTATGGTCAGTAATGTCTACTTAGGAGTAACTTATTATTAATATTATTATTTAAAAGGATGTTTAGGCCTACCTAAAGATGCTATATTGACAGGTTGAACTTACTAAAAAACTGAAACAGCCAGCCTCCAATGCTAGATCTGCAGTCTTCTTGGCACTGTTACTGTAATGAATGGCCCAATGGGTGCTGCAGTCCACTAGTGACATCAACCTTACTGGCCCTGGGTACACTTTATACCATATTCTAGGGACGTTTGGCGAAGTTAACTATGCCAATTATGAGTATAACCAATTTTAATATGTTTTAGAGGTCAGCGTACATGCACTGGGGCCTCGTTAGCAGAATCCCAGTCCATAGATTAAACAATCAACAGCATCAGTGTGCACAAAATAAGGGTGTGTAGCGTTCTAATCTAGGACCCTGATCGATACTGTGACCTTATGCCCCTATTCGGCTATAAATCCATTTATTCCCTATATTGGCATAACCGTTCAAGTGCAATATTCAGAAACTCGTCTCTGGCCTCACACGAACAGAGCCACATTTCAGAATAGCTTTCTCTGCCACTTCCTTTGCAACCAATTAGTGCAATGACATAGCAGAAGTTACTATCTGAGATTCCTAGATTAACACTCCGAGTTCTTCAACAAGATAAAAACTCAGCAACCTGGAAATCCCCGCTGCTGTGTTTTGATTAGTAATAGAACTCTAATGAGCACTGATAGACGATCACTTCCTAGTGACATCTTTATTGACGTCTTATGTCCAAAAACTTACGTCAAACAAGGCACCTTTCAGGTATAAATATTACCAACGTTGCCTTAAGCAAACGCTGCTGTCTCGTTGCTGTTTCGCTGAAGCTGATGCTGCCAGCTATCTCGCTGCTGCTGAAGAAGCTGTCATGCTGATGATACCATAGCTGCTATCGCTACTGCTATCGCTGCTAACGAGCGAACGATGGTGTGGTGAACTTAGGAGCTGAACAGCCGTCCCCCTGCAAGAGCCCAGCAGATGCAAGCTGCCCGTGGACGCTGCCCCTCCTCCTCCTCCTCGACGTGCTGAGAAGAGACGCTGTCTTTCTCCTGCAGAGAAATCCAGCTCCTGCGTTTCTAGTCTACCCTTGCGGGTGACTGGGATATCGACCCCCTGAAGGAGATACCAGACCTCCATCATTCTATTCCCGAGGTATGGTGTTGACTAAACCCTTAGAGAGAATTCTTGAAGCAAACCTTGGCAAAACCAACTTAAACTAAAGCTACTTACTTACTCCCCTCCCAAGTATTAGGCTTAGGTCAGGTACACTGGGGTAGGCGTAGTTAGAAGCACCAGTTGAGTATTTTAGCCTAATGTATATATGAATGTATATATGTTTTATTCATTTTAAACCATTGTATGGCTAAGAAACCATATCAATGCTTTTACAGTATTATTTCGCAAAACTTATCTTACTGTACGTACTTTTTATAATAACAAGTCTTGCAATTGTGGCAATTCATTTCTCTTGTACGAGAAGAAAGACTGTTCAATAAATGTTACCCTTTATTGAAAACGCCCGTCTCTCTATTCTCTACATATTGTGAAAGTAAACTGCACAACCACTGACTGAGTAAAATAACTGTCTATTGTTTCACACGACCCTAGAGATTGACTCTTGATCTGAGGAGCAAAGTTGTCATGTTGCACGGTTGTTGGAAAACTGAATCCCTTCTTGGCTGTGCCAGGGAAGCTGATCACTTCCTATTTCAGTCAATAAAGTTTCCAGTGACCTCTGAGCTAGTTGGTAACAACCCCAATTAAGTTTAACATAGTCAGTGGAGGCCTGGAAGATCCGCACTTCTACGTCGATACTACTGTTTATGATATTCCAATGCGCAGGGCCTATTGGGAAAATAGGAACTACACTACAGGTGCTCATGTAAAAAGAGGCATTTTTCTAAAAATACTGTCTCTGCTTAAGAGGATGTCACCTTGAGTGTTAGGAAGCATGAGCACCAGGTATGTTTTTTTCAAAGTTATTATGGTGGGGTGATTTAGGGGGTTGATGGGACGAAAGTCAGAGGAAAGAGCTGGTAGCTGTATGGTTCCCCTAAATCTTCCTTGACACTTTTGACACTCTGTTGATACCTTTAGTGTGAATCGAATGAAAATATTTGGAGTGGGGAAGGAGGAAAAATGTTTGTGGATAATTTGAATATAGCAAAAAACTCTTGCTAGAATAAAGTGTGAAGGGGGACAACTATAGTTACTTAATCAGTAGATTAGAGTGGCAATTGAAGATGTTCAGCAAGTTCATAACTTCATATATCTGTTTTTCAAATTGTCATCAGAAACTTGCACAGTTGTGAAACTGGCAATGTCTAATAACATATCAAATTAGAAGCAGCAACATGTGTGCCACTGTCACCCAGTGATCTAGGCACTTGTATCCCCAAGTGTGAGATTAATATATTGTATGATGGTGAAGAAGGAGTATTTTTAAGGTTTGGATGGACTGAACCATTTTTAGGATAAAGACGGATTGTTATGTACCCCAATCTAGGCCTAAATACCTAAACTACCTTTCACGTACATTTGTCCTACCTTGCTCTGCATAACGGTTCTAGCACTGACCTTTTACCCAGTTATGTGCTGAATAAATGTTGATCGGTTTCCTTGGAACTAGCTTTATTTTGTTATGAATGAGGATTCTTAGAAAAGTCCCCTGCACATGACGCACATAACAATTCAACATACTCTGTATAAAAGTCATGATCATCTTCATCCAAGGGCAAAATATATACTTTGCATGATTGCAGATATTAATTTAGGTTCATACTCGTAACATATTGATTGTGTTAGGAACCCTGGGGCTATCTTTATGGTATAAAAGAACCATACCTTCACTAGATAAACAAAGGAGACACAAGGCACTGAGGTCATGGTCTGCCGAAGCTACAACACACAGCGGTCTCCCATGCAGGGTGTCTAACTGGAGACCAAGACGGGATCCTTCATTCTCTCCCATCAGGTAATGGGGTTGGCGCTTTCCTAGGTGATTCTTAGCTCTACACCCACATACATGGTAGGTGCACTTTGGTACAATTAGATAGGGTCTGCATCTTAGGAGTACGCTTGATTTCTGTCATGTTTATATGCCTGCATATATTCATTGTTTTAGAACCATGGTTGAATTCTACTTTTTATTTACTCTGTTGGTGCTGGTTATCTCATACATTTGCTTCTTTCTAATGATTGCCGCAGCAAACATGTTTTATACTAGAAGGACACTGGTTCAATAAATGTTTATTGAAAACGTCCCCATCGTTTATTAGACGATCTCTGAGAATAAGTGAACATAATTGACTGAGCAGAAAGTACTCTACTGTTTCCACGATCCCTGAAGGATCATTTTCGATGGTTGCCAGAAACTATTCACTCCTTGGTAATGTTCAATCAATCAATCATAGGCATTTATAGAGCGCTCTACTTACCCGGAGGGTCTCAAGGCGCTAGGGGGGGGGGGGGGGTGTGCTGCTACTACCCGAACAGCCAGGTCTTGAGTTTCTTCCTGAAGGCGAGGTGGTCTTGGGTCAGGCGTAGGTCGGTCGGGAGGGAGTTCCAGGTCTTGGCGGCCAGGTAGGAGAAGGACCTTCCTCCTGTTGTCGTTCTTCGGATGCGGGGGACGGCGGCGAGGGCGTGACTGGCTGATCGGAGGTGTCGTTTGGGAGCGTAGAAGTTGATGCGGTTGTTGAGGTAGCTCGGGCCTTGATCGTGAAGAGCTTTGTGTGCGTGGGTAAGGAGACGGAAGGTGATTCTCTTGTTGACCGGGAGCCAGTGCAGGTCTCTTAGGTGTCCCGAGATGTGGCTGTGTCGTGGGATGTCGAGGATGAGTCTGGCTGAGGCGTTCTGGATCCGTTGGAGTCTCTTCTGGAGCTTGGCGGTGGTTCCGGCGTAGAGGGCGTTGCCGTAGTCCAGTCGGCTGGTGACGAGTGCCTGGGTGACAGTCTTCCTGGTCTCGGTGGGGATCCACCGGAAGATCTTCCGTAGCATGCGCAGGGTGTTGAAGCATGACGAGGAGACGGCGATGACTTGCTTGGTCATGGAGAGGGAGGAGTCCAGGATGAAGCCCAGGTTGCGTGCGTGGTCTGTCGGTTTGGGTGCGGTGCCCAGGGCGGGGGGCCACCAGGAGTCGTCCCAGGCGGAGGGCAAGGATCCCAGGATGAGGACTTCCGTCTTGTCCGAGTTCAGCTTCAGGCGGCTGGTCGACATCCACTCGGCTACCTCTTTCATTCCTTCGTGAAGGTTGGCTCTGGCGGCGGCGGGGTCGTTGGTCAGGGAGAGGATCAGCTGGGTATCGTCGGCGTAGGAGATGATGTTGAGGTTGTGTTGGCGTGTGATGGCCGCGAGGGGGCTCATGTAGACGTTGAAGAGGGTTGGGCTCAGCGAGGATCCGTGAGGGACGCCGCAGATGACTTCGGTGGCCTCTGATTTGTACGGTGGTAGACGGACTCTCTGTGTTCTTCCGTCGAGGAAGGAGATGATCCATTCCAGCGCCTTCTCCTGGATTCCGACGTTGCTGAGGCCCTGCACTAGGGTGCGGTGGCAGACGGTGTCGAAGGCCGCGGAGAGGTCTAGTAGGATGAGGGCCGCTGTTTCTCCGTTGTTAAGGGGCTTATGGTTGCACTGTGATCCATAGGCTGACGACATATCTTTTGGGGATTTCTGGAATCAGTCTAGACACCAATACCTTAGTTTATGTTACCTACAAAGGCACAGATCCTATGTATTTTTAGGAACTACATGACATTGTGCCACCAACATTGGTTTGGTTCTAATTTAAAAGTCAAATCTGAGTAGTTCAGTCATGCTTTCCCAGAGACCCCTACTCATATTTAACCAGAGACTTCTGGAGTGGGAAGGGAAAATCTGCTGCAGCTGTGTAGGTAAATCCTATGTATTGGCTGTAGATTTACACTGTGCAAAACCTTATCTTCTTGCCTTACAAATTTCTCCCAGAATATTTGTCTAAGACGGCGCTCTGAATGAGAGGACGAGCTTGAATGTGCTTTACATTACGGAAAATTGCAGACATGCAATTACGATGAAATTAGTGGATTATGGCCTCCCAGCAATGGGTGGAAATATTACCTTTGTGATTGAGGCACACAAGGCATTCAGGACAGAGGTATTCTTTTCTTGGCTAAAATTCCCACCTTCACACAAAGGGCATTTACGAGTAGTCTCACATTATCTTTGTGAATCAGGACCTTACTCTTGTATCCTGTATCTCCACAGTGATATGTTCATACAAACCTGCTGTCACCAGAAATTCCATAAGGTTCTGGCAAGCTATTGTTACTTCTGGTGTGCTGTCTAGCATCGTCAGAGACCATTCCTTGTTCAGTAGTAGAGTCTACAGTAGCTGGGCATTTTTTATTTTAAGGCCACCTACCTTCTTTTTAAATTGAGGTTTAGTTTTGAGTTTATCTTCTTCTTTGATAATTTTGTCTGAAGTACAATGTGTGTCTGTTTGCTTGACTCTCTCTTCTGATCTGTGTTGTGACCTTCCTTCCCTCTCCGTGTTTTTTAATGAATCCTGAAAGGAACAAGAGGAATATGTATCAGTATCCTGAAACCTTGTATTTTCGATCAGAAGGCTCTTGTTGAGGAGACCTACTCTGTGATAGAGAAGCATTCTGCTTATTATTTTTTGATTGTTTGTTAACCCATTTCTTTTTAGAAGAATCAGGTGCTTGCTTTGAGTTAGCCTTTTTTAGGATTGCTTGTTATTTGAGGTTTTCCAGGTCTAGCTCCCAAGTCTATCTCTACCCAGCGAGGCATAGGTTTCTTCAATAATCTTAGGTAGTTCTTGCTCCTTTTGTGCAGGAGTAACATCCCTTAGGCATTGACATATAGCCACCACTGCTGCTCCCCTTTTATGTTACTTAACATAATTGTTGATACCTGTGCAAAATTTCCAATCAGTTTCATCCCCAAGTCCAGGAAAGGTTCTGCCCCTTACTCACTCTGTATTTGTTTCAATATTTTTTGTATGACTGCCATTGAGGGGCTAAAGCTCAGAACAGGAGAAATTACAACTTTGTGGCTGACAAAGTTTGTGCATTGGGCAGATACTTTTCATTCATTCACCCAGCCAAGCTTTCTATCTTTGGATATAGTCTTTTTTATGGAGCTCAAAATCCCACAGTGGGAAACGCCTAGCACTGTATCCAATGAAGTTGCTTCCAAATCAGACCCCTTTCCAGCAATGTTACATTTGTACTCTGAAGGTCCTAGAAGTCTGACAAAAAGTTCCCAACTCTACAAACTTTCTGGAGCAGCCCCTCTTCCTTACCTCAAAGTCTCCTAGGACCTCTTAGACAGCCTAGTTGCCAGCACTTACTCCAAAAAAGGTCATTAACAAGGCCAAGTCACATTCCAGTTGGTACTGGTCAGGTAGGCACTTCAGGAAAATGGCATCTTGCAGGTTGTTGTGCCCCTGTAACCACAAAGGAAACCAGCCAGCTGACCCTTGGGACCCGATTCACAAAGGTAACTTACACTTTTGAGTAACATTACACTTTTGAGTAAGTTTACAACTTTTTGGCATTCACAACCTGTGCTTTTGCAGTAATATACACTTTTGTAGTACCTTACAGTTTTGTAGTATGTCCAGCACTACACGTGGCCAACTACCGAAACTGTACACCCTGTATTAGAACATAATGGAGTTAGGCACTTACTACAAAAGTGTAAGTCATTGCAAAAGTGAAAGTTACTACAGAAGCACAGTTAGTGAATAAAGAAAAATAGCAAAATTATGCCGCTTTTGAATAGCACCTTCTTTTATGTTTTGCAGTACTACTGTAGTATTACAAAACATACTAAAAAAACAGTTTGTAAATTAGGCTCTTAGAGTCCAAAATGCAAACTGTCCTGCATACTATTACTTTGAAGCAAATCCAACATGGCTGAATCTTTTTGAACCAGAAGTGGTGTATTATGGAAATAGGCAGCCCCTCCTCAGCTACACCAAACATATTGTGGAAACAGATCCTGCTTCCACTAGGCTGGTCCCACTCTAGTTACAGAGGGCCAGTGGAACAAAAGGCTTTTCTTTCCCCGAATTGACAGACCTCACACTGGGCCCTTTCAAGTTAATGACGATCCTAGGTGTTCCCCAGCTGTGAATAGGCCTAAAATGTACCTGCTCTTAGGAGCAGTTTTCACTTTTCTATAAAGTAAAGGACTGGGGAGGCATATGAAGCAGACTGATGGGAAATATCTTTTATACAATTTAAATTCAAACATAAATTATTAGCTAATGTAAAAAGTTAAATTCATTTACCATGCATGAATAATTATTAAATGTGATGTATAGAATTAATTAGAAACAATGCAACTATATTTATTAATATTTATGTCTGCATTAATTTTAACATTTACAAAATCTGTATAATTATATGTCTTAATATTTTACAGTTAATTATCAACATATACTAATTATATTGCATACCCTAAATTATTGATGGATGAAAGTACTTTATGTAATTTAACTTCGTAGGGTTTCCCATGAGGTTGTTTTAAGCCATTAACTCCATTAAATTCTATGCAAGGGTTATGCAGTAACAGCTCAGAGATGGCGTAATTTACAACCATTGTGGGTCCCTTTTCGGCTGCAGTAAGTTTACGAGTGTAGTTTGTGAATAGCAATGGCCTTGCTCTTTTGAGGGTGGGTACACTTCCATACCTAACCCCCTCCCTAACTCTCCCTTGTCCCTTTCTTACTGCACCCTATTCCCCTCCTTAGTAATACTACGTATTTTCCATTTTGCAGCTTCTGTCCATGCCCCTCGCACATTTACTACTAAAATGTATACTTATGTGTGGAGAGTCTGCAATCAGGGAGGAGATCTCAGCACAGAAAATTATAGGAGAGGAGGAGGCAAAGATAGGATTGTGAATAGTATTTTGTAGTTCGCTTGCTGTACTATTAGAGTGCTCCAGGCTGCCTGAAAACCAGTCTTCCAGAGGTGAGCGAAATCATCTGAAGTCTGCACTTTCTGATGGAGGAGTGGTAGGTCTGTCCTAAGAATCTAAACGCCTGTTTACCTACAAAGAGAGGAAAGGAGGAAGCTTGGCTCTATAATAGGGGAGATTGTCCAGGAAGTAGGATCCCAGCATATATAGCGATAAAGAAGCCTAAGGGCATTGGAGCGCTTTAATGCACACCTATTACATTGCACAAAGACGCATTCTTTGCTTGTAGGCACTGAGAGATTAAGTGATGTGTCTAGAGTGACAGGATGTTGGAAATGCACAGCTTAGCAGCATTTGTATCAAACGTGGCCTCTCTCCCCTGTCAGTCTTATTGAGAGAGGAGGGAAGGTTGTAAATGCAGTTTGAGTTAGATATGTACAATTCACAGCGGCCTCTGGGTTTACTGTTTTTGATGCCCTAAAATTACAGCATGATCACATCACCTCACTCAGAGCATCAGAATAAAAACACACTCGCTGAACCAGGTATTTCTGCACAGAGACCTGGAGATGGGACACAAACTAGACTACAAAATGCTCAATAAGTAAAGGCAGATTTTTAGTTATTAGGGCGGCCTTTCTGGAGCATTAAGAGACCGAGTGCAAAATAACAAAGTTCATGCTCGCCAGGGCTCCAACCCATTACTCCTCGCACTTCTACATTAAAATGACGTTTATTTTCTTGGTCGGCATATTTGTTGTATTTAAGTGACTGGCAAGTGGTCTCTGATTGACATGTGTGCTTTGGAGAGTGTGTGCCTGCTGGAGAAAGGTTAGACACACACACACGCATGTTGAGGGAACTTTGATCTACACAGTGGAGACTGTCACTGTAATACACATTTATATGCATACATTATATGTTGTGGGACAATATTTCCTGATTCCTGGTGAAGAGGGGTTTGTTCATGACCATGACAACCCACACAAAACTATGCACATTGTTACCATTGTCAAGTCTACTAGCATTATGTGGCATAGGCTAAATACCTTATTTGGCAAAACATGGTCATTTTGAGGCACATTTACTGGTGTGATTGTTTCCAATAATTTGAGATATAAACAACATTTTTGTGAAATCTGCACTTCACATGGCTAATAATGTGGCACATGCAGTAAATTCATAACTATGCAGTACGCGCTGAAGCTACAGTATTGCATAAACCTACTGGTCCGCACTCTTGTTCATTTTTTTAATCAAAAATGCTTTCTTGTAAGGTATACAACCCTCATACATTCTCATTCCAATCAGTGGCCATTGTAACTTTGCTTTGAAGGAAACAGATTTTTCAAGGTAAATACTCCAAAATAAACCTGTAATACAAACACTGCGTGACAGGTAACATGCATAATAAGGTCCCATTTGTCATATCTCAGGGACGGGTGACATTTAAAACACCACTCGGACTTTGGCAGAAAGATTTATGATTGTACCAGAACCCCTCGATGCAACATTAGACCATATTGCAGAGTAAACCATTATTTATTCAGACTCGAAATTAGGGCAGGCCAGTGCTGGGTATTGTGGGGAGACAACGTACATAAATATGTTGCAGCTTGGTCGCTGAATGCTGGAAAAGACACGTAAACACTCTTCAACTGTATTTGGACAAAACATCGGTAACATGAATGTTGTGGGACAGAATATTGTGTAAAAAATACAGATGACAAGAATATCATGTAGGTGTTTTTCTATGGGTGAGTAAAGTTTTACTCTATGTAACTCCAATTATATGAACCTTGACAATGTAAATATCTTCAACGTACGCTTATCAGGAGTTAAGAATAGTACATTTATATTTACCTATTTGCACTTACCTTCTCGATATTCTTGTCCTCAATATTTTTGATATGATATTCTGTCCATACGATATTTGTGTTTCCGATATTCTGTCACTGATCCTTCTGACAATATGTGCAATGTGCATGTATTGTGACAAACACTGGCAAAGCATAGCATGTTTTGGTCCACTGAACCAATAGTTCGGCTCCAAGCTTTTGACATCCCTATTTCGTCATTTGCACTTAAAGCTATGCCCATTGAAATAAGTCTAGTTTCCACATTAGGGGACAGATTTATGAGGCCCTTGCGCCACGTTTTTGCCGCTGTTGCGTCACGCAAGGCGGCGTAAACGTGGCGCATCCCAACGAAAGATTTACAACGTGACGCATCTAGGCAGATGCGTCATGTTGTAAAGCCCTGCGCCACTTGTGGGCGTTCCGGCGCAGGGTGGGCGTTCCGGGGCAGGTGCGCCTCGCAAAAGTGGCTGAGTGAAATCTATGAGATTTCACTCAATCACTTTTAAGCCAATGCTGCGTCAAAAGCCTGCGCCTGCTTGAAGCAGGCGTAGGTCTTGACGCAGCATTGTTAAAATGGGGCACCCCTGAGCCATGCTGGAGCTGCGTCGTGCTTGCGACGCAACTCCAGCAATGCGCGACATTTCCAGCACAGATGCGTCACGCATCTGTGTCGTTTTTGCACCATGGTGCGACGCATTATAAATGCGGTGCACCATGGCTGACGGAGCTGTGGCGCACTGTGGCGCATGTTAACTGGCGCATCCCTGGCTGATGCGCCAGTTAACATAAATCTGCCCCAAAGTTTGGAGCAAAGCACAGGCGGATTCAGCACCATCTCTTCTGAAATCATAAGTAGATTGCCTTTTGATTGGAAGCAATGTGAAATGGTATTTTACATTCTGTTGTATCCATGTGGATTTTTCATTGCATTTTCGTGGTTAGATTTTGCGCCTTATATCTAATTTCAAACCTATCTATGCACAGTGGATGGTTGGAGTTTCCATTCATTGCATTGTGTCTTTATTTGGATTTACTTTTTAGCTTTTTCGTTTTTAATCCTTATGTTACTTTGATACAACATAACTCCAGCTTTTTTTTTTTTACAAGAGTGTTTTCTGTCTAGACCATAATATAAATCCATGAATTGTTATTGGATTATTCCCTTTTTTCCCATTTCTTTATGACAGATTACGAATCTGTCAATCGGGATTGGGGTCACCCCTTTCTTTGAATTTCTTTATGACAGTGGATTTCTCCATTTCATAGACTTCCAAAGTGCTGAAGTTTCTCTTGACTCCAAGATTTTCCCCATATGGGATACTCAACTTTAATGGCTCAAGATGGGAATGTAATCCACGTATGATGCTGCTTCCTGCAATGTATTTTCTGTGTAGCTTAGTATTGACTGCATTATTCAATAGATTTCCATATTTAGAAAGAGTATTTTACACTTGTTTATCATGCTCGTGAAGAACAAGGTTAATGTTTTTGTTCAACTTTATAATGAATCTAGAACTTCCACTATATCTCTTTGCCATATCATGAATAGGTGATCAGTTAATCTGGGCCAGCATACCACGTTTTTAGTGTAGTATTCTTTTTCAACAGTTCAAAGTACTTTTTCTTTACAAAAGGCCATTATGAGGTTGGATAACTTTGGGCAAGATAGTGCCTATCACAATCCCTTGCACTTGTCTGTGACGATGATTTTTTATTGTTAAGACATTTTTATTTTGAAAATATTACTGTATCTTCATGAGCAATATTTATGGTTGTTCAGGATGATGGAGTGACTGAGTTTCTAAAAAATGCTTGCAGACTTTATTCTATTTTATGTTTGATGGACATACACAATTAGGTCACATCCAGTGTTATCTATCAATAGTCCCCACAGAATGTCTGTCATTTGCAGTAGAAGGTATGTGCTGTCTGTTATGTATGATGTTAGCATCTTAAACCCATCCGTGCTCCCGTCTCCCCATTGTTGCGAACGGCTAACGGCCGACGCAGCCCCGCCCACTTATTAGAACGCCCGCACGGTGGCGGAATTGCCTCCGCGGTTAAGGCGTTAACATGTAGTGTCAAGAAAGAATCAATTCATTCTGAGGTAGGTACTAGTTGCCTAATGCCTATTGATAATACTGCTGGATGTTCTGGTGGAGTTTCCCTATTTTTTTAAAATCATTGTTGGGTTGAAGATAATTACTGGTATTTGAGGGTGCATGGCTTTCAGGTATTCAAAGTATTCAAACAGGCTTTTGTTCATCCACTCATACAGTTTTGTGTGATATTCAAGGATTGTAACTTTGTACTTCATATAGGTGTATGTCTCATAGCAGATGTTAATGAAATGTATTTTACTGAATTTTCTTATATCCTTTGTTACTTGTACAATCCCTGTAATTTGGCTTGGGGAATTGCGAGGCTAATCCCAACTTCTTCCCTTAGAGGTGGTCCCCACTCCATATATCAGTATCCAGGCGAGTAGGTAAAGTGTATAAGAGATGAGAGAAAAAGACAGCTAGACCTTAGCTTCCAGCAGGATATCTATATGAAGACCTGGATTGGACTTGCTGGGGCACCGGATGGTACAGTATTGCCCACGTGTATTGTGGGAAACCAAGACCTGTTTGCAGTTTCCCCCCACTTATTGCCCCTATTTTGACTACTGGATGCTGATTTCTGACTCTGAATGTTCCTGGAGTTCTGCTAACCAGACCCAGGACCTGAGCTCTAATTAAAAGTACATGGTAATTAGGTATAATTACAATTGGTACTGCCAACCTACCTGTAAGTCCCTGTATATTGTAGGGCATGCAGGTTTAAACATCCCGTAGATTTAATGTACTTAAGTGTGCACTGCTGTGTTGCCCACTGTCATTTTAAAGGTAGCCCTGCTTTTCAGGCTGCTTTTAAAAGTAATTATAAGAAAATTCGACTTTGAAACTAAAGGTACTTCCAGAGTCTCAAACTGCCTTATTTTTAAATATAAGTCACCCGTAAGGTCTCCGCTAGGTGCCCCAGGGGTAGGGTGCCTTGTAACTATAAGCAGGGACATTATAAAAGGTGTTTTATATGCCATGTTAAGGGAAAAATTGCCAATTCCGTTTTTTCCAATTGTAGCACAGTGGCTCGATAGGATGACATGGGAATGCTTTATTAAAGTATAAATATTGACAGGATGCAGCTAAACATATACTTCAAAGTATCAAAATGAAAGCTAGAATAAATCTAACAACTTGCCAAGGTTAGAATTATTATAACTATCACAGTAAATAAGTTATAGGACTTTCTTTTCTGATGATCTCAAATAAAGCCTTCCAGAAGCCTCTCTTGATTGGCCAGCCATTGGCAGGCTGAGCCAAAGTGCTATGATGAGGTGTGAAGTAGTATGCATAGAGACTAAGGACATTTGCTTGGAGGAGATCTGCAAGCTGCACAGCAAAAGCAAGGAAAGGGCTGGGTGGCCAAACTTGTCTTCAAAGAGAGATTGACAGGACAGTACACATGCTCACCCCCACTTCTTGCACCCCCAGCCAGATAGGAGCCCCAGTAATTGAATTGGCAGAGAAGCTGGAAGGGGAGTGTTCAGGAAAATTAGCCACACCAGTAGGATGGCTTAGCCGGATCCTAACCTCCAGGATAGAGTATCTCCATTTTGGATTTTAAAGGAATAGTGCTTTCTGGGACAAGAACATACCTTACTTTGGAAGAAGTTTTCATACTGCTGGGTGTTTCCTGCATCCCATCGGTCAGGGGTGCCCCCCTGCATTTTGCCCAGGAACACTGGATAAATATTGTTGAGCTGCCCAGCAATTCAGATCCCTGCCTGAAACTATACGAAGAAGGACTGCCCTACTTGAACACTGACTTGCAGCAGCGGTATTTCACTCTTAATGACTGCACATGCTGCACACTTTGGGAATTACAGCTCTGAGGACTTTGCCTTGCTTTAAAAAGACAAGGAGGGTACTCCCTGAAATCAACAGGTTAAAAGAGCTCCATCTGCATAATCTCCAGCAAGAAGAAACCTGCTGAGCAACTTCAGTAGGACTTTGAAAGGGTTTGGCCAGGTGCATTCTGGGAGACATAGCCCAAAACAATTCAAGGATCATCTCAGAGCTTGTAAACCCTTGAATTGGTGTTATGGGCACTTTGAAACCCAAAAGGACCTTCTGTAAGAAGATCCAGAAGATTGGGGAAGTTTAGAGAATTTTTGGTAAAAACCTCCATAAGGTGACCAACCTGTTGAGAAGAGTCAGCCCCTGATGTTGAACTGCGACCCGGCCTAGATTTCAAGTTCGTTCTGCTGAAAGCATTAGAGCTCAAGACTTCTGGATTTTCACTGAGTCCTCACGATGAGCCAAGCCACTGTTGTCAACTCAAAACCCGACCTGACAAGGAGCCTCGCTTGAAGTGCAGAGAAAAAGCTCCAAAAAAGTGTCTAAGTCAGAAGTTAAAAACTTGACCAGGCCCTACCGCTAAGTCTATCCGACCTGCGCTCCATCGATGTCAACCTGAACCTTCAACTATTTTCTGTCAAGTGTGACCAGATATCCCAAAGTGAAGATTTTGGCTTTTAGGCACTAGAAAGTGTTTATTCTTTGAAAATTCATATCTCTGGTTCCCTAAATTGGAATATCATTGTTTTGGTGTCATTTTAATCATAAAGCTATTTCCTATTTTTATAAATTGCCTTTGGATTTTTGTTTTGCGTTGTGTCTTACTTATTTAATTTATTGGCATTTTTTAATGCTTTACACACATGTCACCTAGGTTAACCCTGCCTGTTCGTAGCCAGCTACCAAGAGTTCAGCAAGGGAATAATTTATTGAGACCTTGACTTGATCTTATATTTTGATTGTGGCCGTATTACTAGTGGTAGGTCCCTACACCTACTAATATACCACTTTCCGACATGTACTATGACTCACTGTCAAAAAGAAAAAACTAGAGTGAGTAGATGAGGAACTGCACCACACTCCATATAGGTAAGTACATTGTTAGAAGCATGAGCGGCTTATACAGTATGAGGTAGCATCACTTAAACTAGCCTCTAGACAAACCAGGAAAGTTGCTCAAGAATAAAAGATGAAGTGCAAATCTCCCCGCCTGAAGGTGGAATCCAGGTCACCAGAGTTAAACTTGTGAGTTCCACTGAAAGGCACAAAAACAGGTTCCTGTAAGTCAAGCATAATTGAAAGTCAGAAGCCCATGAAAAACCACAGCTAAGTTGAAAATCAATGATCAGTCAAGACACAAACAAGGGGAAGTACAGGGGTTAGGTAGGGGAGAAAACAAGGGAACTGATTAAGAATAAAAGTAACAATGGTGTGGGCACAGGGATATAGGTGCAAACTAAAGCATCAAGTAAAAGAGTCAAAACAACAAATGTTGCCATACAAAGCCTTTAGGATCAATTACCTAATGATAGTGCTCTGCTCTCTTTAACCTAGAAATCAAGTCCTAGTCCTTAGGTGACTGGGGCAGCATACATCCTGGAAGTTTTTGCCCTCCATGATTGTAGTCGTCACATAGGGCCAGATGTAGGTAAGTAACATTTACCGAATCTTAATTACCGAAAATTACCGAATTTTACCGATTCGGTAATTAAGATTCGGTAAATGTGAGGGGTTGGTATGTAGGGAATCCAGATGTTCCCTTTTACCGAATCGGTAAAATTCGGTATTTACCGATTCGGTAATGATACCGATTCGGTAAAATTACCGAAAATATGCCCCTACATCTCAATAGCCCTTTACCGATCGGAAACGGCCGAAAATCGGTATTTTCGGCCGATTCCGATCGGTAAAGGGCTACCTACATCTGGCCCATAGTCTCCACTGCCCCATTCTCCATCACTCCTATGTGGTATACTTCTTGGCCCGCCTATGAGGTGTCTTATGTTAAAATCTGATATTAAAGCTTTATGAAAAACATATTATTTGCATCGATATTGTGTCCTGGCTTGCATTTTAATTTGGACTTTAAACATGAGGATTGGCTACACAATGTATTGATATCTATGCGCATATATCCCTAATTGTTCTCATTTGACAATTCCTTTAATGTTTTTAAAGTATCCATGTCTAATATTCACAGTTCTGTTCTAATAGTCCTCCTTAAATGCTTCCTGTTCTTTTGCTTTCTGTGCAAATATATTTTTTTAGTTTTAATTTCTTGATGTGTTTTAAAATACCTCTTCGGACATGTGCATCGTCCCAAGGTGCAACTGGACTGTACACAATTCCCAAGTTATAACATATTTGATTCTTCTTTAGTTAGGATGTGATTTGAAAAAATTACATATGTGCTCTTGTGAGAAGTCTGTCTATTTGTTTTCATTTGGTCACCTTCCTTGCTTGCAGTTATTGTCGGTTTCCGCTCTCTCTTTTTACTTCGTCCTGATTTCTCCTTTCTCCTCCACTGTTTTTTGTAGATGCATTCCTTGGTTGTCTGCCATGGTTAAACCTAGCTTGTATTCTTACTTTTTTGGGCAGATGAAACTTGTCTAAATAGTGTGCGTTATGATTCCCTCTGGTTCTCTCCCCATTTTGCCTTTGCTGCCCATATCTGTTTCCAGGCTTGAGAGGAACCCATTTATTTCAAAGATGCTGCTTCTTACCTTCTAACACTGTACTTCTTAGCTACTGCCATCTTCTTGTGCTCAAACGTTCTTGCAAATATGGACACTCTTCAAGTTCCATAGTCCTTTTAGCTTCTACGGAATCTTCTTCACTTTTTTTTATATCTCTTTTCTTTTGTTTTTTGATAGATGTCTTGAATTTTTTTTGTCATTGATTTTTTTTGTTAGTCTGTTTTTGAAAAATGTATTAGCATCTGTTCCATTTCATTGAGCAATCATTTGTACTGCCTACCCATTCGTCAATAATTTTCAACTGAGGACTTTCATAGTTTGGAATTGTAGATACATGTGGTGCACTAAGGATCCTTTTTTGTATGTCTGGAGCTATCATTGCACCATGAGCATACACATCCAACAGTTCTGGCCGACTGCAGCGCCATGGGCCAGCTACAGTGTCAGAAGAACAGTAAAACAGTACTTTTGGAAATGCAGAGCATCAGACATTGTGGTGAGCTCTGGAGGACGTACGTCGGTTCCGTGAGTTGGTGCAGGAGTCGTCAGGCCCTTGAAGTCACACACGTTGCAGGTCGAACTCTGGGAGTTTGAAGTCAGGAGCGCCGGCAGGCGTGTGGGCTGCTGTGTGAAGTGGAGTGGTGCGAAGTACGGTACTCTCAGCTCACGGGGCAGGCAGCGTCTCAGAGGCGGTCGTCTAGCAGTGTTGGTGAGACCAGGGCTGTGATGAAAAGTGGGGCGGTGCTCCTTGTTGTCCTGACAGGTCATGGTGCAGGCAGCGGTTGCATTATTGCTTAAACACTGTCATCGGTAGACCCAAGTCTGCGGTGTGAGATGGGGCAATGTGGTGAGCGGGGACCACAGGTTGCGGTGCAGGCAGCAGCATCGGTTGATGAACTGGAGTCGATCGTGCTGGTGTCGGTGGGCCAAGTCTGCTATGTGGGATGGGGTGATGCATCGAGTAACCTACTAGCAGTGCCCCTAAACCACAGTGCAGGCAGTGGCTTCAATGTCAGCTTGCAGTGTCGTCGTTGCTGAGACTACGTCTGCAGTCCGAAGTGGGACAATGCTCCTTGTTCTCCATGAGCGATGTCCACAGGTCACGGTGCAGGCAGCGGCATTGGTGATGGCGTTGCAGCGGACAACATGGCGGCGGTATGAAGAGAGGCGGTGCAGAGTGTGGTGCCCACAGGTCACAGTGCATGCAGCGGTTCTGTGTCTTGTATAATTTCAAGACCCCATATTATGTAGGTCAAAAGAGCTACTCACCTCGCCACTTCTAATCGAGTGTGAGCGAAGCGCTCTGAAAAAAAACATCAGCTTCTGAACTACGTGATACGGGGTCTTGAAATGATACAAAGTGACACTTAACCTTGTACGATATAGCAAGGTTGACGACTAGATTAATTCTGCTAAATTGAATACACCAGTCCTGCAGTAGTGTAAGACTACTAGGATACTTTCCTGTTATGGTCCTGACGTATTGCCATTAGACCCCTTAGGGGCTTCGATATGAGCAACACTGTGTTTACTTAGGTTATCTAGCCGTGTTAATAAAATGTATTTAATAAGAGTCCCCCTAAACCTATTTAAAACCTCACTTACTTCATTACTCACTTCAGTCCACACACCCTCACTCACCAAATGGCTTTATCAAAAGAACTCAGCCAAAGAGCCGCTTTGTGGGTGCCCTTCGGGCATTGCAGCACCTGCCCGACAAGAAGCATGCCCAAATGATGCAGCATGACACCTTTTGGGGTGTGTGAGGGCCCTTCCTTCATTTGGAGGTTATTCCAGAAACCTGACTTCCACTAACATCCTTGGGAACTGCATACCCATATATTTGAACTATTATTACTAGGGAGTACGTGTGCTGGACCTGTCCAAAAAACTCCTGGTTCCTCTTTTTCAAATCTCACCCCATGAGGTCAGAAACATGTCTGGCGGTGGTAGGCTATTGAAGACAAGTCAGAGATGACACCAGTGCTTGATAGGTTTTCAGGGGACACACTAAAAGGGATTCCTGTGTGAATGTATTAATAAATCGAATAATGACATCAGTAAGGATTTATTAAGACAAGATATTTAGTACCAAAAACCTTAGAAATCAGTGAAGCCATCATGCAGCTAAGAAACTCACTTTGAAAAGTGTCCAACTCATGTTCTCTTTATGAATTTTCTGTCTCAAAATAGGCTGGACATTGTAAGGGCATATCTGCTCATGCTGAGAGGCCCTCACATATGATATATTGAACTCTCCCTTATGGCTAAAGGCCTGCAGTAGAAGTGACTTACCATCCTAAACCTTATGCAATGTGTGGGGAGCATGGCACACAGGCTGTGTGCAATGTCGACTCTTCTAATTTCTCTGCACCAAGACATGTAGCCTGCAATGGCAGAGTGCATAGTCTTGGTGAGGGGTCCCCAGGGGCCGCACAACCAGTGTTGCAGCCCTAGAGAACCGTCTTCAGTACCCATGCCCTATGTACCAGGGGTATAATTTACTAGGGACTTACAGGGGTAGCGGAAGCAGTGCCAATCATGGTACAGTGTTTGGGAAAGAGATCAGCCACTGGATCCCTGGTTAGCAGGGACCCAGTGCACTTACAGTACAACATCACATCAGGGATCAGGCAAAAAGTAGGGCTAATCATGCAAAAATAAGCATTTTCCTACACATTGCATTTTTATTATTTTGAAGCTTTCTCACTGCACAAAAGACATACTAGCACTTTTGGAAGATGTGCAATGTACTTTTATTGTGGCAAAAACAGGCAAGGCAGGGGAAGCCCGTAATTGCCACAGGGCAGAGACAGGAGCCTACAACCCCCAGAACTGCTTGCAGCTTTCTTGCCGCCACCGCCCACATCACTCTCATGCCTAGAGGTGCTACATCAGCAGCTCAGGGCTCCCACAGTGCAGAAACCCCGTCATTGCCACAGGGGAGAGGCAGGACCCTATATCCCACCGCCAACGTCACTCACGTGCCCGGAGGCCCTACATCAGCAGCTCAGGGCTTCCTCAGCCCGGGCAGCCCGTCATTGCCAAAGGGGAGAGGAAGGATCTTCCAACCCCAGAACTGACTGCGGTCGTCCCGCCACCACCACCCATGTAACTCTCATGCATGGAGGCACTACATCAGCAGCTCGGGCCTCCCACAGTGCGGTAAGCCTGTCATTGCCACAGGGGAGAGGCAGGAGCCTACAACCCACAGAACTGCTTGCAGCCATCCCACCGCCACCACCCACGTCACTCTTGTGCCCAGAGGTGCTACATCAGCAGCTCCGGCTCCCTCAAAGCCC
This sequence comes from Lissotriton vulgaris, assembly GCF_964263255.1. Lineage (NCBI taxonomy): Eukaryota > Metazoa > Chordata > Amphibia > Caudata > Salamandridae > Lissotriton > Lissotriton vulgaris. The sequence goes on from NC_141691.1 coordinate 475,028,211, forward strand.
AGGCTAAGGGTGGGCCCATCTGCGCCCATCCACTGCCGAGCAAGGCCAGGCTAGGCCTACTCTCTTAGTCCTTTGGATTTTTGGGAACAGTCAATCCCAGGACACGAGTTTTATATTTAACAACGACCTGCTTAATTGCCTGGACTCCACCAGAGCAGCTGTTTGCGATGGACGCACCTACTGTGAATACTTGAGCATTTGAACTTTGAGGCTGGCTTAGTTTTTTTTCCTTTTGCATTGCTTTTTTTGTATCTGAAGGACCTTTGGACAAGGGTACAATGGGGAATAGGAAAGCAGGCCATGTGAGTCACACATCGGGCAAGAAACACACGATCATTGACTCCTTTCTAGCGAAAGCAGTGGAGACAATTTCTAATGAAATAAACAGGACAGAGAGGAGGCTTTCTTTGTACTCAGGTGGCCCCAGTGTACCCCTGCTTGACGATCCCGCAGACTCAACCAATCAAGTACCTCTGAAATGAGCTGTGGAGGCAGCTCTGATGGTTATAGAGGCCTTTAGCTTTAGCTCCAGCAACTTTACACAGGAACTTAAAAACAAGAGCAAAATGCCTACTGATTTGGACCAGGGAGTGGACACAGGAGGGCTCCCGGCACCTAAAAGGTTGCGGAGAGTCAACAAGAAGTTGGAAAATGTCAAGAAAGGGGAAGGAACGCCAAACATCGATCTAAGGCACGTAGACGAGCTCTGGGCTCCTTTAAAACAAGAAATTATGCCTGATTAATTGACTACGTTTTATAATGAACTTACTAAAGTAATGGTAGAGTCCAGAGACAGTTTAGGTAGAGTTGAAAATATGATTGGCTACTATAAACTCAACACCCCCTACTGTGATCTCACAGCAACAGACAGCACAAATTGGACCCTCCCCTCCTTGGATATCTCTAATATTAAAAAGCCCCTTATTTCTAATTTAAGGGCAGTTGGTGTAATGAACCGCAAATTTGAGCCTTTGGGTACCTAGCTTGGACCAATTAGCACACACTCAGGCTGCTTGGACCAGACCCACTGCAAAAACAACAGGTGATGGACAGAATGTAGAACAATGTCATACATTCATCCCAGTACAGAGATCTGGTCCTAAATCCATCGTTTTTTTGCTCACCATGCCATTCCAGTTTGAACCCAGCCATATGCAAATCTGTCTTGACCCTGTGCCTCATGGGAACAGTCCTGTCCAAACTGCCAAGCCAGGTCCTCCCTGGACTGGAAACAAGCATCCAAGGACCAGTTTCAGGCTTTCAGCCCTCATCAGCCTGGATTGCTTGATTCCAGTTGCATGGCGAGCACAGGACTCACGTCTGAGCATACCCGTACCACTTGGGGTGACAGATGCAAAAACAACACCAGACCCACCAGCACCTCCTGCTACAGCAAAGGGAAGGGGTCATAGATAGCTCATCTGTCCTCAACAGCCCCAGCATACCAGTAATTCTTCTCCCACAGAGAGATGACCCTATACTGTGGTTTTGATAGGGGTGCCAGGCCTTGGCCCTAAGAGAACCTACTGACCAACTTATCAACAAAGTTACACACTGGCTAAACAAATATGGCAGATTTTAAGTGGAGGACTATAAGCATATATTGAGGGCCAGGAGGTTCTCTTGGATAGGTTGGTCTAGGAAAAGAATTGTGGGCGATAGTCACATTTAGATTCGAAGAACTAGCTTGAAACATCTTGCAACAGACTTTCCAGTCCCTTTATCTAGACTCAAGTATCAAGTCATTACCTTTGGGCTTTTTTTACAGGCCCCCTCAAAATATCATATCCAGCAATCACCCCCAAATTTCAGGGGGGAACTTCTTCTTCCCTCGGGGTATACAGACAACACACAATCCTTATGCTCCCCTGATGGACTTTAATGACCCAGACTGACTGCAAGAGCGTGGGGAAAACTGTTCAGCCACTTATGTCTGTGGAATCTCTGTCGAAGAGACTGGAAATCTGGGAGACATCGCTTGGCGCTAATGTTGACCATCATCTTAGTTGTATAATTGGCTTGGGTCAAGTAGCATGGGGACTAGTAACCCAAAGTTGGTCTTCACTGTGCCATTTTCAAACTACACTCAGGGCAGGGGTGAAAATGTGAAAATTGTTTCCAGGACTGAGGCAGGTCTAGCCTCAAAATTTGCAGATGACAGGTGGCTCTATTTTATCAGATCCTTCATTATCATTTGTCTTCAGGAGACATGGGAGACTGAAAATAACTATTTTCTTAAGGGTTATAAAACAGTTTTTTGTTCGGCAGAGGAAACACAAGAACGGGAAGAGCAAGGGTGGCCTAATTATCTTTATAGATCTTAGGATCTGTGGATCGACGAACCATTTGAATTGGGATTCCAAGGTTGCACAAGGTCTGACATTAACAGCAGATAAATCATTTTGTTTTACTATAATTCATTTTTTTAATGTGAAACTAAACTCTCATGGGCCCTCAAGTCTAGCACAGTTAAGTGGTCGCCTTGAGTGGATACAGGGTAAAGGTCTGCTCGAGGCTCATCTAATTCTACTGGGAGATTTAATTGCCTTCTATGCCAAGACCTTGCACTGAATATGCAATATTGGGCCATATGTACGATTAGAGGTGGCCTGCACATGGACCATTCTCTAGAAGGACAGGAACTGAATGCCCTCCTAAACACTCATGGTTTAATATGCACCATGGATCTGGCGGTGAACTCTCCTGATTCCTCCCAACCTCCCTCCACCCCTGCTCCCCCCCACCCCCCCCCCGCCACTGACTTATAAAGGTAGCAGAAAACACAACTATTATTGATTTTGTATTTGGTTAATTTCCTTCGAAGTGGTACATATCCTCCTTTAATATCCAACACAGTGCTTTTAGTGATCACATCCCTCAGGGGAGGCACCTGAGGTGGTCACAGTTGATTGCTACCATTTTTAACCATGCTCATTTTAATTTGGGACAACTGGAGATTCAACAGTATTTAGAAATGCCACCTTCTGGAGAAGATATCATACATGCATTTATTGCAATTGCGCAATCAGTTGCTAGTTTATTAACAGTCCAGGTAGCCTCCCCTCGTGCTGATTTCCCAAGAGTGCTCCCAGGCATTTCACCAACTTAAGAAGGCCTTGAAACACACCCCACATGACAGAGCTTGGGCGGCAACTTGTGGCAGTAATTATAAGGGGGCCATCAAGGCCCAGAAGCACTTGCTACAAAAACAAGCATGGGAGGAGTCAATAGAGGCTTCCGATCAAAAGGATTATATACTCCTTTTTGGAGCGTTAGCAATAGCCCCTGTTTTTCAGAACCAGACAAACCGGCCCTGGGTCATAAGTTTTAACCAGGATATTAAACACAGCAGTTACGACAGTAATGTCCCCTTGTGGTCCACGGCCTCCATTGTCCCGATCTTTAAGAAAGGGGACAGGGATAAACCCCATTGTTATCGCCCCATATCCCTTATTGATGTTATTGTCAAAGTCCTTGGGCAGGTCTTATTAAACAGGCTTTCAGAGTGGGTGGACACTCATCAAATTATTTCGTAGTGCAATATGTGATTTTGCTCAGTCTTCGGGATATGCTTGCACAAATGAATTTTATGTTGTTTTTAACTGTGGTCTCTTCTATGTTTTGGATCAATGCACACTTGATTACCTTGATTTGTATTTATATATGCACCTGATTGATGGTTGTGACTGATGTTTACACAGCCAACCTTAAGTGATATGCTTTTAACAAAGGAATTTAATGTTGTCTTTTTATCTTTCTAATGGTGTTTCTTTTATGGCTGTGACTACTGCCAAATAAAGATTATTATTATAATTATCAGGTAAGGCAGGTAATGTGTTTGTGTCCACCATTCACCTGAATCGATTGTACAAATCCATGAATAGGACTGTAAAAAAAAACTGTCAGCAGTTTCTCTATGAAGGGTGTTCTTCCAATGAAACTGATCCTTTTCTCAGTAGAAATGTATGCAATCTGTGGTTCACTTTTTCATGCTATGTGTCAGAATGAGGAACATAATCAAATTATATTTGGAGCAAAGCACAGTGACAAAAGATGCTGTAAGAGAACCATGGCACTACTTTATATGCAAGGAAGGTTTGTAGATAACACTAGGAGGTTGAGCCTAATGAGATATAAATATATTTATTATAATGCACGTCATTGCTCAAACATACGAGTATAGTTTGCGAAGTCATAATAAAAATATGTGCGCGTGTGTCTCTAAAACTGATGTGGTAACTTGCTTTCTTTTGTCTACTTTCCAGGTCATTTATCAATTCCCTTTCTCTACACCGCTAGAGAGATGTATCTGTGCTTCTGTTGACCTTAGGTTACATAGAAATGTCAAGCAACCTAGGATAAAAAAGTAAAGGTGAAGTTATCTCTCAGACAAATGGACGGTGAATACATGCTCTGCTACTGGGAATTAATCATCAGTATGTTTTCAGACTCCAGCTCCGTGTCCTCTAATAAGCCACTAAAACAATGTATACACATTGTACAGACCCGTTGAGAAGCTGTGCAAGTCTGGCACCCGGTTTATAAGGTTTCAAAAGAGTGTTCAAGCCGTCTATTTCAAACCACTTAACATGTCTACATGAAACCAATAGAAATAGAAGTGCCACCAAATTAGGAATGTACATTTTATGACGTGAAGTTTTTCGTAGCCTCATTTCGGTTTTTGGTCATTTGCACACGTGGACATTTCCGGCTCTTTTTTTTTTATTTTTTAGCTGTGGCCGCTTCATACAGGGCCTGTTTCAAAAATATTGGCCATGAGCAGGATTGCTCCTACTAGCAGCAAACATGGTCATCTTCCCATACGGGCCTCAAAACGTCGCTTTGTTTTAGGTGTTAACAATTCTCGACCCAGCCCTTGTTAATTCATTGGTGATGGCGCTCCTTTGTTATCGCAGTATAGATAAGTATACATATATATATATATATATATATATATATATATATATATATATATATATATATATGTATATATATATATATATATATATATATATATATATATATATATATATATGTGTGTGTGTATATATATATATATATATATATATATATATATATATATATATATATATATATATATATATATTACCTACTGGTGATAGCCAGTAGGTATATATAGTTAGGATTATTTGTCTATGGAACTTTTGAAAATTCTATGTCTAATAACTTTGGCGTTTGTGGACGGAATCGGCTGAAATTTTCAGGAAAATGGCACATTTTGTTTCTGAGCAGCCCCCGAAAATTTGGGGGGGTTTCGTCAAGGGGGGGCCGAGAAAAAAGGGGGGTCCCAAAACGCGTTTTTCCCATGTTAATTTCCATAGGGCCTTTGGCCTCACTTTTAGCTCGAACGGCTGAATGGATTTGCACGAAACTTGGCAAAATTGTAGGGACTGTTAGCCCGATGTGCCTTTGCTAGGTCTCAATATATGTGCTCCAGTGGATTTTGAGAAATTAACGTTCAAAACAAGATATATATCTGTAACAGCGCTCCGGGTTGCGCTCCGGTCCGCTTACTTTTCGCGAAACGGAACTTTGCGATGCGAAGCTGATTGGCTCCCCGGTGTCTGTCAACATTCTAAACAGTCCGGAGCGGCCGCCATCTTATCTCTCGGTAGGATCGAGAGAGAAGAAGAGGTGAAAAACGAAGGGGGAATTTAATGAAAGGGGGCAAGGTATACCCCTCTTGACCCCCTAGGAATGTTGTTGGGGTTATTAAAGGGTCCCGTGGGGAAAATAAAAAAAAAAATTATTTTTCACGGTAGAAGCGCTTCCCGGGCCGCGAACTGGGCCGCAAACTGGTAGCGAAACGGGAATTCGCCATTTTGTGCTTCGTTTTAATTAAATTACTAGGTATAAGGGGGTGCGGGAGACCATTTTGTGCATCGTGTTAATTAAATTACTAGGTATAAGGGGGTGCGGGAGACGTATCCTAATCCCTTATGTTTTCTGAGGGTGGCTGAGGAGGCTCATATATGTTGATACATGTCTTCCAGCGGCTGTGCGTGAGCTTTTTTTTTTTTTGCTGCGTGACGTCTGTTAACGTTCGATTCGATGGAAATCAGGAAGTGTTGACCACCAATTTGTCAGTGCGATAAAATATTTTGTTATAAATGAATCCTTATTGATAAACATTGTCTGCGCCATCTTGCCTTTTTTCCAATGCCACAATTTTGTCGTGCACGGCAGCCATTTTAGATGCCAGGCCGGTCCCAGGCTATCACCTAGCTCTGCGGATGTAGTTTATGGCCCCAGCTGTAGAGAATCCAGACATGCCAACCCTCCCGATTCAGGCGTGAGACTACTGATTTCAGTGCTAGTCTCCCGCCTCCCGATTCCTGCAAGCAAAAACCCGGGGGCATATTACCAACAACTAGCGATAATTTTTGTCTCTAACTTGTTTAAAGACAAAAATTATCGCCGCACATCGGCGATTTTTATCGCAGATAAACCTTGCTATTAGCAAGGTTTATCGCAAATGCGATAAAAAACGGCCGCAATGCATGAATATCGCTGAAAAGTCAGCGATATTCATGCATTATCCAGCAAATGCTCTTAGCCATGTTATCCACCTCCCATTGGATAACATGGCTAAAAACTGCTCAGGGCAGGTATTAGCTTTTGGAGATATTCGCGCTTAGCGCGAATATCTCCAAAATTTGGTAATAGGAGATAGCGATGTTAGGGACTGTTTCCAGTCGCTAACATCTTGGCACGCCCACTTTGCATGTCATTAGTGATAGATATCACTGACATGCAAAGCGGGGCCCAAGATGGTCGCTATCTCCTTTTAGCTGTCACTAACTGGGGTTAGCGACAGCTTGGTAATAGGGAGATAATTTTATCTCCGCTTTCTTGGCTTTTAAAGCCAAAAAAGCGGAAATAAACCCCCTTGATAATATGCTCCACGATTCCTCGGGGGTTTCAGCTGACAGGGCTTGGTATTGTGTTACGTGCTAATTCTTCCAGGAAACGTCAGAGGGTCGATGCAGGGGTTCTAGAAGGGGTGATAAACCATTTAAGCCTCATGAACAAGCGCATGGTCTTTTAAAGATCTGTGAAGTACTCGGGACGGCGGTGTGTGTGTGCCCTCTTTCAGGAGCGGGCGGGGGGGGGGGCACTGCCAGCAATTTGCCTGGCCAGGCAGTGTTCAACACTTGCATCGCCCTTTCTCTGCCTGCTATTGCGCTCCATGCTTCGGAAAGGTAAGAAAAAGAACGTGCATTTGAGTTTGAAATGTCCGATCCTGTAGCAGTACACTTGCAAAGCACACACATGACAATAACCCTGATTCAAGGCCCCATTCACCCGATTTTTTAATAATATATAGTACTCCAAAAAAGTAGGATTATAAAACTTTATTAACTTTTAAATATAACGAACGCAACAAAAACTATAAATATATTTAAACATTTTTTGACCAAAAAAAACAACAATGGTCCGAAGCTGTCTTTTGTGCGAATAGTCCCAAGGCAGCACAACGTGCTGAGTTGTAGACAGCACCCAGGTGAAGAACCATCCCTTTTTTAAACCCCATGGTGACCAACTAAGTGCAGGTTTTACATAAAGTAGTGTTTACCTAGAGTGGTGCTGTGTAGGACAGTCTGAATGGAAATTAACCAGAACTAAAACGATAACAACAACAACAACAATAATATAACTTTTATGCCCAAATTACGCAAACATTTAGCTAATCTGCTAAAGGGGGGAGTCGCCATTTCTTTTGATAATTTATTCACCCATCCGTAGCCTCTCTATTCTCCATTACAATGTGTTTCTTGCTGAAATTAACCAGAACTATAACCATAACAACAACAACAACAATAATATAACTTTAATGTCCAAATTACGCAAAGATTTAGCTAATCTGCTAAAGGGGGGAGTCGCTATTTCTTTTGATAATTTATTTATCCATCCGTAGCCTCTCTAATCTCCGTTACAATGTGTTTTTTGCTGTCGCTAGCTGATGAAAAAACTAAAGTGATAACTTCCTCATCCTTATTTTGTCTTTCTTTGTTCCTTAAGATGTTATCTGTGTCAACCTTTTCCGAGAATGCTGATGCGTTAGGGATTTCCATGTGTTTCTTAATAGCATTGGTGTCTGCACACTTCTTTGTCAATTCTGTGAACATGAAAACTGCTTCATAAACAGACGATATCTTTGTTTAGTCATTAGTGTTAAGTGTGTCTGAAACTACAGTGCCCTTCTGTTTTTCTTTCTTCAGGCTCTACAGAGTTTTGTGTGTTGTTCTTTTGAGCGACAATTATTCCAGAGGTTTCAGGTTCACTTGTTTTGTCCTGCAGTGAGTTAACAGCTTTAGAGACTTCATGTTTATTTGCTCTGTCCTGCTGTGCGTCAACTGCTTCAGAGACGTCAGCCTCATTTGTTATGTTTCAGTAGATCCTGGACCTGCCCGGCCGCGCCCAAAATGGCTCCGGTGTAAATGGGACTCATAACTGCTTGTTGTGTACTGGTTGCCCAACCTTGATATCACGAGATACGTATGCAGTTTTGAAGCACATGGCGGAGGCTCGTCTGCTGTAGTGGGGCACCCCTTTATCGTTTCAGTTGCCATTCCGCCCGCTTTTGCTACACTGTGCCTTTTCCGCCATTCAGCTGTTTACCGCCCGCTCTTACGGCTACAGCGTCTCGCTCACCATGTAGTTGAGTTGCTCCCACTCTTGTGGTGCAGCGATAGGCGGCTGCCACAGGACTCTTAAAATGGCGGCCGGCTCTTCGGATTTGGGCCTGATCCAGTAAAATGGCCCTGGGACACCTTGGAACTCGGACGCTTGTCTGCCAGGGCTTGGGTCCTATTCTCGAAAGCGTCCCCTCAGCATTGAAGATTCTACAAAAGTCTTGGGGATCTGGACTCCCGCAGGCTTCCGGTGGGGAGCGGCTGCCATGATTGCTTGCGGAATGGCCAGGACGGAGCTACGAGATGGTGGTGCTCTCATGGTGATGCCAGCTTCAGTATGAAACATCCAGAAACAAGGTGGGGCTTTCATCGTTTGGGAAAAAAAATGTTTTAATCCAATGAAAAGTGTTATTTTTAGGTCACATGACCTAGTCTTACATCATTAGGAAAACAAAAGTAAAATGAACCAATGAAAAGTTTTATTAACAAGTCACATGACCTATTATGCTTACGTTACGCGCTGCGCGGCGCGCTCTGGATCGTTTCCGGGAAGCTGCGCCTTGCGCACCGGAGCACTTCCGGGTGCGCTAACGCGGCGCGTCATATGACGCATTACGCGACAACGCAGGTCCAGAATATAGTCAAAATATCTCCACCAACCAGCGGTTGGAGTACAACCGTTTTCAGCAGTCCAAAAAGTTCTGTTAAATCGCAAGAGCGGGAGCAACTCAACTACATGGTGAGCGAGACGCTGTAGTCGCAAGAGCGGGCGGTAAACAGCTGAATGGCGGAAGAGGCACAGAGTAGCAAAAGCGGGAGAAATGGCAACTAAAACGATAACGGGACGCCCCACTACAGCGTGTCTTCAGGTTAAACGGATTGTGGGACAAGGTCCAGAGTGGAAGAGTCATCAAAAGGCAAAAAAATCCGCCGGACCCCGGGAGCCGGCCGCCTATGTCGGGGGCGATCTCAGGCCACACCAGGGCAACACGACTTGGGGAGGGGGCAGGAGCCAAGTGCCCCCTCCCAGTCCGCGCCATTTCACCGCCCCTCGGGGGCCTCCGTGAAGCGGTTTAGGGAGGCACCATATCACATTGTTTTCTAATGCAGTCAGGTCCACAAACGGACCCCACTTACTTTGAATAGTGAAGCTGCAGCAGGTGCAAATAAGGTTTAGACAGTGTTACAAGCGCTGCTTAGAACTCTGAAGTATGGCACTCAACATCCAGGACTTATACCATTTGTGTAAGGCAGTGACATCGAAGCAACTCAGGGACCAAAAGCATGAACGAACACTCACGTATGAAAATCTTACTTGGGGAGGGGGCAGGAGCGAAGCGCCCCCTCCCAGTCCGGGCCACCACACCGTATGTAGAAAATCTGAAGCCATCGTTCTACAAACTCTCAACCAGCCTTGGATGGAAAAATCTTAAAGAATGTACAAACTGAAAACCAGTTTTTGTCTGCATAGCATCAGCAGCAACGCTTGCTATCAGTGCATGAGTTTCATGCTCGATCGATTGAGCAAGCCGGATCGGGCAACAAAAAGTATAAAATAGTTATGTAAATAGTTATTTAATAAAATGTTTTACCCTTTTACTTTGCTGGTGTGTTGTATCTATTTATAATATTTGCATAGGGTTTGTTGTTATTTTGGGCGGGGTGGGTGGCGGAGTCGATCTGTCTTGCAGCCATCATGGTGTGGAGCTTAGTTCATCTCACTATTTTCGTATTTCTCATGAAGGGTTGTTCCTAATGTTTGTATTTTAGCGAGGTCAAAAAGAGATCCAATTAGTGGTCTACTGATTTTGCTCGATTACTTTTATTTTTTTACACGATTTTTCACTATCTGCAAAGACTAAACAGAGTATTGCGACTTTGTGCTTGTTTGTAAATAGAGAATGATCCAAAGAGAACCAATTCTAAAACAGTAAATGCTTGGATAACAATCAATGAAATGGAGAGACAAGCAGGTACGACGGATTACAACGGGGGTAAAGGTCTGCGTTAACTACCCTTCACTATCTGCAAAGAGAGAGTATTACTAAGAGAAAAGAGGGGAGGGGGGGGGCAGCGTTCAAAGCACATCAGCGTGCATAAACACGAAAACGTTTTTACCTATCACGTACTTGACATTTGACAGCTTTTGATATTTGCTATTAAAAAACCATTGAAATTCACAGAAAAAACCATAGGTTATAGTCCATATATAGTTAGGAATTTGCATTTACAAAACCTTGAAAATTCACTGAAAAAACCATAGGTTATAGACCATATATAGTTAGGAATTTGCATTTACAAAACCTTATTTTACTCGCATAAAACCATTGAAATTCCATATATAGTTAGATGCGCTAACTATATATCGCGCACCCGCAATCCACTGCTGATGATGTCACATATTACATCATTCATGACATGGTTAGTGACATCACTGATGACATCACTGATGACATCTCAAATGACATCACTGATGACATCACTGATAACATCTCATTTGACATTACTGATCACATCACTGATGATATCATTCATGTGATAATACCATGAACCTCTTCAGACTCTAATATAACCTTAGATACAATCAGTGTAAACAGACAGTCACAGACTGTCAGTCATCCATGGAGTTACTCACACACCTAGTCAGTCATGCAAACAATCAATCAGACTTCCATTTCCTCAACTATACAGTTATACACACCTTATTTATTCAAACATATACTAACACATATTTACTCTAATATACAATCCCTGATACAAGTTCACAATGATCCATACAGACACTCACACATTCACTGGCTCTTATGCACACTTATTTATATATGTCAACTCTCACATGTACTGTGTTTTACATATGTACTTACTTTGACATGTAGCACTGAGATATCCATTCACTCACTAATACACTAATGCACACAGTCATCCGCCCATACAGCTGTTTCCACATGCAGTTTTGAACCCATACATATAGTGAATCAACTACTCACACATCTATGTACAGAGTCACACACCTCCCAGCTACCCATACACACTCACTCAGTGTCCCATACAAATACTTGGACAACCAATCAATAACCCATACAGTTATTCATATAGCTACTGATCAACACATGCAGCAGTTTGTAGAACAACAGATATAATGATGCACAAATTAAGATAGTTTAGTCACTAACCCATGCACTCATTAAGACACATTTAATCATTCTCTCATACAGTCAGTTATGCACCTACTAAATCCTTTTTCCAGACACTTATACATCCACTCATTCTTCAATATGTAAGTCACATTTTAACTTTACAGAAACATACAGTCACTGGATGTTGTCATCAGTGATGTCATTTGAGATGTCATCAGTGATGTCATCAGTGATGTCACTAACCATGTCATGAATGATGTAATATGTGACATCATCAGCAGTGGATTGCGGGTGCGCGATATATAGTTAGCGCATCTAACTATATATGGAATTTCAATGGTTTTATGCGAGTAAAATAAGGTTTTGTAAATGCAAATTCCTAACTATATATGGTCTATAACCTATGGTTTTTTCAGTGAATTTTCAAGGTTTTGTAAATGCAAATTCCTAACTATATATGGACTATAACCTATGGTTTTTTCTGTGAATATATATATATATATATATATATATATATATATATATATATATATATATATATATATATATATATATATATATATATATATATATATATATATGTACATGTACATATATATATATATATATATATATATATATATATATATATATATATATATATATATATATATATATATATATATATATATATATATATATATATATATATATATATATATATATATATATATATATATATATATATATATAGGTAAGAAGGTGGCCTCATTATCGATCACTAATTACTTTGGTTGTGTGGTTCAGTGCTGAGTGAGCTGATAAAACTGCGAGCTTCCAAAGGAGTAAGACCGGAGAGATTTTGTGTGAAACTCTCTGACTTGACTAGAAATCAAAAATGTTTTGCCTGTGGATAAGGATATAAGGGTTTGGACATTCTCCAGTCTAACTAGGAGCACATCCGTTTTTTTAAGATTGACATCTGGATCTAGGGCTGTATTAGATGCATTAGCAATGATTGTTTAAAACACTGGAGCTGCATTGTTCCTTTGACAAGTCTATGGTTGGTGATTACTTTACTTTAGCAGACCTGACATTAATTGGTGTCCTTTGGGATTTAGTGGCGATTAGAGGTGAGAGGGATAGGTGCTCCTGATTATGTACACTCAGATTGTTTCCCAACTTTCTCCATGTCGGGCTGTGACTGCTCTTTTTTTTTTACCTAAGACATGAAATTATGTTTTACAGCATGACACATTGTAATCCACCAAATGAATTGACAGCAACTTATTGTTGCATGATGGAGTTACTCTGTTGTATCTGTCACTAGCATACCACCCACCCACTTGGTTTCTCTAATCAAACACATATTGTACTTGACATCAGCTAGGAGACACTCTTCATTCTTTTTCCATTTAGGGATCTCGACAGAAATTAAAAGCCAGACACAAACAATTAGACTCACAGGGAATGTTTCTAAAGATTTCGGGGCATATTTACAAGGTCTTTATCTCTGTTGTTTTGGCTTACAAAGCCAAAAAAGCAGAGATAAAACCAGCGCCCTATTTACAAGAGGGTGCTAACATGCGATTACGCATGTTAGCACCCTTTTTCCCCAACGCCTCCTTTTGCATCTCCAATGAGTGAGCGTTACTGGGAAGTGCAGGATACTTGTGTCACCTTTGCCCAGTCAATATTTTAACTTTGAATGTAGTCTCTATTTTTGGAGCTCAGAATCATCCAGCCAGTAAGATGGCAGGATGTATCTGACAATGGTTTAACAAGACCAGATACCTTGTTGCTGAGGGTCCACTGAAATGGAATTGCTGATACAGAGAAGCACTGAGAAGGATAAATCTGTTTTCTCAGGGCCTCTCGAACCTTGTTGTGACTTTGTAGCTGCACAGGAGATCAGCCAAATGATCCTTAGAGTCAACATATTTGTCCTGAAGTGAGAAGGTGCAGTCTTTCAGGGCTGCTTTCAGGTCATAGAAAAACACAACAAGATGATGGACTGAGTGTCGAAACTTTTCAATCACTCACCCCAAGTCAAGAGATATGGGTTTAATTCATTGTTGTTTAGCTCACTATGCCTCCCCAGTTTGGACCCACCACATACAAATCAGCCTGGACCGGAAACAAGCTTCCTGGGACTGATTTCAGGTTATCACCCCTCATCAGCCAGGCTATCTTGAATCCAGTAGGACAGCGAGCAAGGGCCACACATCTGGGCATACCCTTGGCCACTTAGGGTAAACATAGCAAACACAACAAGATGATGGATAGAGTGCTGAAATTTTTCAACCAACCGCTCACACGTTGTCAAGAGATCTGGGTTTAATCCATCGTTCTTTTGTTCACTATGCCACCCAAGTTTGGTCTCCCAGCCATATGTAAATCAATCCCAGGAAGGAAACAAGCATCCTTTGACCGGTTTCAGGGTATCACTCCTGATCAGCAAGGCTAGCTTGAATCCATGTGCACAGCAAGAAAGGGACTCACATCTGGGTATACTGGGTGAAGATAGCAAACACAACAAGATGATGGATGGAATGCTGAAATTTTTCAACCACCCATACCCAGTCAAGGGATCACCGTTTATTCCATCATTGTTTTGCTCACTATGCAACTCCAGTTTGGTCCTAGCAATATGCAAATCAGTCTTGACCTTGTTCCTCATGCGAACAATCCAGCCGAAACTGCCAGACGAGGTCCTCTCTGGACACGAAACAAGCACCCTGGGAACGGTTTCAGGGTATCACTTCCTATCATCCAGGATACTTTAAATCCAGGGGCATGTGAGCAAGGGACCCACGTCTGGGGACCACTTAGGGCAAACATAGCAAATACAGCAAGATAGACAGCAGGTCCAGTTCTTCCTTGTTCCCAGACGTGGGTCCCTTGTTCTTCAAAGAGCCAGAAAGAGTTCTGAATAGGGTGCCTTGGGGTGCCACTACCTAGGTTGTAGGGATAACTCTTTGATCATTCCTAACCAACACTGAAAATAGTTCCCAGGTATAACTCCACCCACTTTTGCAGCAGCTTCCATTCTCCCTACTATAGATACCCAATCCTTGATTTTAACAGTGAGGGGAAATGTGACATTCCACATTCCCCTCACTGTTAAAAGTCAGGATTGACCAAAACACTCCAACACACCCAAGCCATCGTCTTTGCTCTGGGAGCAGTTTCATACTTCATCAGGCCTTAATCCAGGCTAGGTTTATGCTGGAGAGATAATGCAAATTAGCCTTCAGGAGTTACCGACAGAAGAAGATAACTTTCTAAAAGTTAGAGTTTCCTCATTTGCATTAAAAAACTCAATGTGATCATTGTACTGGGCTTTTAATAAATATTAAGGGAGTGGTTTAATCATTTCTCTAACTGGTCCCAACCCAAAGGCAACAGAATTAGCATTTAATCGCACTTTCCTAGTGTTTCTGTGTGGGCCAACCAGGGCCTCCATACAGTAAAAATTGCTTGTTTGATCTTGTCACTATGGTAAAGAGTGACATACATTTTCTACATGTATCACTTTTAAATACCATGGATCCTAATATGTGGAATGCAAGGCTCACATAGGGGTGACCTGGTAACATTTAAAAGGGAGGCTTTCACCTGTCAAACTGGCTATTTTAATGGTTTGCACTGGAGGTTTTACATCTGAACTCATGTTTGCCCTGCCACTGTATTTGATGGCACAACAGGTGCTGCAGTCCACACGTGACTTTTAACTACTAGGCCCTGGGTGTACTTTCTACAGCACATACTAGCGACTTACTAGCAAGTTAAATGTGTTCATTATGTATAAGCCAATGTTTCCATGTTTAAAAGAGGAGCACCGGCACTCTACTCTTTGTCAGCAGGGGTAAACTATAACGAGTTCTAAATCTAGCAAAGCAGATAAGGCAAAAGTCTGTGGGGACATAACGCTAAAGATTTCCTACACTGGGATTATTGCTTGTGCATGGAGTGGTTGTATCATTTGAGTCGGTATATAATCATAAATTCCTGCTCACTTTTCTACATTCAATTTTTTTCTGTAAATTCCATGTTCCTATGTTGTTAGATGTTTTCAACTCGTTCTCAAAAATTGTGTTCTGAAAATCTTGTACAAATATCTTTTCCACTTTTCTAAAAGAATGTTTTCAATTTTATGTAATTGTTACTCTGACAGAATTTTCTTATATTTTCCAAATCAAAATGAAGTTACACTTGGTACACCTTACATAAAACTATGAATAAATTAAACACAAGCTTTCTTACAGTGTCCACCACACATCAGTACCAGGAGATTCTTGCTTCACAATTTGCTTAGTTTATGAAAACACAAAAGCATTTAGAATATGAATTCAACTTAAAAGTAAGGACTCTGATGAGATGAATTCATGCAGTCAACTTATTACTTTGATGAATTCCAAAGACATTAGGTAGCAAATGGATAGCCACATAAATGAGAGACCTATGGTGTTATTCTTAGTGAATGTAAAGTGGAAAACGTATGAAGATCGGTTCGAGATTAAGGAAACAAGGTTTCATAAGAGTGAGTTATGTCGAGTTTTATGAAAACTATTCATTTTCTAACTGATTGTAGTTCATAGAATCATTCATTAAAGACTGAGCATGTATATGAGAATATGTGCTAAATCAATCTAATTATCATTGCAGAAAATGCATGTATATACTGTGAAATCTTTTTTTCATTTAAGTCATGTGAGAAATTGGATTACTGGTTGGGGGTGAAGCCCTACTCAGGCAGCAACTACAATCCTTGTCAGTGTGAAGTCACAAGCAAAATGCAAGCCTGGCCTCAACTGTCTGGTAGCTTGGCACAGAACAATCAGGATTTACTTAGATGCAATGAGTAAAATGTTCGTGCAACACTTCAAACAGTAACACAATGAACATACTACAAAAAAATCCAATGCTAAATTAAACAAATAAGAGTAAATGTTTATAAATGAAACAAAACCAAAACAACAAAAATCCAAGCAGTGGAAGTGGAGCTGGGCAATTTTTAAGATTTAATTGAAAATAGAACCAAAAAGCACAAAACGCCAACTGTGGTATCTGGTCGTGCCAGAACAGGACAAATTCTGTTCGGGCCGACCATCATGTATCACAGGCCAGCTACAGGGACCTAGTTAGGCCAACTGAACAAGAGTACCTTAAACCCTGGTTGCTGAGCTTTGCATTATCCTGCCTCAAGGATGTGTTGTGCAGCTGAGGTGCTGCAAGGTTTGAGCCTTCATGGGTTCTGAAGAGCTGTGAGGCTGTGTTGTGAGGTCTTGCGTCATTGTCGAGGAGGCCATCGAAAAGGGTGGCTTCTGTTGTGAAGTCTTGCGTCAAGGATGCTTTGCGCACTGGCTGGTTCCGAAGAAGTTGTCAACTTGGGATGCAAAGTCCTGTGCCATTGTTGAGGCTGCTGTCAAGGAGGGGCTTGTGATGTGAGGGCCTGTGTCGAGGATGCGGTACACAGCAGCAGTTCCAATGAGGCTGTGGGCTGTGATGCGAAGTCCTGGTGCCTGGAAAGTCCAAGCTGTAGAGTCAATGAATGAATTCTACTCGGTTCTGCATTCCACAGCAGACTAGATGCGTTGGTTCTACTGGTTCCACAGATGGGCTGGCAGAGCACCTTCAGGCCTTAGTCCAAGGGTCCAGGACTGGGGTGGTACCACTTGGCAGGGTAGGACTCCAGAATTACTACAAGGGATATACAGCCCTTTTTTTGGAGGCAGGACGCAGGCTGTTCAATTGCATTTAGGGCTGTGCCCAGCTCCACCCTCCCATTCTACCAGTGATGGCCCATCCAGGGGCACCTAAGCTTGCTATTGTGTGTGGCTATATAGGAGGACTACAAAAAGCCCAACTGTCAGCTACACTCAGTCACGTGACCCAGAGACAGGCTGTAGGCAATAAATGGGTAAGGCAGGAAAATGCCAACTTTGTAAATTGACATTTTCAAAATTGTAATTTAAAATCCGACTGTACCGAAAGATAAGATTTTTAATTACAATTCCAAAAGCACCAAACATGAACTTGTCACCTTACCCTATTTGGAAGTTACAGGTTATTAAATGTAGCAAGTTAAATTCAATGTTAGCTTATGAGAGAGAAAGACCTTGCTGTAATGAAAAACAAATGTAAGAGTTTTTAACAACCAGGATATGTAAAACTTAAAAGTACATGGCCCACTTTTTAAATATACTGCACTCTGACTTCTGCGCTGTCCAGGGCCTACCCGAGGGGTGACTTATATGTATTAAAAATAATGGGTTGGGCCTGATAAATGATCTCTTTTGCCAGGTTGAAATGGCAGTTTAAAACTGCACACACAGGCTGCATTGGCAGGCCTGAGATTAATTTAAAGTGCTAGATAGCTGGGTGGCACAATACGTTCTGCAGTCCCACTAGTAGCATTTAATTTACTGGTCACGGGTACAGGTAGTACGACTTTACTAGGGACTCATAAGTAAATTGAATACACCAACTGGGGACACGCCAATGTTAACATGTTTTAAGGAGTGAGAACACACACTTTAGCCCTGGTTAGCAGAGTCCTAAGGCTAGCAAAAATGATATAAAAAAATGGAGGAGGAAGGCAAAATGGGGGGAAGACCACCCTAAGGCCGGAAGGTCTAACAAGAAATTTTTCAGCATTCAACATACCCTTGCTTTCTTTGGCACATGCATCATTGGACCGCTATATTTTGCTCAATACTTTATGCACATAGAGGAAGAATATTAGCCTTCTGTGAACTACAAGAAAACAGGGGGGAATAAAGCCAATTAACACTTAGCAAAATCCTTTATTATTTATGACTCTGACTGAGAGCCATTAGGGTAAATAACCAGATTAAGAACATGCTTATTTATTACTGTGAAACAATAACAGTGGTAAGCTAGAGTTGCTCCCCACTGTTGTTACATCACCAAGAAAAATCCTTACTTCCCCTGAGTCCATTTGCTTTGTCTAACACTGTGGACATACCTGCGAGGTAGCAGAATGTGGTTAGTGGTGTCACCTGTCTTTGTTCAACTCTCCTGGTAATCCAGATACCTGTGTGAGTAAGTAGAATGTGTGTGACTACTGCCTGTCGAAACTGCAAAATTCCCTGTCACAACAAATCTCTTCCAACCTGTGCTGACAGTGAAAAACATGATGTAGTGAAGAGCATATCTCATAGAGGCTACTCTTCAGTCTCAGTTTGACAGCAGGGAGCAGTGTTTCAGGCAGAGCGTTGGAGGCGAGGCACAGAGGGTAGCAGATATGGGTAGCATGAGGCCGGGTATTTACTTCAATTTGGGTGGAGGGGAGGGCAAATACCGAGGCTGGAGTGTGTGGGTGGCCAAATATGTTTTTTAAATACATTTGGGGGTGGCAGGGATAAAGCTGAGGGTGGTAGGATGCCAGGTATGTTTTTCTTTTTTTTGGTGGGGTTGAGGCGGAATTTTAGAGAGCCTCGTTGTCAACTGGAAGTCATTTAGAACTCCTGGCTGGTAAACATTCCATTTATTCACTGTACCCCTCTATAATTCTGATTCATAGTACTACAAGTAGGTTTTGCTATGAATCATATTCCAGGATTCTGATTAGGGGAATTCCTTTAATTCTGTCATAGGGTAGTGTTTCAAACTCATCACAGTACATCAGAGCTAAGTACTGAAGGATGCAAGAAAAGTGCAGAGTACAAAAGAAGTTTTATGGTCTGTGCAAAATTATTGCGAAAGGCCTGATATACCTCCCTAAAACACATTTTTAGATAATTATATCCAGATCCAGAGCTACTGAGAAAAATTGCTTAAACGATCAACGAACCATCATTTTCATTTTCAAGTCATTTCGAGGTTGCTGCCATTATTTGTGCTATAATAACGGCAGCAGGTTGCAGCATTGTGATTTATAGTGTACTTCTTTGTTTACTCATGCAGTAAAAAGTGCCAGGTGCATCAGAAAAGAGGATATATAGAATAGATGTTTGGCATCTGAGTGGATGAGAAGGGAGTAAAGCAAAGTGCCGGAAAGTGTAGGAAGGTGTGAAGTGCAAAGACAACTATTTTGGCCTGTACAAGGCTGTTATAGTGCACCGAAGTGACCCTTTAGTTTAATGTTCCTAATAAATATAGGAACACAGTTAGTCCCAAGTTGCTGTGGATGTTGGCTCTTTGCTCTGAAGCAATAATTTTCCTGGCCAGAGCCAACATGAAAGTTGCAGGTAAGAGTCAGCATTAATTGTCCCAGGATTGCTGCCAATGTTTAAAGTATAGCATGAGGGTACAAAACACAGATCACATAAACAAAAATGACTGATAATAATACCCTTTACAGTGTTCCTATCACATAATAATTTTTGTAAAAACCCATTTCATATAGTTGAATAAATAGAAATGATCAAATATATGAAATGGATTTTTCCAAAAAATATTATGAGCCCTTGTTTTTCAGGGTGAACAAGTGTGATTCGAACAAGCCATTTCTAATGTACAGATGCAGCCTTTTTCTTCATATACCCCCTTCCAGTCGATGTCATCCAGCACGCTTTCCTAAGACCCTGACTTTCTTACTTTTTGCTTCATTTACTCACCATCTCCTAATGTCCACACTTTCAGTGGGAGACCTGAAGGCTAATGTTAGACGTGACAGCCTTAGGATCGTCTTCTCCCAAACTCCCAATATTGCTGAATTCTTTTGTTGGCCTTAGGACTCTGAGCACTTTACCCCAACCAGTGCAGCAGTGCATGTGCTTCTCCCCTAAAACATGGTTTTATTAACTTAGCTAAAATTGGTACCTAAAAGTCCCTAGTTGGGTACACTATCTTTGCCTGTAAATTAAATGCTAGTAGTGGGCCTGTAGCCCAGAATGTGCCACCCATACTTCAAAACATGCCCCAGGCCTGCCACTGCAGAGCCTGCTGTATAAGCAGTTTCCAATGCCATGTCAACTTGGCATTAACACCTCTTGAAAAGCCTTAAACTCCTCTTTTATCAAATATGTCACCACTAAGGTAGGCCCAAGGTAGCCCATAGGGCAGGGAAGGGAAAGTGAAAAAAATAGTTTTTCACTACTGTGGCCTACCCCTCTTACAGGTTAACATTAGGAATCCCTTATTACATTTGTAAGTTGTAATTCCTGATTGAGATGGAGTAGGTCAGCCATGTTTCATATCCTTGGAATGGTACTGATATATTCTCTTTACTGATAAGGTTGAATTTTACCCTTCCCTTTTAGAAATGAAAAATGTAGTAAGATGAAACAACCAACAATACAGCAGTACTGACAATAATTCTTAAACAAGAATCTTTTGATTTTGTGGTCAGGACACTAAATCAGCATGATACATTTTGTTTTCACTAATAACTCAAACATGTTTCTTTCAATATATTTGAGATAGTGTCATAAACATTAAAGCATCACAGAAAGAGGACATGAACATTCATTTACATTTTTTGGCTCCAAAACAAATTCTAAGAAGTATCTTACAACACACTTGCCAACTTTTTTTGATACAAGACAAAAATGTAACAACAACATAAAGAAAACAATAAATAGATATGCCCCAGTTCAAGCTTGGTGCTTTTTAAATTGTTGACGCATTTCGAACCCTGAGGAAATTGAGGGTTATAGTCAGGACATCGAACTATGGAATGCTGTTATGACAAAGAATGGGGAGAGCCACTTTAGTTATTTTTAGAAAAATTCTCCACCTTTCTGTATTAGACTTCATGGCTCCAATTGGCCTGCCTACTTACTTATTTCTTTTAGGGAATCACAGCTGGCTAAGGTCTTGGCATTGAAGTGGGAAAAGCTTATCAGTAGATGTACATCTGAAACAATTAAGAAAGAACAATATGGATGGGACATGCAACGAGTAAGCAACAACTGATTTCTATGTTCTTTTTTAATAAACTCTTCATTTAACTCACTTATTAAAAACAGTACCAGTTTTTGTTTTATTCTTGGTATTCCAAATTGAAACCGTGCCGAGTGGAGTCGGATTCCATATTTCTTGGATGTGCCTTGAGAGGAAATGAGTGTCCTGAATCCATTCTGAACTCCATAGCCTTTACAAGATCATCAAATGAAGACTCAAGCCAAATGGGGAAGTAGCTTGCGTGGAAAAAAAGTGTTAATAATAACACACTCACCTTAGGTGCCCTGATTGTGAATCATGCAATATTTCTGCAGTAGCCGGGCCGCGTGGAAGGTCTTCATAAAAATAATACATTGTAGCTCAATTATTGTCAAAGAAAACTATTAACTGATTATCTTTAAAAAGCATGCTAATTCATTGGAAGCATGGGGATTACTAGTGTAGTTACCATGAGCTTGTCATAACTAGAATTGAAGGAGATCCCAAGATATACTATTTTTGAAATGCTGTAATTCCAAGTCTTGCACATGGACAGCAAGCGCGGTTAGTAATTGATCCATATCACATAGCTAGGTTGGAGGAAAATTATGTGAGAAACTGTTTCTTAAGTGCTGTAAAACACAAGTTTCATGCATGGACAATAGAAGCAGCTGGCAACTAATCCATAATAAACGGCAACTTACTTTGCATTCACCGCAATCCTACCTACATGCCTTCTTCTTATAGAGTGATCATGCCATTACATAAAATGTTGCAACAAGCGGTAGCAAATTCACTGTCATTCAAAGGTGCAGTGTCAGAAGGGCCCTACTGTTGTGCTTTGTCCCTACAGATCTGATCTGTTGCAGAAGTTAGAATGGCAGAAGAATCTAATTGACGCATTGCATGTATTTTGATTACCCAAATTATGTAGCTCATGTAGGGGAGTTACTCCTCATTAAACCTGGTTGGATGGCACAGCTGGGCATTTTTCTGAATTACAAAGAAATTAGTAAGTGTCCAGTCTTGGCAGTTCAAGTGGAACATTGTGAATCATATAGTTCAAGCTTGGAGATGAATTGTCAGCTAAACATTCCACAATTGGAAAGTGAAACAGAGTAAATGTCCCATGGGTGGTTCACAAATTCTGAAATTCAGTCATTTCATTTAGCCTATTGCTGACCATTTTGAAATGGAGTATTAAGAAGGCTTCTTTTTGAACAAGCCTTTGTTCAATGTCTTCTCCCCTTGGATCAGAATGCATAGATGCCAGGACTGAAAATATGTTTCAGGGATAGCAAAACCACCTTGAGAAGCCGCACCCTCTGAAATCCGTATTGTGCCTTTCATTCTGATTTTTCAGCCCAGAACAAGCTCCTAGCACTTAAAAATTAGTCTAAGCAGTGCGATGTGCCGATTTCTGCCCTTTCACAAAACTCTGCCGAATCTTGCGGAGTTTTAACGTAACTCAGTTGAATTCTGTGGAGTGAAAACTCCATGAGTTCTCCCCACCCCTAGTATTTGTCCATGTGACAAAGTCCATTGTGTGACCACAGTCACTTCCCTAAACATCTTGGAGCCACTTCCACCCCCTGCTACAATATATTAGAAGGATGGTTCACCACAGCAAGTTGTTTCCTCTAGGCATTCATTGTTGTCCATGACAAGTAGCATCTGTATGTTATGAGCATCATCTATCTCTCCACATCCACCAAAACCCTACCACAGTGGCCCAGCATCTACTCATCTCTGCCAAAATCCCCTGCGCATTATCCAAATTCTTTCTGGTTGCTACTTAATATTCATTTGAATCATCATCTCCTGGACCTCAGAAGAAGGATATCCTGTCAAGAATTCAATAACACTCTCAAAGTACACTCCGTGAATCAAAAAGATACACAACAAAAACTATAAGTACTGCCCCCTCTCCACCAGTGAGCTCCTAGACATACTATTATAAAGCCGGGCAATGGGGCCCTTTTCAGTTTTTTAAGTTATTTCCTTGCTATCACATTTATCCAAACAACATCCCTCATCAACTATTAGTTGCTTGACTTTGATTATGATCAATAGATAGATGTGTTGGTATCAGAGAATTAGTGAATAATCAGTATACTATGTCTCAAGTGTTGCTTATGCCATGTGTTCTACCTTCTTACTCATCTATTTATTCTGACTCAATGCACTGCCAATTCAAGTGTTACATAATGATGGAGGATTATAGTATGTTGATTTGCAAATTGGATTGTTAAGGATTGTTAAGGCCTAATTGAAGGCTAAAAGTATAACAGGTTGAAACAAATGCATGTTACTTTTGTGGAAAGACCTGTTGTTTATGGCTAGGTGTAGTGGAATTTTAGAAATCTCTTACTAAGATTCGAAATGCTCTTGATTATGTCACTAGGCTAGCACACAAACTGCTCCATGGGATTGCTTCTATCACTTTTAAATTGAACTTCCTGGTGCTTTGCTAGGTTTCATGATGAAGGATGCTGCACTATGAATTGGCCATGTAAAAATTGAGTGTATTAGTTGAGGAGGGAAGTATCCACCTCAAGTAATAATCAAAATCATGGTCAGGGTGAACCAATAAAGTCATAAATAAATATGATCTCCATCGCCTAGTAGCTGTGGCAAATATTGATTAAGTCAAAACACAACACAAGAAAAATCCCAACCAATTTATAAAAATAGAAAATATTTTAATAAATGAAATGACATTATAATGACAAAAATCAAGTAAGTGTGACCGGATACCAGAGATATGAACTGTTAAAGTTTAAATAAGAAAATAACGCCCAAAAAAATTAAGCACCAACCTCAGCCATCTGTTAACTGGAATCTAGACAAGAGTTAAGGCTGACTGTGATGGAGCTTGAGTCATATACAGAAAATTGGTTTGACTCAAATCGAAATTTGCCATTAGGATTAGTCTCTAATCAAAAATCTTCAGTTTGGCAAGGCAGCAGGCTGTGGGCAAGCCCTGCTTAGTGACCTCAGATAGCCACAGCACAAGGTGAAACCTTTGATCTTTGTAGAGGACGCTCTAAGTGTGAGGAATTTAAATTTCACCCCCAACGAAGGTCACTTGTAAGCCAGATACTTTTGAAACCTTCACCTGATTAAGATTTCTATATTTGAACATATATTCACTTTTTTGGAGCTGGTTTCTTTTAGCAAGGAAAGGCTGCACACCGTCCAGAAGAACCAGATTCGCTGCTGCGGAAATTGCCCTGAGCAGGAGAAACATGAATCTTCAGTGCAGCAGCAATGCAACTTTGTCAGATAGGCTTTAAGATTCCTCCTGGACCTCCTGAGGTTTTTGGAACCAAAACGTTTAGAAGTCCCAGATTTTCATGGGTGACAGGAGAAGTAAAGTTTGACACCACATAAGGTTCCAACTTTGGGAACAGCACTTGGGGGTCAAGATTCACCCCAGCAGAGGCCAGCAGCAGAACCCAAGCTAGGTCCAGTTGAAACATGCCAGCTGGGCAGTTGAAGGAACAGGCCACTTGTAGCTTGTTGTGTCCCTGTAGCTTCTCACAGGTCACAGACAGCAGATTCAATCATCTTCTGATCCTTCCCCGGGTCCAGGTGTGGTCTGAGGAGGGTACTGTGGGAGCTTGCAAGTTTAGGTGACTCCTGAGACCTACCTAGCCAATCGGGTAAAAATTATTTGGGGTAGCCCTTTCCACTTTTATCATAATTCCTGCTGCCCTACAGCAAACAATCCCACGGGGCTGTTCTCTGCTTGAATCCAATCTGTTGAAACCCATCTGCTTTTGTGCGTAGCCTCTGTACCCAACCCAGAGCTGTGATGAGAGAAAAGAGCAATCCCTCCTCCGTGATCTCTTTATACTAGTTCTTGGGGCAGCTCATGTCCCACTGTCATTAGAGGCCGGTAGATTGGGGGAACAAAAAAGGGGCCCATGCATGTGTCATCTGACTTTTCCCTGAGCCAGGGGAGGCCCATTTAAAGTTAATTAAGTTCCTGGGTACTGCCCATATGGTCATCCTGCATGGGAACAGAAAACCATCGCCACAACCAAATATTTGTCTTTTGCTCTGAGAAATTGTTCTGTGATTGTTAAAAAGCTAGCTGAGGTCCCAGAAGGGATCAATTCTATACTGGCAAACTGTAAAAGAAATTTTAAAAGAAAAGAACTTGAAACATAATGTCTGGAATTCAATGATTCCGGCATGATTATGCCACCCAACCCACAGGCATCAGACCAACAATGTACCTTCCATAGGATTCAATGCAAGTCCTCTTGTCCCATGTCCAGAGGAAAGTCTTAAAAATTGGAACATTGCAGGTTTGAAATTTAAACTCAAGTACACGGGGTGGCTTGTGTTTTTTAAATCTAAAGCCAACTGCTGTTTCCAGAAGACATTGGCACTGGATGAGATCGACCTGGATGTTTTTCCCTCCTACATCATCACAGCTACAAAGGAAAGCAAAGTGTAGTATCATCCAATAAATGAAGTCCAGACAGGTAGAGATGAGAAAGAGGAAGTTTATTGTAGAATATAAACTAGGGACCTCATCCTCCAAAGACCAGCAGGCAACTGACCAGAGAAGGTGGAACACCTTGAGTAAGGCACATTCCAAGATGGAACAGAGGTAGAATACATAAGGTAGAGGCAAGGAGATGCAAGGGAAGTGAAGGATACCACAAGACCTCCCTCTTATCAATAAAACACAAAAGGTAAGTGGAGGGTGTGGTGAGCATTTAGGGAAGAAAATGTGAAGCAAAACAGTTACATTTGCAGTAACAAGTGAGCAAGAACTCAGTCAATAAAACGAGAAGGAACAGAACTCTTCCTTGTAGATCTTCTAACAGGAACAAAGGTTGAGGGTACAGGAGAATGACACACAACATTGTCTTCCATATTCTTGGCGCGACACACAGCTATTCTGCTGAGGTTCCACACCTTGTGATCCTGTGTCTTAACTGCATTACCTAGAAGTTTTATAACTTTGATTGGTTGGCTGAATTTTGAAACACCAAACTTTCTTTCTGGCAATTTAATCCTTACCACATCTCCCACTCTCACCACGGTTTTTTTAGCAGCTTTTCTTATGTCATACTCAATCTTCCTTTTAGCTGCCTTACCCAACTCCTTCTCTTTCCAGTCAGCGCTCAAAGTGTCATTAACCCCAATCTTCGTACCAACCCAAGAAGGCTTGAGAGGAGTGCAAGGAGACCTTCCCTTGAACAAGACGAAGGGTGACACACCAGTAGAGGAATGTGTGGTGAATCTATACTCACATACTTTCTTTTTAATAGCTTCCTCCCAATTGTAGCTGGAAACCAGAGCTAATTGCATCGTTTCTTTCAGGACCTTGATGAACCTTTCTACAACACCGTTGCTCTCTGGATGATAAACAGAGGCACGCTTGTGCAGAATCCCTCTCTCTCTAAGAAAACTCTCAAACAAACCAGAGACGAACTGCACACCATTATCCGTGAGCACCGAGTTAGGCAGACCTTCACTGGAAAACAATTCATCCAAAAAAGTAACCACAGAAGAGGAATCCACCTTGTTCACCACCTTAATAAACGGCCACCTTGAAAACATGTCAACACACACGATAACATATTTGTCTTGACTGCTAACTTTGACAGGACCTAAGATATCCAATGAGACATCAATCCATGAACCAGTAGACCGTTTTCTGATTACCATGGGTTGAGTTCTGCACTTGAGTATCTTATCACTAACTGAGCATTGTGGACAATCTCTCACAGATCTTTCAATTTCAGTGTCCATGGCAGGCCACCAATAGATTTCCCTGACTCTTGATTTGGTTTTTGCGATGCCCATATGACTAGAGTGTGCATACTCCACTATCTTATGTCTCAAACTAGTTGGAGGAACAAGTCTGCTACATCTCATTAACACTCCATCAACCAAAGACAACTGATCCTTCACGGTCCAGAAACACTTCACAACATCATTGCAATCCTTTTTTAGACACCAACCATCACGAACATGCGTAATGACTTGTTGAAGGTCTGAATCAGACCTCAATTCACTGATCCACTCGTCCTCCGTAATAACACCCTCAGTGACCACACAAACTTTTATATCCTCTGACAAGTCTTCATTACAACAGAAGAAATCATCACGTTGTTCTTCAGAAGAAGCTTTGCCCGTGAGCCTGGACAAACAATCGGCAAGTATATTATTAGATCCAGGTAGATAAGACACACCGAATTCGAAGAGGTTTGTGGTCAGAGATAACAGAAAATCTTTTGCCCCAGACAAATTTCTTTAATTTATTAACAGCCCAATAAACAGCCAGAGCTTCTTTTTCCACCACGGAATAATTTTCCTCAGCACCTCTTAGAGGTCTTGAAATGAAGAGTATGGTGTTGTCAGTTTCTTCACCCTTCTGCAAAAGAACAGCTCCAATACCTTTGCAACTGGCATCAGTCATTATATAGGAATCTTTTGTGGGATCAAAGCTAGCAAGATTCTGCGCATTATTGAGACAATTCTTAATAAGATCATACTCCTCACAACAACCTTTGTCCCAAACAAATTCTTGTCCTTTTCTAAGTAAAACTCTCAACTTTTCAGTCTTCTGGGCAAAACCAGGAACAAATTTATTATAGAACTCTGACATCCCAAGGAACTTAACTAACTCATCTTTATTACTGGGATAATTGAGATTGGATATGGCTTCCACCAACGAAGGTTTGGGTTTGATACCAGACCCTGACACAAGATGTCCTAAATATTCAATTGTCTCAACCCCCAATTTGCATTTATCTAATCTAAGTGTGAGACCCGCTTCTTGCAACCTATGTAAGACCGCACACACTCTGTCATCGTGTTCTTTAGAACCAACGCCATGAACCAATATGTCATCTTGATAGACCTTAACACCACACAGACCATCCAAAATACCCTCCATCACTCTTTGAAACACTGAAGCCGCAGAAATGAGCCCAAACGGCATTCTAAGAAATTTATACGTTCCAAAGGGAGTGATGAAGGTTGTGAAGTCTTGGCAAGATGGGTGTAGTTTTACCTGGTGGTAGGCAGAGGAAAGATCTAGCGTAGAAAAATGTGTGGCCCCACCTAAAGACGATAGCATTTCAGTAATGTTCGGTAGGGGATAATGGTCAACAATCACAGCTTTGTTTAACTCCCTCATATCAATGCATAATCTTGCCTCGCCATTGGCCTTGCGGACCATCACTACAGGCGAAACCCATTCTGTACCTTCGACCTCCTCTATTACACCATTGTTTTTCAGTTTCTCAAGCTCAGCTTTCATTTTGTCACGAACCAGAAGTGGGACGTTTCTTACCTTCGCCACAATGGGAACAGAGTTTTCCTTTAATTTTATCAAGTGAAGGTATTTTTTAAGACACCCCAGATCCTTGGAAAACACTCCAGGATATCTTTTGGCCCAACCAGTGTGATCCGAGACAGCTGCTACATCAACCGGCATTTCTCTCAAACAGACCGAAGGAGACTGATTGGGATCAAGGTAGACCCCGAGATCTCTCTGATGTAGCCAACTGATAAGGGAATCTCCTTTCATAGAAATGTAAATTTTACCGGCTGTGATTCTCCCTTTAAAATCAATTGAACCTAGAAAGTATCCTAAAAGACTTATTATTCTGCCACCATACCCTCTAGGGATTAGATCTGGTTTGAGTAACTTTACTTTGTTACGTAAGTATTTTTCAAAGAAAACCCTGGGAATTAGTGTAATCTTGGCACCTGAATCAAATAGCATGTTAACAGAACATCCCTCAATGGAAACATCTTCCATTGGGCCGTCAAGACCCACTGCATTCACTTGACATACAACTGAGTCTGTTTGTTCTTGTTCATAAATATCCACCACTCGCACTTTCTTTTGAGCCTTACCGGACCTACAACATTTTGTGAAATGCCCTCTCCTCTTGCAAATAGAACAAGTAGCTTTCCAACCAGGACAATCCTTGGCGTTGGCTAAATGTCCTACATTTCCACAACGATAACATTTAAAGCTGGTTGGTTTAACATCCGAACCAGAATTTTTGTTATCATTGGTGTTTCCCGTGTCAGAGGTGTTAGACTTTTGAATTGTGGGAACTGAGGACGTTTTTATTTCTTTCACTTCAGTAGACCCTTTCTTTTCTTCCGAGGTGTTCTTACGGATAACCTCAGAGCAGGTATTAGAGTGCTCATGAAGTTTAAGGGCAGTGATTACTTCATGTAAACTGGGATTATCCTTTTGCCAAAGATTGTCCTTAGCTTTCTCGAGAGAAGAACCAAGCATGAGCTGGTCTCTAAGTCTCTCATCTAAGGTACCAGCAAAAGAACACGTAGAAGCAAGTTTACGAAGAGCAGTAACATATTGTTCTACAGTCTCATTTTGTTTTTGCATTCTTTTCCCAAAGTGAAAACGCTCTAAAACCATGCTTAACTTTGGAAGGTAATGGAGATCCATCTTTCTTATGCAAACCTCATATTCATTAAGTGTGTTGGCTTCTGCATCAGGTAAATCAGGCAAATTTTCAAATACATCCTGACCCTCCGAGCCTAAACAATGCATAAACAAAGAAGACTTTCTCTCAGCACTGAGAGAAGTGCCACAGACCCTGGCGTAATGAGCAAACACCTTCTTCCACTTGAGCCAAGGAATAGGAGGATCTCCTGGCTCAGATAGAAAGAAAGGAGGGGCAGTGACATTTTGCATGTTTTAAAGCAATACAGTAAATTATGGATGCTGCCTGTAAAGTAAGTAGGAGCAACCTAAAAGCGGAAAGAAACACAGTTTGTAAAATCTCACAAAAGGTAATTATACCAACATGCTGTGCCAGTCAGCGTTGAGAAGAGTGGCAATTTTCATACACGAAATTATGGATGCTGTCTGTAAAGAAAGTAGGAGCAACCTAACAGCAGAAAGAAACACAGCTTGTAAATCTCACATAAAGTAATTATACCAACATGCTGTGCCAGTCAGCGTTGAGAAGAGTGGCAATTTTCACACATGTGCTGAAACTTTGAAGTCACAGGTGACTGCCTCACTAGAGATTCCATATAACAGTCTTTTTAAAAGTTACTCGAAGGTGAGTGTCGATGAGCAGAAAAACAATGCTGGGAACCAGATGTCAGTCTCGAGCTGGCTAATGATGCAGCTTACCGCTTGTCACCGACAGCTTACCGCTTGTCACCGCTTGCAGCTTTACTGCTTGTCACCGCTTGCAGCTTTTCCTCTCGTTTACCGATCAGCACTTTCCGCTTCTCACCCCAGGTTCTGTTTCTGCCGATTGCGCAGGCGAGCGGGGCGGAGGAAGATGCTGTGTAAACAGGATCGGCAAAATGGTGGAGGGCGTGATGATGTCAAGACGCGGTGTGACGTGTCTGCGTGTAAGACGCGTTTCCGTCTTACAGAGCGGGTGCAGGCAAGCTGAGAAGGAATGGCCGAGCTCGAGCGTTGCTAGGATACCATTTGAAAGGCAACGGGGTGAGTGGCTCGCTCAAACGAAATGAAGATTAATCCTTTTTAAAATGATCGCTGAGGATAATAAATAACAATATGAACGTAGGATGTTCAAATAGTTCGAAAATGAGAAGTAGCCACAATCTCCGGTTAACCAAATAAAACGATCCAGGTTATGCGCTGGTTTTAGTAAATACCAGGATATGGAAATAGACAGTACCTTTTGGTTGCTTTGTCGCTGGTCAGGTGAATGAAGTTCATGGAAAGTTCAAAATCCTTGAGCTTGAATTTGTCGTGAAACAGACAAATATGTTGAAGTTTCAGAAAACAAGGAAAATGTGAAAAATCGAGGTGTTGGTGAGTTGAGGTCCCTGAGCGTAGGTGTAGTCCAATCGTCGCCAAAATGTAGTATCATCCAATAAATGAAGTCCAGACAGGTAGAGATGAGAAAGAGGAAGTTTATTGTAGAATATAAACTAGGGACCTCATCCTCCAAAGACCAGCAGGCAACTGACCAGAGAAGGTGGAACACCTTGAGTAAGGCACATTCCAAGATGGAACAGAGGTAGAATACATAAGGTAGAGGCAAGGAGATGCAAGGGAAGTGAAGGATACCACACAAAGGTAGATTAAAAGGACGATTAACAATCTGGGTTTCCTTAGGCCTAGGGTTAGTAAACCAGGTTAATTCCCAAGTTAGCGACACTATTCAGTTGTGCGTATCTTTCATGAAATCTGGAGTTTATACGTAATCAGTGTCTGTTACCTGGGTATCTAACAGAGTTTTATGCAGTGCTCTATGAGTTAGACAAATGCATTGGTGCATTTCACTTTGACTCACCACTGCAATGGCGGCCCATATTGCTTGGCATTAAGTCTCCCACCATTTCGGTGTGCGGGGACTTTAATACAAAACCTGATGCATTACTGGTGAATTTAGATGTGTTTAAAGATTAGCAGGAAGTGCTAAATCATACTCTGCCTTTCAGGCCTTGGACGAATGGAAATGAGAAGCCAAATTAACTAATTTTACATTGAGTAATAACCTATCCAGCGTTATTGGGCACATGCCCTCTGAATCTCTTGCCCAGTTTACTTTCCGCACTGAGAATCGAGAGAGCCTCATCGATTACATATGTTAGCAAATCTGGAAACTTGGCAGTAGATTGGCAGTTCTCAAGTCCAGAGAAGGATTGAAAGTGATCATGACCCATTGATATCTTATCTTAGACTTTCTCATGGAGCACCAGATAAGGCAAAGCCCCTCTAAGCTCTGAAAAGACATTAAATGCATTTTGCAGCAAACGGGAAAATCATTGCTTGGTGAAGTGATGCCGCAAAAAAACTAGAAATCAACAAGCCTACAATTTCTGGCGTCTTATATCTAAAGAATATCTAGAAATCTGAGATACCCATGACCGAGATAATTAATAGGCTTGAAAATATAATGGAGACAGCTCCAAGTCTAGGCACCCTCTGAGGCATCGTACCACACTGTTCCAAGGATAATACTAATTCACTGAAGATTGACTGGTTCGATGGGGAATGCTGCAAAATAAAACTATTGCTAATAACTTCCCTGAAACACAAACATATTGTCCCAAATGGGGAATCATGATTAAAAATATTAAGGCAAAACTAAACGTGCCTTATTAAAATCAAGAAATGTCGTCTTCACATAAAAGCTTGGCAGGCTCTCAAGGATTCATTAGGAGCCAGGAAATCCAAGAGACTTTGGGAATTGGTTAGAGGGGGTGCCAAAGGTAGTGCAAGAAACTCAGACTCCTGTTTTCAATCTGCATCCTGATATAAACTACTCAGCTTGCTTGAGCACTTGAACATCTGCTTTAAATTCCGACCCGGTCTCCAGTGATTTATGTTGGTTTTGAAGCCTAACACATCCTTTTACCACCGTAACAGCTACTGTTGAATCCTGTAATGAAGTTACTGAAAGCAAGGTTCAATCAACCATTCTCAGCCAAAAGCACACAAGGCGCCCAGTCCTAATGCGATACTCATTGACACTTTTCGATCTGACTTATTAGTCTGGGTACCCATCTTAACTATCACCTATAATGCAATCTGGCTTCAAAAGAAGCTTCCTGCATCTTGGAGGGCAGTAATTAGCACTCTGCTTCTCAAAAAAAGGCAACAGAATGATCCAGCCGAGTATCGACCTTTCTCTCTGCTTGACCGAATTTGAAAGATCTACTCCAAGTTGCAACCTACTCCTCAGGAGGATTCTCTCACGGAAATCGAGATCATTACATCTTCATTATGAGCAATGAGATTGTAAAATATAGGTTTGAAATATACATGCATGAAGAACTCAACGTTTGACATGGCATTCATCAACCTAAAAATGCCACTAGATTCTGTTGATCGACAATTCCTGTGGAATCTGAATGAATATTGAACTTGTAGAGCACAAACTTAGCCCAAGGGCATCAAGATGCTATGCAGAACTGAAAAGTGCAGACAAAAAGGCATGCTCATACTGAAGTCTGTGAGAAAAGCCAGGTCTTTAAGGCTTTACGGAAGAGAGAATGGGGCACCTGGCCAGAGAGGTCTTCCGGGAGGGAGTTCCACAGCTTAGCAGCAGCAGTGGAGAAGGCTCTGCCTTCCCATTTTGCCTTTTTATTCTGTGGCAGAAATTATTAGCCCTTGGATGCCCAGAGAAATTGGTGTCTGCAATACAACTCCTCTACGAGTAGAACCTGTCATCAGTTAGATATGGGCCAAGTGGTGAAACAACTTCAAGTTTTACAATAAAGAGTATGAGACAGGGCTGGGTCCTGACACCAGTTTTGTTCAATATATTTCTCAATAATGTTGACAGATATCTTCTTGTCTTGCACTTTGATGTGCCTGTGTGTGCCTGTTGGTGATGGGTAAAGTCTTGGCTTTATCCAGCAGCGAAACGTCCAACGCCAGAGGTATTTTGCTTCTATATGACAGTGTGGAAATGACTTATGCTTTAAGTATTTTAAGTAATGGGTTTAGGCTTTGTCCACAAAGGTTTCTCGGCAAGAGTTGTGAGGGTAAATATAAGGCTGGTGCCCTTGGTTTTCAGGGTGAACAAGTGTGATTCGAACAAGCCATTTCTAATGTACAGATGCAGCCTTTTTATTCATATACCCCCTTCCAGTCAATGTCATCCAGCACGCTTTCCTAAGACCCTGACTTTCTTACTTTTTGCTTCATTTACTCACCATCTCCTAATGTCCACACTTTCAGTGGGAGACCTGAAGGCTAATGTTAGACGTGACAGCCTTAGGATCGTCTTCTCCCAAACTCCCAATATTGCTGAATTCTTTTTGTTGGCCTTAAGACTCTGAGCACTTTACCCCAACCAGTGCAGCCGTGCATGTGCTTCTCCCCTAAAACATGGTTTTATTAACTTATCTAAAATTGGTACCTAAAAGTCCCTAGTTGGGTACACTATCTTTGCCTGTAAATTAAATGCTAGTAGTGGCCCTGTAGCCCAGAATATGCCACCCATACTTCAAAACATGTCCCAGGCCTGCCACTGCAGAGCCTGCTGTATAAGCAGTTTCCAATGCCATGTCAACTTGGCATTAACACCTCTTGAAAAGCCTTAAACTCCTCTTTTATCAAATATGTCACCACTAAGGTAGGCCCAATGTAGCCCATAGGGCAGGGAAGGGAAAGTGAATAAAATAGTTTTTCACTACTGTGGTCTACCCCTCTCACAGGTTAACATTCGGAATTCCTTATTACATTTGTAAGTTGTAATTCCTGTTTGAGATGGAGTAGGTCAGCCATGTTTTATATCCTTGGAATGGTACTGATATATTCTCTTTACTGATAAGGTTGAATTTTACCCTTCCCTTTTAGAAATGAAAATTTTAGTAAGATCAAACAACCAACAATATAGCAGTACTGACAATAATTCTTAAACAAGAATCTTTTGATTTTGTGGTCAGGACACTAAATCAGCATGATACATTTTCTTTCACTAATAATTCAAACATGTTTCTTTCAATATATTTGAGATAGTGTCATAAACATTAAAGCATCATAGAAAGAGGACATGAACATTCATTTACATTTTTGAGGCTCCAAAACAAATTCTCAGAAATATCTTACAACATACTTGCCAACTTTTAGTGATACAAGACAAAAATTTAACAACAACATAAAGAAAAACAATAAATAGATATGCCCCAGTTCAAGCTTGGTGCTTTTTAAATTGTTAACTCATTTCGAACCCTGAGGAAATTGAGGGTTATAGTCAGGACATCGAACTATGGAATGCTGTTATGACAAAGAATGGGGAGAGCCACTTTAGTTATTTTTAGAAAAATTCTCCACCTTTCTGTATTAGACCTCATGGCTCCAATCGGCCTGCCTACTTACTTATTTCTTCTAGGGAATCACAGCTGGCTAAGGTCTTGGCTTTGAAGTGGGAAAAGCTTATCAGTAGTTGTACATCTGAAACAATTAAGAAAGAACAATATGGATGAGACAACTGATTTCTATGTTCTTTTTTAATAAACTCTTCATTTAACTCACTTGTTAAAAACAGTGCCAGTTTTTGTTTTATTCTTGGTATTCCAAATTGAAACCGTGCTGAGTGGAGTTGGATTCCATATTTCTTGGATGTGCCTTGAGAGGAAATGAGTGTCCTGAATCCATTCTGAACTCCATAGCCTTTACAAGATCATCAAATGAAGACTCAAGCCAAATGGGGAAGTAGCTTGCGTGGAAAAAAAGTGTTAATAATAACACACTCACCTTAGGTGCCCTGATTGTGAATCATGCAATATTTCTGCAGTAGCCGGGCCGCGTGGAAGGTCTTCATAAAAATAATACATTGTAGCTCAATTATTGTCAAAGAAAACTATTAACTGATTATCTTTAAAAAGCATGCTAATTCATTGGAAGCATGGGGATTACTAGTGTAGTTACCATGAGCTTGTCATAACTAGAATTGAAGGAGATCCCAAGATATACTATTTTTGAAATGCTGTAATTCCAAGTCTTGCACATGGACAGCAAGTGCGGTTAGTAATTGATCCATATCACATAGCTAGATTGGAGGAAAATTATGTGAGAAACTGTTTCTTAAGTGCTGTAAAACACAAGTTTCATGCATGGACAATAGAAGCAGCTGGTAACTAATCCATAATAAACGACAACTTACTTTGCATTCACCGCAATCCTACCTACATGCCTTCTTCTTATAGAGTGATCATGCAATTACATAAAATGTTGCAACAAGCGGTAGCTAATTCACTGTCATTCAAAGGTGCAGTGTCAGAAGGGCCCTACTGTTGTGCTTCGTTCCTACAGATCTGATCTGTTGCAGAAGTTAGAATGGCAGGAGAATCTAATTGACGCATTGCATGTATTTTGATTACCCAAATTATGAAGCTCATGTAGGGGAGTTACTCCTCATTAAACCTGGTTGGATGGCACAGCTGGGCATTTTTCTGAATTACAAAGAAATTAGTAAGTGTCCAGTCTTGGCAGTTCAAGTGGAACATTGTGAATCATATAGTTCAAGCTTGGAGATGAATTGTCAGCTAAACATTCCATGTATGTACTCAATGAGTGTGCAGCAAGCACTAATGGTAGAAGTACCACGATTATATTATTGCTCACCTGAGTGCCAAATTAGCAATGTGCTTTCAAGTGTTTGACCCTTTTCCTGCATATAAAAATTACCTGGACCAATTATACCCAGAATTAAAAAGAGCATTGTATGTAAGGTTCAGGTTAGGTACACTGCCAGTAAGGTCATACATTAGCACTTGGTCTGATGAACCCAGGAGCACAGCTGCAAGCAGCTGTGAGTTGTGGGGGGGGCAGGTAGAATGTTTTATACATTTTATGTTACTTTGTAGCTTTACGCTGCAAGCTAGGAGACAATATCGCCACCCTTTTTTCATCAGTAACAAATTAGACACTTCAAGGATGCACTTACCTTCTGCATGCATACTGACACGAAAGTAATTTTTTACTAGGTATTCTTATATATTTAAATTGTGTGGAAGACTATGAGACCTATTTTACTAATAAACATACTACTTTTCATAGATGATTTCACAGGTATTATTAGATACACGATAAGGCCAACATGGGTTCCTTTAGCTTCACGCAGCACTATTATTTATCAAATGCGGCATAAGGAGACAGATTAGGCACAATTCACCATCTAATATGGAAGGGGATATCTTGCCTGGCATTAATGTAATCATATTATTTTAGATACAGGATGCACTGTGCCTTCTCCCCATTGATAACCATTATCCAATACAAGTGCTTCTTGAGTCATTTGCACATTTCCACTTGTGGAATTTGCTGCAGGAGGTCATGCTCTGCATTAAATTAATTGTAATTCCCGGCCTTAGTTGGGTTCACACCTACAGCTCATTTTTGCATGTCTGCATTTAGCAGTTTATAAGCCAACTGTGCGAATGTCTAGCAGCAACTCGTACATTTTTATGTTGCTTTTTAAAATATATCTTTTTATTGAATAGGTACCTTTGTTAGTAGAGTTATCAGATTTTTAATAATTCATAGAGCTAAGTATTCTTCATTGTTTTGTAGCTCATATCTTAAGCACTTTATCTGATTTGTTTACACTACTTTGGATACTCAGAAGCACTTGCACTTTGCTATCAAGTTGAAAAGTGGATCATAATAAGAGAACTGTCATTCAATGTTGGCAAGTGTTTGGCTGGCCTAGTAATCATATTAAAGCAGAATAATCTTATGTTATTGTTCTAATTTGTACATGTCATCTTCGTGTGTTTTATAATTCTAGTTAATGTCACGTTTTGTTTGGCTTCCGTCTATAAGCTGAAACAAAGGAGTGGCTTTTTTGGATCGCTCTTAGATCAGTTTTCACCCATTCTTCACGGTTAACCACGCAAAAAGTCTGAAGTTAGGGGGTAATACAAATTAGCGTCCAGATGTTTTAGGGAGGAAAAAGGTGACTTTTTATTAGTACTGTTTCCATAATATTTATTAAAAATATGACTTTCACTATTGACTTGGACTTTTAATAAATATTTCAAAGACTGCCAAGAATTACATTTCTACGTGTTACTAGCCGGAGATAATATTATTAAATGTAATACTGCATCCCTGTGTTTTCCTTTGGAACAGCCAGATTGACTACAATGAAAATAGCTTTTGGGACTTTTTCACTGTAAGGGCAACTATGTGCAGAGTTTTATGCCTTGTCAGTGTGAAGTTCTCCACCCGACTGTGAAGTCCCCGCATACTCAATTATACTTTTTATTTATACATTTGGATGGGACAGTAGATAGTGGGTGGGAAACGGGGCAGGTTTATGACAAAGATGGGTGCAATTAGGATGATGCGGCCATCAAAGCGTGTCTCCTAGACCCTGTCCTTCCAGATCCAGCCCGCCTCTCTAGACCATGGAGCTATGATCATGGACATGGCGAGAAACTGTGCCCTTAAGTAAAGTATTTTTTTCCCTAACGCATGAAACGACATGAGTCTGCCGCATGAGTTTGCATGCAGCTGGTGCCCTCCCATAGTATGTTCACAGCTTGTTATTATATTGAGAAAAGCTCTGCTAGTGAAGGTGAAGGCCCGCCTCAAGAACGCTAGCACAGGAAAACTGTGAATAGCAGCAGAAAGCATGTGCTGAAGGTGCTGTCTCTGTTCAAGTAGAGGGGGTGTTAGACCCCAGGAGATTCTCCATGATAGTGCTGGTTGGAGAGGGCAGGCTCCCCTCAGGATCTTTGGAGTGCTGCTAAGTACCTGATCAACTTTTTTGTTATCTATTGCTCACTCTCTCTGCTGTGTACTTCTGCGTGCCACTATTTCCTTTTTTTTATCGGCCTCGAGCTCTGTCTACGATATCAAACGCTGAGGGTTAGGCTTTCTCATCTTGCTTGCAGGAAGCTCTGCATTGCTGAAGTGTTGTTAATCCTCATCTCCCCTTTTCTTCCGCTCTCCTATTTGTGGCTCATGAACTTGGTGTCCCTCTCTTTGGTTTTTTTTTTCTTACTTTTTTTGGTCCTCATCTCACCTTTCAAGCGTCTGCGGGTCTTATGAAGCCGCCTTCGTAATCTGTCGCCCCTACGGCTTACCGCACTTGCTTGGGTCATCCGACCAGTCCCTTTATTTTGTAATCATAAGACCAATGATGTTTACAGTAATCTTAACTTCTTACCCCTTCTCACGAGGGGGTGCCAAATATTCAATATCTTGTCCTCGACACCCTCGTACTCTAATCGTGGCATTGAGAATGCAGCTTTGAGCCAGTCTTCCCTTTGCTGGGGTAGGGGATCTTTCCACCTCTTACACACCTCCCTTCTGGCCAACAATATCAAATACAATAATAAACCCCTATCTTTCTGAGAGAGGTTCTGGCTGAAGCGACCATCGTCTCCAAAGAACACCAGTTGCATATTAATCTCTATGATTGTATTAAAAATGTCCCGTAGATTATCTCGCACCTCAGTCCAAAATCTTACAAGTATTGGACGCTCATAGAAAATATGCAGGTCATTGGCGAGAGGTGGGGCATTTGGGGGCAGGGTCAAGGGCGAACTTTGCAATTTTTGAGGGGGTGTAGTAGAGTCTATTGATGACAAAAAAGTGGTTTTTTTTTAGACAGGCAGGCTTGACATATCTGTACAGGGTCTTTAATGAAGATTCATACAAAGAGTCTGTTGACGGCTCAAGTGGGGTTTCCATCCATACTGTGGCAAGGGGGGTATCTCATGGTCCTCAACCTCCAACAAGCTGTTATACCACATAGAAATTTCCTTGTTTAATGGGTATATCCCTCGCAACAGGTCTTCAATCTCTCTATTTCCACTGGTCTCCCGCTTTTCTGCCTCATACCATGATGTTAGTTAGCTGTATGTATTTAAATCTTGAGAGCCCCGGGCCGATCTTTGCCCTCAGGTACTCCCAAGAATATATTCCCCCAGAGTCCAACAGTTCGGACCAGATCGTGATACCTGCCCTTTTTATCGGCAATGCCAAACTATCCAGCAGGCAGTCCAGTGTTCCTGGTGCATCCCACACGGGGTAATTTTCAGAGTAGTATCCAATGCCCCAGCTGCGCCTGAGCCTGCACCACAACTCCAAAGCTGCCCTCAGAACTTTCAGACGCACCCTCTTGAAGAACATAGGTGACCCAAACTTGTACAGAAACGCCTTGCCATCTCCTCCCCCTTCCACCTGCGCCATTTCGCCTAGCAACCTCCCCCAGGCTGATTCCCCAGGTTTCACTAGCAGCATCCGTATGCTTTTAAACTGGAATGCTGCTGCGTACAGCCTTACGTCTGGGAGGGCTAACCCACCTTTTTTTAATCTGCGTCTGAGTTTTTTCCACGCCAGGCAAACCCCTTTATTGCCCCAGACGAAACTGCCGATCTTACTCTGTACTTTCATCAGACTTTTACTAGGAAATGTTAATGGAATTGAGGAGAAGAGGTAGGACAGCTTAGGTAGGATGACCATCTTTACCAAGTTGGTTTTCCCATAGATGGTCAGGGGGAGGTTTCTCCATCTGCTAAAGAGGCTATCAATTTCCTTTACCATCCTCTTGAGATTCAACTCGGGTATCTTTTCAACTTCCTTCACTACATAAATCCCCAAGTATCTCATCTCTTCACTTACTGTCCCTGACTACTCCAAATTCCAACACATCACCTCTGTCTTGGTTTTATTAACTAGAAACCCGGAGAACGATCCAAACTCACCCATACACTCTTCCGCCCTCGTGATAGCTGTTTCTGGGTCGCTTGTGTACAGTATTAAATCGTTGGCATATAGGGCTATTTTTGAGCTATATTGTTCTGATCTAAATGGATAGATTGAGTCATCCAGTCTAAGCATCTGAGCTAATGGTTCCACGTACAAATTAAACAAAAGAGGTGATATCGGGCACCCCTGCATAGTTCCTCTCTGAATGTTGAAGCTCGCTGTAAGGAAACCATTTAAAAATATTCGAGCAGAGGCACCCTGATAGCATTGGGGGGAGGAGCTAGGTGGAACATGGTGGCCGCTAGCTGAACGGCCGAAGTCACCTTTCTTCCCCCATGGAGTAGCTAGTTTTCCTGCATTTAGAATGTACAACTTGTAGACCCATACTGTATTTTTCTGCATAACTTATATCACCCCCTTTATTTTCCACTGTACACTTGTATGCACTGTTGAGTATGCCCCCGGATCTTGGTGTATGTTGGTTGTCTCACAGTGAGAGACAAGGGGCCAGCGAAGACAAGCATAGCTGGAGGAAGGACCAGCACTAGCAGCGCGAGGGGGACGGTGACAACATCCCTAGGAGCCGGCCATGGTTGTGGGAGGAGGCAGCCAGGCTGCGGAAGAGGCGCGATTCCGCTTTGTTGGTGTTTCGGGTCAGCGGTGGCAGAGCCGGCGGCAGCTTCTTTGGAGCTGAGGCAGCGAGAGAAGCTGCGCCTGAAACCGCAAGTAGCGTATTGTCCAGGGAGCGTAGTGGTGCAAACTTCGAGACAGAGCGTTGCCGGGGGGGCGGAGGGGGTGAGAGAAGCACACGAGCCAGCGTCCTTAGAGGATTTAACCCTCGACAAGCAAATGATAATAACTTCACAAGTATATCAGCAAGATGTATGGATGTAGAGGGTGGTTGTGACAAAGGCAAAGGCGCCAGTGGCAAAGAGGGTACAAACGGTATTAGTAACATAGAGGAAAGCCAGTTCCCTGAGAAAAGAAACAGATACACATTAAGAGCCAGGACAGTGTATGATACATCTAAGGGAAAACCTGTATATCCATCGCGCATCTCACCCCCCATTTTGGAAGTAAAGGAACGTGCAAAAAGGGGGAAAACTAGGCTGAATACCTCTGAAGAGTATTTGAGTCCTAAAAACATCAAAAGCAGGGGAAAAAATAAAGGAGTTAAAGTGGCAGAGGCAAGTACAAAAGTTACCCCCTCACTTAAAACCTATTATAAGGTAATGTCTAACGTTGTTACTACAACCTCTGCTACTAGCTGCCTCCCCTCGGAAGCGCAATTTGCCCTACATACATCTCTCACTAAGCCTGCTCAGAACAACAAGGGTATCCAGCCCTCTCACCATATCCAGCCTACCTCAGTTACCCCAGAAACTAGTACCGTAGGGGCATCGTCACAGGGAGGTGCAGAAGGGATCGGCACTGACAACTGTACTGTTCCAGTAGAGGTAGAGGTAACAATACTTCCAGACATCGGTCTGACCAATCGATATTCGGTGCTAGAGGAGGATGGCCCAAGTGTCACTCAAGATAACATTACATTGTCCGGAAGCACTGATATATTGAACACAGCGCATGCTGTTCAAAAGTATCAATCCGTCCCTTCTGACCACTCTGGTAGTATAGGTACAGGTGCTTAGACCCACATAGATAAACCAGACGCAACTGCGGGCGCGTTGGCCGCTATACTATTGGCCATGAAGGAAGAAATCACCAGTAGGTTCACAGTATCGGAAACCAACCAAGCCGAGATGGCCAACAGATTTTCAGTATCCGAGGCCAACCAAGCAGCAATAAAGGCTTCATGTGAGGAACTGACCAAGAGTGTAGATGAGGTTACCCTCAGGACTGTGGCAATGGAGTTAAAACTTACTAAGATCAAGGAATCGATGAGTACTACTGAAGCAGAGGTCACTAAGCTGTCAGCACAGAATAAGGAACTCAAGGAAGACATTGAGCGTCTGGAAAATTATTCACGTCGGAATAATCTAAGAATTCTGAACGTGCGGGAATCCATGGAGGGGGGTGACATTAAGGAGTTTGTCATATCTTTACTGAAAGGGACAGTATTAAAAGATACACCAGAGGTGGATTTGTCGCACGACATACAGAGGGTACATCGAGACCCTTTCAGGAGAAACTTCACAAAACAAAAACCCAGAAAGATTCTGGTAAACTTTTTGACTTACTCCATAAAAGAACAGATTCTCTCCACCGCGTTAAAAGAAGGTTCCATATACTTCAACAGCTCTAACCCCTTTACCTTTTATATAAGATCTGAAATATCACACATTACCGCAGCAAGGCAGTGGGAGTTGGGAAAAAGGCTGGAGGAGTTGAACAGCTTAGGAGCCAAGGCGCAGCTAAAGTTGCCAGCACAGCTAAGAGTGATGTGGAATAATCACATGCACCAGATCAGGTCAGGGGAAGAAGCTGACGCTCTTATAGCTAAGATCAGAGACATAAAAGAGGAGCAGGGGGGGAAATAGATTAAATGGGTCTTCAGTTAAAAATGATGTGTAGCCAGTAGGAAATTTTGTAAAACAAATAACGGGGGTTGCTCCGTGGGGGGGGAAAGATGGCTAAATAGGCTTTTGCCTATTAGTAGGGAGGGTTCCTCATGGGAAGAGGGGGCACGGGGTCATGGGGGGGGGGGGGTTTGGGTAGAAAGGGGGGCACGCCGTGGGGGAGCAGAGGGAAAAAAAGGGAAAAAAAATTCGACCTCATTTAAACCTTTTGTATATTCATGCCAATTCTCGCCTCAAAGAGGGACGATATTCTCACGTAGGAAAAGAGGATGATGGCAGGTGCGATTTTAAAGAATAGAGGGATCACATTTCTCATGTGGAATGTCAATGGGTTAAGGTGTCCTCGGAGGCAGAGGCTAATCCTTAAACATCTAGAACTATCAACTGCTCAAATATGTTTGTTACAGGAGACACATCTGAGCCATGAAGAAAGCACTTCAATTTTTTCTAAGGTAACGTGGGTAAAGTGCTTTGGTGCCTCAAAACAAATAGCCCAAAATAGAGGGGTCGCCATATTAATTAAACGAGGGACGCCCTGCAATATAAAAAAAGCACAGTCAGACTCCTCTGGTAGATGGTTGACTGTTCTATTAGCATTCGAAAATCATGATATGGTCTGTGCCTCTCTTTACGGTCCAAACACGGACGATCCTGCCTATATCCACAAATTACAATCTGGGCTGATGCTGGAATCTCCATCATATGTGATAGGGGGAGATTTTAACGTCTTGATAGATTCCCTTAAGGATAGATCTAATTTAAGTCACTACAAAGATGCAGTGAAGGTACGTCAGGCATTAGTCAATATGATCCATGATATGGATTTAGTCGATCTATGGAGGGAAATAAAAGGAGACGAGAAGAGCTTTACCTTTTATGGCAAAAAGCACAGTCATTCCTCTAGGATTGACTATATATTTCTAGACAGAGGTTCAATAGCTAATTTAGGGGCGGTTTTAGTTCTACCGAGTCACCCTCTCTGACCACGCACCCCTACATTTTGTATACCAGATCAAGGAGGTACAGCGGCATGCATCAAGGTGGACCCTTAACAGGGCCAAGTTGTTGGATCCCGAGGTGATTGCCGCTGTGCAGGCCCCGTCCTTGGAGTTTTTCCTGCTGAACTCAGGTTCTA
This sequence comes from Lissotriton vulgaris, assembly GCF_964263255.1. Classification (NCBI taxonomy): domain Eukaryota; kingdom Metazoa; phylum Chordata; class Amphibia; order Caudata; family Salamandridae; genus Lissotriton; species Lissotriton vulgaris. Next base: position 475,072,688 of record NC_141691.1, read on the forward strand.
CAACACCTGATGTAGTTTGGGACGCCTATAAGGCCTGGCTCAAGGGGAAACTCCATGGAATTATATGTTATAAGAATAAGATCGAAGCCGAGGTATTAATGGGTATTGAAGGGAAGATAAGTGGCTTGGAGAGAGAAAGATATGGTATTAGTAACGGGAGACCGGGAGCAACTCACTCAGACCTTGAGGAAGTTAGAAGAGGTAAGATCAGAAAACAGAGGGAAGCTAGAAGCTAAGTGTAGGGCGCAGTGGGATACCAGAAGGATGCAGAATTACGAATATGGGGAAAAGGCTGGCGCCTTATTGGCATGGAAAGCCAGGACTGACCGAGCTAGGAATGATATAAAAGAACTTAAAATCAATGCTCCCCTGCCAAGTTCGATTCAGTAATTTCTCAACAATAAACAGCTCCCCGTACTTTCAGCAGAAAGCAAAAACAACTTAGATGCCCCTTTCACGTCAGAGGAGATAGCAGCTCAGATAAATAAATCTAAGAACAAAAAAGCTGCTGGTTCAGATGCACTCCCGAGCGAAATATACAAACACCTTAAAGTGGAGATTTTAGAAGCATTGGGAGATACCTTTGATTCAATCTATAGTTTAACCGGAAAGGTTCCCAATACTTGGAAAGAGGCAATAATAGTCCTGATATTAAAACCTGGCAAGGACCCAAAAAAGGCAGACTCTTATCATCCAATCTCCCTGCTGAATGCCGATTATAAGATCTTTATGGGCATTTTAGCAGGGAGATTGGCCAAACTGATACCAAAGCTAATACATCCAGATCAGAAAGGGTTTGTCGTAGGGAGATATATCCAGGAACAAACGCAGCTCCTAATAGGTAACATAGATCTGGCCATCCAGAGGACAGAACCCTTGGCCTTCGTCGCTGTCGACGCGGCCAAGGCCTTTGATAGAGTCTGCTGGGTATATCTATGGGAGGTTCTGAAGGCTATGGGTTTTGGCCCAATTTTTATACAAACCCTGCAGAATTGGTGTCCCTCTCTTTGGTGACAATGTCTGTCTCTTTTGTAGTCAAGGAGCATCAAGGCGCATTAAGGAAATGGCAGCTAAGTTAGCCAAATCACTGAAAACCTTTAAGTGCTCCAGTGAGAAGAAGAAAACTTCCCTGGTCGAATTAAGAAGTGTGCAAAAGAGTGCGCCAGAGTGCGCTAAGGCTTCAGCGGCTGCCTTTGCTACTCAAATTGAGATAGAAGAGGGGAATGATACACCTGTTAGTACGTCAAGCAGTCTACCTACCTCAGGCTAGGAGAAGGTGGTGGTCCCAGACATTTTTGGAAACAAGCATGGGGGCTGGGTTGAAAGGGGGCTGGAGGCACTCAGGCTATGGTGGCTGGTGTGGCATCTGGAGTTTAGATGCTGCAAGTCGAGATATTGACACAAGAACAGTGTGTGCTCTTCGCTGCTTGAAGAGAGAACGGCCAAGAAAATGTGTGCAATACCTCTCAGGAAGGGAGGCAAAAAAGGGGCTCTTCAATGGAGAATATCGAAGATTGAGGTATGTACCTCATGTTCCAGGGTAGCCGGTGCAATGCCAAGAGTGGAAGTAATACAAGGCAGAGAAGCCAGGGTGAACTTCATCTAAACAGTGGTCTGAATTTGGAGCACTTTTAAACAAATCAAGAGAGGAGGAGGGTCAACCACTGTATGTCACTTCTGGAGACTGAAGCCCTACCACAAAAAGTGAGTACGGTGGAGACCTACATTACAGTGGCTCAGAGCTGGACATGTATAGGTAACCACATGTGGTGTACCTTTTGAGGAAAGTGTGACTATAAAGGAAACCACCCCCTTCGAGAGCAGTAAAACGGAATCCCCTAAAGTCTACGGACTTTAATGAACACTAGAACCAGAATCAGGTAAAAAATCACCTGGGCTGTAAGGTAGTTGACGCTTTAACTACTCTTAGATAAAACAGTTCTTCTTACTTCTCGTCAGAGACTGTTAGAAGGCATATTCACTTTAGAAGTGGATTCTGAAGCCCTGATGATTGCCCCAGACCATGTAGGCTAATAACAGGCAGAAACATGCTTGGCAGTTAAGGAACAGGTTTGAGCCATTGTCCTCATCATACCCATTCATATTTGTTTTTACATATACCTGGTGTACCACTGAATAAAGGTGATGACCTGGTAAGACCAAGGTATTTTTTAATAAGATCTGGATCCCGCCTTCATCCAGTTAGTCATACCCAAGAGCACCCTCCTACCCTATATGTTCTCATGGAGGTCAGGTCCGCCCTGGAGGTATTTACCTATCGAGGTGGGTAGAGGATACCGATGATAAAGCATGACACTATTATGTGTGTGAGGTTTCCTCTTCCATAAATTATGACTCCTTCTGTAAATCACAGCTTAAGCTCTAAAGAAATAGGATGATAAAGTCTGTAGGTTTCTACCCCGTTTCTTAGAAGACATGAACACTTGGTTACAGAGATCTGTGATAGCATCATACTCTTATGGCTGGGATACCCGTCACCCCCTCCCAACACAATCCCCAATGATGGGAAGACGGACACAGTTCTTGACTTTTGGAAGGCGGGAGGGAGTTACCCTCCCGGCCGTATTTATTAAAATATGAAACAAAATTAAAACATTAAAATAACAGTTTCATATCATGTACAATTTCATTTTCACATTACGATGTTTATTGGCTAACCTTAACTCAGTTCTAATACAAAGGTTCTCCTAGCCGATTCTAAACATCCTGCAAATGCATATACTCAAAATTAAATTGTACATCCTAACATTACAGGCCAACGGCAAGGTCGTAACCGGTGTCAGATCCCTAATACCAGAACTCCCCCCTCACTTGTGAGGGGCGGCCGCACAGAGGACTGTACCTCTGTGCCAACTTCCAATTTCCCTTGTCTTAACGGGGGCCCCATATTTACCCTACGCCATCTTAGTGGTCGTCCGAGGACTCGTGTGAGGTGTCTAGAAGGTAGCGTAGACCCCCCTCCCACCCCACACTGCTTACCACATCCGCCGTCGCGGATGTCCTGGCCCCGGGAAATTCCCAGGAGGGGCCCGTAGCCCCTACTCCCCAGGGAGGGGCCTATGACCGCCTTCCCTTTCGGCGGCCCCATCCTTAGAGGGGTACCGCCTCCCCCTGTGAGGGGCCAATGGCCGCCTCCCCCCGGGCGCTCCCAACCATAATGGGTGGCGCCCCACCTCTAGGGATCTTCCAATTACTGCTCACCGATCATGACCTTACCGCCCGACCAAAATAAATACGACATTTTGAACCTAATGTGGACGGAATAAACGGTTAGACTGGATATTACACAATCACCTTTATTTACACAAGTAACACGTCGTTCAACTAGGCTGTGATACTTCACCTAAGAACAAGCTAAATAGCAACCATTTTATTATCCTCAAAAAGACAATCCAGACTTTATTAAAACAACCTGAAAAAGAGATAATATCACCGCTAATCGACTTTATTGCAGTACTACTCGTTGCCATAAGGGGCTGGTGGGTGGGTCAAAATTGGCTCCTTGTTCCGTCTCGGGCTCACGTGCTACGATGAGGTGCAGCTTCCAAGCACAGGAACAAGAGGATGCTTCCTTAGATTGTTGCTCTTTTATTCTTCCTCTGGAGGGCGTGTACCCTCCACCGATCCGCCTACGGGGCGTGGCCAACGGTGTAGGTGTCTAGAACAACCCCTCTTGGGCGGGAAAAGGCGCGCCCCGGCTACGCCGCTTCGGGCATACCAGCCGGGACACGCCCCCCGCCCAAAATGGTTTCCCGGGGGGGGGTCAGGGCACCCTACCATACGTTCGGGGGGACCGAGTGGTCGCCCCTTTCCATATGGCCGGGATACCCGTCACCCCCTCCCAACACAATCCCCAATGATGGGAAGACGGACACAGTTCTTGACTTTTGGAAGGCGGGAGGGAGTTACCCTCCCGGCCGTATTTATTAAAATATGAAACAAAATTAAAACATTAAAATAACAGTTTCATATCATGTACAATTTCATTTTCACATTACGATGTTTATTGGCTAACCTTAACTCAGTTCTAATTCAAAGGTTCTCCTAGCCGATTCTAAACATCCTGCAAATGCATATACTCAAAATTAAATTGTACATCCTAACATTACGGGCCAACGGCAAGGTCGTAACCGGTGTCAGATCCCTAATACCAGAACTCCCCCCTCACTTGTATGGGGCGGCCGCACAGAGGACTGTACCTCTGTGCCAACTTCCACTTTCCCTTGTCTTAACGGGGGCCCCATATTTACTCGACGCCATCTTAGTGGTCGTCCGAGGACTCGTGTGAGGTGTCTAGAAGGTAGCGTAGACCCCCCTCCCACCTCACACTGCTTACCACATCCGCCGTCGCGGATGTCCTGGCCCCGGAAAATTCCCAGGAGGGGCCCGTAGCCCCTACTCCCCAGGGAGGGGCCTATGACCGCCTTCCCTTTCGGTGGCCCCATCCTTAGAGGGGTACCGCCTCCCCGTGTGAGGGGCCAATGGCGGCCTCCCCCCGGGCGCTCCCAACCATAATGGGTGGCGCCCCACCTCTAGGGATCTTCCAATTACTGCTCACCGATCATGACCTTACCGCCACAGGCCGGATAGTTGACCGGCTATCCGGACCCCCCACAAACTCCTACTAAAGGTCATGGCTACACAAACTCTTTAACCAAGCTAAGAAGTCTCCTATGAGTAAGACATTCCCCTCCCGGGACAAATGGACCCCATCCTCAAGATACATATGGTCCCCCCGAATACATCCATGTGGAATACAGTGCAACTGGCCTGAACGAAACAACCTACTAAGTTTGGTATTAACTTTCTTTACCGACTGATTCAAAGCTGACACAGAGAGGGCCCCCGCCACACCCTTCTAGGAATCATGTGTGACCATGCAATCGTGCACCCCGGAACCCTTCTCGCCAACCAACTCACTGTGGATAAAATTAACTCGAGAAGTACTCGTCGACCAATGGTTACCAAATCATTGCCCCCAAGATGTACTATGATTACAGACGGCGGTGACCTCGTCCGCCCTAGCAGTCCCTCCATAAAATTTTGAAACTGGTCAATACAGAGTCCGCCCCTTCCGTGGAAGGTCACCCTGCACCCGTATTCCCCAGCCACGTGAATCATGTCACCTGCTTTGAATACGTCCGCGGCTCGCCTCACGTATGAGTGGCCGACGACCCACACCACTCTTCCCTCAGCCGGTGATCTTTGACCGCTGGTCCCCAGGTGTCGGGTCAACTGCACAGTCCCCCCCGCAAAGCCTGCTCGCAAAACTGTAAACCAAACAGAAAACAAGAAGCGTGAGTGCATGACATTAGCTTCACAACATGTGCAACCGCACATACCTCTTATAACAATTCGAGGACCAACGCCCCAACTGTTTCACTTTTCCAACACTCAGACCCCTGGCTGTAGCCTCTGTAGCAGCCCCTATCCGGAAGGAATGGGTCCCGAAATCGCTCGGGTTCAAGCCCGCTGCCGCGGTTGCCATTGTTAACACCCGCTGGAACTGAAACCTAGTCAGTGGGGTGGCGTCGGTGTGCCTCAGCAAGCTTCCCCCCCATGATGCCGCCCTCTGCGCTAAATACTCCTCCATGCATTTTACCGGGCACATGGGAGACCCTGGAATCCGCTGGACTACCACACAGTCCCCGATCGCTCCCTGATCGATCGGTCTTGGACCTGGCTATTGAGACTACCATCGTCTCACCCTTAATTTGAATGTGCTCTCGACACAGACCTCCCCCTGTATCCTGCTTGTTCCTTGCTACCAGTTCGCTCACCCGCATAGCCCCATGGAATGCTAATGCAAAAGCGTCCCGGAACAGCACTGTCTCTGATTGAGATGAACATGTCGCAGGGAGTACGGACATTTACAGAGACAACCTCTCTAGACCTATCGGGTGCCTCTCATCCACTCTACGACCCTCAAGGCGTTGCCACCCAGGCAGAGCCTTCCTTACGAGAAAGGACGAAGTGGGGTCCTGGATGCCATGAGCCTGCGCCATGAAGGCAATGGCGGCCCTGTGCCTATTGGCTGTTGCCAGTGATCGGCCTGCCTGATGTAGTGATACCAAAAATTTCAGGACATACTCCTCCTGCCCCCAATGCTCCCTCCTAGCTGAACCCAAAAATTCCCAATAGGAACGGAACGCCCCTTCATATGCCTTCCTTGTCCTGGGTGCTAGACTCTCTCCCACGAGGTTTTGTAATCCGGGGCACCGAGAGACCAGAGAGCTTCGGGAAATGGTGCCGCCACCAAGTCCGCTGAGGGCAGAAAACCCCGGAAGGCCTGCATGTGAGAACGAGAGAGTGCATGAGCCGCCTGGTTCAGTACCCCAGGCACGTGTCTTGCCCTAAAGTGGACGTTTAGTCTCATACATAGCAGGACAATTTCTTTCAGCAATCTCAAAATCCATTTGCAGCGTGCTGCCTGATTATTGATACATTCAACAACGGTCATATTATCAGACCAGAATACCACAGTGCGATCACGAAACCCATCTGGCCATGTTTTCAAGGCCACCAGAATGGGGAACAGCTCAAGAAACCCAATGTTACCTGTGAGCCCACTATCGTGCCACCACGCCGGCCATGTTCGCGCCGACCATTGATTACCAAAGATGGCGCCAAAGCCCACACTCCCTGCCGAGTCGGTCCACAACCCCAGCTCCTCGGAGGAAGCTGGCGGTTTGTTCCACACGACGCGACCGTTGAAATCCGCCAGAAATGCCAGCCATATGCACATATCCTGGCGAACCTCTGCTGACAGTCGTGTGCGGTGGTGCCCTTCCTTGAGGCCCACCATGGCTTGTGCGATAGAGCGGGAAAAGGGGCAAGCCATCGGTATCACTCTAAGGGCAAAGTTAAGCTGACCCACAGCTTGCTGCAACTGATGGAGAGTTACTTTTTTCTCGCCGAGGCACATTTCAAGTGAGGCTACAAATTTCATTACCTTCTCCTTGGGCAAACGGAAGCACCCCTCTACAGAATCGAGCTCAATTCCCAGAAACTCGAGTGAAGTAGACGGCCCTACCGTTTTGCCTGGTGCCAGTGGCACGCCAAAACGTTTCATGAGATTACAGAATTCCCTCAAAGCCTGTGCACATTCCGTGTCCCCAGCTGCCCCCAGGAACAGAAAATCATCAAGGTAATGCATAACCTGCGTAAAGCCCGTGGCTCTGGTGAACGCCCATTGCAAAAAAGTACTGAACTTCTCAAAATACGCACAAGAGATGGAGCAACCCATCGGCATACATTTATCCATGTAGTAGCGTCCTTGAAACACAAAACCTAAGAGACGCTGATCATGTGGGTGTACCGGGAGCAACCGGAGCGCTGACTCGATATCTGATTTAGCCATCAGCGCTCCGGGGCCCAGGCGATTCAACATGGCGACGGCCTCATCAAAGGATGCATACCGCACCGAACAAACTCCCGGGTCAATCGCATCGTTCACCGAAAGACCCCTAGGAGCGGACAAATTATGGATTAACCTGAACTCACCTGGGTCCTTCTTGGGGACTTCTCCCAACGGTGAACAAACAAAGTTAACAACTGGTGGGTTTTCATATGGACCCGTAACCCGACCTCGGGCCACCTCCTTTGCAATCTTTACCTGTACCACCGCCGTATTTTGTTGAACGGATAGTTGGTTCTTACACGGTGCTTCCCCCCTGAAATCCCCCGCCGGGATGCGGAAACCATATGAGAAACCGTCTCGCAACACCCCGGCAGAGACATGATCAGGGTATTCGTTCAGCCAAGGGATCATTGCCATGATATCAACGGGAGTAGGTAACGGTGCCCCTCGGTCGATGTCAGACCTGTTTGGCCCCCCCTCTACCTCCTGTATCACCATTCTTGGCTCTGCACGAACTCTCGGGGTGTGAAGACTGTCCGCACCCTGCACACTCATGCCTGAACTTGCATGTCCCTTGTGGCCTAGTGCACTTGCCCCTGTTAAAGCTCCAACAGACCCCTTTTCTACCCGAGTTCCCGCTACTCATTGTGTGCTGATCACCGTTGGCACCCGCCCGAAAGGGCGCCGCCACATAATGGCGGGAAGGCTCCGCCCCATTCCCGCCGAAAGAAGACGACTTTGTTGTGTTCGGCATAACCTGCTTCTGCCAAGAAATGGAGTCGAAACAATCCCACGTCAGAGATGAGTAGTGCTCCTTGGCCTTACGAAATTTGTTATCATAACCCATCCATTGATTGCCTTCATACGTTTCATAAAATTCCATTATACGTGTCTGGTAACAAGCTAATCCCGACAATACTTCAGGCCTACGTTCCCCCATGATTGCAGTAAACATACCAAACGCTCTGGCCCAATTAGCGATCGTTTCGTCTACCCCGAAACCCGCCATTTTGGCACGCCATACACTCGGATGCAACAACTCCTTCTGATTTCTAACGTGTTCTATCTCATAGTGATCGGTCAACAGCGAAAACATGTTCACATATTTATCCGCCCAAATCCTTTCTTTCACATCCATCGGGATATGTTGGACCACTTTTTCCCTCCTTGAGGGTAACGATCCCTCCCCCGCCATTGGCAACGACTGCTTACCCGAACCAGTAGCAGGGTCTGTTGTTGCTGCTTTTCCAACGCTTGACGCCGGTTACTCCGAGGAATTCTGCGGGGAAACAAGAGGACAAGGCGCCTTTGCAGCATCTCTCGATTGCCGCAACTGCTTCATTATTAACCTGGCTCCCTCGGCCGTGTCTCCCGGTGCCACAGCACCCTCGCTGCTCTTGCCTAACCATGCTGCCAACTAGGCGGCCAGCTCGGGAGGCATATCCCCCTCGTTAACGGGTGTAACTACCACAGGGATCGGCTGTCCCGCGTTCGGGCTCGGAACTGGGGCCTCCTCTGGACTGACCGGGCTCGCCGGAGGTGACTCGGGAACCGGGGCCTCCCCCCTGCCGCTCTATTCTTGGCCCTTTTACCTCTCCCGGCAGGGACTACTCCCGGCAATGCTGGCCCGATGACTTTCTTCGGTCTACCCGCACCATTCATTGCCGCCATCTGCTTCTTCATGTTCGCCATGTCTTTCACCAGCATGCGAAGCATTTGTTCGGTCCCAACCTTGTTTCCGACCTTCTTGCCAGGCATTGTTCACGGTTATTTGACTCGAGGTCCTGGATCCAAAGCTTCTGAATCACTGAAAGAAGAAACACAAAATTACAAGTTCTCAAAATTGGCTCCTTGTTCCGTCTCGGGCTCACGTGCAACGATGAGGTGCAGCTTCCAGGCACAGGAACAAGAGGATGCTTCCTTAGATTGTTGCTCTTTTCTTCTTCCTCGGGAGGGCGTGTACCCTCCTCCGATCCGCCTACGGGGCGTGGCCAACGGTGTAGGTGTCTAGGACAACCCCTCTTGGGCCGGAAAAGGCACGCCCCGGCTACGCCGCTTCGGGCATACCAGCCGGGACACGCCCCCCGCCCAAAATGGTTTCCCGGGGGGTCAGGGCACCCTACCATACGTTCGGGGGGACCGAGTGGTCGCCCCTTTCCATCTTGATGCCACCATACTCACTTTTTGTGGTAGGTCTGAACTTGAGGCACCCATTTATTTGCTCCACTCGACGAGAGGAAACATTGACTATTGTTTTGGTCACTCACAGCTCGATTAGTGCCTGGCAAAGGGAACAAGTGGGCATGGCACAGTGGCTCCATGACAAATAGTTAGGGATTGAAGAGGCTCTCTATGGCTTTGCTACTATGCTATATGAAGTTTTAAAAGAGGTCAAATCAATCAAGGCTACATAGGCAAAAATGATGGATGAAGTAAAAGAATGGCTAGACTCATTGTGCACAATTGGGTATCCTTTCTACCAGGCTAAATCAGTGTTATGGAACAAAAAGAGTGTCTGAATGTGAGGATAAGATACATTTGGTAAAAGTTAATGAAAAGTTAGAGAAGGACACTTCATATCTCAAGGAGAAACAGGAGCAGATGGAAAACTATACAAGAGGTCTAACCTTAAGATCAAGGGAATCCCCGAGCACATTTAGGATGCCGCAGGCTGTATGCAGTATGTGGAAAATCGAATTAAGTGTTGATGATTCCAGACCATAAGCATGTTTTGACAATTATGAGGGCTCATTGAATACCATCACAGATTGGTGGCCGAGCCAAGGATCCTAGGACCGTGTTGATGAACTTTGCTAATTACAGAATTAAAGGGAGGATACTGGCCAAGGTAAATAAGGGAGAAGTGTGTATGTCTGCAGGCAATTTTGAGTTTGGTAACCTTTCGGATATGACAGTTGAATTCTCCCAGAGGTGTAAAGAGTTCAGAAGTTTGATCCCAAAGTTTCAAGCAGATGGGGCATAGGGTTGGATAATTAAATTTTTGAAACGCAAAATCTTATTTAAAGGCAGATTTCAAATATTTGGGAATGTTAAAGGGGAGGCTATGCTCCTAAAGTCATTGTCCCACTATGGAAAAGGAGAATTTTAATTGCAAAACTGAGGGGAGGTGGCTAAAGGGGAGAACTTGTGGGATCCTGGTGCTCCAGTTTGGTGGTCTTGCCCACTTGGAACTGGTCTACAATATTGAACGATGTTAAAGAAGCTACTAGGTTTTGATGTATTTTTTTATCAATGTCCAGTGTGGGAAAGCAGGCTTCATGGGTATAAGTCTGAGGGGTCTGGTGGAGGAGAGGAGAAGGTGGATCCTGGCACTGTGTCATAGTGCCAATGTCCATGTGGGGGTAGGACTATAAGGTGTGGAAGGAAGGGTGGGACTCCTGCAGAGGTATGGGTGAGAGAGGGAACAAGGAATGGTGGGACGAAGGTGTAGAGGGAGGTTCTGGGGTGAAGTATAAAATGGGATCCAGAAATGTTAACTTAGGTAAAATACACCATAGTGGTGGGAAAAGGCAGAGTTGTCTCTTGAACGGGGCTGGCCACTTACAATGTGTTGTTCAGCTGTTGTTTATGAACCCCAACAGTTCTAAGCTATCAGAGGGGTGGGGCTTTCCCTTTACAGGCTTTAAGTTTAAACTGAGAAGGAAAGGAGGCTTTGTTACACTTTTTTGATCTGCGCATTTGCACTTTAGTATGGGCTTTAAAGCACGTTCTGATGGTGGGGGATGAGGTGTAGCTTCAAGGTGTGGAGATGTGGGTTACTGGCCGCTAGTAAAAATGGGAAGCACTTTGGTGATTTCAAGCACTTTATCAGGGAACAACCAAGGGCTTTGACTCTACTCAATAAGAATGAATCGGTATCAAAAAATAACAAAACAAGTGACAATACTGAAAATTAATAGTCAATTCTTACATCACTGGTACCAACGTCATTCTGTCAAAGGTGCCATGAAAGAGCGGAGCAATACGCACGTAGCCAAAGGATCCTTTGCAGGACGGGGGGTCGTGAGCAACTTTGGAGCTCAAACGCCAGACGGAGATTTTTGGAATCAGACCGGCTTACTTTAACAAGATTGAAGCTAACGGCTGAGAAATTGCTGAGGTGTCCATCGATCAACAGGTCGCCACATGCTGGTGATTTAAACGATCCACGGATGGCCACAATTGATGCACTTGGAGCACGCTTTCAAACCACAAGGATGTTGGGAGAATATCACAATACACACTTAGGATAGACTAAAAGCAGAACAGTCTCTCACTTGTGAGAAAGATTTTGTTGTTCCTGAGGAGAACCCTGTCAATCATTAGGGTTCGAAACACATCGGCCTTGCGCATTGTGTAGCCAAACTAACAGATTTGGAATTGAGTTGGTGTTTGTAATGTAGTTTGTGCTGGGATAACTTTGATAACTTTTTGTGTATTGCTCTCTTCAAACTGATGGTGTAGTTACTGCTATTTGGCTACGTGTGTATTGTTCCCCTGTGGGTTGTGCCTTTCTAAAATAGCTGTAAATGAACTTGGCTTAACCCACTGGGGATTTTGGTGTGTGTATGGATTCGATTATGTTTCAGGAATGAATGCTGAATGGATAAAAGAGAACTTGGTGTGTGTGTGTGTGGTGTCTTTGGGAATAAGTTTTACTTCAGTGGAGGAATTGGTGGTGTTGTTGTGATATTTGTTACAGGGAAAGTGGTCCCAGTATGTACATATTAAAGAACATAAACAATACTTTATACTTAATCTAAAGTGAAAAGAATTACACAATAAATTAAAGAGAGATGTTATTCAATCACATCCTCATCAAAGCATATATATGACAAAGAATCCTCACTGAATATATACAATGTGCCCAGAAGGAAGGAGGAAATGGGGTAGGTGAGTGTTTTTTGTGAGGATTGAGGTTTAGTGGAAAGTTTTAGAGATCCAGTGAGGTCACAAAATACATTGTTGACATCACAAAAGCATATTTAATAAGCCACATAAGAGAACAATGGTACACCTAGGCCATATATTGAAAAACAGTAATATTAATCTGTTGTTCATGGATAGGTGAAGATGTAAAAGTCGACGTTTCGACCCCTGATAAATGTAGGTTGAGTTCCACCTTACTACAGGGTCTTCCTCAGGACTGGGATTGGTGGTGTGAGTGAGTGAGGGCACCTAGGGTCAATGGAAAATAAATTAAACTAACGAAAGTACACCTATTCAAGCAAAGGCATGGGAATATGCAAATAATTTCCAAAAACCACCTCACTGGATCTCTAAAACTTTCCACTAAACACCAATTCTCACAAAAACCACTTACCTACCCCATAACATCTCTCTATAATTGTGTAATTGTTTCTACTTTAGATGAAGTATAAAGTATTGTTTGTGTTCTTTAATATGTACATACTGGAACCACTTTCCCTGTAACATTGAATACCCAGGTCCCAGTACTTTTGGGTTTACCCTTCTACGTAATAATAAATGTTGTGATATTTGTGTCATTGATTATTTATATGCATGTGTATATATTCATGGAAAAATAAGTTAAAGCTTCAAACTAATAAAGCTCTTTCAAAATTAATGTTTCATGGCACCATTCACAGAATGACGTTGCTACCAGTGATGTAAGAATTGACTATTTATTTTCAGTATTGGCACTTGTTTTGTTATATTTCAAGCACTTTATGCCACATGTTAGCACTTTAGCACTTTGACATTTTAGGCATTTTATGTTTATTGACTGAGTATGTTTAGCGCAGAGATTGGAAGGAGGGTGAGGTCCCTAGAAAAGGTTTTAAGATGGCTTCTTTCAATGTTAACAGGCTAAATAATCAAAATAGGATGCACGCTATTGACGCCTGGGTGCATGGCCATAATTCATCTGGGGTGTTATTACAGGAGACTCATATACCAGTGAGAAGTTTTCAAAGTTTTCCATGTTTTAGAAATGGGCACGGTATATAGGCTTTTTTTGTCCACCCAAGTGGGGTGTTGCCATTTTTCTTGTCCATATATTAAATGCAGAAGATTTTGATTGGTCTAGTAACATGCAGGGCTGTTGGTGCTGGGTTAACTGCTCTGTCTTCTCAGGTTAGTTCACTTTTGTTCGATATTACGCCCTGATGGAAGACAATGTCAGGCCATATGAAGAGTTATTTCAATACTTTATGCAAGTACCCTGGAAGATTATCAAAGGTGGGGATTTTAACATTTTGCAAAATACTGATATGAATTCCTCTGTAAGTCTTAAAAACAGTCAAAGCCAAGGCTAGAGGATGCAATTCAGAGCTATCAAAAAGTCCTCTCTTTAATCGATCCCTGGACAAATGCCTTCCAGTCAAGAGGGACTTTACATTCTTTTTGGGTAGGTTTCGAAGTGCATACCAGATTGATTTTTTTCTGCTCTCCAAAACCCTGGTTTTTAAAGGTCCGCAGACTTTCCCCAAAAGGGATTTTGAACCATGCAATCCATGAGTGTGAGATTCTAGTGGAAAGTGCAATTTGTAAGTGAGGAGGTAGGTTTTTAATAGGCACTACCTTCAGGACGAGGGATGGGTTAGGATATGTAAAGAGATTATGGTATTTTTAGCAAGGAATCATGAGTCAGCCCTGCCAAATGTGATTTTCTGTATGTTAAAAGCTTTTAAACAAGGGTAGTTGATAGCTAAAGATGTGGCCAGCACTAGAAATGCCAGAGAACAAAAGCTGATCCCGGTGAAGCGTGTCCAGGAAGTCCATGCTACATTTCCGTGACAACCTTCAGAGGGGAACAGAAGGAAGTTGGAGACATTGAGCAATTTGTATTATGCTGAGTGTTATGCATTCAATACAGCCTACATGCAGAACATTTATGAAGAGAGCAACTTTGCTCAAAGGTTTCTGGCATGGCAGTCCTGACAACAAATCTCCAGAAAGTCGATTCATTTTCTGAAATGACTAGTCTCTGGAGTATGCTGCAAAGAACAGGGAAAGCAAGGTGAAATTCCATTTCAAGCACTATAGGCGAAATTATCGCTATAAGGAAGTGATCGATAAAGTGCAATGGAGGCATTTTTGGAAGCGCTTGATATTCCATATGCCACTCAGGAGTATACCAACTGTATGATATTGACAGAAGGAGCACATGTGGGTTACTTCTGGTTAGCAAGGGTAAAGTGCACAGACATCTGCAGCTCCAAAAGCAGGCAAGGCATGAATGAGGGGGTGCACCACACAAAACAGGGTCAATCCAACAGAGCACATTTTCTCAAATTCTAATAAAATGTGTCCAGTTGTTTTAGCTATGAATGATCCACAAGCAAGTCTGTAAGCATAACAATGTTTTTCAGCTTTCCAAAGCTTCCCCACATGTCAGCTCTGCATCAACCAATGCTGAATAGCATTCATTATGTGGTGGAAAATAAAATTGAAACATCACTATGGTCTCATCATGCTCTATTTTGTCTGCTGCACCTAGGGCGACGAGTTCCATAAGAAAACAAGAAGTGTAGTGTTCTTCAGGCTGCATGATCATAAAGGTGATGGCCTTGACTAAATCACGGGAATCCTTCTCACTCTAAAATGAAATTTACAAAATGACAGATGAATATAGAGCCACTGGTGCATGCCCAGTCTATGGATGGGAGAGGTACAGAAGTTCAAAGAAGGGGTGCATAGGTCTGAGAACAAACTTCATAGAAAGAAGGAAAGGTAGGTACTAAATACTTTGCTGTGAACAACAGTAATCGAGTGACTGGGCCTCATTCTCAGCAGGGGTCTCAAAATATTCGGTACTCCCTCTACTACACTGTTCGTAAATTCAAGGCCAGATAGTAAGGTGTGCCTTTTTGATCAGTTAAGGATAAATCAGATCTGCAAGGCCATATAGGGACGATAAATATGATTCTAATATCTCTGGAAATTAGTCATCTGATGATGACTATTCATTTCACAGCAGAAGCAGCAACACTAGCATGTTGGGTGATAAGCAGAAGGTGTATATGGTAGGTTCTATCAGCACTAGCACACAACCAGATTTCCTCTCTGCTAAAATATCCACCTGATGAGTATTTTCTCCTATAGAAATCAAGTAGCCTAATGTAACTTTCCTTCAATGGACACTGATCTGTGTTACTAACTTCATGTAAGAACAGAAGTTTCTATTTTAGAAAGCAAATTACAAGCACAAACCTTTTTAAGCAAATGACACTCCAGGCCAGTTTCCCCAGCTGCCACCTCCAAAACCATTGAGGCACTGTCCTGTCTCTTAGAAACCATCCCAGAAGGCATACTATATTTAATAGGGGGAGACTTTAACTCACATTTTGAGCTGTTACCTGGTCTACTTGATGGACCCTCCCTAGAGGAGGATTCAAGTTGGCAGGTTCCTCCAACAGAGGCTCCCCCCCCCAGAGCATGGACACCACAAGCCGTACAGATAAACACACTTACTCTCACTTATGGGTTGAGAGCCTGTAACGGTCGCATTGGGTCCGACATCCGAGCAAATGTACGTACATCTAGATTAGATTACTTTCTGGTACAGTTGCATGCCTGGAAAAGGGTGGTGGATTTCAGAGTAACACCTAGAGAGGACAGTGATCACAATGCCTTAGAACTAGACTATGTCATCCCCTGTATGGAGGAGAGGGTGTTAAATGAACAAAAGCCCAGAGAGGGCCATCTCCTAGATAACAACAGGAGGAGGATAAGATGGGAAAACCTTGCTTCTAGCGAAGATAAGCTAGCTACCCTCTACACTGGGATTATTCCAATCCTAGAGGAGGCTTTTGACCTATGGAACTCAGATTCCACGAAGGAAATTAGCGAGGACCTCGCACAGGTACACGAACAACTAATTAAAAAGCTTGAGGCTGACCTTTTCTGCACCAGACCTTCTAGAACTCAGGGATCGCATAAAGGCACTTGGTTTAACACCTCATGCCGAGTTGCAAAACGTGACCTCCTAACTATTATAAAAGCAGGAGGCCCGAGGGAAGTGATCCGCACCAGAAGGAGGGCTTATAAAACACTTATAGCCAATGCCAAGATAGAGTGGGATGTGCAGCACTGGGAGAATCTCTCGGAGTCCTTAGAAAATAAAGACTCACGTAAATTTTGGAGAATAATTAACCACGGCTGTGGAGATCTGCCCCCGGCAATTGAACCAAACATTGCTGCAAGTGTTTGGCAAAAAAACTTCCAGTTGTTATACTTGTTAGAGGAAGGGCGAACAGAATCATCGCTACCCATCATTCCTGATAAACAGACCTCTGACCCCTTTACTGTAAAGGAGATCAGGATGGCGATAGCAGGGCTGTCCTCAGGAAGGGCACCAGGCCTGGATGGAGTGCTGGACGACCTATATAAGCAGGAACCAGGGATCTGGGCACCCTACCTCATAGTGTTATTTAACGCAGTGCTGGGGGGAATGAAAATACCAGATACTTGGCTGGGGGCGGAGGTGGTCCCGATTTTCAAAAATGGGTCGCCCCTGCTCCCAGGCAACTGTCGCCCAATCAGCCTCATTGATGTCTCCCAGAAGCTGTTTGGCAGATTAATACTTAACAGGCTGCAATGTTGGATAGAGGAGGCCGATATTTTAAGCCCTCTACAGGCGGGATTTAGAAAAGGAGTCTCCACAGTCGACCAATTACTCAGAATGAATATTATCTATTGGAAGACGGTACTTATCGAAGGCGGGACACTGTACGCTGTCTTTGTAGACCTTCGTGCCGCCTTCGATTTGGTCCCGCGGGCCAAATTGTGGGAGGTGCTGGCTAAGTTGGGTGTCCCAGGAGATATTCTCCATATCTTAATCAGATTGCACACTGACAACTATGCCCGAGTTAGATATGGAAAGGGGGGCAGGCTGACGGATAGGTTCCCCGTTCGCAGAGGGGTAAGGCAGGGCTGCATATTGGCGCCGACCCTGTTCTGCCTATTTGTGAACGGGGTGATAGAGTACTTGAACAGGATCCCCAACATTGATGCGCCACAGTTGAACAGCAGCAGGGTGCCAGCGATCATGTTCGCGGACGACACCCTGCTGCTGTCAAAAATGCCAATGGGGCTTCTGAGGGTTCTGAATAGGTTCTTGGGGTTCTGTAACGAAAGGGGCCTGGAAATAAACCCCTCAAAGACAAAATGTATGATTCTCAACCCCAAACCAAAAAACTGCCCAAATCCCCGCCTAGGAACTACAATCCTGGAAAGGGTTCATGTAATAGAATACCTCGGCATAACCCTGAACCAGAACCTGACATGGCTCCCACACAAAACAAAAGCAACCACAAAATTAGTCCAGAGGGCAGGCGCCATTGCAAGAATTGCTAAAAAATCTCCTCTTCGTCCATTGGTCCCTGCCATCCATATCTACAAAGCTCAAGCCCGGGGGGGTATCACTTACGGGGGTGAGCTCTGGGGACATATCCCGTTACATACCATACAGGTGGCAGAAAATAACTTTATAAGACAATTAGGTGCACTTCCCCCGAGCGCTCCGCTTCTCCCCCTAAGAATGGATTTGGCATTACGACCAATCACTGAGGAATTGGGCCTTAAACCCCTGACCTACTGGAGGCGCTTGTGGAGTAGTCAGGACCTGGAAAACTACAGAAATGAACTGCAGGAACTTCTTAGATCAACCTACGCCACCAAAATCCCCTGGATGAAGTACATCAGGGACATGTGTACGACCCTCGGAGTCCCTGAGCTATGGTCTGAGCCGGAAACTGTGTCTGCAAGGCTTTCCAGAAAAGCACTTTCTAACTTATTCTATAGCGTTATGCTCCAGAAATCTTTGAATTCCACCCGGGAAGGATCCCTAACCGATACATTCATCAAGGTTAAAGACTCATATAGCCATGAACATGTACTAGATGGCATGACACCTGTGTTCGTACGGAAGATCTATATGCAATGGAGGTATGGATCTCTTCCCTTGAGGTCCTTCACTAAATCTTGGGCCGGTTATTTGGACTCAGGGGTGTGTCCAGCCTGCAATTACAAACTGGAAACTGATCTCCATGTGGTCCTGCTCTGTAGAGCCTATAGCAGAATGAGGAGTTACTGGTTGGTCCCCCACCTAAAGAACTTGAGTTTCCGAACATATGCTCCGGCCTACAGAGTACTTAAGACAGACGTATCGGTACCGACAGTGTTCGTAATGGCAACATTTCTGACGGCAATGTGGCGACTACGCACAAAAATAATCAAGGACTCTATAGCAGTGTGAATACCTTTTTCTAATTGTCTTGCACATTAGTCCTGATATCGTTTTGCCTTCTTTTTAAGTAAAGTGTTATTTTATTAGGTAGACTACAATCATGAGTGCTAGGAATTGTTTTTTAAATGTATAGCACATTCTTAATTCTAATGATGAAAATTAATTTGCACATCTTTTATGATCTATATGATCGAAATAAAGATTATTTGAGTTAATTTATTTCATGTGAAATGTACTTAAAGTGTGCACAATTCAGATGAAATGTATTCTAACCTTTCATATTTGGAATCATTTTGGATTTTCAGTTTTACATTTTATGAGCATATTAGTTTCTGATACAATGGAAAAGAACACAGCATTTCATCAATATGTGAGTAATTTGGTTTAAAACTAGAATGAATAGATTCTCCATTCTTAACACTATCCGTAATGGCAGCGCGGGGTAAAGACTGCGTTGTCATGACATACATCTGTTTTTATCGGATACTCTGAACTGGAACTCTTCATCTAGGGTAGGGTGCACATGTGGTATCGGGTTCTCCAGGCCTACATATTCCGCAAAACCCACTACACCATAATAAAGATGTTGGCACGGAAACTGAAAAATGCAAAGGACAAGTTTATTAAGACCCCATGGGGTGGTGGTACATTCCTACAGCTCCCTTCGGTAATGCAAGAAGTATCACACCGAACATCGGTGCGAGACCTCTTTTATACAGTTTTACAGTAATAAAAATGTAGGCGGAACACATTAACAAAGTTTTAGGTACATATATGGTCATTTTTGGAACACAGCCAACTCATAGGAGGGGTTACAACACCACTGGTCAGTTTGGGGGGACATTCCTAAGTGATGACTATCCAACGGTCCTAAAGGGTTCAACTGCGCATGTGCGGGCTTGACCAGTACTAAAAATAGCCTGTTGCTGGGCAAACTCAAGTGATCAGTGATACAGAGGAAGGACAAACGGGCACGCTAGCCACGAGGAGACGCATTCATATGAAATGGCCGCCGGTACATTCAAAATGGCTTCTGACAACCATAGTCAAGATAAGGGGAATTTGTGTAGCCAAGCTTAACGCTAACCCGATCACCGTCAAATTACGACAGACGACCCTTTTAGCGTTTAGCTGAAGCTACCTCATAATGGACATAATCAGGGTATTCATCCTCAATATCAATAGACATTATTTTCATTACTTCTCTATGACTCATTTGTTCATTTTTTACAATAGCTCGTTTGGACGGAATACAGGCAGTGAGACACATAGAACACAACATAGGCCCACATTGAATACAGAGACACAAAAAGAATAATATCCCAATTATTACACATAGGATTGTCAGGAACTTCCAACCTCATGTACAAAGCAATGTCCAAAACCACCCCGAAAGTGTCCAAGTGCCATTATCAGGATGTATTTCAGCAGCTATTTTATGCAACTTAGATATTGCGTCATATACAGAAGGTGAATTATCTGGCACATATACACAGCAACTACTTCCGATAATGCGGCATGCTCCTCCACGATCGGCTAATATGACATCCAAAACCATACGATTTTGCAGCATTACAATTCTAGTAATCTGAAGTTCTTCTGTTATGTTTCCTAAAGCGAAGACTGTCTCATTAGCAACAGCCTCTACAACACGCGTCAGTCGTCTTATTTTCCGACTATTTAAAGCA
This sequence comes from Lissotriton vulgaris, assembly GCF_964263255.1. Taxonomy (NCBI): domain Eukaryota; kingdom Metazoa; phylum Chordata; class Amphibia; order Caudata; family Salamandridae; genus Lissotriton; species Lissotriton vulgaris. Next base: position 475,092,969 of record NC_141691.1, read on the forward strand.
GCCCCAACAAACGAAAAGAGACCTAAATTAAAGTCAACATACTGCTGTAGAGAAGTGTCTGTTTGGTCAATCTCATCAAGAACTAATGTTCTTTTCACTCTATTCAATATAAAATCATGGTACAAAATATAATCATTATGATACATAGGCGGGTCAATAAACACAGGGGGTAATACAAAGAATATATAACATGTTCCTAACCATCCTATAGGGAGACAATGATAACCTTTATTCCCGCAATTAAAATATGTGTTTCGTGAGGCCACAAATGTAATGCCATTTGGAGTGTCAAAGGTGAGAGTCGTGTTGCATTCACTTCTGCCTACTGGGATTGTACCTTTATTACGAACACAAAGATCAGCTTTCGTATCAATAACAGTAATCACATGTAGATTAGACATATTTATTTTCCTCTGATTGCTATAAATTCGTGGCGCGGATACGTTGTCAGGACGGTATTCCTCCCATTCAAACTTAGTTCCTTCAGCTTGTGGATAACCATCTCGATCATTGAAGCAAACTTTATTGAGTCGGAAAAGTAGTCCACCTTTCGTTGGCCATCGCAAAGTAAACAAAAGTGTATACCACACATTACAAGAACCATTATGGGAAAACGGGAGAGGGATAAGTGGAGTGCCTCCTTTCTTCTGATGTCCAGGCAACATCCCACATACCCAGCAGTTCGAAGTATTAGTCATATTGTGGGTATGATGCAGAATCTGGATGAAGCTGTTATTCAGATAAGTCTGTCTATGTCGTTCTTCATGATAAGGCAGAGTAAAATGAAAATGTTCAGATGGAATCGGGGTAGTTGGTAATAAATGTTCTCTTGCTGGCACCAGGAGTTCTACTACCCAAGCTATCACAGCTATCACCACAATTGTCAAAACAAATAGTACTGCACCAAGAATTCTCTTGTTTCGCATTGCAGAAGATGCCATAGTTCAAAAGTTCGAAAATGTCTCAAAAAGAAGTAAAAAATAAAAATATGAGTGCTGAGCTCCGAGGTAGCCGTTGGTTTCTTCTCCGAGATTCAAGACGGGTGTCGCTACACTTGGCAGAACAGATCCCCCCCCCTTGATATTCCCGGCTTCCGTTTCACAAACCTGGAGCGGTAACTCAACCAGTCTCGCACAAAACAACTGCTTTTCGTGGTCGTAGATTGTATCTCTCTCTTCCAGAGACAGTGTGGTCTGGGAAGGCTCCCTCCCATTCAATAGACGCAGCAGCTGGGCTCTTCTCTTCGTCCAAGATGTCTCGATAATCAGACAGCACAGTCGGGTTCACCAAGTCCGGAGACACACGGCGGCAGTGAGTGGAGTGCACCCACCGCTTCCTGCTGGTGACTCGCACAGCCGTACGAGTTGCAAGAAGCACTTGCTCGGGGCCACGCCACCTCGGCTCAAAGCTGCTTGTTCTCTCGAAGGACCTGACCATCACATGGTCGCCAGGACGAAGATTGTGAGCCTCTCCAATGGAATTGTCGGGGAGCGCTTCTCGAACCTGTTGATGAATGGAAAGTAAATCATTTGTTAATCGTGCCAAATCATCGTTCATCATTATACAAGGCACATCACATAACAATCGAGGCTTAGGAACTCCCCATATATTCATAGGCCTTCCAAACACCACTTCATAAGGTGTGAGGCCAGTTCGGGAATGGGGCACTGATGGATAGCAATGCTAATGGCAGAGCGTCCGGCCATTTCAAAGACGTGGATGCCACGATCTTTGCTAGCTTTAATTTCAGAGTAGCATTATACCTCTCCACAAGACCTGCTGACTGTGGATGAAATACAGCATGAAACTTCTGCTGAATTCCCAATCCCTTCATTACATATTCCACAATTTTCCCAACAAAATGAGAACCGTTACACTCCACAAAAATTTACAAACACCGTAGCGAGGGAAGTACTCCTTGAGAAAAACCTTAGCTGTTGTCAGCGCTGTATTATCCTTCGTGGGGAAGGCCTCAATCCACTTACTGAAAGCACACACCACCACTAAGACATACTTAAGGTTATTGCAATGCTCAAGCTGGATATAGTCCATTTGTAGTACCTCAAATGGTGCAGTAGGTGGAACAAACCCTCCTTTCGGAGTATACGTCCCTTTTGCAGGATTATGCTGTAAACATATCAGACAGGTCTGCACTACTCTTTTGGCCGCATTGGCAATCTCAGGATGCTCCCAAACTCGTGTTAGCAATCGAGTCATTGCAAGAGCTCCAACATGTGCCAATCCATGTGTCATTTGGACCATCGCTTGCAAGTAAGCTGCAGGCAATTTCCATCTTTCCATATCTTTGCTTCTCCAACAACCCTCATCATCCAGCACTCCCTCTATTGCCCAAGTTGCGAGGTCTGCTTCAGATGCTGATTTCTGAATATCTAATATCTCCTATCAAGCATCATGCCATCGCTCAGCCTATGATTTCACTACATACATTGGTGAGGTATTTCGTAACATAGCAGTTTCCCTCGCTATGCTATCTGCAAAAGCGTTTCCTTGCCCCACTTTGTCAGTCACTTTCTTATGTGCACTGCATTTAATTATTGCCACTTTCTTCGGACAAAGTAATGCATTCAAAAGATCACGCACTAATTCTCCGTGCATGATGTGCACTCCGTGCGAGGTCAAAAACTCTTGTTCCTTCCAGAGTAGGCCAAAATCATGCGCTACTCCAAAGGCGTACCGGCTATCAGTGTAGATGTTCACACACAAGCCAGCACTCAATTCACATGCTCTTGTTAAGGTTATCAGTTCGGCTGCTTTGGCCGGAATCTGTGGTATTCTTGCTGCTTCTACCACTGTCTTAAGTGTCGTGATCGCATATGCTGCGGAAGTTGTACCATCTGGCAGCCTCAAACACGATCCATCAACCCACAGTTCCCCATCCACCTCTGGAAGTGGCGTATCCTGTAAGTCGACACGACCCTTTGTTTGTTCTTCAGTCAGTCAGGAAAACACAATCATGGTGTTCTTCCTCCTGGCCCTCAGCAACTGGATACGGCAATAAAGTAGCAGGGTACAGAGTAGCACATCTCTTTAGTGTGATATGTGGCGCCAACAATGTAAGCTCATATCCTGTTAAACGTGCACTCGTGAGATACTGGGTCTTTGTTTGGTTTAGTAGAGCATCTACCGCATGGGGAACTAACACCAGCAGTTTGTGTGACAAAACTATTCCCTCACTCTGTCGTATGGCCACTGCTGTTGCTGCAACTGCTCTAAAACACCCAGGTATCCTCGTGCTACAGGATCAAGTATTGCGGAAAAATACGCACAGGGTCTCTGCTTATCTCCGTGAGTCTGCACCAAAACTGACAATGCACACCCATCTTTCTCATGTACGTACAATGTGAAAATCTTTGTGTAGTCTGGTGTACCTAACACTGGTGCAGAGCAAAGAGCTTGTCTCAATTGTTCAAAAGCATTCTGGCATTCATCTGTCCATTCAAGGGGCATTGGTGTAGTTTTGGACAATAACGCTAACAAAGACCCCAAACGAAAACCCCATTATCCAAACGAAAACCCCATTATCCACTGCCTACAAAAAGACGTTAAGCCTATAAAAGCACGCACATCTCTCTGGGTACGGGGAACTGGTGTATCTAAGATCGCTTGAATTCGATCAGACGTTAATGCACGCCCCCTCCTTAGACAAAAGATGACCGAGGTAGGTCACCTTTGGTCTACAGTATTGCAGTTTCTTTCTAGATACTTTATGGTTATTCTGAGCAAGAAAGGAGAGTAAAGCAAAAGTGCTCTCTTCGCACTGTTCATGTGTATCTGCAGCAAGTAGGATATCATCAACATACTGGATAAGGGCCACTCCAGTCTGTAAGTCAAAAGAATCGAGCTGTCTTTTTAAGGCCTGGCTATAGATGCTAGGACTTTCTGTATAGCCTTGAGGAACTCGACAAAATCTATACGATTTGTTATTTAATGTAAAGCCAAATAGATATCTGCTATCAGGATGGATAGGGATGGAAAAGAAGGCATTTTTGAGGTCAACCACAGTAAACGTGGTAGCAGTGGGAGGAATCAAGGTAAGTAAGGTGGTAATGTCAGACACCACCGGGTACTGAGGCACTACAATTTTGTTAATTTCCCTCAAATCAATAATAAATTGATAGACTTTGTCATCGGTATCTTTCTTTAAGATCGGAAGAATCGGGCTGTTACAAACATTGTAGGGAACTTCCTCCACTACTCCTGCAATAATCAAATCATGCACAATGTGAGTTAAGGCAATTTCACCTTCCCTAGATATTTTGTATTGTGGCACACGTGGCAAAGACGCACCCTCCTTAACAGTTATTCGAATAGGGGGAATAAGCATCTGTCCCACATCTGTGTCTGAAGTAGCCCATAACGTTTGTGGGAGAGAGGCTAACGCTTCGATTTCTTGCATTGTACACAGTCTCTCTACATCTGGGTAATTATCGTTCAAGATAACCCGCACTCCTTCAGGGGCACAGCGTATCGTTGCTCGGAAGTATTTAAGCAAATCTATACCCATAATATTATCTGGAGTATTTGGTGACAGTAAGAACGGGCACGGACCAAAGAATTTGTCAATATAAAATGTAAGGGGTTGTGACAATGGGCTAAGAGAGGGTGTTCCATCGAACCCTATGGATGTAATCGTTTCGCCAAACAGGGGAGCCCTTGGAACCAAGTTTTTAGGCAGAGCACTACGAGTAGCTCCTGTATCCACCAGGAACTGATCAGTAGAACCCAAAACGCCCGCTGATACATATGGACCTCTTTGATCTACTGGTATTTCAACCGATTCCACACCCCATCCTGCGCACTCCTATGCATGAACATAATTCTGAGATTCCACATTCTCACCCTCAGATATCTGGTACTGATTCCGTTGGTCAAAAGTATTACGATCATCTTGACCACGACCCCTCGCTTCAAACCTGCCACGATCACCTGCTCCACCCCTCGCTCCTGAATAACTATTCTGTGTCCTTCCACCTCCTCGACCCCGCTGATTACGTTGTTCACGAAGTACCGGACAATCTGAAGCCCAATGTCCAAACTCTTTACAGTATGCACATTGATCTTCAGCAATGTCAGTACGACCAGAAGACGCAACATACGCTCCACGCCTGCCTCTATCGTTCCCTCTCAGCTGTGTAGCACGAACCTGAGCCAACATTACTTTCGTCTTCAACTCCTTCTCTTTCTTATCAGTACTTTCCTTAGCCTCCAGTTCCTGACGCTCATAATACTGAGCCATAGTTAATAGATAAGCAGGGGTCGCCGTGGTCCAAGAACTCTCACTAGTCTTCAAACGTTTTGCAATCTCCGGTAGGAGATTAGCCACATACTTATCGACGAACAAATGCCTACCCATATCGTCTGTTAATAATTGCCCGCTGTAATCATGGAATGCTTCCTCGAAACGAGAGAAAAAGTCAGACACCGACTCATCCACTTTCTGCTTACAAGAAGCTAGCATAGTCCAATCAATTTTTTCAGGGGGTACAAGCGTTTTTAATTTATTTAAAATAGCAGTTGGGAGATCTAATATTAATTGACACGGCTTACATGCAGGCTCCCTGTCTAAATCAGCTTGAGCTAAAACTTTCCAATCCGCCCCCAAGGTCGCTTGGTCATCAAACTTACGAATAGCTCTCCACATATCAGGGGGCAATATTAACCCAAAGAAAAGATCAATATCAACTAACGTCATAACACACGAAGAAATAGCCCCTTCCACTCCTTCATAGAAAGCTGCTGGATTTTTACGCGGATCAGGTAAAGCATTTTTCAGTGCCATAACATCTGCTCTATTCCAAGGTGTATAAACCCAATTATATACGAAATAACCCTTGGCATCCCCGGACAATTTATCATCATTTGTACCTTGCCCTTTAGGAGGGACAAACAAAGGTGCGGCTTCACGCATAGGCATAACATGAACTGCAGAACTCTCATCTGTTCCAAAGATAGAACATTCTTTGGATTGCTACGTCGATCCCGGCGCAGGTACATCTGATGCTTTTCTTGCGTCCCGTAATCTTGACGCCTTATCCCATAGCTGGACCAACCGATGGAAAAACCCGTCCGTATCTGCAATAACAAATAAACCTTTACGCATATTCTCACGACTAACTGATATATCCTTAGGCTCTAGGTCAGTCGAATGTTTCCTAAACCGATCTACAACTTCATCTCCAAACTGACTCAAGAAATACAGCCGTTCTCGTTCGGACCACTTACTCATTTCATCATTAATCTCTGACATAGTTATTTTATTCAAATTTAGTTTACGGGCAAAACTGCGCAATTCCGCAGCCTCACTAGCACTTAGCCTCATACTCTTACTCCCTTGACCATCTCCGTCCGAGTCCTCGTCTGGGGCCGTAGGCAGAACATACGGAGGCGGGCACCGATCTAATAATGAAAAATCATCAACTTCATTAGTAAGGACAGGATACAGAGGACGCCGAATAGGGAATTGACCATTCATTTGCAAATTGCGTTCCCGTGTCTACCTGTCTTTCTTTTCCTGCAACTCTTTCTCCTCCAGCTGTAAAGCCTTATCCCGAGCAGCCTTTCGCTGTTCTTTGTCCGCCAAGGCTATTTCACGCTTCATTCGTTCACGCACTGCTTTCTGCCACATTCGCACACAATCAAACATATCTTCTCTAGACCTACGTTGAAACAAACATTGCTCCACATACTGAACCTTTTGTAAATCAAACGACCCATGTAGTGGCCATTGCAACTCTGGATCAGCTTTAGTATACTTATTCCATAATTTACTGTATAGAATAGGGGGAACGCTGAATTTGATGTACATTTCCCGATTGGGAGTCCCCTCTGGGGGGGCTGGCTGAGATTCATTTCATCGATAATTGGTACCATTTCCAAGACAGCACATTCCTCGGAGTGTGCTTAAAACAGGCATGTAAAAATATCACAGAAACGCGATATCACAAAAATGGCACTTAATATACTCCACACAAATGTGCCGTTCAAACAAAAACAAGTTTAGAGAAATCTCTCTACATGCCTGCCTATGTGAAGTGCACTGCACATATAGTTCAAATCTTAGAATCAAATGTTAGCTAACTCAAAACATATTCAAAGAGCCACAGTAAGCGTCCGTAGACTATCTTACCAATCACAAGCTTACCAAATTCTCAGATATCCAGATTCCAACTGCCAAGGTCTTTAACTGAATCAGCCAAACCGGCACTGTACGACAACTCAAACGAGCAGGATCTAAGTCGAGGACCGGCGCCACCTGGAAGGTCAGATCAGAAGGAAAGGAAGAAAACACCGTGGGTGCCAAGACTCGGGTCACTCAGTGGCAGCGTACGCGTCCATGGCGAGTATCCAATCCTTCGTCACGACCTCTCCTTCGGGCATCCGAGTCGCCGATGAGTCCCTTCGTGGTCACCAATTTGTGGTATCGGGTTCTCCAGGCCTACATATTCGGCAAAACCCACTACACCATAATAAAGATGTTGGCACGGAAACTGAAAAATGCAAAAGACAAGTTTATTAAGACCCCATGGGGTGGTGGTACATTCCTACTGCACCCTTCGGTAATGCAAGAAGTATCACACCGAACATCGGTGCGAGACCTCTTTTGTACAGTTTTACAGTAATAAAAAATGTAGGCGGAACACATTAACAAAGTTTTAGGTACATATATGGTCATTTTTAGAACACAGCCAACTCATGGGAGGGGTTACAACACCACTGGTCAGTTTGGGGGGACATTCCTAAGTGATGACTATCCAATGGTCCTAAAGGGTTCAACTGCGGGCTTGACCAGTACTAAAAATAGCCTGTTGCTGGGCAAACTCAAGTGATCAGTGATACAGAGGAAGGACAAACGGGCACGCTAGCCACGAGGAGATGCATTCATATGAAATGGCCGCTGGTACATTCAAAATGGCTTCTGACAACCATAGTGAAGATAAGGGGAATTTGTGTAGCAAAGCTTAACGCTAACCCGATCACCGTCAAATTACGACACACATGCTTAAGACAGTTGTTATATTTCTTCACCAACCAAATCTTGTATCTGCAACATTTGCAAACTCCAATTGACGATCACCTGATATATCCATCTCAAGAATGACATCATCTAGATACCAATGGACCCATGGATATGGTGCTCTATTTTTGTACTTTCCCTGGAAATCTTTCAGCAAGTCATAAACTCAATAAGGTATAACAGGGCACCTTCCCACCAAAGACTGAAAGTTTCCACATTGATTTGTGCAGGTCCTCCCATTTGGATCAATGGCAAAATACATGCTGGAGGTCATTAAGTTTCTTGGCAAAACTGGAATGTCTGAGTCATCCCAAGACTGAATGATATGATCACAGAATTACACTCCGAATGCGCTATCAACACAACACAGACATGGAATTACTTCCAACTTGAACATGACTTGAAAAGTGAGCTTGTCCCCACACCATATGCTCTACAGACTTGCCAATACTCACCAACTAGGATACTATTATGGAGGACTGATGTCTTGCTTCAATGTAACGTTTATCTCTTCGACTGAACCGGAGCTGCACCCCTCCTCCCCAGCGCCTTGAGACCCTCGCGGGTGAGTACCGCGCTTTATAAATCTCCTGATTGATTGATTGAGTTTTACTCAAAGCCTAAGGAACATGTCCCGAGACTACCTTGGTAAAGACAGCTTTCTTGAGACTTAGAAGAAGAACACAGTCTTTCCCACTTCCTTAATCACTACAGGAGACTTTGTGAAGCAAGATTTATTGTGGCCCTATTGATACTGAATCCTGTCCATCTAAAAGACACCAGTTAATTCCCAGATTAATTGTGTTGGAGATACTGTGACAAGAAATGTGATAGGATGTTTACCCTTTGCTCCTGACTGTGACAGCACTCCTCTTGGCCATCACTGTGGCTGATTTCAGTGTTTATGTGTTTGAAGCCAGCTCTAAACTAATGCTATTGCATCAGAGATACCAGGGGTGACACCACGGTGGCATAGATAGATCACCACATCTCTTGCAGTATCAAAACATTGCATAAAGAGACACTGGAGATCCTCGCATGTAGACAGTCATCAATAATGGTTGTATAAGCAGGTGAAAATGACATCACCTGAGAGCATAGTATAGAGGATGCAAGATCAGCTTTCTGTAATTTATAAGTTTTAGAGTGGAGCCATACAACTCAAGATCGGGAATATTATTGATTGATGGCCCATGCATCCATTTAACTATGCTGGTTCTTACTTTACTTGTTACATGATGATTTCCCACCTGCACACTTGGATGTTGTCCAGATGGTCACCCAATGACCCAGTGCTGTATCCCTTGGCTTTCTGTATAGTGTTTTATGATGTGGTTTTACTTTGTTTTCCAGGGAGGAGGCACCCTATTCTATGTCAGTGCCCTTGTCCCAGTTATTCCTCTCCCCTTTGCCCACTCTCCCAGTCCCCTTTGTATACCCTCACTCCCGCACAATTAATTATTCACTTTTGAGATGTCGCTGGAAGCAGTATGCACCTTCTTAGGTTTCTTTAGTTAGAGAGATATTTTATTTCTTCTTAAGATTTGTTATATGGTTGTATATTGGTTAGTTGCTTTTTAAATTTATTAATAAAGAAATTGATCAGAAAGCTAATAGATGCCTCTAATCCTTCACAGTACAAAACAGTGACGGGGTCAAAGTGCATCCTATTCTTTTTCTTAAAATAGCACTTTGTTACTGAACATCCTAATGTCACTAACAAGTACTGTTTAATACTCCGCCTCCCCCCATTCAGTTCCAAAGCCTCTGAGATCATATGCTGCGTACCCCAGGGATCCTCCCTCAGCCCAACGCTGTTCAACATGTACATGGCCCCGCTCGCACACGTAGCCAACAGCACGACCTCAACATAATCTCCCACGCAGATGACACTCAGCTGAACCTCTCTCTCACCAAGGACCCCATCATCGCCAAAGCCAACCTCCACAAAGGAATTCAGGCCGTCACCGACTGGATGAAGACTAGCTGTCTGAAGCTGAACTTGAACAAGATGGAGGTCCTCATCCTCAGCTCCAACCCCTCAACTTGGGACGACTCCTGGTGGCCGACGGCACTGGGGGCAGCCCCGAAACCCAACGGCAACGCACGCAACCTGAGAATCATCATCGACTCAACGCTCTTGATGACCAAGCCAGTCAACACCGTCTCCTCCTCGTGCTTCAACACCCTCTGAATGCTCCGCAAGATCTACAGATGGATCCTGACTGATACAAGAAAGACAGTCACCCAGGCCCTTGTCAGCAGCCGACTCTATGCAGGAGCCCCAACCAAGCTCATCAAACGACTACAAGCGCCAGGATACCTGCCAGGTGACAGCCGCGCTCTACAAATGTTTTAAATAAATAAATAAATAAACAAGCATCCAAAACGCCTCAGCACGACTGATCCTTGACGTACCACGCCACGGCCACATCACCCCCCACCTGAGAAACCTGCACTGGCTCCCTGTCAACAAGAAGATATCCTTCAAGCTCCTCATCCATGCACACAAGGCACTCCACAAGACCGGCCCAGCCTACCTCAACAGACGGCTCTCGTTCTACATCCCCAACCACCAGCTACGCTCCGCCAACCTCTCACTTGCAACCGTCCCACGCATCCGAAGAACAACCACCGGTGGGAGATCCTTCTCCCACCTTGCTGCCAAGACATGGAACACCCTCCCACTGAGCCTACAACAGACCTGGCTGATCGATCAGTTGCGCCTCCCCCCCAGTGCCTTGAGACCCTTGCAGGTATGTAGTTTGCTTTACAAATGATTGCTTGATTGATTGATTGATTGATTGAGTGTTCAGCTGCAGAAAAAAGACAATGTTATGTCATCAATTTAGTTAAACTCTAGCAAATAAAATAAATTACATGTGTAGGAAATTCAGATTTCCAGACAAGCAAAAAGAAATGAATAAACAAAATATTCCACTTTTGGACCGATTATAAATTGGACTCAGTGGTAGGCCCAGGTGGGGAATATCGAACCTTATTGTACCGGCTGCAAAAACCAACCGATAAAATGTGTACAGGATTGGGCTGTAAGTGCTGACACGCACCCCTCCCCCCCTCCCCTCCTCCCACTCCAATGGCACATTTGGAGCATGCGCCCCCAAGCAGGCCATATCATTTCCTGGCTACTAACACCCACCCCACACCACACCTTACCGCTTGCAGAGATATCCCATCCACCATGAAAGTGATCAGAGTTTTAAAATTCAGCTTGACAGACAGATACGTGAAGATGTACATTTGTGGGCACGGTCACTGGAACTTATGCAGTGAAAGATGAACCACAAATACAGTAATTCTGCAACTGGAGGCTCACTGGGGTAAGATTAGATGACTAAACGCTGGCCAGGAATTTGGTCCCAAGCAATCGCCACTGACAGATATTCTTTCAAGCATTTCTTACACCAACTTGTTGTTTTTTGCAGGTGTATATTCTTCTGTTCTATTTTGTCTCTTTTAGTTGAAATGATTGTGGAATGTTGTTGTTCTACAGTTGTGTGCAATCCTGCAGGCATCTTTGTGTACACATTGAAATTCTGTTTGTACTGAGCTGGGAGGAGCACAGGTGTGTGAGTGATTGTTTTATATAAACCTGTTGGTAATTCCTAGGGAAAAGGACAGGGAGCTGTCATAAAAACGTCAGGCCAAATCATGCACTTTTAATAAGTATCACTTTTTTGCACTTGCACATATAATGAAGGTTCTGTTTACATTGAGTAACTAAAATGACAGAGATAAAGTGAAGTTATATTTTTACCTAGAGATTTGCGTGGTTCCTTTATTTCCAGGGAACCTCCGGCATTTCCCCCACATTTAGGGCCAGATGTAGGTAATTCATATTTACAGACTCTTAAATACCGAATTTTATCGATTCGGTATTTAAGAGTCGGTAAATATGAAGGGGGGAGATGTAGGTAATTCGAATTTAAAAATTACTGAATCGGTAGGATTCGGTATTTACCGATTCGGTAAATACCGAATCGGTATTGCTCATTGATTCCTATGGGCCATGAAGCCCATAGGAATCAATGGGCAATACCGATTCGGTATTTGCTGAATCGGTAAATACCGAATCCGGCAAGGGTGCAGGGGGTGTCACTTTGACACCCTCTAGCACCCCAATTCCGGACTTGTGTGCCATGTGACACACAGACATGCCTTTAGGCATGCACACCTGAATTCGGTATTTTACCACCCAGTTGGATTGGGTGGTAAAATACCGATTCTTAAGGGCCTGTGACACTCTTAGGCGTGTCACCTACATGTGGATTTACCGAATCGGTAAAATTACTGATTCAGTATTTTACAGAATCGGTAAATTTACCGATTCGGTATATTTACTGATTCTGTAAAATGATGGCCCCTACATGCCAAATCCTAAATACCGGTCGGTAACGGCCGAAATCGGCCGTTACCGACCGGTATTTTCTCTCCTACATCTGGCCCTTGATCCTTTATTCGATATCGTAATTTATATTTGCTGTTTTGTGTACTTGTGGTGTTGTATCTCTGTGGGAAAAAGTTCCAATTCCTCAGGCAGGCATAAAAAAAGATCCAAAATAGGTTTAAGAATAAATCCTGACACGTTTTTATTTAAACAAATACTATCTACCACTGAATATCTATTTGCTGAAAATGGGTCATTGTCGACTAATGAACCTCAGGAATAAGTGCTTGTATTATTTGGATCATTTTATCCTTTTAACTTTAATTCCCTTTCATTATTTTCTTCCCTTTATTTAATTTCTCCGAGTTTTTTGAGTGTGGGAAGCAGTTATACAATTACTACACCTACGCATATGAATTTCAATCTGTTTAAGACAAAAATAATTGATATGCACCATATAAAACGTAGTGCATTTTTACTCAAAAGTCAAATATCCTTAAACAGGGTTCGATATGCTCTCGACCTCTAAATCAAAGCTAGTTTTATATGGGATTTAATATCACAATTCGCCCACTTCTGAGCATCGCATAACATGCGTTACATTACTCAATGCAATTGTACTCAGTTTACTATTCTCAGAAGGATGGAAAGCATAACTGTCCTGACTAGATTTGGAATGGATAACACGTAGACCTCTGAAGATGTCAGCCATCATTCACCTCTCAGATCTTTCTTGCCCAGACCTATGGATTGTGTAAAGGGGGCCGAAAAAAAGTATATTTTAAGAAAAACTGCATGCTTGAAATAATAGGACAATATTGAAACACCAGTTTCCCTCCCTTCTTTCCTCCACTTGGCATAATTTTCCCCAGTTAGTTTAGTGTGGGAGGCATTTATATAATTGCTCAAACCTACGCATGGAATAATCACTCTGTTCAAAAAGTCAAGAATAGATGTGCACAATGCAAGGCATCTTTAAGCAAAAGTAAAATAGTCTAAGGCTAGTTTCGGAATGTCTTTGAGCTCTACATCAAAATTCAGTTTTAAATAGGGTGCCTACCAAGCCTGCCTTTTCTAAGCACTGTTAATAACGTGGTACATTTACGCACTGTAATTGTACTTGATTCACGATTCTCAGAAAGATGAAAGCAAGGCTCTGCCAGAAAGAGAATGTACGTCATCAATATCACTGCAAATGTCAGTGGTGAAGATCTATCTGCCTAAGCATTTTTATCAGTCTGAAGGAGGTAATATAGGATGGAACCTGGAAAAATGTCTATAAAAAGACATTTAATATGGTGTTTGTGGTGGGGCCGTCCTGGTGGTGAAGGGGCCCACTGAGAGAGGCTTATAGGCGAAGTAGGAGGCACACAACACAAAGACAGTTGCACAGTGGTATAAGTGCATGGGCTGGAAAGACCCTGAGTGGTCTCTACCCTTTTAATATATAGCATATGGCCATGCCTGGCCAGAGGATGTACAAGGTGCATTTACGGGGTGTAGTCCCCATGTGAGAGTAGTAAGTGGGCTATTACATCCTGTGATAACTAGGGGTCTCTAGTTGGCAAGGGCTTGCACCTTTGTCCAAATAGGGATCCTTCTTCCTAGTCAGGATAAGGGAGTTACACTCCTAAAATAACCCCTGCTCACCCCCTTGGTAGCTTGGCATGAGCAGTCAGGCTTATCTCAGAGGCAGTGTGTAAAGCATTTGCACATAACCATCAGTAATACAATGTAAGCGCTACAAAAGGACACCACATAAATTTAGAAAAATATCCAATATTTTATATAGTTCAAACAAGACCAAATACGATAAAAATCCACCATACAGTACTTTAAAAATAGTTAATTCACCAGATGTCTTTAAATGGCAAAAATACATTGAAAACACAGTTTGTACGAGTCAGGAGCTCGGTCTGAGCCTACCGCAATGCTGAAAACAACTGAGTCTCGCAGTTCCTGCTGACCATGTTGGTACGGGCCAGCAACAGTGTAAACAGATTTGTTAACAGTACCTTTCTTAGTGCGGCTCCCATGGAGGTGCGAGTCGGTCTTCCGATCCTTCGCGGTTGCGATGCAAAGTGGAAGCGGTGCATGGGGCGGTGTCCTCCCGATGCAGATCAAGCAGCGGCTCGGTGACCATCGTCCAGACGGCGTCGGTGAGATGAAAGACTTACAGTGCAGGCCAAGGCAGTGCTCGATGCGGTGCTGGCAGGTTGCGGTGCAGGTGACAGAGCTGGTTGTGGCATCCATCGCGGTTACGGTGAAAAGTGAAAGCGGTGCAGTGTGCAGTGTCCTCGAGCTGACTGCATCGGTGAGACCAAGACGTGTGGTGCAGGGCGAGACTGTGCTAGATGCGGTGCTGGCAGGTTTCGATGCAAGCGACAGAGCGGCTGGCGGCAATTGGTGCTGGCGAAGCCGGATAGCTGTGTGTGACCAGGCGGTCCTGGGGGTCGTGCCAGCGGCGATCGTGTCGGTGAGACCAGGCCAATGAAGTGAAGCGAGGCAGTGCGGGCTGCAGTGCCTCTCGATGCGGTGCAGGCAGCGGCTTGGTGACGATCTCAAAGCACTCAAAGTCTGGGTTTAGTTGTGGATAAAAATGAGCACTGAACACCCACACTGCAGTGTACTTGGAAGAGCCTGTATTTGGCAGGTTTTAAAACAGCTTATGGATATTCTCACCTGTGTAGTGGAGCAGGGGAGATTGTATGATAGCCTCATTAGTCTCACGGGTTGCGATGAAGTATTTTTCTAGCCTGTCAACCCACATCTTCAAGCAAGGTTACGCAGTAGCTGGGTCAGTGAGCTCTCTCAATGGCTGTAGCGCTGCCAAAAGTATGTGTTGTGGGGTTGGCTATACTCTGAGTGTGCTTTGCTGGGGCGCGGCATTGGCATCGTCCACATGATGAGTTGCTTAGTCGTTGTGGCCTTGGGCATGGGGACCAATGCTGAGGATGGTGTGCAGGTGGTATTGTCTTCTGTTGTCTTCTAGTATGTAGGAACCAAAAGCTCTTTGCCTGCCTCCTTTTTGTGGTGTGTTAACACTCTCTACTGCATGCTGTTTCGGTCTCAGAGCCTGCTTTTGCCAATGTTTGATGTTGTCCTTTAAAATTTATTTATTTTATTTTCCCAATTTGGTTTATCCAGTGCTTGTTGTGGTGTCACCTTTAGAGTTGAACCCTCCTGTTTTCACTCCTTCTCCATTTCTCTAGTGCCTGATCGGTTGCAGTCTTGAGAGAGATACGGTAGCTGTACCCCTCCATCTGGAGAGCGCAATGCCCAGTCTGGTACCTGAAGGCTTGCCGTCTGCAGTCTGCAGCAGCTTGTTGTCACATCCACAGGGCGAGGGTTGCACCCAGGGTCATGGTGGGGTCGGCGTGTGGTCTGGCAGCTGGGAAGCTCTGGCAGCAGAGAGGAAACGCAGGGAATAGTCAGCAGTGTAGCGTGTCACAAGCGCCCAGGCTAGGTCTCTCCAAGTTATAGGCCTGAGATCAAAGCACGTGCTGCCTGCATGTCGGGGAGGAGCACTCCCAATGCTCGTTGTGCAGGACTACTGAGAGGAGGCACACGTGGTAGACCCTCATCACCAGTGTTCCGAGCCACCCTGGTGGTGAAGGGGCCCACCGAGTGAGGCCTACAGGTGAGGTAGGAGGCAAACAACAGAAAGAAGAGTGACACAGTGGTATAAGTGTATGGGCTGGGAAGAACCTGAGCGGTCTCCGACATTTTATTATATAGCTTCTGGCCATGTCTGGCCAGAGGATGTGCAAGAAGCGTTTCCGTGGCATAGTCTCTGTGGGGGAGGGGTTGGTTGGCTATTACAATGTTGATATAATCAGATAAAGGCATAGTTTCAAAGGACATACTTCAAAGCCCATCATATATGTAAGGAAGGCGATAGCCCGGAGTTCAAAGTGTTCACATGTAAAGAGCACCCACATCATTACCACTGATAAATCATCAGTTCATATATTAGATTCAATTGTTACAAATACATGTCTTATTTTTTTACTCAGTTGATTATTAGCACCTCTTTCACCATTTGCCCGTTTGGATTCCGTTTTCACTGCAGAGAGTAATCCTCATTGTAAACTTTATAACTTGGGGTCTCTTCAGTGTGACAAGGTCCTTCACTGTAAGCATCACTAGTGAACTCTCAAATGTAGCAAACCATCAAATGGTGTCTGATGTACTTGTGCATACTTTATATCATGGTGGTTTGGATGGTGGCAAACATCTTTTCATTCAAATAAATAAATGTAGGAGGCAAGATGGCCGCTGACAGACCGTAGGAGGCAGCAGCTCCTGACCACTCTCCGGTAGTTAAAGGCTGGGAACACGGCTTGGATGAGGAGAATCGAGTGATATGGTGCATTTTATGTGACTAAAATCAAGTAACAGTTAAAGAATGCTGAAGTAACTCAGTTGTGTCACATAGCGGGATGCTCAAGGACCTGATCAACTGGTTTGACTTAGCGGAGTGGCCTTTTACGTAGACGTATGTTAGCTCTGAGAGAGAGCCGTACACCTTTTGGCAGACATTTGGAACAGTGATTGAAGAGACGCTCCAGCGACTCCAGAATACTTGGCATACTGGGAAGCAACTCATGGCTCCGAAAGTAATGAAGGTAGTTAAGGATATGGCCGGAAGAGAGCAATAGGATCTACAAACAAGCGACTCTGAGATTCCAGCATCAAATCTCAGGGCGAAGGCGCGACACAGAGCCCAATTGCGGAGAGAGGCTGCCAGGATACGCGAAGAAGAGAAACTGTCTGCAACGGAGAAGAGAAAACAGGACAAAGATACAGAAAGGAGGAAAAACAGGAAAAGGACTTACTAAGAACATGGACGCCGGCTCTGAGTCTTCGAGGGAAGCTACCCTGCGGCAGCCAACACTGTTTGAGTCATTCCCGGTGCTAAGAATTGAGAATGCGCCCGTGAATGCCGCCGGATCGAATGGCTTTGACGGGTCAGCTGGTGTTACAGAGCAGCTGACCTCATTGAAAGATGTAGCCAAGGCTGTGCTTCTAGAGGCTGAACTGGATCCGGAGGGTGACGTCAACGAGACGAGGTGTGTGGTGCAATCCGGAGCTGCAGCTGCGGTGAGTCAGGGGGAAGAACGGCATGACACAGTGGGAATTAGCAGCGGCTCATGGAGAGGGTCGACGGCAGGCAAGGAAGCAGTCCCGGAACTTGAGAATGGAGCACTCGCCTTAGAACGTGGGGAAGTCTATAATAGAAAGGGGCTCCCAGAGGTGACGGCAGATCAGGAGCACACAGCTGACTTAATAAAGATAAATACAATGCTTGGAAGCACAAGGGAGGAAATGGGGGAAACGGATCCACAGAACAATGATCCCGCAAGAGAAGCCTTCTTAGAGGCCGAGCCTCAGTCTACAGTATTGACACTTGAGAATCAACTCCAGACGGGTAAGGAACAAGAGGGGGGTAGTCAAGTGACTAAGAGCACATTGATAACTGAAATGACACAGCAACAACACTAATCTCCTGGCAATAAGGGAACAATAGGTAAACCCACCTTAATTAACTCAGGAGATAACCTCGTAGATAATTCAGCAGATAAAACAAGTAAGGTTAAAAATGGTATCAAGGATAATACCTCCAAGGGAGTTCCAAATAGCTCTCAAGCAATGACTGAGGGGGCGGATAAGGGGGATGCCGATAATAGGAAATATCATCTGCCTGCAGCTACTGGTTCACCTAGCGATGACTGTTTTTTTACTGGAAATGACGATGATAAGGAAGATAATGAGGAGAATGAGGAGGAGGAGGATGAGATCGAAGAGTCAGATCTAAGTCATAACTTATCTATTAACTTAGATGATTCATCATCACCCACGGAAAGTGGCTCGGAGGTATCACAGATAGATACTTCAGAGCTAGAAACTGAATCTGAGTCAGAACATAATACTGTATTAAAACGAAATCAAGTGAGTAAGCCAAGCAGAACCAAGGGAAGGACCCGTAGAAGAGCAAAGAAGCGGGGGAGCATAGCACAGTCAGGTGTGGCTAAAAAACTGGATTGGGATTATGCAGCCACCTCACAGCTGTACCAGGAGAGCGCGGCCGGCGGCTCTGTACAACCAAATAAATTGCAGGCTCAGGCACAGACCCAGGAGAAAGACTATGCAGCAAGTTTTGATCTTTTGTTTTCAACCCTAAAGCAGATTCAGGGGGAGGCTCGGAGGGAGAGTCAAAGAGCTAAGCATGCAAATAAGAAAATACAAGGGTCTCTGCGTAAAGTTGATAAAATGTATGTGGAAATGTCTGGTAGACTGGTGGAAGTGGAGGAGAGGACAGGCAAGGTAGAGGATGAAGTTGTAAAGCTGCGGGAGTATAGAGACGAGCAGGAAAAGATCTCATCGGATGTCTTGTGGAAGCTCGAAGATTTCGAGAATAGACAGAGGCACAACAATATAAGACTGCTCGGTATTGAGGAAGGGAAGGAGGGGGCGGATGTACGTGCCTTTGTTGTAGAGTTGTTGAAAGGAGCTTTCCCGGAGATGGATAAGTGGGATTGGGACAAGGAGGTGCAGCGGGCACACCGTTTTCCTTTGACGCAAAGAAAAAATACAGGCTCTAAATCGAGGGCCATATTAGTGTATGTGGGAAATTTTTTGCTAAGAGAGGAAGTAATCAGAAAGGCAAAGCCAGTGGCCAAACGTTCATATAAAGACATAATTTTTTTTGCTCGCCCAGACTTCTGCCACACTACCGTGGCGAGAAGGTGGCGCATGAGGCAGTTAATAATACCCTTCCAAAATGTGGGATGTGAGGTATACCTGATGTTCCCCTGCCGACTCAAAGTTGGCTTTAATGGCCAGTTTAGGTTTTTTTTTCTCTGAAATAGTGGCACAGGAACACTTGACTTACTTAAAAGAAGGGAAGGCACAAAGAGATGGAAAAGCGCAGAGTGACAGGGCTGCAGCTATAAGGCAAACCGCTCATGTGACACAAAAAAAATGAAGGATGCCAGAGCAAGTGAGGGAGGGAGCAGCATGGATAACCCTGGCGATGTAGGATCAAGAAAGGGATACTGAGATGTTGTGAGAGTGGAAGGGGAGAGGCTTTCTGGGGGGGGCTCGGCTGTCAGACATAGGTCACTATTGACCTGTTTGCCAGTAGGGGTGGGAGGGAGGGCAGGAGTCAGGGGGGGTGGGAGGGGGGGTACAGGGCACGGTACAGCAGCAAAAGGTAGAATCACTT
Source organism: Lissotriton vulgaris (assembly GCF_964263255.1). Taxonomy (NCBI): domain Eukaryota; kingdom Metazoa; phylum Chordata; class Amphibia; order Caudata; family Salamandridae; genus Lissotriton; species Lissotriton vulgaris. The sequence goes on from NC_141691.1 coordinate 475,112,640, forward strand.
ACAGAAGTAGAGGTGGGAGAAAGAGGAGACAAGATAAGTGATTTGTGGCTGAAAGGAAGGAAAGGCCTAACTGGTGGGGGGCACAGATTAGAGAAAACAGGAAATAACGAAAAAATAAATAAATTGTGCAAATATATGAGTATATATGGCAGCAAAACAATGAATTACTTATGGGGACTAGATATGTAACATGGAACGTGTGCGGTTTAAACGATGCTCAGAAAAGGTTAAAGGCTTCAGTGTTGCTAAGGCAAATTAATGTGGATTTTATGAAACACATGTTATGACTTTGCAAGAATTTTATTTGAAACAACTGGGTTTTCAGGTATTAGCAAGTTCACAGCAAAGCGTAAAAAAAAGGGGAGTAGCTATACTATCCAGGAATAAAAATTTGCTCTTGAGAAAAAAAGCACAAGATCAATGGGGGAGATGGGCAATGGTTGAGTGTATGATAGACGGGGAGTGGACTACGCTGATAACTGTGTACGGGTCAACCGAGGATGACCCGGAGATCTTCCAATTTTTAGATGTGGAATTAGCTGCCTGGGCACCCAGAATTATCATGGCAGGGGATCTGAATATCAATGGTGCTGATGGCCTGGGCTTGGGCTCATTTGGTAAATATTAAGGTAGAAAGAGGCGTGTATGTCATGCCCTACAGGGATTAGTTGTAAATAGCGCTCTATCCGATGTCTGGGGAAAAAGAAGGGTAGGAAATAAGGGTTTTACATATTATTCTGCCCCACATAAAATCTGTGTAAGATTGGATTATTTTTTTGTTTCAAACACACTCTTATCGGAATCAAGGATAGAAAGAATCCCACGGATTTTAAGTGACCATAATCCCCTAATCCTTATAACAACAAAGTCAGTAAACACTAAACAGCAAAGAGTGTGGACTTTTGAAAGAGGGTTGCTGCAGGAAGACAAATATGTGGATCACATGAAAATATGGATTAAAGAATTTTTTGAGAATAATAGAGATAGTTCTTCTGTAGGGGTAGTATGGGATGCCTTTAAAGCGGGGGTCCGGGGGGAGACCCTGAGTTTTAATTCCTATAAGCGTAAACAGGAGCAGAAGAGGAATATAGAACTTGCAAAGGCAGTACTTTAGGCTGAAGAGAAACTAGAGGAGTGTATTATGAGTGTAACCCGACTAGATAATGCAATGATGGAACTCCTAAAAGCGAACGGGGATGCTGAGGGAGACATCGCCAGAAAGGCTGCAAAATTATATACAACAAAAAGAGAGAAATGTCACGAATTTAGTGAAACAGTAGGTAGAACCTTGGCTGTACGAACAAGGCAGCAAGAAGCGTTAGATACTGTGAGGGAGATCAGGGATACCTCCGGTAGGATTTATACAGAATCAGAAGAAATAAGGGAAGTCTTCAGAAACTTTTATGAGAAACTGTATGATGAACCGATAAGGAGAGATGTCAGTAGAATTAGAGATTATTTACAAGAAATTCCGGTGGTCATGTTCACGGGTGAGGAGGCAGAAAGCTTGGAAGAGGTTCTTCAGGGGGAAGAAATAAAAAACGCTATCTCGAACCTCCCCTCTGGAAAAGCTGCAGGCCCGGACCAGATTCCAATAGAATTTTACAAAGTATTTTGGGATGTCTTAGAAGTTGATATAATCAGGACAATGCAACAGGCGCAGATAGGTGACTCTATACCCGGGTCATGGGGGGGGAGCTGAAATAGTGATAATTTTAAAAAAAGGGAAGCCTCCGGAAGAACCTGGGTCATATAGGCCCATTACATTGATGAATACTGACACTAAAGTCTTCTCTAAAGCATTAGCAAAAAGATATGCCAAGATAATAGATAGGGTGGTGAGTAAGAACCAGCATGGTTTTATACCTGTTATTGTTATTGCATTTCTTATATAGCGCCAGAATCGACCCCCGAAGGGGTATCTCCGCGCTTGCCTTGGGAACCGTCCTGGTTTTTCCCTGTGAGATAGCCCCTACAGGGCATCCCCAAGGTGAAAGCCAGGCATCCCGCCGCGGGGGGCCGTTGTGGAGATTAAGCAAGCTTAATGCCCAGAGTTGCATAGTGTGAACCCATGATTAGGTCAGGCACCGAAGCGAGAATTATCGAGTCCGTGGACATTTGAGCTCAACACCCTGCCGCGTCGGGAATCGAACCCTGGTCCCGGGTCTGACCTCTGCTTCAGGGTCTGCCTGTTCTAACCAGTGAGCCACACTTCTCCACTTGGAAGGGGCACCACCCATCATACGCGCAAGGTGATAACTTTATTCGATGCTGCAGCAGTCTCAGGGGACCCGATGGCGATCATGTTACTAGATGCGGAAAAAGCATTCGATCGGGTCTCCTGGGACTATCTGTGGCATACCATGGAAAGATCAGGGGTTAAAAAAAGATTTATCAAAGCAATCCAGGCATTATATGTAGACCCAGTGGCCTCAGTACGAGTGAATGCGGGGACTACAGCACAGTTTCAGATAAGGAGAGGCACGAGGCAAGGTTGCCCTTGCTCCCCATTGCTATTTGCTATGTATATGGACCCACTGATCCGGAGAATAGAGATTTGCGATCTAATAAAATCATTACCTACATGAATTGGCCACTGTAAAATATTAGCATACGCCGATGACGTTGCAGTAATTACACCAACTCCAACGGAGGCTATTGCCCAAGTGGAAATTGAGGCTTTGAGGTTTGGAGAAATCTCGGGATACAAACTCAACACCACCAAGACGCAGATAATTAAAAATAGTTATACTACCTGTGCAGATAGCCGAGTTACTCAAGCAGGAACATATCTGGGGGTGACTATCTCGGCTGATTTAGATTGCTTAGTGGAAAAGAATATAACACCCCTAATTAATAAAGTGCGGAAGGACCCGGACAGATTAGATAACTTACACTTATCGAATGTGGGGCGGACGAACGTAGTAAAAATGTTGGTCTTACCTAAGTTCCTTAATTTTTTTAGAGCAATACCTTTACTATTTGAGACCAAGTTGTTTAAGAGGATTGAAGACTTGATTAATAGATTTATATGGGCAAAGGGGAAGACCAGGAGAGCACTTAGGTTTATGACACTTCCACGGGAGAGGGGTGGGTGGGCACTGCCAGATTTAAAGTTTTATTATTGGGCAGCAGCTTTGCAAAATATGGTTGGCTTGGTGGGGGGGGCAGAATTTGAAGGATGGAATGAGCTGGGATCATTGGCAATATATGGTTTGATATTGGGGCCAGAAGCGGAGAATGTGTTCTTAAGATATACTGAACCTAGCTACTTCAAAAGGACACGGTTCAAAACGCTTCTGGCGGCTCATACTGTCTGGAAAGCTTTCACTAAAAGATTTGGTTTGGGGAGGTATAATTCATACACCAGACTGAAAGGAAACTCAAATCTACCGGAGGAAGTTGTTGCTGGTCCTATACTCGCAGAATGGGAAAGTAAAGGAGTCAGAAGGATAGGAGACATTCTGGGATAGCAAGGGGTCTATCAGTTCTCTGAACTGCAGGCCAAGTATGCACTAGACAAAAGACAATTCTTCAAGTATTTACAAATAAGGAGTTTTTTGTATAACAAAAAAGGTGGCCCGTCAGGATTTAGCAAAAATTCAATCATGGAAGTGATTCAAGCAGGGGAGGATTGTACCATAAAGAGATTCTATGCTGAACTTTTGATGTCAAAAGAGGATGATATTGAAAAATGGGCAAAAAAATGGAAATGTAGTTTGGATATTAGCGAGGGAAGTTTCTACATGTCTTTAGAAATCGGGTATACACTGCTGTGCTCAGCGCCTCTTCAGGCACAACACTATAAAACTATATATCATCTTTACCACACGCCTGCAAAGATAGCTCAGTGGGGTGGCACAGCAGGAACCACCTGCTTTAGATGTGGAAACTTAGATGCAGATTTAATACATGTGTTTGCAACATGTCCTCACCTGCAGTTGCTCAAAAAAGACATTGAGGGCTTCATAAATAGAGTATTAGGAATAGATACTCTCCTAACCCCCTCAACAATACTTTTGGTGTAAAGGAGGAGGAGGGGCAACAGCAGGGTGGGGGGAATTTTTATTTGTAGCTATGTCAGTTATGAGACTATGCATTGCATCTGTATGGCTGGACCCTTTGCCACCGTCATTCCATCATTGGTTGGCTAAATTACTATCAATATATCATTTGGAGATTGAGATTTATGCAAGGAAGGGGAAAAAGGGAAGGAAAACTGGTAAACAGATTTGGAATCCTATTACTCGTTGGAAAGAAGGGAGTAGGGATTGAAAGGCTTGAATTATATACGCCTAATGTGTATTGGACTGCTGAATTTTTGTTTATGTTTTGATGTCTTGCTTAGCGGGTTAGATATTTTGCAACCCTGTTTGGACTTTAAATTATTTCACTTTTTACTCTTTCTTTATAAATGCTTGGTATTATTATTATCTGCTAATCAGCATACTAAAAGGAGTGATAAATAAAAGGGAATGGATCGGGTTATGTTATGTTATGTTATTTTTTATACTTCTATAGCGCACGGCCACTCCACGGAGTATCCCGGCGCTTTATCGAAGGAAACCCAACCGAAGAAGGGAGAACATAACACTGAGAGGACGTGAGGACACAGGAAGCAGCATCAAATTAAGGGAAAAGCCATGTCTTAAGGGCCTTTCGGAAGGACAGAAGGCTAGAGGTCTGTCTCAAAGAGATTGGGAGGTCGTTCCAAGCATGAGGAGCTAAGTAGCGAAAAGACCGTCCTCCTGCTCTAGCACGCTTGATAATGGGAACACTCATTTTAGATAGGGACGAAGATCTGAGAGATCTGGGGGGGTTATACCAGGACAATCGTTTAGAAATATATTTGGGGCCTATGCCATGTAGGGCCTTGAAAGTCGTGGTCAAAGTTTTAAACAGAATCCTTTTAGCAATAGGAAGCCAGTGTAGTGTTGAGAGAAGATCAGTGGCTCTGGCTTTTCTAGGAAGACCAAAGATGGCTCGGGCTGCAGAATTCTGGGCGATTTGCAGACGCCTGACCAAATATTTGGGAAGTCCCAGTAACAAGACATTAGCATAATCAAGCCTAGAGCCAATCAGTGCCTGGACAATGATTTTTCTGTGCTGGATGGAGACTAGAGGGAGGAATTTACGAAGCATCCGAAGGATGCCGAAACATTTCCCAGTAAGAGATGAGATATGCGGTCCGGATGATAGCTCATTGTCAATCATAACTCCCAAGTTTTTGGCTTTCAAAGACGAACTAGTGGGAGGAAACATATCTTGCGGCCACCAGGGTTTCCAATCAGGCTCAGAGGTACAACCAAAGAAGAGCAACTCCGACTTGGCGGAGTTGCACTTCAGCCCATGACGTCCAAACCACTCAAAAACAGCGCTCAAACAGCCCCTGACCTGGGCATCGTCAAACAGGCCATCCTTGTTGCTTACAAAGAGGAGCTGGGTGTCGTCAGCGTAAGTGACAATCCGGGCGCCGAAAGACTCCACCGTCACCGCCAGGGGGGCCATAAAGATGTTAAAGAGGAGGGGGCTCAGAATGGAACCTTGGGGAACCCCCACTGCTAGCGGTGACATTTCGGCGGAGTAGGGAGGCGCCCAGATTGTCTGCCGGCGGTCGGCTAAGAAGGATTTAAGCCAATTCCACACCATTCCCCGCAGACCAAATTCCCAGAGTCTGGAAAGAAGAAGTGCGGTAGATTAGGAAGGTTGGTAGTATGCTGATTAATGTAGCACTTTTAAATTATTGTGGCTGATCCTGTAAATGAGAAGGAAACTGTAACAAATGGAAACTTTGTTTTTTTTTAATGTCTTTGTTAAGTGCAATATATTGCCGTGCCCTGTATGTAAAAGTGGGAAAAAATCATTCAATAAAAAGATTTTTTTAAAAATAAATAAATAAATAAATGTAGTTGTAACAATCAATATAAGCGTTTACCTGAAAGCCCATTGTTTTTTGGGTTTTTTCTTCTGAGAACTAGCAAACTTCCTGGGCTATGTTTATCAAGTAAGTTCTGATGTACACTTGCCCTTTTCGTAGGTTGTCCATTTGGTTTCTTTTCTGGCCTAGTGAGCCTCATTTTGTAAAATCTCATAATATTATAAGTAATCTCCCACCTGGTGATCCAAGGGATTTCCAATATGACATGCGCTCTTTCTGAAGACTTTTATTGTCGCTTGATTAGTCCATTGACCAGAATAGCTTTGCGAATTCACAAAGCACCACCTCAAATTTGTTTCTAGCAAGCAACAGTTAAAATCACAACAAAATAAGACCTGTTTGAGGTAACGAGTCCAGGACAGCTAAATTAGGGATTTTTTTGAGGAAAATTGTATTGCTGTCTACATTTTAATAATAGTTCAAAATGAATAGAGTATTAAGGTTCGCAGACATAAGATGAAAATTTCAAACGTGTACCTTCGCTTTTAATACATATCTGAAAGTTTTAAAAAGGTGTATTCTTTGGGGAAATATTTAGATGGAAAAGAAAGAGTTCATACAATACTGTCAATCGCAAATGGCTTTGTATTTTACAATAAGTGTTCATTCTAAAAATGTTGAAAGACACTATTACCAAATTAGGTGCAGAAGAGATAATGCAATTGAACAAGCACAAAAGTAAAGTACATGAGAACAAGGCAACATCTGGTCATAAAAGACAGCTTTGAAAAAATTGTTCCAAAGTTACACTTCATAGAAGTCTAAATTTGGAAGAGAGCTGTGTGCAAGACATATAAAGAAATTCTAGTTCGAGGAAACAGACTAAGAAGAAACACAGCAGCTTCTATTCGGAAATAAAAGCGTAAATGGTGCCTGCAGTTTTTAGTGCAAGTTTTGATAAAGATAATAATAATGGAAAATTGAAATGTTATTTGTGCTTTTATAATGCAGTACAAGCCACCGCATACCTGTTGCAGAGTGCCAGTTAGGCTGGACGAGAGTCTGAAAACTCCCAGAAGAGGTTAGGATAGTTAAGAGTGCGACTAAATGCGAGGTTGGGACCTCTGTTTAGTATTTATTATTCGCTGACCTACTCTTAACAAGTTTCAACAGAACTCTAGTCTAAAGAGTTCTGCTCTGGAGAGTTTCCTGAAGCAGATGCTCTCAATCTGGAGTTCGAAGTATTTCATGGCCTTGGGTCCTGAACACCCAGTGGCCTGTCTCCATATTGCTGACGTTTGAAAGTTCATTGGTGAATCAGACACAAATGACTCCAGGGGCGTAACAAACACCCCCTACAGAGAGGGGAGAGAGACAGTTGAGAGAGAGTAGAGAGAGACAGTGGAGAGAGAGTGGAGAGAGGGCATGGAGAGAGAGCATGGAGAGAGATTGGAGAGAGCGTGGAAAGAGAGAGTGGAGAGAGAGGGAGTAGAGAGACATTGGAGAGAGAGAGAGTGGAGAGAGAGAGTGGAGAGAGAGACAGTGGAGAGAGAGTGGAGAGAGTGGAGAGAGAGAGTGGAGAGAGAGAGAGTGGAGAGAGAGAGTGAGAGAGTGGAGGAAGACAGTGGAGAGAGAGTGGAGAGAGTGGAGAGAGAGAGTGGAGAGAGAGTGGAGAGCGAGAAAGTGGAGAGAGAGTGGAGAGAGAGAGTGGAGAGTGGAGAGAGAGGAGAGAGAGAGAGAGAGAGAGAGAGAGAGGGAGGGAGGAGAAAAAAGAGAAAGAGTAGAGAGAGAGTGGAGAGAGACATTGTAGAGAGAGTGGAGAGAGAGTGGAAAGAGAGCAGAGAGAGAGTGGAGGAAGACAGTGGAGAGAGAGTGGAGAGAGAGTGGAGAGAGGGAGCTAAGAGAGAGAGAGTGGAGAGAGAGAGTGGAGAGAGAGTGGAGAGAGACAGTGGCGAGAGAGGGAGTGGCGAGAGAGAGAGTGGAGAGAGAGAGTGGAGGGAGACAGTGGAGACATAGTGGAGAGAGAGTGGAGAGAGCGAGAAAGAGGAGAGAGAGAGAGAGTGGAGAGACAGTGGAGATAGAGAGAGTGGAGAGAGAGAGGAGAGAGAGAGACAGTGGAGAGAGAGTAGAGAGAGACAGCGGAGAGAGAGTAGAGAGAGAGTGGAGAGAGAGCGTGGAAAGAGAGAGTGGAGAGAGACAGTGGAGAGACATTGGAGAGAGAGAGCGAGTGGAGAGAGAGAAGCGAGAGAGTGGAGAGAGAGACAGGTTGGAGAGAGACAGTGGAGAGAGGCTGGAGAGAGTGGAGAGGTTGGAGAGAGACAGTAGGTAGAGAGTGGATAGAGAGTGGATAGAGAGTCGGGAGAGAGTAGAAGGAAAGTGAAGAGAGAGTGGAAGCAGAGCAGAAGGAGAGTGGAGAGAGAGTAAAGAGGGAGTGGAGAGAAAGTAGAGAGAGAGTGGTGGGAGACAGTGGAGAGAGAGAGTAGAGAGAGAGAGTGGAGAGAGAGTGGAGAGAGAGATAGTGGAGAGAGAGTGGAGAGAGGGAGAGAGAGAGTGGAGAGAGAGTAGAGTGAGGGTGGAGAGAGAGTGGAGAGAGGGTGAGGAAGTGGAGAGAGAGTAGAGAGAGAGAGTGGAGAGAGAGAGAGTGGACGGACAGTGGAGAGACAGTGGAGAGACAGTGGATAGAGAGATACAGCGGAGATAGAGTAGACAGAGGTGAGAGAGAGAATGGAGAGAGAGAGAGAGTAGAGAGAGAGTAGAACTGACTGACTGACTCAGAGACTGAATACTGACTGACTGAGCGACTGACTGGCTGAGAGACTTACTAGGAGAGAGAGAAGCTGGCTGACAGAGAGAGACTTACTGACTGAAAGAGAGAGAGAGAGACTGATTGAGAGAGAGTGGGACTGACTGACAGAGAGAGAGACTGACTGACTGACTGACTGACTGAGGTAGAGAGATACTGACTGACTGAGAGAGAGAGACTGAGAGAGAGGCAGAGATTGACTGACAGTGATAGAGACTGATTGACTGCGAGAGAAACTGATTGACTGTGAGAGAGACTGATAGAGAGAGACTGACAGAGAGAGAGAGACTGACTGAGAGAGACTGACTGACTGACAGAGACTGACTGACAGATAGAGAGACTGACTGACTGATGTAGAGAGAGAATGACTGACTGAGAGAGCCTGACTAACTGGGAGAGAGAGACTGACTGACTGACAGAGAGAGACTAAGAGAGAGAGAGACTGAGAGACTGACTGGCTGAGAGAGAGACTGACAGAGAGAGACTGAGAGTGAGAGAGAGATGCTGACTGATAGAGAGTATGACTGAGAGAGACTGAGAGACTGACAAAGAGAGAGAGACTGAAAGACTGACAGAGAAAGAGAGACTGACCGACAGAGAGAGAGAGAGAGACTGACTGAGAGAGAGGCTGGCTGACTGACAAAGAGAGAGACTGGCTGACAGAGAGAGAGACTGACTGACAGAGAGAGACACTGACATAGAGAGAGAGAGACTGACAGAGAGACTGGCTGACTGCGAGAGAGAGACAATGACTGACTGAGAGAGACTGACAGAGGGAGAAAGAGAGAGACTGTCTGGAAGTCTGACTGACTGACAGAGAGAGACTGAGAGAGAGACTGAAAGAGAGAGGGACTGGCAGAGAGATAGACTGACAGAGACAGGGACTGACAGAGAGAGAGACTGACTGACTGAGAGAGAGACTGACAGAGAGAGACTGACTGACCTAGAGAGAGACTGACTGACAGAGAGACTGACTGAGAGAGAGAGACTGAGACACTGACAGAGAGGGAGAGAGACTGACCGACAGAGAGAGAGAGACTGACTGAGAGAGAGACTGACTGAGAGAGACTGACAGAGAGAGATTGACAGAGAGAGAGAGAGACTGAGAGAGAGACTGACAGACAGGGAGAGAGTGACAGAGAGATAGACTGACAGAGACAGGGACTGACAGAGAGAGAGACTGACTGACTAAGAGAGAGACTGACAGAGAGAGACTGACTGACCTAGAGAGAGACTGACTGACAGAGAGACTGACTGAGAGAGAGAGAGACGGAGACACTGACAGAGAGAGAGACTGACCGACAGAGAGAGAGACTGACTGAGAGAGAGACTGACTGAGAGAGACTGACAGAGAGAGATTGACAGAGAGAGAGAGACTGACCAAGAGAGACTGACAGAGAGCGAAAGAGACGGAGACACTGACAGAAAGAGAGACTGACTGACAGAGAGACTGACAGAGCGAGAGACTGACAGAGAGAGAGAGAATAAGAGCGAGAGAGACTGATAGAGAGAGACTGACAGAGAGAGAGACTGACTGAGAGAGACAGACTGACTGACAGAGACTGACTGACAGAGAGAAAGACTGACTGACTGAGGTAGAGAGAGAATGACTGACTGAGAGAGCCTGACTGACTGGGAGAGAGAGAGACTGACTGACTGACAGAGAGAGACTAAGAGATTGACTGAAGCATTTTTCCCCTCCTGAGGTGGAAGCTGGGAGGTCTCTCCTGCCGATCTTTGGGCATCTTTTTATCTGAAACAGCGCATTTTTAACTTCATTGCTCTCGGCTTGATCTAGGAAGCCAGGAGACTTCCTGCTGCCCCCTTGTGTTCCGTGTTCCTTTTCCCCACTCCCCCGCATGCGGACCGCTCTCGGCTGAGTGTTGACGCCGAGGGTTGGTCTCCCGGGTTTGGCGGCCATATTGGGTGTGTGCCGGGCAGGTGACGCGCTCTAGTAGCGCTTATAAGAAGCCTGCTAGCCTGCGCCAGGGGTAATTGACTGAAGCATTTTTCCCCTCCTGAGGCGGAAGCCGGGAGGTCTCTCCTGCCGATCTTTGGGCATCTTTTTATCTGAAACAGCGCATTTTTAACTTCATTGCTCTCGGCTTGATCTAGGAAGCCAGGAATCCATTGACGTTGACCATATTAAAGGAGACTAACATCATACGACCCCCTAGCTGTAGGTCCATTATCCACCCACCTTCTTTGAAGCTCGCTAGCCTGAATACAAGGTCAGTTCAGAAACACCATCTTGAAATTTTTACTCTTCTTCAGGATTAGGCTATAGATGTACTAACCCTTACTGACACGTGGCTAGGTGACAACTCCTCCCCTGATATTATTGCTGCCCTCCCAAATGGATATGACATTGTCTGGCACAATCGTCCGGATAATGCTCGGGGGGGGTTTGCAATTATGTTTAAAAAACATCTAACAGTGGTCAAATTATTAGCTGAAACAGTAGATTCAGTGGACATACTTGGAGTGAAGATCACCTTGAACAACACATGTTTTATTGTCCTTACTGTCTATCGTCCACCACAATGTACTTCAGTGTTTAATGAACTATTTCCCCCCATCATCTCAGATATTTGCACTCGATATAAAAAAGCCTTGGTGACAGGAGATTTTAATGTCCACTGGGATAGTGCATGTAAAGACTTGACAACCCGCCAGTTGGAGACCTCTATGACCTGGCTAGGCCTAGAACAGCTCGTGGAAGCTCCAACGCTTATTAAGGGTCACACCCTCGACCTAATCTGGACCTCTGATCCAAAGGTGGTCCTTTCGAACATTGTACCCTGTATTTGGTCTGACCATTACCTACTCCTGTGTGATATTCCTATTGATAGCGTTCCAGTCAAACCACCTTTACAAACAAAAAAAGTTCGTCAATGGAAAAAAGTAGATTCAAAAGCCTTAACTGACGTCCTTCCTAAATATATACCATCAACTGTCCCCCATGGCGATCCAGACCAGGACTACAATACTATAGCGGCGAATCTTAGACAGGCTATCGACCAGATAGCACCTGAAAGGGTACAAAAAATAAAGGGTACTGAAAAAGGGGCTCCTTGGTTTACCCCACTTTTGAGGGATCACAAAAGAAAGCTTCGCCATCTTGAGAGATGCTGGAGGAAAACAAAAGACTGTACAGACCTAGAACAGTACAAAATATCTTTTAATTTAAAAAATGTTTTATTGTGTCAGCCAAAAGGGAGTATTACGAAATCCGTATAAACAATGCAGCTAATGTACAGAAAGAAACATTTAAAATTTTAAAAGAACTGATTAAGAAAGATGAAAAGGCTGAAATTACGATAGACTGTAACACCTTCCAACGTTACTTCCTTGAGAGTGTGGCAACCATTTTGTCTGATATTAAGAAGGATACTTCTAATGGTCCCCTTGCACCACAGGTCTCCCAAGCCCCTCCGAAATCCATCATCTCTAGGTTTCCAGGTATGGACCCTACAACCCTTGGGCAGCTTATAAAAAGAACCAAGTCAGGCTCCCCTGCAGACCCATGCCCCCCCAGAATTTTTTGTTTTGCGCTCCCTGTTCTAGAGAATCATATCAACTCCCTCTTAAACAACTCGTTGGACACTGGCCTTTTACCAGCTAGTTTTAAAGAGGCACATGTCAAGCCCCTGATAAAAAAGCCGGGGGCGGACCCGGCTATTCTGAAAAACTATAGGCCAATATCCCAGCTGCCTTCCCTGTCCAAGATCCTGGAACAACATGTGCTAAAGTCCCTGTCTTCGTTCTTGGAGTCACACCATCTACTCCAGGAGCGTCAAGCGGGGTTTCGCGCACATCACAGCACTGAGTTAGTAATGCTCTCGGTGCTGGATGAGCTTAGAGGCAGGGCTGACAGTAAGAAACCAAGTGCCCTGATACTTTTAGATCTTTCAGCGGCGTTTGATACTGTCAGCCATGCCTTGCTTCTGGACAGACTGGCCGCCTTTGGGATAAGAATCTAGCACTTCAATGGCTAAAATCCTTTCTGTCGGGGAGGACCCAGAGGATTCAATTAGGGGATTGTATATCTGAGGTGGGTGTTCTTGAGTGCGGAGTCGTGGAGGGCTCTGCATTATCACCACTCTTATTCAATCTATATCTACAACCACTGATAGACACCCTGGCAAACATGGGCTGCAGAATTTTTATACTATGCCGATGATACTCAGTTGTAACTGAGTATTGACAACACAGGAACTGCACAGACCCAGGCCCAGAATATACTTAGATACACGGTTAGCTGGATGACGGCAAATCTGCTGAAAATAAATCCTGAAAAAATGGAGGTTCTGGTGGTTTCAACTGCTGCCTCGCCCTGGAGTGATTTGTTTTGGCCCCAAGAGCTCGGCCCCACTCCGAAACCATGCCCCAATGTAAAAAGCCATGGTATTAAGATCGACCATGAGCTGACAATGGCTAGCCAGATATCCTCCGTTGTTGGGATCTGTACCAACCTAATTAGGCAGCTACGCAAGCTAGTTCCCCTACATTCCCTAAATATGCTCCAGACCATTGTCTCGGCGACAATAATCTCAAGGATCGATTATGGGAACGCGCTCTACCTAGGTCTGCCAAAAATTTTGATCAACCGCCTGCAGGTTACTTTGAATGATGCAGCGCGACTAATCTTTAGACAACCCATGTCTCCCCATTACTGCGGAGGCTACATTGGCTCCCCATAAAGTAAAGGGTGGAATTTAAGAGTTTATGCATCGCCCATAAGGCAATCTATGGACATGCGCCTGCCTATATAAAAGAACGGCTTGAGGTCTATAACCCCAAACGAGCGCTGAGGTCTTCCAACTCCCAATTGCTGTAGTGTCCGCGTTCCAAAATGGCAACCAAGGGAGGAAGATCTTTTTCTGTCCAAGTCCCACAAATGTGGAATAAACTACCGGAGACCCTTCGCAAAGAAATAAATCTTCTCCACTTTAGGAAGTCACTCAATACACTTTTGTTTAGGGAAGCTTTCTGTTCCATTTGAGTAATGTTGCTATATCTGTTCCTTCTGTTTACTCACTCAGCTGTTGTTACTGCTTCTGTCATGAGCGCCTAGAGACCTGACGGTGATTTGGCGCTATACAAACCTCAGATAACAATAACAATAACAAGAGAGAGAGAGACTGAGAGACTGACTGGCTGAGAGAGAGACTGACAGAGAGAGATTGAGAGAGAGAGATACTGACTGAGAGAGAGTATAACTGAGAGAGAGACTGAGAGACTGACAGAGAGAGAGAGAGACTGAGAGACTGACAGAGAAAGAGAGACTGACCTACAGAGAGGGAGAGAGACTGACTGAGAGAGAGAGGCTGACTGACTGACAGAGAGAGACACTGACAGAGAGAGAGAGACTGACAGAGAGACTGGCTACTGCGAGAGAGAGACAATGACTGACTGAGAGAGACTGACAGAGGGAGAAAGAGAGAGACTGTCTGGAAGTCTGACTGACTGACAGAGAGAGACTGAGAAAGAGGCTGACAGAGAGAGGGACTGACAGGGAGAGAGAATGGCTGAGAGAGATAGAGACTGGGAGAGAGATTGATAGGCAGAGAGAGAGAGACAGAGAGATAGACTGACAGAGACAGGGACTGACAGAGAGAGAGACTGACTGACTAAGAGAGAGAGACTGACAGAGAGAGACTGACTGACAGAGAGACTGACTGACAGAGAGAGACTGAGACACTGACAGAGAGATAGAGAGACTGACCAACAGAGAGAGAGACTGACTGAGAGAGACTGACTGAGAGAGACTGACAGAGAGAGATTGACAGAGAGAGAGACTGACCAAGAGAGACCGACAGAGAGAGAGACGATAGAGAGAGACTGACAGAGAGAGACTGACAGAGAGCGAAAGAGACTGAGACACTGACAGAGAGAGAGACCGACTGACAGAGAGAGACTGACAGAGCGTATGACTGACATAGAGAGAGAATAAGAGAGAGAGAGACTGGGAGAGAGACTGACTGACTGAGAGAGAGACTGACTAACAGAGAGAGAGACTGACAGAGAGAGAAACTGACTGACATAGAGAGAGAGGCTGGCTGACTGAGAGAGAGACTGTCTGAGAGACTGACTGAGTGACAGAAAGTGATACACTGACTGACATATAGAGAGAGAGACCGACAGAGAGAGATGGAAAGAGACTGACTCACTGACAGAGAGAGAGAGAGACTGACAGAGAGAGAGAGAGACTGAGACACTGACAGAAAGAGAGACTGACTGACAGAGAGACTGACAGAGAGAGAGAGACTGACAGAGAGAGAATAAGAGAGAGAGACAGAGAGAGAGAGAGACTCACAGAGAGACTGACAGAGGGAGAGAGAGACTGACTAACAGAGAGAGAGATTGACAGAGAGAGAGAGAGACTGATTGACAGAGAGAGAGAGAAAGAGAGACTGACAGAGAGAGAGAGACCGACTGACTGAGAGAGAGAGAGACTGACTGACTGGCTGACTGACTGACTGAAACTGACAGAGATAGAGACTGACTGACTGAGAGAGGCTGACTGACTGACAGAGACTGACTGACAGAGAGAGAGAGACTGACTGACTGAGGTAGAGAGAGAATGACTGACTGAGAGAGCCTGACTGACTGGGAGAGAGAGAGACTGACTGACTAAGAGAGAGAGACTAAGAGAGAGAGAGACTGGGAGACTGGCTGGCTGAGAGAGAGACTGACAGAGAGAGAGACTGATAGAGAGAGAGAGAGAGACTGACTGACTGAGAGGGATACTGACTGAGAGACTGACAGAGAGAGAGAGAAACTGAGAGACTGACAGAGAAAGAGAGACTGCCTGACAGAGAGAGAGACTGACTGAGAGAGAGACTGACTGATAGAGACAAAGAGACTGACTGACAGAGAGAGGGACTGACTGACAGAGAGATACACTGACAGAGAGAAAGAGACTGACTGGACTGGCTGACTGAGAGAGAGATACAATGACTGACTGAGAGAGACTGACAGAGGGAGAAAGAGAGAGGCTGACTGATTTAGAGAGAGAGACAGAGAGAGACTGACAGAGAGAGGGACTGACTGACAGAGAGAGAGACTGACAGAGAGAGAGAGACTGACAAAGAGAGTGACTGACTGACAGAGAGAGAGACTGACTGACAGAGAGAGACTGACTGAGAGAAAGATTGACTGAGAGAGAGAGACTGAGACACTGACAGAGAGAGAAAGACTGGCAGACATAGAGAGAGACTGACTGAGAGAGAGACTGATTGGGAGAGACTGAGAGAGAGAGACTGACAGAGAGAGAGACTGACAGAGAGAGAGACTGGCAGAGAGAGACTGACAGAGAGAGAGAGACTGAAACACTGACAGAGAGAGAGAGAGAGACTGATTGACAGAGAGATTGACCGACAGAGAGAGAGACTGACAGAGAGAGAAACTGACAGAGAGAGAGACTGACACAGAGAGAATAAGAGAGAGAGAGAGAGACTAAGAGAGAGACTGACTAACAGAGAAAGAGAGACTGGCTAACAGAGAGAGAGACTGACAGAAGGAGAGACTTAGAGAGAGAATGACTGACAGAGAGAAAGAGAGAGAGAGAGAGAGAGAGAGAGAGAGATTGAGACTCTGACAGAGAGAGAGACTGACTGACAGAGAGAGAGACTGAAAGAGAGAGAATAAGAGAGAGAGAGACTGACTGACAGAGAGAGAGAGACTGACTAACAGAGAGAGAGAGACTGACAGAGAGAGAGACTGACAGAGAGAGAGGGAATGACAGACATAGAGAGAGAGAGATACTGGCTGACAGAGGGAGAGAGAGAGAGAGAGAGAGAGAGACTGACTGACTGGGAGAAACTGACAGAGAGAGAGACTGTCTGAGAGACTGACTGACTGACAGAAAGGGAGAGACTGCCTGACAGAAAGTTAGAGACTGACTGAGAGAGAGACTGCCTGACTGAGACTGACTGACCGAGAGAGACTGAAAAACTGAGAGAGAGACTGACTGACAGAGAGAGACTGACAGAAAGAGAGAGATAGAGAGACTGACAGAGAGAGAGTGAGACTGGCAGAGAGAGAGACTGACTGGCTGACAGGGAGAGAGAGCGACTGACAGAGAGTGACTGACAAAGAGAGAGAGAGACTGAGACACTGACAGAGAGAGAGACTGACTGACAGAGAGACAGAGCATAAGAGAGTGAGAGACTGAGAGAGATTGACAGAGAGAGAGACTGACTAACAGAGAGAGAGACTTACAGAGAGAGAGACTGATTTACAGAGAGAGAGAGACTGATTTACAGAGAGAGAGAGAGAGACTGACAGAGAGAGAGACTGGCTGACTGAGAGAGAGAGAGAGAGACTGACTGACTGACTCTGAGAAACTGACAGAGAGAGAGAGACTAATTGACAGAATGGGAGAGAGAGAGAGAGAGAGAGAGAGAGACTGACAGAGAGAGAGAGACTGACTGACTGAAACTGACAGAGAGAGAGAGTGACTGAGGGAGAAAGAGAGAGACTATCTGGAAGACTGACTGATTGAGAGAGAGACAGAGAGAGACTGAATAACTGAGAGAGAGACTGAATAACTGAGAGAGAGACTGACAGAGAGCGACTGACTGACTGACAGAGAGAGACTGACAGAAAGAGAGAGATGGAGAGACGGACAGAGAGTGACTGAATGGCTGACAGACGGACTGACAGAGAGATTGACTGAGAGAGACTGAATGACAGAGAGAGATAGACTGACTGACTGACAGAGTAAGAGAGAGACTAGCTGACTGAAGGAGAGAGACTGACTGACTTAGAGAGAGAGAGAGACTGTGATGGAATTGGGGTCAAAGTGTGTATGAAGCTATGCAATGCCTCTTAAGATTGCTATTGTCTGCTAATAAAAATGTATTATCAAAATGTGCTCTTTGTAGTTACATCTGCTTTTGAAATACTGCATTGTCGCATTGTCTAATGTGTAAAAACGGAAACGAGAAGGAGCAGTGGATGCACTTTTGTCAAAACTGAACGATGAATGGGTCCATTGTTGTATATCATGACAGGAGTCTGCATCAGGAAACCCACCTAAAATTGGGCAATCTTCCCCAGCCTACGGATGGCAGGAAACCTGTAATGAATGGACCACCACCTATGATAACTAGATATGATAACCAGACTAAGCCCAACCTTTAACTCCACCATCCAGTGTTACTTATAACTAAGCATCGGCGAATTTTGCGAATCTGGCGTTCGCGAACTTTGCGAATTTGCGAACTTGCAATCCGCAAAATCCGCGAATTCTCGTGATTTTTTTTTTTGTGTGCGCAAGGATTTCTGACTGTTCGCAAGGATTTCTGACAGTTCGCGAGGGTTTTGTAACAGTTCGCAATTGCGAACTTACATGTCGCTCGCAACGGTCACGATTATGTTGTTTCTACGTCTGGTTCATCCTCACAGGTTCCCAGCACCCTCTGTTTCACCCCTGCCACCCTCTGTTTCACCCATGCCACCCTCTGGTACATCAATGCCTTATGCCACCCTCTGGTTCATCATCACTGTAGATAATGGGGGAAAAAGCAAGCACGCCTGCCTGCTTCAACTGACATGAATTAATTTGGGGTTGATTTATTAATGTGTCACTGTTTTAAAATTCCAGTCTGGCACCTGCTTCCTTATCTGTAATTTGCTTTCTGTTGCAGTGCAATTTTCTTTCCAGGACCTTTGTGGCCTACTTGTAGCTATTCTATGAGCCTGCTGTGAGGGTCAGAGCAGGGTCATACAATTGTTGCAACTAGCAACTGAACTCTGGAGGGGCCCTTGTCAGGAAGCACTACAGGGAACGGTTACTAATGATGAGTTTGAACTTTTGAACCTGCTTTCACTTTTGCAAAGCTCGTTTTTCTGCAGAACAGCATTACAGCAACTGTAATGCCCCACCAAGCTTATATGAGAAAGTTGATTTCTAATCCAAAAGTTATCCAAAGAAAATCAAAAGGCCTCAAATCCAAAAAAGTGCAGGCAAATGTCAACCTGAGGAGTTATTCTGATAAAAATCATCATTTTCAGAAGGTCTATGCTGATTGCTAGTAGATTTCTTGTGCAGAATTGCAATTTTTGTAATTTCGCGAGTGCGAGATTGTTGCTGCCCGCCGCACCTACATGTTCGCAATTGCGAACTTACACCGCAAAGAAAAAAAATCCGCTGCGTGCAAATTTGCGGATTTTGCGGGAAATTCGCGAATTTCGCGGATTGCGAATTTACCGAATCCGCAAAATCCGCGAGCGTAACGGATTTTCCGCCCATGCTTACTTATAACGGCTGTATTGGTGACAGTGGCGTAACAATAGCCCTGCATCCCCTGCAATATGGCGGGTCATGGGCCTGGGAGCTCTAGACTGGCACAGAGAATTTCGGGGGGCCTACATGTAGTTTGCAGGGGGGCCCCCTCAAGTTTCGTTACACCACTGAATGACTCTCAGGTATCTTACATTTTGTAATTTTGTTGATGTAGTTAGTGGCTTGCAGGCCACTTTAGGAGTTCAGTGTGCTCTCATTTTAGGCAGAGAAAGTTTTCTTTCATCCAGTAATATGCATGGTCTAAGCATTCTCCTAGTATCGATCAGGGATCCAGGTTCATTGATGAGGCAGATATGAATTTATTTGCCATCAGTGGACATTTTAAAGTTGACCTGATGGCTTTAAAATATGTTTGACCACAGTTCTGTGCACACATTCATCAGTAAGTGTTACAGGGTGATGATTTACATGACCAGATGCATACTTGTTTAGGTAGGTTGAAGGGGAAAGAACAAATACATTTTAATGTGTTACAGGACAGTTCGGTTGATTCGTGGAGTTTTTTCATTAGACAGTCATAATGTGTGGCAGCATAGGTTACAGAGTGATCAAGGTGTATTACAGTCGCTTGCTTAGTTTCATATAGAAAGCCGATGACCTCTTGTCTGACGTTATTAACGGCTCCTTCTAGTCTTCACAGGGGCCTCAACCTGATTGTATTCCTGAATTTTCCTTGTTATTTCTTCTTCAAATTAATGGGGGATGTAGCAGATTAGACATTTGATAATAGCTGCTAAGGTCCTGAGTGTCAGATGTTGATCTAATCAAGAGTAGGGTGATGGTCTGAAGAAACAAATTAGGGCCTGCTGCATTTAGAACAACGTTGAAAAATTATTTTGAAGTCTTTAAAATGAGCTCTTTTCATAAGTTAGGTTTGGTCCTGGATAGGCTTGCAGAAGACATGTTTCATTGTTAAGAACTGACTATAGGCCCTTAATGGAAACAAGACTTCTGAGAGCTTTGGCCCTTCTGTTTCACTGGCATGTTATTTTACCAACATTTAGAGGGAAATCGGAAGCAATTCGTATTACTTAGTGAGAAAAAAAGAGTTACAAAACAGGCAGGAGCCTGCCTTCACTGTCTCTCGGAGCCCATGGATGAAGCACCTACAGCACCCTTTAGGGCTGATTCATATGTTAAATAGTTGAATAGCTGGTGTAGTGCTTTTTAACTATCTTAGACGGTAGTAAACGGTTGCTTGCCATGGGAACTTTGAAGGAATGTACTTCTTTTGGCTAGAAATATTATAGCGTTTGATGAAATGTTGGATTGCCAAAATTGTTTGAAGTCCAATATACAAAATACTACTGCATCAGAAAGGCTAATGTGTCCAGAAATAGTCCACAGAGTGACACACTGGAGTAAATTAGTATTGGGGTTTCTTGCTGGTAGTGGCAGAGGTCTTGCCATCTTCACTTCCTGGAAATATATGTGGATGCCCCCTTCTGTGAGGGGGGATCCACAGTTGCAGGTCATTCTTCCAGTGGCATAGCTTCCATTCCGATGGTTGTGGCAGATGTACATGACCTAGATGGTGTACGACCACAGGAAAAGATAGATGGAGTTGTGAAAGCCCGGCACATATGGGTGTAAATGTCCTGCAGCCCCCGAATCAGGGAGCCCATATTTTAGTTGCGGGCCTCCACCTGATGATGGAGCTCCCTCTACAACTCCTTCATTTCCCAGAGCTTAGTAAGTGACTGGCCCATCATGTCTTGATGGTAGGCTCCCAAGACTTGGCCAAAGGTGGTCTGGGTGACGGTAACCCCTTTGGCCTCACTATGCTGCCCCACAAACAAACTCCCAGTGCTCCTAACCCCACTGCCCTATGCTATTTGCCCAATGTGCCTCAACTGACTTGTTCCTGTGTGAGCTAGAGATGGTGGTAGTGTGATCGCAACATCAAATGGGACTGGGGGCACAACATGTGTGTTACAGTGGAAGGAACACAGGAAGTGGAGTTTTCTGTTCACTGAGATGTTACAGCTTGGGTGGGAGATGTCGGTGTGGGCGCAGTCAGTGTCACTGAAGACATCTGCCATACTGACCAGATGGGCCAGCCTCCTCACCATCCTCTGTATTCATAAGAGTGTTGTCATCACTGAAGACTTCATCCTGGGCTGAAGTGGAGGTATCTTAAGTGGCAGATTCCAGTCCATTTACTCTGCCAGTTGGACCTATTGAGAAACCGAGAAAATGTTTATTAGTAATAGAGTGCATTGTACATTCAAATCTCTTGAGACAAAAAATGTAGATACCTAGACAAAATAGGTTGAGGTTATAGTGATGATATCTTTCAGTGGTATTGCGTATATTACCCTTACTATTAGCAATCACAAACTACACATTCAAATAAGTAGTTAATAGGATATCATCAAATGTTCATGAAATGATTAGGAAGTAGACTTAACATCTCCCAACCATACAGCCTAACACAGTGGAGAGGTAAAATGTGTAATTGGCAATTCCAAGGCCTAGCTGACTTTATTATTATTATTATTATTATAATTACATTTGTTAAGCGCGCAGCTACCCGGAGGTTTCCCGGCGCTAAAGCAAACTGAGCGGTATGAAGGGTGGGAGGAACATCAGACCAGAAGTTAGGTGTTGAAAAGCCAAGTTTTAATTCCTTTACGGAATGTCAGGAAGCACGATTCAGAACGCAAAGATTGGGGTAGGGAGTTCCATAAGGAGGGTGCCAGCAAGGAAAACGAGCGTCCTCCCATTTTGGCTCTGTTGACGCGCGGAGTCCTGCACTTGTTCTGAGTGGAAGACCTAAGTGTACGGGGGGGATGTATTGCTGCACCAGAGCAGAGAGATAGTGAGGGGCTCTTCCAGTCATAATCTTGTGCATAAAGCAGAGTGCTTTGAATTTAATTCTGCTCTCGATTCGCAACCAATGCAGTTTACGCATATGCTGTGAGACCGAGGATCTGGCAGGCAGGTGACAGATAAGGCGCACTGCCATATTCTGTACCACCTGGTACTTCCTGGTTACCTCCTTACAGGCACCCAGGAGTAAGATGTTCCCATAGTCCAGGCGTGAGGTGACAAGAGCCTGGACTACAGTCCTCACGGTGTCAACAGGCAGCACCACGTGATTTTCCTCAGCCACCTGATGATGGTGGTACAGGTGGCAGAGACTTTCACCACGTGTTGCTTGAAGGATAGTTGGTTGTCGAGGAAAATCCCAAGATTACGAGCTGACACGGTTGGAACAGGTAGAGGGCCCATCTCCGGTGGCCAATGTTGTGGGCCCCAGAGCGAGGTGTTTGAGCCAAACAGGAGCAGTTCTGTTTTGTCCCCGTTTAATTTTAGTTTGTGCTTCAGCATCCAATCAGATATTTGTTTCAGCCCGGATTGAAGAGAGGAGGATGGGAGGTTTTTATTGGTAGAAAGTGAGTAGATGATTTGAGTGTCATCAGCATAGGAATAAATTGTGAGACCAGCCTGTTCCGCCAAGAAAGCAAGAGGCCTCACATACAAGTTAAAGAAAAGGGGGCTAAGGATAGACCCTTGGAGAACACCGTGAGTGGAGGGGAGTATGGACGAGACAGATGTGGAAGAGAAGACTTGGAACGTGCGATCAGAAAGGAAATTAGCAATCCAGGCCAGGGCGGAGCCACCGATACCAACAGCCTTCAAGGAGGACAATAAGATGGAGTGGGAGACGGTGTCAAATGCGGCACTCAAGTCAAGCAAGATGAGTGCCACAGTCTCCCTATTGTCCGCTTGACGTCTGATGGTCTCCGACACACCAAGGAGAGTGGTTTCCGTGGAGAAGCCAGCCCTGAACCCGGATTGAGAACCATGAAGAAGATTAGAGGTTTTAACATAGGAATTGAGCAGGGAATTGACGTGTTTCTCCAAGATCTTGGAGAAGCATGAGAGCAGAGAAATAGGGCGAAAATTAGATAGGTTGTCGGGATCTGCGTTAGCCTTTTTTAGTAATGGGACCACCATTGCGTGCTTCCATTCATTTGGAACAATCGCTTCTGTTAGTGAAGCGTTCAAGACATCCAGAATAATGTGGAGTAGGGCAGGGTCCAGAGAACTCAGAACTTGAGGGGGAATTGGGTCAAGGGGGGAACCAGATTTGATGTCTTGGAGATACTTTTTTAGAAGCGTGGGGGAAATAGGATCCCAGACGTGGAGAGGGGGAGTAGTGGGGGTAGGGCAGGGGATGGTAACAGGGGGGGAGTTGCGTAAAACTTGATCAGAGTGAGTGGGAGTAGCGGGAGTGGAATTAAAGATATCATAAATCCTATCAATTTTCTCGAGAAAGAAATTTGCTAATGCATTACACTGGGCAGTGTCCAGACAGGGGTCCTTGGGTACAGAGGACGCACCTGACAGCTCTTTGACTATTTTAAACAGGGCCTTGGGTCTATTTTGAGCCGTAAGTATAGTGCTGTTAGCAAAATTGGCTCTGGCGATGTCACAAGCCGAGTGGTAGGTTTTAAGGGCCGACTTGTATTTGGCTTTGTGGTCTGGGTTGTAATTGGAACGCCATATGCGTTCCAGTTTTTTGCAGTTGGATTTTTCTTGGCAAAGGGAGTCATTAAACCAGGGCGCCGGTGGGTGATGGATTTGTGATTTATTTTTTTGAGTAGGGAGACAGGAGTCCAAAGCAGTTGTCAGCCACGATGTAACAGCAGGAAGCTCTTTAATAGTCGTGCTGGAAAACGTGGGTTTTGAATTGGAAAAGAAGAGAATTTATTTTGTCTACGTCTAGACGTTTCCAGTTCCTGCTGGCTTTGTGAGGGAGAGCAGGATTGGAGGAGTTAGCCACAGTCGTTTTAATTGAAAAGTTGACAATATAATGGTCCGACCAGATGACCGGAATTGAAGATTGATAGGAGATACTAGTAAGGTTAGAGATGATGGGGTCTAGAAGATTACCGGCCTTATGGGTAGGGTCGGAATTGTGAAGGTGCAAATCTAACGCTTCAAGATCTTGTAGGAGGCGTTTAGAGATGGCACACGAAGCAGAGTTGAAATGAATGTTTAAGTCACCAACGATAGTAAAATTAGTAGATTGTGCTAAGAACGGGGCAATAAGTTCAGGAAGTGAGGCAGCCCAACTGCTAGCAGAGCCCGGTGGGCGGTAGATTAGGGAACCGGTTAAAGTAAAATGAGGAGAGAGAGTTAGTTTAAACAAAGCAGCTTCACAGTTTGGAAAATCAAGGTCTTCCCATTTGCAAGAGAATTCTCTCTTGAAGATAATGGCAATTCCCCCGCCATCTTTAAGAACTCGATTTCGCCCCACATAGGTGTAATCATTGGGGAGAGCCATGGCGATGTCAGGGCCAGAGCTATCATTTAACCAAGTTTCAGTGATAAACTTGGCAGCTGGACTAGCTGTCACCAGAAGTTCGAAAATGTCTCTCTTGTGTTTCGAGAGAGATCGACAGTTAATGCTGATGAAGCTCAGGGGGGGGCATGAATTGTGCAAAGTGGGAGGAGGGGTGTGCTTAGGGGAGGGAAAATTCCAGAAAGTAGAAGATATGCAGTCTAAGCTTGAATTGAGAGAGTCCAGGGCAAGGGAGCAGTGTGGGCAAGTGATGGGAGCATATTGGCTGTTCAAGACAATGTCTGAGGGACAGGGTAACCCCCGCAACCGAAGTAAGGCGGTGCGAGAATATGAAGTAAGTGCAGGGGGACTGGTCCCTGGGCCAGTGCTGGTGCGGACGGGCGCAGACGGGCAGGACTTTGGCACAACTTTGGCGCAAAGTCGGCGCTCCCACTGCGCTCGTCCGCTGCGCTTCCGCCATTGAGTCATGATATAAGCAGGGGGAGAAACTCACTAGACCGCTAACCTGCCAATTGGCCAGCAGGGCGGAAGTGAGTATGTGGGGGCGGAAATGAGGCTGTGCTCGTGTGGCCACCGCCGCTGCAAACGGCACAAGCCATGGCGGATCGGTGCCGGGAGCCAAAGTACAGCGTGAACACAATGCCAATAATTAAAAGAACAGATGAAGGGGCGTTGCGCCAGGACGGCGATAAAATGCAGGTACACTTTGCTATTTATATCAACAATTGTACCAGGATCACAGGCGCTAAGGCGCGATAGTCACAATAACAATTAATCTGTTAAAAGTTCTAAAAGTTTTAAAGTTGTTCAGTCAAGCACGGAGCCTCTGCAGCCTCTCTTACCAGCAGTTAGCTCCGACTGATGCTAGCGCTGGATTTAAATACAACTGAGTATTCCACTCACTAGACCGCTAACCTGCCAATTGGCCAGCAGGGCGGAAGTGAGTATGTGGGGGCGGAAATGAAGTTGTGCTCGTGTGGCCACCGCCGCTGCAAACGGCACAAGCCGTGGCGGATCGGTGCCGGGAGCCAAAGTACAGCGTGAACACAATGCCAATAATTAAAAGAACAGATGAAGGGGCGTTGCGCCAGGACGGCGATAAAATGCAGGTACACTTTGCTATTTATATCAACAATTGTACCAGGATCACAGGCGCTAAGGCGCGATAGTCACAATAACAATTAATCTGTTAAAAGTTCTAAAAGTTTTAAAGTTGTTCAGTCAAGCACGGAGCCTCTGCAGCCTCTCTTACCAGCAGTTAGCTCCGACTGATGCTAGCGCTGGATTTAAATACAACTGAGTATTCCACTCACTAGACCGCTAACCTGCCAATTGACCAGCAGGGCGGAAGTGAGTATGTGGGGGCGGAAATGAGGTTGTGCTCGTGTGGCCACCGCCGCTGCAAATGGCACAAGCGGTGGCGGATTGGTGCCGGGAGCCAAAGTACAGCGTGAACACAATGCCAATAATTAAAAGAACAGATGAAGGGGCGTTGCGTCAGGACGGCGATAAAATACAGGTAGACTTTGCTATTTATATCAACAATTGTACCAGGATCACAGGCGCTAAGGCGCGATAGTCACAATAACAATTAATCTGTTAAAAGTTCTAAAAGTTTTAAAGTTGTTCAGTCAAGCACGGAGCCTCTGCAGCCTCTCTTACTAGCAGTTAGCAACTGCTGGAATGGATGTTTGGCATGAGTCATCATGTGAACTGTGCAGAGTCAATTTTTGAAAGCACCACTTATATCCAGCATAGTAAGTTCTGTACCTTAACATTTTTACTCAAAACGTTTTGATTTGTGAAACTTATTACATCAATTCAATTGTTTAAGAACAGCAAACCATTCAGAAATCAACCAAAAACATTTTTTAGAAGAGAATATTGAATATCAATTGATCACTACATGACACTTTACCATATATTGAAATATATTAGTCAAGAGAGAAAGAGCAATATGAGATAGCAATACTATTTTGATAAATAGAAACAGGGCATCATGGTAGTTTTAGTCATTTCATAGAAACTTACCAACATTTGCAAAGTAGTTAGTGGAGAAGTGTGGCTCATGGTGTAGAGCAGGCAGACCCGGAAGCTGAGGTCAGACCCGGGACCAGGGTTCAATTCCCGACGCGGCAGGGTCTTGAGCTCAAATGTCCACGGACTCGATAATTCTTGCTTCGGTGCCTGCTCTAATCATGGGTTCTCACTCTGCAACTCTGGGCATTAAGCTTGCTTAATCTCCACAACGGCCCCCCTGCGGCGGGATGCCTGGCTTTCACCTTGGGGATGCCCTGTAGGGGCTATCTCACAGGGAAAAGCCAGGACGGGTTCCCAATGCAAGCGCCGGGAAACCTCCGGGTAGCTGTGCGCTCAATAAATGTAATAATAATAATAATAATAACGTACCTGTGAACAATATGAAGTGGAAATGGGCCAGACACTTACAAAATAACGCACATATGGGAAAAAGGGTTTTTTGGTGTTGAAACACTTCCCCATCAAGTGACATGTAATGGATATTGACATCAGTAATCTTATATGCAGCACAATACATTCACACATTCAAACTTAGGTGACACTGATAGTTTGAGGTTTATATGTAAACAAAATATGTGCAGAACACATTGGCAACAGCTGAGTTATGAACAAACATGATATTGAGTTTTATTGAGACTTTGCCAATTATAACTTACAAACTCCAATTTTCCAGGTATTCCCATCCTGCCTTCAGTATGTAGGATCTGCAAGACCTTCTCCTCCCAGGGCATGGATGGTAAGGGAGAAACACTGGTCCTGTTGGCCTCCATGTGATGCTTGGAGGCCGGGGCTCGAGCGTACCGCCGCAGGTCGTTCCCCCACTTCCTAATTTTCTCCTGTGAGTGCAGGTTGTTTGATACAGAATTCACTCTGTCAACTATTCTGGCCCACATTTGTCTTTTCTGAGATAGGGGTGTATTTTGACTTGGGCACCAAGAATCTACTCTTTCATCCACCAAGACGGGCAATTCTCCCTCAGTAAAACGTGAATTTTTGGGCCTTGACATTGTACGAAAAATAAGATTAAATTAAATAATTGACCACAAGGTACTAAATGAAAGGGAAAAAAGAGTAAGAGGCAGGGAAGATTAACAAAACAACCTTCACTTGACTGGCAAAGCCCCTGGTAGCAAAAGTCATGGTTGAGCTGTAATGGCAAAGGAACATGGTCTGACATGGGGTGTGGTTTATAGTGTGGTATGCAACTGTTTCCATTTGGCCAATGGACATCAGGTGTGTTCTACTAGCATTCATTTAATGGCCACAGTGATAGTGGACAGTTGAGCTCGTAATGCAACGCACTCAGTCTGTCTGGGAACCGCCGCTAGCAGAATGCCAGCATAACTGTGAAATCTTAAGCTGTTCAACAGGAACCCGCCACCCTGATGGCGACATAGTAGTATTCGCCTTCATTGGAGTCCGTCGCATCAGGAATCACGCTGTCGACGCAGACTGTGAGGCAGCCGTATACATCTAAATAAGGCGGGAAAATACTGTTGACTGGGTGGATAACTATGGACCACGAACATGGAGGGGCTTCTGTCTGCCACCACGCTGGTATCGTTTTAATCTCCTACCCTGCATTGTAAAGCCCTCTGTACGCCTAGCGCTGCACGCATCTGTTTATTTATTTAGCTACAGCGCTGCTCTGCCGATCCATTAATTTGCTCGCGCTGCACTGCTGAACAGTTGTTTATTGATTTTGTGGCGCGTCCTCGCCGAGTCTGTCACATTGACTGACGCTGCACTGATATTGATTGGTGCGCTTTGGGCTCTGTTGCTATTCGCTTTGCCTTTTCTGCCCCTGGCTGCGCTCGCCTTTGACCCTCCATTTTGTGCTGTTGTTGTTGTTTGGCCCCTGGTCAGCCCCTCCTCCCGCCACCGCCTCCCAGCTGCTGCCCCTCCCACGCTCCGCCCCCCCCACCATCCATTTATGGCCAAATGCCCCCACGCGCAGCGTCCACGCGCTTCGGACACGCCGAAGGTGCGCCAAAGGTAAGCCCGTCTACGCCCGTCCGCGCCTGGACCGCGCCCAGCGCCAGACCCCCTGGCCCTCGCGCTCCCCAGCCCCCCCGCACTACCTACGATGCCGCCACCCTCCTAGCCCTTAACCCCGGCCGCGCCCCCAACTGCGTCCAAGCCGCCCCCGGACACACCCATGGACCTTTCTCCTGCTTCTCCTGCAAATTTAGCGGCACCGACTCCATCTCCGCTACGACCACACCACAGATCCCCGACCCCAACCACCTACAATGCATCCTTCTCAACACCCGCTTGGTCCACAGGCACGCCATTGACCTTTGGAACCTACTAGACACCATCTCTCCTGACGTCGCCTTCCTAACGGAAACATGGATGAACGCATCCTCCGCCCCTGACATCGCCATCGCTATCCCAGATGACTATAAGATCACACGCAAGGACCGCACCGACCATACAGGAGGAGGAATCGCTATCGTCCATAAGAAATCCATCCGCATCTCTACCAGCTCCGACGCCAACATCGCTAACTCCGAACACCTTCACTTCCAGATCCACATCGACCCCAAGACCACACTCAGAGGCACCCTCCTTTACAGACCACCAGGACCCCGCGCAAAATTCAGTGAAGACATCACAGACTTCATCACCCCACACGCGCTCCCCTCCAAAGACTACATCCTTCTGGGAGACCTCAACTTCCACCTTGAAAAGATCAACGACCGCAACTCCGCCACCCTCTTAGACAACCTCGCCAACCTCGGACTTAAACAACTGGTCACTTCCCCCACCCACATCGCAGGTCACACACTCGACCCCATCTTCACCTCCAGCAACCATGTCTCCTTCAGCCACACTACGGATCTCCTCTGGACTGACCACAGCTGTGTTCACTTCACCTACAACAAGCCGAAACCCATCATCCACCTCCAACCAACTCTACAAAGAAACTGGAACAAAATCACCACGGATCAGATCTCCACATCGCTCCTTCGAACCTCCCCAGCCCTCTCTTCTAACGCCAACGAAGCTGCCTCCAACCTCACCCTTTGGTTATCCAACACCGCCGACACCTTAGCACCACTGAAAAAACGTCAACACAAACTAGGCAACAAGAAGGCCTCATGGTTCAACGATGATCTCAAGAAGTCCAAGAAACTCTGCCGCTCCCTGGAAAAGGCCTGGAAAAAAGACCCATCCACCAGCACCAAGGACGCCTTCAAAAGCGCCACCCGTATTCACCACCAACTGATCCGAAAAGCCAAGAAAACAGCATTCAAGGATCGACTTGACAACAACGCCCACAACAGCAAGGAACTTTTCAACATCGTCAAGGAATTTTCCAACCCCTCGGCCAACTCCAACGACATCACCCCCTCTCAAGCCCTCTGCGACTCCCTAGCCTCTTTTTTCCACAACAAGATTGCTGACATCCACAACAGCTTTGACAACCAACCCGGAAGCCAACCCACCCTACCATCTGCTGACCATCTTCCCCCCGTAAACACCCTCAACGCCTGGAACCCAATCTCCACTGAGGACACCATCCGCCTGATGAATTCCATCCACTCCGGATCCCCCACAGACCCATGCCCTCACCACATCTTCAACAAAGCAGACTCCGTCATAGCACCGCACCTCCGAGACGTCATCAACTGCTCCTTCAACTCCGCTACCTTCCCAGAAGACTGGAAACACGCTGAACTCACCGCCCTTCTGAAAAAACCAACAGCAGACCCCACCGAACTCAAAAACTACCGCCCCATCTCGCTTCTTCCATTCCCGGCCAAAGTCATCGAGAAAGCCGTCAACAACCAGCTCGCCGCCTTCCTCGAAGCCAACAAATCACTCGACCCCTCACAATCTGGATTCCGAGCCAAACACAGCACTGAGACCGCCCTCATCGCAGCAACAGACGACATTCGAACTCTACTGGACAATGGAGACACAGTCGCCCTCATCCTCCTCGACCTCTCTGCAGCATTCGATACAGTCTGTCACAGCACCCTTTTACAACGCCTCAGAAACATCGGAATCCAAGGAAAAGCACTGGAATGGATCACCTCGTTCCTCACCGGAAGAACCCAGAGAGTCTGCCTCCCACCATTCAAGTCCGAGGCCTCTGAAATCATTTGCGGCGTACCTCAAGGATCCTCACTCAGTCCCACCCTATTCAACGTATACATGAGCCCCCTCGCGGCCATCGCCCGCCAACACAACCTCAACATCATCTCTTACGCGGACGACACTCAACTGATCCTCTCTCTCACCAAGGACCCCAGCACCGCCAAAACTAACCTACACGAAGGAATGAAAGAAGTCGCCGAATGGATGAAACAAAGCCGTCTGAAACTGAACTCAGACAAAACAGAAGTCCTCATCTTAGGTACTTCCCCCTCTGCATGGGACGACTCCTGGTGGCCGGAAGCCCTCGGAAAAGCACCCATCCCGACAGACCACGCACGGAACCTTGGCGTCATCCTGGATTCTTCACTCTCAATGAACAGACAAGTCAACGCCGTATCATCTTCCTGCTTTAACATTCTTCGCATGCTCAGAAAAACATTTCGCTGGATCCCCTCCGAAACAAGGAAAACAGTCACCCACGCTCTAGTCACTAGCCGACTGGACTACGGAAACACCCTCTACGCAGGTACCACCGCCAAACTCCAGAAGAAACTACAACGAATCCAAAACGCCTCAGCCAGGCTCATATTAGACATCCCACGCAACGAACACATCTCTGGTCACCTTAAAGACCTCCACTGGCTACCCGTCAATAAGAGGATCACTTTCCGACTGCTAACCCACGCACACAAATCACTCTACGACATCGGACCAGATTGCCTCAACTTTCGACTGTCCTTCTACACCCCCTCCCGCCAACTTCGCTCTTCCAGCCAAGCCTTCGCCACGGTACCTCGCATCAACAAGACCACCATGGGAGGCAGATCCTTTTCATACCTGGCTGCCAAAACTTGGAACTCACTCCCCGCTTACCTTCGCCTCACCCAGAATCACCTAGCGTTCAGAAAGCAGCTTAAAACGTGGATATTTGACAAATAATCCTCCTCCCCTTCCTAAGCGCCTTGAAACCCTCTGGGTATGTAGCGCGCTATACAAATTTTATGACTTGACTTGACTTGACTCGGTGAATTCTGAACCTGGGTCATAAAGGTTGTGGTTCTGTTACGAATTTGGTAACAGCGAACCGTAAACAGTGAGTTCAGCAAGTATGAGTGTTTTCATCATGTTACACCGATGGATTCACTGTGTATTTGAAGATTTCGTTCTGAACCATGGGTTCTATTTTGTGCATGGCAGCCATTTTGTAGTTGCCCTCACATAGGCTGCTGACTTTAGCTGACTGCTGGATGACCTGAGTGAACTGACCCTGTTGCCTGAAGCTGACCTTGTTAGACCAGTTCCTTGCCCTGTAGCTGATCAAGATTAAGGATCAGAGCACAGGAGATTGTAAAGTTTGGTATACACATACACACCCCTTATCCTACCTCTCATCTGTTTCTGTTCCTTCTTTTTATGACCTGTTTACGATATGGGTTGTGGTCTTTTATTATGGGTTTGTCCAGCTTGTGTAAGAAGGAATGTTGGGTTTTTTGCATGCTTGCAAAAGCTAGGACTGCCCCCTTTCTTTTATGGTGAGTTTTTGTAACCCTAAAACATATATAAGGCCTCTTGTTCTCTGTATTCCTCAGACTACCTCATTCATTTGCTACGGCTTCTGTGTGACGTGGCCTCACTTATTAAATTTAATAAAGCTTCTGTGCCAAGTTCTTTATTGATATTAGTAAGACCGCTGAGAATGACGCCTCACAGGGAAAGCCAGGATGGGTTCCACAGCGGTATTCGTACAAGCGCCTTGAGACCCTTGCGGGTGAGTAGTGCGCTATACAAGTATCAATTTAGAATTTAGAATTTACTCCTGACTGAGAACCTTTTTGGCGTGAGTATTCTAAAACGACCGTTAGGTCATGTAGAACTTGACAGTTAGAATTTGGATAACCTTTTGATTAGTAAAAGTAAGAGTTAAGTATAAGTGGGTCGCTCCCAGTTTTTTGGTTCTTTTGGTTTTTGATTTGGTTATTGCAATTACCATAGCCGAGGGGCTCGTATATTTGCGAGTGTATTGGTAGAGATAACCCCTTGAAGTTTGAAGCTAGATTAGTGAGCTATAAGATGCCTGATCTTAGCAAATTTGGAAATGTAGCTTTGGAACTTTGGAATTTGTGTTGGCCAACTTTTGGTTTGTATAGGTTTGGATATGCGAATTGCAATTTGTGTAGACAGGTAATGAGGAGAATTTTCTCTATTTGGTCTTTAGGATAATACTTGCGTATTCCGCAGTATTTTTGGCATGCATGTTTTTTTTTTAAGCTCACATGGAAAAATGTGTTGCTTTTTTGGAAGGTACCATAGTATGATGTGAAGTAAATCAGCCGGCTTCCCCTAAAGGGAATATCTAAATAGGTTAGATTTAAAAACATATTTCTTTCTTGGTGAATTTGTATCCCTAGGGAAATAAAATATGACATAATACAAAATGAGTATCCTTTGTTCTGCGCAGTTTTATGAATGAAGATATGCAGAACGATTTTGTTTGGTGCTCTGCTAGCCAGAGCTAGTGGTGTGAGTGTATTTTTGCTTCTTGGACATACATCAGTATGTTGGGCTGTTTTTGCAGTCTTTTGGAACACTATTGAGAAGCGTTTCTTGTAAATGTGACTTAAAACTAGTATTTTCAAATGGTTTGGTTCAAGGATAGTCTGTGGGCTGTTCTTCGTTTCTGTCCTGAGTATTGATGTGTGGGTCAAATGTGTGTTTAAATGTCTATGTGGTTTTCCCATTAGTGCAACTTCTGTAAGTGAATAGCGATGGCACTATTCACGAAAATATATGGCTAAAGCGCGCTGTATTGTGTGTCCTGGGTGTTTTGACCCCTTTCTGTTTATGTCTGAAATGAGCTCAACGTCTGTTCGTGGTTTTCTTGATGTTTTCAGTCTATTAAGCAAAATGTCTAAATGCTTAAAAACATAAAATTAAAATTCACATTCACTAGGAATGAAAAAAGCCTCAAAAACGAAAATTCTGTGTTATGTAGAAAAATAAACTTATAGCATTTTCCTTAGATACATTGTATTAAATATTAACATTGAGAGACAAGCTAAATAAACAGGAATATTTTTTCAACCAGGACTTTGCCCTTAGTTTCACGGGTGAATCTTTGCATTTCAGAATGTTGTTTTAAAAAGGTTCCAAAACTAAGGTTCATTATTTTATATTACAGGAGGGTATTTCAATTGAGGGTTTCCTCTCCTTTAAGCATTTCTGAAAGCATATTCTTGGGTCTGTTGCTAATTAAAAATTGTCCTTTTAAAGTGGCGCAAACATTTTGTCATGTTATAAGATAGGCCTCTGTGCTTAGGCTTATAAATGAATGCATCTAAAATGATAGGCAAGGGATGCAGCTCGCTTTTATATGTGGAATTATCAAAAATGATTGGGTTTATTAAAAATAATTAATAATTTTTGAAAAATAATAATTAAAATTAAGTGCTACAAAATTCGTTTTTTACTATTCATGAAGCTTAATGCTCATACTGTGACCTCCTAGCATTATAATTTGATTTAACCCCTTCGCTGCTGGGCCTTTTCCCCTCCTGTGCTGAGCCCTTTTTTGGCTATTTGGGGTAGTGCGCGCTTAGGCCCCTGTAACTTTTTGACCACATAAGCTATCCACGCCAAATTTGCGTACTTTTCTTCCAACATCATGTGGATTCCAAAGGCGCCCAGGGTTTGTGGATTCCCTTGGAGAGTTCCCAGAAATTAACCAAAATATAGGGATTTTTTTGTTTTTTTCAGAAAAATGGGAAAAACGGGCTGCAAATGAAAGCCTCTGGGTTTTTCCCTAAAAATGGTATCAAAAAAGGGTTTGTGGGTCTGAAATCTCCGTTTTCTCAGCTTTCAGGGAATGACAGTCTTTTGTCAGGGAACCAACATTTTTCACACAGTTTTGGCATTTTTCTGGGACATAGCCTATTTTTGCTATTTTTAGAGCTTTCCACCTCCTTCCAATTAATGGTAGAAAAGAGTTTGAAAGCAATAATGGATCCTAGAAAGCTGTACATTTTCGAAAAGTAACCAAAATTCTGAATTCAGAAAGGGGTCATTTGTCTAAATCCATGAAGGATTCTTTATCGAAACTAACAGTTAAATCTTGGAATAATAGAAAATTTGTTGAAAAAAACAGCCTTTTGTCTCAACGTTTTCACCTATAACTTTTTCTAATCTTAACAGCTCTTGGAAAGCAATATACTGTTACATCCGTTAGACCTTCCTGGTTGTGGGGATATATAGGACTTGTAGTTTCACCAAGAACCCAACGAACCCAGATCCAAAAACTGAGCAGCAACTTGCAATGGTTTTTTTTCTTTTACTGGGTATAGAGCACCTTGTCTTAGAAAATGTATACATGGAAAAATCTGTATGAAAGACACCTATGTATTTCTGAATTGGGTACAAAATATAGAGTTCAGAAACAGTATATAATTGCACATTTTCAAAATTGGGAATACCCATACTAGCTTGAGAATTATTGGTCATTTTTCAAAAACATTTTTTTTTACACAATGTCTGTCATTGAAAGGGAGAAATGCTAGAAAGCTCATTTGGTAATAACAGTTGATTTACAAATCTGAATTACCCGAAGTCTCCCGATAAAAACGGTACCTCACTTGTGTGGGTCGGCCTTGTGCCTGCGATAGGAAACGGCGCAAAATGCAACGTGGTCACACCTCAATTTTGCAGTTACAAATTGACCCTTTTATGGCAAAGTGCCTACCTGTAGTTTTTGCACCCTAGCTTTGCCGGCACCTAGGGAAACCTAGCAAACCTATACATTTTTGGAAAGTAGACACCCTGGGGAATTCAGGATGGGGTGACTCGACTGCCTACCACCAGGCTTTGTTACCCAGAATCCCTTGCAAAGTTTAGAATTTGACAAAAAAACACATTTTCCTCGCATTTCTGTAGTGTAAAGTTCTGGAATCTGCGTGGATCAACAAACTTCCACCCACCCAGCGTTCCCCCAGGTCTCCCGAGAAAAATGGTACCTCACTTGCGTGGGTAGGCATAGTGGCTGCGACACGAAACAGCTCAAAATGCAACGTGGTTGCACTTCAATTTCCCAGTGAAATCTTGTGCTTTTTGGACAAAGAGACTACCTTTAGTTTTTGAGTCCTAGCTCTGCCAGCACATAAGGAAACCTAGCAAACCTATACATTTTTGAAAACTAGACACCCAGGGGAATTCAGGATGGGGTGACTCGTCTGCCTACCCCCAGGTTTTGTTACCCAGAATCCCTTGCAAAGCTAAAATTATGACAAAAAAAACACATTTTCCTCACATTTCTGTGGTGGAAAGTTCTGGAATCTGCGTGGATCAACAAATTTCCACCCACCCAGCGTTCCCCCAGGTCTCCTGAGAAAAATGATACCTCACTTGCGTGGGTAGACATAGTGGCTGCAACACGAAACAGCGCAAAACGCAACGTGGTTGCACCTCAATTTCCCAGTGAAATCTTGTGCTTTTTGGACAAAGAGACTACCTTTAGTTTTTGAGTCCTAGCTCTGCCAGCACCTAGGGAAACCTAGCAAAACTATATATTTTTGAAAAGTAGACAACCAGGGAAATTCAGGATGTGGTGACTCGACTGCCTACCCCCAGGTTCTCTTACCCAGAATCCCTTGTAAAGCTAAGAAATTGGGAAAAAAACACATTTTCCTCACATTTCTGTGGTGGAAAGTTCCGGAATCTGCGTGGATCAACAAACTTCCACCCACCCAGCGTTCCCCCAGGTCTCCCGAGAAAAATGGTATCTCACTTGCGTGGGTAGGCATAGTGGCTGCGACAGGAAACAGCGCAAAACGCAACGTGGTCACAACTCAATTTTTCTGTGAAATTGTGGCCTTTTTGGGCAAAGAGACTACCTTTTGTTTTTGAACGCTAGCTCTTTCGGCACCCAGGGAAACCTAGCAAACCTATATATTTTTTAAAAGTGGACAACCAGGGGAATTCAGGATGGGGTGACTCGACTGCCTACCCCCAGGTTCTCTTACCCAGAATCCCTTGCAAAGCTAGGAAATTGGAAAAAAAAACGCATTTTCCTCACATTTCTGTGGTGGAAAGTTCCGGAATCTGCGTGGATCAACAAATTTCCACCCACCCGGCATTCCCCCAGGTCCCCCGAGAGAAATGGTATCTCACTTGCGTGGGTAGGCATAGTGGCTGCGACAGGAAACAGCGCAAAACGCAACATGGTCACAACTCAATTTTTCTTTGAAATTGTGGCCTTTTTGGGCAAAGAGACTACCTTTTGTTTTTGAACCCTAGCTCTGCCGGCACCCAGGGAAACCTAGCAAACCTATATATTTTTGAAAAGAAGACACCCAGGGTAATTCAGGATGGGGTGACTCGACTGCCTACCCCCAGGTTCTCCTACCCAGAATCCCTTGCAAAGCTAAGAAATTGGGAAAAAAAACGCATTTTCCTCACATTTCTGTGGTGGAAAGTTCCGGAATCTATGTGGATCAACAAATTTTCACCCACCCAGCGTTCCCCCAGGTCTCCCGAGAAAAATGGTATCTCACTTGCGTGGGTAGGCATAGTGGCTGCGACAGGAAACAGCGCAAAAGGCAACGTGGTCACAACTCAATTTTTCTGTGAAATTGTGGCCTTTTTGGGCAAAGAGACTACCTTTTGTTTTTGAACCCTAGCTCTGCCGGCACCTAGGGAAACCTAGCAAACCTATATATTTTTGAAAAGTAGACAACCAGGTGAATTCAGGATGGGGTGACTCGACTGCCTACCCCCAGGTTCTCTTACCCAGAATCCCTTGCAAAGCTAAGAAATTGGGAAAAAAAACGCATTTTCCTCACATTTCTGTGGTGGAAAGTTCCGGAATCTGCGTGGATCAACAAATTTCCACGCACTCTGCATTCCCCCAGGTCTCCCGAGAAAAATGGTATCTCACTTGCGTGGGTAGGCATAGTGGCTGTGACAGGAAACAGCGCAAAACGCAACGTGGTCACAACTCAAATTTTCTGTGAAATTGTGGCCTTTTTGGGCAAAGAGACTACCTTTTGTTTTTGAACCGTAGCTCTGCCGGCACCCAGGGAAACCTAGCAAACCTATATATTTTTGAAAAGTAGACACCCAGGGGAATTCAGGATATGGTCACTCGACTGCCTACCCCCAGGTTCTCTTACCCAGAATCCCTTGCAAAGCTAAGAAATTGGAAAAAAAACAAATTTTCCTCACATTTCTGTGGTGCAAAGTTCCGGAATCTGCGTGGATCAACAAATTTCTGCCCACCCAGCGTTCCCCCAGGTCTCCCGAGAAAAATGGTATCTCACTTGCGTGGGTAGGCATAGTGGCTGCGACAGGAAACAGCGCAAAACGCAACGTGGTCACAACTCAATTTTTCTGTGAAATTGTGGCCTTTTTGGGCAAAGAGACTACCTTTTGTTTTTGAACCCTAGCTCTGCCAGCACCCAGGGAAACCTAGCAAACCTATCTATTTTTGAAAAGTAGATAACCAGGGGAATTCAGGATGGGGTGACTCGACTGCCTATCTCCAGGTTCTCTTACCCAGAATCCCTTGCAAAGCTAAGAAATTGGAAAAAAAACGCATTTTCCTCACATTTCTGTGGTGGAAAGTTCCGGAATCTGCAAGGATCAACAAATTTCCACCCACCCTGCGTTCCCCCAGGTCTTCCGAGAAAAATGGTATCTCACTTGCGTGGGTAGGCATAGTGGCTGCGACAGGAAACAGCGCAAAACGCAACGTGGTCACAACTCAATTTTTCTGTGAAATTGTGGCCTTTTTGGGCAAAGAGACTACCTTTTGTTTTTGAACCCTAGCTCTGCCGGCACCCAAGGAAACCTAGCAAACCTATATATTTTTGAAAAGTAGACACCCAGGGGAATTCAGGATGGGGTGACTCGACTGCCTACCCCCAGGTTCTCTTACCCAGAATTCCTTGCAAAGCTAAGAAATTGGGAACAAAAAACGCATTTTCCTCACATTTCTGTGGTGGAAAGTTCCGGAATCTGCGTGGATCAACAAATTTCCACCCACCCACCCACCGTTCCCCCAGGTCTCCCGAGAAAAATGGTATCTCACTTGCGTGGGTAGGCATAGTGGCTGCGACAGGAAACAGCGCAAAAGGCAACGTGGTCACAACTCAATTTTTATGTGAAATTGTGGCCTTTTTGGGCAAAGAGACTACCTTTAGTTTTTGAACCCTAGCTCTGCCGGCACCTAGGGAAACCTAGCAAACCTATATATTTTTTAAAAGTAGACACCCAGGGGAATTCAGGATGGGGTCACTCGACTGCCTACCCCCAGGTTCTCTTACCCAGAATCCCTTGCAAATCTAAGAAATTGGGAAAAAAACCACATTTTCCTCACATTTCTGTGGTGGAAAGTTCCGGAATCTGCGTGGATCAACAAATTTCCACCCACCCAGCGTTCCCACAGGTCTCCCGAGAAAAATGGTATCTCACTTGCGTGGGTAGGCATAGTGGCTGCGACAGGAAACAGCGCAAAACGCAACGTGGTCACAACTCAATTTTTCTGTGAAATTGTGGCCTTTTTGGGCAAAGAGACTACCTTTTGTTTTTGAACCCTAGCTCTGCCGGCACCCAGGGAAACCTAGCAAACCTATATATTTTTGAAAAGTAGACAACCAGGGGAATTCAGGATGGGGTCACACGACTGCCTACCCCCAGGTTCTCTTACCCAGAATCCCTTGCAAAGCTAAGAAATTGGAAAAAAAAGCATTTTCCTCACATTTCTGTGGTGGAAAGTTCCGGAATCTGCATGGATCAACAAATTTCCACCCACCCTGCGTTCCCCCAGGTCTCCCGAAAAAAATGGTATCTCACTTGCGTGGGTAGGCATAGTGGCTGAGACAGGAAACAGCGCAAAACGCAACGTGGTCACAACTCAATTTTTCTGTGAAATTGTGGCCTTTTTGGGCAAAGAGACTACCTTTTGTTTTTGAACCCTAGCTCTGCCGGCACCCAGGGAAACCTAGCAAACCTATATATTTTTGAAAAGTAGACACCCAGGGAAATTCAGGATGGGGTGACTCGACTGCCTACCCCCAGGTTCTCTTACCCAGAATCCCTTGCAAAGCTAAGAAATTGGGAAAAAAAACGCATTTTCCTCACATTTCTGTGGTGGAAAGTTCCGGAATCTGCGTGGATCAACAAATTTCCACCCACCCAGCGTTCCCCCAGTTCTCCCAAGAAAAATGGTATCTCACTTGCGTGGGTAGGCATAGTGGCTGCGACAGGAAACAGCGCAAAACGCAACGTGGTCACAACTCAATTTTTCTGTGAAATTGTGGCCTTTTTGGGCAAAGAGACTACCTTTTGTTTTTGAACCCTAGCTCTGCCGGCACCCAGGGAAACCTAGCAAACCTATATATTTTTGAAAAGTAGACACCCAGGGAAATTCAGGATGGGGTGACTCGACTGCCTATCTCCAGGTTCTCTTACCCAGAATCCCTTGCAAAGCTAAGAAATTGGAAAAAAAAACGCATTTTCCTCACATTTCTGTGGTGGAAAGTTCCGGAATCTGCAAGAATCAACAAATTTCCACCCACCCTGCGTTCCCCCAGGTCTTCCGAGAAAAATGGTATCTCACTTGCGTGGGTAGGCATAGTGGCTGCGACAGGAAACAGCGCAAAACGCAACGTGGTCACAACTCAATTTTTCTGTGAAATTGTGGCCTTTTTGGGCAAAGAGACTACCTTTTGTTTTTGAACCCTAGCTCTGCCGGCACCCAAGGAAACCTAGCAAACCTATATATTTTTGAAAAGTAGACACCCAGGGGAATTCAGGATGGGGTGACTCGACTGCCTACCCCCAGGTTCTCTTACCCAGAATTCCTTGCAAAGCTAAGAAATTGGGAACAAAAAACGCATTTTCCTCACATTTCTGTGGTGGAAAGTTCCGGAATCTGCGTGGATCAACAAATTTCCACCCACCCACCGTTCCCCCAGGTCTCCCGAGAAAAATGGTATCTCACTTGCGTGGGTAGGCATAGTGGCTGCGACAGGAAACAGCGCAAAAGGCAACGTGGTCACAACTCAATTTTTCTGTGAAATTGTGGCCTTTTTGGGCAAAGAGACTACCTTTAGTTTTTGAACCCTAGCTCTGCCGGCACCTAGGGAAACCTAGCAAACCTATATATTTTTTAAAAGTAGACACCCAGGGAAATTCAGGATGGGGTCACTCGACTGCCTACCCCCAGGTTCTCTTACCCAGAATCCCTTGCAAAGCTAGGAAATTGGAAAAAAAAACACATTTTCCTCACATTTCTGTGGTGGAAAGTTCCGGAATCTGCGTGGATCAACAAATTTCCACCCACCCAGCGTTCCCCCAGGTCTCCCGAGAAAAATGGTATCTCACTTGCGTGGGTAGGCATAGTGGCTGCGACAGGAAACAGCGCAAAACGCAACATGGTCACAACTCAATTTTTCTGTGAAATTGTGGCCTTTTTGGGCAAAGAGACTACCTTTTGTTTTTGAACCCTAGCTCTGCCGGCACCCAGGGAAACCTAGCAAACCTATATATTTTTGAAAAGTAGACAACCAGGGGAATTCAGGATGGGGTCACACGACTGCCTACCCCCAGGTTCTCTTACCCAGAATCCCTTGCAAAGCTAAGAAATTGGAAAAAAAAAGCATTTTCCTCATATTTCTGTGGTGGAAAGTTCCGGAATCTGCGTGGATCAACAAATTTCCACCCACCCTACGTTCCCCCAGGTCTCCCGAGAAAAATGGTATCTCACTTGCGTGGGTAGGCATAGTGGCTGCGAAAGGAAATGGTTCAAATTGTACGGTGGTGAATTTACAATACCAAATTGTTAATCAACCTTCATTTTTGGGGGGGGGGCACCTGAGTTTTTGGCCCGGGGCTCGGTGGTATTCTTTGGAAAGTACCAAACCCAAACAGATCTGAAAAGTAGACCCCCGAGGGAGTCCAGGGAGGTATGGCATGCGTGGGTCCCTGAACGTTTTCCTACCCAGAACACCTTGCAAACCTTAAAATTAGGTAAAATAATCACTTTTCCAAACTTTTTTGCGTGGGATCACCGTGCCGGCAAAAATGTCCTACCACCCAGCGCTCCCCCTGTTCTCCCGAGTAAAAGGATACCTCACTTGTGTGGGTGCCCCAAAGCAGAACAGGCCAAAAATGAATGTTGAAAAAAGTAGTATTTCAGTGTTGCAAATTAAGCCCCCCTGCCTTAGTCACAGGCCTTTGGCCCACCCACACAAGTGAGGTATCATTTTACTCGGGAGGACAAGGGGAACGCAGGGTGGTAGGACATTTGTGCCGACACGGCGATCCCACGCAAAAATGTATGGAAAACTGTTTTTTTAACCTAAATTTATGGTTTGCAGGGATTTCTGGGTAGGAAAACATTGGGGGACCCACGCATGCCATACCTCCCCAGACTCCCCCGGGTGTCTAGTTTTCAGAAATTTTGGGGTTTGGTAGTTACCAAAGATGCCCGCCGAGCCCCGATCCAAAAACTCAGTCCCCCCCCCTAAAAAAAGAAGGTAATCTTGCTATTGGTTATTGTAATGTCTCCACCGTACGATATGGACCTTTTCCTGTTGCCGCCACTATGCCTACCCACGCAAGTGAGGTACCATTTTTATCGGGAGACCTGGGGGAACGCTGGGTGGGAGGAAATTTGTGTGAGCCCAGTAACGCCACGCTTTCCCACGCAAAAAAAGTGTGTAAAAACTGATCTTTCCAGCAAAAATTGTGGTTTGCAAGGGATTCTGGGTAAAGGAACGTTGGAGGATGCACGCAAGCCATACCTCCTTGGAAACCCCCGGGTGTCTACTTGTCAGAAATGTGTGGGTTTGGTAGGTTTCCCTACATGGCCGCCTCACACGGGGCCAAAAACCCAGGTAACCCCTCTTGCAAAAGCTGGTGGTATTGACATTGAATACCACCAGCTTTTGAAAGAGAGGTTACCTGGGTTTTTTGGCCCAGTGCGAGACGGCCATGTAGGGAAACCTACTAAACCTACACATTTCTGAAAAGTAGACACCCAGGGGCTTCCAAGGAGGTATGGCTTGCCTGGATCCTCCAACGTTCCTTTACCCAGAATCCCTTGCAAACCACAATTTTTGCTGGAAAAATCAGTTTTTACACTCTTTCTTTGCGTGGGAAAGCGTGGCGTCACTGGGCTCACACAAATTTCCTCCCACCCAGCGTTCCCCCAGGTCTCCCGATAAAAATGGTACCTCACTTGCGTGGGTAGGCATAGTGGCTGCGAAAGGAAATGGTTCAAATTGTACGGTGGTGAATTTACAATACCAAATTGCTAAACAACCTTCCTTTTTGGGGGGGGGCACCTGAGTTTTTGGCCGGGGGCTCGGTGGTATTCTTTGGAAAGTACCAAACCGAAACAGATCTGAAAAGTAGACCCCCGGGGGAGTCCAGGGAGGTATGGCATGCGTGGGTCCCCCAATGTTTTACTACCCAGAAATCCCTGCAAACCATAAATTTAGGTTAAAAAAACAGTTTTCCATACATTTTAGCGTGGGATCGCCGTGTCGGCACAAATGTCCTACCACCCTGCGTTCCCCTTGTCCTCCCGAGTAAAATGATACCTCACTTGTGTGGGTGGGCCAAAGGCCTGTGACTAAGGCAGGGGGGCTTAATTTGCAACACTGAAATACTACTTTTTTCAACATTCATTTTTGGCCTGTTCTGCTTTGGGGCACCCACACAAGTGAGGTATCCTTTTACTCGGGAGAACAGGGGGAGCGCTGGGTGGTAGGACATTTTTGCCGGCACGGCTAACTATTCCTCAAAGACACACACATACAGGTTGGATTTGGCACGAGGGCGAGTGATGGTTCAGTACATAAAATTTTATTAACAAGATATTTCAAAAAATGAAATGCTCTGTCAATAAATAAATGCATAAAAACCAAACCAGTGACTCCCAACTCGTGAGCTGTAAAGCCACGACAAGGCACCAACCGTTTTACAGGCCATTCACGCACCTTTCATACCTGTTACACACCAGACCATTGACACCATCCGGAAGGAAAAGCAACACATTACAACATTCACATAAAGGGACAAGGTACACCCTACTTCTAAAAGGGAAAACAAAAACAAATATTACTGGACAGCCATCTAAACCGCAAACACACACACATACTGGTTGGATTTGGCACGAGGATGAGTGATGATTCAGTACATACAATTTTATTTGCAAGTAATTTCACAAAAATGAAATACACTGCGTATAATTGAAAGTATGATAAACTGAACCACTGACTCACAGCTCGTGAGCTGTAAAGCCACGTCAAGGCACCAACCTCTTTACAGGCCATTCATACACCTTTCGTACGTGTGACACAAACAAAACATTCACGCCGCCAGCCGCGGACCCATCACATTACAACACTCACACCAGCAGACAGCGCCATTCAAGGGCCCATCACTTTCACACGCCCATATATCTGCCACAGCAACTACACAAAATGATGGACTGCGTAGAGTGTCACTCAACTAGCAGTGTATGTAGTGACCAACAGAAAGTAACTACTTACACACCGCCAGCTGAGCGCCAGACCACCCACACCACCATCCAAGCACCAAACCATGCACACCGCCAGCCAAACAACACTCAGCGCACACAGACAGCTAAGTACCACTCCACGCACACCGCCAGCCAAGTACCACTCCACGCACACCGCCAGACAAGCAGCACTCCGTGCACAAACAGCCAGCCAAGCAGCACTCCGTGCAGAGACAGCCACGAACCACTCCACGCACACCATCCAGCCAAACACCACTCCACACACACCGCCAGCCAAGCACCACTCCATGCACAGACAGCCAAGTACCACTCCATGCACAGACAGCCAAGTACCACTCCACGCACACCATCCAGCCAAGCGCCACTCCACGCACACCATCCAGCCAAGCGCCACTCCACACACACCGCAAGCCAAGCGCCACTCCACACACACCGCAAGCCAAGCGCCACTCCACACACACCGCAAGCCAAGCGCCAGTCCACGAACACCGCAAGCCAAGCACCACTCCACGCACACCGGAAGCCAAGCGCCACTCCACGCACACCGGAAGCCAAGCGCCACTCCACGCACCCCCAGGTTTTGTTACCCAGAATCCCTTGCAAAGCTAAAATTATGACAAAAAAAACACATTTTCCTCACATTTCTGTGGTGGAAAGTTCTGGAATCTGCGTGGATCAACAAATTTCCACCCACCCAGCGTTCCCCCAGGTCTCCTGAGAAAAATGATACCTCACTTGCGTGGGTAGGCATAGTGGCTGCAAC
Source organism: Lissotriton vulgaris (assembly GCF_964263255.1). NCBI lineage: Eukaryota > Metazoa > Chordata > Amphibia > Caudata > Salamandridae > Lissotriton > Lissotriton vulgaris. Next base: position 475,157,397 of record NC_141691.1, read on the forward strand.
ACGAAACAGCGCAAAACGCAACATGGTTGCACCTCAATTTCCCAGTGAAATCTTGTGCTTTTTGGACAAAGAGACTACCTTTAGTTTTTGAGTCCTAGCTCTGCCAGCACCTAGGGAAACCTAGCAAACCTATATATTTTTGAAAAGTAGACAACCAGGGAAATTCAGGATGTGGTGACTCGACTGCCTACCCCCAGGTTCTCTTACCCAGAATCCCTTGTAAAGCTAAGAAATTGGGAAAAAAAACACATTTTCCTCAAATTTCTGTGGTGGAAAGTTCCGGAATCTGCGTGGATCAACAAATTTCCACCCACCCAGCGTTCCCCCAGGTCTCCCGAGAAAAATGGTATCTCACTTGCGTGGGTAGGCATAGTAGCTGCGACAGGAAACAGCGCAAAACGCAACGTGGTCACAACTCAATTTTTCTGTGAAATTGTGGCCTTTTTGGCCAAAGAGACTACCTTTTGTTTTTGAACCCTAGCTCTGCCGGCACCTAGGGAAACCTAGCAAACCTATATATTTTTTAAAAGTAGACACCCAGGGGAATTCAGGATGGGGTCACTCGACTGCCTACCCCCAGGTTCTCTTACCCAGAATCCCTTGCAAAGCTAAGAAATTGGAAAAAAAAACACATTTTCCTCACATTTCTGTGGTGGAAAGTTCCGGAATCTGCGTGGATCAACAAACTTCCACCCACCCAGCGTTCCCCCAGGTCTCCCGAGAAAAATGGTATCTCACTTGCGTGGGTAGGCATAGTGGCTGCGACAGGAAACAGCGCAAAACGCAACGTGGTCACAACTCAATTTTTCTGTGAAATTGTGGCCTTTTTGGGCAAAGAGACTACCTTTTGTTTTTGAACCCTAGCTCTTTCGGCACCCAGGGAAACCTAGCAAACCTATATATTTTTGAAAAGTGGACAACCAGGGGAATTCAGGATGGGGTGACTCGACTGCCTACCCCCAGGTTCTCTTACCCAGAATCCCTTGCAAAGCTAAGAAATTGGGAAAAAAACGCATTTTCCTCACATTTCTGTGGTGGAAAGTTCCGGAATCTGTGTGGATCAACAAATTTTCACCCACCCAGCGTTCCCCCAGGTCTCCCGAGAAAAATGGTATCTCACTTGCGTGGGTAGGCATAGTGGCTGCGACAGGAAACAGCGCAAAAGGCAACGTGGTCACAACTCAATTTTTCTGTGAAATTGTGGCCTTTTTGGGCAAAGAGACTACCTTTTGTTTTTGAACCGTAGCTCTGCCGGCACCTAGGGAAACCTAGCAAACCTATATATTTTTGAAAAGTAGACAACCAGGTGAATTCAGGATGGGGTGACTCGACTGCCTACCCCCAGGTTCTCTTACACAGAATCCCTTGCAAAGCTAAGAAATTGGGAAAAGAAACGCATTTTCCTCACATTTCTGTGGTGGAAAGTTCCGGAATCTGCGTGGATCAACAAATTTCCACCCACCCTGCGTTCCCCCAGGTCTCCCGAGAAAAATGGTATCTCACTTGTGTGGGTAGGCATAGTGGCTGCGACAGGAAACAGCGCAAAACGCAACGTGGTCACAACTCAAATTTTCTGTGAAATTGTGGCCTTTTTGGGCAAAGAGACTACCTTTTGTTTTTGAACCCTAGCTCTGCCGGCAACCAGGGAAACCTAGCAAACCTATATATTTTTGAAAAGTAGACACCCAGGGGAATTCAGGATGGGGTCACTTGACTGCCTACCCCCAGGTTCTCTTACCCAGAATCCCTTGCAAAGCTAAGAAATTGGAAAAAAAACACATTTTCCTCACATTTCTGTGGTGGAAAGTTCCGGAATCTGAGTGGATCAACAAATTTCCACCCACCCAGCGTTCCCCCAGGTCTCCCGAGAAAAATGGTATCTCACTTGCGTGGGTAGGCATAGTGGCTGCGACAGGAAACAGCGCAAAACGCAACGTGGTCACAACTCAATTTTTCTGTGAAATTGTGGCCTTTTTGGGCAAAGAGACTACCTTTTGTTTTTGAACCCTAGCTCTGCCAGCACCCAGGGAAACCTAGCAAACCTATATATTTTTGAAAAGTAGACAACCAGGGGAATTCAGGATGGGGGGACTCGACTGCCTATCTCCAGGTTCTCTTACCCAGAATCCCTTGCAAAGCTAAGAAATTGGAAAAAAAACGCATTTTCCTCACATTTCTGTGGTGGAAAGTTCCAGAATCTGCAAGGATCAACAAATTTCCACCCACCCTGCGTTCCCCCAGGTCTCCCGAGAAAAATGGTATCTCACTTGCGTGGGTAGGCATAGTGGCTGCGACAGGAAACAGCGCAAAACGCAACGTGGTCACAACTCAATTTTTCTGTGAAATTGTGGCCTTTTTGGGCAAAGAGACTACCTTTTGTTTTTGAACCCTAGCTCTGCCGGCACCCAAGGAAACCTAGCAAACCTATATATTTTTGAAAAGTAGACACCCAGGGGAATTCAGGATGGGGTGACTCGACTGCCTACCCCCAGGTTCTCTTACCCAGAATTCCTTGCAAAGCTAAGAAATTGGGAACAAAAAACGCATTTTCCTCACATTTTTGTGGTGGAAAGTTCCGGAACCTGCGTGGATCAACAAATTTCCACCCACCCAGCGTTCCCCCAGGTCTCCCGAGAAAAATGGTATCTCACTTGCGTGGGTAGGCATAGTGGCTGCGACAGGAAACAGCGCAAAAGGCAACGTGGTCACAACTCAATTTTTCATTGAAATTGTGGCCTTTTTGGGCAAAGAGACTACCTTTTGTTTTTGAACCCTAGCTCTGCCGGCACCTAGGGAAACCTAGCAAACCTATATATTTTTGAAAAGTAGACACCCAGGGGAATTCAGGATGGGGTCACTCGACTGCCTACCCCCAGGTTCTCTTACCCAGAATCCCTTGCAAAGCTAAGAAATTGGAAAAAAAAACACATTTTCCTCACATTTCTGTGGTGGAAAGTTCCGGAATCTGCGTGGATCAACAAATGTCCACCCACCCAGCGTTCCCCCAGGTCTCCCGAGAAAAATGGTATCTCACTTGCGTGGGTAGGCATAGTGGCTGCGACAGGAAACAGCGCAAAACGCAACGTGGTCACAACTCAATTTTTCTGTCAAATTGTGGCCTTTTTGGGCAAAGAGACTACCTTTTGTTTTTGAACCCTAGCTCTGCCGGCACCCAGGGAAACCTAGCAAACCTATATATTTTTGAAAAGTAGACAACCAGGGGAATTCAGGATGGGGTCACACGACTGCCTACCCCCAGGTTCTCTTACCCAGAATCCCTTGCAAAGCTAAGAAATTGGAAAAAAAAAGCATTTTCCTCACATTTCTGTGGTGGAAAGTTCCGGAATCTGCGTGGATCAACAAATTTCCACCCACCCTGCGTTCCCCCAGGTCTCCCGAGAAAAATGGTATCTCACTTGCGTGGGTAGGCATAGTGGCTGCGACAGGAAACAGCGACAAAACGCAACGTGGTCACAACTCAATTTTTCTGTGAAATTGTGGCCTTTTTGGGCAAAGAGACTACCTTTTGTTTTTGAACCCTAGCTCTGCCGGCACCCAGGGAAACCTAGCAAACCTATATATATTTGAAAAGTAGACAACCAGGGGAATTCAGGATGGGGTCACACGACTGCCTACCCCCAGGTTCTCTTACCCAGAATCCCTTGCAAAGCTAAGAAATTAGAAAAAAAAAGCATTTTCCTCACATTTCTGTGGTGGAAAGTTCCGGAATCTGCGTGGATCAACAAATTTCCACCCACCCTGCGTTCCCCCAGGTCTCCCGAGAAAAATGGTATCTCACTTGCGTGGGTAGGCATAGTGGCTGAGACAGGAAACAGCGCAAAACGCAACGTGGTCACAACTCAATTTTTCTGTGAAATTGTGGCCTTTTTGGGCAAAGAGACTACCTTTAGTTTTTGAACCCTAGCTCTGCCGGCACCCAGGGAAACCTAGCAAACCTATATATTTTTGAAAAGTAGACACCCAGGGAAATTCAGGATGGGGTGACTCGACTGCCTACCCCCAGGTTCTCTTACCCAGAATCCCTTGCAAAGCTAAGAAATTGGGAACAAAAACGCATTTTCCTCACATTTTTGTGGTGGAAAGTTCCGGAATCTGCGTGGATCAACAAATTTCCACCCACCCAGCGTTCCCCCAGGTCTCCCAAGAAAAATGGTATCTCACTTGCGTGGGTAGGCATAGTGGCTGCGACAGGAAACAGCGCAAAAGGCAACGTGGTCACAACTCAATTTTTCTGTGAAATTGTGGCCTTTTTGGGCAAAGAGACTACCTTTTGTTTTTGAACCCTAGCTCTGCCGGCACCCAGGGAAACCTAGCAAACCTATATATTTTTGAAAAGTAGACACCCAGGGGAATTCAGGATGGGGTCACTCGACTGCCTACCCCCAGGTTCTCTTACCCAGAATCCCTTGCAAAGCTAGGAAATTGGAAAAAAAAAACACATTTTCCTCACATTTCTGTGGTGGAAAGTTCCGGAATCTGCGTGGATCAACAAACTTCCACCCACCCAGCGTTCCCCAAGGTCTCCCGATAAAAATGGTACCTCACTTGCGTGGGTAGGCATAGTGGCTGCGAAAGGAAATGGTTCAAATTGTACGGTTGTGAATTTACAATACCAAATTGCTAAACAACCTTCATTTTTGGGTGGGGGCACCTGAGTTTTTGGCCCGGGGCTCGGTGGTATTCTTTGGAAAGTACCAAACCCAAACAGATCTGAAAAGTAGACCCCCGGGGGAGTCCAGGGAGGTATGGCATGCGTGGGTCCCCAAACGTTTTCCTACCCAGAACACCTTGCAAACCCTAAAATTAGGTAAAATAATCACTTTTCCAAACTTTTTTGTGTGGGATCACCGTGCCAGCAAAAATGTCCTATCACCCAGCGCTCCCCCTGTTCTCCCGAGTAAAAGGATACCTCACTTGTGTGGGTGCCCCAAAGCAGAACAGGCCAAAAATGAATGTTGAAAAAAGTAGTATTTCAGTGTTGCAAATTAAGCCCCCCTGCCTTAGTCACAGGCCTTTAGCCCACCCACACAAGTGAGGTATCATTTTACTCGGGAGGACAAGGGGAACGCAGGGTCGTAGGACATTTGTGCCGACACGGCGATCCCATGCAAAAATGTATGGAAAACTGTTTTTTCAACCTAAATTTATGGTTTGCAGGGATTTCTGGGTAGGAAAACATTGGGGGACCCACGCATGCCATACCTCCCCAGACTCCCCCGGGTGTCTAGTTTTCAGAAATGTTTGGGTTTGGTAGTTACCAAAGATGCCCGCCGAGCCCCGATCCAAAAACTCAGTCCCCCCCCCTAAAAAAAGAAGGTAATCTTGCTATTGGTTATTGTAATGTCTCCACCGTACGATATGGACCTTTTCCTGTTGCCGCCACTATGCCTACCCACGCAAGTGAGGTACCATTTTTATCGGGAGACCTGGGGGAACGCTGGGTGGGAGGAAATTTGTGTGAGCCCAGTGACGCCACGCTTTCCCACGCAAAAAAAGTGTGTTAAAACTGATCTTTCCAGCAAAAATTGTGGTTTGCAAGGGATTCTGGGTAAAGGAACGTTGGAGGATCCATGCAAGCCATACCTCCTTTGAAGCCCCCGGGTGTCTACTTGTCAGAAATGTGTGGGTTTGGTAGGTTTCCCTACATGGCCGCCTCACACGGGGCCAAAAACCCAGGTAACCCCTCTTGCAAAAGCTGGTGGTATTGACATTGAATACCACCAGCTTTTGAAAGAGAGGTTACCTGGGTTTTTGGCCCCGTGCAAGACGGCCATGTAGGGAAACCTACTAAACCCACACATTTCTGAAAAGTAGATACCCAGGGGCTTCCAAGGAGGTATGGCTTGCGTGGATCCTCCAACGTTCCTTTACCCAGAATCCCTTGCAAACCACAATTTTTGCTGGAAAAATCAGTTTTTACACTCTTTCTTTGCGTGGGAAAGCGTGGCGTCACTGGGCTCACACAAATTTCCTCCCACCCAGCAATCCCCCTGGTCTCCCGATAAAAATGGTACCTCACTTGCGTGGGTAGGCATAGTGGCTGCGAAAGGAAATGGTTCAAATTGTACGGTGGTGAATTTACAATACCGAATTGCTAAACAACCTTCATTTTTGGGGGGGGGCACCTGAGTTTTTGGCCCGGGGCTCGGTGGTATTCTTTGGAAAGTACCAAACCCAAACAGATCTGAAAAGTAGACCCCCGGGGGAGTCCAGGGAGGTATGGCATGCGTGGGTCCCCGAACGTTTTCCTACCCAGAACACCTTGCAAACCTTAAAATTAGGTAAAATAATCACTTTTCCAAACTTTTTTGCGTGGGATCACCGTGCCGGCAAAAATGTCCTACCACCCAGCGCTCCCCCTGTTCTCCCGAGTAAAAGGATACCTCACTTGTGTGGGTGCCCCAAAGCAGAACAGGCCAAAAATGAATGTGGGTAGGCATAGTGGCGGCAACAGGAAAAGGTCCAAATCGTACAGTGGTGAATTAAGTTTTCAATTTGAGAGCGTGTGATTCAAGGAAACTGTGACAGACAATTTCAAGTTTGCAGGAGATTTTGAAAACAAATCAATAAAATTCACCAGAAAGACATGACCATATACTTCCATGGTTTAACAATAAAATCTAAATTTAGTAAGTTATTTATAGCTATAATGTACACCGTAACAGAGTTACTCAAAAGTCAAACATTCAAGCACGGCTAACTATTCCTCAAAGACACACACATACAGGTTGGATTTGGCACGAGGGCGAGTGATGGTTCAGTACATAAAATTTTATTAACAAGATATTTCAAAAAATGAAATGCTCTGTCAATAAATAAATGCATAAAAACCAAACCAGTGACTCCCAACTCGTGAGCTGTAAAGCCACGACAAGGCACCAACCGTTTTACAGGCCATTCTCGCACCTTTCATACCTGTTACACACCAGACCATTGACACCATCCGGAAGGAAAAGCAACACATTACAACATTCACATAAAGGGACAAGGTACACCCTACTTCTAAAAGGGAAAACAAAAACAAATATTACTGGACAGCCATCTAAACCGCAAACACACACACATACTGGTTGGATTTGGCACGAGGATGAGTGATGATTCAGTACATACAATTTTATTTGCAAGTAATTTCACAAAAATGAAATACACTGCGTATAATTGAAAGTATGATAAACTGAACCACTGACTCACAGCTCGTGAGCTGTAAAGCCACGTCAAGGCACCAACCTCTTTACAGGCCATTCATACACCTTTCGTACGTGTGACACAAACAAAACATTCACGCCGCCAGCCGCGGACCCATCACATTACAACACTCACACCAGCAGACAGCGCCATTCAAGGGCCCATCACTTTCACACGCCCATATATCTGCCACAGCAACTACACAAAATGATGGACTGCGTAGAGTGTCACTCAACTAGCAGTGTATGTAGTGACCAACAGAAAGTAACTACTTACACACCGCCAGCTGAGCGCCAGACCACCCACACCACCATCCAAGCACCAAACCATGCACACCGCCAGCCAAACATCACTCAGCGCACACAGACAGCTAAGTACCACTCCACGCACACCGCCAGCCAAGTACCACTCCACGCACACCGCCAGACAAGCAGCACTCCGTGCACAAAAAGCCAGCCAAGCAGCACTCCGTGCACAGACAGCCACGAACCACTCCACGCACACCATCCAGCCAAACACCACTCCACACACACCGCCAGCCAAGCACCACTCCATGCACAGACAGCCAAGTACCACTCCATGCACAGACAGCCAAGTACCACTCCACGCACACCATCCAGCCAAGCGCCACTCCACGCACACCATCCAGCCAAGCGCCACTCCACACACACCGCAAGCCAAGCGCCACTCCACACACACCGCAAGCCAAGCGCCACTCCACACACACCGCAAGCCAAGCGCCAGTCCACGAACACCGCAAGCCAAGCACCACTCCACGCACACCGGAAGCCAAGCGCCACTCCACGCACACCGCAAGCCAAGCGCCACTCCACGCACACCGCAAGCCAAGCACCACTCCATGCACACCGGAAGCCAAGCGCCACTCCATGCACACCGCAAGCCAAGCGCCACTCCACGCACACCGCAAGCCAAGCGCCACTCCACGCACACCGCAAGCCAAGCACCACTCCACGCACACCGCAAGCCAAGCGCCACTCCACGCACACCGCAAGCCAAGCGCCACTCCACGCACACCGCAAGCCAAGCACCACTCCATGCACACCGGAAGCCAAGCGCCACTCCATGCACACCGCAAGCCAAGCGCCACTCCACGCACACCGCAAGCCAAGCGCCACTCCACGCACACCGCAAGCCAAGCGCCACTCCACGCACACCGCAAGCCAAGCGCCACTCCACGCACACCGCAAGCCAAGCACCACTCCACGCACACCGCAAGCCAAGCACCACTCCACGCACACCGCAAGCCAAGCACCACTCCACGCACACTATCCAGCCAAGCGCCACTTCACGCACACCATCCAGCCAAGCGCCACTCCACACACACCGCCAGCCAAACACCACTCCACACACACCATCAGCCAAGCACCAGTCCACGCAGCCCACCAGCCAACCACTAGTGCACACACACCGCAAAACAAGCACCACTCCACGCACACCGCAAGCCAAGCACCACTCCACGCACACCATCCAGCCAAGCGCCACTCCACGCACACCATCCAGCCAAGCGCCACTCCACGCACACCATCCAGCCAAGCGCCACTCCACACACACCGCCAGCCAAGCACCACACCGCAAGCCAAGCACCACTCCACGCACACCGCCAGCCAAGCACCAGTCCACACACACCGCCAGCCAAGCACCACTCCACGCACAGACAGCCAAGTACCACTCCACGCACACCACCAGCCAAGCACCACTCCACGCACACCGCAAGCGCCACTCCACGCACACCGCCAGCCAAGCACCACTCCACGCACACCGCAAGCAAAGCGCAACTCTACGCACACCGCAAGCAAAGCACCACTCCGTGCACAGACAGCCAAGTACCACTCCACGCACACCATCCAGCCAGGCGCCACTCCACACACACCGCCAGCCAAGCAGCACTCCGTGCACAGACAGCCAAGTACCACTCCACGCACACCATCCAGCCAAGCACCACTACACACACCGCCAGGCAAACACCACTCCGATTTGCCCCAAGGGGGGGCAGAAATTCAAAAACAATTACTTGCCACCAGGAAGAGACCCTTGCCCAAGGGGTCGCTTCCAAAACATATACATTGCCCCAAAACAGATCCCTGGTGCCAGTGGGGAATTTCTGCCCCCTCCTGGGGGCAAAGCAGCTAAAAAAACGGGCCGATTTGCCCCCCCGGGGGGGGGGCAGAAAAACAAAAAGATTATCACAGCCCACCTGGAAGCGACCCTTGCCCAAGGGGTCGCTTCCTAAAAGCTAATTCCTAGATCCCTGGTGCTAGTGGGCATTTTCTGCCCCCCCCCCGGGGGCAAAACAGCAAAAAAAACAGCCCTATTTGCCCCAAGGGGGGGACAGAAAATAAACAACAAAATCAAGGCCCCCTGGAAGCGACCCTTACCCAAGGGGTCGCTTCCCAAAACAAACATTGCCCTAATAAAAAATCCCTGGTGCCAGTGGTTTATTTCTGCCCCCCCGGGGGCAAAACGGCCGAAATAACGGGCCGATTTGCCCCCAGGGGCAGCAGAAAATCGAAAATAAAATGTTTGCCCACCTGGAAGCGACCCTTGCCCAAGGGGTCGCTTCCTAAAAGCTAATTTCATGATCCCTGGTGCTAGTGGGCATTTTCGCCCCCCCCCGGGGGCAAAACGGCAAAAAACGGGCCGATTTGCACCCCGGGGGGACAGAAAATAAACGCCAAAATAAAAGCCCCCAGGAAGCGACCCTTACCCAAGGGGTCGCTTCCAAAAACAAACATTGCCAAAACATATAATCCCTGGTGCCAGTGGTTTATTTCTGCCCCCCCTGGGGGCAAAACGGCCGAAATAACGGGCCTATTTGCCCCCAGGGGGGGCAGAAAATCAGCAAGAAAATGGCTGCCCACCTGGAAGCGACCCTTGCCCAAGGGGTCGCTTCCGAAAAGCTAAATGTTCAATCCCTGGTGCTAGTGGGGGCATTTCCGCCGCACGATCGCGACGCTGTGCGCGATCGTGAGGCAGAAATGCCCTGCAAAGAGACTTCAGGGGAAAGGAAAATCTCTTTCCTCTCCCCTGATGCCTCTTAGCGGCCCCAAACCCCCGCCGGACACGAGAAACTCACCTTCTCTCCAGACGCGCAGGAAGCAAATGGCTTCCCGAGCGCAGGGAATCCCTGATGATGTCAGCGCGCGCTGTGCGCGCTGACGTCATCAGGGATTCCCAGGGGGGGGGGGGCGGGGGCGGCAGCGGAAGCTCTTCCGCTGCCGCCCCGAGCAAAACAACGAAGATCAGAGAACCTCGGGGGGAGCGCCAGCGCTTCCCCCGAGGGTGGGGCTCATGACGAGCTGGGCTCGTCATCAGCACACGACCACCGTGCACCATGACGAGCCCAGCTCGTCATCAGCATCGAAAGGGTTAAGTTGTGTTACACTGCATAATGAGAACATTAGCATATGGAATTTCACTTAGTGCAGGCGTAAAAAACTCATTTTTCTAAGGATTTACATGAGATATGTCTAATGTCCAATCTCTGCAATTTGTAGAGAACATTCTGAGGATGATTAATATGTAAAACAATTATAGGATATTTATTTTTAAGTTCCCCTAATATCAAAGTTGAATTTGGGTAAAATAGACCATTTAAAACAGCATTCTTGCCATTTATAATAGCTTTAAAGTGCTTTAGGCTTCAGTAAATGCATACATGTAGGTATAATACAAATTTGCAGGTTGTCCCCATTTTGGGCTTTTCCTTTTAAATGACCCAGTGAGATCCATTTAAGGTAGATGAAATGAGTACCACTGCAACAAGCATTTGTTCTAAAAACTGGTATGTGTGTTGTTAAGGTTCTATGAAGTCACGCTGAGATGCTATCTTTAGTTTTCCTGTAAACAATGGAAGGAGGCTCTTATGTTGACATTTTTGACCTTTTAAATAAGGGCCTTGTCTCTGTGGAATGCAGAATGACCTTGCTAAACAGGCCTCTAAAAGGTGGGGTTTCTGGTTTCTCCATAAGAACAGCAATAAAATTAAAGAACTTAATTCCAAAGGGAAATATAAAAAAGGTTTCTTTGAAAGTCCCAACATCATGTTAAATGCTCTGCAGGCAAAACTAAGGTGGCTTGATGTTTGAAGCTGACTTACAAAATGGTAACAGTTAAGTAATGGAAATTTATTTTTGTGTTTGTTAATGTGTATCATGTTTTGTCTTCTGATTAAAAGTTGTATTTGATATTTGTTTGTTATGAGAAATGTTTCTCTTTTGTGTGTTGTGTATTTTTTTTTGCTTCTGCCTACAGATCATTCATGGATTGTTCCGGGTGATTTAAAGCTGTCAAGACACGTGAGTTTGGTTGGTTGAAAGGAGATGTGTTTTTACGTACCTCCTTTAGAAAGAAATGTTCATGTGTTTTTTATGTTTGTGTATTTGGTCCTATCATGAATTGTTCTTGCTGGTCCTGTATGTTAGAAAGTTGTATTTGACAGCAGATATCCACTAACTGGTGATCTACTGTCAAAAGGAGGGTAAGGATTTTACACCTGACAAATTAAGAAGGCCCGAATGGACCGAATATTGGGTTTTGGGACATGGTATTGTGCGTCACCGCTCATTTACATATGTTATTGTTTTTTCTCTGCTTTTCGTGCTTGATATAAAGCAAGTATATCTGATGGCTTGACATGTGCGTTATGCATGTTTTTATTTTACGTTGCTGCTTTTGATACTATTACAAGTTTACCTGTGTTGTGATGGGATATACATGACGATGTGTATCGCTACACTACAGTTGGGTTGATTTGCTAAATTTCAAAAATATGATATTTTCATTTTTGTGAACACGACACAGACAACACTTCACCAGTGTATGTCAAATTTGGCTATAAATAATATTCAAGAAAAATAAAAGAGATATACAGGATCAAAATGTGTCACTTGCCCCCTCTTCCCTTAAAGGAGCAGGCAGCCCTAAATTTATGTATCCTGATTGGACATCAGGATAAAATTATAGATCTGTGACTCTTGTACATGGTGACCTAATTTCTATATTACATTACTCAGTTTTGTTCTGCTTCCTAAGTAGTGTATGGCTTTGTACCATAAAGGAAACCAGGTTTCACCGATGTCGCATCATGCCTAGTTATTGGGGATTTTAGCTGTGACCTAGTCCCATTTCTCTTTTCCATATTTCTTTCACTATTCAGCTTTTCTATTATTATTGATGTATTGTTCAGGTTCACATTTCCAAATTGCAGTAATGTACCAAAGACCCCCATATTGTGTATAATTCCCTTTTGTATGAGCAGACTGTTTTTTTAAGAATTTTTTTTTAGGCCTACTTTGATGTTTCCCAGTCTAACTGTCAGGGTAGTGATGGACTGGTTAACTGACTCAATACTATAGTAAGATAAGTTTTCCACCTCAATAGGAGACACCTTACGTTTTTTTTTTGGAATATGACAAATTCAATGCCTATTCTAAATTGATTTTTAATTCCTTTTTTCTGCTGCTTTAATTTTTGGTGTATTAGATGTGTTCCAAATCATGGAACATTTTGATCATTAGCTTTTGTATTGTATAGTCCACCTGATGCACAATTATTAAAGTGAGGTATCTACATGTCCCTGATAATATGTATTATGCGATTTCTCTTTTGAGGTGTTGTAGATAAGGAATTAGGGAACACCTACTTGTAATCAGAGAGAGAAAAATTTGCTTACCCCATTAGACGATGCCACTATGTGTAAGAACATCCATTTAGATAGAATTCTCATGTCGCTATCTACCCTTAGATGATGGAGGATATGCTCTCACACGGAAACCCAATTGAAAAGCCTAGAGGCACTGTTTTGCCTATTGCCTTTTTATTTGTATTGCTTTTTGAAAAAGACAGTGTATTCTAGACCAGAATTGTCCCATGGTGTGTGGCCACATCTTTGAAGATCGCATGCCACCTGTTTGCAGTCCCCTTGTTATACAATGAACTGTTTAAAGCATCGCACTTGCTCCATCAGACGGCATTGGACATCACAGAACCAGAATTTCAGTGCAAAAGAACACCTGTCTTGTGCTGGTAACCTCTGACAGTGTGCAGTCCCTTGAGCCCCTTGGCCTGAGTTTTGGCCACACGCACCCCCCTTTTCCTTTGCTCCAACGGAAGTGCAGTGCACCGGCGGATCCAAGATTGGCAAAAGGCACTACATTCTGGTGCCCATGAAAGAGCAGCCTGAGCGTCCTCTGACACTGAATGATGAGTGTTGGAGCCTGAGAATGTTCCCGGGTTTGCACAAGATGATCTGTGCCCATGACCAATGAAGAGCACAATATCTGTAGTGTCTGCTGCAGAGGAGAGATACTGGTGCACTGCATTGTGACATTGAGACTTTTAAGCTATGAGTGTTTGCCAGGAGGGTACTCCAACGGATACTGAAAAGCACCATTTACATGAAAGGCCTGAATGAAGAGGCCCATGTGAAAGACAACAACAAAAGAAGATTTAATGGACAATAGAAGTCTGCCAGAGAGGCTTGGACGGACTCTGGGTATTCCCTGTATGATTACATGGAATGGGTGTTAGGAGACTGATTCTTATTTTGCTGGCATTGTTTTAAAGTACTATTATGTTTAGTAAAAGCAGAATAAAGTCCATTTTCTGTGGAAGAGTACCCCCTTTTCAACTCAGAGCATTGATGAGGGTCACCACTGTTTCATCTGAACATATAATAAATTACTAAAATACATAGGAGCCCTAAAAATTTTACTAGATAATTTTAGGATTTTCTTTTTGCTGAGGGTTGTGAAAAATTATAATTTCGTTTGTAATAGTTGTCACTACTTTCTCCTGTTGTCTATATGTTCTTAATAACGTGATTTCTAGTGTTGTTTTAAACATGACATTGTCTTTTATGGGTGGGATGGTTTTTTTCTACCCAATTGACATCTGTATCCACCTCCCAACTTATGTCTCTTCCTACTACTACTTCTTTGCATTCTTTCCATACTTTACCTGAACATGAACTGGTTAGGAGGTCAGAGTTCACTCATAATTCCTTTGTACAGCTTCTGCACCAACACCAGTTAGTAGTGAACATCACTAATTGTTGGGTGTGTGGTCTTATGCCACATACTACAGATAGAGGTATTCCCTATTTGGTCCTGCTATATGTGGCCTTTGTGCTACTACACGTGTAAGGAGACCTGTTCCGAGAGAGTTGCTAAGTAATAGGATTATGTTCCAGCAACATCTTGATGATCTGATGAATATAGACCTGGATTCAGATTGACATGTGTTTAGGTTATTGCCTATGTAAGGGCAAAAGGAGGGTCTGAGGTTCTGTGAATTCTGAACCTGGGTCATAAAGGCCGTGGTTCTGTTACAAATTTGGTAACAGCGAACCGTAAACAGTGAGTTCAGCAAGTATGAGTGTTTTCATCATGTTACAACGATGGATTCACTGTGTATTTGAAGATTTAGTTCTGAACCATGGGTTCCATTTTGTGCATGGCAGCCATTTTGTAGTTGCCCTCACATAGGCTGATGACTTTAGCTGACTGCTGGATGACCTAAGTGAACTGACCCTGTTGCCTGACGCTGAGCTTGTTAGATCAGTTCCTTGCCCAGTAGCTGATCAAGATTAAGGATCAGAGCACAGGAGATTGTAAAGTTTGGTATACACATACACACCTCTTATCCTACCTCTCATCTGTTTCTGTTCCTTCTTTTTATGACCTGTTTACGATATGGGTTGTGGTCTTTTATCATGGGTTTGTCCAGCTTGTGTAAGAAGGAATGTTGGGTTTTTTGCATGCTTGCAAAAGCTAGGACTGCCCCCTTTCTTTTATGCTAAGTTTTTGTAACCCTAAAACATATATAAGGCCTCTGTTCTCTGTATTCCTCAGACTACCTCATTCATTTGCTACGGCTTCTGCGTGACGTGGCCTTACTTATTAAATTTAATAAAGATGTCTTTTAATATTTCAGCTTCTGTGCCAAGTTCTTTATTGATATTAGTAAGACCCCTGAGAATGAAGATTTTCAATTTCCTCACAACTACATGATTTAGAGCGTGCAGTTGAATGGCCAGTTCTTACTTTGCTTTACTGCTGTGAAAAACCTGGCAGTAAGAGACAGTAAACATTTGTAATTGACCCGCTTTGGGATTCTGTATTTGAAGAAACATAAGCAAGTTAAAAGTGTGGTAGTCATGGTAGACAAAGATATCTGCCACATTTTTAACTCAATGACAGGAATGGTCATAATGGCCATTACTGCCAATGACTATAGATGTCTGCTGAGCCTGCAGACATCTCTAAATATACTCTATCATGGTGTGTTTTATTCTGTTGCCCTGATGGGATACAATCTGTATTGCGGACTCCAAATCAGGCCCAAAGTCTGTAACCCCACATAAAACTAGAGTGAAGAAGACTCCTGGAGTAAATGGGAATGGGAAGAGATACAGCGACCAGTTTGTCTTTAAAGCTGGACTATTGCAGAAGCACTTGAAATAATTGAAGAAACACCAATTAATTGAACATTAATACACTTCTATTGCTCTCACTAACCTTTGTGCTAATCTAAAATGCATTTGACAATAAAATACCTTCTTAGAAAATATAATGAATTGAAAACAAAAAATGACCTTCAGATCAACAGTGAAATTGTGAACCATTGACATAATATTGATTGATTAATTATAGAAACACTAAAATATCGGAAATTAACTATTGATAACATAAATATCGTCTCTGTACACTTAAAGATTATAACCACAAATATCAAGAACACAAAAAGCTCTGCTAGATATATCCATTTTTACATATATCGAAAACAAAGATATTGTTGCCTTCAAATAAACATATTATGTCAATAATATCAATTTAGACAATATCAACGCCAATATTAGCGCCAAAATAATTCCATTATCATTAATAACAAGATAAGAAAAACACTTTTCACATAAAACAATGACTTTAAATAAACCCCAAATGTATTATACACCTATTTAAATTAAATGAAATATATTACATCAACAAAATATTTACCATTCACCACCAAAAAATGATATATCTAAAATATATACATTTAAAACCCTAGACAATGTGCATAACGATAAACATTCAAACACCAAACTTAGGGGGTCATTAGGATGGTGGGTGGACTGTGTCCGCCCGCCATTCTTTCGTGGAATAGGATCGCCCGCCATTGGTGTGGGGGTCCAATTGGTGACATTAGGATGCACCTGCCACACTAGCGGGCCCATCCTGCATTTTTTGCATTGCGGCGGGCGGTGCTCTCAGAACCACCCGCCTCAATGCCAAAAAGGCATGTTGTGCACTTCCATGCACAACGTAGCAGGAACCGGTCTGTGCCTGCCATGTTGTGCATGGAACTGCAGGGGGGTACTATAGGTACCCCCCACCCCAGAATCCCTTGGGGCTTGCTAACGGCCCCCAATTGCGTGAACTACCTGCCTTTCCGTAGCGGCTTTGCTGCCACTGAAAGGCATGTCCCCGCAGACATGCTAATATGGATGGCGGTGTCTCTCAGACACCGAAACCATGTTAGCAGCTTTTCCTCCTGGTCGACTCTTCGACTGGGCGGAAAACCGGAAGACGGTCTTGAATTGAAAACGGATGGCTTTTCCGGCTGGAGTCATACTGGCTCAAGGAGCCCATCTGTCCATTGAATCCCAAACAGTGGGCCTTTCCACCCTTGGGATTGCGATGCACGGTTCTGGCATGGTTTCCATTCCGGCCTGTCTTACATGAAAGCATGTTTAGGGGCCCTCAGCAGGGCCCCCTTGTGTGTGCGGCCTCTGGTTGGGCACTGAGGGGGCACAAACACCTGTTGATCCCTGCACCGTGTGGTAGGCACCTTGAGGTTTACGGCCGTAATGCATGCTCCGATAGGGAAATGTAGGAATGCGACCAAACAGTGTTCACTTGCATCCTAATTAGGCAGTCGACGCCTCTAATCGAAGGTCAGTCAGTCATAGGACTCAGATGGTGTTGTTCACCCAACATCGAAATTAGGCCCTAAATACTCAAAAAAGAACAAACATTGCAAGATGAGAAAACTCTGCCGGATTCTCTCAACAAACCAGTAAATAAGTAAAACATACATCAGAACAACTACATAACCAAGTACGTAATATTTAAACTAAAACTTAACTGTTATGAAACTTTAAAATAACAACTAAATATTAACACAATATTCAACTTTTATATTTTTACATAGGCTTCCTAAAAGAAAAAAAATCTACAACTTGAAAACTGATAAACTGCAAGAAAGTACCACTATCACAAACCAGCAAAAAGACATAAGGAGCTGATTGGGATGTCCGTAGGTCAGAGACTTTCTAACCGACATCCATGGTTTAATGTCCAACTGCCTAATTACAATGTAGGCAGTTGGAGTTTAAACTGGCCGGTCAGACTGACTGGCTTCTGATGGACACAAGGAGCACGCCAGCCAGTCAGAGGCTGGACGTGATCCACTCCGGACGCGTGTGGGGATTATGATGTCTTATTTCTGCAGGCTTTTGATCTCGGGCTTTCTGACGTGAAAAGCCTGTCAGAAAGTGACTTTTGGGGCCCCCAGCAGGGCCTCCTTCTCCCTACGGATGCCAGTTGTCTGCAAAAGGGGCACCGGTGGTGCCCCCCTGTAAATCCCAGCACCGTGTGGCAGGCAACATGAGGTGCAGGGATTTACAGTGACTCCCATTTCTCAATAGGAGCTTGTGGTGCGGCTGGTTTTCGACTGAGGTGGGACTCTGCGACCGCACCATGTGATGTCACATTGTAATTGTAGATTCAAACCGCCGACCCAAGGTCAGTTGGTCTCAAAACCGCGGGGATTTCGGTCAGAGGCAACTCCAATCGACATCCTAATTAGACCCTAAATATACACATAACAGGACAACTACCACCTATCCCCACTTTCCAACATTTAATTGCACAGATTTAAAAAGCCACCAGTGAAGCTGCACCTGCCCCAAAATGATATCAAGACATAGACAAACCTGAGATGTTATCAATTAAACATAATAAGGAACCTTTCCTTTTACATGACAACCTAAATAATGAGAAACACATGCTAATATTCTCTACAGCAAACAACCTAATGAATCTTAGCCAATGTCAAACCTTGATGATGGATGGGACCTTCACAATGTGTCCCAAACCATTCACTCAGATATACATTATACATGGTGAATATCAAAACACAAATATGCCTTTTATATATGCCCTATTACCAAATAAACAAAGCAGCACTTACTATGAGCTGAGCTCTTAAACCATATAAAACATGATAACTATTCCCCCCAAAAAATAATCATAGACTTTGAGCAAGCCATGATTCAAAGCATTCTAAAAATATATCCACACAGCCATGCAAGGGTGTTACTATCATTTCAATAAAAGTATATGGAGAAACCTTGTTTGATGTTATGCACCTACAGACCTTTCTCTGTCTCCAAGTATTAAAAAATAGTAATCCACCTGAAAGGAGATAAATGAATCCCAAAATCTTCCCCAAAAAATGCAAAAATATAACATATCTAATCAAAATACCTTGAAGCAATCCAAAGTATCTAGGTTCTGTGTAAAACCCTAAAAAGTGTTTTAAGAAAGGAACTATTCCAATAAACCTGAAACAAGCATTTGCAATGCAATAGGTATTGCATTTACACAAGTTTAGGCTATTGGCATTGTAAATAACAATCCCTTTGATTTATTTACTTTAAAAATCAAAAAATAAATAAAAGGCATTGTGAATAACAATGCCAATAGCTCAAACTCAAGTAAATGCGAGACCTATTGCATTACAAATGGTTGTTATATACATAGAAAGGGTTTATACTTACCTGTAAAATGCTTACATTCGCATGGTAAATGTGCTCTAATGGCAATGCTTGGTAAGGGCACTTGCATTGTAATACCCATGTTGAAAAGCGCACGAGTTGTAAAGGAATTAGTTGTATCGTCATACCTCGACTTATGAGGTGACTATGCCCTCTAGTTTAGTTGTGAGACGTCTGTGTCATGCAATGCAATCCTATCGCGACTCTTAATTCCAATGCACTTGTCAGACAGCTATACCCAGCACAGCACTCCTCAAGTGATTATGCCCTGCAGTGTACTCAGGTGACTATGTCCTTCAGTGTACTTATGAGACATCTATGCCCTGCAAGGCACTCCACAGGCAACAATGACCTTCAGTGTACTTACGAGATGTCTAAGCCTTCCAGTGCACTCCTCGAGTGACTATGCCCTGCAGTGCACTCCTCAGGTGACTATGTCCTGCAGTGCACTCCTCAGGTGACTATGCTCTGCAGTGAACTCCTCAGGTGACTATGTCCTTCAATGTAATGGTCAGACGTCCATGCCATGCAATACACTTCAAGTGACTATACCCTGCAATAACTTCCTCAAGCAACTGTGACCTGCAGTGCACTTGTCAGGCGTCACAACCTTTTCCAAGGTCTTTTGGTATTTTATGGGGATAATGGGTTAAATTGCATAACATTGCAGTACAGCAAAAGAACAACTGCTTCACTGAAATCATTTCCATATAAATGTCACAGCGTGATCCCAGGAAGCATGCTTGTGGTTCTTAGTTTGGTCCGGGGCAGGATAAGCCCTGCTGCTCAGAGCTGGCCACCCACCTTCTCCTGGGAGTCCGTCGCCCTCAGAGCCCACAGCTGCAGCTTCCTGAGGGCGAGGAATCTATCAGCGGTGCAAGAGGAGAGTAAGGAGAGGCGGAAACCAGAGAATGAGAGAGGTTCCTTTTCACTTGGGTCTTTGTCACATCTAATAACCACCTATTGCCGCCTTCCCTTCGTGAAGTCACTCAGCTCCTCTGTCATCTGCCATGCTACAAGACAGTTCAGCACAGCCCTTGAATGTTAAAAATCACTTAGTACTTCTGTCTTCCCTTCCCATCCCTAGCTTGATTAACGCCTTACAAACACCCAGGGTTTTCGTACCTTGTGATGATCATCACTCGGTGATGTCTGATGTTCACTCACGTTTTCTAGCTCATAACCTCTCAGCTCTTCTTCCATTACACCTGGTAAGGTTGCCCAGTCCTTCCATGGCATCTTATCACAGCTCAGTGCCTCAACAGCACCTGATAACTGCTCAGCTTTCCCATAACACCTGACAGGAGCTCAGTCCTTGCATAACATCTCTGCGCGGTTCAGTTCTTTCTTAACTGCTGTGCTCCTCCATTACACCTGCTAACGCCTCAGCTCTCCCATAAACGCTCCACTCACAGGGTGCTGACTCTAGAGATTCCCATGGATGCAAAGTGGCTTTTATTGATGGTCTCTGGGGAGGAGGCATACCCCAAATATCAAAAAGCATGGCTGGCATTGGCAGCTGTGGTGACAAAAAGGAATATAGCACGGGTCTGGGGTTCCAATAATCCCCCTACACTCCGGGATTGAGAAACAAAACTAGACTGATGTATGAGAGCAGAAAAAACAATCTACAAGAGCTGGGGCTGTCGGAGGAAATGAGAGAAGATTTTGGGAGCTTGGCAGTCATACAGGCTGGTCTGACCCACTTAGGTGTGGTAGGGGGTGGGGAGGTTCGATATTACTGATGGGCGTAAAAAATGCCGTCACGGATCCTAAGGTTTGAATTCTTGTAGTTCACCTTCCTGTCATTCAAATGTCATGTATGTGCGATATGATTCGATGTGCCATGATGTTAGTCCTTCTTTGATGAGCAAAATTACAATAAAAAGATTTTGAGAAAACAAAACTTTGATTCACTTCTGATAACCACTCAATTCTTCTATACCCACTCAGCTCTTCCTTAACATATGAAAACCCCACGACTCTTCAATAACCACACAGCTCTTCCATAACAACGGATAATCTCACAGCTCTTCCATAAAAGATAACCACTCAACTCTTCCATAACCGTAATCTTTTCCATAATGTCTGATAACCCTGCAGCTCTTCTATAGCTGCTTAGCTCTTCCATAACATCTGATAACGCACAGTTCTTCAAAAACTGATAAACTCTTCAATAAAATCTGATAAACGCACAACTCTTCCATTACTTCTCATAACTGCCCAGCTGTTCATTGACACCCAATAACTGCTCAGCTCCACCATTATTGCTAAGAGCTCAGTCCTTACATAACAGCTCATCACTGTTCAGCTTTTCTTAAACTCCTCCGCTCCTCCACAACATCTGATAATCACTCCTCTCTTTCGTAACATGTGATAACCACTGAACTCTTTCATAACATTTGATAACCATTCAGTTCTTCCATAACTTCTGATAACTGCTCAGCTCTTAATTAACACCTGATAACTGCTCAGCTCTTCCAGAAAATCTAGTAGCTGTCCATTTCTTCTATATTATTTGAAAATCATTCAGATCTTCTATATTATCTGATAATCACCTGCACTTCTGTCACATTGGAATCCTTTAGCACTTTGGAAACACATGAGAATCCATTTTCACTCCAATCACATCGGACAAGTATAAGACTCCTCCATCTCATATTATGGCCTAGCCATACCTTCTCACATCTCACAGTCTCCCTTTCCTTCCATGAAGAATCTGGTGCTTGGGTTTGGGGAGGAAGGGGGGCAAAGTCTCCTATGGATACTAGATCTCATGTTTGTGACAAAGTGGAACCGCCTGGTCTGGAAGTCTTGGTAGAGTGTCCAGAAAAGTGTCTAGGGTGGTCCACTGGCAGACTCAAAACTCATCGAACTAATAAAGACTTTGCATTTAAGGCCTGTGTCAGGTCAGAGTTCAAAGGTCAGGTGCACTGGCAGAACTGGACAGATGTCGTACTGGCCATGACAGGTCTACTTCGGGTTAAATGTGCAGTGGATTTTCAAACGTTTGAGCGGGGTTCCAAAAACCTAAATAATATCACCTCAGAGGCCGGGCCTGGATTGAGGTTTATTGAGGGAGCTGTGTGTGAATCTGCAATTTCACAAAGGCGAGGGTACCACATACCCCACTCCTTCGCCTACCTGATTTTTTTTCCTCTATCCACTCAGCACCCACAATTTTGTTCAATTGTATTTGTGAAACAAAGAGCCCTGGAGTGTTGCCAAGACAGTGCCTTTGCCGTATGCGAAGAAAATTAAATAAACACGTGAATAGTTATACATTTGTAAATAATTCACATGCTTTTGGCCAGCTATATGTGTAGGGCATAAACATGAAGTCTGCGGGTTCTGGTGGAGAACAGGTGGAGGTCGGGGCTAGAGTAGAGATGTTGTCAGCATGTGAAAACAAATATACACTCTCCTGCAAAACGAGACTACAAAATGTAGGCTCCTAAAATGTCACCTTGACATAGATATCTCACTACCAAAAGTTCAAACTCTGCCTAATTTCACTCACACCTTCTTGTCCCATATTCACTGAACTTTGAATTCAATATGTGTGCGGGACGTGGGCTGGCTGGTTTTAGATATTAAATACAGGTCAGAAATTGTGTAGGTAGATAAATATTTAGGATCGAGTTTTTGACAGTTTAGAATTTAGAATAAATTTGTTGTGTAATGTGTTTTTGTAGACAACCCATATGTATGAGTACAGGAAGTTTATATTAGTTCCTTGATATGCTCTTAAGTGCCTTTGTGAAACAGCCATGAAGGCTCCACCTCCCTATTAGAAACAAGCTGGCTCCGTGAAGCCGACGGAGAAAGGGAATCTGAAAGCACGCGATGCGCTCGCTGCCAGCCTCCGGGGACAGGAGGTTGTGCATGAGTACGGAGTGCACATCTCCTGTCTGTACGCGTGCACATCTCCTGTCTGCGCATGCCACCTCCTGTCTCCCTTCGGCACAGAAACGGGCAACAATAATGGCTCGCAAGACGAAGTAGCGCATGCGCTGCATTCGCTAGTGAGACCTGAACAGGAAATCAAAGTAAATACCACTGGTTTATTATAAACCAAAACTTTTTTCCTTTAAAAAAAACCATTAACTTCAAACACCCATAGAAGTCATTTGTAGACAAAAACTTGTAAAGGATTTTTTCAAAAACACCTGCAAAACACAGTACATTCCCAAAAATACCTATACATTACAGTTAATCATCAAAATATAGCTAACATTATACAATTCAACACATTATTGTAATACATTACTAAAACAGTGTAGAAAAATGCAAAACAAGGAACTAGGGTAAAACACTGACAGCAATACATCTCAATATACCAAACCCCCACAAACAACACTATAACATTTAAACCTCCCTCTTAAATACCCCTTAACCTCAAGAACCTTAAATAACCTGTTTCAATAAACAACAGCACCTTACCATGATCTGGTTCTGGTAAAATAGACTAAACATAACACAAATAGATTACAAAATAGAAGGTAGCTGTACAAAAAAATGGCAGCCAAATTAAACAAAAAACAAATTCCTCCCTATAGAAATGAATAGGACATATTGTTAAAGTATTGAATAAATGTTTAAAAAATATTAACCTTGTAAACACACACCAAACAATTTTGAAACAAATTAGGAGAGTAAAAATTAAATAATAGTAAAATATATATATAATATTTACTATATACTACATAAACATGTTAAAACTATGTATGTACATAAAAATAATGTTTGAAATGTTAAAGAAAGTAAATTAAAAATGGTTAAACATATAAAATACATCAAACTATTTTATTTAATAAAATGAAAAAAATAAAATATAAACTAAATAATAGTACACAATATATACAATTATTTAATATATACAAATAAAACATAGTGTAGAATAATGTAGAAAATATGATGTAAAAAAAGGTTAGACGTTACAAAAATGTTAAAAAAATTATTCAACCTAAAACCTGAATTTTCTATATAATTGTGAAAAAAATGTAAAGTACAAATGAAAGAATATTTTAGGATATATACAATCATTTAATATGGTCTAATAATACATATGTCAAAATAATGTTGTATATATATATATATTATGCTTAGGCTGTGGGGTTTTAGATTTAAACCTATAATAACTGATAAAACCCCACTGAAAGATAAATAGCCCTCACCGGTGGAAACATATAAACACTGAAAAAACACCCGCACAACCACAAACTAAATGCCATTCAAAGAAAGGAAAAAGAGAATGAAATAGTCATTTTTTTCTTCCTGAAGGTGTCAATACAATGTAACTTTGTTATACAAGATAGCAGTAAGGAAGACTGGCTAACATTATTCTGATTGAGTTTTGTTCTTTAGGGATGCCACTAAAATGTTGCTTTTCTTCCTTTTACAAACAACAAAAGCAAAACATTCTATAAACACCGGAAAAACACTTTTTTCAGTGGTTTTTAGTGGCGCGAAAATGTGTAACCACTGATAACAACTTTTTTTTAAGATATTGAAAACACTGAAAAATCCCCACCAGAATTTACCAAAAATAAAAACTGAAAACAGGAAAGCCTAATTATGCTCCAATAAAGAAACCTGAATATCTAGCTAGCATCAACGAGCTTCATGCCTTGCTCAAGAAATGGCATGATAAGCTCATGTTAGACCTAGAGGAATATCTGTTTCTAAAGACATGTAACCCTACCTTGTTTCTATCACCTCCCCAAGGTTCATAAGAACATTCTTGACCCCCCCAGGGAGACCCATCATCTCCTCCATGGGAGGACTGACTGAGAATCTCTCCAAGTTCCTAGACAACCACTTGTTCGGTTTTGTGTTGTCTTTGAAGTCATACATCAGAGACACTACTGATTTCATTGAGAAAGTGGAACTATTGGATTGGCAACCATCATATGTACTGATTACATTGGACATCACAAGTTTATACACTTGTATAGACCATGAACAGGGACTCCATGCAGTGGAATACTTTTTAAACAAAAGAGAACTTAAATATGCAATGCATAACAAAATGTTATTGGAATTAATTGCATTTTGCTTGCATAATAATATTTTTCTCTTTCAGGACATCATTTACCGCCAATTGTCTGGTACGGCCATGGGTTCCTGCTTCGCCCCCAGCTACGCAAATTTATTCGTGGGCTGGTGGGAGGAGCAGGTAGCCTGGGCCCCCAGACATGCCACTTGGAACAACAAAGTGGTGGCATGGAGCAGATATATAGACGATCTGTTCCTAGTGTGGGACGGGTCGATTTATGAAGCCAATCAGTACATACAAATACTCAATGACAATGAATACCACTTGAGATTCACTGGCGAAGTTAACAGGGAAAGGGTCAATTATTTAGACCTGCAAGTGAGTGTCAGAGATGGACGCATTTGCACCCAACTTTACCGCAAACCTACTGCGGGAAACAGCGTATTACACGCCTCCAGTAGCCACCCCCGTAAACTTATTAACAACATTCCGTACGGGGAATTTTTGCGGCTTAAATGCAATTGCAGTCAGATTGAGGATTTTGAAAAAGCGGCCAACGACAGTTTAGAGAGATTCTTAATGAGAGGATACAATTTTAATCTTCTCCAGGACACCTTAAACAAAGTCAGAAAGGTACCCCGTGCCAGTCTTTTCGTCAAAAAACAAGGCCCCACGACAGAGGGAAGATTCCGTATGATCACACCTTACTCTGCGGACTCTTTCAAATTAAGATCAATTCTGTCTAAGCACTGGCATATTTTAAAATCTGACCAAATTGTAGGGCCTGATGTTCCTAATGCACCCCTAATAACATTCAGAAAGGCGAGATCGCTACGCGATCAAATAGTCCATAGTTATTTACAACCCTTGGACAAACAACTGGGCACCTTAAAGGACGCGAAAGGCTTTTTCCCTTGCGGAAAATGCAAAGCCTGCTATGCTATTAAAAGAACACTCACTTATGAGGTTACAGGCTGCAAAGGCGGGAAGAAAATCAACAAATTTATGTCATGCCACACTGACCATGCCGTCTATTGCCTAGTGTGCCCCTGCATGTTAAGGTACATTGGAAGCACCATTAATCCTGTCAAGCTAAGGATATTGGAACATATGCGGGCCATCGCTAATAAAGACTTTTCGTATCGGGTGGCCCGTCATTTTGCCATTAGACACAATAGCGGAAGGAATCTCCTGAGGTACTTCTGCCTAGATCAGGTAGGGGAGAATCCGAGAGGAGGCAACAGACTTCTTACACTCAGGAGATTCGAGTCTCGATATATTATAGATCTAGAGACAAAGGCACCCAAAGGTCTAAATATGGGAGAAGAACTGGCCTCTCACTTGGATTGATAATTCTGAATTACAGTATTTTGTATGTGGAACAGTAAAGTATGAATTTTTGACATGTATGATATTTCAGGTAATACGGGTTTATGATTATAGCTGCGCCTCAATTATTATTCACATTTGCTTTTTAGAACTGCTTCTGTTTAAATTTACACCATGATTTTGGCAGCCTTGCGAGGCTGCGATTGCCGATGCATGGCAAGATTTACTTGACCTGACTTGTTCACATCTATCATGTGACAATTATTAAGGGGTTGTGTTGTGTTTCACAACGATTTGTTCTCACATCCACATGGTTCGGATTTATTTTGTTTCCGATCATTTATTCTTATGTAATTGATTTTTGAGAACAACACTTGTGCCGATACACGGCTTTATGATTGGTGTAACTGAATAGTTAGCAGCCCGACGCAGTAACTGTTTGTATTATACACTTTAAGATGGCGCTTAATGTTGCGTTAGTGGCAAAGTCCTTTGTTGGTTTTCATTATTTGTACAAACATAGATAATGGTGCCGCATACTGCTTTTCCGATGTGAATACTGACGAAGGGAGTTCACTCCCGAAACGCGTTTGTTCTGAATAAACCCCCTTGCTGATATACTGCTGTGCTCGTGAGTGCTATTTTTCCTGAACCCGGCTGGGTATTGGCAGGAATTTGGAGCTGGTATATATATATATATATATATATATATATATATATATATATATATATATATATATATATATATATATATATATATATATATATATATATATATATATATATAAATATATATATATATATATGGATATCTCCGAACCTCTCTGCAGTGCCCAGCCAGAACACAACCAAAGGACGAAATACAGACTCCAAATGTTGTGGAAAATGCAGGTCTTTAATTTACCAGTTTGTCAGACGCGTTTCGAATACCTTTGTATTCTTTCTCAATTAACAAACATGTAGTCCACTTTTAGTTTTTATACAGTTTTTTGTGTGATGCTTTCACCTCCTCTATGTGAAGTATAGAAATAGAGGAAATACTAAACAAATATGCATGCTGGGACTTGTAGCTTTGTATATATATATATATATATATATTCACTGAAAAAACCATAGGTTTCAGGCCTATGTTAGGAATTAGCTTTTAACAAACCTTTGAAATGCACTCAAAAATCTATAAGTTTTAGGGGTGTTATAGTTAGCTGGACATTTCACTCATACAAAACCATTGAAATTGCTCCTATATAGTTAGTTGTACTAACTATATTTCGCGCACCCTCATACCACTGATGATGATGTGTGTGGGACCACCTGGGCAGGCCTAGGGTGTCAGGGTTTATCTACCCTGCCCCCTTTTTGTGTTCTTCATGTTGTTTTTTTGCTTTCTTTTGCCTTTGTCTATCGAGCACAAGATGGATGCCAACACTTCCTGGTTAAAAGTATTGACAGCCAATGAGCATGCAGCTTTCTCGGGAAGGCATGCTGATTGGCTGCCACTGTCTGTCAACACTAGCACAAGATGGATGCCAACACTTCCTAGTTAGAAGTGTTGACAGCCAATGAGCATGCGGCTTTCTTGGGAAGGCATGCTGATTGGCTGCCACTGTCTGTCTACACTCCAAACCAGGAAGTGTGGGCAGCCATCTTGTGCCTCTGTAGAACCAAGGCACAAGAAAGCAGTGAAACAAAGGTGCAAAACACCCAAAGGGAGCAGGGTAGAAGCGCCCTGTCCCCTAGGCCTGCTCAGGGGTCCCACAAGGATCCCCCCAATACTTTTTTTTTTTTAAATCGCAGGGTACGTGCTCCGTACGTGTATGGTAAGCTTACTGTAAGCTTACTGTACTCTGTACAGTAAGCTTACTGTAAGCTTACAGTACGCTGCTATAGATATATATATTTTTTCTCTTTTGATTTTCTCAGGAACTACTGGAGGGATTTACACCATTTAAACAAAAGGCCCTACTGCGTACCAGTCCCTACCATTTTGCCAAGTCTGGTGTAATTCCGTTTAGCGGTTCAGGCTGTAGCCGTGTCTAATCGTCCTATGGAAATTAACATGGGGAAAACACGTTTTTGGACCCCCCCTTTTTTTTCTCGGCCCCCGCTTGACGAATCCCCCCGACGCTTTCAGAGAAGGAGCGGAGCGTAACCGCCATCTTCTTTGAGAAATTCACAAAGATTCATCCACTGGCGCAAAAGTTATTCCCAATAGAATGTTGCAGATTTCCTATGGAAACTAGGTCCTAACTATATATACCTACTTATATAAAGGAATGTATGTCTGTCTGTTTGTCCTTTATGCATTACTACACAATTCATCCGATCGGCATGAAACTTTGGGAAGTTGTTGAGTACACTCCCGAGAAGGTTTCTGGCAAAAAAATAATAAAAACTGTTAGATATCGGCCCCCCAGGGCCCTCATAATCTTTCCAAAACGGAACGTTTACAGTTTCAAATGCGACTCCCTTTTGCAATGACCATCAACAAAGCACAAGGACAATCGCTGCAAGTGTGTGGACTAGATTTGGAGAATCTGTGCTTCTTACATGGACAACTGGATGTCGTTAGCTCATGCGTCGGACCAGATGGAAAAACAAAAAATATTGTGTACCCACAAGCACTCGAATAAATAAACAGAATTAAAACAACACTTTAAAATGTTTTCCATATTAAATTGAATAAGTTTCAATAAAAATGACACAATGTAAATTGAATGTTATCATAACAAGTTTCCTTAAATTTCCTTTCATCTGAGATCGCAGCAACGTGCAACGGGTAAGCTAGTACATATTTATATATATATATATATATATATATATATATATATATATATATATATATATATATATATATATCATGGCGACAGCACTGAAATAAATCGGCATCTACTACCTTGTGGTCCGTGTCTGTTCTTGCCCCACGTCTGGGGAAACTGTAGCGTGTGGGGAACGGAGTTCGTATATCTATATATATATATATATATATATATATATATATATATATATCCACCAACACTTCGGCGAAGAAAGCTTTAGATGGCCACTAGCAGCGGCGGGCCGGGACGGGATCGCCACTCCCCCATATCCAAACGACAGTCGTTCTCACATCCACACAAGAACGATATCCGGGCCACAGTTTCCGTTCCAAAGTGTATTTATTTCAAGAACGCACTCGACCCGTTTCGGGAAACAAGTGTGAAAAGGGAACTTGTTTCCAGAAACGCGTCGAGTGCGTTCTTGAAATAAATACACTTTGGAACGGAAACTGTGGCCCGGATATCGTTCTTGTGTGGATGTGAGAACGACTGTCGTTTGGATATATATATATATATATATATATATATATATATATATATATATATATATATATATATATATATATATATATATATGTCTCAAGATATGTGCTTCAGTGGATTTTGAGTAATTTAGGTTCAAAAAAATATATATATCTATAAGCGCGCCCCAGTACACGCACTGGGGCGCATACCAGCGCGCTACGTGAGTTCGCGCGCGGAACGCTGATTGGCTCTCTGGTGTCTGTCAACATTACAAACAGTCCGGAGCGGATCGGTAGGATCGAGACACAAGAGGTGGCAAAAACAAAGGGTGAAATGACCAAAAGGGGGCAGGGTAGACCCCCCTGACCCCCTAGGTTTGATATGGGGGCCATTTTTCGACTTGCGCGGGGGGAGCGCCCGGTACGCGCACCGGGGAGCCTACCATGGGGAAAAAAGAATGACAGATTTTTTTTTAAATGTAGCATTTTTTAATAAATTGGAGGTAGTTCTAAAAAGAACTGTTTTTTTATTATTTTTGTTGTTTTATATTTTTTTATTGTTTTTGGAACATTTTGTACTTTTTTTGGCTTTTATGAACAATTTTATATATTTTTTGGAATTTTTATGGGGACAAACAAAAAACAGGGAACTGCCGCGGGGAACATCACTTACAACGCATTTTTTACAACGCACTACCATTACATCGCAACCATTACAACGCATACCATTACAACGCATTGCGCTGGGGGGCACTCTAGGATAGGGAATATATTTAATTTACTATCCAACACCTTCCCTGCTATCCACAGGGACTGGAGTTGGAATAGTAAATTAAATAATTCACTATCCAGCGCCTAAAAGCATTATGCGTTGTAATGGACTGCGTGGTAAAAACCGCGTTGTAAAGGCATGCGATGTAAAAGCATGCGTTGTAGTGACACCAATCCACTGCCGCAGCATAGTTGTTTGGGTGCCGGCGTTGCATGTGGCGAATCATGGTGTTGTTGCCAAAAGAATACTTTTTGGCAGGGTTCCCCCTGGAAAGTACAGTGCCACAGATCAGACAAGTAACCTTTGGCGCATTCACTTCCTTGAGGCCCCCTGGGATTTTAAAAAACTCCCAGACTATGTGCTTCTTTGGCTTATAGGTGGTAGTATCTTCAGGCAGGTACCGCCTCTGCTCATC
The DNA here is from genome assembly GCF_964263255.1 of Lissotriton vulgaris. Taxonomy (NCBI): domain Eukaryota; kingdom Metazoa; phylum Chordata; class Amphibia; order Caudata; family Salamandridae; genus Lissotriton; species Lissotriton vulgaris. The sequence goes on from NC_141691.1 coordinate 475,188,236, forward strand.
CTCCTCCTCCTCCTCCTCCTCTTCTTCTTCTCCACCACTGTGGTGTTGTGGTGGTCCTTGTGGTGGTGGTGGTTGAGATGCTCCTGCTGCTGCTGCTACTGTAGCCATTTCTCAGTACAAATAGGTACAAATAGGTCTGCAAACAGGTCTTCCTCAGTCAAAGTAAAAAGTGAGAATGATTAAAAAAGGTGGGGGCTTTCATCATTTGGAAAACAAAACTGTCCTGAACCAATGAAAAGTGTTATTTTCAGGTCACATGACCCGGGCTTTCATCATTTGAGAACAATGACCCGACGCGCTTACGCCAGCGCCCCGGGGCGCGCCCCGGTTCGCATACGTAGCGCGATCGTAACCGCTCGGGTGCATCTGGGTGCGCTTGCACCATGCCTATCACGCGGACGTGGCTACACGATTTGTCACAATGATGTTTTCGTTCGCGGCAGTAGCGCAAACGGGACGCTCACCGGTATGCGCATGGGGCCAAAAGACTGCGCTTACCGGTGCACTCACCGGTACGCGCACCGGGAGCGCTCCAAGGCAAAAAAACAACAAAAAAAAACATTAACAATATACATAAAAAATAGTATTACATAAATATACAGTATAGGATTCATTATAAACAATATTATATTTTATACCTATAGAAATTTGCTATTAAAAAACCTTTGAAATTCACTGAAAAAAACATAGGTTTGAGGCCCTATATATAGTTAGGAATCAGCATTTAAAAAATCAATTACATTCACTGAAAAAACCGTAGGTTTCACACCAGTTATAGTTAGCTGGAAATTTTACTGACATAAAACCATTGAAATTCTCACCTTATAGTTAGTTGGACTCACTATAACTTGCGCGCTTGCAATGCACTGCTGATGACGTCACATATTACATCACTCATGACATGGTCAGTGACATCACTCATGACATCACTGATGACACCATCCAGTGAATATGTGTCTTTCTGAAAAAAAAATATGTTTTACATATGTATTTGTAAAGGTCGATTGAAGAATAAATGGTTAAATAAGTGTGTAAATGGATGTTTTTTTTAGAAAAAATTGATTGGTTAACTGGCTTAGTGAATACATATATTAGCGAGTAATTTCTAAATATTTAAATATATGTATCAGTGTTTCACTTTGTGTATAAGTGGCTGCATGGGTTGGTGAGTAGCTACATGTGTGTGTATATGAGTTATTAGATTTTTTTTAGTATCAGTATGAGTGGCCGTATGGTTTAGTGGGGGTAATGATATTAGCCGTTCTGATACGACATTCTTGTTTTTCCAACAGGTTAATTCAGTACGTGAAGATATGCTTTTGCAGAAGAGTTGATTACCCCTTGGGGTTCATGCTAGCAAATTCTCACTTGGGATTTATGGACTTGTCAATTATGTTTCAACTTTCATTGACTCATAAGATTATTTGATTTATCTTCTGCACAAACTTCTTCGCTACTGACCACAGCAGTATCTGCATACGTTTTCACTCTTGGGAACTTAGCGATGTGTGTTCTTTTTCCACTAGGGACGGGTGTATTTATTAAGCACGTTACCAGTACTGCCAGTTGATTACAAATATGATTATGCTTCGTCATTTGTAGCTTATTTGCTACTATACCTTGATGTATATATTTGGAATGTTTTGGTTTCGATATATTATCTTTACCATGCCAAGATGGCCGCGATGTTTATTGTATTTTATTTTGTGCACATTGTCCTTCGTTTATGTTTACACAAGGAAGTGGTTTTTGAAAACTTTAATTAATGTACAATGTCCTAACACTATTCACCCGTGACCAAGGCGAGTAATTGTTGAAACGCGTTGGGGGTTTAGATCCATGAACTGTCTTTCCATGCTGGAATAAACTGAATACCCACGAACTTTGTTGGATGGCTTAATTTCATGGTGATTTCGGCTGGAATTTCGAGTGCATTCACTCTATGGTTTGAGCGTGTGGTGAAACGTGATATATATATATATATATATATATATATATATATATATATATATATATATATATATATATTCACTGAAAAAAATAAAGGTATTACAGACGTTATAGTTAGGAATTACCATTTAAAAAACCTTAGAAATTCACTAAAAAGCATAGGTTTCAGAGATGTTAGAGTTACTTGGACATTTGACTCATATAAAACCAGAGAAATTTGCCTGTTATAGTTAGTTGAGCTAACTAAAACTTGCGCGCCCGCAATGCACTGCCGATGATGTCACATATTACATCACTCATGACATGGTCAGTGACATCACTCATGACGTCTCAAATGACATCACTGATGACATCACTCCACATGACAATCTGATGCACATACTGATGCACATACTGATGCTCTAATATAAACTTTGACACACATTTGACATGCATTGCTTGACTGTAATGAGCGTTAACACTGTGTATGACGTAGCCTCACTTCTGATCTTCCCTCCACCCGAGCTCATTCACATGTGTAGGCTTCGCAAAAGCAACTCTTTCAATAATACCGAACACCATTGACATACATGTCTGCGCATATCCACAACCTTGACAACGACATGTGATGTTCCCCATTTAATATTTTCAAACACCATCTCTTTAGCGATAGTTGCCGCCCTCCTGACATATGCTACACTAATGTAAATTGCACACTCTGCGAGGTCAAAACTACAGATGAAACACACAAGTATACTTCCTGCCAGGCAGGAACTGAACAACAGGTTCCAGGTCCCCGGAATAACTATTCACACCCCTACGCTGGCCTGACGTATGCAAGGCCAGCCCACTTTGCGTACGTAAAAATAAGATAACCACGACGCCACACGTCCCTCTTTTTCCACACTGCCTCAGATGATATGGCTACATGCACCAACATATCATAATGCGCAATAAAAAAAAGGGGATCCATGAGGTGTACACAATCCTCCAATCAACACTGGCTCTAAATTGTGATCCCTACTGTCCGTCGTCTTTGAAAGGGATGCATGAGGTTACACCATCTTGAAATCATCACTCCACCTGAATTGTGAGCACAGCTGCCTGTAGTGTTTGCTCACACAACAATGAGTGCACAGGGCCTCCAATTGAGCGCGTTGCAGAGGGTGCGGTGGGTGCATCACACTCAGTGCGCAGGTACGAACAAACGATGTTGCTGTGCTTAATGATGTGATCTCTGACCTCATTCAGTCACATGTCTGTCTCATTTTAAGGACCTGCTGGACCGTACTGTAGGCTTGACCCAGCGGGCAGCGCTGCCCTACAGACACCTGTGGAGCACGGTGCTGAGGGAGGAGTGAATTGCATCACCCTGAGTGCACACGTGCGAAAAAGTGATGTTGCTGTGCATAATCATGTGATCTCTGGCCTCATTCAGTCACATCTATCTCATTTTAAGGACCTGCTGGACCATACTGTAGGCCTGAGCCAGCGGGCAGCGCTGCCCTACAGACATGTGGCTTTGGCTTTTAGGGCACTGTATTGAGCTTGTTACAAAGTGAACATGCACACACCCTTCCGCCACTGCATTACACATGCACATTATGCTTCTAGCATGCGCTCTGTTCCTTTCTATATCAACATTCATATAATGTTTTATTATTTGACCTTGTGAATTCTCGAGCACTCCAACTCCTCTTTGAACCATGATTACCACTAACAGTTGGTACTTCAAAAATGAAGGATGCAAGAGAGTTATTCCTTATTTGCGATTAGCAATTTGCTAATCGCAAATAAGGCAGCGGTAGAAATCGCAATTTATTTTGCGATTCCTACATGAATCCCGTTTTGCAAGTCCTTAATAGCGATTCCTTAATAATCGCTATTAAGTACTCGCAAAACGGGACAATGATGAATCTGACTGTTAGCCCCCCAAGATTCTAGGAGTGAACTTACTTTTTTTGTAACCTTATCAAAATTAACTTGTGCAATATTATCTATATTTTGGGTTACTTGTATTCCCAAATACCTTATCTCCTTCTTTTCATAGGTACTTACAAACTCTGAATTCCACTCCATTAACTCTGTTTTTTGTTGATTTAACAGGTATCCAGAGACCTTTCCAAACCTCTCTATCTCTAGCCAAATTTCTCGGTAAGATTTTTCTATGTTCCCAGTGTATACCATAAGGTCGTCAGCATACAACTCTATTTTTTTTACCCATCCATTGTAGCTAATGGGAATAATTTTCCGTGATGTTCTTAAATTAAAAGCGGTACAAAAGGGGGTGGTGTTGGACGGAGCATCTGAATCAATCAAACACTCACACCCAGTCAAAAGATCTGGGTTTAATCCATCACCGTTCTGTAGCCCACTCTGCCACCCCAGTTCAGACATGGCTATATGCAAATCAGTCTGACCCTGTGCCTCATGGGAACAGTCCAGCCCGAACTGCCAAGTCATGTCTTCCCTGGACCGGAAACAAGCTTCCGAGGACCGGTTTCTGGCATTCCAGCCGTCTTCAGCCCGGCTTGCTTGAATCCAGTGGCAAAGTGAGCAAGGTACTCACGTCTGAGCATACCCTGCCACACTTATGGCGGCCAAAAGCGGTACAAAAGGGGGTGGTGATGGACGGAGCATCTGAATCAATCAAACACTCACACCCAGTCAAAAGATTTGGGTTTAATCCATCACCGTTCTTTAGCCCACTCTGCCACCCCAGTTCAGACATGGCTATATGTAAATCAGCCTGACTCTGTGCCTCATGGGAACAGTCCAGCCCGAACTGCAAAGCCATGTCTTCCCTGAACCGGAAACAAGCTTCCGAGGACCGGTTTCTGGCATTCCAGCCGTCTTTAGCCCGGCTTGCTTGAATCCAGTGGCAAAGTGAGCAAGGGACTCACGTCTGAGCATACCCTGCCACACTTATGGCGGCCAAAAGCGGTACAAAAGGGGGTGGTGATGGACGGAGCATCTGAATCAATCAAACACTCACACCCAGTCAAAAGATATGGGTTTAATCCATCACCGTTCTTTAGCCCACTCTGCCACCCCAATTCAGACATAGCTATATGCAAATCAGTCTGACCCTGTGCCTCATGGGAACAGTCCAGCCCGAACTGCCAAGCCATGTCTTCCCTGGACCGGAAACAAGCTTCCGAGGACCGGTTTCTGGCATTCCAGCCGTCTTCAGCCCGGCTTGCTTGAATCCAGTGGCACAGTGAGCATACCCTGCCACACTTATGGCGGCAAAAGCGGTACAAAAGGGGGTGGTGATGGACAGAGCCTCTGAATCAATGAAACACTCACACCCAGTCAAAAAATCTGGGTTTAATCCATCACCGTTCTTTAGCCCACTCTGCCACCCCAGTTCAGACATGGCTATATGCAAATCAGTCTGACCCTGTGCCTCATGGGAACAGTCCAGCCCGAACTGCCAAGCCATGTCTTCCCTGGACCGGAAACAAGCTTCCGAGGACCGGTTTCTGGCATTCCAGCCGTCTTCAGCCCGGCTTGCTTGAATCCAGTGGTAAAGTGAGCAAGGGACTCACGTCTGAGCATACCCTGCCACACTTATGGCGGCCAAAAGCGGTACAAAAGGGGGTGGTGATGGACGGAGCATCTGAATCAATCAAGCACTCACACCCAGTCAAAAGATCTGGGTTTAATCCATCACCATTATTTTTCAGTAATTACAAGAGGGTTGTGTAACACAAGCAAATGATATGGTTTCACTCAGAGAACAATGGTTCCCAGTTTCCGGGATGTCATTCTGGAGCCTGTAACAGACTGTTTATAACTTTGTGAGCAGGTACATATAAAGATTGTTATTTTCACTATACATCTGATTATTTGGCTACGTGTGCTCATAAAATTCAGCATATACATAATGACAAGATTTCTCTTCTAGTAGTAATATCAGGGCATTACTAAGTAAGCAAACAAGTCGGATTTATTTTGAGGACTACCGCTCCCAGGGTCCGTGACGTCATTCTGTAGTCCATAGAAGACCATTTAGAATAGCCCCATATTTAAGCATTGTTCGGTCGGCATACAGCAGCCGAATTATAAGTGTGGGACATATAAAATGACACATAATAAAGGAAGCATATTGATGTAGTGAGAGTAATAGCATCAAGTCAGAATGCGCTTGGCAAACTACAGTTCCCAGTGTATAGGACGTCATTCTGTAGTCCGTGGCTCACTAACCGACAAGGTGGTTGTTAATTTTATAAATACTGTACACGATCGTATGTCCGCTAACTCAGTAAGGCTCGCTATAACATACATAATGAGGCACAATAGATAGAAACACATGAGGGTGATAGTCACAAAGTGGGATTAGACCAATAAACCTTATCTCCCTCCGTCAGCCGGGAAGACTCTGGTCTCTACCTTAGTCTTCTCAAAAATAGATTATGGGAACGCTCTCTTCCTCCACACTCAGAAGCGTGTCATCATGAAGCTGCAATCTATTCAGAACGCGGCTGCTAGGATTCTTCTTAATATCCCTCGCCGCAAATCTACCACCTCTGGTATTCGCCAGCTTCACTGGCTGAGAGTTGAGAGCCGTGTTAAATTTAAGGCCCTCTGTATTGCCTATAAGGCCATACATGGCACAGGACCCAGATTCTTGATCGAAGCTTTTCAGCTCTATACCCCCAGAAGGCACCTTAGATCGGCCAATACCAGTCTTCTGCCGGTGCCACGTACAAGATCAGTCACCTGGGGTGATAGGCGCTTTCTTGTGGCCACTCCAAAACTTTGGAACCTTCTGCCAACTGCCATAAAAGCCGCCCCGAATCTGATTAGCTTCCGTAGGCTTCTGAAAACATGGTTGTTTAACAAGTGAGAAGACGGTAGGATGATGAACTTTTGTTGCTCCACAGCGCCGAGACACCTTCGGGTATTTGTTGCGCTATAAAAGTTGCGTAAATAAATAAATAAATAAATAAATAAACTACAAATCCCATCATTAATGATACACCCTAGTGGTTCATTCTGACGCAATCGGTACGCGCCACAACTAACCAATTAGAGACACACTAACGTACATAAAGAGAGACAACCGAAGGTCCGTTACCTCCACCCCAGCATTGTCTTTACCGGAGGCAACGACGGACAGGTAAGGGCCACGCGATTGCAACCTTGAGTTTTTAATTTGCGTGAAACGTTGATGGCGCGTTTGCCATCGGGAAGGCTGTGTGCTCTTGAATTCATCATGCGTTGTAGTCTAAACTGCTATTCAGAGACTCGAAAAATTTGACAGACAGCGTTTCTTTGAACCCGAAATGCAGTGGATTTTAACTGCTATTTAAGGTTCATTGAATGTATACATAATGCTCTAAGGCAGAGAAAAGACGGTATATATATTTTCTCTATGCGAGCGAAGACAAGAGAATTCAGATGGCTTTTTTGATTTGCCTAGACACTTTGCTTTACAAAAGTGTTAATTTAAGGCACAAGATGAAGATTATATTTATTAATTGACAATGTTGATCGCACTAGTCCTTACTCTTTTGTCTTTTCAAGGATAGATAAACAATAATTTGGACTTAAGTTGTATATGCTATACCAAAGTTCTCCCATGTGTTAGGTTGGTTGGGAATATTTACGCACTATTAAAAAATACTTTTGAAGTAATTCCTGATATCAGATATATACGAGTTACAGGCATTACTGTTAGAAATAATGGTTTCTTCTTTGTGATAATTATATGCACTTTCCCTGCATTTTGGACTATTTTTTCCGCAGAGCTGGGCCTCTTTTGACATACGCTGGTGCCCAGAGAGGTGAGGCCTAGTCCTCGTGGTGCATTGGTAAGTTTAGCATTGCTAATAATATTTACCAAATGTGTTTTTTTTTTGTTTGATAGACAAGAGATGCAGTTTGTCTCCTTTCTTTTCCTCATTTCTTTCAGATGTCAGATACATCATTTCCACATGGAGGATTTGAAAATGGATCACTCAATTTGTGTATTTAACAAACAGTATGTATAAAGTATGAGATGGTAGCAGTGACATAGCTTCTCCGAAGCATCAAGGTCCTGAAGAAAGCTAGGGAGCTTTTGCCCCATAAGCAGAAACATGTTGACCATAAAAGCAGTGCCATATTTCAACTGCTCTTGATTTATTCTTTTCACTGTTTTTAGATAGGAGTACACCTGTGAGGTTACATTTGTTAGTCATTGATACTCTGTGTCTCCGATGTGTATCCTGTTTTAATTCACTTTCGTTTCTTTTTTGCACTGCACTATTCACCTAAGTGAGTCTTGTCCTCTTACACTACCCTCTTGTATAGAACTCTATAAAGAGGATACAACTATTTTCTTCTATCCTCCTTCAGGTTGGGGGTAAGGTGAAGTATAGTTGGTTGGCATCCCAGATGATGACACTGGACACAGAATGTGTAATGATGGGACACCAATGATCCCTTGCAGAGTTTTTTCCTGTCTTTTCTTTTTTGAGGTCATCCAAGTGTTGACCGTCCATGCTGCATTTCGAATCTGGTTTCCATTTAAACCTTTCTGTCGATCTGTTGTACTATAGTTTTCAAGTACTTGCGATTCGGAGTGCTCATACATTTAGGAACACTCCGGTTTTTTATAGACTTCTGACTTTTTGGTGTTTGACAAGGTTTAATGTTAGACATGTCCTTACAGTGAAAATGCCCTAAAGGCTATTTTCACTGTAGCAGGGCGACTGTTCTATAGGAAAGCATTGGGATACAACATTACATTTAATAATATTATCTTATGGCTAGAAAGCAGCTACCAATATAATTCTGGAATGTTTTGAAATATTTATTAAAAGCCAAATTCGCAATTTGTAATAACTGAATACCTACCTTGACGAAGTGTGAACTTTTTTTCCTGGGCTGGGATAAAGGCTTTGAATGTAGGGAAATGTGCCCTTACCTCTGGCAGGACAACCATCTGGGAAGTGCCTATGAACTTGATTAACTTCAAAGAGGCCTATGTGAGCTGACACCTGGGTGGGAGTTTCTTTTGTTCTCCCAGTCTGGCAGGCAACACTCCCAGTGTGAAAGGCCCTTCCCCAGACAAGGTTTGGATTGACCACCGGGGAGGGATTGATCATTTTTGGGATCACACTTCTGGAATGGGCTTAACGACTCTGCACAAGGGAATAAGAGTTTCACCATCTTGAATTTTGGCAGAAAAGGGCACTGTGGGATTGTTTGCAGTAGGGACAAGGGAAGTGCAGCAAACAAGGGTAGGATTGCTCCTAGGAAGTTCTGCCATAATTTTTAGGGCAGGGTCAGGAATATCCCCTACCCACAGGCTGCAAAAAAATGTGTCACCCACAGTACTCTCTTCTTAAAACTTCCAGGACCTATGGAAAAACAATGATGAGGGCTAGACCTCCTATCTGTGACCTGAGAAGAGCCTAGGAGACTGGACCTGCTCTCCCTCTTGTATCCAGGAAAAAAAGGTAAACTCCTAGAGTCATATGGCTGAGGGCCTGTTCAATCTACAGGGACACACCAAGCTGCAAGAGCCTTTTCTGCATCCTCCCAGCTGACCTGTTCCAAATTGACCTGCCCTGGACCCTTCTGCTGGCCTCTACTGGAGTGAGTCATGATTCCCAAGTTCTGTCTCCAAGGTCCTGGACCTGTCGCTGGTGTCAAAGAGAACCCCTCCTAACTTTTTCGAATACTTGGGACGTAGTTTCTTTTTGCCTCCAAATACCTCGGGGGGACTTGGAGTAACCTTCCAAGCCAATTCGACGAAGGTGAGTTGCAAAAAATCAGGGTGTACTCGCGCTGAGCTTTTTCCAGAGCAGCACATCAGATTCCGCAGGACTTTGCACAGAAGGTATCTAGCCTCATTGTCCCCTCTTATGCTACAGCCTGCCACCTAGCCCTGCTGGAAGAATCCGAGCATCAAAAAGTCCAAAGGTAGAAATCTTCACTGGAAGAAGGTGCCAAAAGTACCCGGGCAGCAAGGCACCTTCTCTGGGTGGAAATAAAAGTTTACCCTGCTGTGAACTATCCCGCCAAAAAGTCAGTTTATCAAGCAAGACCTTGTCTTGTGGATATTCAATGATGTGGATCCCTCTTCGATCGTAGCCTGCTACATTGCCCTGCTGTGGATTTTATGACTTCAATTTCAGAGACTAAGTCTGAAGGTAAAACTTCCAACATGGTCAAACATGGAGTCTGTATCTGACCCGCTTTCCATCACAGTTGGACTAAACCTGCAACTAAGTAACAGTCAAGCATAACCAAATGACGGCAGTTAGCACTTAATGCTTTTTGTTGCTAGTTTGAACCTTAAACTCCAATTTCTCCCATTGCTTTTTGTTGTTATGGCATCATTTTATTTTACCGAAATGAACTCTAGTTTTCTAAATTGGTTTGGGTTTTCTCTTGTGTTGTGCTTTGTGACTCCATAAATACTTTATGTTTTCCCTCTAGGTTAAGCCTGTATGTTCTGCATCATAGCTACTAATGGTTTGAGCTCAGGTAAATTTAGTGACATTGAGGGTTCACCCTGACAAAGCTTGTGGTTATTACTTGACATTTCTTGGCAGGTCACTGCTGCTGGTGCCATGCATTGCACGCGTAAGAGTAAAAATGCCATTGCCAGGCCATCCACTCATGAGATTTTCAGTGTTATCGACATGAATGCCCTGTACGGTCCCTAAGACTGGCAAAGAACACTTGTTCTTACTTTTAGGGTGTCTGCTCTTCGATACCACCTTTCATTGCATAAAAGTCAATTAAAATACTAAAATAAATATGTGTGTGCTATTCTTTAGTCAAGTACAAGGTGTGACAAAAAATACACCCTCCAATTTGACAGCCTTTCTTGTTCTTGTCCTACAATCACTTCCTCTAGCCTCCGAATTGAGTGGTTGGCCAGGGATGTGATTGTCACCTGTTCCTTCTGTAATACAGCTGATGGTCTTCTTACAGGGCTGAAAGCTAAAGAATGTATAATATTGAGTGATGTCGGACAAGGACTTTGTTGCATGTAGTGTTGTGGAGTATGCATTTGCTCTAGGTAGAGTTTATTGGTTTATACATCAGTACCACATCCTTCTTGGCAAAATGCAGTCATGGCTGCACTATGTTCCAGAACTCCCAAGTAGTTTGCACCTATCCTCCTCCTCTCTTCTTTTGACTTTCAATTGCAGGGAGAACAAAATGTCAATACTTCACCATTCAATACCCGTGTTACTCTTCATCTCACTAGGTCTCAAATTGAAATTTAAAAGTTGCTTTGCACTCGTGTCTACACATGAGGGGGAAAAACAGTGATTGAAGGAGGCGCTGGATAGCTAAGCCTACCCTTTGCATTAGGGTCAGGGCATCCAAACATTTTTTTGTAGGGGAGGGTGAATCAATAATCTGGCCTCATGTACTTTCTTCCCTAGTGCATGGAAAACTGCAGAAGGAGCAACTAAACTGAGCACACCAGCACAAACAGTGCCACAATGAAGTGAGATTAAGTGTTAGTACACCTTCATTTGGCAGTCATAAATTAGTGTTGAAGCCTAGAAATAAGTGCCAGTTCCAAGTGTCAGCAATTACTACCTCTATCCCTAGTGACCCCTATCCCCAACCCACAACCACTAATTTATTGCCAGTTAAAGGTGTCCTTGATGCAAGGTAGACTTTCTTGTGCCTGGCCCTTCAATTACATTCTCCTTCCTCAAAAGTTAAAGATCTCTGCCAGGCTGTGAATGTCATCTGTTCCCTCTGCAGCTCAACATTAGCTCCTCCCTCCTCTGAGGCTAGGAGTGAGGACTTGCATGACTGGTTGCGATAACAAGTTGGATCGTTGGTGCTTCTGCAAATTTGCAGCACAAATATACAATGAGGAGAGATTTTTGTGATTTTGCACCAGCACCAAACTCCAGAATTCTAATTAAAATGTAGAGTTTTGCTACAAAATGCCCACAAACTCCCATGCCACTCACACCCATGACTCACCGCCAGCCATGCAGTATGAGGAGGAACAAAAATCAAACTACATTTTTTTCAACATTATCACCAAGGTATCATTTACTTACTTTGAATCTTTGCTATGGGGCCCCGTTTATCACTTGAAGCAGCAGCTCAATCCCACTTTCTTTCAAATGGGCTGCTGTTGTTTTTTTTATTATATTTTTGTGCATTCTTATGGGTATTTATACCAACATACGGAAAGGAATTTTACATTTGATTATACATGTTCACACTCATATAATACCGTTGAGTATAGACTGGATTTCCTATCACATGTAGAAGTATATTTCTGACCCTTGATAACTAGGCCTCATTAAGGGCCTAGAAGCCACACTTTTCAAAATGTCTTTCTTGACCTCTCACTGCACATTTCACTGCTCATTATTTCTGCAGCAAACAGTCAAGTTTTGTTTATTTCCATTGTTATTGCTTATGCTGTTCTTGATTAATCTTCCCTGGCTCAGTCTCAAAACTGTAACTACTTTCAAGGACTTTCCGCTAGCTCAATGAACCCTATTCATTCATAATGGCTTGCATGTATCCAGTTTGTTCTACCATCTGAGGATAACATTAGCATAGAGTGGGAAGAATCAATATTCATGTAGTGGGATAGTGCTTAGGTGTTAAGGCAATATGATGCTGAATAGAACTATGGTATGAATGTAACATATTTGATCATACCACAAAGAGTTTGGATTTTTGGTGAATTGATATATGAAAATAATGTATGAAAAAAATCTAAGTTTCGAAGATGAGCAAGTACTTCTACAGAAATTTCCTGTGCTTCTAGGGGTGCTCTTCATTCTTCTGCCTACTTAGGATATAGCGGTACAAAAGGGGGTGGTGATGGACGGAGCATCTGAATCAATCGAACACTCACACCCAGTCAAAAGATCTGGGTTTAATCCATCACCGATCTTTAGCCCACTCTGCCACCCCAGTTCAGACGTGGCTATATACAAATCAGTCTGACCCTGTGCCTCATGGGAACAGTCCAGCCCGAACTGCCAAGCCATGTCTTCCCTGGACCGGAAACAAGCTTCTGAGGACCGGTTTCTGGCATTCCAGCCGTCTTCAGCCCGGCTTGCTTGAATCCAGTGGCAAAGTGAGCAAGGGACTCACGTCTGAGCATACCCTGCCACACTTATGGCGGCTAAAAGCGGTACAAAAGGGGGTGGTGATGGACGGAGCATCTGAATCAATCAAACACTCACACCCAGTCAAAAGATCTGGGTTTAATCCATCACCGTTCTTTAGCCCACTCTGCCACCCTAGTTCAGACATGGGTATATGCAAATCAGTCTGACCCTGTGCCTCATGGGAACAGTCCAGCCCGAACTGCCAAGCCATGTCTTCCCTGGACCGGAAACAAGCTTCTGAGGACCGGTTTCTGGCATTCCAGCCGTCTTCAGCCCGGCTTGCTTGAATCCAGTGGCAAAGTGAGCAGGGGACTCACGTCTGAGCATACCCTGCCACACTTATGGCGGCCTAAAGCGGTACAAAAGGGGGTGGTGATGGACGGAGCATCTGAATCAATCAAACACTCACACCCAGTCAAAAGATCTGGGTTTAATCCATCACCGTTCTTTTGCCCACTCTGCCACCCCAGTTCAGACATGGCTATATGCAAATCAGTCCGACCCTGTGCCTCATGGGAACAGTCCAGCCCGAACTGCCAAGCCATGTCTTCCTTGGACCGGAAACAAGCTTCCGAGGAGCGGTTTCTGGCATTCCAGCCGTCTTCAGCCCGGCTTGCTTGAATCCAGTGGCAAAGTGAGCAAGGGACTCACGTCTGAGCATACCCTGCCACATAGAGTATAGAGTAATTTTTGATTTTGAATTTCTCTGTAATGCCTTTTTTACTGATAGCCTTCATGGAATTGAGTCTGTACTTCACTTCTGAATTTTTGTAATACATTTTTAAACTAGTCCACTGATCTGATTTTGAGACAATGGTCTAGTGCTCTGCCTGATTAATTTCAACCCCAACAAAATCTACCTTGGGACGTAGGACCGCTGCTAGATTATTATCATGCCACTTCGCTACTCTGCTGGTGAGTTTAAAGCATTTAATAATGTACCTTGTTTCAATTGCTCGCATTCTATGATATCATGGGTGCTTCTCGCTGCCTGTAATTGTTGCACAACTAGCATAGGATTTCAAGGCCGGGATGATAGTTGCAAAGAATCAAAGTCCACATACTCCTAAAAGTAATAATGTTATTATGCTGCTGCTTAACTGCAGGTAGTTATCCAAACACAGTATTGAGATCATTACTCTTCTTGAATATAAAACCCCGGATTTCTTGTTCCACACAGAGACATGGCTAAATGAAATTTCGGCTCCAGATATTGTTATGTACCTTTCCCAGGGATTCCCTATCACTAACCTTGATATGAAAGACAGAAGAGGTGGTAGATTGGCCATTATTTTTTTAAAAAAAGTTTAAATGCACTTGCACCCTGATTAATATTAGAGATTGTGAAAGCCTCCTATTTTCTAATGAGCTATTACCAGCTTTCACATTTTCAGGAATCCTCATCTACCGTCCCCATAGTCCAACAACTCAATGTGCATTACCTCTGCCAGAAATTGTGGCTGAAACCTTCCTAAAAAAAGCCTGGTTTCACTTTGCTTGATGACCTTAATCTACATTTTGAAGATGATAAAGATATAGTCGCAACCACATTAGCACAAGATCTTGCAACATTACAGTTAAAATTAATCTTCAGATCTGCAACACATTGTCAGGGTCATTTATTAGATCCAATACTTTTCAACATTGCCTAGTTAGCCAGGAAAGAGGCACTACCCATTTTACGTTCTCATCATATAATCATCCCTTTCTGGCTTACTCTCCCCATATCACGCATGAAAGAGACTCTTCCTTCAAAGTCCAGAAGACTATGGAATAAACCTGATATGAACAAGTGGCATAATGCCCTGAAAGAATGCCCCGAAATAATGTATACAAAATTTGAGAGTTGGCTAACTGAGTCATTTGATCCTCTCAGCCCTTATAAATCCATGGAATTAAGGTGTTATGGTAGCCAAGCTCCAGGGTATACTCCTGAATTGGTGGAGTTTAGGAAAGAGTCAAAGAAAAAGGAAAGAATTTGGAGAAAAGGATATGACCTGTGTAGCCAAATAATTTACAGACAAACTTTAAAAAAATATCAACACGAGAGGCTAGAGTTTCCTATTTGAGCACTAAAATAAAAAATGACAGCAATGCAGCTAGGGAATTATACAGAGTAATAAATATGCTAATGACAACTCCTACCTGTCGGGCAGGCCCTCCTCCCTCTCCTGAGCGGTGCAACTTGTTTGCTTCTACTTTCATTAATAAAGTAGGTCTATCATGGACTCCCTCTCCAGTAGCATATTACCTTGTTTGACTTCTAATTGACCTCATTTCCGCTTTGAAATTTGAAATTTAGATGGCATGAGAACTATCCTATTAGCTATAAAATGTGGTTGCCCAACAGACCCAGCACCACCTGGTATCCTAGTTAAAGCAAGATACAATATTTTACCAACATTAATGACGATTCTAAATAATTCTCTGACCTTTAGCACTGTCCCTTCTCCGTGGAAACATGCTATTGTCGAACCACTGCTTAAGAAGGCACACACAGACCCTGTGGTAGTTGAGAATTATAGAATTTGTTCTCTACTTCCTATAGCCAGCAGAATTTTAGAGAAACATGTCAATAAACATCTCTCAAATTTTTGGGAAAATCAGTCTAGTCTTCATCCTACTCTGACAGCATTTAGTCCGGGAAGCAGCACTGAGACCGCATTGTTAGTGGCTACGGAAAACTCCAAGCTATTCTGGAACAATGTGGCACAGTGGCCCTGATTATGCTGGATCACAGTGCTGCTTTCGATACTGTCTCCCATTGCATCCTGGCCCAAAAGCTTGAAAATTCTGGCACGTCTGGTCCAGTCCTTAAATGGCTCAATGCTTTTTTGAGCAAAAGAAGCTTTCAGGTCAGCCACGATTCCTGTCTCTCAGTAACTTTTACCATCTAATGCAGAGTCCCACAGGTTTCTTCTCTAGGTCCAACCCGCTTTAATGTTTACGCCCTCCCACTAGCAAGCATAGTAAAGGCCCAAGACTCTCAAAAAGCATCGAGTACGTAAATGCCTATTTTAAGGAAGTAACAACATGGATGTAAGACAGCAGCCTCAAACAGAACAGTGGGAAGACTGAGGTGGTGGCTGTCAGTAACAACATGTCCTGTTAGAAAGAACTGTTCTGGCCTCAGTGCATTGGGGAACAACCAGTACCACCGGCTAACGTAAAAAGTCTAATTTTTGGCTGGACAGTAAACTTAAAATCCAAATCCAAGGTAAAAAGACTTTCTGCAACCAGTTTTCAACTACAGCAAACATTAAGAAAGGTTACACAGTGACTGCCACCCTCATCCAAAAGAGTGGGTATAGAGAGACTAATTAACTTCCGCCTAGACTACAACAATTCCCTATTTCTGGGATGCCCTCTATATACCCTAAAATGTCTACAAACCATTCAAAATGCTGCAGCATGTCTACTCTTCAAGCTTCCCAAATATCATTCAGCAGCTCCAGCATTTGCTGCTTTGCAGTGGTTCCCAATACAAAGGAGGATCAAGTTTAAGGTCCAATATATGGCTCATTGAGCAATGCAAGAAAAAGACCCCCTGATTAGAAGATTACTTTGTCCTTACATGCCTAAGAGAGCTTTACGTTCTTAGAACTCCTCTCTGTTGACCATTGCTCAGGTTTAAAAGACCAGGGGGCATATTAACAACAACTAGCGATAATTATCGCTACGTTGGCTTAGCGGCAATAATTTTATCGCCGTTTAGCGTCGATTTTTATCGCTTAGGAGCCTTGATATTATCAAGGTTTATCTCCAAAGCGATAAAAATCGGCCGAAATGCATGAATATCGCTGAAAAGTCAGCGATATTTATGCATTACCGAGCAAATGCTCTTAGCCATGTTATCCACCTCCCATTTGGATAACATGGCTAAGAACTGCTCAGGGCAGGTGTTAGCTTTTGGAGATAATCGCGCTTAGAGCGAATATCTCCAAAAGTTGGCAATAGGAGATAGCGATGTTAGCGACTGTTTCCAGTCGCTAACATCTTGGCGCGCCCACTTTGCATGTCATTAGTGATAAAAATCACTGACATGCAAAGCAGGGCCCAAGATGGTCGCTATCTCCTACTAGCTGTCGCTAACTGGTGTTAGCGACAGCTAGCTAATAGGGAGATCATTTTATCTCCGCTTTCTTGGCTTTTAAAGCCCAAAAAGCGGAGATAAACCCCCTTGATAATATGCCCCTAGATTTGGTGGCTGCTCTTTTGGGTTGTTGACTGTTAGGGTATGGAATGCCCTCTCTGCAAATATAAGGCAGGTCTAGCAAAAAATCTATTTCAGGAAACATCTAAAGACTCATCTATTCTAACCCTGGCATGGTTTGCCAAGGTATTGCAGGTGTGTCTGTCTCAGTGCAGAGAGGTCTTTTGGGGTAGCTGTGCACTACACAAGACATCTTGAATAGAATAGAATCTAGAACTTAGAGCCTGATTTAGATCTTAATGGACTGGATACTCTGTCACAAAAATGACAGATATTCCATCTGCCGAAATATAGATCAAATTATATCCTTAGGGTATCCACCAAAATAAAAATCGTACCCTTAGATATTGAGTGGACCCTTTTACTTAATTGACTGTATTTCTGATTTTTAATGTGTTGGGAGGTTCCTTACCTCAGGGTCAAATTACCTCATGAAATTGAGATTTAAAGCAATCTCCAATTCATTGAATTGTGGGTGTCCTGTTAAGGTAAAGTTTTTGGATGGCACAATTGCTGAGTCTGCTACACCCATGCTGTGTCCCTTTAGATGTTAAAAGGGAAAGTGGTAGGTTCAGGAATCTCATTGCATCTGCTCCCCTATCTGCTCAACACCTTTGCAAGGCAGAGCGGCAGTTGCAGAACTGTAGAGTGCAGCAACACAGACAGAGCAATATGGTGAGCTGAGTGCGAGTATACAACCTCCTACCTATCATAAACAAGGAGAGGATACAAGAAACGAGTCCTGCCCTCAAACTCGAGCACAAGTTAATAAGTGGTTTTAACAATGGATTATCCCTTTTATCCAGGATTCTTGAGTCAGCAATCAGTATATGGTTCATAATTAAGGCTCCCGGTTTTCCGTTTTTAAGGACTTTTACAGATAAATACAGACAGAAAACAATGTGTTTTCTGTCTGCATTTATTTTTAAGAGTGGTTAAATACAGAAAAATGTGCTTCTTTTAAGTGACTCTGTGCTGATTTTCTTGAATTGTCGACCAATAGTTGAGCAGCTGGACAGCATGGGAAATAAAAACAAGCATTTACAATGCAACGGTTTCGCCTTGGCAAAAGTTAGAGCTATTGGCATTGTAAATGACAACATTTTTATTTATGTGTTGGTTTTGAACCCTTCCAACTTTTTAGGAACTCCTGAATGACTTTAAATCGTTCAACCTGATTATTAAAAGTCCTTACATATCTTGTGTTAATTTTATAGATGGGCCTTTGTTTATTTATTTATTAATTTGCCAAATGCTCGTGTTTTTTAAACGTTTCATCTGTGTCAAAAATGGCAGCTGATGCTAGCATACTTCCAGTTTTTCAGGCGAGCATACCACACACAAACTTCAGACTAAATTAAAACAATTTGCCACTGAAATAGTGAGCAAAACATATTAAGAAGTTTGTAACTTCACTGTAGTTTTGATGTACACAAGCCTTTGTCTGCAGATTTTCAGTAAGCGGGCACGAACAGAATCCAATAACTGTTTCCGGAAATGACAACCTTGTTCTCTTCTTTAAAGGCACCCTCGAGATATCAAAGCAGCCGGTCCAAAATAACAGCCCCGCCCACTGACAACCCCGGGGAGCCCGACAAACGCAAGGCAGGAAATCGTTTCATGCACTCCCGATCAATCCTCGGCTCCTCAAGAGATAATTAAGTATGCCGCCTATCCCCACTCTGCCTCTCTCTTCGGTCTCTGCAGGCCTCCATCCTTTAAACCCGCCCTCTCAATCCCCTCCCCGGATGTACCGGCTCTCGCGCGTTACTTACAGTTCGAGCAGACAACAAATCATTAGAGCGGGAAGCAGGTGCGCGCGCCACAAAGGTTGTGTGCTTTGTTGGGAATGAAATGAGAGTGAAAGACAAGAGTCTAAGTTTGGAAGAGGGTTGCCGAGAAGGTTAGTGGGGATCTATGTCTGCTCGGATGATTGGCCCGCGGGGACAGTCGGCTCCGAGAGCCTACATCAGAGGTCTTCAAACTTTTTTATGCCGAGACCCCCCTGTCAAAATTTTTTACGCATGAGGACCCCCTCTTGACCAAAATGTCTAGAACTTGGTACTCACCACCATCGACAACCAAAAGCGCCCCCAATTCCCACACCAAATCATTTTACAGTGGGTAAATGAAATGAAACAGTGTTTAGCAAAACCAAAGGTTTGTGGATGACTATGGTTCGTGGTCTTTTGGGTTTTGTTATTTGTTTCGGTTTTTGGTAACCATCTTGGCCAAGTGAACAATAAATTCTGAAGGCCACGAGAAAATGCTAAGAGGCTGGCTGCCTGGGTGTCCAGTCACCTAGGCTATAATTATGTTCACGTGGTATAAGTACGGCCATGGGGTATGCCCTTGTAATTTGTGTGCTTGGGCTATACTCAAAGGTCGTCTTGAAGCAGACTACCTATCCTCACGGTGCATCTCTTGTCCCTATGACCTCTTTCACCTCAGTGCCCCTAGAAGTGCCCTTCTTTGCAGGCCATATGTTCAGTACAGTGGGAGGCTTAGTATCTG
This sequence comes from Lissotriton vulgaris, assembly GCF_964263255.1. NCBI lineage: Eukaryota > Metazoa > Chordata > Amphibia > Caudata > Salamandridae > Lissotriton > Lissotriton vulgaris. The sequence goes on from NC_141691.1 coordinate 475,208,003, forward strand.
GAAGGAGAATGACATCCCTTGTGAACATGTGTTCCCATACACTTGGTGCAGGTGCCGGACAACATGTTGCATGGTCAGACTGGCTAAACTGTGCCTTCGTCTTGGGAAGGCCTTTGCAGGGTGAGGGTCAGAAGAGAGGCTGTGAAAGATAGCAAAATACACTTGTCTAGAGATGGAAGTAAATAGACACCCGTTTGATTTTTGTGGGTGACGTTCATTGTACCCAGAGGCAGCTACCAACTACAGGCAATCTAACAGAGAGGTAGACTAGATTATTGAAGAACACACAGGCTGTCGGCGAGGAGCTGGGTAGCCTCCAAATAAGCACACACAGCGATTGTGTGAGGGGCTGGCCTTGACATGAGACAGAAAGCTGTTTACCGCACACCATTGTCTCCTCCTTCTCCCCTCCCCGGTACCTGGTTGATTAATGGTAGCATGTGTTCTATATGAGCTGACGATTCACAAAGTATTTACTGCTGCAGTGTGTCAACAATATCTTGTTGAAAACTATCTTACAGCCACACAGAATGGAAGGTGTACACAGTCTTCACCCTTTATTCTTTCCAGCACGACTGCTCATCCCGGTCTGGTGAAGCTGATATGAACTGGTTAACAATTCCATGCATGAATTCACCACATATTAAACTCCTGCTACAAGAATGAAAACGGAAAGCACACTGAAAATTAAACATTTGAAAGTCATAAAAATGAACTGGAGCCTTTGCCCCAACCCTGGAGTTTATACTGAAGTACATTACAGCTTCCAGGCCACATGTGAGACCTAGATGTTTGATCTGCACAAATCAATTTAAAAAAAGTTATAAATGTGAGTGCTTGTTAAAATTTGCTGTGAGGAGGCCAGTAGTGACATTCAGTAAGTAAATGTGGTTTATCCTAATCTGCTCCAAATTAAGACTATTTAGTGGGCAACATAATAGTACCATCATAACCCTCACCCCTCCATTGTGATGCTGCTTATTTGAGAAAAGACTGCAGAACCAAATGTGTTTAATAATATTGGAATTGTGTAAGCTTTACCATGTAATATTTTGATACTGTAAAAATATTTGGCTTTGTCAATTATTGAAAAAATCTATTCTCCGTTCAGACAAATAACATGAGCATTGACACTTTCATAAACCATGCTGTCTGAATCTTTCTCTGCAGGGATATTTAAACAAACGTAAAAGTAATGATGTTTCAGACATCAACTTTGTCATCTTCAGTAGTCCATTCACTGCACTTATCTTGCAAACAAGTTAGTCTCTAAAAGCTTAGTTTGAAAAGTAAAAATATATGTATATCTTCATTTTGCTTACTTAACATCTTTTCAAGCATTTCACTGTGAATGTCCATTGTCAGCAGCATCAAACCCCACACGGATGCGCAGCCCTGCCAAGTATCACGCATCAGGCGTGAGACTAACGCATTTCAGTGTGGTGGTCCGCATCACCGCACTGAAATACAAAGTCACGCATATTGGGGCCTTTGGTCATCAGCTGTCAAGTGCTGCGCCAAGCGCTGGCCTTTATAATTACTAATGGAGCGGGACAGGAGCCTGCAGCACGCGGTGTACACAAGTTGGCAGATTTCGAGGCTGGTCTGGGTAACCGTAAGATTGCTAGTAGGTACAAATCATACAACACTGCTCGACTGCTGAAACAATCACTGCGCAGCCGCGCGGCATTCCGCACGTTCACTTATGTCGCTGCTGGCAATAGTAGGTCAGCGGGAGGCAGTTGCATTTTGCACTGTGAGCGCGCTCTTAAATGCGTCAGATGGTTCCAAGCGAGAGTGCAACTCCCGAGGACCCCAACGGGGGCCACCGTGGTCTGGGCGCTGCCCGAGCAAGCCAGCTCTGACCGCTGACTGTCTGCAGCTCAGCTGACACTGAGCCGGCCCGAGCTCGATCTGGCTGCTGCTAATCACCAGACAAGCGGAGTCAGTGGATGGCTGACATGAAAATGCAGCTACTCTCTGACCGACTCTGCAAAAAGTAAGTGTGTGCAAGGCAAGGCTAGGACGCATTTAGCAATACGTTCGAAATAGCTCATTCATTTACAGTTCCAAATATTATGCTTGCCATAAGTTTGAGCCTCTGCCTCCCAGCAGTGTTATTATGTAGGCGCATGAATTATTGAATATTAAGCATTAGGAGCCCTGGTGTGAGGGAGCAGTGAGTAACAAACAAAACTAGCGTATTCACTGAATCTGCAAAGCCAGATGCAGCTTTTATTACACAAAAAAATATTTTAATAACGTACAATCATGAGAACCCGTCCCACCTCTCTTTCTATTTATTTTGTTTCGAGCTAACTATACATGTAGCGTGCTTCAACCTCCCTGTCCTGAGACATGCCAGTGCCAGTCTGCGGGGACTCTGGCGACTTGAGTCAGCCGAGTCTTGTGGATTTATTCATTTATTATGCAGCTGACGAGATGGGGCCTCTCACACCTTAGGAATCTCGGCCCGGGTGCACGTGGGACAGATAAGCCCTGGAGTAGACTGATGCTACTTGTTTGGTAGCCAGGGAAGAGGAAGAAAGCCCAGACATTTACACTTTGTGCCTTATTACTTACCTAGGATAGCCAGACACGCACACTGCGACCTTTACTTCACTATTCATGCCCTATGCTGAGTGCAGACACATGCACACAGCCTCATACACAGCATACTTTGCTGAGTGTAGGCGTGAGGCAGAGGCTATTTTCATGTTGTGCACAGTAGAAGCTAACGCATAGGGAGAGATTATTGTATGGAAATGAGCTCCACAACCGATTGTATACAGTTAACATTGCTTATTTATAGCATTTATTCAGTCATGGTAAACTGATCTTCATTGCTTGATTTTGCTCGAGAGTGTCACTCATAGTAAATGTCACTCATAATTGCAATGAATTTATGAAAATGTCACACATAGTAATCTGAAACCTTGGCAGCTATGGGACGCGCCGTGTTTAAATAGAAACATCAATGAAATTGAGCACGGAGTTAAGGCAGCATAAATAAATAGACACATGCAGGAAAGAATAAAAACGGACAGAACACAGAAAATAAAGATCAACCGGAGCCTTTGCCCAAATCCCCCTCATGGCTCAATCGGGGAAACAAATAAGAATCTGTGTGTGTGCACAAGTCAGTTTCAGTGTATGCCTGCAGCGGGGAAGAGGCAGGTTACCTAATTAAACTGGGAAGCTTTGGGTTGCCTTGGAAATCAGCCGGAAGTAACGCGGAGATCCTAATGAAGAGGCAACAACGAGCCACAAAGCAGCACACGAGGTGAAAGCAGAGATGGCCAAGGAAGGCAGCAGTGACGGCGTGAATATTGCAGAACTCCCTCGAAGCACAGGCTGCATTGCAAAGATTCTGGTCCATCTTTATGGACAAAGTTTGCGGGCATTTCCTTGTATGCACGCTGCAGTCTCTCTGATTGGAGGACATGTTTTGATGACGTAGCCCATTATGATTGGCTTATTTTACCTAGTCCTCCAATCAGAGAGCCTCCTGAGATGCAAGTATTTCTAATCCAAAACGAAGAGGAAACGTTTTGGATATGAGGCAGACGGGAGGCTTGTGAATGCGCGACCCCCTTCTGATGACTCCACGGCCCCCCTGGGGGTCGCGCCCCATAGATTGAAGACCTCTGGCCAACATTGTCAGACTGCTGAGGGGTCAGAACGCTTCCGCTCCCAGAGAGTCGCTCGTGATTGCAGACTCCCCGGAATGCGCAGTACTGAAGCAGCCACCTACTCCGTAAGAGCTGCAGAGAGATGCTATCCACTTGTCCTTAATAACCAATCACAGGAGTGTAATAAGGCCTGTCGGGTGGCTTATAAAGCTTCGGTAACAAGGCATGTGGAGACGGCGCAAGCAGTAATGAAGGCCCCCTTGGGGGTATAGGTACTTTCCCACTTGGCTAATCCGGCATAGTGGGAGGGGCTCAGGAATCATGCCGACCCCACAATCACGGCCCTGCTTGTTCGCTTTATGTGAAAGCCACACCGGAGACGTGCTGTGCAGACAGCTTCTAAAAGTAGCACTTTTCTCTCTGACCTCACCAAGCCTTCTCAAGTGGATGGGGAAGGATGGGAGCGAGAGCACGAGACGGGGCAGGCAAGGTAGGACAGGAGAGATGAGGGACAGGGAAGCCAGAGAGGCGGGAGAAGCGAAGAGGTCCCGGGCCGCGCTGTGATTGGCTGACGTCACGGGGGTGTCCCGGGCCGGCAGCCAATCACAGCGCGGCCCGGGAATGACGTCACGGGGGTGTCCCGGGCCGGCAGCCAATCGCAGCGCGGCCCGGGACAAAGGGGCGGGGCTTAAAAAAAGCACCAGAAACGCCCCCGAATCGCGTTTTCGAGAGAAAGCGCGATTGACAGCCTCTGTCTCCCAATGGCTAGTCTCCATTTATGGAGCTATCCAATTGGAAACAGAGGCTGTCCTAACCTCACTATTAATAACAACAGATTTCGATCTGGGAGGGGCTTCGCCCCTCGCCAGGTTACGAAACCTAAAAACAAGATGCAATTTCATTAAATAATGCCATATGTCAACATATATTTGTGGTATAATGATAATATTCACCAGTGGATGTTTTGTCATATAATATTTGGCAGCCTAAATGGCTAAAACACAGACATCAAAGTATGAGTGCGCGTCTATCAGGGAAATATATATCGAAATATACAGTTTTACAACTTCATTTATCCTTAAAACACAAAATAAAAATGGATAAATACAGATAAAGTGGGCAAAAAATAAATATGGATAAATACAGACAGAAATTCTAATAAAATAAATACCATAAACCCGGGACCCCTATTCATAATTCCCGAATGTTGTGCTGTGCTATAGTTTCCTACTCGCGGATATAGACCTGCAGATCCTCTGCATTGAAAATTCAGTAAAAATATCTTCGCACAGGCTCTGCACATCCACTGAGTTCTTCATCCCACCTCTTGTTTTTGTACAATGGCCATGTTGTGGCTTCACTAAGGCAGGTGACATATCACTAGTTGCACGCGTTGTTAATTAGATGTTAATTTTGTTGTAGAACTTGTTCCCATGAGCTTCAAAAACAGTCGCAAATATTTATTTTCAGGTGATTAAACTAATGTAATGTCTCTGTTTATTTCCCTTCTTGTATTTCAGATCGGCCTTTCAGCACGGTGTTTGCCCTCTATGATTGAACATATGTCTCGATGCCATACGGCAAAACAGAAACAAAATAAATTAAACGTGTCGTTTAAAATGACATTTGAGGACGAATGTATACATATGCCAAACAATAGTAGGTATCAGTCATAATTAACAAGACTGACAGTGGAAACAACAACACACTGCACGTCTATAGCAAACCCAACAAAAGCAAACAGAAGCGCCAGGAGGCAGTGCCCGTCTTCACTGCTAACTCAGCTAGTATTTCATAGCATGTTTACACTGAAAGTCAATTTCAAGGAAGTGGGTAGTTTGTCCTATCCTGGCCAATAAATGTGTCAGCACCATTTCCTCATCCTGCCTCCCTGGAAGCAAAGTCGGTAATTCAAGGGCAAATGACATCTGTGCTATCTTTACTACCCAGGAATGAGAGTGGCATCATTCTGGCAATTCACCTTGCGATTAAAACAGCTACTAGGTCACCTATCATAGCGAGAAAATACTTCTATTTCCCATCAAAATCTCCACATTAAAACAACCTTATGCGCGTGAAGAAGACACGCTTCATTGGTCCTACTTTGCACGTTTTTCTAAGCTCATTTATAAGGGACAGAGCATGGGGGGGGGGGCATTATGCTCAAAACCAGACAGATAAAGTCAATTTTAAAAAGAGCACAAAAGAAAAGAAAAATAATACACCTGGTCAATACCTGAAGAAACAAAAGTGGTCTAACCGCATTGTATTTAAGTGAGGAATTATTTGATTTCAGCAACTTCGAAAACCACACCAAGGGCCGTATTACACGTTATCACTGTTTGTGCCCCATTATGGTGTATGTGCTGCCCCCAGGGCAGCAGCGGACTCGTGCAGCCCCCCAGGCAGTGCATTCATGTGAAAACACGAAGCAGCCGTTCCGTCTTTTCACAGCGCAGGCTGCACCCACCTGCACTTTCAAAGGGGATTAGAGATCCCCTTGCAGGTGGTTGTAGTTAGTGACATGTCCATGGGACTCCTTTACCCCTCACAGAGGGCTACAGTGAGGAGGCGCAGTGGCAGTGCATCACCTTATAAATGGCGCACTGTCAGTGCGCCTCTTAAGGGTTCTTTGACTCTGCGCCCACGCCTGTAATATGGCGCGGACGCAGAGTCAAAAGAATTTCCTCATTTGCATAGGGCACGCCCCTATGCAAGTGAGGGAACACCCTCTTAATTGCAGTGGCATTTTAAGTGCACCAGCGCTATCGGTAAGATAGAAGGGGACGCACAAGCGTCTGCATCCCCTTCTATAGTACCAAAGTGCCCCGGGGGTGCGCAAAGCGGGCGCAAATGCAAATGCCCGGTGCGCCCCTGGGGCACCATCTGTAATATGACCCCAGATCTGCTCAGGGAGGTCTGTCTCTGCAGATGATAGCATTGAGTTCAAAGTGATACAGACTGTTAGAAGACTCCAGGCTTTGTTATGGAGTCTCAGGGACATCTCCAGTTCATAATTTGTAAAAATGTGAGTGCTAGGGCTCTACTCCGGAGGCCACTGCAGCCTGCACCATCTATTGTCATCACAAAATGAAACAGTCACTAGAGTCGGTCATGACAAATAAGCACAGATGCAAAACACCAGAAACCACAGGCTCAAATTAAGCACTGGGGGCCTCATTTGTGAGGCCCCTTGCGCCATCGGAACGTCACTTTTTGTGACATTCCGTGGCGCAGAAGCCTGCGTGATATTTATCAGGCAGCACTAAGCCACTTTTCTTGGCTTAATGCTGCCTGATAAATATCAGTCCGTTTAACGCAGTGTTCTGCATTAAAGGGGCGTGCAATTGGTGTTGATGGGGGCGTTCCAGGCAACATCCATGGCCTTTTGACACTGCCCCAGATTTACAGAAATCGGAAATCTGAGGCAGTGCCAAAAGCTTACGCCACCCCAGGGGAGGCATAAGGGAGGCGCAACGGGGAGAAATATCTTCATTTCTCCTCGTTTTTCCTTTTTCTATGTGTATGCAGCACACTACAAAGAGGAAAAGCCTCTTGTGATTAGTTTTGTACAGAAAGGTTTCCCTTCCTGTGCAAAAATAATCATCCCCTCAAAGCAGGCACCCTTGCACTATTTTGCAAAGGTGCCTGCGTAGGCGCAGGCAGCCCATTGTGCGCCAGGGAAAAGGACAGGAATGCACCGTACAGTGCATTGCTGCCCTTTTCTTTTGCCGTTTGAAAGCACTGCAGGTAGGCCTGCTGCACTTCCCTTTACCAAAACCTCATAAATGAGGCCCTGGACATCTCACAACATTCTGCTGGGGCGCCCATCATTTTGAGTTATGGCACTGATTTTGAGCCAGGACTTGAGCGTTTTGACCATACATGGAGTTTAGTTGAGAAAATAAGATAAACAGTTGCAAATGTTTCTTTAACTCATTTTCCAAGTCATTGACACATTTACTTTATATTTAGCAAAAGAAAACGCTACCTGGTAAAATCTGGTGAAAGCTGTGTCTACTAAAACTCCAGTTAGAAAAATATGTTTTTATCTCCAAACCCCCCATTGTGAGTGTCCTAGTGCAGCCAATTCCAACACCCCCACTGTCCTATGGTTACAGATACCTGGCATGAGAAATTGGGTTGCCTGTGGAATAGGGTGTGAGCACTGGTCAAGCAGCAACCACAATCCTTGTCAGGGTAAGCCACAAGGAAACCCCAAATTAAACTGTGCTCAACCCCCTGGTAGCTTGGCACAAATCAGTCAGGCTTAACCTGGAGTCAATTTGTAAATTATTTGCGCAAATCTTCAAATATTAAAACTGTGAAAACACCATATAAAAGATCCCATACCAAATTAGAAAAATAAAGTAACAGTTAATAAATAAAACAAGACCAAAACAACAAAAATCCAAGCAGTAGAACCAGGATATGAGTTATTAAGGAACTTAGAAAAGTAGCACCAAAAATCACAAAGTGCCAACTCTGGATTTTTGGTCACCCTGGACCAGTCACATGTCACACTTTCGGGTGATGGATGCAGGTCAGTTGCAGTCACTATGTTTGGCCAGCTAAGGTTTTACCCTCTCAGGGGGCGTGGCTTTGCTAGGCTGCGAAATGGCCGCAAGCTAGAGCCGCTCCCCCGGCCGAGCTCTATTAATCCGGCATAAAATCCGTAAATATTACTCAAATCGAATGCCTGCTGTACGGACATAACTTGTTTGTGTCGCGACAGCAGGAGAGAGCGACCAGCGGTGAAAATGGAGCAAAGAGGCGAATGTGGGCTGTCAGCCTTCATCATACGCCGCCAGAAGAAGCTTGGGACTCTTGTAGCTACCTCCCCAGGACGAGGGGTGAGGTAATGAGGTGTGAAGTGGTGGAAACAGCGGGGGCCCACTGATTGGAACGAAAGCCAGATAGTCGATAGCACCCAGCATCCACTCAAGTAAGCTATTGACGTGTGGGGAGTGAGACAGATTGACTTTTGGCTGGATTGCCTGCACTGCGGCTTTGGGAGCTGGAGTGGAATCGAGGGCGCGGGGCGCCGCAGCACCAGGAGACAGAGGGAGGCTCATAACGGGAAGTCAGCAGGAACATACTGCCATAACAGACGTGGTGCAGCCCAAAACAAACGCTGGGAGACTGGTAGAATAGACTGTTTTGCCTAATGGTGTCGGTGCTTTACAGCGAAGGATAGTCTGCAGATGGAGCCGCCATTTTGTGGTGCTGTGGTTCGGGACCGCAAGTTCACTGATGCCCGCACTGAATGCAGCACCGGGTACCAAGCTGCAGGGTGCCAATTTTATTAATTTGGATCACTCCCCGTGGCAGAAAGTCATTGCCTGTCTGTGTGCATCGGGCACTAGTTGGAAAGACAAGTGCACATCACGACAGCTCGATGAGTCTAGGAACTGGTTATAAGTAGTGTCTGGGAGTGCGCTGGAAGTAGCTGCTATGATTGATGGTAACAGAGCTCCTGAGCCTGGCTGTATATGAGGAGCACGGATGGACTCTTACAACATGCCTGACTGTGCTGGGAAGGGGGACTGAAGTTGTGCGCTGATGTGGGTGCGGCATAACTGCTATGGCTCTGTATGACAGACGCGCCTAGAAGATAGTGAAGACACGCTGCTGGCGCCACCACCTATGAAGTACAGCACTACTCAGTAGGGCCAGGCTGACACTGGGTGCAGAGAGGAACAGACTACCCAGAGGCATAACTGTTGGAACACTTAGCAATGGAGACCTAGACCATAGTGGATTGAGCACATAGTGGAAAGAGAAACTGGTCGAAGACGACTGGGTGCGGGTACAGGGATACCTACGGCTGCGACAGACTGCTTAGTGGGACTTGAAGAGGCATGACAAGGTGAGAGGAGTTCTTGAGGTCGCTGTAAGGGAGGGATTTGCCAGAACTGCAATATCGCTGCACACCCCGCCCTGAATTCGCCAAATCGCTAACCAGGTATTATAGAGCGAACAAGAGTGATGGGGGAAAGCGACTAGATCCAAGTGGAAGTGCATGGATAATAGCTAGTTTGCATTACGCAACTGGAAAGGAGTTCTAAATAAAGTGCAAAACAACTGTTAGCGAAGACCACCACAAGGTACACAAAGTGAGCAACAATGGGTAAACCAGATACAAGACAACCCCGGATAACATTCAATAGAAAGTCCAGCAAGACGGCGGAGGGAGGGTTTAACCTAAGGAGTCAGACTGAGGACAATGTAGTTTTCCCACCACCGGAAGACGACATTCAGTCGATGTTTTAGGAATTGACGACAAGCCTCCAGGGCATAGACTCCAAAATGGATTCCCTAGCAGACAGAATGGACAGGATAACGCAAAAGATGGAAAAGCAAGAAGGCTGAATGAGTGTCTTGGAAACTAGGGTGCCTGAGACGGAAGAAGGATAAACAAACGTGGACAAAAAAATGTGTGAAATGGATGGAGTGTTGAATGCCATAAAGCAGAAGAACGAGGATTTGGAAGCCAGATCAAGGAGGAATAGTGTAAGAATCACGGGCGTTTCTGAAATAACAGATATACAAAATATGGAGAAATACGTCCAGACAATGATGACAGATCTTTTCGGTGCAGACATGTCCACCATGTTTTTAATAGTACGGGCGCACAAAACGATGGGCCCCAGGTTGTGTCCGGTGGCACCGCCGAGACCTATTCAGGCGAGAGTGCTCAATTACAGGGACCGGGGCACGATCCTCAGACTGGCACGTGAGAAAGGGGCCATACAGTACAAGGGAAATGACATTGCAATGCACCCGGACTTCACACTGCAGGTCCAAGCGGCCCGGAGGGAGTTCTTGCCTGCTAAGAAGATTTTCCAACTGGGGACAAAGTATTCTCTGATATAGCCTGCTAAGTCGAGGATTCAGGGTCATGGTAAACCCACCTTCCTTACTGATGCTAAGGCGGCATTGGCATATGCAAAGCAAATGGCTAAAGACCAAAAGCAGAGAGCTGGGTCTAGCGACTCCCAAGCTGAACATAATCTGAGTGACAATGACTGAGGGTGAAGTTGCTATACGCCGGATATGCAGATAAGTTTCTCAGTATGATACATTGGGGTATTGGATTCGGGTTGGCTGCAACAGCGGTTAATCCACAAATTCCAAAAGGTAATTTGGTTTGTGGTAGGAAGAACGGTGCTTGGCCACCCTGCCATAAGTGCAGGGAGTAATGCCGGCGGACCCATGTTCCCCCATGGGATGAATCCCTTAGAGCCACTTCTGTGGAGTTTATGTTTGCAGTTGTGGGTAGTTGGGGTGGGATATTCACAACCTGATTGGGGGGTTGGTATAGGAGAGAAGGGGGGAAGGGACTTCTCAGTTTCCGTGACCTGCCTGATTATATACGGAAAGGTTACGGGCAAAAGTGGTTGTTGCCCACTAAAATGTTCGATCCTACTTGGCGCCATAAGGGCATTATTAATCTAGATTATACCATGAATGTAATGATTTGTGCTTTGCTCAAATTGGTTTTGGGTCACCCGGAGTTCACGGATATGTGTACCACTCGTCTACAATATGACACACTTGACATGTCTCATGTGGAATGTTAGGGATTGAATGACTGTAGAAAGGCGAAATTGGGCCACTCTTATCTCTTGAGGCATAGGGTAGACATTTGCCTCTTACAGGAAACACATCTGATGAAGATAACAGCGGGCTTGCTTAGGAATAACAGATGGGGGAGGTGGTGGAGGCTGGCTACTCTGCTTATTCCATTGGTGTCACAATACTGATAAGGAAAGGTGTACAGTGGCGATCACATCACACAATAGCGGACAGGGAAGGAAGGTATTTTGCTACAAGGTACTCTATACAACACACCCACAGTGATAATAAACATATACGGCACGATTATGGCCTCCCCTAAATTCTTTCAAGATATAGGGCAGAAATTACAGGCAATAATTAACACGACAGTCATATGAGGAGGAGATTTCAGCATAGTTTTATCGGATGCAGCAGACAGGCAAGGGACACAGCATGAACATCACCCGAAAGCAGCAGCACTATTACATGACATAATTACTGACCTCGGCTTGGTGGATTCGTGGAGGGTGTTTCACCCGACACTCAGGGAGGGCACGTGTGTGACACATCATCGCAATGCGTGGTCGAGGCTGAATTTTCAGCGAGTTTCAAAGGACACACACACTTGGGTAACACAAGCTATACATCACCCACGTACTCTCTTAGATCATGCACCTACTCAGTTGACATTTAAAGCGCCAGAGCCATACATGTCACCATTTAGCTGGAGGTTTCCATCAGATGCACTGCTAGACCAAGCATTCAGAGAAGAGCTGAGAGGGAAAATCGATGAATATTTTAGACTAAATGAAGGATCAGTAAAGTCACCTGGGAAGCGTTTAAAACTGTGGTTAGAGGAAATTGCATAGCTCTTAAAACAGGAGTCCTCAGAGACATACCTAACACATTACAGAGGCTTGAGCGCAAACTTAGAGTTTTGGAAAGATCGCAACTTCACTCCCCCTCGCATGCTACCACGGCACAGATCAGGGCCAAATTGAAGGCAATTCAGGCAGAGGCAGTGAGAGAGATGACATGGAGGTAGGGTGAAGGTGACAGAGACAGGAAAACACTAGGGGGCCTGCTTAGACCACCTAGAAGAGCAGACTACATCACCGAAATATAAACTGAGGAAGGTGACATAGTCAGAACCCCACCACAAATGTTGAATACCATGACCCGATATTGCGAAACACTATATACTTCCAAATCCAACCCTTCAAGGCGGACATTATTGACTAGCTGGATACTTTGGCCTAAGTTTGGTTTAATGATGGGGCAAGACAATATATGGAGCTTCCGATAACAGTGGAAGATATAAGGCAAGTTATAAGCAGCATGCCAGCGGGTAAGGCGCTGGGTTCAGACAGACTGACAGCAGCCTTCTACAAGGTATAGGCCAACATCCTTGGTCCCCCTCTATTACAGATGTATTTAGAGGTAATGGAAAAGGGCATTCTTCTCCCCACACTTCATGAAGCCACCATAATCAACTTGTTGAAACATCATAAAGATCCCACTGTGCCTCATTCATATCTCCCTCTGTCCCTCATCAATTTGGATGCTAAGGTTTACGCCAAACTCATTGCAAATAGGTTACAACCGATACTACCGCAGATAGCACTACCGGACCAGTCTGGGTTTTTACCGGGGCGTTTGTCTGCACATAACTTAAGAACAGGCTTTGGACTCCTCCATTATTTGGCTCCCATGTGCAGGCTAAGGCTGCATTCCTAGACGCCACCAAGGCTTTTGATTCTTTGGAGTGGAAGTTCCAGTTTGTTTTCTAACTCGCTTGGGGCTTAGACCTCTATATATTAAGCAAATACAGTTGCTCTACACGAGTCCACTGGCGAGAGTCATAGTAAACGGACAGATGTCGGAGCCTTTTGCCATAACAAGAGAAACAAGGCAGGGCTATCCTCTGTCGCTGCTATTGTTTGCGATTGCAACGGAACCATTGGCGGCTCGGCTTAGACAACATCACACGCAAAGAAGCATAGGTTTCACATCCAGGGGGTTATTAATATCAATGTATACTGACGAAATGATAGTATACCTAACTAATCCCAAGGGTAACTTTGTGGTCGTCATGAGAGAATTGATACGCTACGGTGGGTTAACAGGCATTCAAATAAATTGGTTGAACTCCATAAAAGTACCGCTCACAGATACCACTACTCCGTTTGACACGGAATTCCCTATTTAGTGGGCTGGTGGAGAGGTGAAATACTTGGGATATGGGTGAGTAGATCTGTACATGAAATATTGATAGCTAATTATGAGAGAGTGGTGGATTGGATTGAATATAAAGTATAGAGATGGAAAACGCTGCAGCTATCATTGATTGGACGCAGAGCCATTGTAAAAATGGTAATTCTACCCAAACTGTTGTACCTCTTTGTAAATATACCGATGCCGCTGAACACCCACTTTTTCAGGAAGCTTAGATCTCATATCCTAGAGTTGGTATGGGCTGGTAAACAACCCAGAGTTTCATGGAAACCGTTGTCACTGCCCTTTACCCAAGGTGGCTTGGGTGCGCCAGACTTCGAGCTATATGCATACAGTGCTAAGGCACAATACGTACTTTTTGGCAGCACCCGACACCCTATCAACCACACGTGGCGATAGAAATTGAAAGAATAGCCCCCATACAACTGAATGCAGCAGTATATAAGCCTTATAAAAGGCCACATGGAAGGCATGGAGAGGGATTGAGAGGAGTGCTGGACATGTGGAACTGTATGCTCCTTCTAAGCCAATTGGGGGAAAATCCGCTAATATCCCTGTTAATGGAGAAAGCGGCCGCGACGCAGGCTAAGGCTCATGCGCTGGAGAAAGGCAGGGATTTATACCCAAATGGAACATTCCTGACAATACAACAGATGTGCAACTCACTAGCGCCTACAGCATCAGATTTGCTCTTACACTTTTAGATTAGGGCCGCATGCCGAGCTAGATATAAGTCTTTTTCACAGGAACCTCCCGCGTTATCTGCTTTAGAAAATGTACTTTCCAACACTTCTCCTCGCAAATTAATTGCACGCATTTACAGTATAATGCAAGGTGAATCGCCTATTATTACTCCCACGGCAAAGGAGGAATGGGAAAGGGAAACTACCCTTGTCATAATGGACCAACAATGGCAGTACTGCTTCTCACAGCTAGAAAATCTCTCATCAAAATATAGGCTGAGGCTAATCCACTTTAACTTCTCACATAGACTATATTGCACACGTCACACTTACACAGCATGGGCATACATCCAGACACAAAGTGTTGGAGATGCGGGGCGCAGAACGCCACGTTTACACATCTCTCATGGGAATGCGGACCGATAGAGAAGTTCTGGATGGAAATTTTTTAACACATTGGACAAATCACAGGTAATCAGTTACAGACCACCCGCTTAACGGTGCTCTTAGGTTTTGTATTAGACATCCCAAGGATTGCTCGCAAGCTAACGGCCATGTTGCTTCTGCTGGCTAAGCGGCAGGTGGCAATGCACTGGAAAAAGCAGCAGCCTCCTCCGGTAGCTGCGTGGCTGAATACTGCAGTATACTGTAAGGACCAACTATCCCATTTGAGAAACTAATGCCTAGTAGATCCAGACCTGTTGATATTTGCGAACCATTTGTGACCTGGTTGGGAACGGGTGGATCCGACTTTCGGGGTGACCGGGACGCGTGATTTGGTGTCACTATGGAATGGCTACTTCCATTGACTCTTGATGATATCAGTTTTTCCAAACAAATTTCAGGATGGGGCAAAGTCAGACAAGTTTGAAAGGTGTGGGTTGGATGTGAAAAGACCAGGACAAGAGTAACAGCTAAACAAAATGTTGAAAGGCTTAAAGGTACTTTGGAAATGGCAGATGGGAGGGGGGGGGAGGTTGTTTTCAAGTTAAGGTTTACCAAGTAACGCTGTTCAGATATCAGTTCTAACTATATTGTTGACTGGCACAATGGACTTGACGACATAAGGATTATTCATCGATGCCGGCCCGCTGGGTTGTAGGCTTGAGAGCTGTGTAAGAGTTACTAAGGATACATATATTTTTCATGCTGCCAGCCTCAGGGTTGTGGGTAAATAGCTGTGTCAACTGTGATCCGTGCAATAAAGATTATTTAAACTTTAAAAAAAAAGGTTTTACCCTCTCAGGTCCGTGCCAGGAATCCTGTATGCAATTCAGAGGGCCATGAGGACTAGGGAGAATGTCATGGGTGGCTGTCAGTGAAGCAAGAGGAGCTGGCCAGTGTTGTGGGTGGGTGTTGCTGGAGCTTCGCAGTGACAGTGCCTGTGAGCGGTTGAAGTTGCAGTGTGAATAGTCGAGCTAAAGGAGCTATGTGCCAGTTTGTGGTGCAAGTGACGAGTTCTCGGTGTGAAAAGGCCTGTTCATGGTTGTTGAGAGCCCAAAAGCTTGACTTCAGCATGTGTGAGCAACACCAAGGTTCCAGGACCTGGGGGGCACTACTTGAGTGTCAGAAACTCAATGCAGATGGGTCCTGGGGTTGGTTCAGGATGTTGGGGAGCCTTCTATGCCCCTAAGGCTCAGATCAGTAAGACAGCAGAGTAGCTCTTGCAGTCACTCTGGGACCCTGCATTCAAGGTGAAGTTGCAGATCCTGTTCTCTATCTCCAGGAAAGAGGGCAGAGGTCAGCAGGTCAGCACAGCAGGGCAGTAGTTCCTTTAGAGCAGCAGTCCAGTACAGTAACAGTCCTTGTAGCAGCACCACATTCATTCTTCCTGGCAGAGTATCCACAGGTCCATAAGTATACTGAAGAGTTGGTGTCTTTGAAGTGGGGAGAAGCTTCTAGAGGCAGGCCCTTGAAGTGTACAGATACCCTGACTACCTGCCCCCGACTCCAGACTAAATACAGGGTATATGCAGCCATTTGTGTGGAGATTGGATTCAACCTATTCAAGTGGATCTGGGGCTGAGCCAGCTCTTCCTACCCAGTTTGCCAGGGTTGGCCCAATTAGTCACACCTTAGCTCCCCCATTGTGTGTGGCTATCTAGGAGCAATACAGAAAGCCCCACTGACAACTACACTCAAGCGACGATAGGCTGCAGGCACCAAATAGGCAAGAAAATGCCAATTTTCTAAAAGTCGCAGTTTCAGAAAATCAATTTAAAATCCGACTTCACCATGAATTCGGATTTTAAATTAGGATTACAGAGAGAACAAACATTAACTGATTACCTGTTCCCATTTGAAAATGACACATAAAATGAATTAAGGTTGTTATCCATTGGGAAGAGCTAAGCCTTACTGTAATGAAAAGCAAACTTAGGAGTTTGTCACTACAAGTACATGTTAGCAGTAGTAAAGTGCGTAGAGTCCTAAGGCCAGAAAAAATTAAGTCAGAAAAAACAAGAGGTCTAAAGGCAAAAAAGTTAACTAGAAACCATGCCTAAAATGCCAGGTTAAATACCTGGGAAATGGGTAACTCTGGGTGGTGGTGGGCTGGGGGTTTACCTCTAATTACCAGTCCCTGGGGTATTAACAGGGTACTTGCAATCAACCCTCTACTGGGATCTGGGGCTGGTCCAACACAGTCTGCTCCCATTTTAGCCCTACCTCCCCAGATTAAATGGCCCTATGAACATCTCACATTTTTCTGTTGCCTGTGACTGTCTTCATGAATAATATTTGCCAATGAGATACTAAAATAGAGTTTTGGAGCAATGTGTTTGACACTCATATTTTGTATTGCAAAGATCTGCCATCAGCACATAACTCTTCCTAGGCCAATTAAGGCAGTAATAAATCAAGCAATTGCAGTGTCAACTTGCTTTAGATAAAATATATCAAATTGTAAACATGTCCAACAGAGACTATTCTATCAATTACTCCTACAAAGTGGTTTAAAAATGATGGCTTTCTGATTTAAATGAAAGTTATTTTGTTATCAATTGAATGTCGCCTTAGTTTCTAAATTTACAGAAGGAACATATACTTTTTTATATAAGTACTTTCTATTACTTTCACAGGAGCATCAAGAAACGGTCCCCAGTAACATAGTGTAGTGAGGCATGTGATTCACAAAACATTCTTTGCTTTTGCAAAATTCATGCAAACGGCTCTAAGGATGCAAGTTCAGGAATTTCAATGCACAAAGAAAAGCAAATTAAAACAAGCAGTCACAGTGCAAATTTAGAGACTGCCTGCACTGAGGTTCTTTTTTGCGATACGTTTTGTCAGTAGTGAAAAAACCACCTTACGAGTCACTATGGTTATTCATACAAAAGGGAAGTTTCTCAGGGGTCAGATATGGTATTGCAGCCAGAGCTTCTGACTTTGAAACAGGGGAACCATGTTCAGTCTCAGCGTCACCTTGATATTATGTGATCCTGGTCAAATCAATTAATCTATCTGTCCCCATGGAAAGCTCTCCAGTACCTGTGGGTCACCTTTGTGGTACGTAAAAATAATTGTAAGAAAGTCAACGTAAAGTGCAAACTATCCCATAAATGGTTGCAGCATGCCAACCCTGGAGTAAAATAATTATAAACCGTGGACCTGAGCAACTGTGAGGCTGATTGCAGCAAATTCTTTGTATTTCACTGTGATTATCCTAATTTTTTGCAGTGTAAGGGATTCTCAAATCCTTCACAAAACAAATGGGCTTTTTGTAATAAGGTGCAAAATGACTAACTCATTAATATTGGCACCATGTGCCTTTATTGCACACCTGTCCTTAATGGAATAGAAGTCACAATCCTACAAAATAGTGGCACATCTTAAATTGAATCTAATTCTTTTAATATATTTGAGTATTTTTTAATTAAACCAATCATGCTATTTACATGAAATTTCATTTAGTTTTAATCAAATTTAACTTTAGGTTTTTTATTTAAATGAAGTAGTTTTATTTTATATAATGTAATTTTACTTTACCCATCCCCAAACCTTAAAAACCTTTACCACCACTAAACAATATCCATCCCTGAACTTTAAATTCTCATTACTACCCCTAAACACCACCCATTCTTGAACAATAGAACCACTTACTAAACATAATCTCTACCCATCCTTTTAACCTAAAAATATCTTACTACTTCTATACACTACCCATTCCTGAACCCTAAAAAGCCATACCACCCTTAAACACTACTCATTTCTGAACCCTGAAAACCCTTTACTACCCCTAAATACCACTCTAAAAACTAATTTCTACCTCCAAAAATGACCAGTCCCTAAACCCTAAAACCATTAGCATACATATCAAATTAAATATTTTTAACATAGTAGAAAGTAACCATGATTTAAATGAATAATCATTCCTAGTTTTATGTAAAACTAAATTAAATTGTAATGAGTATTCATTCATTTAAAAAAACGAAACATTACATAGAAATCCATTACATTTATTCATAAATGTACTTAATTTAGAACACAGCTACAAACTGAGAACACTACTCCTAAACATGATATATGTATGTATGTGTGCTAACATGTACATATACATATAAATGCAAATGTGTATATAGAAATACTCATACTCAAAAATATGATAGATAGAATATTATAATAAAGTGACTTTAATCTGTTAAAACATAACTTACCTGTAAAGTAAAAACTCTCAAAGTAAAACATATAAAGCATAACTGTGATGCACCGACTTCGATATGAATCCTGCAGTGCAATGACTCCTGATGTAGAGCCTTTGATGTAAAGTTACACGCTCCCAGGCCTGTCAGAGTAGTGAGGTGTGAGAAATTGGGGCTTTTGATTGAGTGGGCGTTAGACCTTCTCAAGCAACAACCCCACTCCTTGTCACGGTTAACCACAAAAGTCACTAAATTAACCTGTAATTCACTGTTAGAACTGGGGGTCTCTAATTGGCAGAGGCAGTTACCTTTGTCCAAGTAGGTACCCTTGCTTATAGTCAGGTTAAGAGGGATACAGACTTTAGATAACCCTTGCTCACCCTCTTGGTAGCTTGGCACGAGCAGACAGGCCTATCTCAAAGTCAATGCATAAAGTATTTGTACTCAAAACACACAGTTACAAAGTGATAACACGACAAATGAACATCACACCAGTTTAGAGAAACAAAGTATCTTTATCTAAACTCAACAAGACCAAAATGTTAAAAATCCAACATACATGTAGTAAGATAGCACTTCAACACAGTTATTTTCAAAATAAAGCTTGTAGAAAAAAAATAGCTCCACCTGGGGCTATTGTGACGTTGTGATAGCAATACATCTAAAGTACAGTGTCCCCCAAAAAATCAGTCCCTTTGGAAGACAAAAACTATGACGATGCACCATGTCATGGAGGTCAGGCATCGGTGCCCTGGTCGAGGCCAGCTCCTGGATGCCACGGGGGAGGTGAGGCATCAGGTGCACAAGGAGACGACATGTCCAATCCAAGACAGAGGAAGTCAGTTGCGTTGCGGGTGAGGCATCGGTTCCGGTGATGATATGAAGTCGGCAAGTTTGTGGAGTCACCCTTGGCGGTTTTCGCAGCCGACATAACAGGTTGCAGGCACTGGCAATGATGGAGTCTGTGTGAGTGCTGGTGTTGGGAATGCCGATAACTGCAGGCGTTGGCAAGCATTGAAGGGTGTCGGAGCTGCAGTGCAGGCTGGGTGGTGCTTCATGCACTTCACGAGCGGTGCCCATGGCCACGGTGAAGGTAGCGGAGTCCGGTGTTGCTGATGGCATCGGAGATTGCTTTTCTTTATAATTTCATGTTGCTTGCAGCTCCCAACAGCAGAAACAACCTCCAGGCACCTCCTGGAAGGTAAGAAACTCTCAGCAATATAGTTCAGGGGAGCTGGGGCTGAAGTCTTTGTGTCCCTGAGATTTCAGAACAGTAGACCGGCTCACACAGGCCCTTTGAGATTGTTCTTTAATTAGGTTTCTCAGCAAAGTTACAGTGTTTTTCCTATCCTGGGCAGAAGGGCAGCAACTGCAGGCCAACCCCACTCAGCACACAGTAAAAGGGGCAATACTCCTCCTCAAAGCTCTCTAGCTCTTCTCTTTTGCAAAGGTTCTTCTTGAGTCCAGGAGTGATCTAAAGTTCTAGGGTTTGAGGTCCCTACTTATACCCCATTTTGTCTTTATTTTTCTCTGTGCAGGGGTTTATGAGCCCAGTCCAAACCAGTTCTGTCCTCACTGGTGCAGTTTGACCACTGTGGGTGGAGACAGCATTGTGCAAGGCAGACAGGTGCTATTCAGGTGCAAGGAAAACTCCCCCCACTACTCTAAATGCAGCCAAGATCTATTCAGCTCAGCTCTGAATCATACAGGAAGGGCCAGGCACACATCAACCCCACCCAGTGGTTGTGTATAGTAAAAGCACATCCACAGCTCCTGTCTCCCCAAAACCAGACAGTCAATCCACAAACAGGTAGAGGCACACAAAATGGTTAAACAAGAAAATACCTACTTTACTCTTTAAAGTGGAATTTTCACACACAATTAAAAAAACATCTTAACTAAAAGATGTGTTCCTAAATTCTGAGTTCATGGAGCCTAAACTTTATTACTCCATCTTGTCCCAATGGGTAGTTATTCTTGTAAGATGTTATAAAGTATCTCCCATGCTATCATATGGGACATATAGCCTTCCAATAGTGAAAAACAAAATGTGCTGTATTTCATTATCAGGACATGTCACACACACCAGTACATGTCCTACCTTTGACACACACTGCACGCTGCCCATTGGGGAACCTTGGGCCTACCAGAGGGTTGCCTTACATGTAAGAAAAGGGGAGGTTAAGGCCTGGCAAGTGGGTGCACTTGCCATGTCGACATAGCAGTTCATAACTGCGCTCAGACACTGCAGTGGCAGGTCTGAGGAACATTTACGGGGCTACTGATGTGGATGGCGGATGTATGGCGTTACAAAGCATAATTTTGCATCGCATTCCATTACAACACGATTTTTACAACGCAGGATCCATTACAATGCATGCCTTTACAACGCATGTCATTACATAGCAGATGCTATTACAAAGCATGCCATTACAACGTAAGTATAGGTAAGTATATCTTTTTAAAAAAAATGTAATTAAGTTAAACTAATTAATTTAATTTAATTAATTTAATTTAATTAATTTTAAAATTGTAATTAATTTAATTTAATAAATTTAATACTATTAATTTAATTGAATTAATATAAAAATTGTAATTAATTTAATTTAATTAATTTAATTTAATTAATTTAATGTAATTTAATTAATTTAATTAATTTAATTTATTTAAAGCCGTTTTTTAAAAAAAACTGAACGCTAAAAATACCCAGCCCTAAAACCTAAAAATACCCCTGTACCCCAAAACCCAAACCCAGCCCTGAAACCTAAAAATACCCCTGTACCCCAAAACCCAAACCCAGCCCTGAAACCTAAAAATACCCCTGTACCCCAAAACCCAAACCTAGCCCTGAACCCTAAAAATACCCCTGTACCCCAAAACCCAAACCTAGCCCTAAAACCTAAAAATACCCCTGTACCCCAAAACCCAAACTCAACCCTGAAATCTAAAAATACCCCTGTACCCCAAAACCCAAACCCAGCCCTGAAACCTAAAAATACCCCTGTACCCCAAAACCCAAACCCAGCCCTAAAACCTAAAAATACCCCTGTACCCCAAAACCCAAACCCAGCCCTGAAACCTAAAAATACCCTTGTACCCCAAAACCCAAACCAAGCCCTAAAACCTAAAAATACCCCTGTACCCCAAAAACCAAACCCAACCCTGAAACCTAAAAATACCCAAAAACCCCAAAACATATACCTCAGTACCCCATAACATATACTCCTATACTCATACTTATTTTTAAAATTACTTAAATTAATATATTTAATTTATAATATAAAAAAAACATAAATTAATATATGTATTTATAATTAATATAATTATATTAATTAAATAATATTAAATAAAATAAAAATAATTATATACTTACCTATACTTACTTTGTAATGGCATGCGTTGTAATAGCATCTGCTATGTAATGACATGCGTTGTAGAGGCATGCATTGTAATGGATCCTGCATTGTAAAAGTTGCATTGTAATAGAAGTGCATTGTAAAAGTTGCGATGTAACGGTTGTTTCCCGTGGATGGCACAATCAGTGCTGCATGCCCACCAATACCCTGTTTCTTGGCTTGGGTAATACGTGTGAAATTTAAGGGTTCCATAGCACCCTCAGGTATGATGCCGACTACCTGAAATTTAAATAATGTTTATTGATAACTTTTAGCACAGAACCCATTGAATTTAATTTTCAATGAAATCTAATGTTTGTCATTATTATATGGACTTCAATCACAATATTCATTGTGAACATCTGTTATGTTCAAGTGCAAATGTGGTCGTGATTGTCTCTTGTACAGCTCTCATAACAGGTGCTCACTGCTGATTGTGAGGACCTTTCTCTGACATACATGAATGCTTGCACAGGTCTTAGTCACAAAAACAGAAAGACAGTGATTTTTCACTTCTTCTCCAGGGTATCGCTAGAGTGGATAGACAACTTTACCAACAGACTAGTTCTCTCTCCTCTAGCCAATTTCAGTAGCAATTTTCCAGCAATACCAGTATTTGAACTGCAAATAGGACCAACCGCTCCCTTGCCCGGCGTGGGAAAACTTGATCCTACCTGAGTGGTGGGCATTTCGAACATGGAGGACTTTGAAAGTCATGTGTCAATCTCATGTTGAAGTTGCCAACATGTTGATTCATTTTAGTGTGCTTTTTTGTTACTTTGCTAGTAATTCCTAAGAGCGTGTAATCAAGAAAGGTGCACGAAAAGAGCATTAAGATATTGGTAATCAAATCTAATATTCAGAGCTCCTTTTATGGGTAAAAGGAATTCCCTATTTTGAATAAGAAGGGAAAAATGTTTGTGAAAGAATGGTTAATGTAATGATGATACTTGTAAAGCGCACTGTTACCCCATCTCGGTGTGTTTTTGCGCTGAAGACCGCTGGGGAACCCGTCCTGGCTTTCCCTGTGAGATGTTCCCTTCTGGGTATCTCCAAGGTGAAACCAGGCATCCCCGGCGTCTGTGGGGGGGCCGTTGTAGAGATGAGGCAAGCTTAATGCCCAGAGTTGCCGAGTGTGATCCCTGGTTAGAGTAGGCACTGAGGCGAGAATTATCGAGTCCGTTGACCCTGGTCCACAACCCTGCCACGTCGGGAATTGAACCCTGGTCCCAGGCCGTTCTCTGCTTCCGGGTCTGCCGCCTCTAACCAGTGAGCCACACCACTCCAGTTGGGGTGGATTGATGTCTACCACAAGTAATACAGGTTTAAGCAATTTAACTGTAGGCTCAACTTCTGGTAGCTGTGGCTCAGAGCAGAAAAGCCAATTCCAGTCCAATTTAGAGAAATAGAGTTAAAATTAATAAGCAAAATGACACCAAATTACAAACCGCCAATAAGGGGAAATGAAGATATGATTTTTTTAATACTTATGTGAAACTAGGGCCAAAAAGCCAAAGTGCCAGTGCTAATCAATAATCACATTAGACCGGGACCTAGGCACCATGGGATCAGATTTCTAAGCTTCTAAGGGCTATATGTAGGTAATCTCTATTTACCAATTCTTAAATACCGAATTTTACCGATTCAGTATTTAAGAATCGGTAAATAGCATGTATATAAAAACATACACCCTGCTGCACCCCTGAATCGTGCATGTGTGCACATGTGGCACACATACATGCCCTAAGGGCATGTATGTCTGCCACATGACACTTTTAAAAAAGCACAAAATTGCTTTTTTAAAGGTTTACGATATTTACCAACAACTTGTAGTTGGTGGTAAATAACAAATCCTTAATTAAAAAATGCACTCACTTGAGTACTTCCTACATAGGATTTAAGGATTTGGTAATTTACCGATTCTGTATTTTAAGGATTCAGTAATTTACTGATTCCCTAAATTACCGAATCGGTAAATTACGGAATCCTTCAATCCAGCCACGTACATTGGAAAAAGTTAAATACCGGTCGGTAACGGCAAATTTACAGATTTTCAGCCGTTACCGACCGGTATTAAGCTACCTACATATGGCCCTAAGTCTCTATCTGAAAAGGGACTTTGTTCTTTTTCTGAAGACAAACTCTTCTCAGAAATGGAGCGCAGGTCAGGGACACCAAGTACATTGTTCCAGCTCTGGCATAGAAGTAGGGACATTAGAAAAAGTTTTTAAGTCGCAATCCGATAAGGGACTTTGTCATTTTATTGAAGAGAAACTCTTCCCCATGGAACTGCTAATCATGTACTTTTTGCGGTTGGTCCCCCTGAAGCACTAAAACTCTGGAGCAAAGGTTTTGAAAACGTTCCTAAACTTATTTTAGTATCAAATAACTAACAGATGTACACTTCCATGCCCCCAGGACCTCAGTCGGAGCATGTAGAAACTCTCAGAGTGTCAGGCAGACTACAACACCAAAATCTAGTTCAGGTTTAGTTGCCACTGGTTAGCTAGGATACTTCACAGCAATGCCCCTTTCAGCTTTTTTATGTTCCTTTAGCCCCCCAGAAGCGCAGCCTTATGACCCTTGGAGATCAGTGTGTCCTTGGATATCAAGTAGGAGATCCAACCGCCTCATGTAGTCCTCACAGGTCACAGATTCCAAGTGAAGCAGTTTCAGTCCCCCTGGTATTCATTCACATGTTTAGCATTGTTCTGAGGAAGGCTCAGTGAGGGTCAACCTACATGGAGTTCACTAGCCTCTGCGTGGAGTACATCCTAAGACACTCCTAGATCCTCTCTGACTAATGTAATTAAGGTTTGTAGGTCATGCCCTACCTACGTTTGCAGTAGTCATGTTTTGCTATACTCCAAATACTCCCAAAGTACCATGTGTTACAGCATTATCAAGATGGTGAAAGTCTTTGGCCACACTAAACTTGGGCTCTGAGTGCTGTGTGTGGGAGTGTACTATGGCAATCCCAGTGTCCTCCCACATCGGTGTCCCGCATTCACACACTGTGCCATTATACCCACAGCAAACCCAGAGACTGACGTCTGGTTGGACAAAAGCAGAGTCCTTCAGAAACCAAACATGGGATAAAATTGTCCTAGAATCCTGTTTTCTCCTTTGAAAGGGTGCAAAATGTTTACATGTACTTCAGACAGATTTGTCATGCAGGATTTTACACTTTAATATTATGTTATGCAGACTCGCAGATTACAAACCTAGGGCCTAGTGGAACTACTCGAAAAGGCATGTCTACAGCTTATTGAGGAATTCAAGATGTGAAAAGGAGGCACTTATGTGTAGTGGTTGTTCATGCAATGCTTTAGGAGCAATGTAAGAGAAGGCTTGACTGCTGGCTCTTGTTTTCCTTATGTGTGGGATGCTTACATGCAAGGTTCTGAGTGAGCAGAGGTGTCTGGAAAGTTTGTGAAAGCAGTTGCGAATGCTGAGGTATGCTTAGCCAGTGCTATGTAGTGCCTTGAAAGTGTGGGTGAGGAGTTTGAATTGTGCTCATTTATGTATGAGAAGCCAGTGAAGCTCCTTCAACTGTGATGTGGTATGAGTGCAGGAGGTTGAGAGTGGTTCTGGCTGCTGAGATCTGAATGGTCCGAAGCCTTTGGGTGAGTTCTTCGTTGATCTGGTATTGAGAGTTGTTGGATCTGACATCCTTGGCGTGATTACCCCCACATTTTGCCTTCAATCCCCCTGTTTTCGCTGACTTCGTTTTGCGGGCTATAGGACTATACACTCTACCACTGAGTCGCTCAAACATGGTAACATTGGCATCCAACCAATTGGCATATTTAATTTATTTGCAGGCCCCTAGTAATCTGTTACTAAATGGACCCAGGGCCTAACGTTAAAATGCTGCTGGTGGCTGTGAAGGACTGATTGTGTCACCCACATAAGTAGCCCTTTAAACATGCCTCCGGCCTGCCATTGTACCCTGTGTGTGCACTATACACTGTCATTTTGATCTAGCAAATTAAAACTTTTGGCAGGCCTAACCCCTACTTTTTAATTCATATACGTCAGTCGTAGTGTAGGCCCTACACATCCCCAAGGGCTGGGGGCAGTGCATTTAAAATGTTAGACATGCGCTTTCAACTGACCAGGCAGTGAAAAACACTTCAATTCTTTTCTCACTACTGGAAGATCTACCTCTCCCATAAGATAATATTGGCTTACCTTAAAACTTTTAATGAATAACAACTTTCAATTAGGAGCAGATATAATTGTTGAGTTTGGTGTCTAAAGAGTTGTAATTTAAAACCCTCTTTAATGGTAAAGTTATTTTCTAAGTCATAATTCTGAAACTGTGACTTAAAGAAAGTTGGCCAAACTCTTTGGTGTCTGCAGCCCGTGTCTGGGGTAACATGACTAGGTCTAGCTGGTAGTTGTTATTTGTGTATTGCTCCCAGACAGTGAGGGAAAGGGGGGATAAGTGTTTCATGATGGGGCATCTCTGACTTGATTGGGTGTGGTGGCCTACCAAACCTGCACATAACAAAGCCTCTACCTCAGCAAACTCTCAAAGGGTTTGACACTAGTCTATAGTGTCCTCAGAAAGGCTCATGGCAGGGCAGGGTGGAAGAAAATTCCAAGTACCTCCGGCTCGTCGAAACCTTTAGAAGCTTCTTCTGCTTCAAAGTTGACACTAGGTATATTGGACTATAAGACCCAACTCTTCAGTACACTTCTGGACTTGTAGAAGATTCAGAAGGACTGGTGTGCTGCTCTGCAATTTGTATTTGTGTTTGTATTTTTTTGTATTTCTAAAGCGCAACAATCGCTCCGAAAGGAGCATCCTGGCGCTAAATAGACAGTGTGTAAACGTTAAGATTGGGAGACTAGATGAAGGTCATTACATGATCATCTGGGAGAGAATAGATCCATGTTTAAGCGCTTTCTGAAATGGTTTTCCTGAGTTAGGGATCTGAGATTGTTGTGGATTGAATTCCAGGCTTTGGAAGATAAAAAGGATAAAGACTTGCCTCCTTTAGTTTTGTAGTTGAATTTTGGCAGCTTAATCAAGTTTTGACCTGAGGATCTTAAGGTCCTTGGAGGATTATAGTGGGGAAATCGTCTGATAAGATAGGTCGGGCCGGTGCGATTGAATGCAAAGGAAGGCTATGATTAGGATTTTAAACAATATTCTTTTGGGGAGTGGCAGCCAATGGAGGGTTTTCAGGGCGGCCGAAGCTGATGATCTCCTGGGTAACTTGAGAACAAGTCTGGCCGCTGCGTGCTGTACACCTTGAAGCTTTTTAAGAGTGGTTTTCTTTTTGACACCTGCCATCAAGCCATTGCAGTAATCAAGACCTGCATGGATTAAGGCCACTGCCACGGCTTTTCTTGAGTCTATGGGTAGAAAGTCAAAACACTTTTTCAGTGATTTAATAATGTTGAAGCAGCTTCCTGCAACATTCCTAACGTGCTGATCAAAAGATAATTCGGCGTCAAATAGAACGCCCAGATTCCTAGCTGATACCACACTTGAGGGGGTGCAGGGGAGTCCTCAGGCCACCATTTGCTGGGACAGAATTGGGTTTTTTTTCCCATGGGGAGAATTTCTGTCTTATTGGTGTTACATTTAAGGTGGTTCAGATCCATCCAGCAGAAGACATCTCTCAAACACTTTTTTAGATTCAGCTCAGGATCTGTAGAATTGTTCTCCAAGGGAACAATGAGCTGAGTGTCATCGGCATATGATGTCACTAAAATGCCGTATGACTCAATTAAAGAGATGAGGGGGATCATATAGATGTTGAACAATAGGGGGCTTAATATTGAGCCCTGAGGAACTCCAGAATGTACCTTTTTCTCCTTAGAAAGAAAAGGGCCCAGGGAGATGGTTTGGGATCTGTCTGCCAGGAAGGAGATTATCCAATCTAGTGCTACGTCTGTAATGCCTATATCCCTAAGTCTGTTTATCAGTATGGAGTGGGAGATGGTATTGAACGCCGCCGTGAGATCGAATAAGATCAAGACGGCGTTCTTCCCTTCATCCTGTAATAGTTTTATTGAATCGGTGAGTTCGATCAAGGCAGTTTCCGTAGAATGGTGTGGACGGAAACCCGATTGCTGAGGATGGAGCATATGGTGTGTTTCTACGTAATTTTTTAATTCTTTGTGGACCATTTGTTCAGTTATCTTACCCAGGACGGGAAGGAGTGAGATCGGGCGTAAATTTGCAAGGTCTGTGGGAGATTTATTTGATTTTTTCATGAGAGGTTTTACAATTGCATGTTTCCATTCGCTAGGCACAACGCCTGAACTCAGGGAAGCATTGATAATCTCATTTATGATGGGATTGACAACCTCAATTAATTGATGAAGGTTTCGACGGGGGCATGAATCCGAAGGGACACCTGACTTACATGTCAGGATTGCTTCCCGAGTCTGGAGGAGCTTAGCCAGAGTAAAGGCTCTAATGCAACCCATCGGGTTCTCTCCACAGTCCGGTAGAATAGAGGGCAGGGCTCGACAAGGTGGTTGGAAGTCCTTTTGTATTAATAAGATTTTTTCCTCGAAGAAATCCACAATCCGGTTGCAGAGCTCTAAGGATGGTGGGATTTCCTGTTGTAAGACTCTTGGATGAGTAAATGACTTGACAATGGAGAATACAGTTTTTTGTTTTTGTTTGGCTGTATTGATGGCATTGATATAGAAGTTCTTCTTAGCTATTTTGATAGCATTGAGGTAGGTTTTCCTCTGCTGAATATATAGGCTTCTATCTATGGGGTCGTAAGTTTTACGCCAGCTACGTTCTCTTTTTTTACATAGTAGATGGACTTTTGCTATCTCAGGTGTGAACCAAGGGGCATTTATCTTCCCGTTTTTCCCCTGACCCTGGGTGCTTGATCCTTGATCTCCTGTTGCATCCAAGTGTGAAAACATTTGGAGCCCTGGACAACATCTCCAGGCATATTAGGGATAAGCGCATCAACAATGGGGTTGAGCTTAAAATTAGCCTCTACTCGTGTCCAGTTGACATGGTTCACTAGATTATGGATAGGTTTTACTGGTGGTTGAGACCGTGGAAGCTTAATGTGAAAGGGGATCAAGCAATGGTCTGACCAAATTTGTGGGACGGGAGTCTGTATCTCCAGAAGGGGAAAGTTAGTGCATATTCCGTCAAGGGTGTGACCGGCTTGGTGGGTGGGCTGTGTAACTATTTGCTGGAGGTTGAAGATTTCTAGAGTTTGGAGGAAATTCAGTGCGTGTGTGTCAGATGTCGATCCTAGTTGTAAATTAAAATCACCCAGAAGTGTAAAATGTGGGTAACGGAGCAGAACTTGTCCCAAGGAGTCACTAAGTGAATCTAGAAACATCGTAGCACTGCCTGGGGGGCGGTAAATCAAGCCTCCTGAAAAAGAGGAGGATTCATTTAACTTGATGGAGAAACCCAGTCCTTCTACTCCTTTTAGGGGAGCTAAATTGAAGGTGTGGCATTTTATGAGGTTTTTGAGCACCACCGCTACTCCTCCTCCCTTCCCTTTCAGTCTATCCTGTCGGAAGACAGTATAGCCAGGTGGAAGAGAACTGTTAAGTCAGGGTTACTGTTCTCTGTCAACCATGTCTTGGTTATGAAGAGACAGTCTAACTTTAAATCTACAATAAGATTGTTTATATCTTGACTATGGCAGCCCATAGAACGAACGTTTATCAACCCCCCTTTGAAGTGCGAAGTGATGGCAGTAGTATTATTAGGACGGGTTTGTGTCTTAACTGGAGCCCAGAGCAAATACCAGTGACAAGACCTGCATGAGAATGGTCCCCTTATTTTATCCATATTAATCTTACAGGAGCAGCCTGTAAGCGTATTGAGGCTCTTAAGCTCGCTCACCTGGTATGGTCAGGCAGAATGGAATTGACCAGATCTTCCTGCGCCTGGCGCGAACTTGGCGTGGACGGGCACAGACGGGCGCAGACGGGCTTTCCTTTGGCACGGCTTTGGCGCGCCACCGTCGAGCCCGCAGCACCCGCCCGCTGTGCGGACGGGAACTATTGTTCTTCATATACAGGTGGAGGAGGGCAGGAGACGTCGCAAGACTGGAGCGCTACCCTTCTTCCACCCCAAGATGGCGGCCATCCCTGTGTCCGATCGCGTCAGCTGCAAATCGCTGCGCGTGGACCAGGGTTCGAGGTGCTGCGAGGGCAGGGGTGAGTATGGATTAAAAGGAAAGTGATTCTTCCCAAAGATACACAAAATGATGAAAACAATTTTAACAGTTTTTTAAAACGTAGTCAGCCTAACTCCCGGCTTTCCGCCTCAGGGGAGAAGTGTAATGCACACTGAATTTGTGCGTGCGAAGTAGGAGGCCGATTTTATACCTGGGAGGGCGGGAGGCGTAGCAAGACTGGAGCGCTACCCTTCTTCCACCCCATGATGGCGGCCGTCCCTGTGTCCGATAGCGTCAGCTCCCAATCGCTGCGCATGGACCAGGGTTCTAGGTGCTGCGAGGGCAGGGGTGAGTATGGATTAAAAGGAAAGTGATTCTTCCCAAAGATACACAAAATGATGAAAATCATTTTAACAGTTTTTAAAAACGTAGTCAGCCTAACCCCCGGATTTCCGCCAATAAGGACTCTACTCTACTATCCCGCTGCCCTGCTGCCAGGAGGAGAAGAACTGTACCTACATATGTACACCAGGACCACCTGAGTGACTCCAAGGGCTAGCTGGCTGGACTCTTGATCAGAGCCTCAGGGATAGAAAAGGCTCCAACCACCTTAAAACTTGCACCTGGACTCTGCCTGCTGTGAGTCTAGCTGCCCCCAAATGATGCCACTTGATTCCTCGATCCTAGGAAGTGGCTCTGAAGATTCTTTGCCAGCCAAGCTGTGGTTTTGTGAACAGAACGAGTGCAGTCAGGTGCATTTCCTCACAGTTCTGCATCACTGAACAACCGCTGCACAATGCTTCCCCGAAGCAGGACCTCACATTGCAGTCTGCTGCTTACCGGAACTGCCAATACATCTCTGACACAAGACTTTGCATTGGAAGCCTTTGTTGACGGCATCCTTCAATGCGACACAGAACCTTGCATCGCAAGCCCTCTCAACAACCTCTTTAGAATCACTGCTACATGACACATCTCCATCGCAGGAACTCACATCGCCACGCATAGATTCTCAGAACTGCCACTGTGCGATGCATCCTTGATGCAGGATCTTGCAATGCGAAGCAACCTGGATTTAAGGTACTTTGTTCAGCAGGCCTAACTTAGTCCCTGTATCTGGCCTTCACTCCATTGTGGCAAGCATGTATTTCTGACTTTGCCTAGGTCGACGCAACACAATATCAATAGTTGGCGCATTGCACTTCTAAGCACTGTTTTCTCTCAAATCTTTAAAACAGCATACCCCCAGTTCTACTGATTGTATTTTTGTTGTTTTGGTCCCAAATAATTTATTTGACTTTACTTTAGTTTTCTTAATTGGTATGGCATTTTTCTTGTTTTGCGTTTTTACTGTATTACTATTTAAAGTGCTGCATACATATTATCATCATTTTTTTTACCGAGTTTTATTTAGTACAAACTTGACCTGAAGTTATCAGGTATCTGAGTGCTTTACATAGCACCAGTTGCATTACATGAGGACGCATTCATTTTTGTTATGCAGGGGGATATTAAGTGATTTGCCCAGATTCACAGGATGTTCAGTGTCATTGCAGAGACTCGAACCCGGTTCCCCAGATTCGAGGTCAACTGCCCTAGCCATTAGGCCAAATCCTCTCCCCATACATTTGATAAATTGCCTCTAAATTAACTGCTTTTGTGCCAAACTACCAGATGGTTAAGCACAGAGAATTTGGGGTTTGTTTGTTTTTCCCCTAGACGAGAACTGTGGTTGCTGCTTGAGTAGGCTTTCATCCCCTCCTCAACAGTAATCCTATTTTCTGCATTGAAATTGAAATTGAAATTGAAAGGCTCTTATATAGCGCATGGCTACTCGGAAGCATCCCAGCGCTTGATGTTAAATAGAAGGGTGATGCAGAAATTGAAAGATGGAGAGGACTAGTTTATGGCCTAGGAAACAATGCTGTTTTTAGCTGTTTTCGGAACACCAGCAGGCTGAGTTCTAAGCAAAGTGATAGCGGTAGGGCATTCCACAGCTTTGCTGCATTTCGGGAGAAAAGGCGGTCCCAGATCGGGCTTTGTTGGTCCTGGGTGTTATAAGGAGATTTTGATGGTTAGAGCAAAGGTGCCTGAATGGAATGTATGGTCTGATCATATCCTTCAGAATGGGGGGGCCGTTCCCATAGAGAGTTTTATGGACCAGACAGAGAGTTTTAAAATGGATTCGCTTTTTTATTGGGAGCCAATGTAAGGCCCTTAATGCGGGGGCTGCAGTGGTACGGCGGCTGGTTCCGGTGAGTAGCCTTGCTGCGGAATTTTGAGCTATCTGCAGTTGACGTATGACTGAGGTGGGGCTCCTAAGTAGAGAGCATTCCCATAGTCCAGCCTCGATAGAATGAGGGACTGGACTATGGTTTTCTTCGCAGTTTCAGGTAGCTGGGGAAGAATTTTACGAATGGTTTTTATTAGACCGAAGCACGTAGCCACTGTCTTTTTTGCCTGAGTTTTAAAAGAGAGCTCCGTGTCGAGCCAAAACCCTAGGCTTTTTATCTCCGTTTTGGGGGTGGGTCCAGGTCCCATGCAGGAGGGCCACATAGAGGGGGTGTTAAAGGTGGCCTTTCTTCCGAGCAACATCAGCTCGGTTTTTCCTCCATTCAGTTTTAGATGGGAGGCATCCATCCATTCTGCATTCTGCATAGGTGTTCCCGTATTCTAGTTTTTTTGAGACCAGGGTGTGCTTACCATTTTTTTCCTGGTGCTGATTGAGAATTATGTGAAAATCTTCCTCAGCATCATATAGAACACCCAGATTCCTAGCTGATACCACAGCTTGAGAGGGTGCAGGGGAGTCCTCAGGCCACCATTTGCTGGGACAGAATTGGGTTTTTTTTCCCATGGGGAGAATTTCTGTCTTATTGGTGTTACATTTAAGGTGGTTCAGATCCATCCAGCAGAAGACATCTCTCAAACACTTTTTTAGATTCAGCTCAGGATCTGTAGAATTGTTCTCCAAGGGAACAATGAGCTGAGTGTCATCGGCATATGATGTCACTAAAATGCCGTATGACTCAATTAAAGAGATGAGGGGGATCATATAGATGTTGAACAATAGGGGGCTTAATATTGAGCCCTGAGGAACTCCAGAATGTACCTTTTTCTCCTTAGAAAGAAAAGGGCCCAGGGAGATGGTTTGGGATCTGTCTGCCAGGAAGGAGATTATCCAATCTAGTGCTACATCTGTAATGCCTATATCCCTAAGTCTGTTTATCAGTATGGAGTGGGAGATGGTATTGAACGCCGCCGTGAGATCGAATAAGATCAAGACGGCGTTCTTCCCTTCATCCTGTAATAGTTTTATTGAATCGGTGAGTTCGATCAAGGCAGTTTCCGTAGAATGGTGTGGACGGAAACCCGATTGCTGAGGATGGAGCATATGGTGTGTTTCTACGTAATTTTTTAATTCTTTGTGGACCATTTGTTCAGTTATCTTACCCAGGACGGGAAGGAGTGAGATCGGGCGTAAATTTGCAAGGTCTGTGGGAGATTTATTTGATTTTTTCATGAGAGGTTTTACAATTGCATGTTTCCATTCGCTAGGCACAACGCCTGAACTCAGGGAAGCATTGATAATCTCATTTATGATGGGATTGACAACCTCAATTAATTGATGAAGGTTTCGACGGGGGCATGAATCCGAAGGGACACCTGACTTACATGTCAGGATTGCTTCCCGAGTCTGGAGGAGCTTAGCCGGAGTAAAGGCTCCAATGCAACCCATCGGGTTCTCTCCACAGTCCGGTAGAATAGGGGGCAGGGCTCGACAAGGTGGTTGGAAGTCCTTTTGTATTAATAAGATGTTTTCCTCGAAGAAATCCACAATCCGGTTGCAGAGCTCTAAGGATGGTGGGATTTCCTGTTGTAAGACTCTTGGATGAGTAAATGACTTGACAATGGAGAATACAGTTTTTTGTTTTTGTTTGGCTGTATTGATGGCATTGATATGGAAGTTCTTCTTAGCCATTTTGATAGCATTGAGGTAGGTTTTCCTCTGCTGAATATATAGGCTTCTATCTATGGGGTTGTAAGTTTTACGCCAGCTACGTTCTCTTTTTTTACATAGTAGATGGACTTTTGCTAGCTCAGGTGTGAACCAAGGGGCATTTATCTTCCCGTTTTTCCCCTGACCCTGGGTGCTCGATCCTTGATCTCCTGTTGCATCCAAGTGTGAAAACATTTGGAGCCCTGGACAACATCTCCAGGCATATTAGGGATAAGCGCATCAACAATGGGGTTGAGCTTAAAATTAGCCTCTACTCGTGTCCAGTTGACATGGTTCACTAGATTATGGATAGGTTTTACTGGTGGTTGAGACCGTGGAAGCTTAATGTGAAAGGGGATCAAGCAATGGTCTGACCAAATTTGTGGGACGGGAGTCTGTATCTCCAGAAGGGGAAAGTTAGTGCATATTCCGTCAAGGGTGTGACCGGCTTGGTGGGTGGGCTGTGTAACTATTTGCTCGAGGTTGAAGATTTCTAGAGTTTGGAGGAAATTCAGTGCGTGTGTGTCAGATGTCGATCCTAGTTGTAAATTAAAATCACCCAGAAGTGTAAAATGTGGGTAACGGAGCAGAACTTGTCCCAAGGAGTCACTAAGTGAATCTAGAAACATCGTAGCACTGCCTGGGGGGCGGTAAATCGAGCCTCCTGAAAAAGAGGAGGATTCATTTAACTTGATGGAGAAACCCAGTCCTTCTACTCCTTTTAGGGGAGCTAAATTGAAGGTGTGGCATTTTATGAGGTTTTTGAGCACCACCGCTACTCCTCCTCCCTTCCCTTTCAGTCTATCCTGTCGGAAGACAGTATAGCCAGGTGGAAGAGAACTGTTAAGTCAGGGTTACTGTTCTCTGTCAACCATGTCTTGGTTATGAAGAGACAGTCTAACTTTAAATCTACAATAAGATCGTTTATATCTTGACTATGGCAGCCCATAGAACGAACGTTTATCAACCCCCCTTTGAAGTGCAAAGTGATGGCAGTAGTATTATTAGGACGGGTTTGTGTCTTAACTGGAGCCCAGAGCAAATACCAGTGACAAGACCTGCATGAGAATGGTCCCCTCATTTTATCCATATTAATCTTACAGGAGCAGCCTGTAAGCGTATTGAGGCTCTTAAGCTCGCTCACCTGGTATGGTCAGGCAGAATGGAATTGACCAGATCTTCCTGCGCCGGGCGCGAACTTGGCGTGGACGGGCACAGACGGGCGCAGACGGGCTTTCCTTTGGCACGGCTTTGGCGCGCCACCGTCGCGCCCGCAGCACCCGCCCGCTGTGCGGACGGGAACTATTGTTCTTCATATACAGGTGGAGGAGGGCAGGAGACGTCGCAAGACTGGAGCGCTACCCTTCTTCCACCCCAAGATGGCGGCCATCCCTGTGTCCGATCGCGTCAGCTGCAAATCGCTGCGCGTGGACCAGGGTTCTAGGTGCTGCGAGGGCAGGGGTGAGTATGGATTAAAAGGAAAGTGATTCTTCCCAAAGATACACAAAATGATGAAAACAATTTTAACAGTTTTTAAAAACGTAGTCAGCCTAACTCCCGGCTTTCCGCCTCAGGGGAGAAGTGTAATGCACACTGAATTTGTGCGTGCGAAGTAGGAGGCCGATTTTGTACCTGGGAGGGCGGGAGGCGTAGCAAGACTGGAGCGCTACCCTTCTTCCACCCCATGATGGCGGCCGTCCCTGTGTCCGATAGAGTCAGCTCCCAATCGCTGCGCGTGGACCAGGGTTCTAGGTGCTGCGAGGGCAGGGGTGAGTATGGATTAAAAGGAAAGTGATTCTTCCCAAAGATACACAAAATGATGAAAATCATTTTAACAGTTTTTAAAAACGTAGTCAGCCTAACCCCCGGATTTCCGCCAATAAGGACTCTACTCTACTATCCCGCTGCCCTGCTGCCAGGAGGAGAAGAACTGTACCTACATATGTACACCAGGACCACCTGAGTGACTCCAAGGGCTAGCTGGCTGGACTCTTGATCAGAGCCTCAGGGATAGAAAAGGCTCCAACCACCTTAAAACTTGCACCTGGACTCTGCCTGCTGTGAGTCTAGCTGCCCCCAAATGATGCCACTTGATTCCTCGATCCTAGGAAGTGGCTCTGAAGATTCTATGCCAGCCAAGCTGTGGTTTTGTGAACAGAACGAGTGCAGTCAGGTGCATTTCCTCACAGTTCTGCATCACTGAACAACCGCTGCACAATGCTTCCCCGAAGCAGGACCTCACATTGCAGTCTGCTGCTTACCGGAACTGCCAATACATCGCTGACACAAGACTTTGCATTGGAAGCCTTTGTTGACGGCATCCTTCAATGCGACACAGAACCTTGCATCGCAAGCCCTCTCAACAACCTCTTTAGAATCACTGCTACATGACACATCTCCATCGCAGGAACTCACATCGCCACGCATAGATTCTCAGAACTGCCACTCTGCGATGCATCCTTTATGCGGGATCTTGCAATGCGAAGCAACCTGGATTTAAGGTACTTTGTTCAGCAGGCCTAACTTAGTCCCTGTATCTGGCCTTCACTCCATTGTGGCAAGCATGTATTTCTGACTTTGCCTAGGTCGACGCAACACAATATCAATAGTTGGCGCATTGCACTTCTAAGCACTGTTTTCTCTCAAATCTTTAAAACAGCATACCCCCAGTTCTACTGATTGTATTTTTGTTGTTTTGGTCCCAAATAATTTATTTGACTTTACTTTAGTTTTCTTAATTGGTATGGTATTTTTCTTGTTTTGCGTTTTTACTGTATTACTATTTAAAGTGCTGCATACATATTATCATCATTTTTTTTACCGAGTTTTATTTAGTACAAACTTGACCTGAAGTTATCAGGTATCTGAGTGCTTTACATAGCACCAGTTGCATTACATGAGGACGCATTCATTTTTGTTATGCAGGGGGATATTAAGTGATTTGCCCAGATTCACAGGATGTTCAGTGTCATTGCAGAGACTCGAACCCGGTTCCCCAGATTCGAGGTCAACTGCCCTAGCCATTAGGCCAAATCCTCTCCCCATACATTTGATAAATTGCCTCTAAATTAACTGCTTTTGTGCCAAACTACCAGATGGTTAAGCACAGAGAATTTGGGGTTTGTTTGTTTTTCCCCTAGACGAGAACTGTGGTTGCTGCTTGAGTAGGCTTTCATCCCCTCCTCAACAGTAATCCTATTTTCTGCATTGAAATTGAAATTGAAATTAATAGGCTCTTATATAGCGCATGGCT
This sequence comes from Lissotriton vulgaris, assembly GCF_964263255.1. Classification (NCBI taxonomy): domain Eukaryota; kingdom Metazoa; phylum Chordata; class Amphibia; order Caudata; family Salamandridae; genus Lissotriton; species Lissotriton vulgaris. Next base: position 475,245,533 of record NC_141691.1, read on the forward strand.
ACTCGGAAGCATCCCAGCGCTTGATGTTAAATAGAAGGGAGATGCAGAAATTGAAAGATGGAGAGGACTAGTTTATGGCCTAGGAAACAATGCTGTTTTTAGCTGTTTTCGGAACACCAGCAGGCTGAGTTCTAAGCGAAGTGATAGCGGTAGGGCATTCCACAGCTTTGCTGCATTTCGGGAGAAAATGCGGTCCCAGATCGGGCTTTGTTGGTCCTGGGTGTTATAAGGAGATTTTGATGGTTAGAGCAAAGGTGCCTGAAAGGAATGTATGGTCTGATCATATCCTTCAGAATGGGGGGGGCCGTTCCCATAGAGAGTTTTATGGACCAGACAGAGAGTTTTAAAATGGATTCGCTCTTTTATTGGGAGCCAATGTAAGGCCCTTAATGCGGGGGCTGCAGTGGTACGGCGGCTGGTTCCGGTGAGTAGCCTTGCTGCGGAATCTTGAGCTATCTGCAGTTGACGTATGACTGAGGTGGGGCTCCTAAGTAGAGAGCATTCCCATAGTCCAGCCTCGATAGAATGAGGGACTGGACTATGGTTTTCTTCGCAGTTTCAGGTAGCTGGGGAAGAATTTTACGAATGGTTTTTATTAGACCGAAGCACGTAGCCACTGTCTTTTTTGCCTGAGTTTTAAAAGAGAGCTCCGTGTCGAGCCAAAACCCTGGGCTTTTTATCTCCGTTTTGGGGGTGGGTCCAGGTCCCATGCAGGAGGGCCACATAGAGGGGGTGTTAAAGGTGGCCTTTCTTCCGAGCAACATCAGCTCGGTTTTTCCTCCATTCAGTTTTAGATGGGAGGCATCCATCCATTCTGCATTCTGCATAGGTGTTCCCGTATTCTAGTTTTTTTGAGACCAGAGTGTGCTTACCATTTTTTTCCTGGTGCTGATTGAGAATTATGTGAAAATCTTCCTCAGCATCTTCAGGGTATGAAACAGAGGGTGGTGATGGAGTTGACTTGGGTAGTCATGTTTAGTTTGCTGTTTGTTGATGATGTTTCTGATGATCTTGGTGAGTGTAGATATTGGTCCAACCCACCAGACGGAGTCCCACAGAGAAGTACCCAAAGATCATGATTTCAGTCTTGTTGGTCTTGTTGGTGACAGCTGGTCATTATCTAGTGGATGATTTCAGTCATAAAGACATTAAACTTGATCCTGGTACTGAGTGTCTTCTTCTTCGAGAGAGAATGAGGTGCATGCCATTGGCTAGGAGAGGATGGTTAGGTCTTGAAAGTGGATGATGCTGGCTAGAGGGATCATGTAGTAGTGCTCTGGTTAGATCCTTACGGAACTCCGCAGATGAGGTCATGGGTGTCCGAAGTGTACGCTGTAAGACTGAGCTAGGCCATTCCAGTCAGGAAGGAGAAGATCCATAGGACTGCGGGCACTCATGTGTCAAAAGGAAGGGCACGTCTCCCATCACGCATATTCTACTGAGCCCAGGACAGTCATCTATGCCCAATTTGGTCAGCATATTTTTTGCTCTAGATAAGGAATTTCACACCTCTTCCTAAGCTAAACCCAGGCTGGTAAAAGCTGCAGAGTTAATGTAATGTTTATCAAAAATCTGACTTCACCATTGAAATGGGTTTTTAGGAACTTTTAAAAATAGTTCTTTAAATATTTTTCTAGGTGGTCCCATTTCAGAAATATAGTATTAGTATTTTAATCTGAACTCTGATTTTCCACACAGAACAGCTAGGCCTGCAATGCTGAAAATAACTTTTAGGTCCTTGTCAAAGTAGGGACTGTTACTACTATTTAAATGGGAGGTTTATACCTTTCAAAAAGGGTAATTTAATAGGTTGCATTGCAGGTTTACATTGCAGCAATCAGACTACAGTCAGACTACAGCAGTAGTCCTAAGGCCATATTTTCCTTATCACATTATTGGATGGAACAGTGAGTGTTGCAGTTCACAGGTGATATTTAACTTTCCATGTCATGGGTGCAGTTTCTACAACATACACTATGGCCTTGGAGGAGAGGTAAATATGCCAATGGGAGTAACCAATTTCTACATGTTTTAGGAGCAAGAGTACATCCGCTGGGCACTGGACAGCAGTGTCTCAATGTGCAGAGTCCAACAATCAGCAATGAAAGCAAATAGGGGTGACCACGCAACAAGGGGTATTTTCTTACAAGTGGGAACATGTTCAAAATATTTTTATTATTATGAGCGAATCATGCACAGCATGTTCTATTAAAAAACCTTTCAGGCACAGAAAAAATAATTATAAAAAACACTCTTATTTGGTCAGGGAAAGTTCAAAGTGCTTACAATGCCATTTCACAAGAAAAGTATTAAGTTAACAAAAGTGCCAAAAGCATGCTAAAAATGTGAATTTCATCTACAACTGTTACAAACACTCAAGCATAACACAAATGAGGATGAAACAAGCTTAGGTTTAAAATAAGGAAAGAGGGATAACTAGACAAAATGTGTCTCAACCTGCAGGTTATCCATGTAAAATTTCTTGCATGTGAATCTATCTTGCCACCAGGAAATGTGGGCATGGTGCCAGAAAAAGCACTAAATAACAAGCCTTATCCTATAAATGTGAATGGCATGTGTAAGGTGCTGGCCTTAGTTCTGGCCCTTTGTTGAAGGCTATTCACATTTCTCATAATCTTTCATTTCTCTGTTGTTAAAAACAATGCTGTAGTCTTTGTAGCATAGGGATCAGCTTCTGCCAGAGGGAAAATAAGTGCTGTTTTTGTGTCATATGCCTGTTTCCACTAAAATGATTTCCAGTAATTTATCTCACATTAAAACATTGTAAGTCGAAGACAGAGGCAAAAACTTTTCCCGCACTAGACAATGTCCTGTAGTTAAACTGTGCGTAATTTATTTTTGTTAATTTTGCTCCAAGTTAGGATGCTCTGCCATTGCCAGGGCAAATAATTTCCATTCCCATGGGTTCATAGCAGAATTCAAGTCCAGTCGAGGGGTGGAGTCTAACTGATAGATCTCCATCTAAGGGATGGTCACAATTTTGCTTAGCATCATTGATCTGTGTGTCCATTCCTTTTCTTTTTAACACTCTTTCAGTGGGTTGATTCTATTGAGCAATGAAACAAATGTAATTTCAGACTGCTGCCGCAGAGACACATTAAGGGCCTGATTACTACTTTGGTGGTCTATGAGAGGGCCGCCATGCCAGCGCCCTGCTCGCAAATTGCAAAAGTCAACAGTCACCTGCCCGCCAGATTATGAATTTCCTCATTGTCTGGTGGGTAGGTGGTGCGGCAGTCCCGTTGCAGTACCTATTGAAAAGGCACTGCAATGGAAGTGCCTAAGGCCGTTCCTGCATGGCATGGACTGTGCAGTCCATGCCATGCAGGAAAAGGGGTGCATGCAGACATGTGTCCCCCTACATGCATCCCCTTGCACAAGGGCAACAGGGAGCCATGTACGGACCCCTTTGTTTGCCCACCACCAGCCTTTACATGTTAGGCCCACCGTCATGAAAAGGCTGAGGGTGGGGAAACTCTTACGCAGCGGCACTGCCAAGCATATTGCTTCCCAATACTGCCGCAATTTTCGCCAGGGATCTCGGATCCCTGACGGCTGTGGCGGTGCCCTGGAGGTCCAAATGGCATTTAGACCAATGGTGAGGCGATTTCTGACTGCGACTGCACATCCACAGCGAGTTTGGCAGTCTGATGAACCACCATACTCCTAATTAGACCCTTTGAGATTTCAAACAATGGTGGGCTTCTGCAATTTGTAATATTTAGCATTCATGTACATGTTCTCCTATCAAGATTTGTCAACAAGAAATGGGGTTGTTGACATCTCTCTCTTTTGGACATCATACATTGTTGACTTTCTTGCCGTTTCCTGATATGGACTCACAGTCAATATTTGACTGCGTAGCTAATGTGGAAATGTCTTTTATAATGAATAACAATGTCTTCCAAAATTTCATGTGGAATACTGCTATGTGACTAGCTGATTTGACTGGACATACGATCTCTAATATGTAAAGTATTGCTCCTCCTAATTTTGTTTTGGAAAATGGATTCAACTTGCGGCTAAGTATTTTTGCCTTTCAGCTACACCTATGTAACAATTGCTTATGTATCAGTCTTCCCTTTATCAACGGCCAGGATCTTGTGATTTACATTGTCAAAGGTGGATTATAGAATGAGTGATACTGAAGGTGCCGTTTGACTGCCACTGCCATCCTCAGATCATCTATGACTGATACTAGTATGGATTCAGTGCCATAACAGGGCCTAGAACCTACTTGTGCCATATCCAGGAGAAGGTGTATTTCCAGGTAATCTGAAAGTTCCTTATTAGCAAATATTTCAAATATTTTAACAGGAAAAAGCAACGGAGATGGGGTGATAGCTGCTGGGATCTAATGGGTCTACCTTAGTTTATTTTAAGAGTGGAAGTACTACAACCTTTTTTCATTAACATGGGACCTGGCCCTCCTCCAAGGACTCGTTACATATGGTTAGAAGTGGGGATGAACAAATGTTTTGCCAGTGTCTTCCATGTTTTAGGAGGCAACTGGTCTAATGGAGAAACGGAAGAAATGAACATAGTTGCTGACCTAAAACAGTCCTCGGGCATCGTCATGAAGGACTCTAAGTTGTGCAACTGGAGTCCCAAACTGCAAGCAGCTGTCAACCTAGGGAGAACTGGCTATAGGTGAAGGGGGCTTACGTGATGCGTGATGACGATGGTGCCTGTTTATTTAAGGATGTGACTTATCCATTGATACCATTGGCAAGCGCACTAACCAATCAGCACGGTCTTAACACGCTATTACCCTATCACGCTGTCTGACTCGTATCGAAGCCCTTGCGTACATCGCTCTGTCTTTGACGCATGTTTGGCTCTTTTATATCGGAGACGACCCGAGTTAATTAATGCTTTCTACTGGGTCCGCCGTACCGATACTTAGACAGACCTCCCTGTCCGTCAAGTTACCTTCCCCTCAACTCAGTAGGGAATCGAGGTACCGACGGACAGGTGAGTGTGCGAGAGCTCTATCCCTGCTACCTTTATAGCAAGGTGATTGCAAATTTGAGAGTGACTTTTTACAAGTTGGAATCCTTGTCATTTCTCTGTTTTTTTACTTGCGTAGCTATATACTTTTGTAACCAACCAGAAAATTATTATATATAACTCCTTTACCTATTTACTGTTAGGTATGTGCGGATCTAACATTTTCTTCCGCCCTTGCCTGCTCATTATAATACTGACTAGTGAGCCAAAGTATTGGACTAGTTTGCATAATTAGTTCAGAGGCAAGCTGTCCTTTCAAATTTTAATGATTTTCTTTACATAATCGTTTCAACATTGAATCTCTGGGTCAGCGAATACTAATGTTCTGCAATTTTTTGCCTTTATAAAACACCAAGAGGTCTAAGAAATGAATTGGCATCCAACATAAATAGATGCTATGGTGGTGTTTTTCCTTTTCCATTTCTCATTAGAGTGGGGCCTCATTGATCTGAGCGAGTGGAGGGCAAGGTGAGGCCACCCCCAAGCAAATTTTGGGTGAGTGATTAATCGATTAACAATAATAGAGCAATGTCTCTGTGGGCTTTTTATGTCTTATCATTCATATGATGTTTCTGTACTTATAATATGGATACCTGTTTGTGCATACTGTCTTTGTGTTACAGGAGCGGATTGTTTCTATATACCATGACTTCATCTCCTACCAATATATACACACAGGACGGGTAGGTTATTGATTTGGCATGGTACGTATATTTATACACTTTTTCACTACCACAGTTGCAGTAGTGTTGTAATAGGACCTGAAGAAAGCCTTTTTAGGCTGAAACATGTTGACCAATTGTTTCATCTGAGGATGGTAATATTTGCTTTCATCCATTCACACTCTGTTTTTACACTTGTCACCATGGTGACCGTCTGAATAAAGGTTTATTAGGTACCATGTTAGTCAATTTTATCTCACCACTTTATAACTAGCACATATGCTTTGAACACTGCAACTTTTCTCACTTCCCACAGCCCTTTACACACTGCTACCTGGATTTCCATCACTGGTGCATTATACATTAGTAGTTGTCCTCACATTTCCCTCAAGGCGAGACACCTAGTGGATACCAGGTTGGTTTTTCAAAATCCCAGATGATGAAGTTCCGCCAACAGCTGGGCTGATGGGTTCACTTTTGCTCTGCTCTCCCACACTCACAGTCTACACTCCTATCCATTGAGTACATAATAGACATTTCTCAGCCACCATAGACCTTTAGCACCCCTTGTGTGTGTTTTCATTTCGGCTTGTTAGACCTGTCAGTCTTAGAGTGGTCTTCCCCAAATGTTTTGCATGTCATACTTCATTTTGCAGAACCTATGTTTGTTGGGCTTGGGACCCTGTGCACTTTACCACTGCTACCCAGTTCTTTTGCTCACTCCCCTAAACATGGTTTGATTGGCTTATACCCAATTGGAAAATTTAATTTGCTTGTAAGTCTCTTCTAGAGTGGTATACCATATATCCAGGGCCTTTTAAATTGAATGCTAATAGTGATCATGCAACCCCTATTGTGCCATCAACTTCAGAAGCCACTTAAAACATGTCCCAGTCCTGCCACTGCAGCCACAATACAGTTTTAAGCTGCCATGGTGACTTGACATTTAAACTCCCTTGCCAAGCCTTAAACTTCACTTTCATTACATATGTCACCCCTAAGGTAGGCCCTAGGTAGCCCATAGGGACAAGGTGCTATATAATAAAAGGCTGGCCATGTATGTTTAAGTTTTACATGTCCTGATAGTGAAAAACTCCTATGTTCGATTTTCACTACTGTCAGGCATACCCTCCCATAGGATAACAATGGAGAACCCTTATTACATTTAATAAGCTGTAATATTCAATTGGAAGCAGTTAGCTAGTTCATGTTTGGTGCAATGACTTTAGAATTGTAATGAAAAGCCCTATTTTATGGTAAAGTCTGGTTTTCATTACAATTTTGAAAATGTTGTTTTTAGAAAGTTGCCATTGTTTCTGCCCATAGCCCTTTTGTGCCTGCAGCCTGTCTTGGGTCAGATGACTGGTTGTACCTGAGAGTTAAACTTGTGAATTCCTCCTAGAAAGCCACACAATTGCCAAATTTCTCATAGGGTTTTATTGCAGAAATGTTATGTTATGTTATGTTATGTTATGTTATGCTATGGTATGTTATGTTATGTTATGTTATGTTATGTTATGTTAAGATATATGGTTTTTATATAGCGCAGGTTCACCGACTGGTCTCTTCGCGCACAAACTTTGTTGTTTAAAACATCTGCCATATTATAACATAAAGACTGGGAAGGGGCAATAACCTGCTTTGTGCAATTCAGATCAGATACCTCATGTACAATTTCAAATATCTTTTTTGTGCTATCTGGAGCCTCTAAGATAGCCTTCACAAACAATTGCTCTTTTGCAGTACACATACATTTTTTATGGGCTTTCAGTGCATACGTTAGATGTTCCTGTACTATGCTAATTGTTCCCGTGCCATTTCCTTTCTAGTTTTTTCACAAACCAATTTGACTTGTCACAGGGACTCAGAGTACCAAGTTACAGAATGTCTGTTATGTTTTTGTTTTTTTACATTTTTCGAAGGCAATACAATATTTAAGACACCAGGAACCTAAATCTGATAGCTTTTTGGAATTTTCATCAACTGTAAGCTTAGAGTCTAAGTGTTTCACTGATTTCAAAGCTTTAGTATCAGCTAAGTGAGTTAGCTTGGACCAGGCTGTTTGAGGCAGCTGCTGCTGTCGCCATTGCTGCTGCTGACCCAGAGGTCAGGATTTCAATTCCCTCCTCCGCCCGCAGGCTCCTGCCTGCGCCTCATCCCTGGTGATCTAGTGGCAGAACGTCACTGCTCTGCTACTTGGCAGTCATTCTGTCTCTCTATCTGCCTTTTCTGTCTCTCTTTTTGCTTTACTCTCTCTTTTTATTTCTGCCCTTCTGTCTCTCTTTCTGCTTTTTCTGTCTCTCTTTCTGCGTTCTCTCTCTATTTTTATGTCTTTCTTCCCTCTGCCTTTTGGCTTTGCTTTTGCTTTCCTTTTTCCTCCTGTTTTTCCTTCATCGCCCTTGCTGCTGTGATCCCCATGGCCCAAACCCCTTCAGTGTCCCTTTCCGCTGCAGTGTTTTCCTACCTCCCTGCTGTCCAGCCTTCCCCCGCCGTACTACTCAATAGTAGCCACCGCACAGTAAAAGTGAAGTCCACTAACTTTTTAGTGGACATGCTCTTTTCACAGCGCGGCTCCATCTGGTAGCTGCTGTCCCCGTTGCTGCTGCTGACCCAGAGGTCAGGAGTTCAATTTCCTCTTCCGCCCACAGGCTCCTGCCTGCGCCTCATCCCTGGTGATCCAGTGGAAGATTGTCACTACTCTGCTGCTTGACTGCCATTCTGTTTTTCCTTCTGCTTTTTCTGTCTCTCTTTCTGCTTTTCTCTCTCTTTTTATTTCTGCTCTTCTGTCTCTCTTTCTGCTTTTTCGGCCTCTCTTTCTGCATTTCTCTCTCTCTTTTTATATCTTCCTGTCCTCTGCCTTTAGGCTTTTACTTTTTCTTTCCTTTTTCCTCCTGTTTTCTCCTTTGTTGTCCCTGTCGCTGCGATCCCCATGGCTCTGCCCCCTCCAGTGTCCATTGCCATTTCTGCATTTTTCCCCGTCTCCCAGCTGCCACCCGCAGCAGTTCTTAAAGGCGGCCGCCATGCGGCCTTGCCACTGGCTCGCCAAAAGCGTGCCAAAGGCAAGTCTCTCTGCACCCGTCCGTGGCTAGATCGCGCCCAGCAGAAGGGCCCCTTATTCTTGGACCTTGCATTGCTATGACGCCCTCAACCTCCTCGCCCTAAACCCTGGTTGCCATGCCGCCTGCCACATAGTGATACTGAAGAAGACCCATAGCCCCTTTGCCTGCTGGAGCTGCAACCACATCTTCATACATGCCAGTACACCAGCTCCTCTGACCGCCCAGCCAATTGACAGGGCACCAAACTGGTTCAACAGCCTCCTCCTCAACGTGCGATCCCACCACAATCATACCACAGAAATCTGGGACCTCCTCGACGCCACCTCTCCCAACATTGCCTTCCTCACGGAAACCTAGACCGGACCTCACTATCGACATCCCCGATGGCTACAAAATCACTCGCAAGGACCGCTCTGAGCCTCCAAGAGGAGGCATCACCATCATCCACAAAAACCCTCTCTGTCTGACCATGCAAGTAAATGACCCAACGACAGCCATGGAACATCTCCACTTCCTTATTCAGACCAACCCCTAGACCTCCCTCTGTGGCACACTTGTCTACTGGTCCCCCGATGCCCACCCACTGTTCATTGACTCATCACACCCCAGGCTCTTGCATCCATGGAGTACATCCTACTCAGGGACCTCAACTTCCACCTAGACAACCCAAGTGACCAGACCACAGTCTCCATACTGAATAGCCTTGCCAACATCGATGCTAATGGCTGCACCAATCCATACAGCCGTACACACGCTCTAGCCAATTTTCTCAGCCAGCGAGAACATCACCTACATCTACCCCTCTGAGCTCCTCTGGACCAACCACAACTGCGTACATCTCGCCTGTACCACACCCATCATACACCACAGCCCTCATTGCCCCACCACCACAGCTAGAAGAAGGCCACCGAAGAACATCTCGTTGACTTCCTCAGCACGACCACCCCACCAACACTGACAGACACCAACACTGCATCTTGCAAACTTCACCGATGGATCTCAAACTACAACGACAATCTGGCACCCCTCAAGAAGACACCATGCAAGCACCATTCCAGGAAAGCAAGTTGGTTCACTCCCACCCTCCATGAGTCCAGACACAACTGTCAACGACTCGAGAAGAGATGGAGGAATAACAATACCCCAAAAACCCACACAACCTTTAAACCTGCCGTCAATACACACACCTTCTTCTGAAAGCCACAAAGAAAATGCCATCCAAGACAGAATAAACACCAGCGCGCACAACAGCGCAAAACTCTTTGCCATCGTCAAGGTGTTTGCCAGGCCCAACAGCAGGACCACAGACTTCCCACCCTCGGAAGACCTCTGCAACAAACTCAGCACCTTCTTCCACCAGAAGATCAGGCAGATCTACGACAGCTTCTACACCCAAGACCCCGCCACTATGCTCTCCACCCTTGCACCCAACCATGCTGCACCCCAACAGATCATGGTCAACTGCACTCCACTCACCGCAGATAATACACTCAAGACCATGAAAAGGATTAATTCAGGAGCCTCATCAGGTCCTTGCCTGTACCACATCTTCCACAGAGCAGCTGCCTCCACCCCCTCCAGCTTTGCCGCAATATCAACTGCTCTATTGAAAACTATACAACTGGAAACCCCGTGCTGGAGAAACCGTGCACTGACCTCAAGAACTTCAGACCCATCTCCCTCCTCCCCTGACCAGCCAAGGTCATCGAGAAGGTCATCAACTCCCAATTCGCCGAGTTAATCGAAGAGAACTATATCCTGGACACTTCACAACTGGGCTTCCAAAACGACCACAGCACTGAGACTCCGAACTCAGAAAACTACAGATCTTGATCGAACGACTGACTGTGAATGGATTGGGTGGCAAGGCGCTGGACTGGATAAAGAGGTTTCTCTCCGACCGTACCCAATGTATCACCATGGGTGAATTTTGGTCGGATGAGGTTAGGATTACCAAGGGGGTGCCACAGGGCTCATGTTTGAGCCCTACTCTTTTTAACACCTATGTGGCCCCCCTGGCAGACATAACGAGAGCTTTTGGTTTCTGTCCAGTGTCTTATGCTGACGACACCCAGCTGCTTTTCCCATTTAAATCGCTGACCCCGAGGTTATACAATCTTTCTCCGAGGGGATGAAAGCAGTATCCCAGTGGATGTCTTCCAACTTTCTTCAGTGTAACGTTGGTTAAACGGAGGTGATACTTTTCGGTAAGGCCCAGATACTATGGTCCCCTGATTGGTGGCCATTAGATCTAGGGCCAGTTCCCGAACCAAAACAAGTAATCAAGAACCTTGGGGTTCGTCTGGAGCCGGAGTTGACAATGAAACAACATGGAAACAATACGGTGGGGTCCTGTTTCCATGTGATAGGACTCCTCCGTAAGATATTCCCGCTCCTTCCGGACTCCATTGGAAGAACTTTGGTTCAGGCTCTAGTGATCAGCCGACTTGATTACTGTAATGGTCTCCTGGTGTCTGCAAATGAAGAGGTGTTGGACCGACTACAGGTAATACAAAACACCGCAGCCAGGCTGGTCCTCAACGCTCCCCCTAGATCTTCTTCTAAACCTCTGCTGGAAAAACTTCATTGGTTATCTGTCCGCCAAAGAGTGAAATTCAAGAATTGCTGTGTAGTGCATAATGGACTACATGATTTAGGACCTGTCTATTTGGCAAATAAATTTGTTCCATATGTTCCCACACGCACCCTTAGGTCAAGTGATCAGTTGCTGCTAAGGATACCCAAGATTAGCAGGACCAGACTGGGTGGCAAGGCTTTGTCAGTGGTGGGTCCTATATTGTGGAATAGCCTTCCTCTCCAACTAAGACAGTGTTCTGATCATTTTGCCTTCAGAAAGCAACTGAAAACTTTTATGTTTCAGGTGCAATTGGTTTAAATTACGAGGTAGTCAAATATCAGCCAATCTGTGAGCTTTGGTCTTATACTGTTGTTATTGTCCTGGTTCTTGCTTCTGCTGCCTTTGAGCGAGGAGATACTCCTTCGGGAGTTTATTCAAGCGCTTTACAAACCCGCAAATAAAATAAATAAATAAATAAAATGTCCAAAATGCCGAGGTCAGACTGGTCCTTGACATCCCCCACCGCAGCCACATGACACAACACCTTGGACAAGTCCACTGGCTCCCAGTCAACTAGAGAATCACCTACAAGTGCCTCACACATGCCTTCAAAGCTCTCCACGCTGCATGACCGGCATATCTCAACCACCGCCTCAACTTTCACCCACCCGACACACAGCTCAGCTCTGCTCAACTCACTCTGGCCTCCTTCCCACGGATCCATAAGACCAGAACCTGAGGAAGATCCTTCTCCTACCTCTTCGCCAATACCTGTAACGTCCTGCCCCTCCACCTCAGGCAATCCACGTTGTTGACACAGTTCAGGAAGGACCTTAAGAGCTCACACTTCGAATAAACCTCCACACCCAGACAGACCAACAGCACCCCCATTCAGCACCTTGACACCCACACAGGGGAGTAGACGCGCTATATAAACACCTGATTGATTGCTAGATTGACCAGTTGCTGTGAGCCTAAAGTTTTGAGTTATCCTAGTAAGTTCTTAGATTACATAGACAACTATCTCTCTGCCCAAATATTAAAATCGCCCAAAATGAAGAAATTAGAATGCTGAAGGGCAAGGGAGGAAGTAAAATCAATACATGAGTGACCTAAGAAAGGGGTGGGACCAAGAGGTGATAACACAAGATCCATGAAAAAGAGTTACCAGCCAGCCCACTCATTGAGAAGCCTAAAATATGTGCTTCCTCATACCTATCTAATTGCAAGAGTTTGAAGCCCCAACAATTCTTACAAACTATAGCTACACTACCCCCTCTATATCCCTCCGGGGGAGGTGCTTAACCCTATATCCATTGGGAAATGTTGACGTACTGAAGCAGGAACTCGGTTTTTCCTAATAGTTAAATACATTTCAATCAATCAATAAACAATCATTTGTAAAGCGCACTACATACCCGCGAGGGTCTAAAGGCGCTGAGCGGGGGGAGGGGCGCTACTGATTAAACAGCCAGGTCTTGAGTATCCTCCTGAAGGTCAGCAGGTCTTGGGTCTATCATAGGCTCAGTGGGAGGGTGTTCCATGTCTTGACGGGGAGGTGGGAGAAAGATCTCCCACCGGTGATTGTTCTTCAGATGAGCCGGACGGTGGCGAGTGAGAGGCCGGCGGAGTGTAGCTGGGGATTGGGGATGTAGAAGGAGAGCTGTCTGTTGGGGAAGGCTGGGCCAGTCTTGTGGAGTTCCTTGTGTGCGTGGGTGAGGATCTTGAATTATATCCTCTTGTTAACGGGGAGCCAGTGCAGGTTTTTCAGGTGGGGGTGATGTAGCCATGGCTTGGTATGTCGAGGATCAGTTGTGCTGAGGTGTTTTGGATGCGTTGTAGTCGTTTGATGAGCTTGGTCGGGGCTCCCGTGTAGAGGGCATTTCCGTAGTCGAGTCTGCTGCTGATGAGGGCCTGGGTGACTGTCTTTCTTGTATCTGTTGGGATCCATCTGTAGATCTTGCGGAGCATGCGGAGGGTGTTGAAGCAGGAGTTGGAGATGGCTTTGACTTGCTTGGTCATTGAGAGTGTTGAGTCGAGGAGTATTCCCAGGTTGCGTGCATGGTCGGTGGGTATCGGGGCTGCCCCCAGTGCCGTGGGCCACCAGGAGTCGTCCCAGTCTGAAGGGTTGGAGCCAAGGATAAGGACCTCCGTCTTGTCAAAGTTCAGCTTCAGACGGCTGGTTTTCATCCAGTCAGCGACGGCCTTCATTCCTTTGTGGAGGTTGGCTTTGGCGATGAATGGGGTCCTTGGTGAGGGAGAGGATCAGTTGAGTGTCGTTGGCATAGGAGATTATGTTGAGGTTGTGCTGTTGGGCTACGTGTGCAAGCGGGGCCATGTAAATGTTGAACAGAGCCGGGCTGAAGGAGGGTCCCTGGGGTACGTCACAGATGATCTCGGAGGTTTTGGAACGGAATGGGGGAGGCGGACATCCTGGGTTTTACCGGAGAGGAAGGAGGTGGTCCAATCCAGAGCCTTATCTCGGATCCCTGTGGTGTGGAGGCGTGCTCATAGTGTGCGGTGGCAGACGGTGTCGAAGGCGGCAGAGAGGTCTAGGAAGATGAGTGCTGCGGTCTCGCCGTTGTCCAGCAGGGTTTTGTTTTCTTCGAGGTATCGGGTTAACTGTCTGTTGAAAGTTTTCTCTATGACCTTGGCCTGGAAGAGGAGCAGAGAGATGGGCCGTATGTTCTTGAGGTCTCTTGGGTCTGCCTTAGGTTTTTTGAGTAGGGCGTTGATCTCGGCGTGTTTCCAGATCTCTGGGAAGGTCACGGTCTCAAGGGAGAGATTGATGACATTGTACAGGTGTATTGATGGCATTGTACAGGTGCGATGGAGCTGCATGCTCTGTTGAAGAAGAGGTGCGGGAATGGGTCTGACGGAGAGCCGGAGTGGATTGTGCGCATGGTCTTGATGGTGTCATCGATGCTTACGCTGGCCCAGGCTAGCAGGGGGTCGTGGTTTATGGTGTGCAGAGGGTCTGTTGTGTTGCTTTGTTTAGGGGCTGTCTGGGTGTTGAAGCTGTCGTGGATGTCTGCTACCTTGCGGTGGAAGAAGGTGGCGAGGGAGTCGCACTGGGGTTGCAACGGTGGGATGTCGTTGGTTTTGGAGCTAGGGTTGGAGAGTTCCTTCACGATGTTGAAGAGCTTCTTGCTATTGTGTGCGTTGTTGTCAAGGCGGTCTTTGAAAGAGGTCCTCTTGGCCGCCTTGATGAGGTGGTGGTGGTTGCGGATGATGTCCTTGTGTGCTGCGAGGCTGTCCATAGTTTGTTCACTGTGCCATTTCTTCTCTAGTTTTAGTCAGGCTTGCTTGAAGGCTAGGAGTTCTGGGGTGAACCAGCAGGCCCTCTTGCTGGTGTCTCTGTGGGGGGGGGTTTCTTCAGTGGGCGAGTTGGAGCAGTCCTCGATCCAGCGTCTGAGGCTGTGGGCAGCATCGTCGGTGTTGTAGGGTTTGGTGGGTGGGCTGAGAGCGAGGTTTGGTGTAGTTGGTCTTCAGTGATTTTGTTCCAGCAGCAGCGGGGGATCTTTTGGGTGCGGTGGTGTGTGGTGGGCTTCTTGAAGGTGAAGTGGAAGCAGTGAGGTCGGTCCAGAGGAGTTCGGTGGTGTGGCTGACGGAGACGTGCAGGCTTGAGTAGAAGATGGGGTCGAGCATGTGGCCTGTGGAGTGGGTGGGCGTTGTGATGAGTTGCTTCAGTCCGAGGTTGGCGAGTGTTAGACCTGGCATCCTTGGCGTGGTTTCCCCCTATCTTTTTGCCTCTACCTCCTGTATTTTTGATGCTGTGCTGGATTTCGTTTTTGCTGGTTTAGATGCTTTGGACATTCTGCCACTGCTTATCAGTGTCAGAGTGTAAGTGCTCCCTGTGTAAATTGTTATTGTAATTGGATATACCTGATTGGCATATTTGTATCACCCAGAAGTCCCTAGTAAAGTGCACTGAGTGTGCCAGGGCTGGTGATGTCAAATGCTACTAGTGGGCCTGCAGCACTGATTGTGCCAACCTCATGAGTAGCCCTAAAATGGTGTCTCGGGCCAGCCACTGCAGTGCCTTTATGCAGTCTGTAACTGCCATGCCCTCCTGGTCAGTTTCCGCACTGACCGGGCCTAACCCTTCTGTGCACCTTGGTCCCCCCTATGGCAGGCCCAAGGTACCCCCTTGGGCAGGGCGCAGATGAGTGTGAAAGTGAGGGCATGTACTTGTGCAGGTGACATGCTCTGGTAGTGAATTACAGCCATTTTAGTTTTTCACTGCTGTAAGGCTATCTTGCTCCACAGGCTATCATGGAGGATGCTGGCTACAGTGGCTACCAGCATATCTTTCCATAGGAACAAGATATGACATAAAAGTCTGGTATCCCTGAACTCAGAATTTAATAACACATATTTTAGGAAAGGTTGTTTTTAAATCCTGTGTTTGGGAACAGCACTTTTAGAAGCGGCTGTTCTCTTGTCGGGCCTTTCTGTATGCCTTGGCCTGTTTGTGAATTGACTGTCTGGTTTGAGAGTGACAGGGGCTGGGGAGCCCCCAGGAGGCTGGCTGGGTCGGCCCTAGGATGAATGACTGCCTTTGCAACTTGAGTGGTGGGAGGAGATAGCACCTGGGCCTGAATAGGGTTATGCCTGCCTTCCACAATGCGGGCTCCACCTCCTGCTGGGCGGCTGACGACCCTGCCCCTCACTCTGAAAGGAAAGGAGAAGCCAGGAAAACAAAGTGCTCAAGGAACACCCAGAACTGATTCAGACCGTGCTCAGGGCCCACTTGCACAAAGAGAACAAAGACTTTTAGGAGTATAAGTACAAGACCCCTGACAACAGAAGATTAGATCATCCTGGAATCAAGAAGGATCCTCTGCCAAGGAGAAAGCTGAAACTGAATAAGGAAGACTGTCCTGCTGTTGCTCTGCTGGACTCACCTGCTGTTGCTTTGCTGCCAAGGAGAGGGGAAGAACTTTGCTTTGTGCTTTGTCCCCTTGCCTGAAGGAATCTCCAAGAGCCTGAGAAGAGCTGGCTCCCTGTTAAGAAGTCCCAGGAACAAAATGTCTTCACCCTCAGCTTCCCTGAACTCTGCTGAGAGAGTTCTGTCTTCCCAGAGTGCTTGGGCCAGTTGTGGTGCCTCTGGAAGTTGTACCTGTGCTGGGAAGCTGGAAACCAAGCTTTTAAAGACTTTCTGCAAGTTGTGTCGCATTGCTCGCTTGCGGAGTGCAACCCTGTCAGTGCGAGGAAATTCCCGCCGCTACGAAGGTTGAGATCGTCGCAGCGCCTGTTGCCGCTGCCAGAGACATCGCATCCTTCGCTTGCGGGACACACCAGACCGGTGCGGGAAGATTGCCATCGCTGCGAGTGAGAGATCACCGCTGGTCCGCGCATCGTCGCCCCGGAGATCGTTGCAACTCCAAAGATCATCGCATCGTGCCTTTGCAAGAGAAAACTTCCTACGGAACCTACGCACCGGAATCAATACAAGTCCGCCTTCCTCCCCATACAGACCAGATTCGTCACAACAGCACCGCTGCTGCAGCGGGGTTGTCACATTGCCTCCCCAGGGTCTCAGGAGCAACGCATCACTTGTTTTCCACCGCACCAGCTTCTGCTTTGAAATTTTGTTGTTTTTAAAGGTACTGTTGGCAAAATGTGACACAACTGTGAACTTTTCACGCAACTGTGGATTATTTTATCGCAACCTTAAGAATTCTTTTGCAACCATATTCTTGAACTGTGTATGTTGGATTTTTGTCGTTTTGGTCTTGTGTAGTAGATTAAATACCTTTATTTTTCTAAACTGTTGTGGAGTCAGTTTGTGGTGTTTTCACTGTGTTACTGTGAGTGTTGGTACAAATACTTTACACATTGCTTTTGGATAAGCCTGATTGCTTGTGCAAAGCAATCAAGGGGGTGAGCAGAGGTTATCTAAAGAGTGTTTCCTCCTTACCCTGACTGGAAGCAAGGTTCCCTATTTGGACAGTGGCACCTACCTCTGCCAACTAGAGACCCCCAGTTCTAACAGCGAGGTTATTGATCAGGGTTGTGGAGTTGTTGACGTTGTTGTACTCAAGGTGAAAGTTCAGGTCTCTGAGGAAGTTGGTGGAGGTCAGGGCATGCGCACTGATCAAGTCGGCGATGGAGTTGCTGAACTGGGTGCAGGGTCTGGGGGGGCAGTAGACGAGGGTGCCTCTGAGGGTGTAGTAAGGTCTGTGAGGAATGGAAATGCAATTGTTCGGCGGTACTGAACGTGTTGTCGGTGCTTGTCGAGACCCTGTTGCTGTTCTTGTGGACAATGGCGATTCCTCCTCTGACTCCGTTGGTGCGGTCTCTGTGGGTAATCTTGTAGCCGTCTGGGATGGCTATGGCGATGTTGGGTGCGGAGGAGTCGTTAAACCAGGTCTCGATCAGGAAGGCGACGTCCGAGGCTGTTGTTTTGATTAGGTCCCAGAGCTCGATGGCATGCTTGCATGCGTAGCGGGTGTTCAGTAGTATGCATCGGAGGCGGTTGGGGTCTTTCTTGGCAGGTGGTTTGTCTGCTTTGAGGCTGGTGTAGCTGCAGTTCTGGCAGGTGAAGGGGCCGTGTGTACATTTCAGGGTGACCTTGTAGCAGGTGTGGCTCTGTCCGGAGTTGAGAGCATGCAGAGTGCTGGCATCGTAGTGGCGGCGGTCGTCGTGCGGGAGTAGGGGCCAGGGTTTCTGGTGCTGGGCGCGGTCCAGGCGCAGACGGGCGTAGCGGCCGGCATATATGGGGAGGTGGGAGGGAGGAGCAGCTGGGAGTCGGGAGTAGCGAGTGGACAGTGGGATGTCAGGAGGGCGGGGCCACAGGGGACACAGCGGCGAGGGCAGTGAGGGACAACGAAGGTAACAGAAGGAAAAAGGGGCACAAAATCAAGGGAAAATGAGTGGCACATGTTCAGAGGTATTTGTATACAACAAAACAGACATTGCCAGAATGTTTACTTCCATTTCCATCCTTTCACTTCAGCCACTCACTGTTAACCAAGTCTAAATCTGTGTCTAAGAGAGCCACACTAAGCAGCATTGTTTCAGTGTGTTGTATTTATATTTTATGTGTAGGTGAGAATCCCCTTGTTAATTCTCAAAAAATGGAAAAAGCCTACTGAGACTATATTGAAAGAGTCAGGCTCCTCAAAGCAATCTTGCAGCTCCCTCAAATTACAATGCAGAGGATTTTTCAATAAATGTCGATTTGATTGGACGACAGGAGCATACCTCTTGTGTGTACATTTTTTTATAGATTGGAATGATGGTTCTTGGTGACCAAGATTTTCAAAACAGTTTTGTGCCACAAAAGGGTTGAAGAAAGGATATGAAATTTGGAATTTTCTCCTGTGTCTTAGTTTGGGGTGGTGCTATCCCTAGGATGATATTATCAATATCCTTTTCTATCCTTTCTGGAGTCTGGATCTTGGACTTTTCCTTTTCCTTGGATATCAAGTTTACTTTTCCTTAGTGTCCAGAGTGTTTTGTGATCACATTCAACCCTCCATATGATGTCAAAATGTTTGTACTAGTTCAGCAAGAAACCTGCATCGGTCGGTACCTCTTTAATCATATTTTCACTTCAATTCCATGCTGACAATACTACTTCTTCAGCACATGTTTTCTCAAGAACACTGGGCCTTTTATCAAATGCCATGAAATGCAGAGTATTTGTTGTAATTCCAAGTGCATCCTCCATTTCCATGGCTTTGTCTTTAGCTCCACCTCACTTGCCCGTTTTAGCCTTCATTTCTCCACCTGCATGTTTTTTTTTCTGAGTGGCTTCTATTACTTCCCAAGACTCAGGCAATCTCTGCCACAGGCGCTGGTATAGCATATATATTAATTCTAAATATGCAGTTGTCTCTCAGTTCCACATCTACAATCTGTATTTGGTAGGACCCAGTTTCTGTTTTTGATTTATTTGCAAATGCCAGCTCTACATTACAGTTGGAAAGCTACTATATTCCTGGTCCCGGATTTATGACAATTTTATGCTTGGTAATTATAACCATTTAGCTCCCAGTCTTCCACTGAACAACTCTCTTCCAGGGCAATAATATCATGATTACTAAACAAATTCGTTACATCCGGATCCCCCTATTTCTATTGTAAGCCTGTGATGTTCAATGCGATGATATGATTTGGGCAAAGTTGTGTTGTGCTTTTGAACAGAGTTGATTGCTTGATGTTACAAGTATGTTTTGTTTTGGTATTGTGCTGAGTGAGGTTGTGATTTTGCTCCGTGTTGTTCGAGAATTTTGACTTTGTGATGGGTTGTTTTTTGTTTTGTTTTAGTGAAGCATTGTTATTGTCTTGTGATGAAATTTTTGTATTTGTTGTGTATTGCCTTTTTTTATTTGCGATTGTGTATGTATTTTCTTGAATTATTGTGTGGCATTGCTGTGGTCTGTTACTGCACTATTGTGTTGCTCTTTTAGTATGTAATCACTGTGTTATGCTGTGCAGCATTCAGTAGAATGGATACTTTATTATATTGGGTCTTGTCACATTTGTTTTGTATTTTTGTTTTGTTGTATTGTGACAATCTAAGATGTAAAGATGCACCACAATAATAACTAAAAAACAAGTTTGTGATCCTTGTCTTTATTTTTTGTGTGTAAGTTTCCACACAAGTATAGTGAAGACAGCCAGCAATCATTTACCACTTTCAAAGGTGATAACGCAACACCACTACTGCTCCTTAGCTATTTATGAAATCAATTAGCCCCCAACCATGTCATTTACCCAGTCTTAAATTAGCACTTACTATGCTCATTTTATGACTCAACCACCAGTATCTGCCTTTTTGCTAAGAAAACATCAATACAAATACAACGTTCCATTACAAGGGAGGCAACTGAATGCATTTTTACATTACGTGATGGACGGAGCATCTGAACCAATCAAACACTCACACCCAGTCAACAGATCTGGGTTTAATTGGTTCAGATGCTCCATCCATCACCACCCCCTTTTGTACCGCTTTGTTCGCCATAAGTTGGCAGGGTATGCTCAGACGTGGGTCCCTTGCTCACTTTGCCACTGGGTTCAAGCAAGCCGGGCTGAAGACGGCTGAAATGCCAGAAACCGGTCCTCGGAAGCTTGTTTCCGGTCCAGGGAAGGCATGGCTTAGCAGTTCGGGCTGAACTGTTCCCATGAGGCACAGGGTCAGACTGATTTGCATATGGCCATGACTGAACTGGGGTGGCTGAGTGAGCTAAAGAATGGTGATGGATTAAACCCAGATCAGTTGACTGGGGGTGAGTGTTTGATTTGCTCAAACGCTCCGCCCATCGTCCCCTTTTGTACTGCTTTGTTCGCCATAAGTTGGCAGGGTATGCTCAGACGTTGGTCCCTTGCTCACTTTGCCACTGGGTTCAAGCAAGCCGGGCTGAAGATGGCTGAAATGCCAGAAACCAGTCCTTGAAAGCTTGTTTCCGGTCCAGGGAAGGCATGGCTTAGCAGTTCGGGCTGGACTGTTCCCATGAGGCACAGGGTCAGACTGATTTGCATATGGCCATGTCGGAACTGGGGTGGTAGAGTGGGCTAAAGAACGGTGATGGATTAAACCCAGATCTGTTGACTGGTTGTGAGTGTTTGATTGGTTCAGATGCTCCGTCCATCACCACCCCTTTTGTACCGATATTTATCACAAAACACATCATTGCGATATGTGTGGTAACAGGAGTTACATACCGTAATAAAGCAGATGCTTGCAATGATGTCCTAAGGATTGTGCACATAAAGGGCCTCATTATGATGGCGGAGGGACCGCCACCGACTGCCTGTCAATGCAGTTTTTACCCCCACCATATTATGATGGCGGGGAAGCATGGCGGTAGGAAAGACTGACCGCCACAGTCCAGATGGGCGGATCAAATCCGACCGCCTGTCAGACCAACTGCTAATCCCTGCATTGCGGTGGTGCCTGCCAGGCACTGCCGTAGGGATCGTGATATCCCTTTCCCCCGGTCGTTCTGTGACGGTCATCCCACAGCAAAACATCTGTCAGGAACGGATTTGGCAGCTGCCTGTAGTGGGCTGCCTTAATTCCTGAGGCAGAGACATGTACCCTAGGGGGCACATATGGTGCCCCCCTACATAGCCCGCACCATTTGGGAGGCATCACCGGGGGCCTGCCACTTAGTTAATGTATATATCTGCACCCTATTTTTTGTATTGCGGTGGGGGTTGCTGACCGCATCCTGCCACAATGCATAATATAGGTAATGCAACCTCCACGGTGGTGGTCACATCATAATTCGGATGGTGGGTAGGCCGCCTCATAGGTGGCTGGTCCCAAAGCCGATACAATGGGGACAGACTGAAGTCTATCCGAAATCGCAATTACCCCCTAAATATGAAGCAGCAGGGTTTCATGCCTCAGGGTAAGTCAGACTTCTAGGTACCTCGATTCAAAACTGCGCTTAGAGTCCTGCATTTCAGAGGTATATTACAGTTCATGAAAGAGGTGATTTTACAGTCCTTTTTGATCTGTATATTTGGCAATTGATAGCACTGCTTTTCTGTGCTTGTGAATTTATTTTAAAATCATCATAATGAAAGCAGATTATACTATTTAAGCATGATAGATAATATGCCTGATCAAAATGCAGCTGTGCTTTTGCAGTGGCCTTGATTGCACACAACCAGTGTAATATTATGCTTATTTTGATCATCCTTATGTTCTGTGAAGATCGTAGAATTGCTTCAATAAATTCAGTGCTTCCTCTGTGGCATGGCCTTACTGCTACAAAGTGTATTTCTGATAAGCAGTGCATGTACTTATCAATCTGTTTATTTCTGTATGTCTTTTTTTAAAAATATATTTAAGGTTTTGTTTATTTATTTTTAGGGATGGTCTCTGAAAGTGTGTTATTAATTTGAGAAGGAGGTACCATAACAATTCAATAAACAGTTCACAGTGAAGTTGTCAAAACCCTTGGCAGCTGTCTAACAACAGGCAACTGTCTAGAGAAATGTGAGTTTATTAAAAATCAAGAAAACAACACAATATAATTTCCACTCAAATTTAGAAACTGGAAAAAAACTTTAAGGAGCAAAATGACACCAAAACAATCAACATCGTATAAAGGAAACAAGAGATAAACATCATGAATATTTTAAGTTAAAATGCACTGAGAAAAAGTAAAGCACCAAAGTAAAGCATCGGTTTGAAGTTGAGTGGGACATAGGTTCAATCTTGGGCCAACCGCAATGGAGCAGAGATCCGATACACCCAATAGGTTGCCCCAGTCAAAGTTTTTACCTTGGGACTCATTCGTCATTTTGGAACTCAAAGTCTTCTAGTGCATATAGATCACAAGACTGAAGCCAGCGAGAGTCTTTCAAAGTCGAATACAACATTCTTCATCTCCAGCTGAATGCATTAGCTTTGGCACCAAAAAGCTCCATGAGGGACAAAGCTTGATTTTATATCTGTTGAGGTCACTTCGCCACCATGATTGATGCGCTGCCACGCCCAGTTCAAGTTGTATTTTAAGATTGTGTCACTTTTTTGATTATCTCAATCCACCACCAGGGCAATGGTGAAAGCTGTGACTGAGAAGAGCTTCCGAAGGTCAAATTTCTTTGCTGTGAGGACTCAAAGAACCGGTTTTTCAGTCATAAAAAATGGTTTGAGCAGGATGAGCCTGATTTCTTGCATGCCTAAGGTGTGCTCTCCTGATGGAAACCTCAGCAACTTCTCCCACTCCTATGGATCTAGAAACACAAACCCACTTTTATCCGCCTGATAGAAAAATTCCTCTTGATCAGTCCTTCGGTTCATTGGTCCTCAGGCACTCTCTTAAATACTTGGGATCAGATTTACAATAAGTTTGTGTCAGCTTTGTGTTTCTGCTGGGATTCACAAACTTGTGTTGGTTTGTAACACAACACAGAGGGTGTGCTCAGTCATAGTTCCCTTGCTCACTTTGCAACAGGAACTGACAAGACCTAATTAGGCTGAAACTGATGTGGGGTTGTTTCTGTTGTCATTAATATTGTACCTATATTGGCATTTTTTTAGACTGCAATGCGATCTTAGTAACTCAAATATTCCAACAATCATGTTTTCATTTTCTTACATGTATTAATCCAGCATGGGACAATGGTCTTTTCCAAAGAGCCCCCACTTCATTAATATTCTTGAGCTGATAATATTTTCTGGAACGTGCTGTAAATGGCTACAAATGAAGGATACTTGACTTGCAAGGAACAGCAGACCTAAACATGTCTTTTCACTCTTCTACTTCAGGAATATTACAATATCTGTACTTACAAGGACAGTGGTCACAGTGCCAAAAATGCACATTGCAAAAGGGACATTTGTAGATCGGATAGTTCAGCAATGTATGGCACCTCTGTCTTCTACCTCGATAATGGCAGCTCTTATTTGCACAATGGTGTCTGTTTAGTGAAGACAGCTTCCAGTTTGGAATTGGTAAGTGTGAGAAAAGACAGCTTTTGAATAGACACCGCACTTTTTTGGATTGTTTTTTGCTGCTATTTTATCACTACACTGTGAAACTCCTATACATGCAACAGTGTGTGTCCTCTACTTCTAAATTATGAGGTAAAATTGTATACACCCAATTGCCTTACACAGTTTTCTAGGTAGGCCATGGTAAGTTACCATGGGAAGTGCACCAATGGCATGGACGCTAAATGCCACAGATGGGCTAGCATGTACATTTATACAACCCATATATGTGACTCATTATCTAAGGCTCTAGGTTCACCATTGAAGCCCCGGTGGCTATAGCTTTTAAGCTGTTCAGTAACAGATCTCAGAGAATATTGCTCTGCCTTGTAGAAAAACTTAGTTTTAAACATTAGATAAGCCTCCCCTAAATGTACCTTGTAACTCACAGTCTTCATGTAGAAAATGGGGCATGCTGCTTAGTAAATACAACGAGGTCCTTAATTTAGGCAGTTGTATAATGGTTGTTATAGTGCTGGTATAGTGAAATTTTTCTGCGAAAAGACTGCCTTGTCATTAAAACACTATTATCACAATGTTGGCTAGACAAATACTGCAAACTTTCTTAAAAATTTGATTTGACTATTTATCATTAATTGAGTTTAGCAGTAAAAGTATGTTTGCTGCAGTGGAAATTTAACTTTAAAAATAATACTTTGGGGGTCATTAGGAAAGGTGGGCAGACTTTAGTCCACCCGCCAAACTAGTAGTACCGGGACTGGCTGCCGCCATGTGACGGCCCCCCACCCTAATTATGATGTGACCGCCAACGCGGCGGTCACATGTGGTGATTTAATGTTGTGGCGGGTGCTTCTGGCTGCAGCACCCGCCACAATGTGAAAAGGCCATGTTGTGCATTTCCCTACACAACGTGGCAGTCACCACACAGTGCCTGCCACCTTATGCAGCACGGGCCCACAACGGACCCCCAAAGGCAGTCAAAGATAGGCAGAGAGGCCCATTGTAATCACGCCAGTGGTGCCTGCACAGCACCACCGCAATCATTGCCTGGTTCCGGGTTCCATGAGGTGGGCAGATAAGGAACGCCTTGCAAAACTGTGGGGGTGGTATTTCCGACCGCCGTGGAATAATATTGATTCCCACCACCCCATCATAATATGGTGGCGGCTAAATCACCTTTTGATGGCAGACTGCCCTTAGTGCAGTCTGGAAACCTCGTTGTTCTACGGGTTTCCCTTCCCTCTAGTGGAAGTAATTTCCATCCTGATAAAAAGTTAAAAGGTTCTGTGCCAGGAAATGACAGGCCATCTTCAATTATTGTGAGGGTTGAAGAAGGAAATCACTAAACACATATCTAGAATATGCCCATTTGGAGTAAAGAGGGACAGATGATATCACAAATATGGTGGCGGCTAAATCACCTTTTGATGCCAGGCGGATCACCACCGCCGTAATCAGCCCCTTAGTGCGGTCTGGAAAGCTCGTTGTTCTACGGGTTTCCCTTCCCTCTAGTGAAAGTAATTTCCATCCTGATAAAAAGTTAAAAGGTTCTGTGCCAGGAAATGACAGGCCATCTTCTAATATTGTGAGGGTTGAAGAAGGAAATCACTAAACACATATCTGGAATATGCCCATTAGGAGTAAAGAGGGACAGATGATATCACAAAGCTAGAGAGTTGGGCTTGGCTTTTGACAAAAAGATGTCAGGAAGGGGCTGGTGTAAATGAAGCTTTGCATTAACAGAGTCCTCTTATACATTTGCCTCTGATCCCAGTTGAGAGAAACTATCCCTAGATAACTAAGTCGAGGAGGTTCCATATATCAATTGGGCAAGACCTTGTTCGGGACTAGGAGCCCTGGAGAGGAGACCCTGACTCTCACTGTTTTAAAATAAGGCTTCTGGGACAGGTTTTCAGTACTTCAAATGATGGGTGAATAGTGTTGTAAAAACTGCATGCTTTGGGCCTAGTAACATTACCAATCTCTAGCTTCAACATTGAACACAAATTGTGACTCCAGAACATCCTATAAGAATACGCCTAGACTTGGAGGGGGCAAACCAGGAATGTATTAGTGGATCATTTTAAAGTGTTTTAATGATTCTATGATGCTACCAGAAAGAGAAGAAAAGGGGAAAAATCTTGTCTACAAAAAGTCTGAAAA
This sequence comes from Lissotriton vulgaris, assembly GCF_964263255.1. Taxonomy (NCBI): domain Eukaryota; kingdom Metazoa; phylum Chordata; class Amphibia; order Caudata; family Salamandridae; genus Lissotriton; species Lissotriton vulgaris. The sequence continues at coordinate 475,271,453 of NC_141691.1, forward strand.
ATATGTATTGTAATAAAAGTAATTAGATTTGGCAGTAAAATCATTTTCCAAAACATTGTTTACATCAGTATCAATTGTGTATATTTTAAAAAACAAATGTTACATTAAAGAAAATTGAAGTTAAACAAGTAAGTCAATTTAATTTAAAAACATGTAATATCTAACAATTTGGGCAGAGTAAAAAATGATGTAATAAGTAAAATAAACCTTTATATAAAGTGAAATATTTCACATCTGTTGTTGGTGATACAAGACACAATCCACACTCTCAGTCAACTCAGATCAATTAGTTTGATGGTGCCCCGTGAGTGCGGATTGCATGTTGTATCACCAACAACAGATTTAAAATATTGAGTGGAGTGTTTCATCCACTAAATCCAGCACCCCCTCTCAAAGAGTGCTGAGTGTACAATCGGAGCTGGCTCACAGTGAATAAAATGAAATATAGGAATTTAATTTTAATATAGCTTTTAAAAAACATATAATACAACATGTATCTATATTTTTAAAACATACCTTGCTTTTAATTTCATTATATTTTCACATTAATTTTACATTAACTGTATGTTTGTAAAACCAATGAATAAACAGGCATCCATTTAAGTAGATCTAAATTCTGAAATGTAATACCATTTCTAAAATATATATATTTATTTTAAAAACATTTTGAAAAGGTTTGTTAATTTAATGAATTAATTCATTATCTAAAACTCTACAAATGCTGTCAGCAGTGTAGAAATATGTAAATGTCACTTCTATCAACATGACTTTTTTTAACTCTTTTTAATTAAAGTATTTGGATCCCCACAAACACAGTAAAACACCTCAAATAAATGAAATTTACTTTTCTAACTCCATACCCACAAAACAATTAGGGTAATATATAGTATTCTAACTCTACTATCATTAAAATTGGCGGAAAGTCCATAACTTTAAGTCTGCAAAATTAGTGAAGGAGAAAATATTTGTGAGGTGTGGCTAACCAGGTAATCTGCTATAACCCCTTTCCAAAATGTCCCAAAAACATCGGGGGAAGAGCACATATTTTTTCGGAATGGGGTCAGATTTATTACTCTTATTCTAGTGCCATATTTGCTGGGCAAGGTGCATATATTGAGGGCTGGTTATTGTCTACATTTAGAAGCTCTAGCCCACATCTATTGGGGAAAAGCCATACATTTAAGGGAGTCTGATTTACTGGTGTAACTCCAATTGCCTAAACCTTGGAGAAATGTATGTATATGGAGGGTGAGAGGTTCATATTTACTATTCTGACTCCAGTCCAACAAACTCTGAGGAAAGTGCATGTATCTAATGGTGTGAGATTAACCATCATAAATACAGTTTCCCCAAAACAAAAATTAAACACATATATCATATGTATCATATAACAAATTATTTCACATTCAAAATAACTCATAGCAAAAACAATATTGTATCCTAATACTTTTAGATCAATTAATAAATATGTACACTAAAGCGCTACCACACTAGCCCACAAAAATACCACCCAAGCCAAAAAAATAAAAAATATATCATAAACCAATTATTTAACATATATTTACATATGAACTCATGGGAAAAATATACACAAAACTACATTAAATGGATATTACATACCACAATATTTTATGGTACTCTAATTTAAGCATCAGTTGTAACAAACATAACATACCATAAACGTGCTGCTATGCCAGGCAGTGTGCTTCCTCCCCCATTTTTGATTGGCTTCATTTTAGAATTATAATGGCGTTGAAACCTAAGAAGACTTTGAATAGCTACCGCAACTACCCCCAAAACTCAAGTGCTAATCTCTTATGAAAAAGGACATCAATCCTAATGCACATTTCTAGATACTTAGCAATAGTTGCACCAACAGCAGTGAAAACTACAGAGGATTTCAACTAGAGTGTTATATACCATAATGAACTTAGGAGAAGTGTGTGATGGTGTGCCGGCAATGTGCTCTTTCCCTCTTTTTTGATTGACTCCAAATTGGAGGTATTGAGTTGACAAGCTCATGTGGATGCACCTGTGCTTCAATAAGTGGTACTGAAGCCTGGGATTACTCTGTGAAGCATTTCCAAGCACCCCAAAGACCCTTGTGTTACTCTGCTGAAGAAGGGCAACAATCCTTAAACATGTGGCCAGAGCAACATAGCACTGGATGGGCCAACAATGGTGAATATTGCAAATACTTTCAACTAAAGTGGGTGTTTTAATGCAAAGCAATTGGGAGAAATGTGTTCTGGTATGCCAGGATGTGTGCTCTCTCCGCCAGTTTTTTTAAGAATAAGGAAATCCTTACCACCAATATTATGTTCCTCATTATTTTGGCGATTTTGGCGGATCACCTGTGAATTGCTCGTTTTGGTTTCCGTGTCGCTGGCTGGACGTGCGACCTCCCAGAGGGATTCTGTTCTCACCATCGACTCCTGAAGGCGTTCCTAACCTCGCCGGACCCGCTTCGCGGGTCCCTCAGCACCTTGACACCTAAGGCTGCTGATTGCATGGAGTTTGAAGCGGAGGAGCGGGCAGGCAGAAGAGCCGGCGGGGCTGCGAGCACAGGCAGGGACTCCAGTATCCAGGAGCCCCTGCGCACCCATTCCTCACACCTGGGCTGCTCTCCCCGCTGGCCACGCCCCCCGCTTCAGCGTTTGAAAACCGGGTCGCACCCACAGACCCGTGGATCACCTGTGAATTGCTCGTTTTGGTTTCCGTGTCGCTGGCTGGACGTGCGACCTCCCAGAGGGATTCTGTTCTCACCATCGACTCCTGAAGGCGTTCCTAACCTCGCCGGACCCGCTTCGCGGGTCCCGCAGCGCCTTGACACCTAAGGCTGCTGATTGCGTGGAGTTTGCAGCGGAGGAGCGGGCAGGCAGAAGAGCCGGCGGGGCTGCGAGCACAGGCAGGGACTCCAGTATCCAGGAGCCCCTGCGCGCCCATTCCTCACACCTGGGCTGCTCTCCCCGCTGGCCACACCCCCCTGTCCACCAACCAACGATAGCTGCTACCAGCGTATAATACAGATCATAGATCCCGCTGCGCGGGAGGGCGCCGGGAGAAGCCCGGGACAAGGGCGGGACCGTCTGTGGCCGTCAGGGGCCGTAGGAGGCCGGGCTGGGCCATCCCCCTGACAAGTGATCCACAACTCCTTCTCCAGTAAGTGATATTGACATACGGTATCCTATTGGTGTGAAGTAGGGCAATGTCTGCCTTAACAAGTCCTGCTAACAGCCGTTCGACTACTCCACCGGTTGAGATTGGTCCACTGGCAATTGGCCCTTTAGATAAATTCTTTTTTAATCGTTCATTGTCAATTGACAAAGAGTTATCCCTGGCCGAGAGGCACGCAGAGCACAGACTATCAATTGAACTACTTAAAAATTCTACGGACAAGCACCTAACTCTAATATATCCCACCCTGGTAACTCCATTATCTTCTGTAAATCTTCCAGCTGCCAACGAACAATTTGAGGGACAGGCACAAATAACAACCAAGGAAATTGTTACAGAATTGAACAATTCCAGTGGGAGTAATATTCACCCTATATTGCTCCCTGACTCTGGTGCACAGGTTACCCCGGCTCAACCTAAGCTTGGGTCCAAAAGGAAAAGATCAGGCCCACTGAGAAAATGTAAAATGGTGGCCAAACCCCCTCAAAAGCACAGGAAGCTACACAAAACTGTGAATATTAGAGAGGCTGTTACCGAAGAAAACCATAGCATAGAAAGTGTCCCGCACGTATACCTTGCTCCTTTGGATAGCCCAGACCTAGAAGAGAATACTTGTACTGAGTCTGCCTTACCAATTAACGATAAGTTGTTATTACTTGCAAATCTACTCCCTGAGCTAGAAAAATTACTTAGACTAATACTTACCCCAATAGAGGATAGAATTGTCAAGCTTACAGATAGGTTAAATCACTTTGAGCAGGCAACATTAGACAACTTTTATTCTACAAAATCCTTGATTAAAGTTAATGCTAGGGTGGATGTAAGTACAAAATCCCAGGGCCATATTAACCTTGCCACTCAGGACAAAGGAAGAAGGTCTCAAAACAACTCCCCTTTACCTTCTAAGTCAAGTAACTCCACTGTCAACACAACTACAAAATCTACTGATTCAGTACACGTAGGCCCTGTTCAACTTCAGCCTAACACTACAAATCCTCCACAGTCAATGGTAGTCCAGTCACAAAACCCATCTCCTGCTGCTGGTTCAGGGGTTACAGTACGCCCCTCAGCGGGTAAAGCTCCCGTACCTGCAAAAGTAACCAACAACAAGCAGATAGTTCCAAACAATCCTGTGGTCGGGAAAGGGGCTAATGTATGCCCTCCAGTGGGTAAAGCTCTAGTACCAACCCAACCAACTAATAACCAGCAGATGTTGAAACCTGCACCCCACCCTGTTCCTACAGTTTCTAAATCGATCCCACCTCCCTTGACAAAGCCACCACACAGAAAACCCCCAGTGAATCTTACTCCGGATTCCTTCCCCTATGTAGCAGTCCTTATAAATGTTCCACCATTACCTATAGGGCAGAGAGAAACCTTCCAGATGCTCAAAAATAAGATCATGCACTGGTTAAGGGAAAATCGTCCTCTCCCAGGTGACATCGATGGGTTAATCATAGGGGTAAGGAGAATAGACTGGATAGGGTATACACCGAAAAGCCTGGGTGGGGACTGTATCGTGGTCAATTTCCAAGATCCAAGGGTGGCGGGATGGATAACTAGGCAGGGATGGGGTACAAACAAGGGAGGTATCGGTATTGTAGACCTTACCTTTTTTTACCCCCGCCCAACCAGTGTACTGACTAGTCTGCTTAATGAACCCCTAAACCCCCCCACTGTACCATGGCCAATCAGTTCCATACCAGCTCCATCATTTGGCCATAACTATACCACACGCACAAACTATAACCCTCATGTTGGATGGCAGGACCCGGGATGGGGATGTTGACAAATCAATAAAGAAAGGAACAGTAGGATAGGAGGGAATAATAATGAGTTCAAAGGGGCCTGTGAAGATCATGTTGGTACTACTGTTATAAGTTTAACTGTTGGTTACATAGAGATGGGGAGTTTTGTTGAAGAAGGTGGTACTGGGTTGGAAAATATAAATGCTAGTGCTGTGACATTACCCTTAACAACAGCTATCATGATTGTTGATCCCACTGATGACCCTGGGAAGCACATCAATAACATCGAAAGCCCGACGATTTCTCAAGTGTGCTCCAACATTAACAACCATGATGGGATTGAGTCTAGCTTTGGTACTTTTCTATCTTGGAATGTTGCTGGGTTGGGTAGCAAGTTAGACTCTCAATCTTGGGTGGAATATATCAGTGGGTTTGACATCTGTTGTTTCCAAGAAACCTGGGCTTGTGACCCCCTTTTTTGTTTTGGTTATTTAAACTTTTTCATACCAGCATCAAAAGGTGGAAGGGGTCGGCCTAAGGGAGGCCTTACTGTTTGAATAAAACAGGACTTGGACATTACCGTCAAAATGTTGGACCTGGGAACTAGCGATTTACAACTGCTAAGAATCTCCATGGACAAGGGTTCATCAATGGATTTGTACAACGTTTATGTAAGAGGTAGTAACGCAACCAATTCTTCCACCTTAGAGCTGTTGTCTGCCGCCTTAGAGACCAAGTCCCAAGATAGCATGGTAATAATAGCTGGGGATCTTAACAGGACTTTCGAACCTTTGGACTGCACAAATGATCCCCTAGGGAAGGACGAGGACAATCTTTGGGGAGTACCTTCTCTATGTTTAAACCCCATCCACCGGTGGACAAAAGACATTTTATTGTTAAATGTTATTTGTATGGAACATGGTCTAAGAGCACTGAATGGGAGAACACCAGGGGATAAGGAGGGTAGTTGTACTTTTGACAACGGTAACAGCAGGAGCAGAATTGATTATATAATATGTAGTCTCCAGCTGTGGCAGGGGGTTATTGATATGGCCATTAGGCCTAGAGTAGAAAGCGATCATAACCCCCTTTGTGTGACCCATAGGTGGTGGAATGTTGGAGTGGGAAATTTGCACCTAATGAATGACCAGGCTCCAGTTATGAGCAACGATGAACGTAGGTTAAAATGGCCAAGGGTATTGGCAAATGAGGCAACCATGACCTATATCAACCATGAGGTTGATAGTGCAATTTCCGCAATGGAGGCGGCAGATCCAATAGTTCCTGGGGCGAGGGGCATCACCGATATCCATAACAAGTTATTTTCACTCCTCAAACCATGTTTTTTGAACAAGAGCAAGAAAGGGAGGAAAACTCATGATGTCGGAAGGTGGTTTAATTGCCAATGTAGATCGGCACGATTAGAATTGGGACAAGCTATTAGAAACAGGGACCGTGCTGCAATAAAAGAGACAAGGAAACTGTACAAGTTGGCCATTTTTCAAGCCAAAAAGAAATGGGACGAAGACCACTGGGCCGAGTTAAAAGAGGCTTCTAGTAATAAGGACTCCAGGACCTTTTGGAAAATTATTAAGTGGGGTAGAGGAGGTGGCCCTGCAAAGCCCGATAATAATGTAGCTGAAGATGCCTGGGTTGACTACTTTAGACCACAATATGCCGAAGTCATCCACCCCGGGGTAGGTGAGGGCATAACGCCAGTCTATGCTATCGACAATTTGTTTTCCCTCAAAGAAGTAGAAATCGCGATTAGCTCGGTGAAATGTGGGAGAGCACCGGGGCTAGACGGGATACCCCCGGATATCTTCAAGTATGACACGACGAGATGGGCGAGGTACATCTTTTTAGTAGCAAATGCCCTAGCCAAGGGGGGGGTGGTTCCCGACCTTTGGAAAGGCGCAATTATTATTCCCATTCACAAGAAGGGTGATCGCTCACTGCCTGCCAACTATAGGCCCATAAGCCTAATAGCAACCATGCAAAAAGTAGTGGGGAGAATGGTTGCAAACCAGCTTATGGACTGGGTTGACGACAACAACGCCCTTTCCCCATACCAAGCTGGATTTAGGCGAGCAACCAGCACCATTGACCAGGTCTTCCGCTTCACCATACTGCGGTGGAAGACGGTCTTACTAGGAAGGGGCTGTCTTTATGTCGCGTTTGTCGACCTGCGGGCGGCATTCGATCTAGTCCCCAGGTTTAAGCTATGGTTGGTCTTGCAAAAGCTGGGAATTCCTGTCGACTTGCTCACACTAATTATGCGATTGCATGAATCCAATTTCGCAAGAGTTCAGTGGGGTGGAAATGGAGAGTCAACCTCGGACTTCCCCGTGGAAAGGGGTGTCCGACAAGGCTGTTCCATGGCTCCCTTACTCTGCTCATTATTTATAAATGGGATCGTCAAGAGAATGTTGGAAGCAACCGTAGATGCTCCGTCGTTAGCGGACGCCAGGGTCCCGATCCTGATGTTCGCTGACGACACCCTTATCTTGTCTAAGACCCCTGCGGGGCTGCAACGTGCACTAAATATCTTTGATATTTTCTGCACAGAGCACAGGCTTGAAGTGAACGTGGGGAAAACAAAACTAATGACCTTTATCCCACGTCACAGAATATATCCCAAGGTAATCCTAAATAACAGCAGGTTAGATACAGTTAAGGAGTTCACATATCTAGGGGTACAGATAGCAGAGGGTGCCGGCTGGTCGCATCATTTGGAAAAAGTGGCCATAAAACATCAACAGCTTTCAGGTGCTTTGAGGGGGGAACACCGCAAATCCAAGACAAAACCGATCAAACCCGCACTTATAGTGTACGATGCAAAGGTCTTAGGTGCCACATTATATGGTGCGGAGTTATGGGCTTGGGACAATCTTGCGGCCCTACAGACATCCGAAAACAAGTTCCTCAGAGGGATTACAGGACTCCCACAGAGCACCCCCTTAATCCCACTGTTCCTGGAGCTGGGTAGACGCCCAATTGCCGACAGAGCACGACTGCGCCCTGTCCTTTATTGGAGACGTCTCTGGACGACTCCAGAGATCAGACAATCTGCGGAGGGTTTTCTTTGGATAATTAAGGAAGATATCTTCCACAAGATAAAATGGCTTAAAAATCTAAGGGCCATGCTAATTAACCTGGGGTTTTCCAATCTTTGGAATAACCCTGTGGAAGAAGACTTTCCAAGCAAAGAAGCCCTCAAATTACAATATTGGGATTGGGTGGGTGGTAATCTGTTGAAAGACGCTAGGTCTGACTCTATGGCTGGTCGCTATCTGGAGATTATTGGGATACTGTTACGGTACCAATGGATAGAAAGCTTGTCTTCCAGCTAAGATCAGGATCTATTCCCCTAAAGAAACTGACGGCAGGTTGGCATAAATCGACCAATAGGTTATGCCCAGCCGGTGAAAATGCTGTGGAGAGTGTAGGCCACTTTCTATTTGTATGTAAAGCATACTCATCACCCAGGAGAATATGGCTTACGCCTGTATGCAAAAACCTGGGGACACGTGACAGTGCAGTGGCTTTAAGAATTTTGTGCACAACATCTCAGGAATCGATAGTTATTGGGGTAGCCAAATACTTGGGATGGGCCTGGGCAATCAGGCGACGATCTCTGGGGGGGATTAGATAATCAGGTTTTCCTTTTAATTCTATGGTCTAAAATGTATAACTATATGCCATATGTAAATTTCATTACGCTAATATTGTATGAGCTGCACAGAATGCCTATATGAATTTATATCTGTAAATGTTATGTTTTATTCTGCAAAGTTTTAAATTTTATACTGTGCTTTTATGAGAAATTATCTCGGATAAAGCTTATACAACAACAGCAAATACTTTCAACTAAAGTGGGTGTTTTAATGCAAAGCAATTGGGAGAAATGTGTTCTGGTATGCCAGGATGTGTGCTCTCTCCGCCAGTTTTTTTAAGAATAAGGAAATCCTTACCACCAATATTATGTTCCTCATTACTTTGGCGCTCACAATATTTTTAACCTCTGTTTTATCGTTAAATCAAAGAGTATTTTGAATTTGCTCTTCAGATACCATACCCTTTTATTTGTTTTACTGTAAAATTCGGGAGAGCACCAGAGTTAAGATGGATGTATTTCAATTTTCCATAACAAAAAATGTAGAGGTGGTGATGGCGCAAGTTTACCAGCTCGTTTATTTCTATACACCATACTCACCTGGGCCCATAAACATTCATACAATAAGCTGGTAACTCTGCCACCACTGATATTCCGGACTTAGTATACCTTGAAATATACTTTACCTGTACACCCTTTTCTCCTATTATCTATATTTCCTCTGGTCGATGAATAAGGTGGTTAGAATAATTGACATAACATAATCTTTATCTTGTTACTGTAAATGACCACAGACTCTAGAGCGTTTTCAAAACTTTATCTATGCAATATTTTGTGAGTCAAATACCAACATACATCAGAAACCAATTTCTCAAGGAGAAAAATAATGATCAAAATAAGAATCATTAGGGACTTAGTTAATTTTCTAGACATTGGTACCTGGCAAAGGTGTGAAAGGAAAATGGTACAAAGACATACCACACATAGTTATATTTACCTAGAATGGTATGACATCTAACCCCTGGCCAAGGGCTGGAAAGAAAGGGCTCCGAAATAGACAGGAGCCAACAGGTCAGGACAGGTGCAGGACAGGACAGGTAATATCTTCTAAGTGCAACACCAGCGTTACACCCCTATCTGGTGCTACTCCTGTTCCCCTTTTAGCTGGACAGAGTCTTCAACAATCTCCTGAATTTTCTTTCAGAGTGCTCGACCAGCCCTCTGAGCTCTGTGACATCCACGATCTCCGTCAGCATACGCTTGGTCAGTGAGAGGCCTGTTTCAAGTCGAACAAACTAACTGACTAAGCCAACCTTAGTTATACCATTTTCCAGGGCCTGTACCACCCCCCAATGTTTCAATATTTGTGTATTCCCTGAATTCGATTGGTCAGTGGGACGGGGAGAGGTCATCCCACCATACTACTATGAAGTCATCTTTTAGTTTAATTTCTAAGTTCCGACCCATCATTTTATTTTCTCATGCTTTTATTCCTCCCAGCAACATTCACATTATTTAATGAACAATGTATAACATTGTATTTGAATCTTCTTCCTCTCTTCGGGTCAAGAGGTAAAGTTCTCAGGCACACTGCCGGTAAGATGGGACTTGGCAGCTCTTCAATGTCATTTATTCGACTTCCTGCAGTTTTCTCAGAACATGCGCACACAGATTTCAAGATGGTGATACAAGTCACCCTTCAGGCCCAAATACGAGCTAATAGCAAAATCAAAGAAGGACATATTAGAATACGGAAATAAATGAATGCACTGTATACCACTTAATTCTACTCTATTCCTATTACTTTATTTTAACTATTGTTTTAGCAGATTAGCAAAACACTCACAGTTTAGTTCAAGCAAAGGCAAATGCATTAAGATGTGAGGTTCGATGGGACCATTTTAGGCACTACTGCGCAGCTGTGGTGCAATTATTTGTAATAACAAAACATGTTGGTTAATTTGTTACATGTTATTTCGAGAGGATTGAATACACGCAAGTTTCTTTACATATGAAACCTTGCTCCATCAGTGGAAAGTCTTCCTCAAAAAATTATTTTAATACATACAATCTGTGGTTTAAAAAAGTCAATGCAAGCATACCCGTACAAAGTAGAAATTTGTTAATAATGTGGGACAATTCACTAAAGTACATTTATTTGTGGTGATCTCGGGACACAATGATTTACATCTAGTTTCAGGTGGTGATCTCTGCATGTTGGCCCTTCAAATGAGAGGGTGGAGACAATTACAACACATGTATGGATGTAAAGTTACAAAAAAATGTATATCTGTTTAGAGAGACCTCTGCAACCACGGTGAAGATTTCCACCCTCTGGGTTGAAATACACACACCTCATTGAAAACTCACATTAGGCCACAAAAATTAAAAAGTAGAATGAACCCCCTTTCCCAACTCTTGCCCTCGTAGTACCTTATTAAAAATAACTAACACTCCACCTATGGAATTTAGGATGCATCCTTCCCAACTTAAGAGGATTGAGAACTTCACTGAAAAGGTGACAGACCCTACAGTCACCTTTATTTTTAATCAGTACAAGAAACTACATGGTGTACCACCACACAAACTTCAGTGGAGTAAGACACAGTGATTATTCATGTGTTTCTGAGGGTAAGAAAGTTCTGCCTGTTAAATCTCTTCCTCCATTGGCATATCAGGTGTGTTGGCGTGTAAGGTCATTACTGAAACATACTTGATGTGCCTGGCATTACTGAGTGATTCTCTCCATGGACACATTGTATGTCTTATACGTTCTTAATTAAAGAAGGGAGCGACCCCACTAACCAAGAGAAGGGGTACCACAGGTAAATCCAAAATGAAAAGTTCTCTTGAGAAGATCATCATATATACAGCACCTTATTCTCTCTCTCATGCCTCCCCGTTCACCAGCTACACACATTCAAGCAAAAGGACCTCAGACCCTATTGGCAATTATAATACGTGTAATACAGAAAATGCATAAAACATATTTTTTTATTTATTAAAAACTATTTATTTTACCAAGTTCTCTTGATTTCATTTGAATAATCAAATTTGTCACAATACATTAAAAATACATACAAAAACACAATATTATATGTTATGATGATGAGAGACAAAAAACAAACAATTGCAACCTATTATTCACATCGAATTGGGTGGTTCCCTATGGAATTCGTTCTATTATTTGTTAAAATATCCACAGCCCTTCATATACTATTGGACATGAACAAGTTCCCGGGATACAACCATATGTGATTAATATGTTGCAATTGTTTGTTTTTTGTCTCTCATCATCATATGATACAATATTTAGTTTTTGTTTGTATTTTTAATGTATTGTGACACATTTGATTATTCAAATGAAATCAAGAGAACTTGGTAAAAGAAATAGTTCTTAATGAATAAAAAATACTTTTTATGCATTTTCTGTATTATATGTGTTATAATTGCCAATAGGGTCTGGGGTCCTTTTGCTTGAATGTGTGTAGCTGGTGAACAGGGAGGCACGAGAGAGAGAATTAGGTGCTGTATATATGTTGATCTTCCCAAGAAAACTTTTCATATTTTATTTGTCTTATACGTTCACCAGGGAGGCAATCACAAAATGTGTAAATCCTGCAGCAATAGGAACTGCTGAGGATTTTATAATGTAGAAGTGGTCAGCTGAGTTACCAGAAACTTCCTGACAAAAAGGCTAACTCTTTTCTCTAGTAAGTTGTTAAAAGCAATTTTCACCTTTTTGGAAATCAAATATATCTTTTAATTCATCTTGCATGAATGAACTACATTAACAGTTCTTTTTTCTTTTAACCTTAAATCTTTATTTTACGTAAACTTGAATTATTCATCATCTTTGAGGCTGGAGAAGAAGGTGGCACAGATTTCTTACTCGAGCTGCTGTTCTCTCATACATTGTGCTATCCTTTTTTGGCATTGCAGACTACATTGGTTGTATGCTAATGTACGTTTGTATAGTGGGAAACTTCAGACCTCTGAGGCGGAAGCGGGAGGTGTTCTCACTCGTTTTTTAAAAATTGTGTGACTTGTGTTTAACATTGTTTTTAACTTTGTGCACCTACCCAGAGCTACTCTCTGCTATTCCCGCCAAGCAGGCACCCCACAAACAGCGGATCTAAGCGCTGTTTAGAGGGAAACATCCCACGGCCGCCATCGCTGCTGAAACGCGAGGCCACGCCCACCCCCAAGCCTATGTAAGCGCTAACTGATAGCGCGTCACTTGGAAACTTCAGACCTCTGAGGCGGAAGCCGGAGGTGTTCTCACTCGTTTTTTAGAAATTGTGTGACTTGTGTTTAATATTGTTTTTAACTTTGTGCACCTACCCAGAGCTACTCTCTGCTATTCCCGCCAAGCAGGCACCCCACAAACAGCGGATCTAAGCGCTGTTTAGAGGGCAACATCCCACGGCCGCCATCGCTGCTGAAACACGAGGCCACGCCCACCCGTCAGGCCACGCCCACCCCCAAGCCTATGTAAGCGCTGACTGATAGCGCGTCACTTGGAAACTTCAGACCTCTGAGGCGGAAGCCGGAGGTGTTCTCACTCGTTTTTTAAAAATTGTGTGACTTGTGTTTAACATTGTTTTCAACTTTGTGCACCTACCCAGAGCTACTCTCTGCAATTCCCGCCAAGCAGGCACCCCGCAAACAGCGGATCTAAGCGCTGTTTAGAGGGAAACATCCCACGGCCGCCATCGCTGCTGAAACGCGAGGCCACGCCTACCCGTCAGGCCACGCCCACCCCCTCTCTCCATAAATGTGCTTCCCACGCAAGCGCAGCGGACGAGCGCAGCGGGAGCGCCTAAGGCAAGCCCGTCTGCGCCCGTCCACGCCTGGCCCATGCCTAGGGCCAGTCCCCCTGGATGTCGGGCTGTACCTGGTCGTACTTGCTGGACCAGATCCCAGCTCCTCCTTCTAAAACCCACAACTTGCCCGTCCACTACACGTTGTAGTCCCTGTCACCTCGAGGATGCCCCTTTCTACTGCCTACAATGTGATTTTACCCTCCTGCCTTGGAGCCTTCGCCCCTCTCCCTGCCTCAGCCTGCCGAAACACCTGTCCCACCCTCTGACGCTGAAAGCAGGTCTGATTAACTGTCGTTCCTTGCCCCGCCATTCCAACGAGATCTGGACGTCAATTGTTTCGGGCGCCTGGGATATCCTGTTTCTTACTGAGTCCTGGCTTAGAGATACTTCTACCCCCGATATCCACCTAGCCACCCCTCCGGGCTATCTCTTAAAGGGCATCAATCGTGAAGGGGGCAAATTAGGAGGCGGTCTTGCCATTATCCTAAAATCCCACCTCAATCTGTCTATCACCAAACTGACAAATATCGGGATGATTGAAGCTATGTACTTCACTATCTCGGATACCGCGGCAGTAGTATTGGCGGGTACTCTAGTCTATAACCCTCCCACTGCCTCGACTCTCTCCCTAACGGCATTTACCCACTGCACCAACATTTTCTGGTGCTTGGAGATTTCAACCTCCACGTGGACAACTCTCTCTGCTCGAAAGCTAACAACTTGCTAGAAACGATGCAGAGCCTGAACTTGCTTCAGTTAGTCAAGGGCCCAACACACACAGCTGGGCATACACTTGACCTTATCTTTGCTAATTTCTCGAATATCACAGTCTTTCCTTCCCTCCCTCTCACCTGATCTGATCACCATCTTGTCCCTTTTGACCTAGAGCTAAGCTCGAGACCCACACCTACTGCCCTTAGGAAAGAGCTGGGAAGAAAGTGGTATAAAGTTAACTGTGCAACCTTAGACCCCTTATTTAACTATCAGCCGGACCCTCTGTGACATTGACGAAAATGTGTCCAGACTCAATTCCGCGCTGCTCCTTGCCATCGATTCCATCACCCCTCTCAAACCCATCACCTCTACTAGAACATGCCCCTCTGCCCCTTGGTTCTCTCCGACCCTCCGTGAGGAAAAAAGCCGCTGCAAACTACTTGAACGCAAGTGGCGGCAGAACTATGACCCTGAATCCAAAGCAATTTACAAAACCGCTCTGAAAAAATTTCTTAAACAAAAAAAAGCTACCATGAGAGACTACTTCTCACTACAAATCTCCAACGCTAAGAACTCCTCTAAAACCCTTTTTAATATTGTCAAAGAATTTGTAAATCCCCCCACCAGGGCCGCGCAGAACCCCTCTAGCCAGGCACTATGCAATGGACTGTCTGACTATTTCCTTGAAAAAATTGATAAAATTAGAACTTCGTTTCCTACTGAGGAATCCCCCCCGATCCCCCCTGTGATGGCCCTGGAATCTGCCTCTTTACAGTCTTATAACGAGCTGACTCTTGAGACCGCACTCAGGTTATTCACCCAGTGCAGATCTGGTTCTCCTTCCGACTCAATTCCTGCCAAGGTCATGGGTGACCTGGCCCCCTCACTGGCTAGCCCTTTTCTTTCTATTTGGAATGCCTCCCTCTATCATGGCATCTTTCCAACTACGTGGAAGGAAGCTCTGCTGGTCCCCATTCTGAAAAAGCCCAATGCCGATCCTACAAAATTTTGCAACTATCGCCCCATCTCCCTCCTCCCCAAACCCGCAAAAATTCGGGAAAAGGCCGTGCAGCTGCAACTGACAGAATATCTAGAAAATAACTCTTTACTACACGACTCCCAATCCGGCTTCAGAGCAGAGTTCAGCACTGAGACTGCTCTCTTGGAAGTGGCTGAGACTATCCGTGAGTGTGTGGATAGGGGCGAGGAGGCCATGCTGGTCCTCCTCGACCTATCCGCCGCTTTTGATACGGTGTCTCATAAAATCCTATTAAACCGTCTAAAGCAGGTCGGAATCGGTGGCTCTGCTCTTGCCTGGATTGAGTCCTTCCTCACTGGCCGAACTCAGAAGGTGGTGCTCAGACCTTTCAAATCAGAGGGTAAACCCCTGCTGTGTGGTGTCCTGCAGGGCTCTGCCCTGAGCCCTCTGTTTTTTAACGTTTATCTCGCACCCTTGGCCGCAGTGGTGGAGTCTTGTGGAGTCAGAGTGGTCTCTTACGCTGATGATACTCAGCTGATATTCTCTTTTAGAGACCACTCGGACTCCACCTTTGCCAACTTCCGCCAATGTTTGGACAACATCTGTGCCTGCATGACTAGCAACCACCTTAGACTTAATGCTGACAAGACAGAAGTCCTGTTTTTTAACCAGAAAACTCCAATATCCCCCAGCCTGTGGTGGCCCACAGTACTTAACCCTGCGCCCACCCCTGTTCAATCAGCACGTAACCTGGGCTTTCAATTCGATGACTCACTCTCTTGCAAAGTGCAAATCAACAAGGTCACCTCAGCCTGCTTCGCGAAGCTTCGCATGATTAAAAAGATATTTCCTTACCTTCCCTTGGACGCCCGCAGAACGATCACTCAGGCCCTCATCACATCTCATCTAGACTACGCCAACAGCTTATATGCCGGTGCCCCTCAATATCTGATCGATCGTCTTCAGATCGTTCAGAATGCGGCAGCCAGACTGATTGGAAATATCCCCTACCGTCAGTCGGTTGCCTCCTATTGCAAAGAGCTACACTGCCTCCCCATTGCAAGCCGCATTCAATTCAAGATCCTCACCCTCGCCTTTCGAGCTATCAACGGCCTTGGGCCTGGATACCTGAAAAAGCGAGTGGTAATATCTCAATCTGTCAGATCACTGAGATCTAACAACTTACGCCTCTTGATTGCACCTCGCATTCGACGTTCCAGAATGGGCGGCAGAGGGTTCAGCGTAATTACTGCGAAACTATGGAACTGCCTCCCACTCGACCTAAGGTTCTGCCCGTCTGAATCCATCTTCCGTAGTAAATTAAAAACATGGCTGTTCTCCAGATTATGATTCTAGTCTTACAATCGGCTTGATTCTCTCCTTCTTTCCTGAGTTTCTGTTTTAGCGCCGGGACACCCCTCCGGGGGTAGCTGCGCGCTGTATAAGCTACTTAAATAAATAAATAAATAAATAAATAAATAGTGGTTCACATGCAACGCTTGGCCGAAAGTGCTTCTGGGTAATTACATTACCAGTTATGCCATTTGGTGCACAAGATAGGAAGTGTACATGTTTATAGTGTTTGGGAAACATTTTGTGATGAAATTGTTGATGAGCTGAAGTAGGGATGAAGTAGACAGGTGCACGAAAGGCATAATTGCGCTTGCTGATACATATCTTCTTCCAAGGAGGCTGCCCCATTTGTTATGCCTGGTTGGTGGTGTGGGTTAGTATCTGGGCCTACACAGGAAACGTTTGGCTGTTTGGTTATGACAATCATTTCATTTTGTATGTGTTGCTACAGGAATACTCGATACCTTTCTCACTGACCAGACTACCCTCTAGAGCAGGCCAATGATCAGGTTTGACTCTGGAATGTGATGAGCAGTGCTTTAATGGTGAAAGCCATCCTAGCACCTGGTAGTTTCACCATCAAATACGTGCAGAACTTATTTTCTAGTATTGCATGCAATCCACAAGCATTCAACCAATCAGCCCTTTTTCCAGGTGCTGGGGTAGGCTAGACATATGTCAGCTGAATCTGAGGTGCATTTATGATGGACAGATGTGCGTCCCAATGGATCTTTTCCAGTGTGACACTATACATCCATAACCTCAGCAATGCTATTCTTCCCCAATCATAGTAAACCAATATATCACCCATAGGAAGTAGATTTCTGAACTTACTTAAGGCCAACCCAGTGGGAAATATATGATTTCTTCAGCCCCAAGTGCACGCTCCTTCTTAGATCAGGAAAGTCGTCACCAAGTGGCAATTACTTTATGCATGGATTCAGCACACTGTTACAGTGTACTGGCGAAATTGGAAAACCACATATCAATTTTACAGGTTGCCTAACTTTTGAGTTGCATTAATGAGCAATGCTAGTATTGACACCAAACCTTACATGGTAATTAACTTGATGGAGAGTCGAGTAGAGGTAGATATTCTGGAATCTCCATCAAAGCGTCACGCATGGACCTATGATTGAGCATATTTAGTTAGCAAGCTGATGCAGTCGGTAATGAAAGGTGGTACAAAGGTAGTGGCTGTAGTAAAGGGACTCAAGGAGATCAGGTAGAAGTCTGTAGGTTTATTGTAGTAGACAGCTTGAACAACCACCTCCAGCAGAAGCTCAGTAGAGAATGAATAGTCATCACATGGAATGTTACAGTAGAAATGTATGATAACAATTCTAACACAGAATGCTACACTACCACTCTGACATAGGAGGCACTAACATGGAATACTACACACCTTCCCCCTTTGAAAAAAAAAAAACTAATACCAAGAGGAGAAAGTAATAGAATAATGGAGAAAGGAGCAAAAAAAAAACTAAGGAAAGAAAGTTCAACAACAATAATCATGTAACTTCACAGGAATTTGCTTAACTCGAGAAATTTTCCTAGGGACAAAGTCAGGAACAACATTGTCTTGAGAAACCGGACTTTGAGAGATAGGAACAACCTCTTGGAAACTGGCATTGCCAACATTACTTTCATTGACAGGTGAAGGAACATTACTTTCAGTGACAGGTGTAGGAGAAACACTCTGAGGAGGGATACCACCCACAAGAACAGGAACATTTGAATCTTGACTCTCCTGCATGAAGGTGTCAACCATGGCAGAGTAAGGTACATGATCCATAATAATAGGGTTCTTAGGTGGAGGAGG
This sequence comes from Lissotriton vulgaris, assembly GCF_964263255.1. Classification (NCBI taxonomy): domain Eukaryota; kingdom Metazoa; phylum Chordata; class Amphibia; order Caudata; family Salamandridae; genus Lissotriton; species Lissotriton vulgaris. The sequence continues at coordinate 475,289,688 of NC_141691.1, forward strand.
AGATAAGAGATTCGGATTTTTACACAGAGAAACTCTCCTGAAATTCCATACTTTACCCCCTTCAACACGAACAGCTTTGGAGAAAATTTCGATAACTTTGCAAGGATCAGACCATTTGTTCCACTTGTTCCCAACAGACCTTCCAAACTTGACACGTACAAAATCACCCACACTGATTTTCCTACTGCGATTGCTTGGAGACAAGAAACTGTTCTTCATCTTTTTCTTGGTATTTCAACACTATATCTCTAACTTCATCGCAGTCAAAGGAAGATTCAACTGGAAATTTAGTTTTCATCCACCAAGGAAGAAGCTTTGAACCAGGTTTCCTACCTCTAAGCATCTCAAAGGGAGACAGGCCTGTAACAGAGTTAGGGGAGGTACGATAGGATAAAAGTGTAGCACATAGGGTTTTCCTCCAATCAAGGTTGCTCTTAACTGCCAATTGGATGGACTCCTTGATAACCCTGTTGAAGCGTTCCGTCTGACCATTGGCCTGGGGATTATAATTGGACACTCTTTTGTGGGCAATGCCACATCTTTCAAGAAAAGACCCAAACTCTTTACTGACAAACTGAGGGCCGTTATCAGATACAATTTCGGCTGGAATTCCTTCTCTACAAAAGACTTCATCCAGGAACTGAACAACCTGTGTAGAGCCAATCTTGTCCACAATCTTGAGCTCAGGCCATTTGGAAAAGTAATCGATTAAGACTAATGCAAAAACCTCTTTGTTCGGAGACAAAAATAGAGGTCCAACAATATCAATGCCTAGTTTCTTCCAGGGACAGTTGACAAACTCGATGGGAGAAATGTCAGTGGACAAGGGTTTTACAGTTTTGTCACTATTTGCACACGGAGAGCAGGAACTTACCCACCTATCAACCATCCTGTCAATGCCAGGCCACCAGTAAAATTCGCGGATACGCCTTTTGGTACTGGACATACCCATATGGCCCTCATGTGCCATGGAAACAATCTTTTCTCTCAAGGTAAAAGGAGGGACAATCTTGTCACTTCAAGTCACAAAACCTTGGTTAAACATAAGTTCATCCTTGACTTTAAAGAAGAAGAGAACATCACCAGACAAATACCTTTCTTGGGGCCAACCATGCTGTAAATAATCCACGACACCAGATAAACAAGTATCATTACACATTGCTTCTCTCCAAGCCATCTCAGATATACCAGTATTCAGACCTGTACTGTTACATTCATTGACATCATCAATGTTAAAAACTACATCAGAGTCAGATAGGTGGGGATAAATAGAATTGATTAGTGGTAATCTGGACATACAGTCGGCATGTACATTCAACCGACCAGGAATATATTCCACAATACACTGGAACTCTTGTAGTTTCGCAGCAAGACGGGCCAAATGCGCAGTTAAAGTTCTGCCACCGCCAGCTGCTAGCATGTGTATCAAAGGCTTGTGGTCAGTTCTTAAACGAAAACTGGTACCCCAAATGAACTGTCTAAAATGCTCACAAGCCCAAGTACATGCTAGGAGCTCCTTCTCTATGGTGGAATAGTTGTATTCAGCACCACGCAATGTCCTGGAGGCGTAAGAAACTACATGTTCTACACCTTCACTTTTCTGGATTAAAACAGCACCCAAACCAGTATTGCTTGCATCCACACATACTATGCATTCTTTACCCAGGTTGAAAGGTCTGAGAAACGGAGCATTTGCTACCTCTTGTTTCATAGTATCAAAAGCCGATTGCTGGTCTTTACACCAACTGAATTTTACATCTTTCTTCAATAAAGATCTTAAAGAGTGTACTTTGGAGGCATAGTTCTGAACAAACTTGCTATAGAATTCGGTCAAACCTAAGAAGGAGACTAACTGTTCTTTAGTTGACGGTGCTGGTGCTTTCAAAATACTCTGTATATGGTTAAACTTAGGTTTAATGCCCTCTGAAGAAATCTCATGACTGAGATATTCTACTTTGCTCTGTCTGAACTTGCATTTGGACAATTTCAACGTCAAACCTTTTTCCTGGACAGACTTTAGAACTTTTTCTAGATTTGCATCGGGCTCTTCGTGATTCTTACCATAAATGAGGATATCATCCTGAAATGCAATTGCACCCACAAAACCCTCTAAGACAGTTTTCATAAGCCTTTGGAACACAGAGGCTGCACTGGCTAAGCCGAAAGGCATACGGCAATATTGAAACATGCCTTCCGGCGTGATGAAAGTAGTTAAGAACTTTGACTCTTCATGCAACAAAACCTGATGGTATGCACTAGTCAAGTCTAGGGTGGAAAATACCGATGCACCAGACAGGGTGGAAATGAGTTCATGGATATGGGGTAAAGGGTGTCTATCAATCCAGATTTCCTTGTTTAAACTCCGAAGGTCAACACATAGACGAAGTTCGCCATTGCTCTTGAGTGACAAAACCACTGGCGAAACCCATGGAGAAGACTCAACTGGCTCAATGATTTTCTTATCAACCAAATCCGATAGAATACCCTTTAATTTTTCACGATATGCCAATGGAACGTTCCTTACTCTATGTCGAATGGGTATGGCTGAGTCTTTGAGAATGATACAGTGTTTAAAGTTCGCAAAGGTCCCCAAATTGTCTGAAAAAATGGATGAAAATTAATTTTTTAATTGGGTAATGAAATCATTTTCAGGAGGAACTACGTATACAGGAGGAGAAGCATTGGGGTCAAGTTTAATGCCTAGATCGTACTGATGAGGCCAACATAAAATGGATGCACCTTTGGAAGATACATAAACCTTCCCTTTAGTGGATCTATCTTTGAATTTGATCTCTGCCCACATGTAACCCTCAATATCAATTTTCTTACCCGTGTATCCACCAGGATTTATGTCTGGAGGTAATAGCTTGGTCATGAGATTTCTTCAGAGGGAATTAAACCTAAGTTTAACCATATACAGAGTATTTTGAAAGCACCAGCACCGTCAACTAAAGAACAGTTAGTCTCCTTCTTAGGTTTGACCGAATTCTATAGCAAGTTTGTTCAGAACTATGGGCCCGATTCACAGAATGAACTTACTACTTTTGGCATTCACAGAATGCGCTTACTACTTTTGGTATTCACAGAATGAACTGTCTCATTTCAGTATTCACAGAAGTTAGGACTACTAACTTTAGGACTCCTAAATGCCTTCTGTGAATACCGAAAGTCTTAAAATTACGATTTTTCTAAATTTAGTAGTAGTAAAGCTAGGACTACTAACTTTAGGACGCCTAAATGCCTACTAAATTGTGAAAAATCCTAATTTTAAGACTTTCAGTATTCACAGAAGGCATTTAGGCGTCCTAAAGTTAGTAGTCCTAACTTTACTACTACTAAATTGAGAAAAATCGTAATTTTAAGACTTTCAGTATTCACAGAAGGCATTTAGGCGTCCTAAAGTTAGTAGTCCTAACTTTACTACTACTAAATTGAGAAAAATCGTAATTTTAGGACTTTCGGTATTCACAGAAGGCATTTAGGAGTCCTAAAGTTAGTAGTCCTAACTTCTGTGAATACCGAAATGAGTAAGTTCATTCTGTGAATACCAAAAGTAGTAAGTGCATTCTGTGAATGCCAAAAGTAGTAAGTTCATTCTGTGAATCGGGCCCAATGCCTCCAAAGTACACTCTTTAAGATCTTTATTGAAGAAAGATGTAAAATTCAGTTGGTGTAAAGACCAGAAATCGGCTTTTGATACTATGAAACAAGAGGTAGCAAATGCTCCGTTTCTCAGACCTTTCAACCTGGGTAAAGAATGCATAGTATGTGTGGATGCAAGCAATACTGGTTTGGGTGCTGTTTTAATCCAGAAAAGTGAAGGTGTAGAATAGAAATGTATGATAACAATTCTAACACAGAATGCTACACTACCACTCTGACATAGGAGGCACTAACATGGAATACTACAGTGGCCTAACAACCCCCCGCCATACCCTGACCCTGCGAGGGAGTGCCAGAGCTCCGGGACCTCATTCGCACTGCCTGCGAGCTCCGGACTGGGTCCAGAGCCTTGTGTCGTGGGGGGGGCGTCTGCATTCATTTTGCAGTGGGGAGAGCCCTAAGTTTTGTTATGCCTCTGTTCAAATGTCAGCAGGCATTGTTTGTGTCACTAAATTCGTCGGCATGTGGGGGAATGAAAGAGAAGAGGGGAACCAGTGCTTAATTTGAGATGGTGGTTTCCGATGCTTACCACCGGCACTTAATTGTCAACAACAGCACTTATGACAGTCTATCACATGGTGGCACTGTTTGGCTAATTTATAGATGAACACAATCAAAATTGTTTAGTGATTCGTATAAGTTGAAAACGACTAGTACCTGCCGCCCAAGCCTTACTTATTGCTTCGGGGGCATGTAATAGTCTCAATTGTCACTTGTGTAGTAGTGTGATGGTTAGGAGTCTTGGTACTGGCATTGACAGCGCTAACAGGGGCAATGGGTGGTGCAACCTGCAGTGGCCTCTTGATGAGGGCCATGGCAATTGTGTTTTTTATTAAGCACCGGCTGAAGCAAATGACAGGGTGGCCTCTCTTTTTTCATTTTGAATATTGGACTGTAGTATAGTCCAAGAGGCAGCTTCATGCCGGTGTTCAGCGTTACCTCCATTGTATGTAAAGGAATCAGAGGTTACACATTCCACGGCTTGCCAACACTAGCTTGTGTTTTATCTGCATGTCTGATGCTTGGTAGCTGCGGAGATGTGATGATATAACTCATCTGAAGGAATTAATAGGACTTTCACTCGACGAATGTATCAGAGACTAAGGAATATTGGGTAATTTGTTACAATAGACAGTTGTTGTGACATTGTAATTGCTTGAGCTTATTGTGTATTGTGGTCTTTGTCACATAGAAACATGGGGCATATGTACAAAGTAGTGGAAAAAGTAAGGCGTTAGCCGTCATGGCTTAACGCCTCACTCCGCCACTTCAGAAACACAAGGCTGCACCATGTTTACCAGAGTAGCCTTGTTTTTTCCCATGCCCTTGCGCAAAGTTTAACAGCTTAGCGCCAATGCCAATGTAAGCACCCTTTCACCATAGTGCAAGGGTGTCTGCGTGCAGGGGAATATTGTTTATGTGTAGGAAGGTGTCCCTTCCTGCGCAAAAACTATCTTTAAATGCTGTTTTGTCACTTCTATGTGTGCTCTTTAACGCATTCCATTTTTCTTTAAAGATTGTTTATCTGCAGGAAGGGACAAGGCAGCACATACAGAGAAATCAAACATTAGGATAAATAAAGCATTTCTCCCCTTTTCACCAAGATAAGACCAGGTTTTCCGGGTCTTAATTTTGGCTCTGCCTCCTATTTACGCCACACTTGTAAATATGAAATCCCACTGCAACACCCCTTTCACACTAAGCATGGAACATCTGTGAAAAATAATCGTAATGCAGAAAACACTGCTCCTTCTAGTTTCATATCATGTTGTGTCCAAAGCACTTACCATGCATGCCCTTGTAGGATGTGAACAATGCAGGCTGAACCCTTGTTGGCACCCTGGATTTCGCTCAGCAAATTCTGCTACTGTGCGTGGGTGTGTTGTATACACCTGTGAATCACCTGCAGTATTTATCCAAGGAGCTCGAGGATGTTCAGCTGCTGATCTGTGTCTATATATAAAAGTAATTACTGTTGGCTGCTTCCCTACTTATCTACAAGTACTTTGCTCAGTTCATAAAACTAAACGAACGCAAGGGGCTGAATTGACTAACAAATACAACAGCAAAATAAGTTTTACTTCCGTAAATTTAGAAAATGTTATGAGAAAAAGTTGTCAAAAAATTGTGCAAAGAGGGGTAATTAAGGTGCCCATTGCTACTAGGCGCTCGTACCATGTCTAATGGACCACAGAGTGAGGAACACACAGGCTGTTTGGTCGCATCCAGGGAGGGCGCTCGCTTGTGAATGTTCTTCAGTCACAGGTGCCATCTTTGTACCAGAAAAACAGGTGCCAACAACGTAACGTTTTGGCACACACGGAGAAAGTGGTTACCATGGCACATTTCCATATAGTCCAAAGAGCGGTGCATCTGCATTGGCAATACTGTACCTAAGAGTGTCCTATCTGGTATGTGAGGATTCCAGCCTTGGCAGTTGATGGTCTGGTCAGCTGTGAGGTTTACTGCTCTGTTGTGCTATCTTGCACTAACTTAATAAATCTATCTTAATAACTTGAAGACGTGTCCCGCTGCCTACCTAATCTATTTACAACATACTGCTTGTGACTCAGCTGTAGTGAGGAATGTAAAATGCACTGAGGCAACTGTCTAGAAACTGAGTAAGTGCGTGAAAAGTTCACTCAAGTAAACAGTGGCAATGTAATATCCAGTAAGTGGCAACAGTCAAATGCCTTAGGTGTGCAGAGCAATCTTTGGCAAAACTGACAGTGCTTCTGTGTGTGGTTCATGTGGCTGTCAGTCACAGCGGATGCTTTCTGCAAGATGGTGTTGGTTAATCAGTGCTGAGCTCCAGACATTTTCTTTCATGCTTTGGTATTTTTGTCAGTGGACAGCGTTTGGGGTGTTAGCACTTGTACCTTCAGGTGTAAATGGCTCAGTGTGAGGAGGGGTCTCATTCCAGGGGCCTCATTTATGAAAAGTGACGCATCTCTGCGTGAAAACAGCGATGCGTCACTTTTCACTGCGCACTCCTTGCGACACCAATGATGCGTCATATTTAATGTATGACGCATCATGTCGCAAGGACTTACAGATACGTCAGTATTTCTGACGTATCTGTAAGCGCAAAAGTGACGCATTGCTGGAGTGTGTCACAAAAGTGACGCAACTCCAGCAATGCCTCCTTTCACATGGGGAAAGCCCCATGTGAAAGGGCTTGCGTCAGTCTTATGCCTGCTGTGAGGCAGGCACAAGATTTTGACGCAACAGCGTCCTAGAAGTGACGCAGAGAAATCTCATAGATTTCACTGCGTCACTATTACGAGGCTTTTTGCGGGGGAACGCCCCCTCTGCATACATTATACCTGATGCAGGTATAATGTGGCGCAGGGGTTTAAAAAGTGACGCATCTACCTAGATGCGTCACTTTTTAAATATGGGGCAACAAGGCGCATATTTTACGCCGCTCGTGCGCCACAAAAAGTGACGCATCGGCGGCGCAAAACTGACGCAAGGCCTCATAAATAAGGGCCCAGGGTTGTAATGCAACCCTGCCAGCGAAGCGAAGGGCAGACATGTGTCCTTCTGAGGCGATTGGTTGCATCACTTAAGGAGTCATAGGCGACTGACTGCTTCCAATGCGGTGCGGGTCACAGTCTAACTAACCCACTGTACTTGCAGGTGCTCTTACAAGCGTTTTGCCTCTGGACGGTGCGAATAAATTTTGCATGAATGTCTGCCCTGCCCTTTAGTTTTAAAATGTGTCATTATAGTATGTTCCCAGGACATGACAGTGCCACGGTGCTCTCTGCGCCTCAATGTCGACCTGTAAAAATTACCACAGCATAAGTGTGTGCCATGTTGTATCTCGCTCGCCTTGCTCAGAGAGGACACACTTCGCAGCACTGCTGGCAGCTGCTGTAGTACGCCCCAGTATGTGTGGTCGGGTCGATGCCACTGAGACTGGCAGATCTCCACGTCTAAGGCTGACAATAAGAGACACTTGAGCCAGTACCAGTTATCACCTCGTCACTGTTCTTCACTAAACGATCCCTTCCCACAGCAATGAAGCTTCGCCCATTCCCACTACAGTGACTTTCATCTTACACACATTTCAAGGGCCCTTCGCCTTCCGCCTCTACCTCTTCTTCTTCTATGCTAATCTCCCCTTATGCCCGTCATCCTCCCCTTGCATTCAGTGCTACTGGGCAAGGTTGAAGCCTCCTGTAACCACACACAAGCGCGCTCATTCATACACACGAGCGCGCACGCACACACAGAGCACCCACAGCCTATTTTGCTCCATCAAGGCTTTCAGTGGCAGATTGTCTTTCTCACTCTTTGCATTGCCAGGATAATGTAGATGGGGAGAGTGTACAGGAACGAAAATGTTATGAACAGTATTAAATCATGCGTTTTTACCCCCTGGAATCAACGGCTTTTGATTGCTCTGTAAATCATCCAAATTTAATTAGCATTATGCATTTAAATTTTTCCCCAAAGGCTATGGCCTGAACATTTTTGTTATATACAAGCGTGAATAACAAAAGCTTCTCTTCCTTACAAGAACAGCAGGTTGTACTACTCAGTGTATTCTGCTTTCGCTCTTCAGAAGCAGAAATGGCAAAGATGCACTTCATGTCAAGGGCATCTCTTAGATCTGTGTGCGCTCCTAAGAATGTCAGTTGGTGGCAAACCTAATATATGCTGTATTTTTTATGAAACAAAAACAGAGACTCCCTCAAAGGTTTGTTTCAGCTGAAGTCCCATACTGTAGTGCTCACCTAGACCATGGAGGGCCTGGGACACTCACTCTCCTTTGACAAAGCACTGAAGTATTCTCTGCTCACATGGAAAAATAATTCACATCAAGATCCTGACGTAATAGCTCGGTCCCCACCTCGAATAATGGAAGTGTTTGTCACATGGTACAGTGTTATCTTTTGAGCACCTCTCTTCATTGTTGTGATCACTCATTTCATGATCAATCCATTGGTGGGTGGGAGATGGAAGTGGAGTGGGGAGGCAGAGAGTCGCCAAGTCCATTTGTGAGTTATGGCTCAACACTCATATTGCACTAATACAGAGGATTGTCCAGAGAGAGTACACATACTTTTTTTAAAGTATACTTGTCTCATCCGTCAACATCCTCAGTCACGTTCAAACCTCACTTCATGTAGTGTCCGATGGGTAGCAAGACAGAGGACCTCAAAGAGCCATCCATTTAGAGAACGTTAGGGCCATATGCATCAACACATTTTCCCATACACACAGAATGGGCAAAACCCTTTCATGCATCTGGCCCCAAGCACACGAGCCAAACCGAATGTATGCAGCAAAAAAAACACATGCATTACTAACCACAAACAGGACAGTGAAGGAAAAGAAATGTAACTGATCCGATGAAAGACAATGGAACTGGCCATTATGCTAATTATTTTATTTTATTTTATTTTATTTAGAGTGCGCATAATTACCCAGCACCATGAGATTAAGTTAAAGGGTGGCATTAGTTGGCTGGAACAATAGCGGATTAAATAGCATGACTTTTAAAAGTTTATAAAAAAACAAGGGGATTCGTGATTATTCTCAGCCCAGGAGGAAATTAATCCCATTACTTTGCAGTCAGAAATGAAAATGCCTGACCACCTTGACGAGTTTGCCTGGAACTAGTCGGCACTTTCAAGAGATGGATCTGAGGGTTCCTAAAGGAAAGTGGCTCAATGCACAGAAAGGGCACATACCTAGATGGCTGTGTCAAAGTCAGAAGGTCTGTGTATTCAACATGAGAAATGAACAGGAACAAAAAGGGAAAAACCTCATCACTAAATATCATGGTTGCGAGTAGTGAGGCAAGAAACACAAAAATAGTGAGACTGTAAAGTAAAAGAAAGGAAGCTCACCGCTCAGCTGGTGATAATTCCGACCCAGCCGGGCCCGTGACCGATGATACTCGGTATGAGTGTATACCATGAAGAGTAAAATTCACGATTCTGTAACTAGACCAAATGTACTGAGTTACTATACGAAAGTCCGAATTATAAATATTAGAACTAAAATAAATGGTCATCCAGTTTACAGATCTGGTATCATGCCTTATATCAGAAATGCGAAAATCAAAAGTAACATCGTAACAGATTGGGGGGGATTCAGACATCAGGACAGACAGAACATGCCAGCTTTTTTTCAAGAGGTTTTACGGATAAGAAAGGGCAACAGATACGTTCCCCCAAGAAACCAATCTGAGCAAAAATCAGGAGGGGCAGGGGAAGCAAGTCCGGAAGACTACAGAAGGAAGCTGAGATCAGGAGCCAACAAGAACTAGACAATGTAGATACTAGGGAGGTACAGGTCATCAATCTCTCTAAACTGCACCTCACTCCAGACATGATCTCCCTTTTAAGCAAGGGTCTGAACTTCAACCCGTATGCCACGGGGGACATCTGCAAGTTAAAGATTGACCTCTTTAAATTTGTAAGAAACTTAAAACTCAAAAAACATTTCTTTGGGTTGGAGAAAAGGGAGAGAGGGATGAGAAATACACCTGTACAAAGTACCACTGATTCCCTATCAATAAAAGATGTGCATACAACCCACCTTCTCTTGTCATTGACTGATATGGAGGACTCTCCTCTAGATATGGAAATATTACTAGAAGAACTGGACATAGAATCCGATTATAGCATTGTCAGTGGGTTAAAATCGAAATCCAAATGGATTCCCACACTACCTGGTGGCAATGCCATAGACAATTTTCATAAACGTGTGGTAGAGGACCTGGATAACCTGAATCGTCTACGAAAGGACAGAATGTTTAAATATAAGGATAATCTCACCAATGGGGAAAGACGTGCACTCACTACACTCATGAATGACAACACCCTCACTATTAGAGAGGCAGACAAGGGGGGCAACGTAGTGATTATGGACCGTGTAGATTACCACCAAGAAATTCTCCAACAATTACTGGACGACTCCTGCTATGAACGCCTCACATACAACCCCATTGGTCCCTTAACACTTGAAATCAACTCACATTTGTTAACTTGGAAACAATCTGGGTTAATAAACGAGGAGGAGTACTTGTACCTGAAAGTGTTCAGACCGACATATCCATGGCTCTACACTCTTCCGAAAGTACACAAAAATCTCCCTTTTCCACCAGGGAGACCAATCGTTTCAGGCATAGGGGGCCCGACTGAAAGAATAGCTGAATACGTGGATCTCTTTTTGGGTCCCCTAGTCAGAAACCTACCTTCCTACATACAGGACACGAAACACATTTTGAGTACACTAGCAGACATCCAGTGGCAAGAGGGATCCCTGCTTGTCACGTTAGATGTGGTTTCGCTATATACCAGCATCAATATAGATCTAGGTATGCAGGCAATCAACAAATTTCTCTACAACAGATCAGCTACACTTTGGCAACACACTCTGATGTTGTCCACAATGACCGAACTGGTGCTAAAGAACAACTTTTTTATGTTTGATAAAAACTGGTACCGCCAGAAGAAGGGAGTGGCCATGGGCTCAAAGATATCACCCTCGTTTGCTAACCTATTCATGGGCGCTTTGGAATCCGATCTAATCTGGGGCAAGAAGGGTGCTCAGTATATCGACTCCATCATATTCTGGGGTCGATATATTGACGACTGCATCCTAATTTGGTCCGGCTCAGAGGAGCTTTTAAATGACTTCTTTAAACATCTAAATGAAAATACTTGGGAGATCCGATTCACTATGAATTGGAGCAGGATGAGTATTGAATTTCTGGACATTGAATTCTACATATCATCTAACTGTCTACATAGCAGACTCTTCAGGAAATCCACAGCATGCAATGCTGTCTTGCATGCCTCGAGCTCACATCCCCCACATCAAATAAACGCCATACCCTATGGCGAATTCCTAAGGGCGAGAAGGAACTGTAGTGAGGACTGTGAGTTCGGGAGATGCTTGAAAAGCATGAAGGAGAGATTTTACACCAGAGGCTACTCAACCAAAACAATTAAGAGAGCCGAGAAAAGAGTCAGAAAAGTCAAGAGATCCCACACTCTCACCACCACACACAAGCCCACCGTTTCTGGAAATGAACAAATCAGAATGGTGACTGACTTTAATTAATTCCATGATGTTTTACGGAAGAGTCTTGCCAAGCATTGGGGTCTATTGAAATCAGAGAGAGCTTTAACTAATCACATTGCAGATAGACCTCAAATTTCTTTCAGAAGAGGCAACACTCTAAGGAACAAATTGAGTCCTACCGTGCCTCGGGACACAACACGCACTACTTGGATGACACAACATAGCCAAGGTTTTTACAAATGCGGTTTCTGCAGCATGTGCAAATGGGCCAAACATGGTACAACTCAATTTAATGGTCCAGATGGTGTTTCCTACATTATTAAGAATAACATTAATTGCACTACCAAATTCGTGATTTACATTATAGAATGTGAATGTGGAAAGTTTTATGTGGGAAGCACCATCAGACAACTCAAAGACAGAATGATGGAACATATAAGGGCAATTTTGAATTGTGATCCGAAATACCCAGTAGCCTTACACGTAGCCTCCTGCCAGAAGGATAAGACCAACAAAGCGGTCAAATTCTTTGGCATTGAAACAGTCCCTCAGGACGTTAGAGGTGGAAACCGTGAACTAAGACTTAGACGCACAGAGGCAACTTGGATCATGCGTCTGAAGTCTGTAGAACAAGGACTCAATTATGACCAGGGGATGCAATATTTCCTGGGAGATTGAGCAATCTAAACATGTAAATCAGAATTGAAATACTGCGATACATCCGCACTGCATGTAGATCTGTGTTTGTCAATAGGTTACATTGCTTAGGTTAAACTGACAATCCTTCTTGTTATGATAACTCTCCTGTACTCTACTATAATCTTGTTCATGATACCCGAATATACAAGTCTGAGAGCAATTAATTGATGTTATATATGTGAATTGACAACATTGATTGTGATTTATATTTGTATATTGGATGCAATTTGTATTCACGTATGACTGGGATATGCACCGGGAGACTGACCAGGTCTATTCACGGTGCTCACAATCCAGTTCATCTGGAGGTTCACCGAGATCGTCTTTTCTTCTTTCTTCTTTCGACATCGTAACACGATCCACTAACCTCTCAACAAACATAAACGTCAGAATACTGATTTCTGAATACCAACATCTCCTTACTAGCGCATCGCAATGAGAATATCTGGGCTCAGTTGGGAACCCAACATGGACGCGACCACAACACACACAACCGGTCTAGTCGACCGAGCACGCAGCGCAGTGACGTATATAAGGTCTTGGGAGACCCGGTCACGTGTCCAAACAGGAACACAGCTCGGAGGTCAGGAAGCGCTACACCCCGCTCCAGAGCTCTACTTAGGTAAGAAAGAGAGATAGAATCGATATCGTGTCTGACATTCCTTACTAGGAATTGGTCTTGTTGAATCACACGAGGAACTTGACCCCATTTAAATTTGGTGTCATTTCAGCCTGGGGTGTCCCGTCGTTTTTGGAGCCACACCCGGCATTAAAACGAGGATCGAACCAATTAATAGGTAAGCCAGTGAAATTCTCCTACCTCCGTTACGATCCTGTTACGATAGTATTATTGGGCATTACTTTTACCGGGGCCCCTAATCTTTTCAGAACAGCACCCTGTTTGACGTTTCCTACAACATTGGAGCTACTAAATATTGAGACCTCCGAGCCTTAAAGAAACGGCTTTAGTACTGACATGTAAGTCTTTTTTCAGAATCTTAAATACTGTTTGTGAAGGATATACTAGATCCTACCTTAACGAATATGTCACTCTACCCAACTGGTAAATTGGGGTAGGAGTCGGAAGTGTCCACAGATCTGTGCTCGTCAATAATCTGTTACGATGTTCCTTTTGATTTTTGCATTTCTGATATAAGGCATGATACCAGATCTGTAAACTGGATGACCATTTATTTTAGTTCTAATATCTGGAATTCGGACTTTCGTATAGTAACTCAGTACATTTGGTCTAGTTACAGAATCGTGAATTTTACTCTTCATGGTATACACTCATACCGAGTATCATCGGTCACGGGCCCGGCTGGGTCGGAATTATCACCAGCTGTGCGGTGAGCTTCCTTTCTTTTACTTTACAGTCTCACTATTTTTGTGTTTCTTGCCTCACTACTCGCAACCATGATATTTAGTGATGAGGTTTTTCCCTTTTTGTTCCTGTTCATTTCTCATGTTGAATACACAGACCTTCTGACTTTGACACAGCCATCTAGGTATGTGCCCTTTCTGTGCATTGAGTCACAGTATTCACTAAACACAACTCACTAAGCATGTAGTATGAATGAATTGTACACGGATAGAACACTTTTTCGGCTACGACAATTATGACGTTATATATCGCTCATTTAGGAACGTGTCAGCACAAACTCACCAGTCACCAGCACGTCGACTTATAATATCGGCATTCAGCACACTTTCGACACGGATGTGTTGTGGTGGCACTGATACATTATAAAGGTGAATCATTGTACGTTCACTGCAGTAGAAGCTAAAAATAAGCATGTACAGACCACAAACCGAGGTCTTATTGTAACTATATCCATGCAAGACACATGTTCTATTGTCAACTATCTGTTTGTTTCAGCCCTGAGGAATCGCGAGTGCGATGAAACACGTGTCGGCTGGCTGTATACTGCAATAAAGACTCCACGAGTTACCCTTCATTGGAGTTCTGTTGAAATCCTTCTGTCATTTATGTTGCTAAAAGTTTTGTTGTATTGTTACTTAACAATCTAATCACTGTGTTTTGAGTGCATCGGCAACCCAGTCTGCCAAGCCATGTCTTCCCTGGACCGGAATCAAGCTTCCCAGGACCGGTTTCTGGCATTGCAGCCGTCTTCAGTCGGGCTTGCTTGACTCCAATGGCAAAGTGAGCAAGGGACTCACGTCTGAGCATACCCTGCCAACTTAGGGCGAACAAAGAAAAACCAAGGGCCTTATCGCCGATTTTGCTGCATATTTTGCCGCTAAAGCTGCAATGTCTTTATCGCACTATCAGCAAGCTGTCGCTAACAGGGGTTAGCAACAGCTTTCTGGTGGTAGCGGCCGGTTTGGATGACGCTTTGCATATCAGCGATATTCATAGCTAATGACATGCAAAGTAGGCGTTCCCGACCAACAGACCTGGTAAACAGCCTCTAACAGGTCTATCACCTATTACAAGGAGGCCAAGCCCGGTTAGTGACATGAAAAGTCGCACTAACCAGGGTCATCACCGTTTTAACACCTGCTATTTGCCTGACTTCACTATACCTGACATGAGGGGTGGATTATGCTGGTACGACCACAGGGTCGTATCAGCAAGGTTTTCGCCTTTCCCCATGCAACATCGCTGGTTTTGTCGCAACGTTGGCCCTTTCATCCCGCTATCACTGGAATATACATCACCATAGCGCTAATTGTTGCTAATACAGCATTAGCGTGGCAATATATTCCAGTAATAGCTGGTGATGAAAATGTTCACATTAAGCGCGATCTGCAATATTTTTCGCAGTTTGTTGGTAATATGGCCCTATGTTATCTTATAGGAAAGGGCAATCAAGCAGATCTGGAAGCTGGCTAGTGCAACTTTGTGGTTACTGTCCAGACTCAGAATATCACCTGGGTGTCATCTACATAAATCATCACAGAGAAACTAAATATGTAATGAGACTGGGCTGGAGGGATGAAGACATATTACATCATGTTTGGTTCGTAGCCAAGGCCAGTGTGGCACCATTATTCATTCAATGACATCGCCAAAGACTGAAAGGAAAGGATTGAAAGTGCCTGAAAGTAATCAGCTAAACATGAAGGGATGCAATTGAGAGCCTTGGATCTGGCTCTGGACTCATGCAAACCTTCTATAAAGTGTTGCACGTGGCATGGTAAAATGCCACTGAGAGATCAAGAGGATACTAGTGGGACCCTCACCTTGATCCATGGTGGGCTTGAGTACTTTAATGCAATGGTAAGGTTGAAACACAGCTTGGAGAGCATCCAGAACATTATCAGAGCTTTGTAAACAGAAAGCTGCTGATTGCCCACCTTTTCAACTTTTGTTTTATCACAGAGAGTAATAAAGAGATAAGGTAGAATTACTAAGAAAGGTAGGATCAGAAAATGTTTTTTTATAATGCCTTTTGCAGTCAATGGAAAAATGGAAACCGTGAAAAAGAGGTCCGGTGCATCAATTGTGTCCTACAGAGCTCCTCAATTAACGCCTTTCAGAAAGTAGTATCACACCTAGACTAAAGGTCTAATTGAGAACAGGGTGGCAAAAGTATAATATTCTAGAAAGCAGTAGAGGCACATTTGTGTTAGAAAGTAAAGCTTCAGTGGAGGATTCTCTGCTCGAGTAATTATCATCAGCATGCCTCAAACAGACATAGGATTTTTTCAGTTAAGAATTCGTGAGGAAATTAATGTTATGGAGAAGTTACATCACCATTCCTTTTCGGAAGATTTTACATTGTCAAAGCTCTCTAAAATAGGGCCTCAGCGTCTATTTAGGACTTTCAATATGGAAGAGCACTCTGTTGGACTGGGATGTTGCTTAAGTATAGTGAGCACATTTACTTTCACACTCAGGGTGTGACTTTCTAGAAAAGTGATCATGGAAAATCATTTGATGTATGGATGAAACAATGAATCATCACAAAGATAATTCTAAGTCATTGGAAAATTGGCTGTCAAACTTGCAACACCAGATTATTGCTTAAATTGAAATTAGTTCTGTTGCAGGGTTCTCTGCAAACTGAGAATCCAGCAATTGAAGATGTACCACTTCTTTAAATAGAATAGGGTATTTTCTGCTACAATATAATTTAACGCTTAGCAATGCTTTTAGTCTCTTTTCTCCAGTGAAAGAATCATCAAATGGGTCTCTTGTCTTTTTCTGGAGTTGTATGACTTTATAATGCATGCATTTACCACGCAGCCTTTACTCTGCATGCCTATACCACACGGACGCCATGCCCACGTATGCCTTTTCCCACGCATTGTAAGTATAAGTAAGGTAAGTAAACCCTCAATATATATTTTGAGCTGATTCACAAAGGGCCTTTGCACTTATGGCAGAGGCCCGCAGTCATGGTAGGGGGCCCTCACTCATGGTGGGCTCTCTGAACTGCAGTTTGTCATTGCGGAGGATCACACCATGAGAAAGGGTCCCCCGCCATGACGGGAACCCCCCTTTTTGAATATACTCCTAACCTTCCTTTACCACTATCCACTGTTAAACCCCAAAAGTACCCTAAAAAAATATATATATATCTTTATTGGCAGTTGAGACAAAATTAAATGTTACAATATTGAAATACGTTCCAACACTTTCCAGTTAGAGAAACCATTTGGTCAGACACCAAGAGTAATGAAACAAAGCAGAAAAAATGCTTGTACTCACATTATCTACATATGGTTTTATATACATCCCAAAATACTATTTAATGTATTGTTGCCTCGTTTGCTCCCTCATCTCATCATGTAACCCGTTTTTCTTAATTGATGTCTCTATTATCAACTGAACCTATTATGTAAACTGAACTACTCCTCCCTTGCCCTAACCTCCCTCCATGTCTGTGTGTGTATCCCACTGTGTGTATGTGTCCCTCTGCACCGGCTTCACCAGAGTTCTGTATTACACTGTCTCATGGACTGGGCACCCTATAATCCTTGTGACAGTGCGACCTCCGAATTATTAGATTGGGAGCCTTTCGGTGTCTGATCAGGCTGCATGTCTTTCAACATTGCCCTCCAAGCCCGTAAATCATCTTCAAGTCTTTCATCTCATCTGACCCTCTGCATTCGGACCAACTCCGCCGTAGCCCATTTATTCACATCCCGTACACATTGTGACACCCTTGTTGGGCTGCAACTCAGCCACGGTATAGCTACCCGTCTCTGTGCCAAGACCAGTCCCAGAAGCAAAGATTTCCTACTGAGTTTCTTATTTTTTGGGCAGGGCAATAACCCCAGCAGGACTACTCGGACCTCTCGGGGTATCACCCACCCAATGCCCTCTGTAGTGTAAGTAAGACCTCAGTCCAGTAAGGACCCAAAACTGAACAGGACCATGCCATATGCATGAAGTCTGCATCTGCCTCCCCACAGCGGGGACACTGCTCTGAGAGGTCAGGATAAATTCTGTTTAGTCGTTTAGGGGTAAGATATATTTGATGGACAAAATTATATTGTATCAATTTAAAACGGGTGTTCAACCTCACTCCCTTGTAAATTTGTATCAAGTCCCTTGAAGTTATGGGGTCCCTCACTATTGTGTCCCATCTTGTTTGTACAGGGAGTGTCTGAACTATCTTGCCCTCCCAAATTGTCCAGTATAAATGTGACACAAGTCGCCGTTCTTGGGGAATATATAACAGGGCGTGCAATAAATTAGCAACATGAGGTTCCTCAGGAAACCAAGGCCACAGCTTCCTAGCCACCAGAGCTATTTTCTCATATTGCAGAAACTGCTTGGTGCCCAAACCAAAGGCGTCCCTTTCCTGTTTGCATGTAATATAACCCTAAAAGTACACTTATACCCCATAACCCTAAAACTACCCTTGCCATTTTTTACCACTACCCATTCCTAACCCCTAAAATTACCCTTACCACCCCTAACTCCCCAAATTACCATTACTACCCATTACCACTACCCACCCTAAACCCTAAAAATGCACTCCAAAATAACCCTTACCACCCTTATCAATACCCACCCCAAATTTTTAAATTACCCTAACCTCCCTTTACCACTACCCACCAAAAAATCCTTAATTGAGCCATATCGGTATATATAATATCTATATTTATGTATTGGCAGTCACACTGTGAAGTTATAGTTAGGAGCACATTTCCATAGGAAAATAACTTTTTGGTTTGCCTATACTTTTGCACCATATGCAATAACATATGGAGTGTATGCAGACATTTTATTTGTTATCTGGATGAATACTGGTAAAAAGAGGGTCATGTCTTGACAGACATGCTATGGGTCTAGCATGTCGTCAAAGATTATGTCCATCACAATGTGATTTGCGATAGAAAATTGGTCATGGATGTTGAATTACATCAAGTCCACTACTTCTCTAGAACTTTGTCAGAATCACTGGAATCACATCAGTGATATCATCTATTATGTGATTTGAGATGTCATCAATGATGTCATCAATGATAACAATGCCAAGGTATAGCTATATCAGTAATTTATAACTGTCAAATTTCGTTTTTTTGTATGTTTTTTAAACATTATTTTTTATCTAATTTCAATACCTCTCGATAACGTATTTTTAACCTTTATTATTTTCAGTGAATTTCTAGGGTCTATTGAATGTAAGCGAAGATGCCATTACCAAGGCTAACTATAAAGTCACTTTAACCTTTAGTTTTTCAGTGATTTCCTTGGATTTTTTTTATGTAAAGGAAAATCGTATTGCTACACCAAACGATAATATAGCTTTAACCCAGGTAGTTAAAGTTAGGAGCATGTTTCCATAGAATATTTACTTTTGGATATGCTATTAAATGTGGTGCAGTTTGATGTATTTTCCCAAATGTTTCCAGAAATGTGGGGTGATCCATCAAGTGGGGGTCCCAAAATGGATTTTCCCCCTGCAATGTTCCATAGGAAGATTCAACAGCGATACAAAAAAAATTGCTAAAATGAATTACAGCAAATTTGACAGAAAGCTAGCTCTTCATTCATAAACCTTGATTTTTGAGATTTAGAGCCTGATTTAGATCTTGGCAATCCAACCATTGGCCTGCTACCACAGCAGTCTCTGAGACACTTTTGAGATGTATATGCAATAATCAGAAAAACGCTGCATCAGCGGTATTCTGTTCTTGCGAACCATCCACCATTGCCGTCCTGACAGTAGCATCCTCCTGAGCAGATCTCCATGTTCCAGTTGGTCTGGCAGTGTGCAGTTAGCGGGTACTGACATTGGGGGTGACCCCAGAGATAGAGAGACAGGTAAGTGACATTTTTAATGTAAATTACATATATATTGTGTAGATGTACATATGTGTCTGTGGGATATGTGTTGTGTGTATAATGTGTAGATTCTGCACTGCACCCCACCAACATACAAACACATTGCAATGTATTCCCACACATACACCAACACTTACCTTCCAGTCTGTCAAAATGTGGTGTTAATCTGTTGCGGTCAAGGTGCAGCAAGACAGGGGGACCTGGATGAAGAAGAGGAGGAAACCACAGCATAAACTGCACAAAAAGATGAGTATACACCCCTTTTCATCCATTTCCACGGCCTCAAAGTAGGACGGATTCCATTTGGAATTCCCTCAGAAACAAGTCATTACCAAAAACGGACAGCGGTAATCCTTGCTCATGTCCAGCTACAGCCTCTTACAGCCTATCCCGCCGAAGGAGCGGGGAGCAAGGTCATTGTGGAGTCAAAGTGACCCATTGTAATGCAGCTTCTTAGTCAGGCAGGTGGACTGCCATTTAGGTGGGCGGGAAGACCGCCAAAAAAGCCCACTCTATTGTTGTCCCACCAGCATCTAAATTAGGCCCTTAGTGTAAATCGATTTAGTAATTGTTTGAGAAATTAAGGTTCAAAATGAATAGATATTTCGGTGTGGCTAGTGATTTAGTTGACAGGCAGCAGCAACCTGTTTTGATAATAACTTTGGCACCATTTGATGAATCTTCACAACATTTTCCAAAATGGAGCAATCGGATTGGCTGCCAGAGCCTTTTTCCTATCAGCCATCTTGCTCTAGTGGAATCAGAGGTTCCAGCGAGTCCAGAGAGAGCATTTATTTTGATTAATGGGCACAACACAAACAGAAATGGTGTGGTCACCATTACAGGACTCAGGGACTCGGTCCCTGTTAGAAACGGGGTTTCTGGTTGGCTAGGGTATGCACCTAAGCAAGGCAGAACCCACCACTCAAGTCAGAGTAAGGGAGTTACACACACAAGGAAATCCTTGCTCACCCCATTGGCAGCTTGGCAGAGCAGCCAAGCTTATCCCAGAGGCAATGTGTAAAGTGTGTGCGCAACACACACATACACTAGTGGCACACTAGACACACCACAAAAAGAGACTCCACACAAGGTTTATATAAAAATATCCTTTGTATTGTACATAAAACACTTTAGACCATAATCACATAAATCACTGTGAGACTAGGCACTTGTCATGAGGTCACATAGATCATCAAACCACTTTGCCACTAGGCAATTGTCATAACAGCATAGATAGTGCAATAGAGTAAATACTCATAAATTGCACATGTTATAAAGCCACCATCCCTGTACATAATATGCAGATCCTGAAATAACGCTTGTTATCCTGACAAATGCAAGGCAAAACAACGTACATTAGAACACATCAGGGCATAATTATGAAGCAGTGAGAAAATGTACCCCAAGAAAACACATGAATCCCCATCATCGCATTAGTACCGACAATCTCATCGTAAGGCAGTAGGGCACAGTGCTACTAAGCCTCTACTTTGTATTATGCAGTACCTGGGGCTCCCAAAGTAAGGTACAGGCACTTCTGCACTCCTGCTATATGGTTTATGGTAGATAAAAGGTCCAACCAGGTTGGGAACTTCCTTGGGGGTTTTGATCATGTCTGCTGCCACCACAGCAGCCAGGCATCCCATCAGGTAAGTACCACCACAGAGAGAGGGGGCGCAATGTTGAATCCTGCGGGACGACCTCACCGGATCCCCCACATGTACGATACTGCAAAGGCTGCTGCAGCCACCATGAGGAGATGCTGCTGAAATTACTGCAGCTTGCTCCAGCCCTTGGCTGGCATTGCGACAGTCCGGGGCCCTCCAGAGACTTTTGGATCACTGTTTGCTAAAGTTTTGTTCTGGGGCATCCCACAAATACAATCCGGCTTCGGGCATCCAGGCTGCCTCCTGGAGCACCTGTTAACTGCCCACTGACCTTTATGTCTTCCTTGAGCAGGGCCGGCTCCGCCCACTCCACAACATCAGTGGAGTTCTTGATCCAGCTTTCAGGTTGGTGCCCGAGGCAGGTGGTGGGGAATACAGGCTGTAATTCCTAGCAGGTAGACCTTTCTGGATTGCACCAGTGTGCCATGCAAGGGCAGCTGCCCGCGACCCTGCGGTGCAGATGTGAGAGGTCTCGGACTAAACGAGCTGGGAGACACAGCTGTGAGGAACACAGCGCTGCACTTCGACCGCTACCTCAGCCTCCCCCAGGAAGTCAGCAATCAGCTGAGAGGAGCTCCATGCTCTCTCTTAGATCAATGATCAGCGGCCCATGTCTTTGGTAAGGGCTCAATACTTCCCTGGCGCTTGCTGGCAGCGGCAGGGATATAAGCACCCGCTCTACTTCTCCAAGCAGCATGAAGCCCTTCACAAGCGCTTCTGTGGTTGCTGATTTGAAAGGCTACTTAGGTGGGCAAGCCCACTAGTAGCATTTAATTTACAGGCCCTGGGTATATGGGATACCACTGTACAAGGGACTTACAGGTAAATTAAATATGCCAAACAGGTGTAGACCAATCTTATCAAGTTTACAAGAGAGATCACATGCACTTTAGCACTGATCAGCAGTGTTAAATGCCCAGAGTCATAAAACCAACAAAAACAGATCAGAAAAAATACAGGAGGAAGGCAAAAAGTTTTTGGATAACCCTGTAAAAAGGTCCAGATCCAACAATCCCTGTGTCTTGAAAATTAAAAATAATAAAGGTATAAGAAGTAGAGTACGGGTGTTAAAGTTAAGTGAAAATGGCAGGTAAAACAAAACCACTCAAATTCGCCAAATATAGTTATCTCAAGTATCTATGGTGCATGTGTATGAAAGTTTGGTTTTGCGATTCTCAAATAGCAAATTTTAGAGAATCGCTGTTTGAACATCGCAAAACGAGATGTATACGGGATTCGCAAAAAGTTTTGCGAATGCTACATATTCCTTAATTGTGAATCGCAAAGTGATATTCGCAATTAAGGAAACCCTCCCCATTCATTCCTATGGGCCTAGAGGCCCATAGGAATTCCTATGGACCTATAGGTCCATAGGAATGAATGAGAAGAAATTCTTAATTTGTTATTACCAATTAGAGAATCGCAAATTGAGAATGCAATTTTAATGTTGCAAGGGTGTCAAAAGGACACCCTGTGCACCCCTGAAATAAGCATAGGTGCACATGTGGTGCACATACATGCCCTAAGGGCATGTATATGAGCCATATTGCACTTTAAAAAATGCAAAAAAGCATTTTTCAAAGAAATTGCAAATTACTACCAACTTGAAGTTAGTGGTATTTTGCAACGCCAAATTGCACTTTTTCTATGCTTCTTACATTGCATTTAAGGAATCGCAATTTGCGATTCCTTAAATGCATTCGCAAAATAGGGAACCGCAAATATTTTGCGAGGCAGTTTTTCATTTTTACATACCACAAAGCCCAATTGTGATCACAATTTGGAATGATACATATGGCCCTATAATTCATGCCCTAAATTAAATATAACTCATGCCCCCGCCAAGCACATTATTGCCATCAATGAGGTAACTTCATACATCATAGATCATGTCTTTTGAGTTATGTGATGTGTGAGGTGTTTAGCAGTGCATTTATAAATATTCTCAAAAGATGTTTTCTTTAGATATAAATCTCAGATTCCTGTTATCATTCACAAAGGAAAGTTCAACTAAATTGCGAATATTTTAAAAGTAAAATATCTTCAGCAGCAAACTGCCTCTTGGTAAACTTTCTGTGATCTGCTTGAGGATTGGAACAGTGTAATTTGCAGGAAGGTCTTGGGTGTTTCCTTCCTAAAACTAAACAAACAAATCAAAATTCATTGACTTTCTAGTTGGGAAAAAGTGGAACCCAACTCAGTCATCATGGGTTCAGGGTGTTTCTGGATGCTCCTCTTTTTACCCTACCCACATAATGGTACATAATGGTACTCATTGGTGTTACAAGTGTCAAAGTATGAGGGGAAAATGGTAGACTTAGGTGGGGCACCTTAGAGCAACACACCACCCACCTTATACATTCTGGAAGACTTGCCTTAAGTGAAACCATGGCCCAGGGATTCCTTGCCTCTGTCCCCCTGTAGTGTTCTTTGTCCTCAAAGAGGTCCTGCCTTCTCTCAACATGACTCTTGCCACAAATTGGTTCCAACTATGTGGTAAAGCAAATCTGCATCATCTCTGGAGTCTTCATTTCCTGTGATTGGTCAGTTTCTGGCAGTGTTTCTTCAGCTCTTAACAGTGAACAACATATTTTGCCTCACCATCCCTTTGTAAGACCCACCTGAAGGGAGCATTCCTCCTTTCTTGGCAGATGCCCGTCTACCAGGTTCCATTGATGCCTGACTTACAGTGGACGGCTCCCTCACAGTGTTCACTGAAAACTCCTGAGAAGGTGAGGCAACAGAATAAACTAGGAGGCCAGTACTCCACTTTCAAGCTGTCATACTCACACTACTGGAAAGCCTTCCTTACTTTAGTTGGTACTTCCACTTCTCCTTTCTTCCCTCAACTTTCTAAATGCCTCATTTGTTCTCCCTCGAATATCTTTTTTTTCCAAGCAATACATCTTCCGTTTGATATCACATGTCATTTTGTCTCCATCCTCTGCTCTTACACACCTTGCAAAAACAGTCCTAGGAGTTATCAATACAAATAAGAGCTGGAACAGTGCATGGTATGGTGTGCTGCCCAAAAACTAAATAAAGGCCATTTTTAACCTACTGAAATAATTCAATACCTTTACTAGGTAACGTGAACCCTTAACTCAATTTATGGAAGCTCCAGCCTTAGGCTTGTAAGAATATAAGCAGAGGCACTGTAGTATAGCAGCATTCATCAGCTTTACACTTTCATTGCATGGTGCAGTGTATTTGCAACTTGTGGAATGTCACAATGTGTAGCACAGGGGCAAAAGAAACTCAGCTGCAATGCTAATCTAGTAAAGTTGGTATCTGAACACTAATGAGTTCTATGCTTTCAACTACCTTAAGGACTTCTGGGATCTGGGTATATCGAATAAGAGGAGAGCTTTAATTTTCATTACAGCTTTAATCATGTACAACAAATCTCGGTTTATGCCAATCAATATGAAAATGCTGAAGCAGAGATTAGGTTTGTGGCTCTGATCACTCAATATTTACTTACAATCAGCATGGCTAATATAGTTAAATTGAATTATGCAACTTCAGATTAATTGTGCAGCTTCAGATTATACTTGCTCTGCTTGTCATTGATGTTGATTATTTGTGGTAGGGAATTTTTTTAATGTTAGTGTCAGTCAATAAACTTTATTCAGTTTTAATATGCAAAACCATAACATTTACACAAATACAATACATAAAACTAGTGCAAATATTGACATAATTTAAAAAGGGAAAACTCATGCTCCATTATTACACAGAAAAATCATCTAAAATCATGTCATATTGGTAGACTTCTACGGGTCCATAAAGTGCCTAGATTTCAATGATGCTTTTAAAAACCCAACAATAAAAATAATACAATCATCCTTTAGCAGTTGAAGATACATGAGTGCTGGTCTGACTTGATTAAAACTCAATTTCTTTAAAATCAGAACTTAAAAATGCCTCCTGGGGACTTCATACAATCTATCAAAAACCAGGAAGTGCATCAGGTCCTGAGGAGACCTACTGTCGCAGCCACAGGCCGGTAGCACTTGACCTCTTGAAGCCCCCTTAGGTCTTGCTAATAGTAAGTAAAAAAGATTTAAACGGAAACTTGTTAGAAGAAATTTTTCATGTGACGTCAAGGATCCCATAAGATATGGTTCTGTTAGGGGCGTCGATTTAAGAAGAAGATATGCCCGGACACTCGGTTTCCGGGTCTCTGCTGCCTCTCGATCTGCACATCGTCGGTTCAAGAAAGCTACCTTAGTAAGTTCAATGTCCTTTTTCTCAATAGCATCTGGCTTGAAGAATAAATCACCCCACCCTATCCACTCAAATCCTCTTTTAATGTAATTTAGCCAGGCAATACGTGACATGTTATCTAAGGACAAACATTCTTTTAGAATCAGTTTGGTAAGGATTAAATCATTGTTAAGCCAAGACTTTAACCAAAAAGTCAAGGGGCACAGAGCAAGAGTGTTGCATAGGTATGAGACCCCCAACTCCTCATGTACTGCCATATTCGAAGTTCCTTTCGGAACACATAATAATCTTTTTAGGAACCCATTTTCCACCACCTGGAGGGGTTCTATTGCTGAGTGTCCCCAAATCTCGCTATCGCAGCTTGCTATTGCTAAGCTTTTTGCTTGGTACACTTGTAGCATGGCTCCAGTCAGTTTCTTCCTCACTTTAGAGGTGAAATTAAAAATAGCTGCATTAACCCGGATCAGATCTCCTTTTTTACTCTGGATTAGGGGCTCCCATTCAAGTTGACCCCCAGATAGGAGAAAACACTTATACAGGGAATCTTATCATTGCCAGTTCTGAATTGAACACTCTTTTTTGTATGTTTCCCCACTTTCATAACATAGGACTTCAAATTATTGATAGCCAAGTCCCGTTCTGACATAAAACCAAAGAATGCTGTTAAAAGGGTATGTAAGCCCAGTTCGGTTCTGGATATTAGGACTGCGTCATCCGCGTAAAGCAAAACAGGGATGCCCCACCGTCTTACATAAGGAAAGTCAACTCCAGTTGCCCTCAACACACTTTTTAATTCATTAATATACAAGTTAAATAAAAAAGGCGCAAGAATGAAGCCTTGCCTGACTCCCTTCTTAATCTCAAAGTCCCTTGTTACCTTCAGGTCTTATGAGAACCTGACATTGGCTTTGGTCGATGAGTGCAGGTCCTCAAGAAAATTAACAATGCTGTCCTCCACCCCATTGCCCTCATGGACTGCCACAACCTTGCCCTATTTATGCAATCAAAGGCAGATGAAAGGTCCATGAAGGCAAGTGGATGGTTCCAGGACGAGCGACGGTGTATTTGTTCAGAACCATATATAAATTGAAGCACTGGGCAACAGTGGAATTCCCAGGCCAAAAATCATACTGGACATCCGTCATAATCCTATTCTCATCTGCCCAGGTGTTTAGTCGCTGTAAGAGAACACTACTCACCACTTTGACCACTGAGTCAATAAGTGAAATTGGTCTATAGCAGTGGGTACTACTTCTATCGCCCTTTTTAAAAACAGGGACTATGGTTGAGGAAGCCCAGGACTGAGTGCACCCATTTTTTGCTGCAGCATTAAAAAGTGACATGAGAACAGGGGTCCAGAACGAGGGGTCTGACTTGAATAAATCAGCAGGGATCCCATCTGGACCTGTTGCTTTATTGATAGTAAGCCCCAGGATTTGATCCATGATTTCACTCCCGTCAAAACTTATCACAGCAAACACGCTGCTACGGGGTGCTCTATGGGTAGGCTCCAGCTAGTGGTCAAACAGGGTTTTAAAATGAAGTACCCACTCCTCCTCAGTGATATGTGCATCCAGGCCACCCCCCCTTCTGTATCATACAGGGGCCTATTCACGACATTCCAGAACCTTGCGCTATCTCTGAGGGTATTGGAAACAATTAACTCCTTCCAAGCATCATCCTTCAAGGCCCCCTTTCGTTGGACCAGAGCTAGTTTATAATCCCTGCGGCATTCACTGACCACAGATTGTACTCTAGGTTTGACCGCCAGAACTTCTCTCAGCCGCTTAGCTGATTTGGAGCAGTGGGAGTCAAACCATCTTGGGCCATGTGGAGCAGTACCTCTGGCTGGAGCAATTAATAATTCCCCCACTTTTTGTGCTATTTTCTCATAAGCTCCAAGAATCTCATTAGGGGTGGATGTCTCGGATGTATGACGTTACAACGCATGCTATTACAACGCACTACTTTACAACGCATTTTTTACAACGCAAATACTTTTACAATGCATGCTTTTACAACGAATACTTTTACAACGCAAGATAGTGTTATTAATAGTAAAGTGCTATTACAACGAAAACTTTTACAAAGCATACCTTTACAACGCAAATATAATATATACATATTTTTTTTTTGTAAAATAAAACCTGGAACGGGATGCAGGGAAACTAGGGGTTTTGGGTGGGAAAAATGAGAAAAACTAAACGTAAAGGAAAAGAAATGCAACCATTTTTTAAAAAATGTATACTCGAGTATTAAAATTAATACTCATGTAATCTAAACAGCAGAAAATTTTACACACGCAACGAAAATAAAAAATAAAATATATCAAACATATATTTGAATAAGAAAATAATTATTTGAAACCAACAAAATTATACATACACATAGTCACCATTTTAAAATAGGTAGTTCAAACGTAAATCCTATAACTCTTTTCATGAAATAATACCACAACACTACTTTCAAAATGGATGCCAAAACGGCACGGAAACCGAAAATAACATATCTTTTAACAAACTTTAAAATTATAACTTTCCACAGAAATAAAACGTATGTAAAATAATAATACCAACGCTGTGTTAAAAAAAAAACAGTGACACTGACCTAAACTTATAAATATGAGGCAGACACCATTTTTAAAACAGTTGATTCTCAACTCCCAGAGTGACCAGACGCCAAAAGCTGACCCTCTGACCTCTTCACCTAAACTAAGACCAGATCGGATCTAAGGAGTATTATTTTTCGGAATACAAGTGAGTTAGATAAATTATTTTCAACAAAATATTCTGAAATAATTACAACGCTGCACCAAATTCGTTTGTTTTTTCAATCTGAAAAAAAATATTTTACCATCAAGATATTACTATAATTATGTATACATATATCCATATATACAAAACCCTACATTTTAAAAGCTGATAAAAACATGAAATACATTTTGTGAATTATTTAAAAATGATTTGAAATAAATAAACATAAAATATTTTTCAAACATCTCAAAAAGTTGCATTTTTTTTTATTAGTCGAACTACTATAAACAACGCCGCAAAAGACCAGTGTCAAAAATAGAATTTTGCTACAGAGGAAACACTCCTCTTCAATAATATTTTGAAGGTACGTTTCGATATTTTATTCGACAATTCTAAACACATGAAACGCAAATACATTTAATAATTTTGATATATTTATTCTAATTTTTACAGAGAAATTCTTTTTCGAGAAAATTCTTAAATAATTTCTACTTTGCAAATTGAAACGTCAACTTGTTAAAGAGGTAATTATATTATTATTTACAAAACTGTATGTTTAAATATGATTAATACTACTGTACTGTATTGATTTAATAAAAATAAAAACTTTAGAAATAAAAATAATTTATAGTACTCAATAAAGATACAGCAGTAACGAAAGAGTGAAATAGTGTAGGGTTACAAATAAATAATTCTATTCAGACTCAAGGTAGGTGCAGCATAAGAGAAAGTGTAGTAAGGTAAAAGGTTATTATTTTCTATTTTTACACCAGGTAAATGCTGCAGTAGGGAAAGTGCGGGATAGTGTAGAGGTAACAATTTCTATTCAAACACCAGGTAGGTGCAGCAGTGTAGAAAGTGTAGGATGGTAAAGGGGTATTATTTTCTATTCTTACTCCAGGTAGGTGCTGCAGTAGGGAAAATGTAGGATAATGTAGGAGTATCAATTTCAATTCAAACTCCAGGGAGGTGCAGCAGTAGGGTAAGTGTAGGATGGTAAAAGAGTATTATTTTCTATTATTACTCCAGGTCGGTGCAGCAGTAGGGAAAGTGTGGGATAGTGTAGAGGTATCAATTTATATTCACACTCAAGAAAAATACAGCAGAATATAATTTGTAGCATGTTAAAAGGCTATTATAAGCAGAATTGTTGACATTATTTTCTACATCACAAACATTTCACATGTAAATAACATTACCTTTTCCTTTTTCATTTTCTTACAAAATCACAATAATTTCCAGATCTTCAAACCAGTATTGTTTTTCAATGAGTGCAACAACCCAAAAACCAACCAATAAACACACCATCAAAGCAGAAACCAGAAGACAAAGAGAGAAAAAAATAAAAAAGGTATATAAAATTCATACTGCAAGAGAAAGTATTTTATGAAGCATTAAAATTATAGAGTGTTCTCCCTCCAGATACGTACAGCAGTAGAGCAAGTGTGTAGAATGATAAAAGGGTATTATTTTATATTCTTACTCCAGGTAGGTGCTGCCGTAGAGAAAGGGTGGGATGGTGTATGGGTATCACTTTCAATTCAAACTCCAGGTTGGTGCAGCAGTATAGAAAGTGTAGGATGGTAAAAGGGTATTAATTTCTATTCTTACTCCAGGTAGGTGCTGCAGTAGGGAAAGTGTGGGATGGTGCGTGGGTATCAATTTCTATTCAAACTCCAATTTGGTGCAGCAGTAGGGTAAGTGTTGGATGGTAAAATGATATTATTTTCTAATCTAACTCCAGATAGATGCTGCAGTAAGGAAAGTGTTGGATGGTGTAGGGGTATCAATTTCTATTGAAACTCCAGATAAATGCAGCAGTAGGGTAAGTGTTAGATGGGAAAAGGGTATTATTTTTTATTCTAACTCCAGATAGGTGCTGCTGTAGGGAAAGTGTGGGATGGTGCAGAGATATCAATTTATATTCTAACTCAATGTATATACAGCAGTATAGAAATTATAGAATAATAAAAGGCTATTATAAACAAAATTGTTGATATGTTTATCTACATCAGAAACATTTCACATATAAATAACATTACCTTTTCCTTTTTCATTTTTTTTTAAAAATAACAATCATCTTCAGATCATCAAACAACTATTGTTTTTGAAAGAGCACCAACACACCATCAAAGCAGAAACCAGACGACAGAGAGAGAAACAAAACCCAAAGGTATATAAAATTCAAACTGCAAGAGAAAGTGTTCTAAAATGCATGACAATTATAGACTTTTCTACCTCCAGATACGTACAGCAGTAGAGCAAGTGTGTAGAATGATAAAATGGTATTATTTTCTATTCTTACTCCAGGTAGATGCTGCAGTAGGGAAAGGGTGGGATGGTGTAGGGGTATCTCTTTCTATTCAAACTCCAGGTTGGTGCAGAAGTAGGATAAGTGCTGGATGGTAAAAAGGTGTTATTTTGTATTCTAACTCCAGATAGGTGCTGCAGTAGGGAAAGATTAGGATAGTGTAGGGGTATCAATTTCTATTCAAACTCCAGGTTGGTGCAGCAGTACGGTAAGTGCTGGATGGTAAAAAGGTGTTATTTTCTATTCTAACTCTAGGTAGGTGCTGCAGTAGGGAAAGTGTGGGATGGTGTAGGGGTATCACTTTCTATACAAACTCCAGGTTAGTGCAGCAGTAGGGTAAGTGCTGGATGGTAAAAAGGTGTTATTTTCTATTCTAACTCCAGGTAGGTGCTGCAGTAGGGAAAGTGTGGGATGGTGTAGAGATATCAATTTATATTCTAAATCTAGGTCTATACAGCGGTATAGAAATTGTAGGATGGTAAAAGGGTGTTATTTTCTATTCTAACTCCAAGTAGATGCTGCAGTAGGGAAAGTGTGGGATGGTGTAGAGATATCAATTTATATTCTAACTCCAGGTATATACAGCAGTATAGAAATAATGGATGGTAAAAGGCTATTATAAACAAAATTGTTGATATATTTATCTACATCAGAAACATTTCACATATAAATAACATTACCTTTTCCCTTTTCATTTTTTTTTTAAAATAACAATCATCTTCAGATCATCAAATAACTATTGTTTTTGAAAGAGAGCAACAACCCCAAAACCAACCAACACACCATCAAAGAAGAAACCAGACAACATAGAGAGAAACAAAACCCAAAGGTATATAACATTCAAGGGAAAGCGTGGGATGGTGTAACGGTAACAATTTCTATTGAAACTCCAGGTAGAAACAGTAGTAGGGTAAGTGTTGGATGGTAAAAAGGTGTTATTTTCTATTCTAACTCCAGGTAGGTACTGCAGTGGGGAAAGTGTGGGATGGTGTAGAGTTATCGATTTAAATACAAACTCAAGGTATATACAACAGAATATAAATCGTAGCATGGTGAAAAACTATTGTAAACAGAATAGTTGACATTTTTTCGGCATCTGAAACATTTCACATTTAAATAACATTACCTTTTCCTTTTTCATTTTCTTACAAAATCACGAAAATCTCCAGATCATCAAGCAACTATTGTTTTTCAAAGAAAGCAACAACCAAAAAACCAACCAATAAACACACCATCAAAACAGAAACCAGACGACAAAGAAAGAAACAAAACCCAAAGGTATATAAAATTCAAACTGCAAAAGAAAGTATTCTAAAATGCATGACAATTATAGACTTTTCTACCTCCAGATACGTACAGCAGTAGAGCAAGGCGTCGATTCCGATCCGGTAAAATGCGCTCCGAATCGTCGTACGGAGCAATTTTCCCCGTACGAATCGTACCCGTACACGTCCCCGTACGTACGACGAAGTACGATCCGTACCAGGAGCCAAAGACCGTATGAGTCGTACAGGACTCTGTACGACTAAAATATCCGTATGAGTCGCACTCGGAACCCGCTGTACGTGACATCGCTACGGGTCGCGGCTGGATTTTACGACCCAGCAAGTACGATTCGTGTCGGGTACGCAACGTACGAGCCTTTTTTTTACGGGAGCTGTAAACAGCCGTAAATGCATAGTTCGCGCCGAAACAAGTACAGAACGCCCCCCCCCCCCCCGGGGACACCGCGTACCCCACATGATCGCCGGGGTACCTGCCGTACCCCTGCGATCATGTGGGGTACACGCCGTACACCCAGCGTACATGGGGTATGCACCGAACCCTATGTACGGTGGGTGTACGGTGCGCACCCCATGTACACTGGGTGTACGGCGCCTACCCCACATGATCTCAGGGGTACGGCGCGTACCCCGGCGATCATGTGGGATACGCGCCGTACAGTGCGTATGTGATTGAGCGCTTTTCCGTACGAATCGCCCTCACCTGACGCGGACCGTACGAATAGCGTTCTGATCACCCGGTCTGGATCGTACTCGCCGGGTCGTACGGTGTGTTTACGAGTCGTACGGAAACGGCTCCGGATACGATTCGTATGGGGGATTTTTTTTACCGGATCGGAATCGAGCCCTTAGTGTGTAGAATGATAAAAGGGTATTATTTTGTATTCTTACGCCAGGTAGGTGCTGCAGTAGGGAAAGTGTGGGATGGTGCACGGGTATCAATTTCTATTCAAACTCCAATTTGGTGCAGCAGTAGGGTAAGTGTTGGATGGTAAAATGATATTATTTTCTAATCTAACTCCAGATAGATGCTGCAGTAAGGAAAGTGTTGGATGGTGTAGGGGTATCAATTTCTATTGAAACTCCATATAAATGCAGCAGTAGGGTAAGTGTTGGATGGGAAAAGGGTATTATTTTTTATTCTAACTCCAGATAGGTGCTGCTGTAGGGAAAGTGTGGGATGGTGCAGAGATATCAATTTATATTCTAACTCAATGTATATACAGCAGTATAGAAATTATAGAATAATAAAAGGCTATTATAAACAAAATTGTTGATATGTTTATCTACATCAGAAACATTTCACATATAAATAACATTACCTTTTCCTTTTTCATTTTTTTTTAAAAATAACAATCATCTTCAGATCATCAAACAACTATTGTTTTTGAAAGAGCACCAACACACCATCAAAGCAGAAACCAGACGACAGAGAGAGAAACAAAACCCAAAGGTATATAAAATTCAAACTGCAAGAGAAAGTGTTCTAAAATGCATGACAATTATAGACTTTTCTACCTCCAGATACGTACAGCAGTAGAGCAAGTGTGTAGAATTATAAAATGGTATTATTTTCTATTCTTACTCCAGGTAGATGCTGCAGTAGGGAAAGGGTGGGATGGTGTAGGGGTATCTCTTTCTATTCAAACTCCAGGTTGGTGCAGAAGTAGGATAAGTGCTGGATGGTAAAAAGGTGTTATTTTGTATTCTAACTCCAGATAGGTGCTGCAGTAGGGAAAGATTAGGATAGTGTAGGGGTATCAATTTCTATTCAAACTCCAGGTTGGTGCAGCAGTACGGTAAGTGCTGGATGGTAAAAAGGTGTTATTTTCTATTCTAACTCTAGGTAGGTGCTGCAGTAGGGAAAGTGTGGGATGGTGTAGGGGTATCACTTTCTATACAAACTCCAGGTTAGTGCAGCAGTAGGGTAAGTGCTGGATGGTAAAAAGGTGTTATTTTCTATTCTAACTCCAGGTAGGTGCTGCAGTAGGGAAAGTGTGGGATGGTGTAGAGATATCAATTTATATTCTAAATCTAGGTCTATACAGCGGTATAGAAATTGTAGGATGGTAAAAGGGTGTTATTTTCTATTCTAACTCCAAGTAGATGCTGCAGTAGGGAAAGTGTGGGATGGTGTAGAGATATCAATTTATATTCTAACTCCAGGTATATACAGCAGTATAGAAATAATGGATGGTAAAAGGCTATTATAAACAAAATTGTTGATATATTTATCTACATCAGAAACATTTCACATATAAATAACATTACCTTTTCCCTTTTCATTTTTTTTTTAAAATAACAATCATCTTCAGATCATCAAATAACTATTGTTTTTGAAAGAGAGCAACAACCCCAAAACCAACCAACACACCATCAAAGAAGAAACCAGACAACATAGAGAGAAACAAAACCCAAAGGTATATAACATTCAAGGGAAAGCGTGGGATGGTGTAACGGTAACAATTTCTATTGAAACTCCAGGTAGAAACAGTAGTAGGGTAAGTGTTGGATGGTAAAAAGGTGTTATTTTCTATTCTAACTCCAGGTAGGTACTGCAGTGGGGAAAGTGTGGGATGGTGTAGAGTTATCGATTTAAATACAAACTCAAGGTATATACAACAGAATATAAATCGTAGCATGGTGAAAAACTATTGTAAACAGAATAGTTGACATTTTTTCGGCATCTGAAACATTTCACATTTAAATAACATTACCTTTTCCTTTTTCATTTTCTTACAAAATCACGAAAATCTCCAGATCATCAAGCAACTATTGTTTTTCAAAGAAAGCAACAACCAAAAAACCAACCAATAAACACACCATCAAAACAGAAACCAGACGACAAAGAAAGAAACAAAACCCAAAGGTATATAAAATTCAAACTGCAAAAGAAAGTATTCTAAAATGCATGACAATTATAGACTTTTCTACCTCCAGATACGTACAGCAGTAGAGCAAGGCGTCGATTCCGATCCGGTAAAATGCGCTCCGAATCGTCGTACGGAGCAATTTTCCCCGTACGAATCGTACCCGTACACGTCCCCGTACGTACGACGAAGTACGATCCGTACCAGGAGCCAAAGACCGTATGAGTCGTACAGGACTCTGTACGACTAAAATATCCGTATGAGTCGCACTCGGAACCCGCTGTACGTGACATCGCTACGGGTCGCGGCTGGATTTTACGACCCAGCAAGTACGATTCGTGTCGGGTACGCAACGTACGAGCCTTTTTTTTACGGGAGCTGTAAACAGCCGTAAATGCATAGTTCGCGCCGAAACAAGTACAGAACGCCCCCCCCCCCCCCGGGGACACCGCGTACCCCACATGATCGCCGGGGTACGTGCCGTACCCCTGCGATCATGTGGGGTACACGCCGTACACCCAGCGTACATGGGGTATGCACCGAACCCTATGTACGGTGGGTGTACGGTGCGCACCCCATGTACACTGGGTGTACGGCGCCTACCCCACATGATCTCAGGGGTACGGCGCGTACCCCGGCGATCATGTGGGATACGCGCCGTACAGTGCGTATGTGATTGAGCGCTTTTCCGTACGAATCGCCCTCACCTGACGCGGACCGTACGAATAGCGTTCTGATCACCCGGTCTGGATCGTACTCGCCGGGTCGTACGGTGTGTTTACGAGTCGTACGGAAACGGCTCCGGATACGATTCGTATGGGGGATTTTTTTTACCGGATCGGAATCGAGCCCTTAGTGTGTAGAATGATAAAAGGGTATTATTTTGTATTCTTACTCCAGGTAGGTGCTGCAGTAGGGAAAGTGTGGGATGGTGCACGGGTATCAATTTCTATTCAAACTCCAATTTGGTGCAGCAGTAGGGTAAGTGTTGGATGGTAAAATGATATTATTTTCTAATCTAACTCCAGATAGATGCTGCAGTAAGCAAAGTGTTGGATGGTGTAGGGGTATCAATTTCTATTGAAACTCCAGATAAATGCAGCAGTAGGGTAAGTGTTGGATGGTAAAAGGGTATTATTTTTTATTCTAACTCCAGATAGGTGCTGCTGTAGGGAAAGTGTGGGATGGTGCAGAGATATCAATTTATATTCTAACTCAATGTATATACAGCAGTATAGAAATTATAGAATAATAAAAGGCTATTATAAACAAAATTGTTGATATGTTTATCTACATCAGAAACATTTCACATATAAATAACATTACCTTTTCCTTTTTCATTTTTTTTTAAAAATAACAATCATCTTCAGATCATCAAACAACTATTGTTTTTAAAAGAGCACCAACACACCATCAAAGCAGAAACCAGACGACAGAGAGAGAAACAAAACCCAAAGGTATATAAAATTCAAACTGCAAGAGAAAGTGTTCTAAAATGCATGACAATTATAGACTTTTCTACCTCCAGATACGTACAGCAGTAGAGCAAGTGTGTAGAATGATAAAATGGTATTATTTTCTATTCTTACTCCAGGTAGATGCTGCAGTAGGGAAAGGGTGGGATGGTGTAGGGGTATCTCTTTCTATTCAAACTCCAGGTTGGTGCAGAAGTAGGATAAGTGCTGGATGGTAAAAAGGTGTTATTTTCTATTTTAACTCCAGATAGGTGCTGCAGTAGGGAAAGATTAGGATAGTGTAGGGGTATCAATTTCTATTCAAACTCCAGGTTGGTGCAGCAGTACGGTAAGTGCTGGATGGTAAAAAGGTGTTATTTTCTATTCTAACTCTAGGTAGGTGCTGCAGTAGGGAAAGTTTGGGATGGTGTAGGGGTATCACTTTCTATACAAACTCCAGGTTAGTGCAGCAGTAGGGTAAGTGCTGGATGGTAAAAAGGTGTTATTTTCTATTCTAACTCCAGGTAGGTGCTGCAGTAGGGAAAGTGTGGGATGGTGTAGAGATATCAATTTATATTCTAAATCTAGGTCTATACAGCAGTATAGAAATTGTAGGATGGTAAAAGGGTGTTATTTTCTATTCTAACTCCAAGTAGATGCTGCAGTAGGGAAAGTGTGGGATGGTGTAGAGATATCAATTTATATTCTAACTCCAGGTATATACAGCAGTATAGAAATAATGGATGGTAAAAGGCTATTATAAACAAAATTGTTGATATATTTATCTACATCAGAAACATTTCACATATAAATAACATTACCTTTTCCCTTTTCATTTTTTTTTTAAAATAACAATCATCTTCAGATCATCAAATAACTATTGTTTTTGAAAGAGAGCAACAACCCCAAAACCAACCAACACACCATCAAAGAAGAAACCAGACAACATAGAGAGAAACAAAACCCAAAGGTATATAACATTCAAGGGAAAGCGTGGGATGGTGTAACGGTAACAATTTCTATTGAAACTCCAGGTAGAAACAGTAGTAGGGTAAGTGTTGGATGGTAAAAAGGTGTTATTTTCTATTCTAACTCCAGGTAGGTACTGCAGTGGGGAAAGTGTGGGATGGTGTAGAGTTATCGATTTAAATACAAACTCAAGGTATATACAACAGAATATAAATCGTAGCATGGTGAAAAACTATTGTAAACAGAATAGTTGACATTTTTTCGGCATCTGAAACATTTCACATTTAAATAACATTACCTTTTCCTTTTTCATTTTCTTACAAAATCACGAAAATCTCCAGATCATCAAGCAACTATTGTTTTTCAAAGAAAGCAACAACCAAAAAACCAACCAATAAACACACCATCAAAACAGAAACCAGACGACAAAGAAAGAAACAAAACCCAAAGGTATATAAAATTCAAACTGCAAAAAAAAATATTCTAAAATGCATGACAATTATAGACTTTTCTACCTCCAGATACGTACAGCAGTAGAGCAAGGCGTCGATTCTGATCCGGTAAAATGCGCTCCGAATCGTCGTACGGAGCAATTTTCCCCGTACGAATCGTACCCGTACACGTCCCCGTACGTACGACGAAGTACGATCCGTACCAGGAGCCAAAGACCGTATGAGTCGTACAGGACTCCGTACGACTAAAATATCCGTATGAGTCGCACTCGGAACCCGCTGTACGTGACATCGCTACGGGTCGCGGCTGGTTTTTACGACCCAGCAAGTACGATTCGTGTCGGGTACGCAACGTACGAGCCTTTTTTTTACGGGAGCTGTAAACAGCCGTAAATGCATAGTTCGCGCCGAAACAAGTACAGAACGCCCCCCCCCCGGGGACACCGCGTACCCCACATGATCGCCGGGGTACGTGCCGTACCCCTGCGATCATGTGGGGTACACGCCGTACACCCAGCGTACATGGGGTATGCACCGAACCCTATGTACGGTGGGTGTACGGTGCGCACCCCATGTACACTGGGTGTACGGCGCCTACCCCACATGATCGCAGGGGTACGGCGCGTACCCCGGCGATCATGTGGGGTACGCGCCGTACAGTGCGTATGTGATTGAGCGCTTTTCCGTACGAATCGCCCTCACCTGACGCGGACCGTACGAATAGCGTTCTGATCACCCGGTCTGGATCGTACTCGCCGGGTCGTACGGTGTGTTTACGAGTCGTACGGAAACGGCTCTGGATACGATTCGTACGGGGGATTTTTTTTACCGGATCGGAATCGAGCCCTTAGTGTGTAGAATGATAAAAGGGTATTATTTTGTATTCTTACTCCAGGTAGGTGCTGCAGTAGGGAAAGGGTGGGATGGTGTAGGGGTAGCACTTTCTATTCAAACTCCAGGTTGGTGCAGCAGTAGGGTAAGTGTTGGATGGTAAAAGGGTGCAATATTTTAGATTCTAACTCCAGGTAGGTGCTGCAGTAGGGAAAGGGTGGGATGGTGTAGGGGTATCACTTTCTATTCAAACTCCAGGTTGGTGCAGTAGTAGGGTAAGTGTTGGATGGTAAAAAGGTGTTTTTTTCTTTTCAAAATCCAGGTAGGTACTGCAGTAGGGAAAGTGTGGGATGGTGTAGAGTTATCAATTTAAATACAAACTCAAGGTATATACAGCAGAATATAAATTGTAGCATGGTAAAAAACTATTATAAACAGAATTGTTGACATTTTTTTCTGCATCTGAAAAATTTCACATTTAAATAACATTACCTTTTCCTTTTTCATTTTCATTTTCTTACAAAATCACAAAAATCTCCAGATCATCAAGCAACTATTGTTTTCAAAGAAAGCAACAACCGAAAAACCACCAATAAACACACCATCAAAACAGAAACCAGACGTTAAAGAAAGAAACACAACCCAAAGGTATATAAAATTCAAGCTGCAAAAAAAGTATTCTAAAATGCATTACAATTATAGACTTTTCTACCTCCAGATACGTACAGCAGTAGAGCAAGTGTGTAGAATGATAAAAGGGTATTATTTTATATTCTTACTCCAGGTAGGTGCTGCAGTCGGGAAAGGGTGGGATGGTGTAGGGGTATCACTTTCTATTCAAACTCCAAGTTGATGCAGCAGTAGGGTAAGTGCTGGGTGGTAAAAGTGTGTAATATTTTATATTCTAACTCCAGGTAGGTGCTGCAGTAGGGAAAGTGTGGGATGGTGTAGGGGTATAAATTTCTATTCAAACTCCAGGTTGGTGCAGCAGTAAGGTAAGTGTTAGATGGTAAAAAGTTGTTATTTTCTATTCTAACTCCAGATAGGTGCTGCAGTAGAGAACGTGTGGGATGGTGTAGGGGTAACAATTTCTATTGAAACTACAGGTAGGTACAGTAGTAGGGTAAGTGTTGGATGGTAAAAGGGTGTTATTTTCTATTCTAACTCCAGATAGGTGCTGCAGTAGGAAAAGTGTGGGATGGTATAGGGGTATCAATTTCTATTCAAACTCCAGGTTGGTGCAGCAGGAGGATAAGTGCTGGATGGTAAAAGGTGTTATTTTCTATTCTAACTCCAGATAGGTGCTGCAGTAGGGAAAGTGCGGGATGGTGTAGGGGTATCAATTTATATTCAAACTCCTGGAAGGTGTATCATTAGGGAAAGTGTAAGATAGTATTTAAAAGTTAAATGCTAAATTTGAACTACAAAATTTTTAGAAAAATTCTGAAGCAGACAAATTGTTAGATATAATTCTATTTCTTAGTATTTACAAACACATATTTAATAGAAAAAATGTATACCAACAGAAAATGTCTACACAGGAAAGAGCATCGTACATCAAGTCATAGAAAGGAAAAAACCTACTAAACCATGCAGGATACATTTATTGTAAAGAAAGGGTAAGTTTCCTAGAAATCATTGGAGGTGTGTGCAATACTACACATCCCATTGCAGCAGCAGAGCGGTTACCCATGATGATTTCATTGTAAAAACTACTGATCAAAACCACTCTGCCTCTGCAATGGAGATTGATGTAAGGCAAACCATCAATGAAATGAAACAACTTGCAAGCACCTCCAATGATTCTACTGGAAACATTTTAAGAGAGGTTGCACAACATGTCCCCTCTCATGTTGCTAGTAATATGCCTATATTTCCTAATTTGAGAAGAATTATTCAAAGACAAAAGCAGGCAAGTTATACTCAAACCACCATACCTCATACTTTTTCTGATATTACTATTCCACCAGAATTAACTAATTCTTTTGCTAATGAACCCTTCCTTCTCCATGACAACGAAAACCCTCAAAAACATATTCTAATTTTTAGTACTCCCCGTAACCTTGTAAAGTTAGAAAATAGTGAAATTTGGATGATGGATGGGACGTTTAAAAGTACAACCCATCCCTTCTACCAAATTTACACTATACACGCTAAAATTAACCATAATGTTATCCTTAGTATACAGTTTGCTGCCTGATAAGACTTCTGCAACCTACACTGAACTTTTATCAGTTATTAAAAATACAACAACAAAAAGTCCTAGGAAAATTAGAGTTGATTTTGAATTGACCATGATCAATGTGATCAGTAAAACGTACACGGATACCCAAATTCAGGGGTGTTTTTTTCATTTTTCCCAGGCATTCTGGCGTAAATTATAGAAAACATCCCTGGTTACAGAATACTCCTCAGACAGCAAACTCCAAGTTGAAATAAAAAAATTAACAGCACTTTGTTTTGTTCCTCCCGAAAGTGTAGATGAGTACTACACTGCCATTACTGAATCAGAATATTACAACCAAAATGAAGACAAATTGGCACCCATCCTAAATTATTTAGAAGACACATGGATTGGGCACCTAAGCAGATCAGGTCGTAGGAGGAAGCCACGTTTTCATGTGGACTGGTGGAACTGTTACACGAGCTGTTTAGAGGGAGAAGCTAAAACAAATAATGCCATTGAGGGATGGCATAACTCCTTCAACCGTACAATTGGTAAACACCCTAATTTCTACTCATTTTTGGAAACTTTGAAGAAGGAGCAAAGTTTCCAAGAAATGAGACTTTCCCAAGCATTAAGTGGTAGTCTAAACCCACGAGTTACCAAAAAAACTAGAGAGATGTCTGAAAGACTATTGGGTATAATGCAACAGTTTTCGTTGTGTGTGGCTCTAGACTACCTCGAAAATGTGGCTAACATTCTAAGTTTCTAAAATAAATATTTGACCTTACCTTCCTGCTTTGCCCTAAATTTAACAAGACCCTAATTACAATTGGCTTTAATATTTTTCTAAATTATTTTTCAAAATCATTAGTCGGGTCAGCCTATTTTTTGTTTCCTTTTTTTCTATGATTTCCTGCCATAAGAAACCCATTAATTTTTTTCCTTCTATTACCCCAAATCTTCAAAATTGGAAATGAGAAAAAAAAAATGTTTTCCAAAATTTAATAAATCCATTCCAAAGTTGCTATCATCTTTATACATATTCTTATTGTATAAATGCAATTTTAAATTAAACCATTTTTTTCGAACCTTTCAACTAAACAAATATTTCTAAAATGCTTCCTTATTTGTATATGAAATTAAACCTAACATTTTTTGGTTTGAAAACAAAATATTTTAAAAAAATGTTGTAATATTTTCTCCATATATTTAGAAGGAATTTATCTATAAATTCAGCATTACATTTTTTTACCTTTTTGCACTTAAAAGAATCAATTTAAACACTTGGAAAAAAAATAATCTAAATAAATAGCATTATAAATTAATGCTTTTATTTTCTTGTTAAATACGACTGTACAATAATAACATCCTAAATATTTTTTTAACTCCTACCAGAACAATTTCTCACTATACAACAAAATTTGCAAAATGTGATGGTAAAATAACAAGCCATTACCTAAAAAAACATCCAAACCAAAGATAATCACCATATAAAAATATCTGCTATATATTTATTAACATTACAAAAAACAATTTGATGGACAGAATGTAGATCAATGTCTTACATTCACCCCAGTACAAGGATCTGGGCCTAAATCCATCGTTTTTTGCACTCCACACCACCCTGGGTTAGATAATGGCTTTATGCAAATCAGCTCTGACCCTGTGCCCCATGGGAACAGTCCAGTCCGAACTACACAGCCATATCTTTCCTAGACCGGAATCAAGCATCCGAGGACCGGACCGGTTTCGAGGTAACACCT
Organism: Lissotriton vulgaris; assembly: GCF_964263255.1. Lineage (NCBI taxonomy): Eukaryota > Metazoa > Chordata > Amphibia > Caudata > Salamandridae > Lissotriton > Lissotriton vulgaris. The sequence continues at coordinate 475,332,119 of NC_141691.1, forward strand.
CTCATCAGCCCGGCTAGCTTGACTCCAGTGGTGTGGAGGCTCTGGGACCCACGTCTGAGCTACCCCAGTACACTCAGGGAGAAAATTACAAAAAACAATTTGATGGACAGAATGTAGATCAATGTCTTACATTCACCCCAGTACAAGGATCTGGGCCTAAATCCATTGTGTTTTGCACTCCACACCACCCTGGGTCAGATAATGGCTTTATGCAAATCAGCTCTGACCCTGTGCCCCATGGGAACAGTCCAGTTCGAACTACAACAGCCATATCTTTCCCAGACCGGAATCAAGCATCCGAGGACCGGACCGGTTTCGAGGTAACACCTCTCATCAGCCCGGCTAGCTTGACTCCAGTGGTGTGGAGGCTCTGGGACCCACGTCTGAGCTACCCCAGTACACTCAGGGAGAAAATTACAAAAAACTATTTGATGGACAGAATGTAAATCAATGTCTTACATTCACCCCAGTACAAGGATCTGGGCCTAAATCCATCGTTCTTTGTACTCCACACCACCCTGGGTCAGATAATGGCTTCATGCAAATCAGCTCTTACCCTGTGCCCCATGGGAACAGTCCAGTCCGAACTACAACAGCCATATCTTTCCCAGACCGGAATCAAGCATCCGAGGACCGGACCGGTGTCGAGGTAACACCTCTCATCAGCCCGGCTAGCTTGACTCCAGTGGTGTGGAGGCTCTGGGACCCACGTCTGAGCTACCCCAGTACACTCAGGGAGAAAATTACAAAAAACAATTTGATGGACAGAATGTAGATCAATGTCTTACATTCACCCCAGTACAAGGATCTGGGCCTAAATCCATAGTTTTTTGCACTCCACACCACCCTGGGTCAGATAATGGCTTTATGCAAATCAGCTCTGACCCTGTGCCCCATGGGAACAGTCGAGTCCGAACTACAACATCCATATCTTTCCCAGACCGGAATCAAGCATCCGAGGACCGGACCGGTTTCGAGGTAACACCTCTCATCAGCCCGGCTAGCTTGACTCCAGTGGTTTGGAGGCTCTGGGACCCACGTCTGAGCTACCCCAGTACACTCAGGGAGAAAATTACAAAAAACAATTTGATGGACAGAATGTAGATCAATGTCTTACATTCACCCCAGTACAAGGATCTGGGCCTAAATCCATCGTTTTTTGCACTCCACACCACCCTGGGTCAGATAAAGGCTTTATGCAAATCAGCTCTGATCCTGTGCCCGATGGGAACAGTCCAGTCCGAACTACAACAGCCATATCTTTCCCAGACCGGAATCAAGCATCCGAGGACCGGACCGGTTTCGAGGTAACACCTCTCATCAGCCCGGCTAGCTTGACTCCAGTGGTGTGGAGGCTCTGGGACCCACGTCTGAGCTACCCCAGTACACTCAGGGAGAAAATTACAAAAAGCAATTTGATGGACAGAATGTAGATCAATGTCTTACATTCACCCCAGTACAAGGATCTGGGCCTAAATCCATCGTTTTTTGCACTCCACACCACCCTGGGTCAGATAATGGCTTTATGCAAATCACCTCTGACCCTGTGCCCCATGGGAACAGTCCAGTCCGAACTACAACAGCCATATCTTTCCCAGACCGGAATCAAGCATCCGAGGACCGGACCGGTTTTGAGGTAACACCTCTCATCAGCCCGGCTAGCTTGACTCCAGTGGTGTGGAGGCTCTGGGACCTACGTCTGAGCTACCCCAGTACACTCAGGGAGAAAATTACAAAAAACAATTTGATGGACAGAATGTAGATCAATGTCTTACATTCACCCCAGTACAAGGATCTGGGCCTAAATCCATCGTTTTTTGCACTCCACGCCACCCTGGGTCAGATAATGGCTTTATGCAAATCAGCTCTGACCCTGTGCCCCATGGGAACAGTCCAGTCCGAACTACAACAGCCATATCTTTCCCAGACCGGAATCAAGCATCCGAGGACCGGACCGGTTTCGAGGTAACACCTCTCATCAGCCCGGCTAGCTTGACTCCAGTGGTGTGGAGGCTCTGGGACCCACGTCTGAGCTAACCCAGTACACTCAGGGAGAAAATTACAAAAAACAATTTGATGGACAGAATGTAGATCAATGTCTTACATTCACCCCAGTACAAGGATCTGGACCTAAATCCATCGTTTTTTGCACTCCACACCACCCTGGGTCAGATAATGGCTTTATGCAAATCAGCTCTGACCCTGTGTCTGTTTGCATATATTTATTAACAGCAGAATATTTTTTCAAAAAACCACAAAACAACCAAGTGTAATTAAAGCAAGATTCGCTCCATCCTTTTCAAAATTGAAGCGATGTTATAATTAACACATTTTAAAAACATTTCATATTTTCACAATTCTTTCTTGATCGTGTTCCTAACCAAAATTACAGTAATAAAATGAAGAAGCATTTTCTATAATATACTAACAACATTTATCACATTATTAGTTGAAAGGAAATCGATTACATATATAACAAAATGCATTTTCCATAAATGTTTTCACTTTAAAAATATTTTTGACAAACAATCTAAGAACCTTATCTTTCATATTTTTCAACATTTGCCATCCGTCGGTTTCAGGATACCTCCTTTAGGGGCCTCTTCAATTTTTGTCGAGAATGGGCCCGACAGGTGAACTGTTAGAGGACTGTGGTCACTAAATTTGCTTTCTAAAATAATCAAAGGATTAAAAGAGTATTGCAACAACGAAGAAATTAAGATAAAATCAATAAAGAATCCTCTTCCATTTCCTTTGAACGTTGGTGTAAGGAAATGGGTGGATGAGTCAGTTAGAGACATCATAACCACCAGGTCTAATTCATTTAAAAGGTTATTCAACTGGTCCCCTTGAGAGTGGTGTTCAAAATGAAAATCTGACATACGGGGGCAGCCCAACTCCGAGATACGGGAGATAAAAGAGTTGCCACAAAGGATGTATATTGAAATCACAGGAGACCATAAAATTATAAAGTCCAGCACCCCTCAATTGTTTTAACGTTGCTCGCAGGCTGGTAATGTTACACTCCTCTTGTGGACTAGCCACCGAGTTGTAGAAGTTAAAGATTCCCCATCTGGTATCTCCCCTCGATGCTGATAGTGCCAGAATTCCCGGGTGTGTGGTTGGGAGCACCTGCAACTTGCAATCAATTTCCACTGAAATACAAGTGACTAGGCCACCCCTTGAGCTTTCACTCACAGATGAAATGGACAGAAAATGCCTTATAGCCTTCAAGAAAGAGATTACATTCCACTGACCACGTTTCTTGTAAGCAAATTACAGAATATTTTTTCACATAACCTACCCACCGTGGGTCTTGGAGTTTACTGGCCAGCCCTGCAATATTCCAGTATATAAAATTGCTGTGCCTCATAGCTGTCTGCCTCACAGCTAACTCCCTAGAGTTTGAGAGGGTGTGTCTGAATGTGTTCCTGGAGATACTGGGGCCCGCAGCTAATCACAATTCTCCAGCCCAGATAAAACTTCAAATCTATTATCTAGAGCTTGTGCATGAGGTCTATTAGGCTGCCCATCAAGTACATAAGTGGGATGAGATGGGGCCAAGGGCTGTCGTGTAGGTACTTGATTATTCATCCAGCTTCCTAGTTGGCGTGCCCTATGAACTTGTTCCGGCGCTTCCCTTTGGTTAACTGGCTTATAAAAATAACCCAAGTGAAGAGCCTCTATAACAGATCCGTATAATGCAGTGAGGCTGATGTCCCTTGATAGAATATGTCCAGCAGTGAAAGGGTTATCAAAATTAACAATGACACAGCCACCACTGTCCGATTTACTTGAGCTCCCTATCCACCTAACCCTGCATGCCATTATAATGTTTTTAACTGCCCGAGTGCCCAGGGTAGTATTATGTGAGAACCATTGTGTCAATTTGTTTCTCAATTGCCCATAGTCTTCTATTTCCCCAGGGCGGAGAGGGGGTACATTTCCCAATGTCACTACATATGGGGTGGATTCTGGTGGAAGGTCTATAACCGGAAGCCCCAGGGGTTGGTGGGACTTATCCACTGCCCCCCTTTCCCTAGCCAACCCCGGTAATCCTGCTCTGCTAGGTTGCTGGAATGAAGTAATCCCGGTGTCCTGTCTTCTAGTCCTAGTGCTATTTGCACTAATAGTATCTGGTCCCTCACCATTCACTCGTTGCAGTCGACCCACCCCTTGACCCTTCCTCCACAACTTTTTTGTCCCTCTTAGCTGGGATGTCTGTGTTTGTTAGTGGGCTCACTACCGGGACTACTGGGGGTTACATCTGATGGGTCACTCTAGCTTGGCCAGTCTTGTTTCTATCATACTTATTTTTGGAACATAGGTTCTAGCAAGGTGGATGTTGTAGTTTCTAACCTTCTCCAGAAATTCCCCTCCTCAATACTATCAAATAGGTGCCCTGAGGTTGTCTGATTCATTGAGACTGGATTGCCTTCGTTATCATCACTAGTGCGGGGGATAGATTATATTGTCCCTTCTGGGGTTCCCTGGACAGATTTGGATTTTGTACACCCTCAAGACTTTCTTTTTGTGATAGGGGGTACACTATTGCCATCTCTTTAAAGCTTAGCTTTCTGCCCTCTGGTGTCTTCATGGGGGTAGGTTCATGAACCCTAGGCAGACACAAACCAGAGTTTATCGTTATGCCAGAAGGCACAGTTGTAAGTGGGCTTAACCTGTCTGGGGAGGCATCCTTAGATGTTGTTGGTAAGGAGTTGGTAGTGCAGGAGTTATGGAAAGTCTACCTATCTGGGTTTGGGGGTCAAGAGATAATCTACGTTCTGTCAGTTGTATTTTTTGAATGAGAAGATGAAGGCATCTAGGGGCATATTAACAACAAGTAGCGATAATTATCGCTAAATAGGCTTAGCGACATTTTTTTTATCGCTGCCTATCGCTGGATATGTTAGCGGAGAAAAAATGCTATTAGCAACGTTTTTCTCCATTGTGCTAAAATATCCAGCGATGGCGACGAAATGCGTGAACATCGCTGAGAATACAGCGATATTCACGCAGTAGCGACGAAATGCTCTTAGCAATGTTATACACCTCCCATTGGATAACATGGCTGAGAACTGGTCTGGGCAGGTGTTAGTATTTGGAGATATTCGCGCTTAGCGCGAATATTTCCAACGCTACGCCTGCCTTGCTAATAGGCGACAGCGACGTTAGCGACTGCTTTCGGTCGCTAACTGGTTGGGTACCCCCACTTTGCATGTCATTAGCGATAAACATCGCTGACATGCAAAGCGGGCCCCAAATCGCTCGCTGTCGCCTAAAAGCTGTCGCTAACACATACCACACAAACTACAGCGGTATGTCAGGCATACTTGCAGGACTACTCATGTGGGTGACACAATCAGTTCTCCAGACCCACCAGTAGCATTTGAGTTACAGGCCCTGGGCACACCTGGTGCACTTTAGAGGGACTTACTAGTAAACTAAATATGCAATCATCGATAAATCAATCACCAGTACAGTTTACACTAGGAGCACTTACACTTTAGCATTGGTCAGCAGTGGTAAAGTGCCCACAGTCTTAAACCAGCAAAAGTTAAATGCAGAACAAAGTCAAAATCAGGAGCTCAGAAGAAAAAAGTCATGATAAAAAATGCCTTGTCTAACAAGTGACCCTTCCCAGCTGAAAGTGAGAAGAACTGCCCAACCTCATAGGAGTTCTCTTCACTAAGGCGGAAGAACATGAACCGACCATCAGCGTTGGTGTGTTCTGTGCCAGGGCACTGTTCCATGGTAAAGTCCTTTCCCTGTAAGGAGATGGACCACCTCAACAGTTTTGGGTTCTCACCCCTCAATTGCATCAACCATCTTAGGCACCTGTGGTCTGTCTGAACCCGAAAGTGAGCCCCAAACAAGTAGGGTCTTAGCTTCTTTAGCACCCAGACCACAGAAAAAGCATCACTTTCAATGGCACTCTACTTCTGTTCCCGGGGAAGTAACCACCTGCTAATGAAGGCTAGGGGCTCATCTAGGCCCCCTTCATTCAGCTGTAAAACCACAGCTCCTACACTATGCTCTAAGGCATACGTCTATACCACAAACACCTTGGAGAAGTCAGGGGCATAGAGCACGGGCGCCGTGCACATGGCTTCCTTCAGGGTGTCAAAAGCGTTCTGACATGCCTCAATCCAGATCACCTGACGTGGCTGTTTCCTTGAAGTCAGCTCTGTCAGGGGGGACACAATGGTGCTATCCCCCTTGACAAATCTGCTAAAGTACCAGGTAAGGCCTAAGAAGGCTCTCCCCTCTGCCTGGGTATTGGGGTATGCCCAAGCCAGAATGGTGTCAATCTTGGGTTGTAGGGGTACCACCTGGCCTCTTCCTACCTGGTTCTCCAAGTACACCACTGACCCCTGCCTTGTCTGGCACTTACTGGTCTTGTTAGCAAAACCTGCGCTTTGTAGAGCCTTCTACACCTACCGGAGGTATAACAAGTAGACCTCCCAACTAGAACTGAAAACTACAATGTCATCTAGGTAGGCAGCACTTACATTCTTAATCCAGCCAGGACCTGATTGACCAGCCTCTGGAATGTGGAAGGGGGTTCTTCAACCAAAAAGGCATGACCTGGAACTTGTAGTGCCCTTCTGGTGTTGAGAACGCTGAACTCTCTTGTGCCCCCTTGGTCAAGGCGATCTGTCATTACCCAACCTTTAAGTCAAATGTGCTGAGGAATTTGGCAGCTCCCAGTACATCATTGAGCTCTTCAGTGTAGGGGCTGGGTGCACTTCAGTTTTGGTGACAGCATTGAGCTCACGGTAGTCTACACAGAACCACAGTTCAGGAGTGACACCTGGCCTACCTGCATGAGGAATGGTGAGAGGAGTAGCACCTGGGCCTGAATAGGGCTCTATCTGCCTTTCACAATGTTGGCTTCACCTCCTGTAGTGTGTCTGATGAACCTGGCCCACACTGGCAAAGGAAAAAGTTGTAAACTGGCAGAATGCACCCAGAACTGGTTTAGACTAGGTGCAGACTAAGGGTGGGCGTAGTGAGCGTAGCTGTGCTACGCGAAGCTCCACAAAGTGGGGTGGGCGTTCGCCCTCCCACACACTTTACGTAGCCCCACTACGCGCCGGCCACCTCCCTCCCACCCTCTACCACCCCCGTATTTCTTGTGAGGAAGGCGCATGCACGGGTGCCCATGCATGCGCATTCCTCAGAAGAAGTCGGCACATCAACAGGAAGAGGGAGCCCCGGAATGCTGCATCCAGGTAAGTGCTTTTTTCTTTTATTTTACTTTGTTTAATAGTAAAAATATGGGTGTAGAAGAGGGCAGGAGGGAGGCAGGTGGCAGGCAACTTCGCGCCGCCAAGAAGTGGGCGTAGTGTTGCCTACTATGCCTACTTTGTGAAGCGCGAAGTAGGCAACACTACGCCCACTCCGTGGGCGTAGCAAAGTCCTTTGCCCAGGGTTAGTGCAGACACTCTCTGCCTTAAGCGCCAAAGGATTTGGTGTATAAAAAGGGGGACCCAGACCCCAGAACTTTAAATCACTTCTGGGAATCAAGATGACCCTTTGCTGAGAAGAAGAACCAGAGAAGCTGAAGGAGGAGACTAACCTGTGCTGTGTGTTTGGGGGTTGGCCTGCAGTGGTTGCTTCAGTGCCAAAGAAAGGAGAAAAAGGGCTGAGTGGGCTTTCATCATCTTGAACAGAATCTCCAAGGGCTTGAACTGTGCTTGCCTCCTGCTTGAAGTCTAAAGGGATACAAAACTTCACCCCCAGCTCCCTCCTGAATTCCCTTGCTGGGAATTGAAGTGACTGCTGTTGTGCTGGGCCATCTGAGAGACTGCGTGTCGCTGGGAGCTGGAAGCGTGACTCAACGACGAGAAGCATGTCGCAGCCGCAGCAGTTGCCATCACATAACCGAAGCGCTTCGCATCACCGGTGAAGCGTGCCGCCTCCGCAGAGGTTGCCACCGCATCACTGGAGAAGCGTGTCACAGGGCCTTTCACGGCTCCAAAGTTCATTGAGTCATCACACGGCCACCGGGCGTGCACGCATCGCATCCACGTTGTTGAACCGTAACCAAGACGCCATTTTTGTCACATCGCCCCAGAGAGTCATCTCATCGGATCGCAGTAAGAAACCAACGCATCACCTCCCCACACATTAAGGTGGTGAGCAGCAACTCTCCTGCGTAGCAGTAAGGAACTAATGCATCCACTCCCCTGAGTGTAAGGAACGGACACATCACCTTTCCTGTGACCCTTTTGTTTGTTTTGCGTCACACATCCCAGGTACTGTGAGACTAAAGTGTCACATTTACATTCGAAAGTGAACTAAGCTATTTCTACAATTTTAAAGACTTATTTGGATTACAGTATTGAGGATTTTTGTCATTTGGTCTTGTGTTAAGTCTAGTAAAGATTACTTATTTTCCTGAGCCTGTGTGGTGTTGATCTGTAGTGTTTTCACTGTATTACTGTGTGTGTTCACAAATGCTTTACACACTGCCTATGAGATAAGCCTGTCTGCTCGTGCCAAGCTACCAGGGGGGTGAGCAGGGTTTATTTCAGAAGTGTAGCCTCTTACCCTGACTAGAAGCAAGGGTCCCTATTTGGTCAAAGGTACCTACCTCTGTCAACAAGAGACCCCCAATTCTAATAACATGTGATTGAGTTGCCTCTGAAGCATGTGATGCTAGAGCAACTAACTGGCATTGGGTTTCACATAGGGGTTCATCAGTGTTTGGGATGTACTTTTGGGCAGAGTGATTATTTATGCTTCTCGATTTCACGTGGTGATTGCCTTCCACTGAACCATTTGACTATAGCAAAATGTTGGCAGTCAATTGGGAACGTTTTACTTTCATCAGTGCACTCTTGGTGGCCTCGTTTTCACAAATCAGTGCATGGGAGAGCGCTAGCAAGATATGTAGAGAGACTGGGTCCTATAAGAAACTCAAAAAAGCAATGTCATGAATAGAGCTTTGCTGCCGGGTTGGCTTTGATGTGGCCCAAACAGTTGTGTTGTTGAACGTGAGTGATGTGTGCAGTGGTGTTGTGCAATTGGAATTATAGTGTGTATCAGTTTGCAGGTGGGGAAATAGGAAGAAATGGAAGAAATGGGATTTACATTGATGGCGAACAGGAGAGAAGACAAACAGGTTCAGTGAGTCACAATGATAGGTAGAGAAGAGATTAGAAATGCAGGATACTGTTGCTGTTTTTTAAAATAAAGTATTGCTGAACTTGTAAGAATTATGAAGTCTACTCATGAACAATGAAAAGTCCCAAAATGTAAGCAGAGAACATACTTCCTTTCCATCTCCCATTAAAGTTTGGGCTTGATTTTGATTCAAATGCTTTTGCCTGCTGCCATGAGTAATGACTATATTGAGAATAACGAACTGATTGAGCATCTTGCCTGTTGATTTATAACCCTGGTTTCAAGTTGCTCCTCAATCAATGTCATTCAAGAGGAACATTAAATTCAGGTATCTTGCTTCTTTCGGAGATTATTTAACAACATGAAACATATGTTCACTTGGTGAGTTTAAAGGAGCTATTTAGCTGTCAAAGAAATATCAAATGCGGCTCAGCATGCGGTACTGTCACATATATTTACCTGCTGATAATGAACGATTGTAAAGAAAAAACTTTTAAGGGCCGAGGTGCGTGACAGAAAAAAAACATATTTTTCTAAATGCCAATATATTATGATTTATTTTATAACAGGCATGCTTCAACGCACAATTTGGGAGATTTCTATCTGTGACATTTTATCATTAGATTTGAATTGAAGTAATGCAAACGCTTTTGAAAGATTAATGATTTTGTTTGAATAGCAAAAATCAAGTCATGGCATAATAATGTTCTGGCATAGAGTCCTAAATCTGCAAATGTGAAGTATCAGAAGCTTCAATAGTCACGTCTTCCTTCTGTGCCTTAGGAAGAAGCCATGCAGTTACTGCAGAATTGATAAATCTGTCGAGAAGCTGATATTTTAGGCATCTGGCTGCTAATTAAAAAAGCAATGAAACGCCAAAAAAGCACAATCTACATTCGATATGGGATTGCAAAGAACATAAAAGAGGTTGTTTGTACCACACTCAAAGGGGGTAGAGAGTGAGCAAGATGCATTGCATATCCACACAAGCCTCAGCAGTCGATTCTTAGCAGATGGACATTAGATTAGATAATATCCAGTAGCGGCCGGTGTGTCGATAGAGTGGTGAGTTGGGGAAAAAAAGGGAGCCAGGGTGGATGTTCGGATGATGAGAAATTTAAAATTAAACACTTACCTATTGCTCTCCACTGCCGGCACACGCTCACAGAGTCCACTGCGGCCAATCCTAACACTGCTTTCATGCTGCTGAAAGCAACCTCAGAATTGGCCTGAGCGCCAATGATTTGTGTTCAAAGTTGGTCTGGGAGCCTGTGCCTGCTCTCTCTACCTGGCAACGCAGCCCAGGTTGGAGAGAGCTTCAGTGCACATGAAGGTTTGCCCGGCATGAGACAGCCGACCAGATCGTCATACACACTCATTAGCAGTGCAACCACTCCTCCACAAGCCTGCCACCCCCCTGGCTCAGAGAGCAAAAATAAAACAATAATGATTAAAGGTTTGTTATCATTTTATTTAAAAAATGTTTTGGATGCTGGCAAGTGGGGACTGGCCTCCTTCATCATGGCGGAGATGGAGCCACTGATGGTATCTCGCATTTTTCGGGAAAAATTATACTAAAAGAGAAACAAGCACTGGCAAATTCAGATGTTCTGACCTTTTTAGACAATTGGTGAAGTGTGAATGTGTGAAAATCAGAAATGAAATATTTTTGAGTTTGTTTTTGTGTGTGCACATCCAAAAGCAGATGCAGTTAAGAAACAGAGACAGTTTATGGGTGGGAAAGTACTTTCTCTACATTCATTTATGGGTATTTTTCTTGGCTCTATGACATATTGTCAGGCCCAATAATATCAATTTACTAGAATATCACCCAAAAATATTGTAAACAAAATCATTGCCATCCTATATTCAAACATGAAAAACACAATATCAACTTCAAATTATTGGCATGAATAATATCTCAAATACACTGAGATAAATAACAAGATTAATCAAAATAAAACCTTAAAATACTTAAACAATATAGAACACTACCCATCTATCAAAACAATAATATTGAGTATCAAAATATTGTTCATAATTATTAAACAATTAAAACTATAGTTATATATGTAATGAAACTAATATAATAACATGAAAACAACTACTAATTAACACACTACATATTACACATTAATTCAATAAATAGGTAGACACAAAACATTATAACAATTATTCCAAAATTAATCAGAAAGATAACATTGAACCAAGATTTAAAAAATGAAAACAATGACATATATAAAATGAGTACATATTAAAACATAAAACAACTAATAAAGTCAAAACAAACTAACCAAAGCTAACACTTTTCCTTATAAATGACTACTATAAAAGCAAACAAGAATGTGCATTATCATGCAACTAAAATTACAGGACTAGTAAAGAGGCCACACTCTGTTGGGTTTGACACAGAAAAAGACATTCTAACAAAAAGCCTACCCTATAAAGAAAAATGGTTAACTCGAAAATGAATATGGTTATTTCAATTAATATTTCCCTCATGTAGGTAAGAGCAGTGGTGTAAATTCGAAAATACAAAGCAGAAAATACCAGAATCATCTTTCTAAACTACAAGCTCCACATACACAAGTAAGTAAATATAACTTTGCAATAAAAACCCTGAAGCTGTGCAGTTTAAAGTTAAAAGTAGCATAAAAAGAACATTTAAAATAATCAAAACTATTATTCAAACAAATAGTTCTAAAAAGCCTTTTTCAAACAGGCAAAAATGTATCACCTATTCATAACTTGCACAAATCAACGGAGACTTGAACAAACATCTATTCAAAATAAAACAAAATCGAGTCAATAACAATAACATTTAAAAAGTAAAAGCAAACATTGCTTCTCATGAACCTATATGAACTATTTGAAAACATATCATACCAAAAGTGATCGACTACATTACAGAGCAACCTCGAGGGATGCAAACTTTAAAGAACCTATAGCATTTACAAGAAAATCTACATCTAAAACTACCACTGTTCATAAACGAATTCCAAGACATAAATATCCCAGATCACTTACCTACAACACACAATGAGGGACCTTACTTATGTCTGAATGCAGTAATACTAACAGGTGAAAATTATTCTATCTAGCAGAAAACAACCTGCAAAGAGAAACACAAGGTGGAACATGGATGATAGACAACACATATATATCTTACCCTTCAACATCCACACAAATAACACCATTCATGTCTTCAGTGTAAAACTTCTGCCTAACAAAGTGCTAAACTATTAGCTCAAATGTTTGTTAAAAAATCTAATCTCCCCAAATGATTAATATTACATTCAAACAAGCAATATTTAGTTCCGTATTTGAAACATATCCAATACAACTATACAACTCTGTTAATATCCTTTCAACCCTAAAGTTTGGAAAAACCTCCAAAAATGTCCACTAAGGGCTTGATTACAACTTTGTCCCGGGTCCGCCGCACCGCCAAAGCAATGGAGAGACTGCCTGACAGGTTAGGAGTTTCCTCCTGTCTGGCAGGCTTTGTTTTTGATGTTCTAGTCACAGATGCTAATCCAAGTATCAATTAACATGGTGGAATGTATATGTCAGCACCGTGGCATAACATGCCAAAATAAACAATGCAACTGAATTGTGGAACAATGCCTTCCAAAGCACCATAGGCAGAAGCCACCCTGCCCTCCTAGAAATATTAAAAGTTGAGCATATGTACCAAGGACATAGAATGGAACAATTTATTTCCCAACTAAAACCTAAAGTGTTTAAACCAACCAAAAAAATGTATTAAATACTGCAGTACAAGTTACAAACGTATCGTCAACCAAGGTTTACCATACATTGAATCCATAGCAAGAATTCTACTCTAAAAAATCCTAGTAATCCAATTTAATCGAACATAAAACTGTAATAAACAAAAATGTACTATTTTAGTTCATTTATAAATAAAGCTTTCAATATTTATTATATATTTGAATAACATAAAATACCGTCAGACTGAAAAGCATCAACACAAAAATAATTATTGTTAATATTGAAAAAGTCAGCCGATATGAATAAAGGTACATTCATGTATAGAAACGAAATGCCACATTGACCGACTCAGAAATACGTAGTTAGGCAGGGAAATGGATCTCATGCTTTGAGAAGAACACTGCAGGAATAAACCTAGCTATAGGCAATATCAAACATCAAGTACTATTATCAGAGAACAGACTAACACAGTGTTTGCCCGAGCTTGCAACCCAGCAATTATGCTGACAAACTCTGAACATGATAGGGCCACAATCAATTCATACAGGCACCGAATATGGTTGGCCCTGCAGGAGGTATCCCCTGACCACCCTGACATAGGAAGGCTAATGGCAAAGGCTTTGAAGCCAGGGAAGACAATAACTGATTTTATGAATAGGATGAGTGAGTGAACAATGGGTGCAATCCGTGGATAAGATGGGCCCACATGTTGCATTCTTTTACAATATTCTCAAAAAGGGGCTGCCCACTCAGATAAAAAGCGAGTTGAAGAACATGGTTGGGTTTGACACTAAGCCCTGGCAGAAGATAGAAGCCCATATATTGCATTAGCACATAATGAAACAAGAGAAGGATAGAGAAAAACAGGAACAAGCCAAGAGAGACACTGCTAAATTGGTCCAACAGAAATTGAAAAAGACTGCAGTTGAGGGGGCTGCATTGATTGGGAGCGTGTAAGTAGCACCAGTCTTAAAGGGGGGTCCAACACAAAACCCCAGAGGTTTCAACCTTGCTGTACTAGCAGAGGCCAGGGAGATTGGCAGCAACCAGTCTTTAGGGAATGTTACTATTGCCACAGGATGGGTCCCCTGGCAGACAGATTCCAGTCAAAAGCATACCACAAACAGAGATCGATGGGCCAGGGCCAGCCACCACAGAATCTTAATTCACAATCTAAGCCCAGGTAACCCGAATGCACCTTACATTCAGCCACAGGAAGGACAGTCAGCAGCTGCACTACCGCAACATGGACCAGGTAGTTGGGCAAACACACGGCAACAGTAACCGGAGACAGGGAACTTAGACCAACAGGAACCAGGTCCACAGCAGGAAGGGGTAACTGTCTGGGGTGGCAATACCTTCACACAACACAGTCTAAATGTGCAGGAAAATAAAATTCCAGAGTAAAATATCACCCATTCACCCACATTCCAAGAATTAACTGTACCAAAGCCAAATGAAGGACCAAGAAGACACCAATGGGAATACAAACTTTTGCTTGCATCTGGGGATTTAGGGCTGCTATATGTGTTTTGCCTATTGGGTATTCTCATTAAAGTTCACCATTAAGGAAGCCTACAGGAGCCAAGGTCCATCTCTGCTGCTGCTCTCCCAGGGCAGCGTTGGCTAGCCAGGAGAAGGGCAGTCTGATGAGGGGATGGGGTGACTCCTAGGCTGAAAAGTTAAAAAGCAGGCATTCAGGACCCTGCATCCAAAGTCAATGAAAGAGGTTCCAAATACAAAATTGAAAGATACCATTCTCGGGTACTCAGCCTGGGACCCATATTTCTTTCAGGGTGTGAAGTGCCAATAACACCCGCAAAAACTATAAGCCTCCGGACAAATGGAGACCCCGTTTCAGTTCTAAAACAAAGCTGTCCTAAAGTGGTGAGATCCAGGATTCCTGTGCACCTGGTACACAGAAGATCTCACAACCTCACAAGCACACACACATGATTCACTAAATTACCAGATACCTGCATGGTGCAGAGTCGGTCAAGAGGTTAATCAGGTTAGACAGATTTCCCGAAGTCGCAAGGCAGTCCCGGTGCTGACATCATTACCTAGGCAAAGTTTGGCAAGGGTCCTTGGCCATGTCCCCAGGCTCCCCATGTTCCTATGATCCCGGCAATTTTTTCTGTTCTTTCCTTTGGGTTTTTTGAATATCCAAAGTCTGCTCACCATGCCATGCCCCTCCAAAGTAAGTGACAGAAGCACACCCACTCGCTAGAAATCCCTAGCCACAAGCCAGGAACCACAGAGCCAAACATGACTGAGAAGACCTGGTCCGAGGGAGAGGGGGGTGTCTGGTAGAAGGAAGGCCATAAAGTCCATTACAGCTCCAGGTGAGAGTAGAATGCAGAAAGTGATAACTCTTGTATGAGGCCTAGCAATTGATCAACACATCAGGCCTCATATACACCATCTAGAGAAGGCAGTAAGCCTCAACCTCAGACACCACAAGACGGCGGTCTGGGTACATGGGAGCCATGGAATGACTTTTTGACCTCATGATGTGAAATAGCAGGTCACATGTGAGATATAGCGACATGCCCAAAACCCCAAAAAGTAGCCCAAAAAAGCCTCTAAAGAAAGGATGGAATGAAGACATCTGGCACCACAAGGCAGAGGCAGGTTGCACTTCGCATGCTAAGACACAGGTTTTCTGGTGGCATGATGCAACCACCAGTAACACTTACTAGTGACATACTCCTCCCTGAACAGTCCCACACAAATGTAGGTTGAAAGCAACCCTCAGTGATGGCATCCCAAGGAACACATCAGGAGAACAGGATCTGGGGAAATTGGCAATGCCGATAGAACGCGAGATAAAACTAATAGATCCATACCAATGATCTCAAGAACACTCCATAAAACACTTATCCAAGAACCCAGTTAAGTGCGAAGGCTCATAAAATAAAGGAAGTCATCTGATTGCCCATAAGCCACCTTCAAGCTTTACCCATCTAAAAGATACCATCAACTGGGTCACCTTCCCCTGCCCCACAAAAAGAAATGTGTGAATGAAGTGTGGGGAGCTCACCCCTGAGGAAAATACAGGAACCTTGAAGAAACAATCATTAACAACAGCATACATACAATGTTTTTCTTAAATACCATATGAAACAAAGTCTTAACCAACAGGTCTGCAATCACACCTCCAAGTACACCACCTTTTAGCTACCACGTCATCATCCCAATGCAAACCTAGAGAGTGTGAATCAAATCTACAAACTGCACTGTGAACTTTTTGATTGAACTTTGAACAAAAACGAGCCGATACCCAGAAGACCACCGACATCTCTTCTGGATCCACATCAAAGACCTGTAATGCTCAATTTGTTTTTCTATGTACCCTATAGTTTGGCTGCCACACCTATCTACTAACATAGAACTGCATGGCCTAATGGAGACTGTTCAGAAACAATCACAGCGCTTGAGTAGGGATGTCACTTACAATTACACCAACTAAACACTAGCATTCCACATGTAATACAGCTCCCTCTTTCACAACACCGCTTTCAGCACATGACCGCCATGGGCTCTTAGACATCAGCCAGGTCATGTTGGAAAACAGCTAGTACAACGCAAAATTTTCAAAACTAATAGCCTCTCCCTTCAGCTGCTGTGTTGGAAGCTTCGGGGTGATTCTTCACGCGGGGGCTGAGAAAAACGGTGGTCCCAAAACGCGTTTTCTCCATATTGTTTTCCATAGGAAACTTTAGACAAGGTTACAGCCTAAACTGCTGAATAGAATTACACCAAATTTGGCAAAACGTTGGCTTTTGGTTCAGAAAGCATTCCTTTTGTTAAATGGTGTAAATCTGTTCAGTAGTTCCTGAGAAATGAATTTATTTACAGATATTAATATCTGGTGGCCGCAAAGGATCCGCAAACCCTCCAAATCTCGAGCCTGACTCTCATAGGCTGCTAACACTTCAAACAAGGAAATGTTGGCAGCCATCTTGTGACCTGGTTGAACCAAGTAACAAGAAAAGAGGTTAAAAAAAAGAAAAGGGGGCAGGGTAGGAACACCCTGACCCCCTTGGCCTGCTCAACGGGTCCCAGGGCCAATAAAACAAATGTTTTAAAAAAATTTGGCGGGAGTCGCATAGGGTCCGCGAATCCCACCGATTTATTTTTTAAACAAAGCGTGGTCTCCCCTGCTTTGTTTAATTAGGGCCCTGGGTGGGCTGGGTCTGTGGGGAAATATGTTAGTAGATGCAGGGGCACATGGGAGCCCCCACAGCACTGGGGACCGCTACCTCCCTATTGCTTCCTTTTAAATAAAAGGTTTAGGGTTGGCTCCTGCCTGCCTCCATACTGCCACAGGGTTCACTACCTTCCTGGCATTTTATGATTAAGTGCAGGGGGCCATGCGGACCCACCACAGCTCTGGGGACTACCACCTCCCTGGGGTTTCTTTTTAAAATAAAAGGCATGGGGCGCTTCTACCTGCCCCCATGCTGGCCTGGGAACCATCACCTCCCTGGGGCTATTACAACAATAGGAGGTGGGCTGCCCTCCATGGCCCTTAGGACCGCCACCCCCAGGGCCTACTCCAGCAATGTCCTGGGGTGCCCACACCTGGGACATTGCAGGTTACTATGGTATGGCTGGAGCACTACAGGTATTTAAGTATTTGTATGATTCTTCTTATGTATTATGGCACTAGGAAAACGTACAGACTCACACATGAATGCTTTCTGGATTAGGGTAAGATTTACAAGAGTGATATTTGAAGGAATGCTGTTTTAAATTTCGCTACATGCATCATTCAGAGTCGTTGGGGAATAGTGAAGCTACCCAACAAAAATAAGGTTTAAAACATGTTCCGAGAGAGATCCGTGATGAGGCTACTTTGTATGAGTGTGTGGAAATGTATACTTAAAGGACGCTGTAGAAATTGAGGTGTTTGCTTGAAATGGGAAGGGCAGTTTGTTAAATTCAAAGTTCTGTGGGCTCTTGTGACTGAGGTATGTGTTTACTTGTATATATATTCTTTTATGTGTTATGCATCTGAATATGGCAGATTAAAAAGCCGGCAGCTTGTTTTACAGATGTAGAAATCTTCTCAGTGCACCATTCTTTGTCTTTCTGCATGTCTCTTCCTCATTTTGGAGTTTTCTTGCTTTTTCCTGTTCTTTTCTTGCCTATTTTTCAATTTTTCATGTGTCTTTCTGCAATTTTCTTGCTTCTATGTGTGCTTCTCTTGCTTCTTTCTGCATCCCGTCTTGCTTATTTCTGCACCCTTCCCCATCTTTCTGCATGTCTTTTGCCTCTTTCTGTACCTCTTTTGCCTCTTTAAGCACTTCTCTTGCCTCTTTTTGTTTCTTTGTTCCTTCTTTCAGCACTTTTTCTTGGTTGTTTCTTAACTCCTCTTGCTTGTTTGTGTACCCCTCTACCTTCCTTTTGCATCTTTCTTGCCTCTTTCTGCATCTTTCTTGCCCTTTTCAACATTTTTCTTCCAGCACCTCTGTTCGTTCATTTTGAACTTCTCTTCCTTCTTTGTGTGCTTGCGTTGCTTCTTTCTGCACTTCTCTAGCATCTTTCTGCATCTGACTTGTCTCTTTCTGCACTCCTCTTTTGTCTTTCTCAATGTTTCTTGCCTCTTTCTCTGTCTCGCTAGCCTCTTTCAGTATTTATCTTGCTTCCTTCTGCACATGTCTAGCTTCTTCCTGTACTTCTTTTGCCTTTTTCTGCACCCATGTTGCTTCTTTTAACAGCTGCTTTGCCTCTTTGGGCAACTCTGTTGCTTTTTCTGCACTTGTCTTCCTTCTTTCTGCACTTGTCTTGTCTGTTTCTGCTCTCACCCTCTTCATTCAGTACCTCTCCTACCTCTTTATGTACCTCAGTTACCTATTTCTGTACCTCACTCTCTTCCCTCTGCACCCCTCTTGTCTCTTTCTGTACTCCTTTTCCCTCATTCTGCACCTCTCTTGCCTCTTTCAACAACTCTCTTGCCTCTTTTTGCACTTCTCTTGTCTCTTCCTGCACCTCTCTTACCTTTTTATGCACTTCTGTCACCTCTTTCCATGCCTCTGTTGCTTCCTTCTGCCTCTTTCTCCACGTCTCTTGTCTTTCTCAGCATTTGTCTTGCCTCTTTGTCCAAGTATGTTGCTTCTTTCTGCACCTCTCTGGCTTCTTTCTGCATCCGTCTTGCCTGTTTATGCACCCTTCGTCCCTTCTTCTGCACCTTTTTGCCTCTTTCTGCATCTCTCTTGACTTTGTATGCAGTTCTTGTGACTCTTTCCATACCTCTGTTGGTTCTTTCTGCACTTCTGTACCTTCTTTCTGCACTTGTCTTGCTTCTTTTTTTACACTGTTTCTTCCTTCTGTACCTCTGTTGCTTCTTTCTAAATTTCTTTTGCCTTTTTCTGCAATTCACTCTCTTCTTTCTGCACCTTTCTTACCTCTTTCTGCACTTTTCTGCCTCTTTATATACACCACTCTCCGCTTTTTTTACCTCACTTGCCTCTTTCTGCATCTGTCTTCTCTTTTTCTGCACTTCTCTTGTCTCTTTCTGCACATTTGATGTTTCTTTCTCCACTTTTCTCTTCTTTCTTCTTTCTGTACATCACTCTCTTCTTTTTGCACATATTGTGACTCTTTCTGCACCCCTCTTCACTCTTTCTCGACCTCTCTTGCTTTTTCTGCATTTGTCTTGCCTTTTTTTTGCACATTTTGCTTGTTTCTGCACCGTTATTGCTTCTTTTTACACTTTTCTTGTCTCTTTAGGCACCTCTGTTGCTTCTTTCTGCTCTTCATTTACCACTTTTTGCACCTCTCTTGCCTCTTTTATCAGCTACTTAGCTTCTTTGTGTATTTCTCTTGCTTGTTTCTACTTCTCTTTTGCTACCTTTTGGTGTATGCTTGTCATTTGACTTGTACGAGAAGGTACAAGCTTTTGAAGCTAGTATATTCACATGTGTAATATGTGTGAGAATAGATCTACAAATAGACATATCCCTCAGTGACAAGAGCACACAGACCTTTAAACTTGACAGTCTGCAGTTTCCTTTTCAAGGACATACCTACATTAATACAGTCTACTTTGAGTGTACCTTTTCACACACTCATATGTAGTAGCCTTATCACTAATCCCTCTGTCAACAAGTCTTAAATCTCACTTTTCTCTTGCAGGTTCACGATTCTTTAACTTTCTGAATGTTATGCGTTGCAACTTTAAAACAGCAATCCTTCCTGTGTTACTATATTAAGTCTTACCATATTGGTGAAGGCATGTTTGCGTGTGTCTGTAGCTTGTGGTAGTAGCATGATACATAAAAAGAAACATACAAATACTTGAATATCTGAGTTTTACTTCGTATACTATTTAAATTTGTGTAGAAAAAGCAATATATATTCCTTTCTCCTCATAAAACAGAGTATGTAGTTATTGAAAAGTCTACTTGACTTGGCTGTGTAACAGTTATATATGCAAGACATGTCTGTTTTTTTAAGCGACTGATAGAACACAACTGAGAAGATTTGTGTACCTGTATGAGAAGATATCAACTTTATAGGCTAGCATTTCCAAATGCATAACAGATGTGAGGAAACATGTACAAGTGGACACATACTTCAGTTTCGAGAGCACTTACACCTTTAAACTTGAGAAACTGCACTTCCCATTTCAAGCAGATAACTATATTTATATGACCTACTTCAAGAGTACTTTTTCACAGACTCATGCGAAGTAGCCTAATTACTAATACCCCTGGCAATAAGGATTAAAACACCCTTTTATCTTGCACATCACTATTCACTGAGTACTCTGAATGTTAGGTCTAGCCACATTTAAAATAGCAATCCTTCCTCTGTGACTGTTTAAAGGTCTGTGTCTATTCTGACAGGTTTACTAATATGCAAAGTATGATATCCTACATATTTAGTTGTTCCGGAGACATTGCTAATGTAATTCGAAGCAATTGGTTATTTATTATTGTGAATATTAATATATAATTATTTGTAAACTTTATAATTGTGTAACACAGTATTAAAACGTTTCTTTCTTTTTTAGATGGTATAGAGTCAAAATATTGAGTTTTTATTATCGACTAGATACAATAGCGAATAAAAAATTTCGAATAGACATAATATCGACTAGACAGAATATAGACTACCAAAATATCGACTAGAAAAATTTAATATCGAATAGAATGGACATAATATCGAATCAAAAATATAGAATGGACATAATATCGACTAGACAGAATATAGACAACAAAAATATCGAATTTATGGTAAGTTATTATTAATTTAAATTTTTGTGTAATATAATTCTGTAGCGGGTTGTGGGTTTATAGGGGAATAGGGTGGGAAGTAATTTAATTATAATTAATTGAATATGTTACTTTATGTATTGGTATTTATTTAAAATTAATTGTTAATTAATTATTAATTGGTAATTAATTAAAATATAATTGGTAATGAATTTTAATTGATTAATTGATAAATATGTTATATTTAGTCATTTATTTTCTGTAGCGGGTTGTGGGGTTATAGGGGAATAGGGTGGGAAGTAATTTAATTATAATTAATTAAATAAGGTATTTTATTTATTGTTTTTTTTGGAAATAACTTTGAATTAATTATTACTTTGTAAACAATAAAAATATAATTGGTAATTAATTTTAATTGATTAATTGATAAATATGTTAATTTTAGTAATTTATTTTCTGTAGCGGGTTGTGAGTTTATAGGGCAATAGGGTGGGAAGTAATTTAATTATAATTAATTAAATATGTTATTTTATTTATTGGTATTTTCTGGGAAATAACTGTGAATTAATTATTACTTTGTGAATATTTAAAATATAATTGGTAATTAATTTTAATGATTGATAAATATGTTAATTTTAGTAATTTATTTTCTGTTGCGGGATGTGGGTTTATAGGGGAATAGGCTGGGAAGTAATTTATTATAATTAATTAAATGTTATTTTATTTAATGGTATATATTTTGAAATAATTGTTAATTAATTATTAATTGGTAATTAATTAAAATATCATTGGTAATTAATCTTAATTGATTCATTGATACATATGTTACTTTTATTACATTATTTTCTGTAGTGGGTTGTGTGTTTATAGTGGAATAGCTTGGGAAGTAATTTAATTGTAAGTAATTACATTTTTGAAATATTTTTTGTGTCTAATTTTTATTTATTTTTATATTGCAAATTAATGTATTGGTAATTGGTAAATAATTAGTATTAGTAGGTAATTTGTATTATTAGTTAATTTTTATTTGCAATTTTAATTGATTAATTAATATATTTTATAAAATTGTAAAATATTTTAATTATTTTGTAATTGGTATTAATATTTATGTTATTTATATTTATATATGAAGTATTTAATTTCCGTACTATTGCACTCACTGGAGTAGGAATAGTAATTTTTACCCCTACGCAATCCAATGCTTTCCCTACTGGCGCGCTCTCTGGAGTTGGAATAGTAATTTTTACCCCTACGCTATCCAACGCTTTCCCTACTGTTGCACTCACTGGAGTGCGAATAGTAATTTTTACCCCTACGCTATCCAAAACTTTCCCTACTGTTGCACTCTCTGGAGTGGGAATAGTTATTTTTATTCCTTCGCTATCCAATGCTTTCCCTACTGTTGCGCTCTCTGGAGTGGAAATAGTAATTTTTACCCCTACGCTATCCAACGCTTTTCCTACTGTTGCTCTCTCTGGAGTGGTAATAGTAAGTGTTACCCTCTCACTATCCAACGCTTGCCCTACTGTTGCACTCTCTAGAGTTGAAATAGTAGTTTTTACCCCTACGCTATCCAATGCTTTCCCTACTGTTGCACTCACTGGAGTCGATATTTTGGAGTATATTTTTTTGTACTTACCTGTTTGTAGATAGGAAGTCGATATTCTGGCATTCTATATTTTTACCTCGATATTTTGGCAAGTCGATATTTTGACTGTCGATATTCTGTCAGTGATCCTTTTTATATATTTACTTTTTTGGGGGGATAAAAATTAAAGCTGGCAAGAAAATATCAAAAGAGAAGAGAAGAAAAAAGAAGTGCTGCTTAAAGAAAAGTGAAAAGAGGAAATTGTATGAAGCACAAAACGTTAGACAGAATAAGAAGTCTTCTGGTAAGAGAACTAAACAGTTTGTTAAAAGAGTTATACAGAGTGGAAAGCAATTTAAAATGTTGAAAAGAAAAAGAAAACTTCTACAAAAAATCAGAAGTAAAGTAACAAAGGAAATGATAAAAGAAAATAATTTTATGGGAAAACACTGCATATTGAAAGAAGGCTAAAAGAACATAAACACATCAGGAGGAGAATGTTTAGAAGTAGAGTACTACAAAATGTAGTAAATGATCGTAAAAAACGTAAACAAAGAACAGCCCTTATTGGAAGAACCCACAGATTGAAAGTGTAGTAGATAAAGCGTTTGCAATAAAAAGAACATTATTTATATTAACCCATCCCATGCTCGTGACGGAACCGTTCCGTCACGAACCTCGGGTGGGCTGTGCTGGTGACAGAACGGTTCCGTCACGGCCCTCTCACCGCGAATTCTGCACCTGTGCTAACGTTCTCTAGCGCGGGCTGGGCCGTGACAGAACTGTTCCGTCACAAGCACAGGTCACCCGCGTGCCGTGACGGAGCCGGGACTGCCGCGTGGCCCCCCATCCCCTTATAGCCGCCGCAGTGAAGGGGTTAATATTGAAGAGAATGACAACATTGGATAAAACAATGGTGTTTATGAAGGAGAAATACCATGGGGGGTCGAGATATTTGACCAGTGGGGTAAGTCCTATACTTCCATGTCTAATAACTTGGCAATGTTTAGGTCAATGCTGGCTAGGAGTGTACTGAGTTCTTTCACTCTCCCAACAGGGACAAAGCTGACAATTGGGACAAAGGTGAGGCCTTTAGGCACTGATTCATGAATGGGGGCACATTGGTAAGTGCTCGTTAGATTATTCATTTTGTAGATTATATATACAGAGGTCACCATCACTGAAGAGGGTCATTTCGTAATTTTTTCAGATGATCCATAAAGTTCTTGTGACTTCATCCCGCCTCGGAGGAGTAGATTCATGTACTTAAGTTGCAAATCTAAAAAGGTGAGTACTCATAAAGTATGGCTGCTTGCACACTTGTAAATATTTTAGCGCACACCACACTAAAAGGAGTTTCATTTTGATTTTTTCTTTAAAATAGGCTGTCATTAGTCTGCTTTGTCCTAAAAAAGTCTCTATCTGGTGTATCTATAGACACACATTTCTACGGGGTCATAACATCAACATAATAATGACTAATGTCCAGGCGCACTATAGCTAAAAAAACAACAACAAATAATGAGAAAGCTATAGTGGATGACTGGAAAGGGACAGGGAATTTATGCTATTGTTTTGCTTGTGTTTGAATCTGAAGGGTCACATATTGTGGGACATGTTTTGTTTTCTAGCTAAGCTAAAACAAAAATAAAGAAAGTAATTTATTGCAGGTGTGGTACATTCAGAATTGTTGTGTATAATTTAAAATTATTTGTGTAGAAATGGTTTGGTTCTAATAAGCACTCCGAGGTGCTTACCAAATGGAAGCCTGTGTAGGTTTTTATTCCTAAGAAGCTGGGAGATTTAAATGCATATGAGTCTATTCTTATTCAGTATGTACGCCCATTTCAGGGAATAGTTTTTATGGAGCCTAAAACAGGTAAGGTGCCACCAACAGATTTACAAAAAGGTCTAAAAGGAAGAGTTGTGTACTTACCTTTCGTTTTAAGAAAAACATTAAAACTGTTGGTGTTGATAGAGATGAAAATGAGCCAGTACTTATTCTTCAAATAGTCTGGCAAGAGTTTGTAGATGTCAATAAACTTCAAAATGCTACACTATATCTACTTCAAAATAATATTTATTATAAGAATATAAATGTCAGTAAAGAAATTATGTGCTCAGAAGATTAAACAGAAATTTCAAGTTGTCAAATTGAAAAAGTGGACAATCGCAGGACTGAAGAGATTTATGAACATTACACAACACATCCTTTGGGATGTATGACGTTAAAATGCATACTTTTAAAAAGCATACCTTTACAACTCATTTTTTACAACGCAACATCCATTACAATGCATTCCATTACAACGCATGCCATTACAACAAATTTTTAAAAACTACCTTTACAACGCATTCCATTACAACGCATACTACCTTTACAACACATACCATTACAACGCATACCATTACATTGCAAGTATGGTAAGTATTGGATAGTGTAGGGGTAACAAATACTATTCTAACTCCAGGGGGGTGCAACAGTAGGGTAAGTGTTGGATAGTGTAGGGGTAAAAATTAATTTTCTACCTCCAGGGGGTGCAACAGTAGGGTAAGTGTTGGATAGAGGTAGAGGCAAAAATTACTATTCTAACTCCAGGGGGTGCAACAGTAGGGTAAGTGTTGGATAGTGTAAGGGTACTATGCGTTGTGATGGTATGTGTTGTAATGGTATACGTTGTAATGAGTGCATTGTAATGACATGCGTTGTAGTGACATGCGTTGTAATGGTTGCGTTGTAATGGCATGCGATGTAATGGATCTTGTGTTGTAAAAGTTTCGTTGTAATGGTAGTGTGTGTAAAAGTTGCGTTGTAAAGGTTGTTTCCTCATCCTTTGCATTCAAAGAAAATAATAGGAAGCAATATTGAACTATTTCAAATGAAAAAAGCAAATGGAGCTCCCATGAGTGTATGGGAAAAAACTTTAGAAGCTCATTGTTTTCCACAGCTATTCCCCACTGGAGAAGGTGGAAATTTTGACGATATAATGAACAAGCTGTATGGATTCCAGCTTCAGAATATCGATCAACTAGAAAGTACTCTGAAGATCCAAGATTTCGACAGTGTATTCCATATATATTTCATCTTTTGTTTGAAAGAGATGTGTCTGAACTGTCATATTTGTAGTGAACCACATATTAAATATGGGAGTTCATTTTCAACATGTTTCTGCAAAAGAGTTCATAGACAAAGTTCATCAAAGAGATGAACATTTAAGATGTCACATAAATAATTTGATGGTGTAGCAACGTGGTACCAATGAATATTGGTATCATCATCATGGTGAACTTAAGTGTATGTTAAGAAACTAAGGTACACCTACATGGTTTGTAACACTTAGCTGTGCTGAATATGCGTGGGATGATTTACTTCAGTGATAGAATTGAAACGTAGTTTTACTTTTTACTCATGTTTTACTTTATATTATGTTAGCATTTATATGGCTAATACATTATATGTATGTATTGTCTGTATGATATAATGAGTTAATACAGATATCCTGCCATTTAGATTGACATCCGAGCCACTATTTTAGTTAGAGAAGACGCCATGTTCTGATTCAATCAAAACTGCTACTTGCATACTCGAAACTGTATTTTGCTCATTTACGATAAATGGTCCTTGGTAAGTTTTGTGTCTTCAATGCCTATGTTAGCTCATTAGTGCATACCTTTGCGATCAAGGCCTTCCCCACCTGTCTAAAGGGGAGGATAGGACAGACAACCTTGAAATGCATATAGCTTGTACCAGGCTGCTGAATCGATATTTATGTTCTGTACTCCCATTGTATTACAACACCTACCAGTATTTTTCCATGGTAGGCGGGTCTTTGTGGACTCCGCAACATATATAATTTAACTTTATGCTTGTAAAAGTCAATCCCTCGTCAACCATCATAGGAGGACTTCACTGCACTTTATTCTGTGAATAAACAAGTTTGCATGTATTCTCTACTGCATCATCAGATCCTCAGAAGCGCACTATGCACAGTAATGTTTTCCTGGAAACCCACCAAAAATTCTTTGGGAATAATATCGCTTGTTATCATACTGATTCTGTTACAAGTTTATGGACAGCTTATCCCCTATCACTAGTAAATTACACATATGTTTGTTCCCCCCACTTTTGTAGAGGTAAAAGGTGAATGTGGTTTGGGATACCCTGGATCTTGTCTATATAATAGAAAACCAAGAGGTACAGGCTATCCAGGATGTATGCCTGAAATGTATTGTGGTGATATATATTGTAGCAAGAGGAATATCACACTGACAGGATGGAATTACCAAGATCTGACTGTCACTCAAGAGGCAAGAATATATCCTGCATGTTGTCCTGAATTAAATAGTACTGATATTTATTTGCATCCTAACTGTTCTGGAGAAATAGTATACAAAATGACCTGCATTTTGGAAAAAAGGATGACTTTAGTATGAAAGGAATGAGCACTAGATATGCTCCATTGGATTACCAAGGTCAACTCTATGCACAACCCGGTTTCTATTTTTTATCGAATGGCCCATATTATAATATGTACAATGGTATAGTGGACGTAGCTTTGGGAATGGTGTTACCTCTCTGGGTACCTTGCAGGCATAGTAAACCAAATATAAGATGGGTGAAAAGAACAATGACCAAGGAATTCTGCAAAGGAGTGACAGATTTGGAAGTTTATAATTATAGCAATGGAATTACATTTGGATACATCCTTTCTTCAATTATCGCATTTGGTGGTACTGCTAAGGCCAGGGGTGAACGTGCTAGAGAGTATTTTGGGTATAAATTACAGATTTTATCCAATTTGACCGTGGCAGCTTTGCGGGACATCACCACTCAGAAAGCATGCGCATATGCTCTGAACAAACAAGGTATGCTGGTGATTTTATTAATGGTGGAGCATACGCTGTCATTTTGGAGAATGTTAGGGGCATGGAGAGCGGCAATTGGAGTTGGTCCTTGTTTGGTGTTGGTGTTGGATCTTTGAGAAAGTGATATATTTCATTGTTATTCTAATTTGCTGCTGTGTCCTTACACAGTGTCTTCCTTTTTGTTGTTCATATTGTGCCACCCATCTTACCCCCAAAAGAAGTTTGATTCTTGATACCAATACTAAAATAATGCTTCAACAAGAGCTTGACACCCTCATGCAGTTGGATGAGGGAGTTTTGGGATCAGGCACTACCCTTGCCGATTCTATCTCTCTGATGGTACTCGGAATGCTAATGATTAATACCACAACTCCTTTTCAGTGAGCTTTATTATTATATGTAATATTATTTTACCACATTATTGTGTATCCAATAAAGTTTCTCATAGTTTTTAGAATTGTAAAGACCCTTACCAGATAGCATAAATAAAGATGATTTAGCTAATTAATGCTAAAAGAAGGGTCAGATAGAATTGAAACACAGTTTTACTTGTTCCTTGTGTTTTACTATATGTAATGTTAGCATTTATATGGCTAATACATTATATTTACGTATTGTGTGTAAGATATAATGAGGTGATACAGATCTCATGCCAGTTAGGTTGACATCTGTGCCGCCTTTTTAGTTAGAGAAGACGCCATGTTCTGATGCAATTACAACTGTTACTTGCATTCTCGAAACTGTATTTTTCTAATTTACGAGAAATGGTCTTTGGTAAGTTTGTTTCTTCAATGCCTTTGTTAGCTCGTTAGCACATGCCTTTACTTTGATATCAAGGTCTTCTACCACCAATCTCGAGGGGAGGATGGGTCAGACAACCTTGAAATGTCTAGCTGGTACCAGGCAGCACAATCGAGACTTATGTTCTGTACCCCCATTTTATTACAATACCTACCAATGTTTTTCCATGGTAGGTGGGTCTTTGTGGACTCCTCAACATACATAATGTAACTTTATGCTTCTAAAAGTCAGTGCCTTGTAAGCCATCATAGGAGGCTGGTCTGATTGGACTCCACATAAGTGTATTCTGTGAATAAGCTAGTTTGCTTGTAGTTTCTACTGCATCATCAACTCTTCCTTCTTGGAAGGCTAGAGGAGATAGAGACTGACCAGGGTGACCCTAATCAGGTCACTTCCTTCATCAGTACCTTCAAAAAGCAAATTTAAATGTGAAAAACATTGAAGTAAAGACAGCTTGAAAACTCTGTTGTTTGGATCCTGTAAATGTCTGCAGAAATTTTAACCTTAGGCTTCAGGCTATGATGTCATTGATCTGCAATTAAAGTGTTCCACCGCTTGCAGAGATAACTGATTTCTTTTGATGAAAAAATTACCAGGCCAGAGGTGCTCCTCATATACTCCTGTTATTATGGATAAAGAATGCACCAACATTTGAGACAGATAATGATGAAACTGTTTTGTCTTTCATTGAACAATATGTTACATGTGCTATTCCAACCAGAGGACGAGAAAAGAGCTTGAGAGAACAGGTTTTACGCTTTCAAATTCATCAATGTGGAAAATACTGCAGACGCAAATATAAATGTGAAAGAAACTTTTTAGTCATCAGTGAGACATACAATAACTCGGAGATCTCTCAAGAATACTTACAATTGTAAAAAGACAGAATGTTCAAAGTACATTAATGACTACAATCCAGTTATTTTGAAAATATGGAATGCAAACATGGATATTCATTATGTTGCAGATAATGCAATTGCTATAGCTCGCTATGTTACATCATATATTACAAAATCTGAAAAGACAGAGATAAGCAGAGAAGAGTCTTAGCAAGAAATTGAACAGCTACAGCTTGAAAATGCTTTCCCATAAAGATATTGGATCCTATGAATGTTAGGATTGATTGAGCTCAGCCAGTATATATTCAAAGTCAAGAGGAATCATTTTTTAAAGTCTAGGTCTTGCCTACACACTAAATAGAGTAATCCAATCTTTTCAAGAAATCAAACACTTAGCTCAGAATGAACCAGAATGTAGGGATATTGTTAAAACCATTATGTTGGATACATTCTATCCCAAAAGGAGTCCACATCTCGAAAACCTATGTCTGTATGAAATACTTCAACAATACAGCTTTAAAAGAAAAGTTACAGAACATATAAAAGAAGAGAACTATGCAGTAATTGGATGTGATGGATATTTAGCAAAACATACCAAAGGAAATCTAATTAACCACAGAAAACTCAGTTGTGAAAGTCCGGATTACAGAGAATTTTTCCATTTAGCACTTCTGCAACTGTTCAAGCTTTGGCGTAGTGGAACAGAATTACTCAGAGATTTTCATTGCTATGAAGATTCTTTTAGTGCAACTGAAGATAGCCTTCAGTGCACAATTTTCCCAACTTATCTACAGATGTTAAATGATGAGATTGAATAAGAAATTACTATTGCAGCTAGAGAAAGTTCACAAGGCATTTAAAGTTCTGGTCCACTGAGTCAAGATCCACTGGGACAACCGGGTTTTGAACAGGAATCAGCAATAGCCATGAATGAGTGGGAAACTGCAATGCAACAAGCCCAACAGGATATTACTTAGTTGGAAAAGTTAGAAGAACAACTAAATATTGAATAAAAAGAAATATATCTAGAAGCCAAACAACAGGTACAATATGGTTTCCTGCATGAAAAAAAGAATGTCAATGTTTATCATTTAAACCTATTCTATTGTACATCAGTGGTCAAGCTGGAACAGGAAAAAGTTTCTTAATTACATTTTTCACCAGTTAATCACACAAAACTACAGTTTTCCCTGTGCCGTAACTGCCCCAACTAGATTAGCAACACACAATATTAAAAGTATTACTTAACATTGATTACTTATGCTCCCTTTTAAACATGAGATTACATTAAAATAACAGAAGCTCTTTGGAGAATCTTGTTATGAAGTCTCAAGAGTGCTAGAGACAATAAAACCTATCATCATTGATGAGGTGAGCATGGTCTCAAACGTAATGCTTGCCTTTGTACACTTGAGAATGCAACAGGTTTTAAAAACAGATTACGATGTTCTGTTTGGAGGAAAACATTTAATTGTATTGGGAGACTCACTACAACTTATTCCTGTAAATGGACAACCTGTTTTTAAAACTCTATCCCATGATGCCACAAGAAAATCTTTGGGAAGTATTGGGAATGTAAATATTTGATTTCATTTTGAATACAAAGAACTTGTTAGGAATATGTGACAAGCAAGTGATGAATATTATGGAAATATTCTTAAAAACATAATGAATTGGTGTCTTGACAGGTCAAGGAAAAGAAGCTTTAGAAAGTCGACTATGAAGGAACATGTTTACAACTGGAGAAACAGCAGCTAAAGTAAGGTACAATATGCTTGACAGAAATAAGTCTATAGTTTCTCTAATGTCTACATTGCAAGAGGGTTCTAAATTTAATCAACAACTTCTGAAACTGGAAGAGGCAAGATGGCGGCCGCTGATGTGGCTGTGTGAGCTGCCTGCTCCTCCACTCCCTGGTTGGAAAGGGGAAAAAGAAGCTGCCACGGTACTCACCTCACCTTACGATGGTTGCTGACTGATTCCTTATCTTGGAGCTTGTTTGTGTGTTGAAAGGGGGGGTAGCCAAATATGGAGTTTCCTTAGTGTTTTTGGCGCTTTATGGTTTCCCTGCTGCTGCTCTCCGGCATTTGGCATTTGCCGGCTTGGCGCCTTCCTTTTCCCTCATCTGGATTTTGCAGAGTTAGTGCGGCAGGTATCAGGACGGATATGGCGCCGAAACCTCCCCTGAAACCCCCAGGTACTCGGAGCAGAAAAACCAAGCCTCTCGCTCAGTCAGATGTTGTGGAGTCCGAGGATGCTGCTCAAGAGGCGGATGAGTCGGGGGGTCGACTGTAACGGCTAATTCTTCAACCCAACCACACACTGTATCGAAAAAGGTGGGGGAGCGAGTCAACAAGCCCCGTAATATCAACCCGGATATACAAACTGTACCTTCTATGTTCGAAAAATAACTTCGGTTGATTGATGCTAGGGGAGATTCCTCGAGTATTGTAGGACAGGATGAGTCCCCTTTAGAAGCTCTGATCCATACGTTGGAAGAATTGCCATTATCGGATTCTGACTGTAGACCTAAAGAGAAAGAACTGCCCAAAGGCATTCTGGGACCTGGAGTCTGTTCGGTCTTTCAAGCAGCTACTGAGAGTCCTGTTGGTCTGATTGGCTTATCTGAGGCAGTAACATTATCAGCACTGAGTGAAGCTTCATGTTTGGATCCTGCTGGCTCTCAAGAAATCTCAGATACATTTTTTTCCATGTCAGACCACAAGTCCGATGAAAGCATTGACAAACACTGGGCGGATTATCCTGGTGATAGCAGCTTGGATGACGATGAATCAAGAATTAATGAAATTTCTCCAGGATCTGCTATAACTGTCAAAAAACATAAGGTTAGGAAGACGCAGAGTACTAGAAACAAATCTCTCAACCCCGGTGGTGCATCATCCGAAACAGCATCTCAGTCTGGCTTTCTGGAAGACGGGCAGGTACAATATGAGGAACATTCATTGGACCAGGAAGTAACACTAGGAATGATTTATCAAACTATGATGGCACATAGATCGGAAACAAAGAATGAGATTGCTCGCACTCAAGCTACGTGCCGTAAAGTCCGGAATGCAGTGAGACGAGTCACGAACATTTGCACGGATATTTCTTCAAGGGTTTCTGAAGTTGAGAGTAGAATTTCTGTCTTGGAGGATGAAGTGGCTACTACGTAATAAACAGGGGTTCTGCCCAAATTACCCTCCCATACCTGGGCAAGGAGCATCATAAAGATGAAAAAATAGAAAAAGAGGTATTGAGGAATCAATAACGTATAAGCTACTTCAAAACAAGATACAATTTATTATCCTATTTTTTACAGTGATTTCTGTCGTCATTAAATGATATGATTTAATAAGGACAATATAAAGAGTCAAAAGACAAGGAGGTCAACATATATACAATATACAATAAGAAAAATAAACCTATCAATGCAATATATACATTATATATACAACTGTGTGTACCCTAAACAAAAAAGAAAAAAGAGAAAAGCACAATCAATTTTCTGTAAATACCCACTCCTCAATTTGAGTGGAGTATCTCAACCAAGGTAGTCCTTATAGCGCAAAAGTTATTATTTCTCCTAATCAAAAACAAAGTAATGATTACAAAAAGCGCTTGATATTATTTACAAAATATACAGTATGGTAGGACTCCTTAATCAGATGAAGTGGCAGAGCAAAAAATTGAGCTCAGTTCCGTTAAAGCACAACTGGATGATATTGGCTTTAAACCTATTGTGTTAGAAAACCAGTTATATAGAAACAATTTACGTATTTTGGGGGTTCCTGAAAGCTTAGGGGGGCCAGATATGCGTAAATTTATTTGTGAGTTATTTTCCGAAGCATTTCCCGAATTAGTGCTGTGGGTCTGGCCACATGTTATTGAACGGGCACACCGTTTTCCTTTTACAGTGAATAATGCTAAACGAATCGAGGCTGATCGCCCAAGAGCCATATTGGTCAGATTTAATAATTTCTTAGCTAGAGAAGCTGCTTTTGGTCTAGCTAGGTCTGATAAGAAGGGAGTTGCTAAAGGATGTAATTTTTTTATCCGGCCGGACTATTGTCAAGCCACTGTCTCCAAACATTGGCTTTTACGTCAATTAATTGCTGGATTTTGGAAAAGGGGGCAGTGGTATATTTGAAAAATCCAGCTAAGTTAAAAGTCACTGTAAAGGGTCAAACAAAGTTTTCTTTTCTGAAATTGTGGAAAAAGAATATCTGATGACATTATGACACTATGACATTATTGTATTATGATTCAAATGGAGACTGATGTTCCCTCTTTATGATTCAATTTCTCTGGATGTCTTTCTTTGGCTTTGTTTCCGGGACAGATTACTTTTTTGTGCTCCAAGGAAGTGGGGTGAACACCAAAGCTTGGACAAATTAGATTGCATTTGAATTATGTTATTCCCGACCAAAGAAAGGGGTTGGGGGAGGGGGGTGCTCTGTGTTCTCAGGGCACTGATAGTCCTGATACGGGGCTTAGGAGTATGTGTTAAAACTTTGGCAGATAAATGGGGGAGATGGGGGTTGGCAGAACTTAAGATTAATGAAAACAGGTTCACTATCTGTTCACTATATGGCCCTAATATAGATGATGCTGAACTAATGAATTCTATTAATTTAGAGCTTGCCTCATGGGTTCAACCGATAATCCTTTGTGGGGATTTTAATATTCAAAATGACGGTGGGTTTGATATTAGGCAAACCGGGAAGTATTCAGGTAGAATGTATCGGACTTTTAGAGCTCTCCGTGAATTAGTTTTAGGAAACGGGCTTATTGATGTATGGAATACCATTTGTTCAAGTGAACCTGAGTATAGTTTCTTCTCTGCCCCACATCAAAAATTTGTTTGTCTGGATTATTTTTTTATTTCTCAATATTTTTTAGAGAAAGCTAATATTGAAATTTACCCAAATTAATATCAGATCATAACCCACTAATACTTGAAATACAACTGCCTTCTGAAGTAGGGAGCAGAAAAATGAACTGGTCATTCCAAAGAAATCTATTATTTGAAGACTACTATTTGCAACATATGACCATTATCATTAAGGAGTTTTTTTAAACATAATAATGATACTCCTACTGTCCAAATAGTCGGGGATACTTTCAAACAATAGTTGGGGGAAACTCTTAATTTCTCGAACTTTCAACGTAAAGCCAGACGGAGCAAGTTTAGCGAGGAATCGGATATGGAAATGAAGGCAGAGGTGAAGCTAGCCGAAAGTATTAAACTAGGTCAGGGCATCGAGGGAGCCCAACTAGACTTGACTATTAAACAGAACACAGTGTATTCTCATGTAGCCGAGCAGATAGCACAGAAGCACAGACAATTTAAGACAGTATGTTACAAACTTAGTGAACAAACAGGTAGAGTACTAGCTCAAAGACTCAGACAGAAGGCAGCATCTAATGACATTTTAAAAATGTGCGATTTAAATGGGGCTATGCAGCAATCAAAAACAGATGTGTTAAAAGCATTTCGTGATTTCTATCAACTATTGTATGTTGAGTCTCATGACAGTACGGATGTAGGAAGGAATGACCTTCTATATCTTGAAAATATTGATTGTGTTGGACTGCTTGAAGCACAGAAAACGTTATTAGCCACCCCCATTTCATGGGAAGAAATCGAATCAGCTATTTTAGGTTTGACTCTTGGGAAGGCCATGGGACCTGGCAATATACCCCTCGAATTTTATTGCACCTTTCGTGGATTGCTAAAATCTGAGTTACTGAAAGTGTTTCACAATGCTTTTCTAGGCTATCCTCCTGAATCAGGGTCCTTCGCTACTATAGTTATTTTTTTTTAAAAAGGAAAGGAGGCTACAGAGTTAGGGTCATATAGACCCATCTCACATATTACTGCTGACAGTAAGATTGTTTCTAAAATCGTAGCTAATAGGCTGAACGAATTAATGTCCACCCTGGTTTCAATAAGACAGCACAGATTTATTTCAAATAGGGATACGACGGATCATGTGGAGAGGGGTATTTCACTTTTGGACTGGGCGCAGGCTACAGGATCTCTGGTCGTGGTGGCCCTGTTGGATGCTGAAAAAGCATTCAACAGGGTCTCTTGGAGGTTTCTGTGGTCAGTTTTTATGTGAAAGGGATTTCCCAGAGAATATATTAATGCAATACAGGCATTATATAGTAACCCCAGGGCTACAATCCAAATAGCTGGTGATGCTTTCAATGATTTTGCAATAACAACGGGGAAGAGGCAAGGTTGTCCTTGCTCCTCCTTGTTATTTGCATTGTATATTGAACCTTATTTGAATAAACTGGAAAATGAAGCCGCAATAAGCCCGGTTAGGATTCATCAGATCGATTACAAGGTGTTTGCATATGCAGACGATATCGCTATTACTACTGTTGATATTAAACGATCTCTACCC
This sequence comes from Lissotriton vulgaris, assembly GCF_964263255.1. NCBI lineage: Eukaryota > Metazoa > Chordata > Amphibia > Caudata > Salamandridae > Lissotriton > Lissotriton vulgaris. The sequence goes on from NC_141691.1 coordinate 475,367,718, forward strand.
AAAATTGTTGCATTAGCTCATGAGTTTAGGGGGTATTCAGGATACAAATTAAATATCTCTAAAACGCAGCTTATTCATTCTGAGGAGGGTCGCCCAAACAATATGGTTTTTGCTTCAGATGCCCGGTACCTTGGTATTACAATCAGTGCCAAAATAGATGATATAGTACGCCTCAATAAAGATCCTGTATTAAATTCTGCTAATAGAACTTTGGAGAGGCTGAACAATTTACACTTTTCATTATATGGCCGCACTAACATATTAAAGATGCTAATTTTTCCAAAATTTCGTTATCTATTTCGTACAATACCTTTGTTATTCCCATCGGCTTTTTTCTGCAAGATAGAGAGAATATCTTCTTGGGTTCTATGGAGTTACCGACGATCTAGAAGAGCTCTGAAGTGGGGTTCCCTCCCCAGAATGAAGGGTGGCTGGGGGATCCCGAATTTTCGGTTGTATTATTGGGCTACCTTACTGAGACATATGGGTATTTTAATTTTTCATGATGCTAGGCTGAGAGAATCGGTTAGTCCATCAATTTATGAAATGCTATTAGGGATGGAGGCCAGGCAATGTTTAGTAAGAATAATTGAGCCTAGTTACTACAAAAAAAACAAATTTAAAATCATGATAGCTGTCTTTGAAATATAGAAACAATTGTTTTGATTTAAATTATTATACGCCCCTGACAAATATTCCAATTTTACCAGAGATTTGTACGGACCAAGTGATGAAAAAATGGCATTATGAAGGTGTTCATTTGCTAGGAGATCTCTATCAAGGGGATCAGGTTGCTACTTCCTCTTTTCTACAGCATAAATGTATTCTTTCAAGAACTGATTTTTTTAAATATCTCCAATTACGAAGCTTTTCGGATTCCAAGGGATTGCTAGATCATCCTCTGATGAATAAGGTTGATGTACTTGAAGTCAGCAGACAGGAAAAGAAAATTGGCTTGGTGTATCAGACAATGATAAATAGATTGCAAGATGATCTATCTTTATTTGAAAACAAATGGCAAAGAAAATTGGAAGTAGATAAAATAGATATGTTTAGAGCATTAGAATTGTCAATTAAAACTTTATGTAATGGCTCATTAAAAAGCCAACATTTTATGTCCATTTTTGATTTATATTACACACCTGCCAAATTGGCGAAATTGAAATCAGGCAATGGTGATAGGTGTAGCCGATGTGGTCATATGGCCGCTGACTCTATTCATATGTTTTTTAATTGCCATAGGCTGTTTCAATTTATTAGGGATTTTCAATTTATTTTAACTACGAGCTTGGGGGTACATGTACAAATGTCTGCAGAACTTGTAATTTTGGGAATTCAGACACAGAAAATTGGAATTAGGTCAGTTGCAGCGGAAGGATTTTTATTTATCTGTATGGAAATATATCGATCTTGTATTACTTCTCGATGGCTTGACCCTGATCCTCTGGTTTTTAATCACTAGCAGATGAAATTACTATCTATATATCAACTAGAGATTGCTGTTTATAAACTAAAGGGGATAAAAAAGAAAACAATTGGCCGAAATGTATGGGCTCCTATTTCAAAATGGATTTGATTTTTTTGCTGCTTGTTACTGATTGATTATTTTAAGAGCCAGCAATATTATGTTTTGTTTCTTTATGTTATTGCATATAATGATTGCTCACTTGGTTTATGTATCATGGAGTTTTACTTTTTCTTCATTTCTTTGTGTATAACTGTCTGCTGATAAAAAAAACTTCTGATACTGGAAAAACAAGAAATTGTGGAAATTAAAGCTATTGACAAAATTGAACACCAGGGAGTAGCAATTGTTTTTACAGAGAAATAACAGGCAAAATTGGATTCTTTGGAAAAGTCTGTTTCTAAAACTGCAGGATTAGAAAAGACTTCACATGTATGTAAAAACTGTTGAGTAATGTTGGCCGTAATTTGAATGTTAAAGAAGGATTAGTTAATGGAGCAATGGGAAAAGTTGTTAATTTTTAACTTTTCAAAATTGACATGGAATATAGTTTTTGATTATACGATTGGTTTTGTGTTGTACGTTTTTTGCTTGTAAAAGACTTTTATGTTCTTAGACAACAGTTTCCTCTGTCTCTAGCACATGCAGTTACTATCCAGAAATCTCAAGGTTTGAGTATAGACAGAGTTTTTGTAAATCTTGGAAGTACAGTATTCAATGAGGGAATGGCATACGTTGCATTTTCTTGAGAAAGAACATTGCCTGGTTTGTATTTGATAGATTTTGATGAGAAAAAGGCTGGCGCTGATGCAAACTGTGTAAGAGAGTACAATCATTTAAGAAAAGTTTATGCTCCTCATTTAGGTGTATATCCAATATATGAGAAACGTGTACTGTGTCCAAAATGAAAATATGTCAAATAGTCAACTCAGGTTCAAAAAAGGAAAACAATTGAAGGGAATCTTCGAGGAGTAAAGAAAAAGAAAATGGAAACTGTTGATGACATTGTAGGATACCAGTTGGAAAACAGTTCAGGTATCAACTGCTATGCTAATGTGATTCTGAATGTTGTGTTTCATCTACCAGATTTTCATCATGAAATCATGGAAAATCATGAAAAAAGATTCTATTATTTACTACATCATGTATTTCAACAGTTGGTAACTGATGAAGTAAAATGCATCTTTTAGATGCATGTACTGGTTCATTGACATTTACTCTCAATGTGCAAAAAGATGCACAAGAATTTCTAATGCTTATGCTAGGAGTATTAATAACATCAATCAATCAATCAATCAGTGGGTTTATAAAGCACGCTACTCACCCATGAGGGTCTCAATGCGCTGCATGAAGAATACAATTTGAAATTGTATTTAGACTAAGTGACAGATGGGATCAAAAGTGGAAAGAGTTTTATTTACTTCTAGCACTAAAATACATACAGAACGATTCCTATACTTGACACTACCAGACTGCAAATCAGTATCTTTTAACGAGTTGATAAAAACAGCCAATAAGGATATGAGATGCTCACATTGTAGATCAGAAATGTTGTCTACATTACATATAGAAATATTTGGAATATATCTAATTTTAATGCTACAACTTTGTAGAGCACATGGAAGAAAATTGGAAATAAATTACAATTTTTAATGCAAGTCAAATATCTATTTCAGGAAGAACTTTAACAGCAGTGGCTACTATTTTCTATGATGGACTCACCAAAACAGCTGGACACAATACTATGTATTTAAAGTGTTATAAAGGATGAACGCATTGCAATGATGCCAAATTGGAATTCAAAGCTAGATTGCCTTATCAATTAACAAATTCATATTTGTTATTTTTGCAGCCAAAGTTTTGAGTACATCATTAGGCATATTGGGAAGTTGTCATCAGAAAGTAGACAGCACTGCAAACTATTAGTATTTATAATTAGTGTTTTGGTTAATATTTGAGCTGATTGATATTACATTTGAAAAATTGCATTTAAAAGTAAATATTTTACACATTTGTTGTCTATATTGTACCAGATGTAAATAGAGTCTCCATTTTGGCAAATGTATTCGAGATAAATAATAGGGTTTATGTAGATGAAGGAAGTAATTAACAAATGGTAGATAGGAAAATGCAGAGCTACACATATTGATGATGATGTTTTATGCCGATTTGGGGTTGTTTTCTACAATCAATTTGAGTGTGTTCCCCGCTGTTCAATTATGATACTACTTTGATATCCCTGTGTATTGTGAAATTAAGTAAAATCTGAGAACAGCAAAAAAGGGAAACTGAAACTGTTACGTAATTCTGCATTTGTGTTGTGTTCTTAAAAATATAATGTTATCATTTCTGTACTATAATATCATTAAAAACCAGTTGTATCTATTTTTTTATTCATAGTAGGTACTGTTGAAGTTTGAAAACAATTGTAATGCTGTTTAGGATAATACGACTCTAAAAAAGTTCTACTGAGTAATGTATCTAAATTACTTGAAAAGTAAGACAACATAATATAATATGCATGATAACCTTGAAAAATGTTTAAAGCTTAATTATATGTTATTTTTTTCTAATATAAATAAAGTTCATCCTTTACACTATTTGAAAAGTATCATCATATTTCTGAAGAGTGGTGTCATACTTACTTTTTTACAAAAGTGCTTACACCAATAAAAGTGCTTTAATTGCAAGTTATTTACTCCTCACTATATAGGACAGGTATGTATTGAACTCCCTATCCAAGGACTTCTCAGATGCATACATAGAAAAGATATGCACTAATGGAATTACCCAGGAACTACCCATCCATTTATTGATTCAAACAGATGCAATGAATGCACTCATACAATCAGAACTGTTTATACTATCAAGAAGAATCAAATGGGGGGCAGTGCCAAATAACAAGTTTGAGGAATGGAAAAAAATATGGGCTGGCTGTCAGCAAAGTGAAAACAACAGGGGCGCCATAGACGAATGGGATCAGTCTGCCCGCAAATTAGCTTCACTGCTCCAAGAAGGCACAAGAAGCGGGACCCCTCTGTTTCCATCACACACTTTTGGATGCGTCCCTGCAATTAAAGAGAGTGCCAAACATTTAAATGCCAAACATAGGGCCTACCAGAAAACTGGTTCACCATCTGCCAAAAGTCTACTTAAAGAAGCCGCAAAAATCCACTCAAAGGAGGTCTGGCCCGCGAAATGCGATTGCATTGAGGCGAAATGGCTGATGATCTTCGACTTACTGAGACCCTGTAAGTTCCAAGAGTTCTGGCGTTACCTAAACACTCTACCCCAAGGAGACAACCACAGAGAAAACTCACTTGACGCTGGCACCTGGACCGCTCATGTGAAAATATTGTACAAAGAGGATGGAAGCATAACTTTGCTGAATAAAGATCTTAACGAGGGTGGAGAACTAGACACCATTGCCCATACCTCAAACATTTTGGAGGACCAAGCACCTCCAGGAAAAACTTTAGTTCAAACAACCTTAAAAAAGATCAGACACAATGGGGCACCGGGACTCAACGGCCTGCCTGGCTCCCTCTTCAGGGCCGACACAGATTTTTGGACGGACAACTTGACCAAGATATATGCTGAATGTCGGTTCTTGTGGGACGTTCCAGATTCCTGGAGAGGGTCACTATTGCGCCCAATACACAAGAAAGGGCCAAAATCTAACCCACAAAACTATCGCATGATTGCCTTGCTCGACATTGAAGGCAAGGCCTATGCAAGCACCCTTCTTGTGGAACTTTCACACTGGGTCAGTACTGAAGGCCTCCTGCCCTTTTTTCAAACAGGGTTTAGACCTGGAGCATCAACTGTGGACAATATAACAGTGCTCTCATATCTAGCTCAAAAATCCGTGACACGACAAAGCTTGCCGCTTTTTGCTTGTTTCATTGACTACTCTGCAGCCTTTGATGGCGTAGACCGTTCCATCCTCTGGCAGAAGTTGGCACGCTGGAACCTCGAGCCATCTTTACTCAAAGCCATTCGCTCATTATACTCAAGAACCTGGGTAAGAATCAAACTTTCGAGCATATCTGCTACAGGGAAAATCATCACGGATCGCGCCCTAAAGCACGGGGGCATTTTAGATCCCATGCTTTTTAATCTATTCACGGCAGACATGGGTCAAGCCCTAATTAGAGCCACATTAGCAACGCCTAGGATTGGGCACACTAAGATTCAACTAATGTAAGGTACTCCTAGACTGTACTAAAATAGGCTTAGAAAAAGCACTTACGGCCATGGCAAATTATCATGCGAAAAATAAACTGGTTGCCAACCCATCCAAATCAAAAACAAAAATCTTTGGGCAATACCCTAAGAAAAAACTGGTAAAATGGAGGCTAGGTCAGCTGACACTGGATTGCACACAACACTACAACTACTTGGGAGTTTGGTTCAGTTAATCAGGTGGCCCAGGAGTCCATCTCGACAAAATGCGTACGAAAGGGAAAAGCATCACTTACGCCCTATTCAAGCTATATGCCACTCGATACAGCCCCACAACAATGGCTATCCAAAGAGTCTTGAAGGCGAAACTAATACCATCACTTAATTACGCGCAACAGGCAATTCCAGGGAAACTAGCGAAAGACCTAGAAAACATCCACTGCTTAGCCTACAAAAAGTTATTCCACCTACCCGCATGCACAAGGAAAAATCTAATGCGGTTAGAATTTAACCTGAACCAACAAAAGCTGGAAGAGATGGCCTCTCTGAGAAAATACTACTATCTTACCATGGTGGTACCAGAGAATACAATGAAGTCTATTATAAAAAATATCAAACCCAGCAATCCCTGGTCAGCCACCCTTTCCGCCGCCAAAGACGTTCTGAAACTTGCAATAGAAAACTGGGACCCCAAGATAATCGAGTATACTGCTATCAAAAGTACAATAAAAAAACAAGTCCGCCTTTACTCCTGCACCTCAGACTTGGAATCATTGGAATCAAAAGGCTTCCATGAGTCCCAAAGCCTCCCACATACAGAATAGAACCCCAAACTTCATCTCACGCAGGCGGTTGGGAGACAAGCTCTACACAGGATTGTAGCATTTAGATTACATCCTCTCCCCCTTAAAGAATTATACCCCTCCGGTCGACAAAAATGGCGATCATGGAGTGTTGGCTCTGCAAAAACAAACGTGAGACCTTGGCCCATATCCTATTTTGCTGCCCGGCCTTGCGCCTAGATCGCAGTCTTTTACATTTCTACAACGGAGGACTAGTACTGTAAAGGAGGCTGTTCATCAACTGTACACATTAGACACAGTGAAACATATGGCTATGTTTGGTAAATTTGTACAACAGACTCGTATCAAGCTGATTGTCCCTCCCAGCTAAGCAATTGGGAAAGTACCTGCACTGAGCTTCTATACCATCTGGAACTAACGGCCTAGCTCAATGAGAGCATGCACAACTGTTGGCCGTGCTCAAAAAAGCTTTCTTAGACTTAATGACCATTGAATTTTAGATTTTAGATTTTATTCAAAAAGTTTATGGTTTTAAATCGTTTAACTTTTAGAAATGAAATGTTCTTTTTCTAGTTTGTTGTTTTATTGTAATGGTTTTGAGTAACCACACAAATTAATTTATTCATTCATTCACTCATACAATCAGAATGAGACTACCTATACACTCATGTATTACTATTTAGACAGTCATGGAATCAGCCAGAGAGTGCTGTTGCACTCAGCTATTCATCTAGCCACTAGCCATGTACTCATCTATTTACTCATCCACTGCCCATGCACTCATCCAATCAGCCAGGCAGTACCCCTGCACTCATGCAATCACTCAGGCACAATGCATGCACTCATCCAATGACTCAGGCACTGCCTTTGCTCTGATCCTTTCACTCATGCACTACGCATGCACTCATCCAAGCACCCAGGCATTACTCTCGTAGTCATGACGTCACTCAGGTTCTACACATACAGTCAGCCAATCACCCAGGCAGTACCCCTGCACTCAAGCAATCACCCACACAATACCCATGCACTCATGCAGTCACTCAGGCACTACTCTTGCACTCAACCATTCACTCAGGCACTGTTCATGCACTCATCCTTTCTCTTAGGCACTACCCATGACTCATCCAGTGGCCCAGGTATTACTCTTTCACTGATCATTTCATGCAGGCACTACCTATGCACCCATCCAATCACCAAACCACTACACATACACTTATACAATCCCCAGGCACTACAGATGCACTCATGCAATCACCCAGATACTATTATTGTACTCAACCATTCACTCAGGCATTACCCATGCACTCATACATTCTCTCAGGCATACCTCATGCACTAATGGAATAACCAAGGTAGTATCCTTGCACTTAGCCTATCAGTCAAGCACTATCCATGCACTCCTCTGATCACCCACGCAGTACTTATACACTCCTGCAATCACTCAGGCGCTTTTTTTGTACTCAACCATTCACACAGGCATTAGCCATGCACTCGTCCATTCTCTCAGGCATTCATCCAATGACCCAAGCACTACCCTTGCACTTGTCCTTTCACTCATGCACTACCCATGCAGTCATCTATGCCCCCAGGCAATCAGCCAGGCAGTACCCCTGCACTCATGCAATCAATCAGGCACTATTCTTGTACTAATTTATTCTCTCAGGCACAACCCATGCACTCATTAATTCATTCCTGCATTACCCAAGCACTCATCCAATGACCCAGGCACTACTTTTGCACTCATGCAACCACCCAGACACTGCTCATGCACTCATGCAATCACTTAGGCACTATTCTTGCAGTCTATCATTCACTCAGGAACTACCTGTGCACTCATCCATACTCTCAGGCACTAACCATACACTCATGCAGTGACCCAGACATTACTCGTGCACTCATCCTTTCACTCAGGCACTGCCTATGCACTGATTTAAGCACCCAACTATTACTATTTGGCTCATGAAGTCATACAGACACTACCCATGCTCTTATCCATTCTCTCAGGTACAACCCATGCACCTATTTAGTGACCCAAACATTACTCATGCACTCACTCTTTCACTCAGGCACTACCCATGCACTCAGCCAGGCATTACTGCTCCACTAATCCTTTCACTCAGGCAGTACCCATACACCGATGTTAGCACCCAGGTATTACCCTTGCATTCATCAAGTCACTCAGGCACTACCCATGCTCTCATCCAATCACCCAGGCAGTACCACTGCACTCAAGCAATTACCCTAGCACTATCCATGTACTCATGCAATCACTCAGGCACTATTCTTGTACTCAACCATTCACTCAGGCACTACCCATGCAATCACCCAGGCACTATTCTTGCATGCAACCATTCACACAGGCATTTCACATGCACTCATCCATTCTCTCAGGCACTATGCATGCACTCATCCAATGACTCAGGCACTGCCTTTGCTCTGATCCTTTCACTCATGCACTACGCATGCCCTCATCCAAGCACCCAGGCATTACTCTCGTAGTCATGACGTCACTCAGGTTCTACACATACAGTCAGCCAATCACCCAGGCAGTACCCCTGCACTCAAGCAATCACCCACACAATACCCATGCACTCATGCAGTCACTCAGGCACTACTCTTGCACTCAACCATTCACTCAGGCACTGTTCATGCACTCATCCTTTCCCTTAGGCACTACCCATGACTCATCCAATGGCCCAGGTATTACTCTTTCACTCATCATCTCATGCAGGCACTACCTATGCACTCATCCAATCACCCAGGCACTACACATACACGTATACAATCCCCCAGGCACTACAGATGCACTCATGCAATCACCCAAATACTATTATTGTACTCAATCATTCACTCAGGCATTACACATGCACTCATACATTCTCTCAGGCACAACTCATGCACTAATGGAATAACCAAGGTAGTATCCTTGCACTTAGCCTTTCAGTCAAGCACTATCCATGCACTCCTCTGATCACCCAGGCAGTACTTATTCACTCATGCAATCACTCAGGCACTATTTTTGTACTCAACTATTCACACAGGCATTAGCCATGCACTCATCCATTCTCTCAGGCATTCATCCAATGACCCAGGCACTACCCTTGCACTTATCCTTTCACTCATGCACTACCCATGCAGTCATCTATACACCCAGGCATTACGATTGCATTCATTAAGTCACTCAAGTGCTTCACATGCAGCCATCCAATACCCAAGCAGTACCCCTACACTCATGCAAGGATCACTGAAAGAATATCGACGGACAGAATATCGACCTACAGAAATATCCACGCTGGAATATCGAAGGCAAGTTTTTCGACACCCTATCTACAACACTGTAAGTACAAAAATATCGAGAGAAAAAAAAATATTGATGTAAAAAATATCGTAATTAAAAAATATTGGGTTTTTTCAGTAAAAAAAAGTAAAATGAAGGAAGCAATACTTATAAATAAAATAAACACATTTAAACATATGTAATAATGTTTAAAATTAATAAATAATACATATTTCATAATAAACGTTTAATTAAAAATATACATACAATATATAATGTATACTTAATAATAATTTTTAATAATTATTTTAATTACTTATAAATTATTGAAAAATACTATGAATTACAAATACATCTACACACATAAAATAAAACATAAATAAAAATAAATAGTTATATTTAATAAATTAACAAAATTAAATATACTTTCAATATTTTTAAAGTTAACTAAATACAACATTATCTAAAAAATTCAAAAAATATTAAATACATAAATAAATAAACCTACTATTTTAAGTCCAAAAAACGACAGTAATGAAAACATTGGATAGCGTACAACATAAAATTACTATTCCCACTCCAGAAAATTCAACAGTAGGGAAAGCGTTAAATAGCAAAGGGGTAAAATTTACTATTCCCACTCTAGAGAGTGCAACAGTAGGAAAAGCGCTGGATAGCGTAGGGGCAAAAATTACTATTCCCACTCCAATGAGAGCAACAGTAGGGAAAGCGTTGGATAGCGTAGGGGTAAAACTGACTATTCCCACTCCAGAGAGTGCAACAGAAGGGAAAGCGTTGGATAGCGTAGGGGTAAAAATGACTATTCCCACTCCATAGAGTGCAACAGTAGGGAAAGCATTGGATAGAGTAGGGGCAAAAATTACTATTCCCACTCCAGTGAGAGCAACAGAAGGGAAAGCGTTGGATAGCGTAGGGTTAAAAATGACTATTCTCTCTTAAGGGTTAAATTGGTGCTGTTGTCTCCGGGGCTTTCTTTCAGCTCCGGAAAATAAAAAAGATTTCCCAATTCCTTACCCACTCAGCCCTGATCCAGGTGGTCATTGCTTTGGTTATGTCCAGATTGGACTTCTCTAATAGCATCTACCTGGGACTTCTGCTTGGCCAACTTAAGAGACTACAACTAGTTCAAAACCAAGCGGCCAGACTGATCCTCAAGCAGCCAAAGTGGCAATCTATCACCCCTGGCCTGGAACAACTGCACTGGCTCCCGGTGGCGCAGAGGGTCATGTTTAAGACGGCCTGCATGATTTTCAAAGCTCTTCAACACACTGGCCCTAAGTTTATTGAAGGCTTGGTACTCAGGTACACCCCCTCACTTAATCTCCGCTCTGCAAAGAAGTATCTCTTAATTGTTCCTTCCTTTAACAAAAGACGTTCAGGCGGCTGCTGCTTTGACTTTTTAGCCGCCAGCCTTTGGAATACGCTTCCTCTGCCCCTCAGACAGAGCCCTGACATTCTCACTTTTAGACATCACTTTAAAACTTGGCTTTTTAGACAGGCCTTCAAATAATGTTTATTCCTAATTTGGCTGTCTATTTTTCCTTTCTTAGTTATGTTCGCCTACCTCAGCGCCATGAAGCCCAAGGGCGTACGTGCGCTTTATAAATATTATTTAACATAACATAACATAACCCTCTTCAACGTATACATGAGTCCCCTCGGATCCATCGCGCGCCAACACAACCTCAACATTATCTCCTACGCAGACGACACCCAGCTGATCCTCTCCCTTACCAAAGACCCAAACACCGCCAAAACAAACCTTCACGAAGGGATGAAAGAAGTAGCCGAGTGGATGAAGAACAGCCGTTTAAAACTGAACTCGGACAAAATGGAAGTCCTCATTTTAGGATCATCCCCCTCCGCTTGGGACGACTCATGGTGGCCACCGGCCCTGGGAACCGCACCCATACCAACGGACCACGCACGTAACCTGGGCTTCATCCTGGACTCCTCCCTCTCGATGACCAGACAAGTCAACGCCGTCTCATCATCATGCTTCAACATCCTACGCATGCTCCAAAAAATCTTCCGTTGGATCCCCACCGAAAACAAGAAAAACGGATTACGGAAACACCCTTTACGCCGAAACCACAGCCAAACTACAGAAAAAACTTCAACGCATCCAAAACGCCTCAGCCAGACTCATACTAGACATCCCTCGCCAAGATCACATTTCCGGTCACCTGAAAGACTCCCACTGGCTCCCCATCAATAAGAGAATAACGTTCCGTCTCCTCACTCACGCAAACAAAGCCTTCTCCGACCTAGGACCCGAATGCCTCAACACGCGCCTGTCTTTTTATACCCCTACCCGACAACTACGGTCATCTAATCAAGCCCTCGCCGCAATTCCACGCATCCATAGATCCATCATAGGGGGTAGATCCTTCTCCTTCCTAGCGGCCAAGACTTGGAATTCTCTCCCCACCCACCTCCGCATTACACAGAACCACCTCTCCTTCAGAAAGCAACTCAAAACTTGGATATTTGATAAGTAGAGTACCCCCCCTCCCTCAAGCACCTTGAGACCCTCTGGGTGAGTAGTGCGCTATACAAATTTTTGAACTTGAACTTGAACTAGCTCCTGTCTTCCAATTCCTTATTATATATCCCATACCGTTTATAATTTTGTTGCCCTAAACTCTTCTAGCATTGTATTCCATTCTAAAGAAATAGGTTTTTTGCGTAGTCCTCTACGTGCTTCCCTCTTTAGTTCAGCACTCTCTGCTTTCCCCCATCTCACCACCTCATTGTACCATTCCTCGATCAGTGGTGGTGCTCTCGCTTTTCCAGCATTGGGTTATCGTATGTTTAGCTGGAATCAGTGCCATATTGACAAATCGACTTGTGGGATTTCCACTTTTATTTTTAATACCTATAGAAATTTGTCTTAGTGATACTATTCCTAGTGGTGTATTGATGCCAATTAATGGAATGTTAGGGGCATATGGAGTATGTCTCTTTGTATAGCAGTGCTCCTTTCAGCAATGGAGGTGTGAATGGTGGAATCTTGCTTTTCGGTAGCAGGAGCGTGTGCAGCATGCCCCTTTCCCATTCACCCCGGGACATTTCTATTTCCTGTATATTGAGTCCTGCAATCCAGTATGCCAACCACTATAATTGACTTTCAAAACAATATGCTTTAAAATCCGGAGCTCCCAGTCCCCCCATGTTTGGTGGTTAGCTGTACTATAGACAATCCTATTCACTGCCGACCTATGCCCCAAATCAGTTCTATCAACAATGTATCTAGTGTCTTGAACACCTGCATTGGAATCATAAGCGGTAAGTTTATAAAATAATAAAGTAGCTGTGGGAGCATCACCATTTTGGCAATGGTTACCGTACCAGCTACCGATAAGGGAAGGGATGTCCAGAATTTTATTTGAGTTCTGAGTGAATTTATCGCACAAGTTATATTACCATATAATATAGGCTGTCTATAAATATTGATGCCAAGGTATTTGAAAGTAGTTGGCGCTATCTGGAAGGACCATTGACCAAATTGTATTGGGACATGTATTTCCTGCTCTGAAAATGAGAATGTATAGGATTTGGCTTCATTTATTGAAAGCCCTGATAATGATTGGAAAGTTTTAAATATTGCAGGAAGTGGCATTTGGCTACTTCTAAGGTTTTGGAAATATAGTATTATGTCATCTGCATAAGCTGAAATATTTTGTGTGTCGTTTCCAGACCTAATGCCTTGTTGTTCTGCTACTGTACGGGCTTTTGCAAGTAATGGCTCAAGAGCTATTATAAATATTATGGGGGAGAGTGGGCAGCCCTGTCTTGTGCTCTGTGCCACAGCATATTGTTGTGAAATGTATTGGCCTGTGCGAGCTCTTGCAGTAGGGTTAGTGTACAGGAGAACAATTCATTTGTAAAAGCATCAGGAATTTCAAATTTCTGTATAGTTCGGAACATGTAGTTCCATTATAAAGAATCAAAAGCTTGGTGTAAGTCCAGTGAGATGCAGCCCTGAGTGTTAGTATGAAATTTTGACCGTGACATAAGGTGGTGTAATCTACGAATGTTGTGAGCTGTATTCCTGCCTGGTACAAAACCACACTGGTCTGTGTATCAAACGCGGTATGGGTGTTGAATTCTGTTACCTAATAGTTTACCTAAAATATGGTAATCAGTATTCACTAAAGATAGGGGTCTGTAACCTGACATATCTTTACTATCTCTGCCAGGTTTGGGCAAGGATACCACTAATGCCTGGAGTGTAGTTTGGAGTAGGGAGCCTGTTTACAGTGACGACTGATAGATCTTTTGTAAAATGCGGTACCAATAATGTCATATATGTTGAATAAAACTCAACCGGTAGCCCATCTGACCCCGGGGTTTTGTTTCTAGGCAAAGCCTTCATGGCTGCTCTGATCTCCGTTTCTGTTACTGGATTGTCTAATTACTTCAGATGTTCTGCTATTAACTGTGCTCCTGTCTATAATTGGAATTGTAGCAGTATTTGCAGTATTCAACAGGAATCAATTGACATAATGCAACATGTTTTAGGACAATACGCACAGAAAAGTGTTAAACAGAAGATTAGGTTTTTACAAGGACTACATCCATGTAATGTAAGACAATATACTAAGACGCACGGACATTCTATGGCTTGTCTTTCAGGAAAAGTGTGTTAAAGGACTTTTCATCACTTAAGAACGTTAGCAGTACACCACTCAGGAATGCAAAAGTTTATAGGGAAAGTGTATTATGTAAAGACTCCTGCATTATGTTTATGAAAACAGCTCTTTTACACGGTTGTTTATCAGATGTAGAAAAAATGTGTAATGAAATTGAATTTCGTTTTTTTGGTTCAGCAGTGTGTAGAAACTGAGAGCTTGACAACTGCAGATGTTGAAGAACATGGGAAAGAGATTAGCATTGATCAGTTTGAAGAAGAAATTAGAAAGTTTAGGACAGTTTAGGACAGTTTGTTCTGAAAAACCAAACTATGTTTGTATTTGTTGTCGATGTACTCATTATAAAAGTCAAACTAGGAATGTTAATTTGTATTTAAAAAGTGAAAAGGAGAAAAATGACAGGTGGCAGCAATTTGAAGCTTACTTGTTGGTAGAAGGTCGATTTGAGTTGGGTACTGCTCAACATATTTGTAAATATTGCTACAACAAATTATAAGAGAACAAAATGCCAGTTAGAGGAGTACATAACAAATTCAAAATTAGTACCGGTTCCGGAGGAACTGGCAGATTTGCATACATATGAGTCAGTTCTTATTCAATCTTTTCACCCATTTCAAGCTATAATTCTCTTGGAGCCTAAAACAGGTAAACTGCCACCAACAGACTCAAAAAGAGATCTGAAAGGAATAGTTGTGTACTTACCTTTAGATTTTAGAAAAAATATTGAAACTGTCGGTGGAGAGAGAGAAAAATGAGCCACTAGGTATTCTAGTAAACCGTGTACCGACAGCTGGCTACGTTACACCTCTTGCAAAACAATATTTATTATAGAAGTGTAAATGTTGATGAACAGGTAATAAGTTTAGAAGGTGAATCAGAAATTTCAAGTGGTCAAATAGAGAAAGTGGACAAGTCGAGGAGTGAAGAGATTTCTGAACATTACACAATATGTCCTCTACATTCAAAAGAAGTAATAGGAAACAGCATTGAGTTATTTCAAATGGAAAAAAAGCACAGGAAACGTCAGTGATTGTATGGGAGAAAAGCTTAGAAGCTCATTGTTTTCCACAACTGTTCCCCACTGGAGAAGGTGGACGATTTGGTGAGCGACCTGTACGGATTCCAGCTTCAGAATATCACTCAACAAGATTATACCCTGCAGATCCTAGATTTCGACAGTGCATTCCGTATATATTCACCTTTTGTTTGAAAGTGATTTGTCTTCTCTTTCGTATGCAGTAAACCACATATTTAAAACGGGAATTTATCAATCACTTGTTTCAGCCAAAGAATTCATGGACAACGAAGAGATGAAAATTTAGAAGCACAGTTAATTAATTTGATGGCATGTCAACGTTGAGCCAATGAGTATTGGTATTGTCGTCATGGTGAACTTAAGTGTATGTTAAGAAACTTGGGAACACCAACATGGTTTTTACTGTGCACAGTATGCATGGGAAGATTTACTTGAATATCTACGAGAAGCAAATTCCAATATAAAAAAATATTGAAATGAAGACACCTGGAGAACTGTGTTCATTGGATCCTGTAAATGGTTGCTGGTATTTTAATCATAGGCTTCAAGATATGATGTCTTTTATCTGCAATAAAGATAACTGTCCTCTTGGAGAAGTTATTGATTTCTTTTGGCAAAAGGAGTATCAAGCGAGAGGTGCTCCACATATACACATGCTATAATGGATAAGGAATGCTCCAAAATTTGGAACGGTTACTGATGAAACAGTATTGCCTTTCATCAAACAGTATGTTTCCTGTGAGATTCCAAGAGACGGAGGAGAAAAAAGCTTGTGAAAACAACTTTTACATTTCCAAAATCACAGTTGTTGAAAGTACTGTTGACCATAATACAAGTCTAAAGGAGTATTTTATACCAAGTGTCGGTTTGGATTCCCACATCCAGTAATTTCTAAAGCAAGAATAAATTCTTTTATTTCTGCTGTAAGGCATACAATAACTCAGAAACCTCGGATGAATAAGTACAACTATAAAAGAACAGAACAGTTAAAGTATATTAATGACTGGAATACAGTTATTTTGAAAATGTGGAATGCAAACATGGACATTCAATATGTTGCAGATAACTCAATTGTCGTTGCATGCTATGTTACATCATATATAACAAAATCAGAAAAGACAGAGATGAAAGAAATATGGGAAGAAATTTCACAAGAGAAGAGCCTTAGCAAAATATTGTACAGCTTTAGCTTGAAAATGCTTTCACACAGAGAAATTGGACCTATGAATGGTCGGATCGCTTGTGCTCTTCCAATTTACATTCAAAGTCACAAGGACTCATTTGGGTAAGTTTAGGTCTTGCCTGCACACGAAATAGAGTTTTGAAAATATTAGAGGAAATTGAATACTTAGCAGTGAATCAGCCAAAAAGTACAGAAATTCTTAAAACTAATATGTTGGATACATACTATCCCAAAAGGAGTCCACATCTGGAAGAGCTATGTCTGAATGAAATACTTCAACATTACATCTTTAAAAGAAATGTTACACAGAAACAAAAATGAGGAAAATATGCGGTAATTGGATGTGGCGGTAGTTTAGTAAAACATGCCAAAGGAAATCTCATTAACCACAGAAAACTCAGTTGCGAAACTCCAGATAAGAGAGAATTTTTCTATTTAGCACTTATGCAACTGTTCAAGCCATGGCGTAGCGAAACTGAATTACTTGGACATTTCGCCTGCTATGAAGATTATTTTAATGCATGTAAAGATAGCATTGCATGTACAATTTTCCCTACATATCTACAAATGTTAAATGATGACATTGAAGAAGAAACGACTATTAAAGCTGAAATAGCTAACAACAGTTCTAAAGACAGTTAAAGTTCTGGTCCAGCTAGTCAAGATCCACTGGGACAACCAATAATCAAGAATGAAGCAGCAATAGCCATGTATGAAGAAGAAATTACAATGCAACAAGCACAATAGGAGAATGCTACATTGGAAAACTTAGAAGAACAACTGAATATTGAACAGAAAGAAATATATGTACAAGTAACAGAACAGATACAACATGGTTTGTTTGACCAGTTATCTACAAAATAACTACAGATTCACACTTATCTTGTGATGTAACAGCTTCGACTGGATTTACAGTGCACAATATTAAAGGAATTACCTTACATAGATTACTTATGTTACCAGTTGAACATGATAATAAATTAGAATATCAGAAGTTTTCTGGAGATGCTGCTTAAAAGTGTCAAGAGTGTTGAAGAAATTAGTTCTAATCATTGATGAGGTGAGCATGGTCTCAAACTTAATGCTTGCCTTTGTACATTTGAGAATGCAACAGTTTTTAAAACTGATTACGATGTTCTGTTTGAAGGAAAACATGTAATTGTATTTGGAGATCTACAACAACTACAGTTTACTACTGAAAACAGAGCAGCTGAAGTAATGTATAAGAAGATTGGAGAAAAGAAGTCTATAGTTTGCCTAACGCCTACACTGCAAGAGTGTTGCACATCTAATCAAGAGTTTCTGAAATTGTAAAAACAAGAAATAGTTCACTTTGAAGCTATTGATAAAATAGAGCATCAGGAAGTGACCATTCTTCTTTCAGAGAAACTAAAGACTAAATTGGACTCATTGGAAAAGTCTGCATCTAAAACTGTTGGCATCGAAAAAACATTAGATGTATGTATAAAGTGTCAGGTAATTTTGCCGCGTAATTTTAATTTAGAATGTCTTTTAGTAAATGGAGCAATGGGGAAAGTTGTTGATATTGTAAAATATCAGAACACAGATGAAATAGAATTCTTGAAAATAAAATGTGATCAGATTACAGAGGTAAGGCAGATTGGGTGTTCGCTGTATACATTTTCAGTTTGTAAAAGACTTGTATGTTCGCAGAAAACAGTTTCCTTTGTCTTTAGCATATGCAATAACTATTCATAAATCCCAAGCTTTAAGTGTAGACAGTACTTTGGTAAATATTGGCAGTACTGTGTTGGAAGAGGGAAAGCATGTGTTGCATTATCTCAAGTTAGAACATTGTCTGGTTTGTATTTGATTGATTTTGATGACAACAAGATCAGGGCTGATGTAAATTGTGTAAGAGAATGTAATCATTTAGGAAGACTTTGGGCCATATGTAAGAACGTCTTTGTGATCGCAAACACTGCGATTCGCAGAATCCAGGGTGTATGCGATCGCAAAAGAGAGTGTACTGATGTAGGTAAGCATTGTGGGTCGTAAAAATGAGAATCGCAAATTTAGCGATTAGCAATTTTGAGTGACAAGGGGGCATATGTAGGTAAAAAGGTTTTTCGATTCTGAAAATGTGATTTTCTGAAAATCGCATTTTCCGAATCGCAAATCACGATGTAGGTAAATAATCGCAAAAAATAGCAGAATATCATAGCGATTACTCAAATAGCGATTCTTTAATAACGAAATCGCTAATAAGGAATTACTATTTCGGAAAACAGCAATTCAGGTGCAGAATGATGACATCACAACCAGGAAGTGTGACTGCCCATGCTGCACCTGATTGCCAGTAGCTGTGTCAGAGTCAGAAGCTGCCTGAGAGACTGTGAGTAGGGAGGGTGATTTTTACTCAGCAGTTGCAGGAAGGAGAAATGGAGAAGCATCCAGAAGAAGCCCCAAGAAAAAGAAAACATCAATTTAGTGAGAGTGAGCTTGAAGTGCTCACAGAGGCAGTAGAAAGGCAACATAACCTCCTCTTTGGGAAGAACTCACTCCGTGTTCCAGAGGCAAGAAAAAGGAGAATCTGGAATGAGATTCAGGAGAAAGTGAACGAGATTGGAGTAACCCACCACACAGTTGAAGACCTCCGCAAGCAGTGGTACGACATGCGAGGAAGGTCAAAGGAGAGGGTGGCCACCAGATTGGCAGAGGCTGAACTGACTAGAGGTGAGACCTCAGCTGCACCAGAACCTACACCCCTGGAGGAGTTGGTGGAGGGTACACCTATGCCTGAAACTGTGGCTGGCGTGGCTGACCTGGACAGCTCCAAAAATACAGACACCACACAAGGTGAGATGCATGCCAATATCCCCAAAACATACCCAGCCCACTTACAGCCCCAAACGCCCAGCCTGAGTACAACTCCAGTACATGTCCACAAGCACACCCAGAATTGCATTATGGGAAATGTATTTCCATGTACTGATACCTGGCCCTGTGAAACATAGCAAGGGGACATGGGGATGAATCATCCTTGGAATGTGTAAAACAGACAAGTAGTAGTTATCTGATGAGTTATTTGCAAACTTTAATGCATAACAAAATTTAAACATGACACACAACTAATGTGTGCATTTAATTTTACATCACTACCGACAACACAGGAAACAGTGGGTGAAGGGGTGGAGACACCAGCAAATGTGGACGTGGCAGGGCAGGAGGAGTAGGGCGCAACAAGACACACATACCCTGCACCAGGCAAATGGCACAACATTGTCTCACCACTGCCACTGACGGATGCAGAGTCCACAGATGCAGATGAGGAGGCACAGCCAGTCCCAAGGCAACAAGAAAGGGAGCACACACCACAGTCCACTGTCCAAACATCAAATGGCAGGGGTTCAAGATGCAGGGCACGGGTCACCACCAGCAATTCACCATCCGAAAGAGACACGGTGTTCTCTGGCCTTGAGGGCAGCATGTTAAAAGCACAGCGCCTGCAGGGTAAATGCATAAGATCAATCTAGCACCAACTTGAAGCACATAACCCTAACATGGCTGAGTTGCGGCTGTGTGTCAATTCTATGACAGGTGCATTGGAAGGACTGTGTACGGAGATCAGGAGAGACAGGCTGGCCAGGCACAGGGAGAAACACTGCCTACACACCCGGATGGACCTCTACACTAAAAGCTGTGAAACGCCAGTCCACCGCCACATCCCTGCTAGCCAGGAGATGTGTGAGCATGCAGCATCAAATGGCACACTGCTGCCAGGATGTGGGTAGGGGCCTGGTGCAGGTCACACATGCGGTGGACCAAATGCATGCTTTAGCCACAGGTGGCATAGGGACACTGGGCAGCTTGGATACAGACGAACAGTCAAGCAGGAGCAGCCTAACTCCACCACTTCCTGCAGAGAGACGCCGGAGTGGGCAACAGGGGAGAGCAGGGGAAGACTCCAGTGAGGCATGTGTGCAGCCTGAACGAGGAGCAACAGGGCGTGCACATAGGAGGTGCAGTCTGTAGTATCAACTGCTATGATAATGGTATTCTGAATGTTGTATTTTACCTACAAGAACTTAATCATGATATTATGGGAAATCAGGAAAAAACAATTATGTTCTGCACTTTATAATGTATTTCAAAAATTGACAACCGACAGAAGTAAAATCCATACTGCTTGTGGTATTCACCAACTCTTGGATATACGTAATGGTAATTTGACCTTCAGTCTTAATGTACAACAAGATGCACAAGAATTTCTGATGGTTATGCTTGAAGTATTAGAAGATGAAGGAATACAGATTGAAAACTTATTTGGACTATGTTATAAATGGGATCATCAATGTGAACAGTGTTCATTAACTTCAAGCACTGTAGTCAACACAGAATGATTCATATACTTAACAATACCTGACTGCAAACCTGTAGCTTTTAACAAACTAGTGAACAGCTAGTCTGCTGTATTTCATTCATGAATGTCCCTAGTGCTGGTTCATGAACTTGATTTATGCTTCACATTAACGGAAGTAACTTTGTGCAGATCCTTTGCTCACTCAGGCTCTTCCTATTCGGGATCTCTGCAGGAGTCGACAAAACCACAGAGGTGTAAGCAGACTGGAAGTGGTACGTAATTAAGTCCTTGTGTATGATTTCCTGTGTGGGAGGCTCCTAGAGAGAGAGCTTCACATAAATAAATATAAAATAAATAAATAAAAGGGGGTTTGTAAAGCGCATGGTGACGCCATCCCGGCGTGTCCCCGCGCTGTGGAGAAAGGTCAGGGCCAAGTGTAGGAGATTTATAAAGAGAACAGGTGGGTTTTCAGACGTTTTCTGAAAATAGTCTCTGTATCCGCTAGTCTGATGCTCATGGGGAGCGAGTTCCATTCTTTGGCAGCCACTACACGAAAAGATCGACCACCCATTCTGGCTTTCTTGATGCGGGGAATTTTAAGCAGTCCAGTTCCCCCAGAACGAAGAGTTCTGTTAGGCTCATAGGGATTAGCCAGATCGGTCATGTAGGGGGGAGCTTTGTGCGAGACGATCCTGTATCACATGAGAAGTGCTTTAAATAGGACTCTCTTTTTTATGGGTAACCAATGCAGAGTGGCTAGGGCAGGTTTAGAGGCTGCTCTTTTAGGGAGTCTAAGGACTAGGCGTGCTGCCGTGTTTTGGAGTACTTGGAGTCTCCTGATGTTTTTTTGCGTTGTTCCGAGGAGAAGCACATTGCCATAGTCTATTCTCGAGGTCACTAGAGCTTGGATCATAGTGCGCCTGGCTTCAAGAGGGAGGAGGTCAAGGGTGCGGTTAAGGGTCTTCATAATCCCGAAGCATTTCCCTACCATTTTGTGTCCAATATATCACAAAGGAAGGGGCCCCCTGAGTAGGATATGAGGCAGATCAGCAGGGTAAATAATCAGAATAAGCGAAGAAGAAGATAGATCTGCCTCGTTTTTAATCAATAATAGGCTCTTCAAGAGTCCAGTTTTTTCAATAGTCACCCATTTAGCGCTCACCAAAGTATCAGTGCCACATTAGATTCAGACAAGAACACATTCAAATTTATAAAAAAAATATATCATTTTTATTTACTTCATGTTTTAGAGTGCATATAGACATATTCATTTATTCAAACATTTCAATATAACAAGATAAAAAACACCCCATCAACAACCAGTCTTCCTGCATTCAAACTCAAACACATTCATCAATCACTAACAAACATTCTCATACATAATTCATTCATTCAACTCAGACAGGAATTAAGGAATAATGCTCTGAGAACATCCTGAACATGTCCTCTCAGCCATAGGCCGGAGATCGGTGATTAAAGGTTTGAATAAATGAATATGCCTACCATTTTGTGCACATGGCTGTCATAAGAGAGTCCGGGATCAACCCAGATCCCCAGGTTCTTGGCTGCTTTGCAGGGAGTGGGTAACGGCCCCAAACATGATGGCCACCATTCCTTGGTCCAGCTCGTATCCCTGCCTCCAATTACTAGAACCTCCGTTTTTGACCCATTTAGCTTCAAGCAGTGTTGGGTCATCCATCCTGCAAGAGCCTGCATGCAAGTTTTAAAGTTGTTCGCAGCAATGGAGGGGGCTTGGGACAGGGAGATGAGAAGTTGTGTATCGTCGGCATATGAAACTAATTCAATGGCGAACGATTGAACCACTTCAGCCAGAGGGGCCATGTAAAGATTGAATAGGGTGGGGCTCAGGGCAGAGCCCTGAGGTACCCCCTGTTCTAGGGCTATGCTATCAGAGAGGTGCATGCCTCTCTGGACCTGGAAGCAACGGTTGGTAAGAAATGCTTTCAACCAGCCCAGTGCTTCCTTGGTGACCCCGGCTTTGTTCAGACACTGCAGCAAGATGGAATGTGCTACAGTGTCGAACGCGGCACTAAGGTCAAGCATAATCAGTGCCATGGTCTGGCCCTCATCAGCGCCTGCCCGTAGGGTTTCAGTCGCTCTCAGAAGGGCGGTCTCAGTGGAGTATCCTGACCTAAACCCTGATTGAGAACTGTGGAAGGAATTATTGGACTCTAGGTGGGCCATGAGTTGACTGTTTGCTATTTTTTCGGCCACCTTCGCCAGATAAGGCAGCAGCGAGATGGGCCGCAAGTTTTCTAAGATGTCCTAACTTACGTTTGTTTTTTTCTTTATCGGAGGTACAATGGCTTTCTTCCACTCCGCAGGGAGGGTGGCCGTGGCAAAGGACAGTTGGAGAATATGTCTGAAGTATGGTTCTAAGACTTTAAGGCTGGCTGCTAGTATCTTGGGAGGGGCAGGATCCCGAGGGGAGCCTGATTTGATGCTTTTACAGATACTTGTTAATATTTAGTGGAAGGGACTGAAAAGCAATTTAGGCATGTCTCAGCATGAGTGATCTCCAAGTTCTCTATAAAGTCAGAGCCTGAGGGCAGATCATTAGAGAAGTTTGCGTAGATGTTGGTAATTTTACCGGCAAAGTATTTAGCAATCTCATTGCATGTTTCAACAGAGTCGTTCTGGGATATGTTATCATTAGTTACCACAGAAATTTCTTTAAAAAATTTAAAAAGCTCTTTTGAAGAGTTCTCAGCCTCTCCAATACGAGTCTTATAATGAAGTGCTTTGGCGGAACGAATAAGTTTGTTATAGTTCATTTGCGCTTTTTTATAATCGTTTTTAGCAGTTGGGCAAAAATTGGTACGCCATTCGCGTTCCAGTTTTTTGCAGGCAGATTTGGCAGTCTGAAGTTCTGATGTAAACCACGGGGAGGGTTTTCTCATCTTCTTGTTAGTTACCGACTTACGAACGGGAGCGGTACTGTCTAAGGCAGTTAGGATACAGTTCTTTAAACATGTATAAGCAGAGTCGCAATCGGACCCTTCTGGAGGTCCTGTTGCTTCAAGTTTGTCGATAAAAGTATCTAAGCCAAAGTTTTTCCACTTTCGACATCGGTAGATCTGCGTGCTATCTTTCCTAATTTCAGACTCAGACACCCATATCTGTAAAGGTATAACAAAGTGGTCAGACCAGGGGACAGGTATTGGAGGAAGCACTTCCACTCCACTCCAATTACCAAATACGGGGTCGAGCAGGTGACCTTGTCTGTGAGTAGGGTCCTGGTTTTTAAGAACTAGCTGCAGGGAGAGTAATTCTGCTTTTATGAAAGAGGCATCTTTATCAAGGACATCGTCAAAATGAATGTTCATGTCGCCAAGCACTAAGAGTCTAGATTTCCTCAGGGCGAGGTGTGCTGTAGCCTCTACTAAGCTAGCCGTAAAATCAAACAGTCTGCCTGGGGGTCTGTATATAAGAATGCCTGATAGGGAGTGTTGAGGCCCCAGTAGGATGGTGAAGGAAGCGGCTTCACAGTGGTCAATTGTAAGGGGAGACATGGAGCATTCCAGCGGAGCTCTCACAGCGATAGCTATCCCTCCGCCCCTACAGTCCTGTTTGTCAAGTCTGGAGAGGGAATAGCCAGGAGGCAGCGCCTCTATAATGTCTGGGTCCGACTGGTCACCAAGCCAGGTTTCGGTTAATAGCAAAATATCGAGTGCTTCATCCTCGAGAAGGTGATAAATTTGGATGCAGTGTTTACTGAGGGATCTGCAGTTTAGTAGCGCAGCTTTTATCTGGCATTTAGGGGGTACTTTTATAGAACCAGTTTCTGGAGAAAAAGGGCACATAGGACAATTGTGTATTAATGGAGCCTCCATAGAGTGTAAACATGGTAGAGTTATATCGGGACGAAGTTTCAACAGGGATTGTTTATCATACCGTATATGTAGGGGCTTTGGTTGACCAGGGTGTGTGGCCCCGCGCCCCGTCCGGCCGCAGACGGGCGCAGACGGGCTGGACTTTGGCTCGACATAATCCGTGTGGTGGCCAAGGGTGGCGTAGTTGTCCCATTATGTGCATGCTAGACTGCAGGGTATGAGCAGCTGGCAGACTTCTTTTGTTTAGGCCACCACTGAACCATTGTTTTTCAAAAAAGTACGCTCCCACCCCAGGTTCACTTTATGGGGTTCCCTTGTTCTCCTAAAAACACCTAATGCGCAGTGGCTACACTGCAAGGGTATCACTTACTGAGTGGTTTTCGAAAATATAATAAACTAGGAACTAACTGTATCCCGTTCCTAGATAATGTCTATAAATATAGGCACAACATATACTGAAGAATATATTGCTAGTAAACTCACAGGCCCATCCCTGTTCCAGGGACCTATATCTAACTCTAGGGCTCCTACGGATGTTGCCACTGAGAAACTTGCTGAACTAGAACGTCTCAGAAAAAAGCATATACGCACTGAGCTACATGCCCGTATGCTCACAGACTACCTAAGAGCAGAGGTTATTCCATTAGGCCTCCAGGTACGCAATGTCCCAGCAATCTTCATTCAGGACCCCAAATTCAAAATAGGTTTTTCCCATATAGGCACAACGTGCTCACGCCATTGGATGGTGCTTGGCATTGACACTGCCCTGGAACACAGTAAGAAGGAACTTGAAGAGATAGCAGCATTAGAACAAGCTATCCGTGACTTGGACAGCTTGGCTGACACCAAGTCTGCTCTAGAGAAAATTGACCGCACTATAAAGGACTTTGAAAGTTTTGAGCATCACAAAAAAACTACAAAAGTTACAAAAGATATTAACCAAAACAGTAAAGAAAAGAAATACCCATACCTCCGGGAAGATTTTTTCACTGCAGGCCCACAGGACCAACAAAGATACCCTCCGGGCTCTTGGGGCTGATTCAAAAACAGAGCACCAGTTACCTTTTCAGAGTCCTCAGCTGAATCTGAAGGGTCTGAAGGAACAGAAGGCCCTAGTACTTCCTCTAATACGAACCCTAATTTTTTAGGCAGAGGCCAGTCCAGGAACAAAGATCCCCCACGAGGGAGAGGGAGAGGGAGAGGACGCTCCAGACCCAGGTACAACTTTCCCCCGGGAGAACGCCAGACCAGGAACAGGCACTACCAATGGGGCTACCAGTACTAAATACTGTAGCTATACCTATGGGACCATTAGCACTTGACACTTTGGCCCACATGCATCAAGCATTTTTGGAGTCGCAAACGGTGCGATTCCTTAAAATCGTCCGTTTGCGACTCCAAAAATGCTTTTTCAGATGCATCATTATTTTTTAATGAAATTCGCTGATTTTGCGACTTTCCAGAATGCGATTGCATTTAAGGAATCAAAAATTTGCGATTCCTTAAATGCAATGCATCATTCTGAAATCAAATTGCGAGAACAAGGTTTGGAAGTGCAAATTACCACGAGGTTGAACCTCGTGGTAAATTGCGAAAAATGTTTAAAATGTACTAATTTACATTTTAAACAATGTCATGTTACAGACACACATGTCCTTAGGACATGTGTGTGTGAAACATCCATTTAAAAATACATTTCAGGGGTGCAGGGGGGGGTCCTTTGGACCCCCCCCTGCACCCATGAAATTTTCTAAGTGCCACTCGCAATTTCCATTAATTCCTATGGGCCTTTTGGCCCATAGGAATCAATGGGAATAGCGAATTCGCAATTTTGAAGTCACATAATATTTGCGATTCGGTAAAAATTGCGATTTTTACCGAATCGGAAATATTTTGCACTTTCTATGATGCATCCCGTTTTGCGAATCCATATTTGCGATTCGGTAAAATTCGCAAATCTGGAAACGCAAAACGGGAGTTTGATGCATGTGGCAGTTTGTCAGTACCAAATATGGAGACAATTCCAATATTCAACCTATCCCAACACCAATTAAGTTCCACGGACATAACACTTCTAAGTAGAGGCCTATCTTTTGTGATTGCTGAAAAACCTAACTGGTTTAACATCCAATCAGAAATGATGCAGTTTTTCAGAAAGGTGAGGTTAAAAACCTTCTTTAAAGACCGTGATGGACCGAATAAGAATGATACCACAGGCCTACGTCCTCCCTCTATATTCAAACCCACAAGCGCATCTATGCCCCCAGAAGTGCTCACTTTTGAACACTTAGTACTGCGGGACTTGGGTAAACTTAAAGAAGATTATAAATTTACCCCGTATAACATCAGCAGAGAGGAGAAAAATAGCCTGTCGAACCTAAAACAAAACAGTGACATTATCATAAAACCTTGTGATAAGGGAGGCGGGATCGCCATCCAAGATCGCATTACCTATGAGAATTAAATTATACGCCAGATCAGCAACAGAGACCACTTTGAACAACTAAGGGGAAATCCTGTCAAAAGCATAAGTGATACAATTCTCACTATCAACCAAGAAGCACTAAACCAGGGCTTTATCAGTAAGAATGAATTCCATTTTTTGAATAACAAAGATCCCCGTACCCCGGTACTCTACACACTCCCAAAAGTGCATAAGAACGCACAACAGCCACCCGGAAGACCAATACTTTCAGGGTGTGGCTCTGTTGTAGAACCACTGGGCAAGTATATTGACTTCTTCATTAGAGACTTAGTCCAGGACACTGCCACCTACATTAAGGACACGACTCATCTGATCAACCTTATAGAGTCGCAGCCATTTCATCCTAACAGCGAAATTCTGGTGACTCTTGACATAGAGTCACTTTACACTAACATTCCGCAAGACAAAGGAATCAGTGTAATCAAAAAACATCTTAATAACCGTCCTGCGCCACACTAAGTGCCCACGGAGTTCATAATCAGTCTCCTTGAAGTAGCCCTAACCAAAAATTATTTTCTATTTAAAGATACCTACTACAGACAGTGTAAGGGAACTTCTATGGGGGCAATTTTTGCCCCCAACTTTGCCATTCTCTTTGTGGATGACCTAGAGACAAATATCATCCTCACTGAAAACAACCCGTTCCGGAACCAGATTAAACTATGGCGCAGGTACATCGACGATGTCCTTATGATCTGGAATGGCGAGGAGGAAGCACTACACAACTTCTGTACATGGCTAAATACCAATCAACCTGATCTGAAATTCACCTACTCACACAACAGACAGCAAATAGATTACTTAGATGTCACCATTAAATGTGAGGAAGAACTTCTGTATACCACACTATTCCGCAAACCTACGGAACGAAATACCCTCCTACAATATCAAAGTGCACACCCCAGGGCACTGAGGGATGGCCTCCCCTACGGCCAGTTCCTAAGGATCAGAAGAAACTGTAAATATAAAAACAATTTTTTCACTGAGGCAGAAATTCTGTGCAAAAAACTAACAACCAGAGGTTATCTGAGAAAACTTGTTAGGAGGGCAATGAAAAGAGCATGGTATACACACAGGGAACACCTACTCGAGCCCCATCCCAAAAATACTGTACCCAAAATCACCTGTGTTACCACCTTTAACACAGTCAGCAATAAGCTAACCAAATTAATCAAGAAACACTGGTCTGTGCTTGATCGCTTGGAGCTTAATACAGGCCTCCCACTTTTTTCCTTTAAAAGAGGTCGGAACCTCAAAGACCACCTCGTGAGAGCAGCAACGTATTCAACTAAAAGCAATACGATTGAAGCAAGTTTTAACTTACCACCAGTTACAGGACATTTTAAATGTAATAACTGCATGGCATGTGAATTCACGAATAACACCAAAGTATTCGAGTATGAAAGTTGTAAGCACACACTCAATTTTTTCACAAATTGTAACTCAAAAAATGTGATTTACTGCATTGAATGTCCTTGTAAATTGCTCTACATCGGTCAAACCACCCAACAAGTCAAGACAAGGATCTCGCAACATAGGAGCAGGATCAGATGCAGAGTAACAACAGCTCCATTGGTTGAACACTTTTTGGAACTGGGACACACTGAAAACGACCTCAAATGGCAGGTCATTGACAAACTTGTGCCAAACACGAGAGGTGGTAACCAACAGACTGTTCTGAATCGCCTGGAATGTAAATGGATTTACAATTGTAAGACTATTGAGAAAGGACTCAACTCCTTTGACGAATGGAACATGTGTACCTGAATTCCGTCTAAATGTTTCCAAAAAACTGATTGCCAAAAACCCTAATTCCTTAATGATGTATTGTTAATCACTATACTGTGTGTCTAGGAGATAGGTGCTGCATCTGTATAAAAATCTTAAAACCTTTAGAAATATCTATGCCAATTACTAACTTTATTCCAAATTTCCCTCGCGCCATCACAGTTACTATATTCCCCTTATTTATCCTAAACACCGCCTTGACATCGATACTAGCACTGCAAAAATAACGTCGCCCTGATCCATGCAATGCACTGAATTCCATCTAAGTGTTCCCAAAAACCGATTGCCAAAAACCACATCACAGTGTGTATTCCGCCTTGACACCGATACAATCCCTGCAATGCGCATGCGCGTAGATTAGACACTCCATTGAGTGCGCGCGCAACCAGGAAGCGCCGTTAACATAATCGCTGCTCGGCACTCGGAACTCGAGCAGCCAAACAGCGAGACACTCGGATGCCACCGCAGCGGAGCGGGTAACGCCGAGATTGAGTAAGTTTCTTCCCCCTCCTTTCTCCCCGCTAACCAAAATGCTATAACCCTGCTAGCGGCTACTGGACATTTATTCACTCCGGTTTTTCTTTGTAGCTCCAGGCGACCCGTAACAAACACGTCTGCCTACAAAATATTGGCAGAATCAACGCGGACTTCAATAGACTGATTCCGGTTATCTTATTCTGAGTAAGTTGGCTCCCAATGTGGTTTCTCTAGGTCTTTTGAAACCAGCGTCTTCTGTTAAATTTTATTTAAGTCGCAATGTTAATCCATAGGTACCAGTAGGACCCTCTTCTAAATATCGGAGCGCTACTAGGACTTAAAAAACGATTCCGGTTTTAAATTGACGAGTAAGTGTGTCTCTCTTTCCCCTCATTATGCTCCATAAGCTACCAGTAATGTCATACTTTGAGCAATTTCCTATGTAGATGGCTTTAACATCAATGTCTTGTGTTTAGTATGAGCCAACCCAAGTTGTCCTGGCCTTGTTCAGGATTAAACTTGTACTATGATAGGGGTTGACAGTACTACTGCCCCACTTACACTTTGCTTTATCCTAGGCTCTACATAACCCTGATGTATATTTTCCTACAGAAAACGCCTCAATAACCCAGCCAACTTTCTCCTGTCGTGTTGCATTAAATTATATGTACCAAGTGAGTTACTTGAAATCCTAAAATAACCTATTGCATGCAACTGTACATGCCAACTGCGCGCCCACATCCCTCTCTAAACACAATGTGCATGTGAATTTCTCTGGTTGCGTTGCATTAATTATATGTACCATAGTGAGTCACCTGAAATCTTAATTATTATTGCATGCAACGGTACATGCCATTCGTTCGCCTTAAATAATGCGCAGCACACAATTGGTGATACTGCTGCGCGCCCACAACCCTCCTTAAGCACAATGTGCATGTGAATTAGTTTTTGAAATAAGTCACTCAAAATTTCAATCATTCTTGCATACAAGTGCACATGCCAATCGTTCGTCTTAAATTAATCAATAATGCGCAGCACATAAGTGGTGACATTGCTGTGCGCTCGAATCCTTCTCTGAGAAAAAGTGCATGTGAATTAATTTTATAACCGGGAGCACCAATAGCAACTGTCCTGTAGGTCTATATGCTACTTTTAATTTCAATAAATGCTTACAGTTTCAGGAAGCTCTTTTTTCGTCCTGATGATGATCTGAAATTCATACAGATCGAAACGTCGACCTACCCAAGGAAATAACCTCACTTCATTGTATATATTCATGTGGTTTTTTAGGTTTCGAACCTGGCGAGGGGCACGAAAGTGCCCCTCCCAGTTTGAAAACTATTGTCTTCAGTATGGATGTCGGCCCCGCCTCTGCCTCTCATTGGCTAGCTCCATAAATGGAGGCTAGCCATTGGGAGACAGAGGCTGTCAATCGCGCTTTCTCTTGAAAACGCGATTCGGGGGCGTTTCTGGTGCTTTTTTTAAGCCCCGCCCCTTTGTCCCGGGCCGCGCTACGATTGGCTGCCGGCCCGGGACACCCCCGTGACGTCATTCCCGGGCCGCGCTGTGATTGGCTGCCGCCCGGGACACCCCCGTGACGTCAGCCAATCACAGCGCGGCCCGGGACCTGACTTGTTTAACTCTGCATGCATACAATGCCTACGCACGCACATACCTTCCCTGTTTTGGAAATGTAGTAATCTGTGCACTGCATACCTAGTTTATTAAAGATATATTGAGCAGTAGTAGCTCAAGTTAAATGGTAAGACTTTTGTAAACACACTGATTTACAATACTAATTTTATACCCTTGTCCCATGGGAAGTTATGCCCATTCCACCTTCTCACATGGGACATTACGCTCTTGACCCCTATACTTTGGAAGGTTATGTCCTTGACCCTAATTCCTGGGGAACTAATGTCCTGACCCTCTTTTTCCGAAACCGAGGCTGTCAGAACATACAGGATTGCAGAGAAATGTTACAGGTATGGGTTCATTTGTGACCAATGCCGGGACTTCGTGACAGGGTTCCATACACGACTCATTCACCACCCACGGTCATTACCAGCCACTCTGCATCACCCCTTCCAATCGTGAATTGTGGCTAGCAACAACGCAACCTACCCGGGCCGAAACCGACTGTCACCCACCGTCCAGTTCAGGCTTGCCCGGTCCGTGACAAACACCAAACAAAACACTATTTATAAACAATATTGCTTAACTGCAGAAGCACGTGGTTGATTCTAGAGCCAATGAGCACTTCGGAATTGTGTGCAGCGTATTAGGATTGGCTGAGGTACACCAATCTTAGATCATTTTAGATAATACGCGCTCCTCTCGCCCCAACACTGTTTCTATAATATGTATGGTCATGGGTTTGTTTGCTTTGCGACCCGGAAGTACCGAAATGAAAAGATTAATAACAGACAATTAGGCTGAATTCACGAACGGTCTGTGTAAGTATCGTGCAGGCGATCAGCGTGGTGCACATGCGTGCAGTGTGTCATTGTGTACTTAAAACTTCATGGCCATGACAGCTTTCTTGTGCGCGCCGCCGGTTTTCTTGAAATACATCACAGTGGGGCCAAAAATTCTCTCATAGTACGCACATTAAGGGACTTTGTCAAAAGCTGCGTTTCCAGAGCTAAAATTGACCAAGCAACGTGATCTTTGTGGATATAGTTTTCTAAAATCGTACTTGGAATTATACACCCGGTTTTGCAAGAAATAATATTTTGTTTAAATGCCTGTGTGGCTGCGTGCTGTGCTTGTCTGTGTATTGGTTTGTGCCCTACTAGGCACGTCCCTGCTTCTCTTTTGTGTAGGTTTTGCCAGCCTCCTGTCTGTTTCCTGTTTGTGTCTGCATGTTGACCTGTGCCGCCCCCCACAGTGTTTATCCGAGGATGGGCGTGCGCACCTCCGCGCCTGAATGCCGGTCTGGTTGTATCCAAACAGGAGTCCATTTGCGTATGCTTGTTTGTGTGCCTCGTGTTCTGTGCATTCCCGTTGTGTTTCCCTGTGCATGTTTCCGGGTCCTCCTGGCAGTCTGCAGCGGCGTGCATGCGGCCTCTGCATCTCTGTTCGGACCTATGTCTGCGTGCACGTATGTGCGTATCCAACCCTGTGTGTATCTAAAACTCTCTTTTCATACATGCCTGTGTCTGCGTGTGCACGCACGTGCAGATGTGTGCCCCTTTGCTTGTCTGTGTGACTGACTGTTATTAAAACGTTCGTCTGTGACTGCCGACCTGTCTGTATCTGTTTGTCTTCCTTCCCCTGTCTGTCTGTCTGTCTGTAGTTGTGAGTGTAAGCTTGTCTCCATGTTCATGCTGCTGTTTACTCTCCTCTGCGCTTCTGATTCAGTGGAAATGTCTGTATTGTGTGTACTTTTGCGACTGTCGCGGTGTCTGTGCCCTACAGGTTTGCGTCAGTCTTTGGGCACGTTTGTCTGTCGGTGCGCACACTTGCGTTGCGTCTGTCGTGGTGTGTAGTCTTGTGCACTCTGTCGCCGCGTCTGTCGGTGTGCAGACTTGCATCTGTCAGCATGCCTGTCCCCATGCACACGTGTCTGTCGCCATGTGTGTCCCTGTGCACGCTTGCGCACACGTGTATTTTCGGTGTACCTCTGAGTGTATCCTTTGTTTGTGTCACTGTGTTTTTGTGTGTGTGTGACTGTGCGTTTGTGAGTCTGTGTATGGTTGATTGCGTGGGTGTATGTGATGTGTGGCGAGCCAGGGCCTTTTATTAAAACATCAAGCCCATGCGTGTCTCCTTCGATGCTTCTGCAATCACCCTTTCTCGCGAGCATCGCACGCGCTTAAATGTCCCTTTCAGTCTCTGTATCAAAGAAAAGGGGGGCTTATTTACAAGTCCCATGCGACACTTTTGCGTCACTTTTAACATGGGAAAAGTGACGCAAAAGTGGCTCAAGGGGCTTGTAAATCTGCCTCAGAGTGTTTTGCGCCGGTTCTCGCCCTGTCACTCCGATCTCTACAGTTTTTCAACCATTCCCATAACTCAGACCCGGCCGAAGAGCTGGATTCCTAGCTCCACCCTCGGCCGGCAGCTTCACCTCTTATCTCAGACACCTCTCTGCCGGAAATAGACTAATCGTCAGCTAATCAAAGTGCATCTAAACCGCACTTAATTTATGGCTTTTTCGCGACTCAACACCTACCTCTATTTCCTTGTTTTTCTTTCCTGCGACTCTATTTATTTTTTGACTAAAAAGCCCAGAACCAGAGCAGGAAATCCGTGAAATGTGGCTCAATTTTTCACAGTCCTTTAAACAAGCCCGGGTTTACAATGTACAAATTGTAATAATTCCAGACAGGAGGGTACACTTTCCTGAAAACAGCGACGGAGTTTGTGGACAATAGCATGAAATATAAAATAGCAAAACTCTGAGAAATCGTGCAAAGCAATTCAAAATAACTGCATATAATGTTCTAGAATTAACCCAGCCTGTTTATACTTCTCGAAGTTCTTGCGCGTGCTGCGTTGCCGTTGTACGCCACATTTGTTATAAGTAATGCCATTTAATTCAAAAGCTCGTTTCATCTGTCATGTATGGAGAAAAGAACACCTTTTCTATGTTCTTTTAAGAGATCTTCTAAGGTTGTGGTTCAAGCCTTGCCAAAGCGCTTTGGTGATCACACAGTGGTGGAAGGCGCTATGCAAATTCATTAATCACCGCTATCGGCTGACATTCAGAGCACAAACGTAATGAGTTACTGGGACGTCATCGTGTAACAAGCATTTACAATGCAACGGTTTCGCCTTTGGAAAAATTGGAGCTATTGGCAATGTAAATGACAATGCCATTTATTTATCTGTTTTCAAAACCAACACATAAATACAAATTTTGTCATTTACAATGCCAATAGGTCGGACTTTTCCAAAGGCGAAACCGTTGCATTGTAAATGCTTGTTTAACCTTGTTGTTGTGTGAGAGTCTGTTTTTTCACTATGTTCACTTATGTCACGTTCTGCTCCCTATCACTTATTTGAGCACCTGAAAAACGTTAAAAAATGGTATATACTAAGAGAAAATAAAAACTATTTTTATATGAACCTACTCCCAAAGCTCCCTAGCGTTAATTAATTGTTCGCTATACTTTTCCTTTCTGAGGACCTTTTTTTAGGCCACCACTGAACCATTGTTTTTCAAACAAGGAGACTTCTTTTTTGAGCCCATAGTAAGGGAGCTCTTGTCACTCTTTTAATACATCAAGATTATAATGTGTTTTTTTCAGAGCTCTGTTAAAGCTTAAGATTCTTAGATTTTTGGAAGGCATCACTGGCGTTCAGGAGTGTTTGATTTAATGCTAGGCTCTGGGTACTCTCGGTGCTACCCACTTGGTACTGATCTCAGAATATTTGTCTGCGGTCTTATCTGTGGACTGATTGCTGGGCTCACTGTATCAAAGACTCAGTGCTGGTGTCTTAGTACTTTCAATACTCTCTATCCCAGCTGGGTACTGCATAGGTAGATCACTCCTAACCTGCTGGTGGGGTCTGAAGAGACCTTAGACTGGAGTGGTCTTAGGAGTGCCTTGGACTCAGGATGTGAGCTCAGCCTTGTTAATTGAATGAGTGCACAAAGTCTGGCATTGGAGGGGCTGGAATGCTCCTTGGTGATATCCTGCAAGGTGGGCTCTTTTTCCAGCTCCAAGCTTTAGTTAATGTGGGGCTTTTCTCATATTTGCCCTGCTAAAAACATGGGGTATAAGGATCAGTTAACAGCTCCATGATGCGTGGGAGGGGGACAATGGCTGGCAGCACTCAGCAAGGCAAAGGTGTACCCCCAAAGGTGCAAGCCACACCGGCCTAATGCCGGACACTTCTGCACCAGTGGGGCAGATGCACAGCACTAGCCTTACCATAGCTGAACACTGCTGCTGCCACCATTACTTCCTCCACCTCTCTGATCTCCCCACTGCTGCACCACATCACGAGAATTTGCGCTGACCCAGGCTGTCAGGGAGATCTGATATTGCCCTCAACGTGGAAGCAAGTGTTATCAGTGATTGCGGCTGGGCATCTGGGAGATGAAAAGACTTCTCCTATGTGACTACTGTACCCTCCAGAGTAGCTGCTCTTTGTCCGCTCACCATCTGGGGGGACTGGGGAGCCGCTCACAAGAAGCTTTCTCCAGTTGCTAGTTCTCCCTGCACTCCACTCTGCCAATCCATGTAGAATTGAACAGTGGTATTAGTAGCTTGGAGCCCAGTGAGCAGAGTGGGTGTGTGTAATAGCGGTGATGAGCGGTAATGAGCGGCTGTGCCCCTGAACGGGCCTTGTCTATGTGCACAGTCCGTGGGTATTTTTGAGTCTCAAGCACTTCAGCGTTGAGCTGCTGTTGCACACCACCTGACCCATTGACCCTTTGGCTTCAGCTTCAGAATCAATCAGGTCACAGTCGAAGAGCTAGGTCCTGAGCCCCTCCCTGAAGTGGGTCAGTGAGGGGGCGGTGTGGAGGTGGAGGGGGAGGGTTTTCTAGATTTTGGCAGTGAGACAAGAGAAGGAGCACCCTCCAGCATGGCAGTGGCATAGGAAAGGTGTGCAAAGGTGAGGTGTGCAGAGCGGTGGTTCCTTGGGAGTGGTCAGTGGAAGTGCAGGATGTTGTTCAAGTAGGCAGGTCCTTGGTTAAGGAGGGCTTTGTAGGCGTGGGTCAGGAGGCTTTAAATGTTATCTCTGTTGGACCTTGAGCCAGTGGAGGCAGTGGAGGCCTTCAGGTGCTGGGTGAGGTTGGTGCTCTTGGGGAGTTTAAGGGTGAGTCTGGCAGCTGCATTCTGGATAATCTGGAGTCTTTGCATGAGTTTGGAGGTGAAGTCTGCATAGAGTGTGTTGCTGTAGTGCAGTCGGCTGATGATGATGCCTGCATCACCATTTTCCGAGTGCTGGTAGGGAGCCACTTTAGCAGAACATGTGGAGCGTGTGGAACCAGGCTGAGTAGATGGTGTTTACCTGACATTTCTTCGAGGGTTCGCTGTTGAGTATGATGCTGAGATTTGGGTTGTGATTTTTTGGCGTGGGGGTGGGTCTGAGTTCCGACACCCACTAGGTGTCATTCCGGTTGCTGTGTGTTTGCTGAAGAACAGGACTTCAGTTTTGTCTGTGTTGAGCTTCAGGTAGCTGTTCATCATCCAGCCTGAGATGCTCTTCACACAATTGTGGAAGTTGGTCTTTATCAAGGTGCGGTTGGCTGAGAGGGAGAGGACAAGCTAAGTGGCATCAGAGTGGGAGATGATGTTGATGTTGTGCAAGTCATCAGCGAGTGGTGTCATGAAGATGTTGGAGGGGGTTTGGCATAGGAATGAGCCTTGGGGATCCCGCAGATGGTGTGCTTGGGTTGTGATGTGAAAGGAGGGAGGCAAACTCTCTGGGTGTGTGCTGTGATAAAGGATGCCATCCATCTGAGCACATTGTCTGTTATACCAAACAGACATAGGTGATAGATGAGTGTGTGGTGGGAGACTGTGCCGAAGGCTGCAGAGAGGTCAAGCAGGATAAGGTCAGCTGGTTTTCCTCTGTCAAGCAGGATGCAAATGCCATCTGTTGCAGTGATCAGAGCTGTTTCAATGCTGTGGTTGTGTCTGAAGCCTGACTGGGAAG
The DNA here is from genome assembly GCF_964263255.1 of Lissotriton vulgaris. NCBI lineage: Eukaryota > Metazoa > Chordata > Amphibia > Caudata > Salamandridae > Lissotriton > Lissotriton vulgaris. The sequence continues at coordinate 475,404,888 of NC_141691.1, forward strand.
GGTCCAGTAGGTTGTTTCTCTCCAGGTGTTTGGTGAGTTGGAGGTTGATGGCCTTCACCAAAACTTTGGCAGGGAATGGGAGCAGTGAAATGTTATCTGTTGCAAGTGTACTAATAAAAGCATGTTCTCACATTTATTGAGATAGTGCAAAAGTAATTTGCCATGTTATGATTACTCTCCGTCTTGAGTAACTCACTCAACCTCATTTATAACAGAGCCATCAATCATTGCTAATCCTCAAATAGCAAGCTGTAAGAAGCTTCTGAATCTTCCTTTACAGGCACTATTATCTGGTATCACAAACTGAAGCTTTCAGAACAACTAATTGTGACAGAAAAACATTTTTGTTCAGTTCTGTTGTGTTCTTTCTGTTCTGTGCTGTTGTGTTATGTTATGTTGCATTACTGCGCTACGCTACCTTGCATTACTTTGCAATGCTTACTGTTTTGTTATGCTCTGCTATGTTAAAGGTTTTTTGTAAAGCACATTTGACTCCCACAGTCTTCCTGCCACTGACACATTGAACAATGTTGAAGAAAAGCAGATGATCAAAAATTTGAACTTTTTAGTTGGTCTCTGAAAGTTATGGGATTTGGGCAGCATTGGAGGTAATTAGGAAGATTGTTCAATGGTTTGGGAGTGCATACTGAGAAGTTATGAATAGTCAAACAAGCTTTATGGAATTTGGGGAAGGGTAACATATTTACTCAGCTCCCAAGAAGGAGTGGTTGAAATTAGCAAAATGTTCTTCTAAGCAGATAACGGATTATTCTGTTTGTTAGGAAATTGGCTTCCAGATTTTGAATTGACTGTAACCTGTGGATCATCAATGATTTAGGGCCTGATTAAGATCTTGGCAGATCTGGCTCCAGCCTTCCAACTTGGAGATCTACACGCTCTATTTAGATGTTGGCTATTTCATAGGAAAAAGATCTCCGTGGTCTCACCGTCACTGGACAAAATTTCGACAGCTTTGACAGATGGATTCCAAAATGTCTGTTGGAGAAAGAACAGCCACTTTGTCTTCCGGGCTAATCATAATGTTCCTTCTTGATGATGCAACTGTGAAAGGAAAATCCCCACATTTGAGTTGGTTGAATGGAATGCAGATAAGGCACATCCTAACCAATGCTCACCTTCCCACTTCCTGTACTACCACCAACCTGATCCTACACGTCCTGCCTCCGCTGCTGCTTGCTGATCATGATGCAAATCAACACCATCACTGCCGGAACCAAAGGCAACCTCCCCATTTACCTGTTATCTTTTCCCTTGGCTATTCACATTAGCTTAGGACTGCATTTTAAAATTACTTACAAAACAATAGCATACCAGTGTGCAATGCATATGTCTCTAATGGTGACCTTTAAAAGATTTAAAGAAACACACCTGTATAACCACATTGTGTTCATAATTTTGGTGCCAGCTGCCTTCAAATAAAAGGACACTTGCACAAAAAAGGATATCAAATCAAAAATCAAAAAAATCGCCATACAGATGACATTTTTCACAATAAAAGCACATGCATCACACATCATTGAGATAAGTGCAATGTAACATCATGTAGAAATTGCAATATGCAAGCTGAAACCCTCACTTCATAGATTACTTGGAAACTCAATGGCAGGCTCATATTTGAAGCACTCTGCATGATCATCCATGTAACATTTCCCCTTGTCAAGTGCAAGTTTTGTATTGTATACACATTCAATTTTCACATTCTATCACAATGTGCAATACATATGTGTACATACTTATCAGTAGTCCAGGTGTAACAAACACACCTGTAGTAAAATATCCTTAAATAATGTGTCAACATCTATTTGTTGGTGCAAGTGTCCACTACTATGTTGAATGGCTACACCTAACCTCAAATGACCATCACTTACAATGTGAACGAGTGTATGCACTTAATATAGTAGTCATTTAAAAAGTATGTAGTAGTTCCTGTCACTATGCTAAACACAGATCTGTACTACACATATTACACTGAAACATTGCTAGGAATCAAACATTTGCAAAGGAAAATTAATGCAAGGAACAACTTGGTGAAAAGGAGAATTGTGATTTATTCACAATGAGATAAGTCTCTCAACTTGTTTTAAACAAGGCAAATGTCAGTCCAATGTTCTGTGCACAGGTGTGCTCTGGCACTCAGCTTGCCCTCAATGCCACTGCCAGGTTAAACTCCCCGGGATTAGGCATTTAGTGGATGGGGGAGGCATCTAAAGATGTTACATTGGAGACGGGTGGGAGGGGTGTGTGGTCGTGGGTTTGGGAGGGGGGTGTGGTTTTGGGATGGGTGGACTTGGGTTGGGGGTGTGGTTTTGGGAGAGTTGGTCTTATTATGTGAAGGGGCCTTTGCCTTTTGTAGGGATAGGAGTAGTTCATGTCTTTGCAGCGGTAGGGTTGTATGTGAAAGGAATGGGTTGAGGGTGGAAGGAGATGATGTGCGTTTAGGAGGGGTGTGTATGGCAGGGATTAGGGAAAGGGTAAACAGAAGATTTTCATGGAGAAAATTGGTAGGATGTTCTGGAGGGAGTTGGGTGTGTTAGGTAGAGTGTCTGTTGAGGTTGCAGGTGTCTGTTGTGGGTGCAGGTGTCTGTGGGCCTGGTATATCTTGTGAATGTTTGGGTGTGTCTTGCTTTGTTGGTGTGTGTTGTATGGGTTAGTGCATGCATTTCTTTTTTGTAGAAGTGTGTGTTGTTGAGGTGCCGAGTGTGATCATGGTGAATGTGGCTGTGGTGGTGGGCGTGGTGTCTGGGGTTGTGATTTTGGTAGTAACATTCGAATAAGTGTATCGGGTGATTTCCCCTTGTGTTACATTCATATCTCTATGCATGGTATATGTATTTTGGTCTGCCGAGGCATCTCACCATGAACCATGTCTACCTTCTGTAATAAGCAATAAGGGATGATTTCATCCACTTGTATTGTTCCACTATCCCCTCAGCCGTCATCAGACTTTGCACAACATTTGACAGTGAGATGAATACAACTCTCAGACACATTCTGAGCACCACTCAACTGTATGTTCATATATGGAATGGGTAGAGGATGAATTGATCAGGAGTGGTGGATTTGGGAGGTACATTTTGGGTAATTAGCCCAGCCTACAGGGAACAAGCACTGACTGTGGGAGGAGAAGTGATGCAACTGTTTATGTTTCTGTAGCTCAGCTGCTCCTTTGATGTCCCGGGGCACAGTACTGAGTAAGCCTTACTTGATTCATAGCTGTTATTTGGCTAATATGAGGGATGGTGAATGTCCTCACTTGATAGTTATTTACATTGACCCACAGTGTCAATATGTGTCTGTCACTATTGACTGTCCCCAACTCACACAGGTCTGTTGACAGTCTATTAATTAAATAGCTTCCAGTATACTTCCCAATTGCACATCTGAACCATATGCTGTGACTAATAAGGGACATTCTTGGAGAGAGAGAACAAGGTGTGGGTCACATTTTTGGCTAGAGACTCACAACTCACAAACCACATACACATGTAAAGTTAGTGTCATCCCTTTTACAGTAGCACATGTGGCTGAGGGGTGTCCTGTGATGGCAGAACTAAATTTAGGAACTTTTTTCCTACTCACAAGGTATTTAATTTGACTAGTCCACATTTCCACATGTCTCCAAAGAGATGTAGCTCTGTGTGTCACACATATCAGCCCTTGCCTTTTGAACTTGGTATGTTGTGTAAACTATGTAACTCTCCACTATGTTCCATGAGCATCAATGCACTGGGCCTGCCCATTAAGGTGTCTGGACAGTCATGCACAGGTAGTCTACCGATCAGCATTTCCAAATGGTGCACTGTGTGTCAAGGTCCCTGACATTACATTACTTCTAGGATTTCCCTGGTCAACATGATGTTAGTAGGCTGCCTCAGTCGGTGCATGTCATATGCAGGTTTGGCAGGTTAATCTTCAAATGAGCAGACAAGGCCCTTTCCATGCTTCAGTTGTGACCTTAGAATCTATTTTGTACTGACCATACCGAAGTCCTCAAATCAAATTTCCTGATACAAACTGTCTCTACATCTCTTGCATCCATATAGATCAAAGCCCATCAAAAGAAGGTCGTTTGGAAAGCCATCACACGGAAGGTGCGGACCCTGGGGTCTCCAACTGACGTGGTGCCCACTGCCGTAAAAGGTGGGAGGACCTCTAGTGCTGGGCTTGCAGGATGGCAGAGATACAATTTGGGCTAGCCCCAAGAGTGCAAGGGGCCTGCACCGGATCTTGAACCCCCCCAATGACCCGCATACAGGTGGTGGCCCATCCAGACCTTCATGGGCAATTGAGAGCCCATCAGCAGCAAGTTGGTGGTGAGTACTGTCCTGAGTGTAACATTGTGCATGTCCAACTAACTTGTGTTACAGGTAGCATTCTTCCCCTCAAGCTTGAATCTGACTTATGTTCCACAAAATAGGACCGTCATTGCATGAGAAGGTATCGTAGTTGGTGCATGGGGTTCACCACTAACTATAAGTCATGTAGCAAGGAACTTAGAAGGTTCCACTATATCATGTATTTCCAATGTTTCAGATCCACATTGCAGTGTTATGTCTCTACTTACCTACAATGTCCCATTATGTCACAGGTGTAAGTGGTCCAACAAAAGCCCCTTGTCATTCTTGTGCCTTGAAGGTAGCTGCCCCATTGCTGTGTCTCCTATGATGGTGTACCACATACTGGTGGCATGGCATACAATTCACTCTGGTTGCACTGACTGAGCACAACATCCTCTTGGTATTTTGGGAGTGTATAGTGGTATAAGTTGGCTAACACCACTGATGGTAACTTTTTGGATGCCTATTACATGTAGCCATGCATACCTTTACATGTTATACTGTCATGAGTACCCCTGTAGCATACAGGATCTGAGGGTATAGACAATGTACCATCTGTCTACATCAGATGTTTATGTTGGCCAATGTGTACATGTCTATGAACGAGTGATGGGCATACATATCTGGGGTAAGACAAAATAGTGGTATGGTAGGGTTGAGTGGATGAGTCACACATACCCAATGGCATTGATAGATGACATCTGAGAGGTTAAAATGGTTATGGAATGACACACATGGCTCTGCTGTTCCAGGTGTTTCAGCCAATGCTTATTAGCATGCCAATGATAAGGATGCATGCAATGCCGGTCACACGCTCGACCCAATCTTCACCTCCAGCAAGCACATCTCCTTTAATCACACCACAGCTCTCCATTGGACGGACCACAGCTGCGTTCACTTCAACTACAAAAAGACTATGACCCACAACCACCCACAACCAATTCCCCGGAGAAACTGTAACAAAATTACCACCGACCAGCTTTTCACATTGCTTCACCAAAACCCACCTGCAAAATCATCGGACCCAAACCAAGCAGCCACCAACCTCACACAATGGATCACCCACAGCGCTGACGAATTAGCACCCTTGAAAAACCATCAAATCAAGCAAGGCAGCAAAAAAGCCCCTGGTTCAATGATGACCTTAATAAATCCAAGAAGATCTGTTGCACCCTCGAGAAAGCCTGGCGAAAAAACCCAACCACTGACAACCTGGCCACCTTCAAGAACGCCACCTGTAAACACCACCAACTGATCCGATCCACCAAGAAATCAGCATTCAAGGATCGACTTGACAACAACGCCCACAACAGCAAGGAACTATTCAACATCGTCAAAGAGTTTACCAACCCCACCGCCGGCACCAACGACATCACTCCCTCCCAAGACCTCTGCGACTCTCTAGCCTTGTTCTTCCACAACAAAATCGCTGACATACATAACAGCTTTGGAGACCAGTCCACCCCCCCACCTCCGAACTAAAACCCCCCTCCAACAACCTTTGCGCCTGGAACCCAATCACCACTGAAGACACCATCCGCCTGATGAACACCATCCACTCAGGATCGCCAACCGACCCATGTCCCCACCACATTTTCAACAAAGCAGACTCCATTATTGCACCCCATCTCCGAGACATCATCAACTGCTCCCTCAACTCCGCTACCTTCCCGGAAAGCTGGAAACATGCCAAACTCAGCGCCCTCTTGAAGAAACCCACAGCAGACCCCACTGAACTTAAGAACTACCGCCCCATTTCGCTCCTCCCATTCCCTGCCAAAGTCATTGAGAAAGCCGTCAACAGTCAACTCGCCGCCTTCCTCGAATCCAACAAATCCCTCGACCCTTCACAGTCCGGCTTCCGAGCCAAACACAGCACCGAGACCGCCCTCATCGCAGCAACAGACGTCATTCGAACTCTACTGGACAACGGAGAAACAGCTGCCCTCATCCTACTTGACCTCTCCGCAGCCTTCGACAACGCCTCAGCAACGTCGGAATACAAGGAAAAGCATTGGACTGGATCATCTCGTTCCTCGCCGGAAGAACCCAGAGAGTCCGCCTCCCCCTTTTAGATCAGAGGCCACCGAAGTCATCTGCGGCGTACCACAAGGATCTTCACTCAGTCCCACCCTCTTCAACGTATACATGAGTCCCCTAGCATCCATTGCGCGCCAACACAACCTCAACATTATCTCCTACGCAGACGACACCAAGCTGATCCTCTCCCTCACCAAAGACCCTAACACCGCCAAAACCAACCTACACGAAGGGATGAAAGAAGTAGCCGAGTGGATGAAGAACAGCCGTTTAAAACTGAACTCGGACAAAACGTCCTCATCTTAGGATCATCCCCCTCCGCCTGGGACGACTCATGGTGGCCACCGGCCCTAGGAACCGCACCCATACCAACGGACCACACACGTAACCTGGGCTTCATCCTGGACTCCTCCCTCTCGATGACCAGACAAGGCAACGCCGTCTCATCATCATGCTTCAACATCCTACGTGTGCTCAAAAAAATCTTCCGTTGTATCCCCACCGAAACAAGAAAGACGGTCACCCATGCACTGGTCACAAGCCGACTGGACTACCGAAACACCCTTTACGCCGGAACCACAGCCAAACTACAGAAAAAACTCCAACGCATCCAAAACGCCTCAGCCAGACTCATCCTAGACATCCCCCGCCAAGCTCACATTTCCGGTCACCTGAAAGACTTCCACTGGCTTCCCGTCAACAAGAGAATAACGTTCCGTCCCCTCACCCACGCACACAAAGCCCTCCAAGACCTAGGACCCGAATACCTCAACACGCGCCTGTCCTTTTACACCCCCACCCGCCAACTACGATCGTCCAATCAAGCCCTTGCCGCAATTCCACGCATCTAAAGATCCACCATGGGGGGGAAGATCCTTCTCCTACTTAGTGGCCAAGACCTGGAATTCTCTCCCGACCCACCTCCGCCTTACACAGAACCACCTCTCCTTCAGAAAACAACTAAAAACTTGGATATTCGATAAGTAAAGTTCCCCCCTCCCTCAAGCGCCTTGAGACCCTCTGGGTGAGTAGTGCGCTATACAAATTTTAAACTTACTTACTTATGTCTCACACCACTTGGTGCCTATTTGTCTCCATACTACTCTTCTGTACTTCATGTGACACGTAGCTAGACTACTCATGTGCATCATCTGGCAGTGAAAAGAAGTGAGAATTTGACTTTTGAATGTTAGCAATGCGAACAGTGCACTTCCATGTCACTTGTAACTTCCAAATTTGATGATACCTATCCCTAGTAATTGCCCTGCGGTACCACATGTAGTAGGTTTGTCAGACCATGGTGTTAATTCAAAATTGGTAATGCTGCACTCTGACATTTTTAAAATGCTAGTATGCACTGTATTTACAGAAATATGGTGCACCCCTGTGTTTCCCCTAGTACTGGTGCTAATAAAGCTGCCTGGCAACAGCTTAGGCTCCCTTGAGCCATGATGCAAAGGCGCCTGTGCAGCAGGGGCGATTGTTTATGTGCAGGAAGGGACACCTTCCAGAACCTAACCTCTTCCATGTGCGTCCGATATCACGGTGGGCGTGTGCGACGGATGGCTGGGGGCTGTCCAATCTGCGCATGTGTCAAATTCCGCCGCACCGCAGTGGAATTTGTGCCACAGCAAAGTGGTTAAACAATCTTGAAAGGCAATTTGCTATTTCTATGTGTGCTGCATAATGCACCACAAATGGAAAGAGAAAAATGTGAGGAGAAATAATAATTATTCCTCGTATTGCCAGTCTATGACCAGGTATTACCTGGTTTTAGTCTTTGGCGCTGTCCCAGCCTTGTAAATATGGGACAGCACAAAAAATCTATGGGTGTTGTGGCAGAAGACCGCCGCAAAATCCATTGCACGCCCCTTTCACGTTAAGTGGAGTGTGACAAGGGGCCTTATTTACCAGGCAATGTTAAGCAACGTTAAGTGGCTTAACTCCACTTTATAAATAAAAAGAAGGGGATATCGCCGGTATAGAGACAAAATATCGACTCCAAAATATCGACTGGACATAATATCGAGTTTTAAATATAGACTGGACAAAATATCGACTGGACATAATATCGACTACAAAAATATCGTTTTTCAGGTAAGTGAAGTAATATCGACTGTATAAAATATAGATAGCAAAAATATCGATTTTTTAATAATATATAATATTTTATAGTGTATTTTTATGTAATAATATGTGTGAATAGTGTGTATTAATGTTATTAAATATTTTATTACATGAATTTTGTTTTGATAATAATTGCGTAATGTAATTCTGTAGCGGGTTGTGGGTTTATAGGGGAATAGGGTGGGAAGTAATTTAATAATATTTAATTAATTAATATATGTTTGTTAATATTTTTAATTAATAATTAATTGATAATTAATTAATATTAATTAGTTAATTAATTAATATAATTTTGAATATATTTTGTATTAGTAAATAATTGTTAATTAATTAATTGTAATTAGTTAATTACATTAATTAGAGTACATTTTTTATATATATAATTTTGTGTTATTTTTAAGTAATTAATTTTGATAAAATAATATTAATTATTAAAATAATTACACCTAATGTTCTAATATATTTACTTTATTGTTATTGTTAATTAATAATTAATTGGTAATTAAATAATATTGATAAATTTTGGGTAAAGGAGCATTTTTAGGGTTCAGGGTCAGTTTTCAGTTCATGGGTAAAGGGGTATTTTTAGGGTTCAGGGTCAGTTTTCAGTTCATGGGTAAAGGGGTATTTTTAGGGTTCAGGGTCAGTTTTCAGGTCATGGGTAAAGGGGTATTTTTAGGGTTCAGGGTCAGTTTTGGGTTTTTGGGTAAAGGGGTATTTTTAGGGTTCAGGGTCAGTTTTGGGTTTTTGGGTAAAGGGGTATTTTTAGGGTTCAGGGTCAACAAATAAGATTTTAAAAAATTATTTTTATTATTTTCATTTATTATTTTATTATTATAATTTAATTTAAGTCGTTTTAAGTATATTTTAGTAATTAAAATTTAATATTAATTTAATTTAACACTGTTTTTAATAAAGTCGATATTTTTTACATCTATATTTATGTTAACGATATTTTGTACTCGATATTTTTGTACTTACCTGTTTGTAGATACAAACTCGATATTTTGACTGTCGATATTTTGTCCACGATATTTTGGCAAGTCGATATTTTGTCAGTCGATATTATTTCAGTGATCCGATATCGCCACCAGAACATCTCTAAAATTGACATTCTGATAGTGATATCCCCTTGTACATATGACCCTTTGTCTTTTGCTTGTTGGAGGGTCCTGTGTGGATAGGTAGTGACATGTTCATGTAGAAATTCCATCTGATAACTTTAGGTAACAATGTTATGGCACAAATGTCTAAGTTGAGAGGGCCATGTAATCTCTAGCTACATACATATGGGTGAAATACAGGCATGCTCACATATGCAATTTGATCTGGCACTGGTTCTGGCTACCTGATGATTTACTTTGCTCAGATCATGTGGCATTAATACATTTTCTCATGCCAATGTTTGAGCTGATGTACTAATCCTTGTAAAAGTAGTTATCCGGGTTAATGCGTGATTTGTAATGTTACAATATGCTTGCATGATGCTTTTACTCAATTGTTTTGAATCTATTTCTACCCCTATTATAGCATCAACCGAGGGCAGTGAGGGAGACTGGCCAGAGACTGTAAGGGTAGCAGCTGGGCACAGTGGTTGCCAACACCAAAGTGACACAGAGGTGACCAGTGGCCCAGAAGATGCCCTGGAGGAGCAAGAAGACAACACTTCCAAATCTTCTTTGTCACGCTCTGGTGGCTACTCCCTGTTGGTGGTGGACTGATCAGAAACACCATCTGCTACATCCATGTCTGCCACCACCCCTTCCATCTCCATCCTCCCTGTTGCTTTCCAAACTGCTCTCTGTGGTCCCACCCCTAAGCAGAGGAGAGTCTCCTTCCCTCCATTTACCTCAGTCCCTGCCCCTGCTCCCCTGCTGCCCTGAGTGTGGAGGCCATATTTATAGTGAGGCAAATCTATGTCGGTAAAACTGCAGTGCTGAATGCCCTCCAGGAGTTTAATAACAAGTTGGCCCATGCTATTACCTACCTGAAGAGCATTCACTCTGACACAGCAGGTCTACAGGTTTTGGCATCCATACTTACTGCAGCCTACCAAATCTTCCAGCAGTCGACCACGCCCCCGCACATTCTCTGTCCACCATACGTCTCCCCAAAACTGTCCAATGACCATGGACACCTCAGCATGCATCCACCTAAACATCCCCGCACAGCACACTCCAACAAACAAATAAGGTGCAAAAACACAGCACACCCACAGAACAGCCAACCACCACCTTCTACACAACATCCACTGACATACAGACAGATACTGCAACCCAGACACTTTTACATCCACTCCCAAGATCACACACCAAAACACTCCAGCAAATAAAATCCAACATACCATTGACACAGCATAGTGACATCACACAGTCAGACACAACACACACATCACCATCCTCTGCCACAAATGATATCACACACCCAGACACCACACCCTCATCACCAGCTGCAGCCACATCACACAAAACCAAGCACCTGAAATATTCTACACCCAAACAGACATCAACCATACAGAGACATGCACGCATGGCACACACTTCCACGACTCAGACCTCACATCCCTCTACCTACAACACCCAACCGCTCACCTCACCTCCTTCTAAATCTCCAAAATCCTTTGACATGTTTGCCCTTGACCTCTTACCTGCTACTCTGCTTTCCCTTCCCAAATTCAAAAGGGCTGGGTTCTCCCCACTTCCCGACCCTTCCATTTCCATGTCCATCCCTAAAAATGTATATCCCCTACTAAACGAGTTCTTACCCTACAATGGAGTAAAAAGAAGAGAGAAACCAACTCTGATACCTATCTACCCCATACATAGCCAAAAGATACTCTTCCACATCCAACCACAAGTCTTTGAAGCAGAAGACCAAAAGGTCTAAAATTGTTACCCCCACTCTATACCGTTCACTACCCTTAGTATATAAACATCCCTGTATGCTCCAGAACGCCCTCCCAATCCCAAACCCAGCCCTCACACAGATCAACCCAATATCCCAATCCCTCAGCCAGGCCTCCCACAGCCCAAACCAACCCTCCAAATCTTATGTCCAGCCTTCCCACAGACCAACCCAGCCCTCCCAATCCTGAGCCCAGCACTCCCACAGAATAATGCACCCCCCAACACAAACCCCAACCCACCCATTTTACTCCTCGAGGTGTCTGGACTGCCTATTAGATGCCCCTATCCGTGGGAGTTTTCCCTGGCAGTGATGTGGTTGACAAGTTACGTGGCACAGTAGTGTGCTAGAACACGCATCATATTTTGGACTGGCCACTGTACTTTGTGTTTCAACACTCATGTGTTGTGTCAATTAAAAATTATTTATAGTTCATGTAGACCTTTGTCCTGCCCTTGCTAATGATGCTAATTGATGTTAGTGATATGTAGGCCTGTTAGAGTTTAGTTGTATTTGTTTCACCATAATAGATTATCCTTTTGCATTGGTAAGTAGGCTCAGCCCTTAGGACAATTGGAGTTACGGAGTCCGTGGCTCAAACCCAAATATATGCATATTTGGAATAAGTTACTGTTGGGGAAAACATTGCTTTGGCCAGTCTCTGCTATGGTAGGTATGACATCTTGGTTTTACCAATGTCTGCTAACTTGCAGTACTACCCGAGATCTAGAGTGGAAGGTTGTTTTATGTGTGCACAATAGTTTTTATTACAGCACACATGTGAGGTGTAGTCTTGTCATACCAATGTGTTACTTTGGAGGCAAATGTTATTTCAATCAAAATATCATTGATGTAAGAACAACTGCTGTTGCTTGAATGTTTTTAGGGACTTGTACTTACACATTAACCACATGTGCATGCTACTTGGTGAGAACATTTATTGTCCCTATTGTACACCATGCCACTGATGCTATGCACCTGGAGACACTAATGCAGGTGCTATGTGCAGTGTGGCCTTTGCCACGTGTTTTCCAGGTGTCCATCAGCTCAGGCTGACCCAATTCAGCATGGAGTGGTTACAATGTGGCCATCAAACATATACACACGCTGCCACACATGTTGTGGTGGACGTGTACAGAGTTATGTAGTTTTATCCTTCAATTTGTTCATCTTGTTCTCCACAAGAGGACTTTAGGTTGACTTTATGTAGTGGGGACGGCTCTCACAGGAGCGTGGCTGATTTTCATACATGCCACCTGCACATCTGTGATTGGGATATTGTTCCACACAAATACATATCTTCCTTCTTGTAACATAGCACTACATCTTGAGATCTGATACTACAACTTAGTTTGCATCTACAGTTGACAAGGACAGTTGCATTTGCCAATGGTTGTTAGTAGCATTCATTATTGGAGAGCAGACTCTGACTTACTCCTATGAAATTATAATGATGCTTCTGTTCTGACCTGGCAACAGTCGGTATAGACTGTTATGAATGTGTTTGCTGCGCTATCCGTGGCAGTGGAAGGTTGTACTCCTGCTGATCATGGAATATTTTGCACCCAGAGGGTGTGTGCAAATAGGGAATGTGCATTGAGTACCTTTGAGCACCAGTTTTGGCGATCTTCGGGACTGACGACGGACATACTCCAGAACGCTTCGAAGTCTGCTGTTCAACTCACACTACTCACTCTTTTAAAAGTCACTTGAGGCCAGCCAGGGCTTTCAGTGGGTTTGTACTAACCCGGGGGGAGGGGAGGGGCTTGACTTAGATAATTGTGGCTACGTCTATTGGCAAAATTACTGTGCGTGGGTTCTTAAACCTAGTGTGCCACCTGACAAGTATTTTGCCGCTTCTGCCATTGCAACCAGATATCTGGTACATGTGAGCTTACACCTAGGACATTCCAGGACTATCGCTTTGTGATAGGTTGTGAGTTGCATAGGATCAGTAGGCAATAACTATGGCTTTGTTGTGTATTTTGGAAGGGCTTATGTTCTGACATGTCGGTGAACTATGACGTGTCTTTGAAATTACATTACAGGGAATGAAGAGTGGTACTGCTGCTGACGTCAGTTGTGGAATTGTGATTCCTGAGAGTGATGGCTTCAATGGAGGGTCTGTTGGATACCCGTCCCACCAAATGCTTTTTTGTACAGCTGTGCTGGGCATGGGCAGTACCCGAGCCCACTGAAAGGCCTGATGCCCCCTCATGTCTATCGTCACTAAACATGTGTATTGGTAAGTTGTTACAGCGTGAGGCCAAGGTTGCATATTGCTCACACACCCGCAAGCATGGAGACAATGGTAAGCAAACAAAAGGAGATGATGGATGGAGTGCTGAAACTTTTTCAGACACTCACCCCTAGTCACAGATCTGGGTTCAATCCATCATCATTCTTTAGCTCACTTCACCATCCTAGTTCAGACTCAGCCTTATGCAAATCAGCCTCGACCCTGTTCCTTATGGGAACAGTCCAGCCTGAACTGCCCAACAAGATCTTCCCAGGTCCAGAAACAAGCATCCTGGGACCAGTTTCGGGGTAACACCCCTCTTCAGCCAGGTTAGATTGAATCCAGTGACCGCCTCATTGTAAACGCGCATCATAACTGGGCAGGCGTATCAACCACTGTCTGCTCTCAGATTGTCTCCAATGGGCCGTTCTGACCCACCGCGCTTGTGATTTGATGTAAGAGTCAGAAGGACTGCTGCACTTGATTTCATTCTATTAGTGTGTATCGTGATATGGCCGTTGGTGCGACCACTTCCGACAAGAGATTCAGTGGATTGACTGCCTCCGAAAGGATAGTGGTGGCAGGCTGACCTACATTGTAATGATGTTTTGTAATATACATGATTAACGGGCAAACCAGATAGTCACTCTTCTTTTCTAGGTTCCATTGGCAGCTTAGATACCATTCAGGTAGCAGTAAGGATCAAATGGATAACTTACCTCAACTAGGTTAAAACCAATCATCACTTCTCCATTCATTCTTACATTTCGAAGATAGACCTCTGGCCTACTAAGAAGTTTTTTTTATGCAAAGATTAATTCTGAGTTACCACACGGTGAATCTTGAAGAATGGCTCGACAAATCCAGAATTAAAAAAAATACTCCACTAGACTCTTGTGAAGAAAGGGTAGTGTGTTTATCCCTAATACATCCTTACAGCAACAAATCAAGTGGGATAATAGCTCCCCTAGAGCTGACCACCCAGGAATGCACAGGACCAGAGGCTTGATATCACACCAGTCAGTTCTGGAGGCCAAGAATGGGACACGTACAAAAATGTTCAGTATGCACTGACGCCAAGACATCTCAAAGAAAGTCAAAGGGGCTACTAGACCCTGTACCCTTGCCACAACAACCATGGCCACAGATCCTTAAGGGTTTATTCAGAGACTTTCCACTATCTGAAAAATATTCAATGTTGTTGCTAGTAGGGAACTAGTCCACAAACATTTTTTATTCCACTAGAGAAGCTTCCAATGGCCCGCAACTTAGCAGCAGCTTTCGAAAGAAGTTGTCTGTTTCCTTTGAATGCCAGCAATATTCTTCGCAGAAAGATGTACTCATTTTATAGTTAGGATTTGGAGGGCCCTGTCAGTGAGGTTATAGATAAACTGAGAGACAGAGAATCAATCAGACCCTAGAACAATACCTTCACTGTTCTCTTTTGCGTCATTGCAACCAATGGACTAAGTGGATTCTCATATATTACTGTACATACCTCCTAAGGATGCTTCCCTTTTCTTTGTTCCTCAGAATATGATCTTAACATTTGACCTCTAGTATTTCCACCTTCTACCTTCCCATCTTTTCAGCTTCTGCCTCTGGATATAAGTAAGGTACATAAATCTGCTCTTACTCACCTGAGAATTGCAAACGCCAGACATAAGTCCTTTGCAGGTAATCAATGTTGAATTTTATGACTTTTAATGTAAGAGATGCAATCTAACTCCCAAAGGTTACCTCTTCAATTTTGTGACTCATCTCAAGTTTGCTCAGAACTATATGGGGTCGTTAATAATTCAAAAGTTGATTGGATCAGCAGTAGTCAATTTAGAACTTCTTTGATTATTGGAAGATCCACTAAATGTTCTCAGTCATCCGCGTTAAGAAGGTCAGGTCCGGTCCCTTAGATCATTAGTATGCCCAGACACATTGGTTGATGGGGCTCCAGAATACAAGGTTGTGGCTATCCTAGGCTCTTAATGGAGTAAGGGACAGTTACAGTACTTGTTAGCTCAGAAGGGGTATCATGTATCTGACACCTGGTTGGAACCAACCTCCTTTATTCATGCACCCAACTTGATCTCTGCGTTTCACAAGAGGATTCCAAATAGCCAAATAAGGGAGGAGGTCTTTGCAGTGGGTACTGTCAACTTACCAAGTTCAAAATATTTGAAAAGTCATAAAGGCATCAAGCATTGAGAATGTGGAGAACAGGGGAATTGAGAAAGAGCAAATACTGCCAGGCTAGTCTAATCTGTTACGCTGCACCAGCAGTACTGGATCTGGTCATCCAGCCAGTAGCTTTTCTGGATCAATAGAAGCAGAGTGGCATAAATACATACTATGTGCATAAACTGGTGTCTGGCAACAATGATTGTTATGGCCTTTTGCTTATGTTTCAGTTTGAACTCGGCTCACTTCGCCCATATTTTTTATTGTTTTCTCCCTCCTTGGTTCCATCAGAGCCTCAATTCAGAGATCTTTAGGGTTTTGTACTTTTATTGCATTTGCAGTTCTTGACTTCTCATCTTGAGACTTCATTGGTACCAGTACCACATTGGCCTCCTTCATCTATTTAGCTCCTGGGCAAGAATCCAGGCATGCCTGCAGGCAAGTCATAGTCTGAGTTGAGACTTCATGGAGTAAATCTGAAAAGGTACATACGTATGATAAAGAATCTGTATGTTGCTATTGATTTTTCTCTACCTATTGTCCAATTGTTCCATAAGGTTGGAATGTATCTGCACTTAAATGCCCTCCGAAATAGTGTGGCACAACATTCTGGCCCATATCTTAACATTTCAGACCTTCAGGAGTAAGTCTCTCTCTCTCTCTCTCTCTCTCCCTCTCTCAGTCTCTCTCTCTCTCTCTGCCTAAACTCTCTACCCTTTGTGCTTAAGGCCCCTTCACTATCCTCAAGTTTAATAAATGAGGGTGAGTGGACCAGTGGAGGAGGGGAGGAATTGTCCTTGACATCTTCGAACGAATTATGTGCATGGGTCTTGATAGAATTTCCATCTTTATTATTACTCTCGCTCTCCATTTTTTGTCTATATATTTTTTATGTAAAGTGACCTAGAGAAGCTCCTAGCAGTTATGCTTGATTGAGATTTCCCATCCATATCTTTTTTGATGTGCAGCTTAATTCAAAGGCCACTCATGCCATTGTATTCTTGCAAATAAAGCTTTAAATTGATTGGTAGCTCATAGTTGAGGCAGGCAGTAGTGGTGTGTGAAGCTGGGACAGCCTTACTGTTTGGTGCTCTTTGCAATTTGTTAAACCAATAGATAGTGAAACAGATTATAGCAACTAATAGTGTTAGTAAAAAAGTGGGAACTATGGGTGAAAAGAGGCTAACACTACTTGCCAGCTGTACAACCATACCATTCTTAGTGACTCTCTCTGCCCTTCCTTCAGTTCATATTCAACCCCTAAAAAAGTTGCATACTAATTAAACCTTCCTGCAATATCTGGGAGACTGCCACAACCTATTCAGAAAAAAGATACAGAAAGAAAATATGAGGTATTTCCCATAGTACATTAAAAAAAAAACATCCCAGTGAATCAGTATCTCCTTGCAAATGCAAGATGATGGACCAAGTACTGAAACCTTTCAATCACTCACCCCCAATCAAAAGATCTGAGCTAAATCCATTGCTCTTTTTCTCACCATGCCTTTCCAGTTTGGACCCAACCATCTACAAATCAATCTTGACCCTGTTCCCCATGGGAGCAGTCTCACCATAATTGACTCGCCACGTCCTCTTTGGACTGGAAACAAGAATCCTGGGACTGGTTTTGGGGTATCACTCCTCATCAGCCAGACTAGCTTGAATCCAGTGGAACAGCGAGCAAAGGACCCACTTCAGGGCATACCCATGGCCACTGAGGGCAAATATAGCAAATATAAAAAGATGATGGACTGATGCTAAAGCTCACTCACAGTCTAGGAATTAGTGTTAAATCCATATTTCTTTTGATCACCAACCCACCCCCAGTATGGACCCAGCCATATGCAAATCAGTCTTGACCCTGCTCCCATGGACTGTCTTGCTAGATCCTCTCTGGACAGGAAACAAGCATCTTGAGAGCGGTTTCTGGGTATCATCCCTCATCAACCGGGCTAGCTTGAATCCATCTTTTTTGTTACTGTAATTGTTTCTAACCCGAGTTTCTTTGAACTTGAATTGAGTGCATGAGAGTCAAAATTCTAGACCTCTCTTTGCTTTCTGTAATTCTGTAAGGATTTCATAACTATGTTGCAAACGGTATTCAACTTTGTTAGACCTGCACTATTGGTGTGGGTCTCTCCTGCATTTTTCTGCCTTGCCTCCTGTGTTTTGCTGTATGTTGGACTTCGTTTTGCTGTTCTAGCTGCTTTGGGCACTTTGCCACTGCTGTTCAGTGCCAAAGTGCAAGTGCCTCCTTTGTAAATTGTTGTTATGGATTAGTGAGTCCATGATTAGCATAGTGATTTACTTGTCAGACCTTAGTATAGTGCCCGGGCCTGTAAATCAAATGCTGCTAGTGGGCTGCAGCACTGATTGTGCCACCCACAGAAGCTGCCTGTAGAATGTAACTCTGGCCTGCCATTGCAGAGCATGTGTGCAGTCTGGGACTGCCATGTGGACTTGGCAAGTGCACACATTTGCCAGTCCCTAACCTTCCCTTTTCTTACATGTCGGATACCCCGAAGGTAGGCCCAACGTACCCCTGTGGGCATGATGCAATGTATGTGAAAGGTAGGACATGCCCTGATGTGTGTGTCATGTCCTGATAGTAGAACACTGCCAATTTCATGTTTCACTATTGCAAGGCTGCCTGTTCCCTAGGACAGAATGGGGAGTTTGTTTGTAACATCTTATAAACATAACTGGCCCTAGGAACAAGGTAGAAAAATAAAGTTTGTATGCCTGAACGTTACAATGCATCTTTTAATGAGGGTGATTTTTACATTCTGTGTTTGAAAATACCACTTTTAGAAAGTATGTGTTTTCTTGCCTAACCATCCAGTGGGCCTCTGCTAGGTTTGTGTATTGCATGTCTGGCTTTTGGGTGACAGGGGCTGGAGAGGGGCAGCGGCTCCAGAAGTCTGATGAGATATGGCTTGGCTGAATAGACCTGGGCTGCATTTAGAGTAGGGGGAGGAGTTTTCCTTTCACCTGAAAGGGCCTGGTCTGCCTTCAACAATGCTGTCTCCACCTCCTCCCAGGAATCCTTCACCAATGAGGACAGAACTGGTTTTGGCTGGGTATAGACGCTCTCTGCCTTCAGAGAACAACGGATTTTGGTGTATAAAAAGAGGGGCCCAGTCTCCAGACTTTTAGATCACTTGTGGAAAATCAAAATGAACCTTGGCCAGGGAGAAAATCCAGAGGAGCTGAGGAGGAATACTGCCCCTGTGCTGTTTGCTGTCTGGCGTTGGCCTGCAGTGACTACTTGCGGCAAAGGAAATGAGAAAGGACTTTGCTGCCTGCTTTGTCCCCCTGCTTGAAGAGAAGTCCCCAAGGGCTTGAACTGAACTTGGCACCCTTTTCTAGAAGTCTCAGGAACAGCAAAGACCTCACTGTGTCTGTGGGCACCGTCTCTGATCGTCTCTCTAGAAGAAAAGGGTAACCGCAGGATTCTGTGTCCTAAAAGCACAGCCGAGAGCAATGCCTCGCTTTGCAATGCAACCCTGGTCTCACCGACTCAGTCAACAAGCTGCTGCTTGCACCGTGACCTTAGAGCACAGCACTTCACAACGCTTTGCTACCTGCTGCAAAGACGTCACTTACTCCATTGCTGCCTGCCCCAAACATCGACCCACTGTGAACTGTCAGCACCGCCGCGAGCACCGTCTCACCCTTCAATGCAAGCCCTGGTCTCACCGACTCCATCAACAAGCTGCTGCCTGCACCACATCGTGAGTACACCTCCCGCCGAAACGCTCCGCTTCACAACGCAACCTTGACGTTTGCCCCAATGGACTCACACCACTGTGTTGGTCACAATAAGAAAGGTACTGTACCTGAGTCTGTTGACACTTTAGCTGGCCCGTACCAACGCGGTCGGCTGGAATTGTTAGACTCTGTCATACTCAGAATCACGGTAGCCCCAGTAGGAGCTACTGAGATGGAAGAACTGTGTTTTACTGATTTTTACGGCAATTTAAATGTTATTTTGCACAAGTACTATTTTTCAAGAGTATTGTCTGTTGGATTTTTAGCGGATTTAGTTTTGTTGGTTTAGATATGGGATACTCAAAGTACGGCCCGGGGGCTGCATGCGGGCCTCAGTCAAGACCTTTAATTGCGGCCCCCTGGTGAAGAGCAGCACTGTGATGCCATTAACTTAACAGAGCAGGAAAATGCAGAAAGCTGCAAAACAAACGGGCATATTTTATTTACACGTTTTACACATTAGCTAAAGTAACAATAAGGAAAAAAAAGAAATTTCCTTAGACAGCTTATGTTTAGGAACACCTTTAGTTTTAAACTCTCTGGGCCCGATTCACAGAACTAACTTAAGACAAAATCCTAAACTTACTACTTTTGGTATTCACAGAAGTTAGGATTTTGTTTTAAGTTTGTCTTAAGACAGACTTAAGACAGACTTAAGTTAGGATTTTGTCTTAAGTCTGTCTTCAGTCTGTCTTAAGACAAACTTAAGACAAAATCCTAACTTCTGTGAATACCAAAAGTAGTAAGTTTAGGATTTTGTCTTAAGTTAGTTCTGTGAATCGGGCCCCCTGTAAACAAGTGTATTTTCTTAACATGCATGAGAGTATTATCTTAGTAATTCAGATTGTCACTGCATTGAGAGGCATTTATTAGCAGGTGCCAGTTTTCAAACATGATCTTGGAAACTTTCATGCTGCCCCTATTCTGAAAAAGAATGCTATTAGTGAACCAAGAGGGAAGTCATATGCCAGGTGCACCTAGTGTGTAGCCTTGGTTGTTATATAATTGGAACACCATTATAGTTTATTAAATAAAACATGAGAAGGTTGTTTACCGTACCTATCCTATTCCTGAACTCATGTATTTTAAGGGGCTCCCATATGTATTAATGAAGAAATAAAAGGCAAAGTGAAATTAACAAATTGCCTATGATCACACAACTTCATCAAGTGGGGAAGCCAGGACTGATACCAGGTTTTCTGGTTTAATATTTTCAATTCAACCACCAGATGACTATCTCTTTCCCTCTCGTGTTTTACATTATAAGTTAATGCTTTGACTTCAATCCTTGATGCATAAGAATAGAGCATAAGTGGCAGACAGAAGTCACATGAAGGCATGGTTTTTTGTCCAAACAATTCATCTTCTTCGCGTCCCCCTACGCTCACCTTTCATCACCCAACCATCCCATTGTTGGCATTGGTGCGGCCCTCCGCTATCCCACAGTCAGTACTTTGAGGCCCCCAGGGAAATGTTTGTGAGTACCCATGGTTTAGACAAAGATTTCCTATTTTTCGAAACTAGTGTGGTGTCCATTTGTAGTGTTTTCACTGTATTGCTGTGTGTGTTCACAAATGCTTTACACCCTGCCTCTGAGATAAACCTGTCAGCCCATGCCAAGCTACTAAGGGGGTGAGGAGGGGTTATTTTAGAAGGGTATCCCCCTTACCCTGACTAGAAGCAAGGGTCCCTATTTGGACAAAGGTACCTACCTCTGCCAACTAGAGACCCCTATTTCTTAACAACCTGTGTTTGTGTAGTTGATTGCAGATAGTTATTCGGTAACAGTCATATCCTATTTGAGCCTAGAATATTAAAGTCAAACTCAGCAAGCCTAATTCACAAAGAAAGTGGTAAACGTACAGGTGTGACTTGTTACTTTATGGAATTGAAAAACATTCCCAGGTGCATTAATGGAAGCTTTCCGAGGCACAGGCTTTAGTGGTATTCCTTGAAAAGCTTCATTGCAAAGAACTCTGCATGGTTACCAGGGGATCTCCTGTGAAAATGCAAAAAAAAAACTCCACAGGGAAAATATGTTTCCTGTGGAGAAAACTATTTCCCCAGAGCCACACCAAATCTGGAAGTAATCTATTCCCATTCAAAAAACCCTAGAAAAAGATCTTCCCCAGCTGTTCGCTGGAGTGAAAATCGAACCCTTTCCACAGCAGAAAGAGAAATGAGAGGAGGTTGTGGCTTACCACAACCTCCACGTTTGAGGTTGTTTACAAACTTCAAAGGTAAAGCACGCAGGGGTATTTCCATGTTATCACCCCTTTAGTGGAATGTTTGGGTGCGGAGACAGCCACACTGATAGTGGTGATTTCCGCATACATAAATTGGTTTATGCCTGCCAGAACATTCTCTAGGAATTACTGGCGAGCGAAAACAAGTCTATTCAGTTGTAAACGTTTGTCACCAAATATAACCTTCCTGAATAGGGACCAGTGTATTTCATGACCACTCACCAAATAAATACAGTTACCATTCCACCTTACTTGAAATGTTGCCTTGATTTTAAAAATAAAATCGTTAAAAAAGATCTATATTAAAATTTGTTATTTCACGATAGTGGTCGCAGCATATGGCATAATTCTTTCAGCAGTGTAGGGGACGAAAGGAACATTTTTCTCCACTGCAGGGCAGATGCACGTCAGATTGCAAAGCTGTAATGCGAATACACTACACGTTCGCAGACCAAGCCCAGTAAAGAATAAAACGCTAAATTAAGACGTCTAATTCCTAGGAAAGTGAGCATTATAGAAACTAGTTTTTGCACTGCATATCAATCAGCACCAGAAGTCAACTGGGAGCTGTATAGATAGCTCTTGATGAATCTGTCACAAGATGATTGCAGAAAATACCTAAGGACCTCTACAAAAGTGACATTTGTAACAAGGAAGAATTTCTAATGGCAGATTTTCCTTTGTAGTTGGACTTCAGAAGCGTCTTTGTGACCTCAATTATACGGATAATACAAACTGGCCCTGATGGAGCTGCATTGTGGAATACAGAATATCCAAAAGTAATGAAGATTCTAATTATGAATTAGAAATAACATTTAGAAGACTTCATAAAACTGGCCCATATGATGCCTTTTTTTAGGGCTTCCGCAAAGCTATTGCTGTCAAGAAAAAGTAAAATCGAAAGACTCAAACAGATTTTTTCACAGTCGACTTCACTTCATGGTTTACAGAAGTTGCACAAGTTAAAACAGTAAACAATTATTATCCTTCAAGTGAAGAGGTTTATACCAGCGAATAAATGGGTAAATTAGCATTAACGCAATGGGCCGCTTTCCCTCCCTTTCTTTAAGTCTAAGGCGCCATCTCAGGAGTCACATATCCTGGTGATAACCTATTTTTTTGTGTGTTCATCCTGTAGCATTACATTATTCCGTTTCAGTGTGCCTGTGAGACAGCCAGTTTTCCTCTACCTCCGATCATTTGCCTCTCATGTAAGGATCATTTGGGCACACATGTATGTATGTTTTTCCCGGGTCGCAAACGGCCTGATTCTACAGAAAAATTAATTTTCCTATTTATTAAACTAAATTTGCGATTTGGTAGCCCATTACTGAATCGCAAAATGGGTTAGAGATTTGGTATCAGAAAGACATGTTGAGGATGTCCCTTTCTAACAGCGACTCACATTGCTATGTACAAATGTTTTGCAACCCAAAAGCAGTCCTAAAGATTAGCATTTTCCTGCCTACTTCAAGTAGGTGGTAACCCATTCGATAACAGGAAGTGATCTCTAGGGGACCCTTTTCCCTTTGTGAATGCATGCGAAAACGTTTTTTAAGAGCAGGCAAGGGCCTCACGGACCACTGGCCAATCTTAAAAAATGAAACTCAAACATTTAATTTTCAGGTTTCACCTACATTGCGCTGGTTCTGTGTTTGTGAAATCTCTTGTATTCACGATATCTTAAAAGGGGTTTAATAGTTGTCATCACGGAAGTTTTGTGTTAATGTGCTTTTGAGTAGAGCTTTTTTGGGGGGCATTACTTCCCTGACTGCATTGGACCATATTGCACATTTTGCTTACTTTTTTAGGCAGCGCTGCTGTCGCCACTTCTTTGATTCTCCGATCCTTTTGAATTAGTTTTAGGCTTTTAACTTCTTTTGGCTTATAACTTTACCATCTCTTGTCTCTTTTTTGAGTGAACCCTTGTCAAACATCGCTGCCATCTCCATTTGTTTAATTCTCCGATATGTTTCATACTTATTTCGGCTTTTACATTTCACAACTTGCTATGTGCCTTCAAACCGTGTCACACATTACTTCCCTCTCTATTTCTTTCTTTATTTGATACATTTATTACTTATTTGGATTTTTTACGTTCACAGCATGCACACATTTGCTTAAGTACATTGGCTCATCAGTGTACTCATTTCTGAGTGAAACCGTGTCGCACATTACTGCTGTCTCCATCTGCCGACATGGGAACTAGGGAAACTGGTTCATGTTTCAGCGCCTGCATTATATCCTGTAAATTTGGTCAATTTACTTAATCTACCTGTACCACCCAAAAAACGTGTTTTTGTCTAATGGAAGGAGGGCTCATGTAAATGCACTCATAGGAGTAGTTGTTATTAACAGCACTTTTAAATGGCAGGAGCGCAGTACAAACAGCGATACAGTAAATACTTTATGAAGGCCTTGCGCCACTGGTACATCACTTGTTCCCATTTTAAAAGTGACGCACCGGCGGCGCAAGACCTTCATAAATAAGGCCCTTTGATTTTTAAATTTCTCACACTGTTTTATGCAACAGAGCCCAAAAATGTTGCATATCAATACTTACATTTCGCTAGCTACCCTTGTTATCTTAAACTGTCATTACTTAGTCCAGCATTTAGTTAACTTTCCAAGATTGCACACATTTAAAGCGTGCTTTTTTTTCTTCTACAGCAATTATTTACATATTAGCTTTTCATGTGAGCACACATTAATTTATGCCTTTCATTCACTTACTCTGCCAACAACCATTTATTTTAATTTTTTGTCTTCTTATATAGCGCTCGAATCACCATGAGGCATCTCAGCGCTTGCATTAGGAACCCGTCCTGGCTTTTCCCTGTGAGATAACCCGTAATGGGCATCCCCAAGGTGAAAGCCAGGCATCCCGCCGCAGGGGGGGTGGGGGGGCCGTTGTGGAGATTAAGCAAGCTTAATGCCTAGAGTTGCATAGTGTGAACCAGTAGGCACCGAAGCGAGAATTATCGAGTCCGTGGACAATTGGGCTCAAGACCCTGCCGTTTCGGGAATTGAACCCTGGTCCCGGGTCTGACCTCTGCTTCAGGGTATGCCTCCTCTAACCAGTGAGCCACACTTCTCCGTTTGTTTGCATGTTGGAGTTTGACACCAAAATAAGGCAACTAGCAACAAAAAAAGGATACCAGTCCAGTGGCGTAACGAAACTTGAGGGGGCCCCCCTGCAAAGCACATGGAGGGGCCCCCTCCCCCGGCGGCCCGGCCCACCACCTACCACTTTGCCCTACCACCCTGAAATTTAGTATATTTTGATTTGAAACCTCCAACAGTCGTCCATTCTGAAAATACTGTCCCTACTGTTTAAAGTTAATGGTCCTGAGTAGGCATAGATTAAAGAGTGCACAGTGAGTGATGCAACAGTGTGAGTAGGGTAAGAGGAGTGACTGCAGAGTGAGTGAGGTGATCATATGTAAATGCAGAGTTGAACGAAAGAATGCATGGTTAGTGATGGGCTTGTTTGAGTGAGATTACAGATTGAGCAGTGAGGGGGATAAGTGAGTGAAGTGTGACATGAGTGCAGGGTGAGTATGTGCTTGTGTGCCTGCCGGGTGAGGGACAGGGTGAACAGTGCAAGTGCATTGCGAGTGCAGAGTGATGACTGTGAGTACAGGGTGAGCGGGTGAATGGTGTGAGTGCATGGTGGTGATTGTGAGTGCATTGTGTTTGCTGCGAGTGCAGGGTGAGCGTAAAAGTGAAGGGCGAGAATGAGGAGTGAGTTGTCTGAATGCAGGGTTCATTCCCAGACACTTGAAGTAACTCGGCATTTTATTGACGGCCGTGTAGGGTTTCAGGTACAAGTTAAACTATTGTTATTCTGGCATTAAGAGTGATCGAGGGTGTAAGAAATAATGTGCTGATCCTGCAACAAACTTCCAGTCTTATGATTAGGGTTGCCAGCTCATTAATTTGATGCCTCACACAGGACAAAAATAAGCAGTCACCTAAAGCCGTATTTTCAGCACTTATCTGTGCAAACTTCGAACAGCAAATAGAAATAGAAAACACGTTTAACTGTGTTTTAGGGCTTCCTGAATGATCCATGACTGATAATTAAAGGGAACAAATGCAGAAAAGTCACATTACAAATGAATACATACATTTTTATTTCTAACCCTATTTAGTGTTAAGACTAGGTTATTCAGTGTCATTAAACAACAAATGGCTGGCATTTTTCTTTTGGCAACCTTACTTTATATTCCATTTCATGAAATGCCTTCTCACACTACAGCAGTAAATGTAAATTTCAAATGTAAGGAATAGGCCCAGGGGGTACTGGAACCAGAAACACTAAGGGTCCGATTCACAGAATGAATTTAAGACTCAATCCTAAACTTACTACTATTTTGGCATTCACAGAATGCACTTACTACTTTTGGCATACACAGAATGAATTTACTACTTTTGGTATTCACAGAAGTTAGGACTTTGTTTTAAGTTTGTCTTAAGACAAACTTAAGACAGACTTAAGACAGACTTAAGTTAGGATTTTGTCTTAAGTCTGTCTTAAGTCTGTCTTAAGTCTGTCTTAAGTTTGTCTTAAGTCTGTCTTAAGTCTGTCTTAAGTTTGTCTTAAGACAAACTTAAGACAAAATCCTAACTTCTGTGAATACCAAAATGTAGTAATTTAATTCTGTGAATACCAAAATAGTAGTAAGTTTAGGATTGAGTCTTAAGTTCATTCTGTGAATCGGGCCCTAAGCCTCTGTAACCAGTTTACAAAGGTATGTAAATACAAATGGTCTCTGTCCTCAAGGCAGTTGCCTTCAACCCCCTTGTTTCTGGGCCTGGAAGCTCAGTCACCTGCACCCACCGCACACGGCACACACCTTTTAATTTATGAGGTAGGACTGTAGGACTGTAGGACTGTTATGAGATAACACCGGCGAGAGAGTGTAGCGCTGTCTGTGTGCGCTAGAGCACTGATGGGGCCCCTAGAGGCTGGAAAACGGGGGCTGCTGCTGGGGGCATAGCTGCCAAGGTTTCCGATTGCCATGTGTGACTGTTGATGTATGCTGGATCCCATCATGCAGTCAGTTGTCTATTACTGACACTTTGGACAAATGGTTCTGTAATGTTCAGCAACTGTGTCCCCTTGTGTCTAGCACTGAATGGACACATAGATGCAAACACAGAGTTTCAGTGGAGGTGCTGCGTTTAAGGAAAGGAGCATACAGGAGTTGATGGACACAGCACGTGAGACACTAACGTGTGCTACAGACATCGATTTAGCATCACACGTCTGTGAGGGTGAAATACGAACACCCTATGTGTGATCACTAACATGCACAGATGTAGGGCCTAAATGTAGCAATGAAAGGGACTGTGAGTGCCACAATTACAATCTCTGCGTCTGTTGAATAAACCACCACTAACACACTTCTAGCAACCACACACACTTTCCATTGCAGAATTTTAGTAAGAAAAGAACTTGAATGCCCCTTCTAATCATCAAAATTATGGACAAAGGAGGTATGTTCTTGTAAAAGTGTTTGATTTCTACACAGCAAATCGTTCTTTTCTGAAATGCAGTAAAACGTGCACCTTTTAATAACTCGGAAAAGCAGGAGTTAATGCTGCGATAAACCCAAATCTTGTGTTCTAGTATGAATCCCGGTGTGTAGATTAGTAATTCAATGTTTGAATTTACTAACTTCATTCAATGAAATCAGCAAGAATAAAATGCCAACAACTGTTTGCAGAAAAATGTGAGGTGGCATATTTATTTACCGGGCATAATAGAACATTATGTGATATTTTTGCATATAGATTGGTGATATAGCGATGCTAAAAATTCTAATAATATTTATGAAGCCAGCTGAAGATACAGATGCCTCTGTGGTACCTCTAAATCTGAGCCCGCTGGGCAAAGGTGAAGAATGGCGTATGACAGTATTTCCACCCAGCGTGCGCATCCTGCTGTGATACTCTGCCAGATGCAACAGCCATTAATGTGTACCTTGCTATGTGTAAGAAATATAACTAATGTTGCATTGCTATATTTAAATAGTATTTACAGCAAATAATGTCACATCATCATCATACTTGACTTTACACCTTCAGTTGATGTCAACCTCACCATGCGGCTTCAATGTTTCAATTTCCATCAAGTTACCAGATGACGTCGTCGTGGATACTATGTTCACAGTCCTTGTCTTTTTCATTTAATAACCTAATGCATTCTGGGAGTTGTACTCTGATTTAATTTTAGCTGAACTAGTTTGACTGACACAACTGAAAACAATGGTTTGGAAAACAAAACTGTGAGACTTGATAGAGCATGGTGCCCCTTTTGACATGCTGCCATCTGGGGGCCTTAGCTTTACAGGAAGGACAGATAACCAAACTGCATTTGTTCTCCAGGCCTAGCTGTGGTCAAGACACCATCACAGCTCCAGAGCCACCAAAGTAACTAAGATCTGAGTACGACCTTTACAAATGAACAAGGCCTTCCAGATTATCCGGGTCTATGGTGTTTTCCTCATACTCATGGGTTTGTCCCATAATTCAGCATCTGCTGTATAATTTAGAGATTTCACCCAAAAATTTGTTTCTAGCTCAAACCAGTCAGAGGTCACTTAACAAAAGTTACTACACATGCTTCCACATACCTGGTTATTTTTGAGTTGCTGATAGCTACATTCATGTGTTAAACTAGCACTAAGGCAGGCAGGGGTTGTGCATTGAAAAGGAGGTGGACTGTCACAGGTTCAAATCTAGGTGGGTTCACTCAGCTTTTTATCCTCCTGAGGTCGACAAAATGAGTACCATTGAGTTGGTAACAATAAACATCTGTTATTCAGCACCAATATGCATATGGGTGAAAGTGCTCTATAAATATACGTTATGTTATGTAATTGTGGGCAGGGGGATCTGTATGCACAGAGCATTCACAAAGGCTGGGAGGCTGCCCCCAAAGTGAGGTGTGAGGCATCCTCAGTGGGCAGGGCCTGCTTCTACTCTGCAGCTACTGGGGGGCAGGGGGAACCCTATCAAGGGAGAGGGTCACAGATTAAGATCTCATTCTTCCACAGGTGATGAAAGAATTACAATTTTAGAGAATGCCCGTTTTTTACTGTAGCTTCAAAGCACAATTCAATGTGTGGTCTATATTGCAGATGGTGACAGTACGCTCCATTCTCCATAGTTAGAACGACTGTGATCATGTGAATCTGCGGCTGCAGCATTTTCTGCAAAATTGTGTATTTAGTTCACTGTCCGCATAATTTACTAATTGCTGCATAATTAGAAGATTTCAACCTTTTATTTAATTTCTAGCTGGAATGGACCAAAGATTGCCGAAAAAGAAACTGGTAATGTTTCAGTCCTGCTTGCTGTGTCCAGGTATTAAACAGGCATGAATGAGGTTAAACTTTTTCCTCAGACAGCATCAACAAGATTTGAAACGACAAACTAGCAAAGTAATACTGCCACAGAATAAGATGCATTATGCAGCACAATTTACCTTTTTTGTCTCATAATTTAGCCAACCATGCTGCATAATTTGGTCTGCCATTGTCACATAATTCCAGTGGCCCTGTCCATAAACTTGTGGAATGTAAAATGGAACACACTATAGCGTTTTTTGAATGTAACATGCACACAGCATAAATAGTCTGGTTAATTGTTCTTTACACACAGAAAGTGAGGTACTATAATCTGGTGAGTGAGCAGTGCATAGACTACAGTTTAGTGAATGCTCAATATAACCTGATAAATGTGCAATGCCAGCTATGTAGTGTACACTCTGGTCTGACACCATGTTGAATGTACTCTATATTTTTTGTGAGAGTACTTTACTAGTCCCAATAACCAACAATACCACTTGATTAACCACTGACCTTGGATTCAGAGTAGTGTACTACTCGCCATAAAGTTCTTCCGCGCCTGATCAAGGGTAGCAAGCGCTATATAAATGTAATTAGATTTGCAATTACAATATAATATAGATTGTGAAACGTACAGAGAGTGAGCTATAGTTTGGTGAACAGACAATGCAAACACTCACTTAGGGAACGTACAGGCTGAATTCTGGTGAATGAACAGCATAAATTAAGGCTATCATACAATCTAGTGCTGACTGTACAATACACTCCATATGGACTAGTAACTCACTGCACACATTGCATAGTGAATATCTCTGCCTATCGTATACCCTGGTGAATTTACAGCTTATGCACAGACAGAAATAGTAGCTAGTGGCAAATACCTGGTGCTGTCTGGTGAAAGTACAGTGTGCTAGTGCTATGCACTCGTGAAAGTACAGCATATACAAAGGAAGATAACTAGCCACTGGTGAATATGTAGTGGCAACAAGTGCACACTCTGGTGAATGTAGAATGCATGCATTAATGCATGTTATAGTCCAGGGCAACTAACATAACGCAGCTGTTGGCGTTAAGAGGCCAAGGCACTGGCAGACACTGCACCCCACCTTATAACACCTTGACAATACACGAGCCAGGTGGAGACTAAACTGATCACAACCAGGTAGGTTGGTGACTGTTTAGCACATATCATGTAACTACTAGCCAGGTGCATATATAGTGCGCATAACATAGTATGAATAGTATGCAGCACACACAGAAGCTTCCTAATGTGGTTACTATCCAATGTACATGCACCATTTCATAAATAAAAAGCCTCAGAGGCCCGGCCGGGGCCCTGGCGTGCGCACCATTAATAAATGAATAGGCTAAAAAACCCCACCCCACTGTAGAAACATCCCCCCACCCCTGTGGCAACCCGGGGACCTGTGTTACTTACTCTCTGGTAGGGGACGGTCCTTCTCAGTCTCTGGCGCCGCATGGCTGAGTCTGAGACCTGCGGCTGCCTAACCTCAATTCGGACGAGCCGCGCAGCCACCACTTTCTATTTCATTAATGAAGACTGAGGCCCGGCCGGGGGCCGCGCATGGCCGGCGCGTGCGCAATTGAACTTGCACACAATTTGAGAAGAGCCTCGGAGGCCCAGGCATTCGTACCATTTAATTTATTAAGAAGTCGGGGCCGGTGTGCCGCCCGTGCGCACAGATTCATGATGTTCATTATGAAGAGGCTTGCCACTTGCAGGCTCTGCTGCTGAGTGAGCCGAGGGGGGCCCCCCCTGGAGCGTTGGGGCCCCAGAGGCCCCCCGCAATGCGGGGGCTGCGGGGGCCTGTGTTACGCCCCTGTACCAGTCAACCTTTACAAAGGGGATTCCATTGTGCATCACTATGCTTTTAGTAACCAGTTTTAACCGTTTGGGCTGGAAACTTAAAAAAATAAAATCTGCAGATAATGCACCTAATGACGGACTATGTGGCAAATACGGCAAATCCATAATTGTGTGAAAAATGTCATTACTGCACAAATTGCCTCTCTCAATAAAAAGGTCATAACACTTTTACAAAGTTTCAGTAGTTTATATTGCACAACTGCTCATCAAGCTAAAATCTACAACCAAAAAAAAGTAATATTAATCACATAGACGAAATCTATTCTTTTTTAAACACATCCCATTTCCCTATAAATAAAACAGGCTGCATTTTTAAAAAAAATGCAAACACAGATATGGTGGTCTGATGTCCACAGCATGCCACCATCCTGTGTTTTTAGCGACTCCCAATAGTTCGCAAATTGCGACCTACCTCATGAATATTAATGAGGTAGGTCAATTACATGTACCTCTGTAGACTCTGGCTATGAGTGTCGTGCATCAGCAATCTTGATGTTTTTTATGGAGTGTACTCCTTGATGTTTTAATCGTATTTGTCCATATATCTCACGTATGATTGATAATATTCACTAATACATCAGGGATTTATTTCAAGCACATCTAACGGTTATAAAGCACTACTGTAAGGAAAGACAGGAATTGGCACATTCATGTGAGGGGAAATGGTGACTTTAATGTTTAAAAGCATGTTCGCAATGTTTATTTAACTTTTGCAATTTAGAATGATGCACCGTAGATTGCTTAGTGATAAAAAGAAGAATTTTGAAATATCTGTACCTGACAGCATCTTAGGTCAATCTATAGATTTTGGAACAATGGAAGTTGAGCCCCCATCATGCAGAAAACACTTTTGCACTTTAATATTAGGAGTACAATACCTTAAGAATTGTTTTATATATTTGTGAAGCACTTTAGGATTTAGAGTGCAATAAATTAAAAACGACCCCATGTATTGGCTCTTCCAGTGGAAAAATTAGGGGCAGATGCATGAAAGACAAATATAGGCATTCCTAAATAGAGATTTTTACAGAATTGCTATTCACGAATCGCAAACCACAATCTAGGAGAAAAAATATCGCTATTAATTAGCGATTCCCTAAAATTCGCCATCCCGAATACCGAATCGCAAATACCAATTCAGTATTTGCGAAATCGCTATTTAAAAAAATTGCAAATTAGCGAATCTACCAAACAGGTGCATTTTGATGACATCACATACAGGAAGTGACCTCACTCATGCTGTTTCTGAATGCCTGAGGCTGTGGGAGAGGCAGAGAGCAGGAGTACACATCCAGGAGCTGCACAGGAGTGCTCAGGCAGACACCAATTGACAGGATGGACACACAGGAGAAGAGAAAGGAGCCTGCAAAAAGGAAAAGAAAGCACACATTTAGTGAAAAGGAGTTGGAGGTCCTCATTGAGAAAGTAGTTAAGACCCATGAGCTACTATTTGGAAAGAAATCACTGCATATTCCTGAATCACAGAAGAGGAAGATCTGGCTGGAAATACAAGCCAAGGTCAATGCTGTTGGGGTCACACAGCACTCCATCGATGACATAAAGAAGCTCTGGTATGACTTGCGCTCCAGGGTGAAGGACAGTGTTGCAGAGAGGCTGAAGCAAGCCAAGAAAACAAGTGGAGTACCATACACAGAGCCTGCAACAATACCACAGGAGGACATGGTGGAGTCCACCCTCCAGCCTGAGAGCATAAGTGGCATGGGAGAAGTGTACAGCTCAGCCTGAGGCAACACCAGGCAAGGTAAGCTGCATGCACAATTGGTCCTGAACCCTCACCCTCCCTAATCCCCAATAACACATAAGCAAGTAAAATTTCCACTCCAGTCCACATTTTGTTGACAACCAGCAATAATGCATCATGGGAGATGTAGTCTCAAACTTCAACTTCATATAGCAAAGCAGTGACACAGGTGAGCACAATCACAGGGAAATCACACCAGTCAAAAACCAAACAGAGAACTGTTAGTGGGAATACCAAGTCATGTAAATTTAATGTAATGCAAATGATTCAAAGAAAGACAGTAAATGGTATCTTGTATTCACAGGTAAACCTGCACCACAGGCAGAAGACAGGGAGACACATGAGGCACCAGGGCAACAACATGCAGGGGAGAAAGAGTCGCAGACAGGCACAGATAGCATATCTACACTAAGAACTCGTAGGTATACTGTGGAAACACTACAGGAGATGGAGAGAGGATTGGAAGAGACACCAGAATATCCACAGACCATGCCCAAGAGCCAGCACAGTCTCCAAACCAACAGTAACCAATGCAGTGTATTCACACCAATGGTCTCCGACACACACAAAGGCCAAAACGTCTTGCTGAGCAGGGTGAGGAATCAAGTGTCTTTGCGGGTCTTGAGGGCACCATCGTCAAGGTGCAGCCGCTGCAAATGAAAACAATGAAGTTAATACAACGGCAGCAGGTGTCCCTGAATAAGAACATGAGCGACATCAAGGAGGGCATTAATGAACTGAACACCACTTGTGCAGAGGGCCAGAAGGCCAATGCAGAGTGCATGAAGGACATAACTGTGGCAGTACAGCAGTTAGGCATCACCATGCAGGGGGAACATGCCTCAAAGCACCATGAAAAACAACGCATGGATGGGTACACGAAGGCAGTCAACCGCCTATGCAATGCTACAGCTGTCTTGAGCAGATGCACAGTTTCCATGAGGTGGAAATGGCCCACTGCAGCCAGGATGTTACAAGGGGGTTGCTGCAGGTCACCAGTGCTGTTGAACTGCTCCAGACAGCCAACATAGCGGCCACAGTGGCTGGGGATGATGGGGACATTCAGGAGGTCACCAGCCACAGCAGCATCACTCCACCTGTCGCTGAGCCCAGGCGGAGTGCAAGGCAAGGGCCAGCAGCAGAAAAGTTGTCAAGGGAGGGAAGTGTGAACACTGACGGTAGCAGTACTGTGCGTGGGCGCAGGAAATAAGTTCATGCTGTGGCAGACATTTGCTGATGGGTGAGGTAATCCATGTGAGACAGGGAAACGGTTGTCAATGTGCATGCAGTATTGACATGCCAAGATGTGCATCTCAAGGCACACAGAGGCCAGGATTGTGAGGCTGTGTGCAAATATATTGCCTGAAGTAAGGACAATAAGACACAGTTTTTAAAAATTCATTATTAGCTTTGTTTCATTACTCACTTAGAAATAGTTGCATGCGATCTTATCACTTCTGTGTCTCCCATCTGCGTCTCCTCCACCACCAGTTGCTTTGTGATGTGGCTGTGGGCATTCCTCATCCTCAGAGTCCGAATCTGTGATTTCCACTGGGGTTCCCTTCTTTGTGGCCAGGTTGTGTAGCATGGCACAGGTTGCAATGATTTTGCAGCATATCTCTGGGCAGAACTCCTGTGCACCTCCACTTTTGTGGAGGCAGCAGAACCTGCTCTTCAGCAGTCCAAATGTCTGCTCAATCGCATTCTGCGTAGACTTATGGGCAGCATTGTATCTCCTATCTCTTGGGGTAGATGGGTTGAGAAATGGGGTGAGTATGAATGCACCCACTGCATATGCGCTGTCACTCAAATGGGGAAGGATGAAACATCAATCACAGGCCACTACAGATACATGCAAGGTGTACAACAGAGTGTGTCACATTCAGTTACCTAGCAGGTATCCTTCCCCAAATTCTCCCCCAGTCAGACATGAATAGATTCCACTATGCCTGAAGATGTAAGAGTCATGCGTCCTTCCTGGAAATGTTGCTACTATATCAGTGATGATGTGTGACGCATCACAAAGGACCTGGACGTTGATGGAATGATAGGATTTTCTGTTCCAATATACATACTCAGTAGCAGAGGGGGGACAGATTGTGATATGTGTCCCATCAAATGACATGTGGGAATTGAACCATCTGATAGAAATCCATTTTGGTCTTATGCAGTTCCCGTTGCGTGGTGGGAAACCGGACGTAATGGTGCATTCTTTGAAGCATGGAATCCAGGAAGGTGTTGAGGGAGCATGACTGTCAACTTTGTGAGACCCCTCCGGCTACAGCTATCACCCCCTGGTAACTACCTGATGCAAGTAGTTGCAGTGAACACAGGACCTGCACATGTGTTGGATATGCGTGGGTCCTGCGTGTCTGATGCTTCAGGATTGAATGTAGGCCATGTATCAGGTCTAGGATGGTAGTGGAGTCAAGCCTGCTCCTCTCATGTTTTTCTTCTTCTGTCAGTTGGAACAGGGCAATGCGCACTTTCTATATGTGTTCCTGTTGCCTCCTCATCCTCTGTGCTGCTGCTTGCATCTGCATCCTCCTTGCAATGACATACAGGGCTGCCATTGTGAAAAAAAATGCATTCTGGTGCTGTTTATATGCAGTGCACGTGGTTACCATGTGTTTTGAGTCAGTGGTAATTTGCGAGTCGCAAATATTTCTTTGCGAATTCTTATTTGCAATTTCGCAATTAGGACTCGGTAAGTCAGATTCGCAAAATAAGGATTCGCTAAATGGTTGGTCTTGTTTTTTGCGAATCCCTATTTTTCAATTGGATTTTTTCTTCTCTACAGTGCACAAGGCTATTTTAAGATCGCAAACACTGAAATTCTGAGAATTTCAGCATTTGCGATCTCTATTTCGTTGCTACATCTGGCCCTTTGCGCTTTCCTTGATCAATGGTGAAGTGAATCGGAACTTATCTGAGTGCAATGAAAGAGGAATCTCCCCTCATACTACAACTACTTTGCACCTTGTATTAGAAGTACAATGAGTCAAGAATTATATGATGCATTTGCAGTTTTTGATAAAGCACTTTGCACGCTAGAATTTGGAGTGTGATAATTTAAAAATGTTTCTATGCATTTGCACTTTCTTCTGAAAACCCCTCCCCTTTAATTAAAGAAAAACCCTGGGGAAGGGCTCCACTGGGCCTATAATAGCTTGGGGAGGTGGCCCCCACGGGCCAATGAATCCTGGGGGCCCGATGACCCCCGCGCTTTAAGAAAAGGGCACAGTAGGATGGGGTCCCCCAGGCCTAACATGGCTTGGTAAGGGAAGCCACTTAGACCTCCTTTCCTCAAAAACATTACCTGGGGTAACCAGGGACTAATAAGGTTTGGGAAGAGGGGCTATGTGGCCTCCATCCTCTTTAAAAAGCATAGGGCCCTGTGGCCAACCCCCCACCACTCAGCCCCATCTGCGAAGCTAGCTATAACTTGAGCCTTTCACCATGCTCTGCTTATGACCTCACATATTACAGCACTCATAACACGTTCTATGACATCATTAATTACATCACTAATTACATCATCCACGCTTCTTTTGTGAACAGTGCTCTATAAATGGGTATAACATTATAGCTATGAAAGTAAGTGCAAATAGCTCCAAATAATTTGAAGTGTCATTATTGTTATCATACATACAACCACCGTAGGTAAGGCAAACTTGTGTTAAGTGCAATATTGACCCAATACTGTAGAATTCATGGGTAGCTGAGTTCATGTTGATTATGAAACACAGATGAAATGGTACCTTATCCTGTACATGGTGTTCATCTGTTTACAACTGTCAGGGAAAGCCAAGTTCCTCTAGATACTGAAGCCTTGTTACATGACTAATGCCCTTATATGGACAGTCGTTATCTGTATCAAATCCCTGAAAGTTACTGAACCGACATTGAGGAATGAAGTGGATATAAGTAGAAAAGTTGGGACTGTTAACACAGTTTACTCTATAGAGAGTTTAGTCTGAAGCACACTGTTTGCAGACAGTGAAACTCTCACGAGAAATGCACAACAGAATATTAAAAAGTATCTCCTAAGAACAATGTACACTTTATGCAAAACTTGTCCTAAGAGTGACTGTTCATTTAAAATAACCAAAATCTGAAGGTGGTGAAGCTCAATCAAGCAATCAATCAATCAAGCAATTTGTAGAGCGCACTACTCACCCGTGAGTTTCTCAAGGCACTAGGGGGCGGGGGATGCTGCTATTGCTCGAACAGCCAGGTCTTGAGTAGCCTCCTGAAGGTTAGTAGGTCTTGGGTCTGCTGTAGGAGGATGGTCAGCAGAGCGGAGCTGGCGGTGCAGGGTGTAGAAGGTGAGTCGTCTGTTGTGGTATGTTGGTCCGGTATCGTGGAGTGCCTTGTGTGCGTGGGGGAGGAGCTTGAAGGTGATCTTCTTGTTGACGGGCAGCCAGTGCAGGTCTCTCAGGTGGAGTGTGATATGGCTGTGTCATGGGATGTCGAGGAACAGGTGGGCCGAGGTGTTCTGTATGCGTTGCAGTTGTTTCAGTAGTTTGGCCAGGGCTCCTGCGTAGACAGCGTTTCTGAAGTCCAGCCTGCTGCTGACGAGGGCCTGGGTGACCGTTTTTCTTGTGTAGGTGAGGATCCATCTGTATATCTTGCAGAGCATGCAGAGGGTGTTGAAGCAGGAGGATGAGACAGCGTTGACTTGCTTGGTCATGGAGAGTGTTGAGTCAAGAACAAACCCCAGGTTGCGTGCTTGGTCGGTGGGCTTTGGTGCTGTTCCCAGGGGGGTTGGCCACCAGGAGTCATCCCAGGCTGAGGGGTGGAGCCGGGGATGAGGACCTCTGTCTTGTCCGAGTTCAGCTTCGGACGGGTGTTCTTCATCCATTCGGCGACAGCTTTTATTCCTTTGTGGAGGTTGGTCTTGGCAGTGATGGGGTCCTTGGTGAGGGAGAGGATCAACTGTGTGTCGTCGGCATA
Organism: Lissotriton vulgaris; assembly: GCF_964263255.1. NCBI lineage: Eukaryota > Metazoa > Chordata > Amphibia > Caudata > Salamandridae > Lissotriton > Lissotriton vulgaris. The sequence goes on from NC_141691.1 coordinate 475,442,712, forward strand.
GGATATGATGTTGAGATCTTGCAGTCTGGCGACATGGGCGACCGGGGCCATGTAGATGTTGAACAACGTCGGTCTGAGAGGCGATCCTTGGGGTACGCCGCAGATTATCTTGAAGGCTTCGGAATGGAAAGGGGGGAGGCAGATGCTCAGGAGGTGGTCCATTCCAGGGCCTTGTCTCGGATTCCTGCATTGTGGAGGCATGTGCGTAGGGTGCAGTGGCAGACCGTGTCGAAGGTGGTGGAGAGGTCCAGGAGGATAAGGGCTGCGGTTTCGCCGTAGTCTATCAGAGCCCTGAAGTCATCGGTGGCGGTGATGAGGGCAGTTTCGGTGCTGTGGTTGCTGCGGAAACCCGGACGGAGATGGATGTAGGATGTTTTTCTCCTCGAGGTAGCGGGTCAGCTGTTTGTTGATGGTTTTCTCGATAACCTTTGCTGGAAACGGGAGCAGGGAGATGGGCCGGACGTTTTTGAGGTCCCCTGGATCTGCATTGGATTTCTTGGGCAGTGCGTTGATCTTGGTGTGCTTCCAGCTCTCTGGGAGGGTCGAGGTCTTCAAGGAGATGTTGATGGACTTGCGGAGATGGAGTGCGATGGTGGCACTGGCTTTGTTGAAGATGTGGTGTGGGCACGGGTCTGACGAGGAGTCGGAGTGGATGGGGTTCATGATTTTGATAGTGTCAATGTCGTTCATGTTCATCCAGGTGAGCAGGTGGTCGTTATAGGTGGTGGTTGTGGGATCTGAGTTGTCGTTGGCTGTCCTGGTGGTCTGGTCATTGAAGCTGTTGTGGATGTCTGCGATCTTGCAATGGAAGAAGTTGGCCAGGGAGTTGCAGAGTTCTTGCGATGGTGGGATGTCGTTGGTGTTGGAGCTGGGGTTGGAGAGTTCCTTCACGATGTTGAAGAGCTCTTTGCTTTTGTGTGCATTGTTGTCGAGGCTGTCCTTGAAGGAGGTCCTTTTTGCAGATCTGATGAGGCGATGGTGTTGGCACATGGCGTTCTTGTGATCTGCGTGGTTCTCAGGTGTCTGTTTGCGGTGCCATTTCTTTTCTAGCCTCTGGCAGGTTTGTTTGGAGGTCTTGAGGTCTGCGGAGAACCAGCTGCCGTTCTGGTTGGTGTGTCTGTTGGAGGGTATCTTGATTGGGGCGAGGGTGTTGGCGCACTCATTAACCCCTCGCTTGAGGTTGCTGGCGGCGGCGTCTCGGTCGGTGGGGTCGGCGGGTGGGCTTCGGGTGAGGGCGATGTTAAGCTGGTCTTCAATGACTTTGCGGGTTTCTGGAAGGTGAAGTGGATGCAGAAATGGACAGTCCAGTGGAGTTCGTGGTGTGGCTGAAGGAGACATGCGAGCTTGCAGAGAAGATGGGGTCAAGCATGTGGCCGGCGGAGTGGGTAGGCATTGAGACGAGTTGTCGTAGTCTGAGGTTGACGAGGTTGTCAATCAGGGTTGTGGAGTTGGTGTCGTTATTCTCGAGGTGAAGTTCAGGTCTCCGAGCAGAATGTAGTCCGTGGATGTGAGGGCTTGCGTGCTGACGAAGTCGGTTTTGGAGTTGCTAAATTGAGCTTGGGGTCCGTCCGGTCTGTGGATCAGGGTTTCTCTGAGGGGGGTATTGGAATCACTGTGGATCTGGAAGTGCAGGTGTTCGGCAGTGCTGAACAGCAAAACACACAAGATGATGGACGGCAAAACATTCAACCCCAGTCACAAATCTGGGTTTAATCTGACCTGGGGTGGCTTGGTGAGCAAAGTAACAATGGATTAAACCCAGATCTGTGACTGGGGGTGAATGTTTTGCCATTGTGCAACATTCCGTCCATCATCTTGTTTGTTTTGCTGTTCACCCTATGTGGGAAGGGTATGCCCAGACGTGGGTCCCTTGCTCACTATGCCACTGGAGTCAAGCTATTCTGGCTGAAGACGGCTGACAGCCAGAAACTGGTCATTGGATGCTTGATTCCGGTCCAGGAAAGAAATGGCTTGGCAGTTCGGGCTGGACTGTTCCCATGAGGCACAGGGCCAAGACTGATTTGCATATGGCCATATCTGAACTGGGGTGGCTTGGTGAGCAAAATAACGATGGATTAAACCCAGATCTGTGACTGGGGGTGAATGTTTTGCCATTGTGCAACATTCCGTCCATCATCTTGTTTGTTTTACTTGTGAATCTGTCCTGTTCCATAGAGAAATTAGATGATACACAAGGACTGAAAGACGATATTACTTGGACCAGTTTAGGCAGATGTCTTTTTTATTAGCTCCTGACTGATTATCAGTGCCTGCCTGGTAGCAATGTGTTATGTACTTTAAAGACCTAGATGAGGCGAATTTGATATTTCTCTTTATGTGACCCTTTCCCTCGGATCCTTTTTCAAGATGTTAGTCTTGCCGCTCCTGCCACTTCCCGGGACCCCGCCATAGTGAGTTTCTTTAAGCTGCAATACGGATGAGTGGGGACCTAATAATACCATTTGCTACTTGGCCCATGACGGATACTGAGGGAGGTGGGTCTTGATCCCTACTGGTTAGGGGGTTACCATTAAATGTCATCACAATGTGGTTTTAGTGTGCCCGTAATTCCGTCGCTCTTAACCACATTTTTGAAAGGGGACTTGCAACAAAAACGTGATGTCTGTTCCGCCATGATGGGGTGGATTGGGCTTGCATCTCTTTGGTGTTTAGACTCATTTTCTAATATGTTGACTCATTTTGGTTTCATATGTACTTATGTCAGTGCGCCATGCATGTGATTGTCATTACATATGAAAATAAATGCCTCGGAGCTTGGGGAAGGTCTTCTCCTCCTCCTTAGGCAAAACAAAAAAATAAATCCCTTGTGCCTAGTGGGCTTTCTACACCCCCTTTGGGGGCAGTTCGGGGCTATCGTCCCCATCTACAACTGGGGGGGGGGGGCATGAAGTCTGTTGCTAGCTTTTGGGAGGGGTGGGGGCATTATTGTGCCCATGTAGAGCAGCCCCCACTCCTAGACATAAAAAAAATCCTTGGTGTCTAGTGTTCTTTTTAGCCCCCAGGGTGGAATATTGGGGGCTACTGCCCCATATGCCTCCCAGGGTGGGAAAAAAGACTGAATTTTCCCAATGTATTACGGGGGGAGCAAAAACCATTGCCCACAGGGTTTTTCCCCCGGTGGCTAGTGGGTGGATCCCTGCTTGGGGATCCCCCTCCTGGGGTGTCCCCAAGCAGGGATCCAATGGTGAGGGGTACCATTGGAAAGGGGAGATTCTCCCCTTTCCAATGGTACATCTCTTGTGTGTTTTGGTACTCGGGAGGCTGAGATTCCCACTCCAGAGAGCGCAACAGTAGGGAAAGCATTGGATAGCGTAGGGGTAAAAATAATGATTCCCACTCCAGTGAGTACAACAGTAGGGAAAGCGTTGAATAGTGTAGGGGTAAAAATTACTATTCCAACTCCAGAGAGTGCAACAGTAGGGCAAGCGTTGGATAGTGAGAGGGTAAAAATTACTATCACCACTCCAGAGAGAGCAAGAGTAGGGAAAGCGCTGGATAGCATAGGGGTAAAAATTACTATTCCCACTCCAGAGAGCTCAACAGTATGGAAAGCATTGGATAGCGTAGGGGTAAAAATAACTATTCCCTTCTCCAGAGAGTGCAACAGTAGGGAAAGCATTGGATAGCGTAGGGGTAAAAATTACTATTCCCGCTCCAGTGAGTGCAACAGTAGGGAAAGCGTTGGATAGCGTAGGGGTAAAAATTACTATTCCCGCTCCAGTGAGTGCAACAGTAGGGAAAGCGTTGGATAGCGTAGGGGTAAAAATTACTATTTCTACTCCAGAGAGTGCAACAGTAGGGAAAGCGTTGGATAGCGTAGGGGTAAAAATTACTATTCCCACTCCAGTGAGTGCAACAGTAGGGAAAGCGTTGAATAGCATAGGGGTAAAAATTACTATTCCAACTCCAGGGAGTGCATCAGTAGGGAAAGCGTTTAATAGCGTAGGGGTAAAAATTACTATTCCCACTCCAGTTAGTGCAACAGTAGGGAAAGTGTTGGATAGCGTAGGGGTAAAAATTACTATTCCTACACCAGAGAGTGCAACAGTAGGGAAAGTGTTGGACAGCGTAGGGGTAAAAATTACTATTCCAACTCCAGAGAGTGCAACAGTAGGGAAAGCGTTGGATAGCGTAGGGGTAAAAATTACAATTCCCACTCCAGTGAGTGCAAAAGTAGGGAAAGCTTTGAGTAGCATAGGGGTAAAAATTACTATTCCCACTCCAGTTAGAGCAATAGTAGGGAAAGTAAATACTTCATATAAAAATATAAATAACTTAAATATTAATACCAATTACAAAATAATTAAAATATTTTACAATTTTATAAAACATATTAATTAATCAATTAAAATTACAAATAAAAATCAAATAATAATAGAAATTACCTACTAAGACTAATTATTTACCAATTAACAATACATTAATTTACAATATAAAAATAAATAAAAATTAGACACCAAATTTATTTTTACAAAAATGTAATTACTTACAATTAAATTACTTCCCAAGCTATTCCCCTATAAACACACAACCCACTGCAGAAAATAATGTAATAAAAGTAACATATTTCTCAATTAATCAATTACAATAAATTACCAATTATATTTTAATTAATTACCAATTAATAATTAATTAACAATTAATTCTAAACAAATACCAATAAATAAATTAACATAGTTAATTAATTATAAGTAAATTGCTTCCCACCCTATTCTCCTATAAACCCACAACCCGCTACAGAAATAAAATTACTAACATTAACATATTTATCAATTAAACAATAACATTAATTACCAATTATATTTTAACTAATTACCAATTAATAATTAATTACCAATTAATTCTAAATAAATACCAATTAATAAAATAACATATTTAGTTAATTATAATTAATTTACTTCCCACCCTATTCCCCTATAAACCCACAACCCGCTACAGAATTATGTTACACAAAAATTAAAAATGAATATTAACTTACCTTAAATTCGATATTTTTGTTGTCTATATTATGTCTAGTCGATATTATGTCCATTCTGTATTTTTGATTCAATATTATGTCCATTCTATTCGATATTAAAATTTTCTAGTCGATGTTTTGGTAGTCTATATTATGTCTAGTCGATATTTTGTCTATTCTATATTTTTTACTCCATATTATGTCTAGTCGATAATTAAAAGTTGATATTTTGTCTCTATACCACATGGACTACCATCCGCAATGCTCAGCCTGCACCTCTTAGCCTCCTTCAAAGTGAATGGTACTATTTGCGCAGAACATAGAAGGCCATTTTTCAGCAGGAATAACCTGGTCCTGCTTCTATCTCATGCTCCACTACAGTCAGCCAGAGCTTGTGAATTTATATTAGTCTGGAATGACCAGTTGACCGCAAGTGGTGTTTTGTGCTTTTGGTGCTATTTTCACTATATACTTTAAGCTTGAGTGTCCCTAGTTCTACTAGCGGGTATTTGACATGATGGCATTTTATTTATTGAAATTTACTCTATTTTATTAGAATGGTTTGGAGTTTTTTATTGTGTTGTGTTTCACTTTATTTTTGTTTGTGTGTTGCATAACTACTTCACACATTGGCTCTGATTTAAGCCTGACTGACTTTGTGCCAAGCTACCAGAAAGATAAGCACAGGCTAATTTAATGGCTTATCTTGTTCACCAAGACAAGAATTATGTTTATTTCCTGAGTGAGGCTTCCATCACCCTCAAACCAATAACCCAGTTTCTTACACAAAGAATCAAGCAACACACCTACTGACACCTTGTCCAAGTCCAGTAACTAAAATATTTAGGGGGTGAGAAATCTTGAGCAGAATATTATCAAAGAGCTTCAACGTAGTATATCATAAAAATGCATTCATTAAAAACACACGTAAAGTGAACTTATGTTTGCAACACAAACCACAAAATCTTGATATTTGCCAGTTATGGTTGGCCACACAGTCAATTAGTCATATAACAACAAGACAAAACATAACTTGCACACCAAATGCAATGCTAATGACCTCCTATTTTTATACCAATGAGTAACAATACCTAAAGCACAACATAATTAAATGACACATTCTAAAAGGTATTATTTACATAACCATTTTCTATAACAATGGTCTAGACTCAGAGGGTGACAGAGAAATTCACAATAAAACCAGGTGACTAGTTTTGAGTTACAAACATACAAAACATGCATGCAATCTAGTTGTTATACAGGCATAATAGGAATAGCTTCAGGCACAATAAAACGAAATATTAGATACTATTGAAGAATAATATAGGTAACGTTTAGCTATTAGAAAAGATGTAGGCCAGCTGGAGGCCAAAATAGCATAAAGAGAAGGACTATTATAACAGTAACTGTACAGGATTTGTGCCTTCATATAGTAAGTATTCTCTGGGATGCTATCTTTCTGAGGAATTGTTGGAAAAAAAATATTGAAGTTCTTTCTTGAATTAATCATAAGAAGATATAGTGGTGTTGTTCAACAGGGTTGAGTACCCGATCCTAGCTCACTTTCGGATAAGGATTATTTCAAATTCTTTGACTTTTCAGACATGGATTATAAGGAGTCTGAGCTACGGAGTTGTCTTTGACCACCTGATTCTGATAGTATCTTGATTGGTGGATGGAGCGTGGAATGCAGCGACTGTACATAATAAATGGTAATTTATAGACATCACTCGCCCCCATGAATGCCAGTTCAGTGTCCGACACACTTTGGGCACAAGCAAGCTAGACTTTGAGAATACACTCTATCCCAAGATCAACAAAATCTCACCAGAAGCCTGCAGACCATTCAGATCTCTGTGGTCAGAATAACGCCAAATCTCCCATGACAAACCCACATCACACCACACCTAAAGGTGCTCCACTGATTTACTATTCACAAGCAAGCTCAATTTTTACTTCTCACCAACTTTCAAGGCACCAAATAAAACTGGCCCAGCATACATCAACAATCGCATTTGCTTTCACAAACCTTCCAGATACCTGCGCTCGTCCGGATTCAAACTTGCACATATCCCACTCATATGGAAAACCATATCTGGTGACCGAGCCTTCTACACAGTTCCCTAAGCATATAATTACCTGCCGCTATGTATAAGAACCTACTCCTCACTTATTGAATTCTTCAAAAAGCTAAAGACCTGTTGTGATGTATTGGAATTCTGTGGTTCAAAACTTCCAGTAATTACCAGAAGGATCCTGGACTCGGAAGTTGGTGGAAGGAACTGGTGGATGAGTTAGTTAATAAAGCTCAAACTCAAAGTATCCTGAACAGTGGCAGCCGCTCCGTTAGGGCTTTGGAGCGCCGCCCCACTGCTTTCAAGCAGAAAATAAAATGGTATTTTAAATGGTGAACAGACAAAATATCGACTCCAAAATATCGACTGGACATAATATAGACTTTTAAATATAGACTGGACAAAATATCGACTGGACAGAATATCGACTACAAAAATATCGTTTTTAAGGTAAGTGAAGTAATATCGACTGTATAAAATATAGATAGCAAAAATATCGAATGTTTAATAATATATAATACTTTATAGTGTATTTTTATGTAATAATATGTGTGAAAAGTGTGTATTAATGTTATAAAATATTTTATTAAATTAATTTTGTTTTTATAATAATTGCGTAATGTAATTCTGTAGCGGGTTGTGGGTTTATAGGGGAATAGGGTGGGAAGTAATTTAATAATAATTAATTAATTAATATATGTTTGTAAATATTTTTAATTAATAATTAATTGATAATTAATTAATATTAATTAGTTAATTAATTAATATAATGTAGTACATATTTTTTATTAGTAATTAATTGGTAATTAATTAATTGTAATTAGTTAATTACATTAATTAGAGTAAATTTTAAATATATATAATTTTGTGTTATTGTAAAGTAATTAATTGGGGTAAAATAATATTAATTATTAAATTAATTACAGCTAATGTGCTAATATATTTACTTTATTGTTATTGTTAATTAATAATTAATTGGTAATTAAATAATATGGATTAATTTTGGGTAAAGGAGTATTTTTAGGGTTCAGGGTCAGTTTTCAGTTTTTGGGTAAAGGGGTATTTTTAGGGTTCAGGGTCAGTTTTCAGTTTTTGGGTAAAGGGGTATTTTTAGGGGTCAGGGTCAGTTTTCAGCTTTAGGGTAAAGGGGTATTTTTAGGGTTCAGGGTCAGTTTTCAGTTTTAGGGTAAAGGGGTATTTTTAGGGTTCAGGGTCAGTTTTCAGTTTTTGGGTAAAGGGGTATTTTTAGGGTTCAGGGTCAGTTTTCAGTTTTTGGGTAAAGGGGTATTTTTAGGGTTTAGGGTCAGTTTTTAGTTCTTGGATAAAGGGGTATTTTTAGGGTTCAGGGTCAGTTTTGGGTATTTGGGTAAAGGGGTATTTTTAGGGTCAGTTTTGGGTTTTTGGGTAAAGGGGTATTTTTAGGGTTCAGGGTCAGTTTTCAGTATCTTATTTAATTATAGTATGTTACTATATATATATGTTTTAACAAATAATATTGTAAAAAAATGTTTTATTACTTTCATTTATTATTGAATTATTATAAGTTAATGTAAGTATTTTTAAGTATATTTTAGTAATTACATTTTAATATTAATTTAATTTAACACTGTTTTTTAAAAAGTCGATATTTTTTACAACTATATTATTGTAAACGATATTTTGTACTCGATATTTTTGTACTTACCTGTTTGTAGATACAAACTCGATATTTTGACTGTCGATATTTTGTCCACGATATTTTTGCAAGTCGATATTTTGTCCCTCGATATTCTTTCAGTGATCCATTTTAAATACCATTTTATTTTGTGCTTCTTGTGCTGCGAGAAACCAGACAGCAGGGGTATGTCTGGTTGGGGGCGGGCGGGAGTGTATGCCTGGTTGGTTTAGGTTAGAGAAGAGTGGCTTGCACCACTCTATGTGCCCTGACTGCTTGGTTGGCCCAGGGGCTGAGGACTGGGGACTGAGGACTGGGGGAGGGGCACCTTGTCAGTCTGCAAGGGGCCTCCAACATTTTCGGTCATGTCAGTGCACTGTACTAATGCTTTGAACTCGCACTGCACTCACAACTGTGCCATCCTTTTCCATTCGACCCTTACACCAACCCTGTGTCACGCAAACCGCGGGCCAGTGCAGTCCATGCACTTCTGAAAGCCTCAATGCCTCTGCCCGGGCGTTGGTGATCTGGTGGGTGGCAGGGGAAAGAGGGCCTCCCATTTACACAGTGAAGTGCCTCGTGCAAATAGTGAAGCTCTGCGCTAAGGTTGTGTGGGCGCACTATATGTGCCAGGCGACCCCTGTCAGAAATGGTTCTTGTCCCCTGGTGGTGCCAGATTAGACTCCCACTCCCATTGTATGTCTTTCGCAGCACAGCCTCTCGCGTGTCCATGAGTGGGAATATTACACGTGTCAGACGCAGGATGTGGGCGACTTCCTGTAACTTGTTCCCAGACAGTGTTGGCTCTAATACAGTTAATAATAAGGGATTGCCTGTAGTTAATGGCGTTGCTACCTCCCACTCAACGCATAAATAATTTTTTGAAAGTTGTTTTTGTTTTAAACTTTGCTTTTACTTGAAGTATAACATGAACTGACAGGATTTGGGATTGTTTGGGCTGAACATTTTCTGAGGTGCCCTGCGGTGAGACCATTCCATCTGCTCGTGATGTAATTACTGTTTTACTCTACTTGATGAGGTGTTCTTGGCACGTGCATGCTAGATCTTCTTCACACTGTGCCTTGGGGGAGAGGCCAGATAGCGTCCCTCTGTCTTTTGCTGTTATTGGTTGAGGCACGAGTGAACATGGGTATCCCGCAGCACAACCCTGTTTTTTTATCTGTCCCAGTAGATTTCACTAAATTTTGCCCAGGAACTGGTTTGTAGGGAGGATGACAGAGGAAGGCAGTCTTTTGTGTTCTAACACTTGATTAGATTTGGCAGCCCCTTTCGGAAATCAATGCAAGTATCCTAAATCAAAGCTGTGTAGAAGTTGCATTGAAATTGCCTCACATTTCGGTTCACTTTCTAGAAACACCATCACATTTAAAAACATACACAGAATATGGTGTAGGATGTTAAAGCCAGGCCAGGACATCAGAGACGCTCCGGTGCAGGCATGGTCTAACTCTAGTTGCAATTAATATGTGCATAGAAGCAGACTTTGTGTAGATCTGTGGGATGTGGTGCAAGTGGCTAATGGAGCAGGCAGCTGTGGTGTAGCATCCAGTGGGTGTCAGCACAGGCAGTAATGATGCAACAGTTTGCAGCACAGCCATGCGGTGAGTGCAAGCAGATTTGAAACAAGCTGTTATGGTTCAGAAAGTCAAGGATGGGGGCAGATATTTTAAGTGCTCTCTGCAAGAAGTCCTCGGCTAAATATTTTGCAAACAAGTGTCCTATTTGCACTTGTGGCTCAGGCAGGTACGGCCAGGCAACAGTTGTGAATCGCATAGGACGAGTGCAGATATACTTGTTGAAGGGGAAGATGCAGAGCAGCTCCCCGCATGAAACAGACAGATTGGTGTGCTGTGCATCTTACTGTGTTGTGCAACCAGAAGGTGTGCACCAGTGCATGCAGCTGTGGTGCAGACCGGCATGCGCAGGGCGCGGTGCAGAACTGTAAAACATTTCTGTATGTCACTACTTTAAAGGGTAGTCTTCAGCGCTGATGCCCCTCCTGACAAAGCATGGGCGTCTGCAGGGTCACCAGTTCTGACAGGGAGGGGCAGAGCAGGGCACCATGTAAAGGTTGATGATCAGTCGGGGTTGTCTATTAACAGGAATTGCCCACAGTGCAGGACAAGCAGGGCTGATTGTATTTATTTTATAGTTAAAACCATTACAAGTTTATCAGTGTGTTCAAAAGTTTATATGGGAAAATGATATCATCATACGCAAATATTGTCCTCTATAGCTCATAAAAATTGCCAATTTCTTAAATGATAAATAATTCAATCGTATTGCTTTATTAATCTTCCTGCTTCATCAAATTTGCTTGAAAATGCACCTTTTATCCTCTCTTTTTTTCCTAATTTTCTCAGGGGGAGATCCCCCCAAGCCCCCTGTAGGTTGTTCGGGCTCGCTCACCCCACGTGCTCTCCGCAGTGCAGTACGGCAATAATTTTACACCTCACCACTTTCAAATGTCACCAGCGGCCACTGCACCCGGCTTCAAAATCCCAAAACAAGCCACCACCTAAGAAGTTGCGGATTATGTAATCTGAGGCTAATATGAATCTGATCTGACTCAAATTTTTAGCACACCACAGATTAGATTCAAGATTCAAACTTACAACCTTTAGAGAAAAAGAGGTGATTTGGCACTTGTAAGCACTTCCACACTTCTATACTTCCACTTCCATTTTTCCATTGATCTAATTGTGCCCGGCATGGAAACCACGTTCCTTCTTGTTGCTCACCTCCATCATCATATATAAGCACAGCATGATAACTAACATTTTCTCACAGAAAATGTATGCTTCCAATGTCAACGATGACAGATGATCCCTCAAATGTACAAAAAATATTTGTAGAATCCAAGAGCACAGCAGAAGGCACACATTAATATCTCCTGCCTTTTCAGGTCTGGTCCCACCTTCTTCCAAAGACGTCAAGTTTGCAGTATGGCTTCAAGTGCTATTTCTATTTTTTCAATTCCCTGATGCATAGTCTCAGGTGAGTTGCATTATGTCACATTCTATCACATATGTCATCATTGCCCCAAGCAAAGAAGTGCCATCTAAAACTAGATTGAATTTATCCAGGGATATTATCACAGACTTTGGCATTGGATTTGTACACGGTGGCACAAATTGACTAGGTTGAAGCCCCTTTAATCAGATACCCCCGGTAATGAATGATTCCCTGTAAATTGCCCCTAACATACCCAAGACAAACCTTTATTTTACTTCTATTCACATAGAGCCGTGCCACGACTGAGTACACCATAGTCCTGCATCTGTTATCAGGAAAACCAAATAGTAAGTAGCATATTGTAATGGAAAACAAGCTTTGGCAAATCTAATTAGTCTTGCGTAGGATGAACAGCCTTTTCATTTATTATGTCAGTGCTTGTTTTGTTTAGTCATGGTTTTTGCAGAATTTTATTTTTGGGAAAAATGTCAAGCCTACGTTAATCTAAACAATAAATAATTGGCTAAAAGCAAAAATCTTTTTTGGTCACGAAAGTACACATTGCCATATTAGTTTCTAGCAGAAAGGAATCTGCTTTGTGAGAAGACGTGCAGAGACATTTTTAAGGCTTTGGCAAAGTGGGGTCTGGCCCAGGGCTCCAGACTTTTAGGGGGGCCCCTAGTACAGCCAGCTCTGTTCTGCAGTCTTGCCCTAATGAACTTGAATAATTCTTAAACAGATTATGTTAAACCATTTTCTTTGAATTTCTTTTATTTGAGTGGTGTGATAGTCTATTACAGATATTTTGTAGAGAAAAGGTTGTTTATTTTTCATGCAAAGTCCATGAAAAATAGTTTCTTCTAGCTCACAATAGGTCTTCACATATGAGAAATGGGAGGAGGTCACAGAAATTATTTGCAGTAATATTAATTGGTTGCAGCTGTATTACAACATTGAAAACACATCACTCTCTGTCAATATTTGATGCAAACATATTTAGAATTTAGACCAGTATGCCTGGGCACTGTCAGTGACCTGGCCAGAGAGGGCAAAAAAGAGCTGAAATTGAATCACAAATTCAAAGCGATTCCGAAAAGGGTTCCCAAAAATACGTTTAGCCCAGGTCCCGCAAAATCCTTAAGATGTCTCTGGAGCTCCCTATAAACCAAGACACAGCATACAGGCCCGTCAATCCTCCTATCCACTGCCCCTCGGAGCTTCAGGCATATAATCATATCATACACCCTTATATGTCTCTCCCCCACCTTATTATCCCCCACCCCTCCATCCATATATGTTTTTATAAATGCCCCATGTTTAATACTGGTGTGACTCACAAGACACATGGGAAGTTACAATGTTGTTTTCTTATGCTGATGTTGGGTGTAACCAATGACGCTATGACCACTGTGATGTAACATGCCAAATTTGGCAATAAAGAAATACTACACTTAAGGAAAAAAGATGTCCCTTTAGACGTGCTCTTTGCCAATGTGCAGAATGATGTCACTCATAGTGAAGCTAGCCAACTACTGAAGAGGCTGACCCATTGTCCTATGCGGTAGTGGCCAGGCAGCCCAACAATGAAGAGAGCTTATTATGCATATAAGTTTACTAAAATCAAAAGGTATTGGCAAAAGCTAGACCTAAAATAGGGCTTATACCTGAAATGAAACAACCTGTGATGATTTTCTAAAACTGAAATGAAAGGGTTGCACTCTCAACACTGAGAGATGTCCTCTGGGTTCCAGAAAGGTCCTTGTATCAAGGTTTCATGAAAGGATTATAACTTTACTCGAAAAATAGTTGTTTGAATATTTATTCACATATATTCATAGCTTGTTGTATTCACAAGTGTATTCTATTATTCATGTTCCTTTGTCATTTTTTTGCACTCATATGATCCCAATGCATTTCGGCATTTCCATTATGCCTTCATCTGGGGATATATTTCTGAAAACGAAGAAATGCTTGTATTTTACATAAAGAAAAAACTGTTCATAGGCTAACTAGTGCATGATAACCAACAATAATATTATTATGGCTCAACGTGCTCATAGGCTGTGATCGTTTAACTAAGAGAAAACCTGCAGCGGTCAGATCAAAAGTGCATCATGATAGAAAGTGATATAACGTGAACGGAGAAAGTTATGGGTGAAATAGCGGAGTTTGGAGCGCGTGGTGAAAAGCGTGCGAATCGCACTAAAGGTTCATGCTTTTAAAAGAACAACGGGTGAATTTCGAATGCTTCGGTGAAGAGAGTACTTAACATAAGTAAAAAGTGAGATGATGTGGACTCTACCGCGTAGTGAAGAGCGTGTATATTGCGCTATGGATTTCAAAACGCTCTAGTTTTAAATAAACACATTAGTGCCTTGCAAATCATATGGCGAAGGTAGTGCTTACCGTGAGGGTACAAAAACGCGTCCATAAACGCTGACAGTCAGAGCTGTAACCGGGTTCGGGAGAAGTTGTGACCCGGAAGTAAATATGAGTAAAAGGTGACGTTGGGGCACGGCCTCGAAGGGATCGTGTACAAAGAGTAACACCCAAGGGTAAAAGAAGGTTAGAAAGGTTAAATAACGGTTAGGGGTAGTGAGAAAATAGTGAAATGTAACATGCAGTTGACAAAAATAAAGCAGTAATAATGATAACGTGATACGTTTCAAGATCATACTCTTTGAGATAAGAACGATAAGAGTCATGTTATGACATGCAGTATATATACATTAGCCTATGGGGGACAAACATAAATTGCTCAAAGTGAAAATATCAAGCTGTGAGTGGTATAGCGAATTGACCACTCTGCGGTGGTAAGGAGTCATTGGCTGGAGCCCCAGCTGTTCAAAGATAACACAGATATTCCACTCGGTCATTTAGGCCGAACGGTTTCATGCTGCTTAATGTAAAAATCCAATAGTTTTCTCTTCTCAATAGTTCTAGGTGATTGTCTTTGCCCTCTTGTTGTTTGACTGTTTCCAAAACACAATATCGTAGCTGGCTAATGCCATGGCCTGCTTCCCAAAAATGTTGTGCTACGGTAGATTATAGTTGTTTGTTCCTTATATTAGATTTATGCTCGTTAAGCCTTATTTTTAGTTTCCTTTGCGTTTGTCCAACATAAATCTTGCCGCATGGGCATTTCAACATCTAGACTGCGTTGCTGGTGTCGCAGGTTGCTGTAGCTCTAACTTTGATTTTGTTGCCCTTCATTGGGTGGTCAACTGTAATCCCTGTAATCTAAAACTGTAATTTTGCATGCATAGAACTCAAAAGCAGCCAGTGAATTTTGTCTTGCTCCCTTTTATTTAGTTTTGTTTAGATCACTATTACATGAAACACAACTTTGAATTAGCACTTCAACAATGTTAAGCTTTCAAGTAGTCTTTTCTGTTTGATACCTTCTGCCACTTCTGATTTTCTAAGAAACATAAGTTAGCATGCTGGTACTTTTAGTTTCTCTCATGAGAGACTTGATTATACATAACCCAATAATATGGCTAAAAAGGAATTCTGAGGACTTGCTGAAGGTGTCACACATTAGGCAGTCACTTAGCTGCTATGTATCCTGATTTAGGGCACTATTTATATTGTGAGAGAGGGCAACTGAGTTCCTTACCTGTGGCTGCCAATGATCTCAGATGTTGAGTGTGAACTAGCTCTTATTTGCCACTGAAATGGGGGAAGATCATACTTCCAACTTTGAGGCCTGGTGATATCCAGGCATACTGTCATAGTTAAGGGATAGGATTCGTGGGGAAGCCACTTTCTGCTTAAATGGATAATATCAGTGGTGACTATCATATTGCATTTTGCTGATTTGTAGATGAGCATATACACCAAATGTAAATCTATTCCTGTTTAGAGAATTTGTGTGTTTGACAGGAGGATCAGAACAACATGCAGTTTTCCAGCTATGCACTGCCTCTTTGGGGTCGGGGTTTCATCCACATTGTACTAATATTTCACATTAAGCCAACATTGAAGCCTGTTGCTAACGGATGGTGACATTCTCTTTTGCCTTCTGTATGCCCAGATTTTATTTTATGAGGGGTAAAGTACACCCTAACATACATTGTAAGGATATTGCAAGTCACAGAGGAGTTCCATAACCATAGAGAGGAATGAGACCGAAGAGCAAGTTCCTTTATAGAGTTACGGAACTCAGAGGTGACTTGCAATATCCTTATCATGTACACCCGGGGGTACTTTATCCCATGTAATACCCGGGGGTACTTTATCCCAGGTAATACATGGTCACACCATTACCTTTCCCATAAACCACTCAAAACCTGGGAGCGTAGCTCTTTCATATGAAAGAGCCAGCATTTTTGCTAACATGAAGAATAAAAATAAAATCTCTGGTGTAAAATTAAACACTTCAAAAACCTGTCAGGTATTTGTTGCAAACTGTTCAATACAAGCCAGTTGAAAAAAAAGAAAAGAAAACCTGCAGGAGCTTGGAATGTGTAGAAACATGTCGAAAGGTTTTAGCTTTTCTCTAACTGTCTATGGAGTGCAAAAAATAAACATGTTCACCCTATGACCACTGGTGAAAGGGTGGGATGACAGGCCTCTCCAGTTCCTGGCTGAAGTGAAGCCCTTGGCATTGCAGGGCTTGAGCCTGTAATGTCCAGAGCTAATATTTACCACATGTCATCGCTGGTGGAGATGAGCCCAAGATGATATGCCTCTGCTGAGTTTACTGCTGAGTTTATGTACTCACAGGCCTCAGGGCTGGGAGAGTCCCAGTATCAATATAAGGAGAGTAACCCTTATACGTCAAGGGAACAGGGTGAAGTAAAGCTCAACAAAATAAAGGGTTTTCCCTTGAGTTACAGCTTGCTAAATTTGGACTGGTCAGTCTATTGTCTAATAGGTGACCCACACACATTCAATCACTCCACATTTTCTT
This sequence comes from Lissotriton vulgaris, assembly GCF_964263255.1. Lineage (NCBI taxonomy): Eukaryota > Metazoa > Chordata > Amphibia > Caudata > Salamandridae > Lissotriton > Lissotriton vulgaris. Next base: position 475,459,310 of record NC_141691.1, read on the forward strand.
GGAATCATCAAAAAGAGCACTTACAGTCTAAGGAAACTATGTACTACGTAGCTGGTAAGTTTGTGTATCGTGTATCAAAATATTTTTTATTTATAAACAAATTATAAAAACATTCCAGTTAAAAACATACATATAAGTATTCCTTATGCCAGTTGTTCGGTGCACTGTTGTTTTTAAAGCACTCTGTCAACATTTAAGTTCATTGTCTCATAGCAGGAGTCTTAGTAAACAATACATTCAAACACACATTTTAAAATAATTTTTCTTAAACAAATCAAGTCGACACGTTTCGGTGGATCTCTGCTGTGCGCACCACCTTCTTCAGGACAATATTTAAACAGTTCTGTAGAAACAATTTAATAAAATACATTATCAAACTTTATCCTCTGCTTACGTTTACAAGAAAAAATATACTAGTAACAGTCTAATCTTTAATCCTCTTAGTGAATCAAACAACTGTTCAATAGTTATGTACCCTTATTTTACTCCTTCTCTATATAGATAAAGTCTAAATGACGGACTACATTTCATCTGTGTACTGTATTCATTTTAGATCTAATACTAAGCTCCATATATGTTGCTGTGTGCTAAACATAACCTTTCCCTGTGCTAATTTTGTGATCCCAGAGCTTACATGCAGCCCCACATTCATACATGTTGATAATTATACTAGCGCCATCTGTATTCTGAGCTAGAGATCTATTCCTATTGGTTATAGGTGTACAATCATTAAGTACCCACCTTTTGAGTTGTCTTTATACAGCTCAAATCATACACCTCCTCATGAATTAAGGCGCTGATGCCAAATGGATTAACAATGCTTGTGTCAATAATAGACAGAAGTATTATATTCACAAGCTCTTAATGCCCATTCTTACATAGTCATTTAATAAATTGCACTTACTGCTAGAAAAGATGATCAACGTAAGTTCTTTTATTAATTTGATTCTTTACGTCCTCATGCAGGTTTGGATAATTACTTAGGTATACAGGAAGGCACCTATTAATAAAAGCATTTAAGATTGTTTAAGGTGCTAATCAGGCAAAAAGAACTAATCTTTCTATTTTACTCAGTTGGTAGTGAAATACCTCTTACCAATGTTAAAATTTGTTGGCTGCTTAGAGTAAGGTTGTTACTTTCCTCACTTCTAGGGTTACGCTGGGGATTCCTTCAATCTTCTCCTTTGAAGCGTATTCTATGAGGTAAAGTATTATAATTAGGTGAATGTCCCTTCCTTATTGGGTAAACTAGATTTTGACCATAATTATACATAGTTAATGATGCTGTTGTCGCTCTATCTGGCGATTGTCTATATGCAGGATTTATCTACCTGACCGCTTAGAACACTAACCCTTCTTGTTCCCACGGGTTGCTTTATGTAAAGTAAAACCTTTCTGCTTTTTACCGTGAAAAATCCTGTTTAAAATGCCCGCTCGTTATATCTAGCTATCTATTGGGCTGTCTTCTTATTAGATGTAAACGGGGAATTAAATCCTTTTATACTTGAAGGCTAAATCTACCCTTATTGCAAGCGCGCAGTTTATCATGTAAGATGTATCACTGCCGCTGCCTATTCCTATATCGTAATGTGGTCATCCACATAGCGTGTGCCACTCGGTGTGTTACCCTCGTATTGTAAAGAGCGGCCCGCTTACTCCGATCTTAGGAAGCCCTCCATATAAGCCCATCTTACCGTGATGCCTTTCTGTCTTTCGTCTCTCATGGGGTCTGGTCGCTTCCGCGTCTCATTACCTTCCTGTTTAGAGAGTCCCAGCCTGGCCAGTGATTGCAATCAGCCTGAGTTGGCATGTCTCCTCTTGCACATTAGGGCATTTCAAAGTCCCAGCTATGTACAATATATATCTCAAACAACTTTTGTATCCTAAGGCCAAATTAAATTTTGCCTGGAGGAACAATAGAAAGGGGGAAGACTCTCCCAACACCCTAGGCTACTGACCTGGTCAGTGTGACTGCTCTCCCCCATGCTGCTCAGCACTAAGTGCTGCCCTCTAAGCCCCCTGAGCTCACCGTTTGCTGTGTGTTCAAGGCCCTCCTCCACCGAAGGCTCCTGCCTGCACCTCATCCCTGGTGGTCCAATGGGAAAGCACTCTGCTCCTCTACTGTTATGCCTCTCTTGGCTTTTTTCTCTGTGCCCTCTTTTCTCTCCTTGTTCTCTCTGCTCTCATTTCTCCCCTCTCTCTCTTCTTTTTCTTTCTTCTCTTTCTCTTTTTATCTCATACTTTCTCCCCACCACTGCAGCAACTGTGGTCATTCCCCCATCCAGTGTGTTCTTCCTGTTCCCACCTCCCAGCTGACCGACCTCGACTTGACCCCTACTTGATGGCCGCTGCAGCATGGCAGGCATAGCTTGGCCACTGACCTGGTCAGTGTGACTGCTCTCCCCCGCGCAACTCCATCACAAAGTGATGCCCCCTGAGAGCTTACAGTTTGCTGGGTGTTCAAGGTCCTCCTCCACCCGCAGGCTCCTGCCTGCACCTCATCCCTGGTGGTCCAATGGGAAAGCACTCTGCTCCCTCCACCCAGAGGGAGTCATCGCCATCATTCACAAAAGCACCCTAACATGATAATCAATGGCCCAGATGACTCCACGACCCTCATGGAACATCTCCTCTGCAGGTTCCAGACCAACCCTAAAATGACTCTCAGTGGAACCCTTAACTGCAGTGTGCCTGGCCCTGGTGCTCCTTTCACCTACACCATCTTCGTCCTCATCGCACCCCACGCCCTCTCTTTCACTGACTACATCCTACTTGGATAACTAAACTTCCACCTGGACAACCACGATGACCCCAACACCACCACCCTCCTAGAGAACCTTGCCATATAGTACTGAAGCAACTGGTCACCATCCCATGCAAACAGTGGGGGACACATTTGACCCTGTCTTTGCAGAAGGAAACAGCAACTCCTACAGCACGGTACTCATCTGGACAGACCGCCACTGCATTCAATTCTCCTTCAGAAAACCCACCGTACACAAGCACGCCCACCGCCTCCCTCATAGAAGAAGACTAATTCACCTCCACCCTCATCAGCACCCCACCACCAATGACACCAGACGCTACCTCCACAGCTGGATCACAAACTGTGCCGACACACTCGCCCGCTCAATAAAGCCACAGGACAACACATCAAGAAAGCAAGCTGGTTCACCACTGCATTCCAAGAATCCAACCGCTCCTGCCGATGATTTGAAAAGATGTGGAGAAACAACAGAACCCCAGGAACACGCACCACCTACAAAGCAGCCACCATACCACACCACCTACTCATCAAAACCACAAAGAAGAAATTCCCCCAAGAAAGAATCCCCACCAATGCCCACAACACCAAAAAACTATTTTCCATAATCAAGGAATTTGCCAAAACAACAGCAAAATAACATATGTCCCACCCACCCAAGACCTCTGCAACCGACTCAGCACCTTTTTTCAACTCAAGATTCACATGATCTATGACAACTAAGAACTCCGCACTGCTCCAGCTCCCACCCCCAGCGATGCCACACAACGGACCCTGCTCACTTGGACACTGCTCAGGACAGAAGACACACTCAAGACCATGAAGAGCATCTACTCTGAAGTACCCTCAGGCCCCTGCCACCCCACATCTTCCACAGAGCCGCCACAACCATCGCACTCGTACTATGCCGGATGATGATATGCTCCCTCAAAACCACCACATTACCTGACTTCAGAATTTCAGGCCCATCTCACTTTCACAGCCAAGTTAATTGAAAAGGCCATGAATACCCACCTAGCAAACTTCACTAAAGCCAACAACGTCCTGGACATCTCCCAATCAGGATTCCGCAGCAACCACAACAACGAGACTGCCCTACTCGCCGCCACTGACGAAATCCTGTCCTTCCTTGACCAGGGCCAAACGGCAGCCCTCATCCTCCTGGACCTCTCATCTGCCTTTGACACTGATTCCTCCTGCACACGTGCCACCAGATTCCATGATACCGGCATCCGCATAAAGGCCATTCGATTGATAAGCTCATTTCTCACAGGCAGAATCCAGAGAGTCAGACTCCCGCCCTACCTCTCGGGACCAACAGGGAGCAGATATGGAGTGCCCCAGGGATCCTCCCTCGCACCACCCTCATCAACATCTACATGTACCCCCTCGGAACCATCATTAAAAACTGTTGGATTTGGCTTTATTTGCAGGGTCCTCCCTGAACTTTTTGTCTTCCTCGTCTATTTTTTCTGACCTGTTGTAGGCTGTTTTATGACTCTGGGCACTTTACCACTGCTTATCAGTGCTAAAGTGCAATTGCTCTACCTATTATAAATTGATTATGGTTTAGACTCCATGATTGGCTGATTTGATTTACTTGTCAGACCCTAGTACAGTGCACTGAGTGTGCCCAGGGCTTGTAAATCCAAATGCTGCTAGTGGGCTTGCAATGAAACAATAAGGGTTTGGCGTAAAGCGCAGCAGAGCCACGCCGGAATTAGTTTAAACAAAACGAACAAGACTATTTTTTATCCAAAAAGAGCCATCTAATTCATTTATATCCAAATTACACTTTACACATATCATATAAAAACTAAAGATTGGCCCAAAAGAAAGGTTGACGCGTTTGGAAGCCCCTGAATTGTGGGGTTTCTCCTCAGGACCGTGGGGAACAGATCCTGTAAGACACAAGAACATCCCAATCTTACTATTTCATCTTACAAAAGTGACCTTCAACTACTGTCCTTCTCTGCTACACTATCAATTTCCTGTATCTCCGAGGGAGAAATAAGTCCTTCTTTCCAATCAAACACTTCATCACTACTATACCTTAGGTATAGTAGTGATGAAGTGTTTGATTTTCTCACGCCAACAGGGACGATACTTACAGTCTCCATACGTTGATGTACAAAAAGATTGGAAAGAAGGACTTATTTCTCCCTCGGAGATACAGACACTGGTTGTGCCACTCACAGAAGCAGCCTGTAAAAGTGTGTCTAAGGTCTGCCATTGCAGAGCCTGTGTGCATTCTGGTACTGCCATGCTGCCTAGGCAAGTGCACCCACTTGCCAGTCCCTAAACCTTCCCTTTTCTTCATATCAGACACCCCTATGGTAGACCCAAGGGCAGGATGCATTGTAAGTATAAGGTAGGACATGCCCTGGTGTGTGTGGCATGTCCTAATAGTGAATTACAGCCATTTTCACTATTGCAAGGCTACCTGTTCTTGATAGGCCAGAAAGGGCAGTTAGAATATTACATTTTATAATCCTAACTGACTCAGGGAACATGGTAGAAATTTGAGTTTAGTATGCCTGAACTCAGAATAATAAAATACATCTTTTAGTGAGTTGTTTTGAACATTCTGTGTTTGTAAATACCACTTTTAGAAAGTAGGTATTTTCTTGTCTAACCTTCAAAGCCTGGCTCTGCTAGGTTGTGTATTCCTTGTCTGGAGTATGACTGACAGGGCTGGGGGATTCCAGGAGACAGGATGAGCCCCCCTAGTGGTGGATAGAGAGATCTGCATCTAGATGGGAGGAAGGAGTTGCACCTGGGACATGAATAGGACTGTGCCTGCCCCCCCACATTGCTGGCTCCACCCCCTGTGGTGTGTCTGATGTCTCTGCCCTGCACTGTAAAACGAGAGAAGAAATCATGTCAAAAAAGTGCTGCAGGGCTTTGCCTTCCCTCCACAATGCTGGCTCCATATCCGGTGGTGCGTCTGATGTCAATGCCCCACACTGTGAAAGGAGAGAAGGAGTCATGTCAATAGAGTGCTCCAGGGCTGTGCCTTCCCTTCACAATGCTTGCTCCACCTCCTGTGGGGTGTCTGATGTTTCTGCCCTGCACTGTGAAAGGAAAGAAGGAGTCATGTAAACAGAGTGCTCCAGAACTGGTTTGGACTAGGCAAATGCCCCTATGCCCTAAGAGGACACTGGATTTTGGGGTATCAAAGTTGGGATCCTGGTTCCAAGAAATTAGATCACTTTTGGATAAACAAGAAGAAACCTCTGCTGAGGAGAGGAACCTGAAGAAACTGAGGAGAGACTATTCCTAAGCGGAAGTGCTGCTTTGGGGATTGGCCTGCAGTGGTTGCCTTACTGCGAAAGAGAGGAGAAAGGAACTTTGTGTACTTTGCTTTGAACTTGTGAAGGATCTCCAAGGGCTTGGAAAAGAGCTTGCCGCCTGCTGAAGTCTCAGGGACAACAGACTTCAACCCCCAGGTCCCCACAGTTTTTTTGGAAGTCCCTGCTGCTGTTTTGGACCTTCTGAGGAACTGCATGTCGCAAGGAGCTGGAAGCGCGACGCAACAAAGAGGAAGCATGTCGCCGTCGCTGCTGCTGCCGTTGCACTTCTGTACAAGGGTGTCACCGCTGGAGTTGTCGCACTGCATCGCATCGAGGGAAGTGTCTCGCAACGAAGAGAAAGTGTGTCGCCGTCGCACTTCTGAACAAGGGTGTCGCTGCTGGAGTTGTTGCACTGCACCGCATCGTGAGAAGAATCTCGCAACAAGGTAGAAGCATGTCGCCATCGCTGTTGCTGCCGTCACACTTTTGAACAAGCGTGTCGCAGCTGGAACTGTGGAATTGCACCGCATCGAGAAAAGCGCCTCGCATCTCCCGATTTATGGCGAGTGTTTCTCGCCATTGGAGCTGCTGCCATCACATTTCTGAATAAGGATGTCGCCGCTGTAGTTGTCCCATCGTGCGGAAGCTTCATGCAAACGTGGGAGAAGAGTGTTGCAGCTGAAGCTGTTGCTGTCGCACTTCTGAACAAGAGTGTCATCGCTAAAGTTGTCGCACTGCACCGAATCGTGAGAAGAGTTTCGCAACGAGGTAGAAGCGTGTCGCGGTTGTAGTTGCTGCCGTCGCACTTCTGAACAAGGATGTCGCCGCTGGAACTGTCGTATTGAACCGCATTGAGGAAAGCACCTGGCATCCCCCGAGAAGCACGCCGCCATCGGAACTGCTGCCGTCGTATTTCTGAACAAGGATGTCGCCACTGTAGTTGTCGCATCTTGCGGAAGCTTCACGCAAATGTGGGGGAAGAGTGTCACAGCTGAAGCTGTTGCTGTCGCACTTCTGAACAAGGGTGTCGTCGCTGCAGTCCACACATCAAACCGGGAACTTCTTGCATTCCCGGAGAAGCATGCCGCATCTGGAAGATCTTCATTTCTTTGCACCGGAACTTTGCCGCATTTGCCTCGTTGCGACATTGCTTGTCGTGGAAGCGCAACGCATCGTAAGGTACATTGACGCAAAGTGTCACATCTTAAGACCTGAACTGCACTAAGCTAAAAATATCATCTTAAAGTAACAGTATTGTGTATTTTTGTTGTTTATGGTCTTGTGGTAAATCTATATAAACTATACTTATTTTTGATATAAAAACTTTGGGTGGTGTCCATTTGTAGTGTTGTCACTGTGTTACTGTATGTGGTCACAAATGCTTTACACACTGCCTCTGAGATAAGCCTGTCAGCTCATGCCAAGCTACCAAGGGGTTCTTTTAGGAGTGTACCCCCTTACACTGACTAGAGGCAAGGGTCCCTATTTGTCAAAAGTACCTACCTGTGCCAACTTGAGACCCCCAAATCTAACAAAAACCACGGACTAAACATAATCTGCAATGCTGATGATACCTATCTCATCCTCTCCCTCACCAAGAACCAGCATCACCAGGCACAACTTCCAAGAAAGGATGAAAGCTGTCACCACCTGGAAGAAAAAGAGCTGCCTGAAACTCAACTTAGAGCAAACAGGAGTCCTCATCCTTGGCTCCACCCCCTCCATGTGGGATGACACCTGGTGGCCCCCCACTCTCAGAAACCACCCACCCCTACGGACCACGCATGAATTGACTCATCACTCATGATGAACCATCAGATCAATGCTGTATCCTTGGCCTGCTTCAACACCCTCTGCATACTCAGAAAAAACATTCAGATCGATCCCATCTGAATACAGAAAAATGGTCACTAGCAGACTGGACTGTGCCAATGCCCTCTATGCCGGAATCAATAAGACACTACTTTGCAAACTCCAGGCCGTCCAGAACGAACCAGCCAGACTGATCCTAGATGTCCCCCATCACAACCGCATCACCCAACACCTCCGTGACCTCCACTGGCTCCCCATCGAAAGAAGAATAACATTCAAGCTCCTCACTCATGAATACAAGACCCTCCACAACATCGGACCTGCAAACTTAAACAATCGCCTCTCCTTCTACGCCACAGCTTTCCAAACTTTTCATGTTGGTGACACACCTTTTTGTATAAAAAATTCAGGGACACGATAACGTGAGGAAGCACAGCGAGCGAGCCCGAAACACCTATGGTGTGTTCGGGCCCCACACACACATACCCCACCCCACACACAACCCCCCCAGACACACCACCCCACACACACACCCCACACAACCCCCCACACACAACCCCACACACACACCACACCCCCACACTCCCACCCACACACACACCCCACACACACCCCCACACCCCACCCACACACACCCCATACACACCCCACATACAACCCAACACACACCACCCCACAGACACACCACCCCATACACACACACACACACACACCCCCACACACATACTCCACACACACACCCCACACAAACCCACACCCCACACAACCCCCCACACACCCCACAGACACACCACCCCCCACACGCACACACACAACCCCACACACACCCGACCCCCCCACACACACACACACCCACACACCCCACACACACACACACAACCAAACACACACACCCCCACACACACACCGGGCCGGTTTGTTACTGGGGGCCAGGTTTGCAGCTGTGCTGCAATATTGCCCCCCAGGTTACAAAAGCAGTATCCAAACGTTTCCAGCCTGCCAGGGCAGGCAGTGCTTCCCCAGAGGACAGGCAGCCAGCCAACCCAAGATATGAATTTTTGTGACCTTGATGCTAGTTGACCCTTGCCCACTAGATGGCAGAACGAGCAAATAAATCAGCGTTACGCATTTTGTTGCAAAGGAACTAAACTAGGGCCAGATTTACAACGCCGTTTTGCTTTTGCCAACTCTGCAACCTACAAAAATAAAGTGTTCGTTTTGCAGAACAGCTTTTAGCCATCATCTTATCCCTTTTTGAGAATTAGTAAAGCCGTTTCTAATTGCACTCTGCGTTTACGTGGAGTTCTGGACTTTTTGGTTCCGTCCAGAGGTGTCAGGGAACAACACCCGAAGACCCCGGAGTTCCACCTGTCTTGGTGCACAAATAAACAGAAACACGGGCTTCTCGATGGTGGCGTCAAAGACCAAAGGTTTATTACTGCAGGGACACAGAAGTCACAGAAACTACGCATGGGCAGTGTCTAGGAGCCTGTTCAATTTGTACAAAGAGGGTTGCTCCTTATATACTAAAATTTGAGCTTGAGGCAAATTCTTTACATGTAATACATTCCCAGAACCTTTGTGTCCTAAACAATAAATATTTGGCGTTACACAGGAACCGTCGATAATATCTGATGCCAAACATTACGAAGAGGGGTTCCCACTAGTTCATCACAATCCCTTGTCAATATTGCATTCAAGAGCCGGACCGCCTCATCGTAAATTTCGTTACCTCCCCCTAATAAAGATTCAGAAAGAAAGGAACGGAGCCAGGTGTGGAAGATAGGAAAGTAGGATAAGGGATGTTTGTGGGTTGTAAATGGGCAAGGCTACCAGCTTCGGCCGCCTAATCGTGATCAGGCCAACGGACACGAGAACCAGTATAGCAGGACTGGCCTCGGGCAGAAGAGACAGCTTTTGTCGAGTCATGCAGCTACAGCGTGTTCTGGTCTAAGGTGCACGTGTCACTAGAGAGGTGAATCTCCGGCTAAGGCTACGTGTCCTTAATTGAAATGAAGTGATCAGAGGTTATTGCGTATGTGAGGGCAAGAAACACAAAATGGCTGCCATGATCTAAGATGGATGCCATGGGTAGATCAGAAATGTGTTTGTTACAGGAGTACTCTTACTCGTAGCGTAGCAAAAACACCAGGATATGCTAAATGGATCATTTGCGGTTCGCTGATTTCCGACAATATTGAAAACACGGGTTCAAATCGTCACGGAACCTCAGACCCTCCTTTTGCCCTTAGATAGGCAATTACTCAGTCTATGTCAGAGTCTAATTCTATGCTCATCAGGTCAGTGACATGTTGTTGTATCATCATCCTTTCTCGCGCCTTTTCTCCAAACGCAGGTGGTTTCCTAAAACAGGTTGCAGCACAAAGACTACACAGAGCAGCACCACACTGGATAATCAGGCAGCATGAGAATAGGAATACTAAGATGACACCAATGACCATCAGAACCTTCCATCCCCACGCTGATATCAGAGTCCAAAACCACTCCATGAAGGACCAGTTTCCCTTGTCTACGTGTATAGAGTCGGAAATCTTGTGTAGCTTAGAGATCGCCTCATAGATTGTTGGAGCATTATTGGGAATAAAGACACAGCAGCTCGATGGGATCATTCTGCATACCCCACCTCGATCTGCAAGTATTACGTCTAGAACCATACGGTTCTGCAACGTCATGAGTCTATCCGCCTGAAGCTCAGCTGTCAAATTGCTAAGGGCACCAGCAGTTTCGGTAATAGTAGATTCAACTACCCGTGTTAGCTGACGTATGTTTCTACTATTGGCCATAGGCCCCCAGAACGGAAGGAAGCCTTTGAAGAAGTCTCCAGCTTCCTGACCAGCGGTGTCTTCCTTGCTGAAAACACCTCTTGCTACTCTGATTTTGTGGTAGTCAGAAGAAGCAGTGTATGTTGGAGGCAATAGTCGAGCAATATAACATGAACCTGAAAAGTCAGCAGGCAACCATGTATACGCTCTGTCTTGACAGATGAAGTAGGTACCCCTAGCAGTAAGAAAGGCAGGGGAAGAGTTAGACGGAAACACGCAAGTCTCTACGCACTCACTCCTCTCTAGCTGAGCTCTCGGATTTCTCCCATTACCTTGCAAACAGACCTGACCTCGGTGAGGTACGACCCAGATTGTAGTTGAGCTTTTACGCTTGCTTTCTCCCAAACTAAGGCGATACTCTGAAGAATTCCAACTCAAATATACTCGTAATTCGTCTCTAGGATAAGATGGAGTATTATTGACGTCCTTGATCATGTCAATAATTCCCTGGACTAAAGCTTTGTTGGCAGAGTTATATTTAGTGGAACGTGGTGGACGCGGAGGATAGGTTTCAAGGGCATAAGCAAAGATGGTTTGAAGGGCCTGAAATGATCCATTATAGCTGAAAGGCAAAACCAGATAGGGAATGCCTTTATCCATAGTGTGGGGTATCAAGCCACACACCCAGCAGTCTGTAGTGTTAACTACTAGTTGGTGTTGGTGCAAGAGCTGTACAAAAGTGTTATTAATGAATTCTGAGCGTCAAGCTTGCTCATGTTCAGGAAACGAGTGAAAAGAGTGTATAGAAGAAACAGTAGAAGTAGCAGGATCAAGGGGAGGTACTGTAGTTACTGGCATAAAAATCAAACTCATACCAAAGACGATTCCACCCACCAACGTTATCAAAACAATCAAAAATGTAATGGCACATTGTATCAGAAAGCATTTGCTGTGAAGAATTCTGTAAAGTCTATTTCTGCGAACATAAATCACATTTTCTCGTTGCAGCGCAGGAAGCTCCATCTTCTACAATCCGCTCGCGACCACTGATGATGTGCACGTAGATGAAAATGCCTCTATCAGCCCTGGGAGTTCCCAGAACCAACAGAAAGATCGACCTTGTGTCAGACCCCCGCAGATTCAACTAGGTACACAGCCACGACCCTACGGCTACCCAGACGGCAAGGCAATTTTTTAAAAACAATAAAACAATAGCAAACTTCCTGGCTGATGGCAAAAGTTTCAAAATTCAAAATATCACAATAGGCAGTTTCCTGCTTTATTTGTCCATATTACGAGATCGTAAGTTGTATCTTAGTTTTGCAGGAACTGTTTGATCGGAAAATAACGTATCATTAGTAGCTGTTGCAGTGTTCAGGTTCGCAGATGACAGAGTTTTTTCGGATGCAGAGGACAAATGTTCAGAGTTCAAAGGAGTCTTTTCAGGAGGAGAGTAAGAGTTCGGAGTGTCAGTTATCAATTCGGCATCGCTGAAAGGGATAAACTTGGGTGTTTGCTCGCATTCAGAGGCACCAATTCCCTTCTTAACCCAGTCGTCGTAAGGAAGTGGCAAAGGTACACGTTTGACGTGTGTCGCATGGATCCAATGCTTGCGACCAGCCACACGAACAGCAGTTCTCGTTGCTAACAACACCTGGAAGGGGCCAACAAATTTGGGCTGAAGGTTCTTTGTCCTCGTAAAATTTCGTACCACAACGTGGTCTCCGGGTTTCAGCTGATGACCTGGACTCTCCGGAGGCTTTGGCAATGCATCGAAAACCTGTTGGTGAATAAGACTCAATTTAGCAGTCAAGTCGTAAAGGTAATCAATCAACATTGGATATTCTAGAGAACAAAACTCCTTTGGCCCCGGTACTCCCCAAACATTCGCAGGACGGCCAAAGACAATTTCATATGGACTAAGCCCTACTCTAGAATGTACAGTCACTCTCGTTGATAACAAAGCCAAGGGTAGTGCGTCTGGCCAGGATAAATCCGTGGATGCCTGTATTTTAGCTAGTTTTAGTTTGAGGGTGCCATTGTAACCCTCAACTAAACCAGCAGACTGGGGATGGTTTGCACTGTGAAACTTCTGTTTAATGCCCAAACCGGCACACACACTCTGCATAACTTTCCCTATAAACTCACTTCCGTTATCTGACCATACAATCCGTGGCATTCCAAACCTAGGGAAATATTCTTTGAGAAGAATTTTGGCAGTTGATAGGGCAGTATTGTCCTTTAGTGGATATGCTTCGATCCATCTGGAGAATGCACAGACTACCACCAGGACGTATTTTAGATTATTACAACGATCCATGTGTATGAAATCTAGCTGAATTACCTCAAAGGGGCAGGAAGGAGGAGCGAAGTGACCAGCAGGAGTTGGGGTTCCCTTGCCAGGATTATGCATCAGGCATACCATACAATTTTTCACCACTCTCTCTGCACATTTACTGATCCCATCATTCTTCCAGACTGGAGCCAACATCTTACAGATTCCTTTAGAACTTATGTGCGCTACTCCATGCGCCATTGTCACCACTGCAAGCACATACGCATCAGGCAACATCCAACGCTGTTATTACGACAAGTCAATCCAACACCCACTCGAATCCAACTTGCCCATACTTTCTTTCCATGCACGTTTTTCCTCCTCAGTTGCCTCTTTCTGAATCTCTTTCACACTTTCCACTGTATCCTCACACATTCCAGATTTGGAAATCCATCTTGCAGATGTTGCAACATACATTCTACTCATCATATTTCTAGCTGTCTGTTTAGCAGTCTCATCAGCAAAAGCATTCCCACGACCAACATCATCCGTGATTGCTTTATGCGCACTGCATTTCACAATCGCAACTTCAGTCGGCAAGGTTAGAGATTCCAACAAGTCGTTAACTAGCTGACCATGTTGAATCTTAGTCCCATGGGACGTAATGAAACCTCTTTCTTTCCACAAACGGCCAAAATTATGGGCCACGCCAAACGCGTACTGACTATCTGTGAACATATTCACTCTCTTTCCCTTAGCTAAAACACACGCTCTTGTTAGAGCTATTAATTCTGCAGCTTGGGCAGAATTCTGACTCACTCTTGCAGTCTCCACAATTGTTCTCAAAGTCGTTACCGCATAGGCAGCAGTCACATCACCATTCTCCAATTTAAAGCATGACCCATCAACATACAACGTGCCATCTGGATCTGACAATGGCGTGTCTTTTAAATCAATTCGTCCTTTTGTCTCTTCCTCAGTTCTAAAACAACAATCATGAGGTTCGGAATCACTCGACTCTTGATTAGCCGGCAACAATGTTGCTGGATTCAATACATTGCATCTTTTGATCTGAATATGACTCGCTAGCAATGTCAGCTCGTAGCCAGATAATCTCGCACTGGTAAGGTGTTGTGTCTTGGTTCTGTTCATGAGTGTATCCACAGCATGAGGAACCATAACCACTAGCATGTTGTTCATCACCAAACCAGCAGATTGTCGAATGGAAGCCGCAGCTGCCGCTGTAGCTCTCAAACAACTAGGTAACGCTCTAGCTACCGGATCTAATGTTGATGAAAAATACGCACAAGGGCGTTGTTTATCACCAAATTTCTGTGTCAGAACACTCAACGCGCAACCTTCTCTCTCGTGAACATAGAGCGTGAATGGCTTGCTGTAATCGGGTGTGCCCAATACAGGAGCTGAACAAAGTGCATTTCGTAACTCAGAAAAACTCTCCTGACATTCAGCAGACCATGGCACCGGACTCGGAACATTTTTCCCAGTCAAAGCTACCAACGGTTTTGCTAAAAGAGAAAAATTTGGGATCCACTGCCTACAGTACGAGGTAATACCTAAAAAGGCACGCACATCTCTCTGCGTGCGGGGAACACTCATTTGCGTAATTGCTTTTATTCTCTCTGGGGTCAACTTCCTTCCCTCCTTTGACAAGAGATGACCTAAGTAGGTCACTTCTTGGCAGCAGTATTGCATTTTCGAAGGTGATACCTTGTGATTCATATTGGACAAATGATGCAATAACGAAATTGTAGCTGCTTTGCAAGTTTCCTTGTCGTCAGCAGCCACTAGAAGATCGTCTACATACTGCACTAGGGCAGAACCTTGAAGAAATACAAAAGAATCTAACTGACTTTTTAATGCCTGACTGTAAATGGACGGACTCTCACAATAGCCTTGTGGAGCGCGTTTAAACCTGAAGCTTCGACCTCCTAGACAGAAGCCGAAAATATCTCTGCTTTCTTCGGCTATCGGAATGCTGAAAAAGGCATTTTTCAAGTCGATGACTGAAAACCATGTGGCTGTAGCAGGAATCAATGTTAACAAGGCAGTATTGTCTGGAACTACAGAAAACTGCGGGACCACAATCTTATTAACTTCTCTGAGATCAATGACAAACCTATATACTGGAGGCTTTGTAGGATCAGTTCGTTTCAAAATCGGTAATACAGGACTGTTACAGACATTTCCTCTAGTTTCTTCAACCACACCTTTCTTAATCAAATCTTGCACAATCAGTAAAAGTGCACGTTCACCTTCATTAGAGATCTTATATTGAGGAATTTGTGGAAATTTTACATTTGCTTTCAAAGTGACTACATATGGTGGTATTTCTAAAAGGCCTACATCGTTAGGACCAGTCGCCCAAAGAGTATCAGGGAGTGAACGCAGCTCTGGCGGGAGTGCATCCATAGACAAGTACATCGGAGAGGTTATTCTTTTACCCAATGTAAGCTGTACTCCTTCCGGAGAACAGTACAAAGTCGCATGTAGGCGTTTTAACAAGTCTAAACCAAGCAGATTTTCATTACAACCTGTCGTCAAAATCAGGGGTGCTTTCAATTGACACGGTCCAACAGAAATAGACAAAGGACCAGATACCGGGTTGTAAACAGGGGCGCCTGAAAAACCTACAGAAACATTTGTTAAGCCGGACAAAGGTGCGCCAGGGAGTTTCGCATGTATGATAGAACTTTTTGCGGCACCAGTATCCAACAGAAACGGTTCGACTACACCTGATGTTGCTACTGCGACATAAGGCCCACTCTGATCCACTGGAACTGATACTACTCCCTCTCTCTGTCCATGGCTGTCCTAGTACCCATTTTGCTGAAATCCCTCATCATTTTCACAATGGTCTTCAACATGATACTGTTGAGATCCATTTTGCTGGGTAGACTGTCCATTTCGTTGATCAAAGTGATTGGAAGGGCGATCATTTGTCTGTGGAGGCATAGCACCTCGTCCTCGACCTCTAGAATTCTGCACGAAGCCACCACGACCTCTCTGAGCTGCTGCTGCGTTATTTTGCGCTAAGACTGGACACTCATTTTTGTAGTGACCCTCTTTCTTACAGTACGCACACTGGTTCCACTGATATTGAGGTCTCGGTGAACTATAATCTGTCCTTTGATATGACCCTTGCTGCGTATTATTCTGATTCATACGAGGCGGATACGCCTGTTGCAAGAGAACTTTAGTCTTTAAATCTTTCGTTTTCTTATCTGATTTCTCTTTCTCCTCTTTATCCCTATTTTCATAATACTGTGCAGTTGCAAGTATTTGCGCAGTTGTAGAAACAGCCCACGCACTCTCGGAATCTTTTAATTTATTGCATAGCTCAGGTAACAAATTATGTACAAATTTATCGACAAACAGTCTCTGTCCTCCTTCTGTGCTCATATCCTGACCACTATGATCTACAAAAGTCTCTTCGAACCTCGTGAAAAAGTCGGAGACACTTTCGTCTTTCTTTTGCCTGCATGCGGACAACTTGTCCCAGTTAACACGCAATGCGGGCATCAGAGTCTTCATTAAGTCGATTATTCTACCTGGAAGATTAGCAATTAGAGGTTCGGGTTTGGAACCACCTATTTGCTGACCATCTGCTGCAATGATAGCTGCCCAATCACCACCTAGGGCAACTGGATGATTCTCTTTACGTATCTTAGCCCAAATTGGTTGTGGTACTACATTTCCAAATAACATGTAGATATCCGCTAGATTCATTACACAAGCCTCTACTGTCTGCGCTAACTCCTTATAATATCCAGCAGGATTCTTACGCGGATCTGGCAAGGCCTGCTTCACTGCTAACACTTCGGCTCGCTTCCACGGAATGTGTATCCATACTCTCTGGAATTGCGCCGGAGCGGCTGCAATACCATTAATGGCATCAGCTTGCACAGTCTGCTTCGTACTACCTTTCTCTAAGTCTCTTGGTGAACGAAGTGATGGATCATTCCTATAACTTAAAATTAGTTCCATCGCTTCTTTTATATTTTGACCTACTATCATTCCTGCAGCAAACTCTTTCTGAACCTTAATTAAGTCTTCTAAATTCGATTCAGAGTCATCTTCTTCTACTTCCTCACGTAAAAGAGAGCACATCTCATCAAAAACATATTGTTGCGTTGGTTCATTCCATTGCATAAATGTATCTAGTACATCTCTCGTACTATATCTCCTACTTTTCAAAATCCATCTGAGAACCGTGGAATCTAATATTCCCCGTTCCTCAGTACTTGGGAGCTGACTACGTCTTTGTACAGAGTCAGAAGTAGGAGTCTTAATTAAAGTTTTATAGAAAGGAGATAGAATGTTAGAGACAGAATCAGTGATTCTTCGACGAACAGAAAGCGGAGTCAACATACTGGCAGATGCAGAGAACACAGTAGCAGTTGGAACAGATAGCGGGACAGTAGGAGTATCGAGGAAGATAGCTTGTGGAACAGTAGGTCTAAGCGATACAGGTATAGGTAGAGAAGTCGGCAACCCAGGAAGAGGAGGTGCCGTAGGAACGTTTACATTAACTATAGGAGGTACAGGGACTTGATTCTGAGGGGCAGGAGCAGGAATACCAGGTTGTCCAGCAACCGGCAATTGAACATTTGGTACAGGTGGAGCCGTAGCACCTTGTGCATACGGTGGAGGTGACCGTAACAAGTAAGACAACAGAGGATCGTTTTCGGGGTCCTCCAGTATCTTAGTTGTTTTCGATGGCAAGGCAGGATAGCACTTGTCGATCGCTAAATTATGCTCTCTAATGGCCATCTCTATGGCCTTCTCAGACTCGTTGACTTGCAGCTGCTTCACAGCCTGTTCTAAAGTCAACTCTTGCTCTTTCTGTTCTTTCTTCAACCTTTTAATCTCTCTCTGTTTGGATTCTTTTCGCCAGTAACGGAAAGAATCAAACATTGCCGGCCGGGCTTTCTTCTTAAACAGTTTCACTTCTAAATTGTCAAGGATTTCGGGTTCAAAACTACCATGCAGTGGCCAACTAAGGACACCATCCTTTTCCGTATAGCGGACCCACACCTCATTATAAGATATAGGACCCACGCCATGTTTACAATACAGATCATATAGAGGAGTCCCAATCGGAGGAACCAGACATGAGTCCTCCAATCGTGAATCACTGTTGCAACCAAAACAAGACAACATACAATTTCTCCGACTTACCATTTTGTAATCCGGAACACAGAACAAACAACACAAACAAGAATGTGCACTCGAACCAAGAACTTAGGCCTACCAAAAGAGAACAAATGTATCCATACCCAAACTAAACCAAATAGATTATCGTAACCAGAACAACAACCAGTGATAATCTTACAAAACCAAACCAAACCAAGAACCAAAAAGGATTTTAACAACCCTCACGAAATAACCAGCTAGCAACCACTACATACTTAACTGAGGCACTGAAGACGTCACCAAGGAGAAACCGGTCACGTTTCGCCGTACTAAGGACTGCACCTCGGATCCAAGACAGGGCGACGGTCAAGGCAACGGCCCACTGCAGCCGTCTTGAACGGGAACCCTCGTGGAAGAGAACTTTGGGCCACTTTTGCGATATGCCGGGATCGATGAAGTGGGGCGCCTCCCTCAGGAATCTTCACATGAAGCTTCTCAAACTCTTCAGGCTTTTGGACCGGTACCGAATGACGTCGCCCCACGTTGGGCGCCAATTGGAGTTCTGGACTTTTTGGTTCCGTCCAGAGGTGTCAGGGAACAACACCCGAAGACCCCGGAGTTCCACCTGTCTTGGTGCACAAATAAACAGAAACACGGGCTTCTCGATGGTGGCGTCCAAGACCAAAGGTTTATTACTGCAGGGACACAGAAGTCACAGAAACTACGCATGGGCAGTGTCTAGGAGCCTGTTCAATTTGTACAAAGAGGGTTGCTCCTTATATACTAAAATTTGAGCTTGAGGCAAATTCTTTACATGTAATACATTCCCAGAACCTTTGTGTCCTAAACAATAAATATTTGGCGTTACACAGGAACCGTCGATAATATCTGATGCCAAACATTACGAAGAGGGGTTCCCACTAGTTCATCACAATCCCTTGTCAATATTGCATTCAAGAGCCGGACCGCCTCATCGTAAATTTCGTTACCTCCCCCTAATAAAGATTCAGAAAGAAAGGAACGGAGCCAGGTGTGGAAGATAGGAAAGTAGGATAAGGGATGTTTGTGGGTTGTAAATGGGCAATGCTACCAGCTTCGGCCGCCTAATCGTGATCAGGCCAACGGACACGAGAACCAGTATAGCAGGACTGGCCTCGGGCAGAAGAGGCAGCTTTTGTCGAGTCATGCAGCTACAGCGTGTTCTGGTCTAAGGTGCACGTGTCACTAGAGAGGTGAATCTCCGGCTAAGGCTACGTGTCCTTAATTGAAATGAAGTGATCAGAGGTTATTGCGTATGTGAGGGCAAGAAACACAAAATGGCTGCCATGATCTAAGATGGATGCCATGGGTAGATCAGAAATGTGTTTGTTACAGGAGTACTCTTGCTCGTAGCGTAGCGAAAACACCAGGATATGCTAAATGGATCATTTGCGGTTCGCTGATTTCCGACAATATTGAAAACACGGGTTCAAATCGTCACGGAACCTCATACGGACTCATACCTATACTGCCAATTGCAACGAGGTTTATCAATAGTTTGTGAGCACAATCGTAGTTGCAATTCCATTAAAAAGTTACTAACTCCTTAAAGGAGGTGGGCCCCCAATTAACCTAAAGTCTCTGAATGTGTGGTCTCAGGTCCCCTCACCACTACTAGGGCTTCCACCTGTCTCATGGATAAATACCAAACATATGTTTCTTTTTTTAAGATTCTGCAAAGGTGAGGACACAATACCTGGACTTAACTTTATATAAAATCGTCTGTGTTCATTTTCACATGGCCTTTTTGTTTTTTTGTTTAATTTAATGATCAGTCAGGAATCACCAAGGCAGCTGTAGAGCACTTTTTAAAGAGCTTTCTTTATATAGTTACTGTTTTATGTGGCAAATACTGGCTTTGTGTGATTTTATGAATGAGTATTGGCTGGGACATTAAAATACTGCTCATGCTAATAAAAAAATGCTAAGTAGCAAGTGCAACCCAACAAGTGAGGGCCGAATCTCCCCCCACCCCCATTGGCATCACAGGGCTTCAGCCCCCACTCAATCCTCCCCCCCCTTCATGTGTGGCATCCCGGGCCCGCTCAAAGCCGCACCCGAGCACTTCACATGGTCGTTAAAGACCTTGTGCATGTTAATGGAGCTTTGTTGTTCCTTCACCCCTTCTAAGAGCCCCTGCAGACCCACTCTGCCGATTGCCGGCAGAAGTCATCTCATCCCGCGACACACCTACTGCTGGGGCGCGACACAGTAATGTGTCGCGCCACACAGTTTGGAAAGCTGTGTTCTACGCACTCAAGAGACACCTTCGATCTGCTGACCTCTCTCTAGCCACCATCCCATGCATCTACAAGACCATAATGGGAGCAACGTCCTTCTCCTACCTCGCAGCCAAGGTCTGGAATGACCTCCACCTCTGGCAAGTCTCTACACTGTAGTTTTTTACATTAATATGCACCACAGCGAACTAGTCACAGTAGAAACAGCAAGTTTGGGTCAAGCCACAACTGGTGGACCAATTTGAAGTATCTGCATAGCCTCTCTACAGACAAATTATCATTTTTGTTATTATAACATATTTTAGCTCTATCGTTGGTGAGTTCTTTTTGACCAATCTCCAGGCTACAACACTCACAGAACATATAGATTCATATAAAAAATGGTGTTACTACAAATCAAACTAGTACAGATTATGTACAGATCACTGTCATGAATATCCCTTAGGTCTACACAGTCCATGTATTGCAGCAGAATATTTCTGGGTGGAGTGCCAATATCATTGGAGTAACTCCTCCCTGGTCAGAATAACCTTCCATAGAGACAACACATGCCTGTATGCAGTAGCGGCTCCAGGTGGGTGTGCTACCGGGCGGTGAAGTGGGGCGGGGAATGGGCAGAATGGGGGTAGTAAACACTGGAATACGGATGAATGCAGGTAAGTTGACAATTAAATCAATAAAACGAATGCCGTTGCACACGCTGCATCGCCAAATGCGATGCAGCGTGCGCAACAAAATTTCCGGATCTAAACATGTTTAAGACATCAGCAGTGAGCCTTTGTACTGCTGAAACCAGGGTGATGGCCCCATGAGAAAGGAGCACCATTAGATAATCTGAACAGTACATTGTCACCGAAAATACACATCTCCTGGCATAGCTTTTACTGCATAAATTTTTAAATAATATTTGCCAAAAACGTGGACAAGGTGGTGATCTTCTATAATGGCGTGCGAATGAAACACAGGTGTCTGTTACCACAACAGATCTTAACTTTTACATTTCCATTTTAAGAGTACATCTATTGTGTAAGGCTCTCTGTGATAACTTCCACATACAATGTATAATTAGATTGATTGTGCCTTTGCACAACGAGTGGTTACTGTTATATTACAATTACAGACTATCGTAATATCTTTTAAATAATATGCTGTTGCATATGTTTTGAATTCTGAACTAGTAGCTCACGTCCTATTAAATGTACAGTAGTAATGGATTACTAAAGAATCCATTCAATATGCATAAAGTAACCATAAATAACTCCATGAACATAGGGCTAATAATGCTACTAAAATAGTTGCCTTCGTCCTCCTTGATGCTTAAGCACCTTCAAGCACTAAAATGAGAATGAATATTTGTACTTTAAAGCTTTTTTCAGAAGGATTTTTCCACTTCATAATTAAGACCGTCATTAGTGTTATATTTCTGTATTTCTCAGGTCAGCTCCCTGAGGTCCAGATTGCATTTCTCACATAATACTGGTGACAAGGACACTTCTGAAGTCCAGCTACAAAGGAAGATGTGCCATTAGACAATCCGCTGTTTTAAATGTCATTTTGCTGCAGGTCCTTGGATATTTCCTGCAATCATCCTGTGGCAGATACATTTAGAGCTATCAATATAATTCCCTTCTGGCTTCTGTAACTGATTGATATGAAGTATGAAAACTAATTTCTCTAATGCTCAGCTTCCTCCGAAATGAGAGATTTAATTTTGCAATATATCCATTACTGGGATTGTTCAGCGAGCATGCAATATGTTTGCATTACTAAAATTACAGGCATCTAATCTAAACTGAATCTATATCGAATTGCTCTTCGATTGTTGGGAGAAATAAAGTGACATGTTCCAACTGCTACTATAAAGCAGTGTACAAGAAAACAAAGACGTCCGCGTGATTTATATTGCAAAATTGAGGCGAGGATATCCTCGTTACAACAGTGAATTAACTTTTCTCATCCAGTTTCACTTGAATGTCAGTAGAAAATAATGAGGTTGATTACAAAGGTTGTAGGTGTATCTTTTAGATCACTGATAGGAATAAAAATGCAACCTACTATCCCTTCCGAGAAATTCCAGAAATGTGTACAATTTCTGGAAACCCTCCATGATTAAATGGAGGTGGGGCATTGAGGGTCCGCAAAATGAAACATATACAGCCACTTTGAATACCAATCCTGAAAATGTATCTGACCCTGGGACTTTGTAATCACAAAAAAATGTTGAGCTATCACAGCAAGTTTTTTAGTGTCAGAGAAGCTCTGGGCGCACTGCCAATGGTACACGCACAAGAGATTGTATTTCGGAAAAATTAAATTGGTGGTGCAACTGGGTGAGTGGAAAAACCCTAATAAGCACTCATAAGTTATACCAGCAAGCTGGTGAAACACAAAGATTCAAGGAAAGGAAACCCTATGCACACACATGTGATATCAAAAATTAACGTATACAGTTAGACATGCAACAAGTAAAGCAAATAAGGGTGCAGAAAATCCGGGATCTCCTGTACAGAATAAGTAGTCTTCAGTTCTTTAATTTTCATTAACAAGACAGCAACCAGCCGACACGTGTTTCATCGCTTCTGCGAATCCTCAGGGCTCAAGATCGGCTGCGTATATGTCGAAGGTCGCTCCGCCGGTGATACTTCCGACCCTGCGGGGCCCGTGACCTGTTCAATGGAAAACAGGGAAGTAGAGACGGCAGCCTTGTGGTGAGAATTCTTACATTGTATAGTGTAGTCACAAGATCGCTTTCAGCAAAGTTTAGAGCTTGATGTATTTGCGTCCTTCCTGCCGCAGGGCTTGCACCACCTCGACAACCAACAAAAGAGGGCCACGGAGCTCCCAAGCCAGTGGGGCTCTCAACGTGGGGCACGGATGAGGATTCAGAACAACGCGCTGCCCGGGGCTCGTGATGAGCATTTCAGTGACAGTCAATATGAGGCACCACCATCAAAGGCATAGAAGCGGACTACACCTCCCATAGTACTACGTGAAAAATGCTCATACAGAGCGGACCAATAAGGACCCACGATAGGAGGAATAAAAAGAAGGTGTCACCGTGAGTGTGCCTGTAACTGCAGTTTCCCTTTGAAAAAGAGAAAACTCTCGAAACGCGTCAGGGTTGCAGTTTGCTGCTTTAATTAACGGACCAGCGCGATTGTTTTTACCTGATTAAAGCTGATGGGGAAAAGCTACTCTGTGTTTGTGTGCTGCCTAATTGTTGGACATCCCCTTGGAGCTTGATGTATTTGTGGCCGTCCTGCCGTAGGGCTTGCACCACCTCGACAACCAACAAAAGAGGGCCACGGAGCTCCCAAGCCAGTGGGGCTCTCAACGTGGGGCACGGTTAAGGATTCAGAACAACGCGCTGCCCGGGGCTCGTGAGGAGCCTTTCAGTGACAGTCAATATGAGGCCCCACCATCAAAGGCATAGTAGCGGACCAATAAGGACTCACGATAGGAGGAATAAAAAGAAGGTGTCGCCATGAGTGTGCCTGTAACTGCAGTTTCCCTTTGAAAAAGAGAAAACTCTCGAAACTCAGTTTGCTGCTTTAATTAACGGACTGGCATGAACCAACAAAGGGTTTGGCTTATCTGCAGTAAGGCCAAGCCTTACTGCAGATAAGACAACACAACACTCGAGGAAGAGCGACTTTCGAGGTACGAAAACATTTTAAACTAGATATGCACAGCTACTAGGAATGCAACAGAAAAAATCGTAATCTAGACATTTTATTGTTGTTGCAGGCTTTTCCCAAGCCGTTTCAACGTGATAACTGAAAACTCCATTCCGATCCAGTAGAGAACATTTTAAAGTAAGAACCTACACTTACAAGTCACATTCACTGACAGTGCGGACAGTCAGATCAGATTCTTATGCTGTTTTATTGCATTTATTTTTCTTAGATTACTTTCTAGTGAACAACTGTCACTTTGGAAGCTA
Source organism: Lissotriton vulgaris (assembly GCF_964263255.1). NCBI lineage: Eukaryota > Metazoa > Chordata > Amphibia > Caudata > Salamandridae > Lissotriton > Lissotriton vulgaris. Next base: position 475,483,613 of record NC_141691.1, read on the forward strand.
TCACATACATGAGATTTAGCAGAGGTAAGAGAGTCTTTGCTCCCGGCTGGGCAAATTTTGCAATTCCTTAAATTTGCGATGCGATTTCCATGATACAGCGCATTTTTCAGTTTTTTTTCTCGCAAACGCTGCTTTTTTGCGAATCGCAGCGTTTGCGAGGAAAAAAAGGATGATACATCTGCCCCTAAGTATGAGTTTCTATCTATATGAGTAAATGAAGTGGTGTTTGTATAAGTGTGTAGCTGAGTAAATGTAAGTATGATCCATTGTTTGCATAAGTGAGTAGGATGACTGCATAAGTGAATAGGATGTGTGCTGGTGTGTAATGTCGATATAGGTGTATAAGTATATTTGACAGTGTTCTATTGATCATTGAGAGGATGTATGAGTAAATCTATAGGTAAGTGATTAGATGTGTGTGTAGATCTAGGAATCACTGAGTGGGTTTTTAGAAACTTGTACTGGTGTGTCAATGGATTCAAATATGGTACTCTGTATTTTACAGTGAGTGATGAAAGGTTATCCTAGTGTATGATGAGGTTATCTTATTGTAACATGGATGATGTCATCAGTGACGTAATTTGATATATCATCAGTGATGGCATCAGTGATGTCACTGACCATGTCATGAATGATGTAATATGTGACATCATCAGCAGTGGATTGCAGGCGCGTGAGTTATAGTTAGTAGAACTAACTATAACGGAGGAATTTCAATGATTTTGTATGAGTGAAATTTCCAGCTAACTATAACAGCCCTGAAACCTATGGTTTTTTCAGTGAATTTCTAAGGTTTTTTAAATGCTAAATCCTAACTATAACATGTCTGAAACCTATGTTTTTTCAGAGAATTTCGAAGGTTTTTTAAATGATAATTTTTAAATGCAATATTAGTTTTTTATACCGATTTTCTACAGTTTTTTAACTGTTTATTTTTCCATATTTTATTTTTTAAATTACATTATATATTTTTAATATAAATGGAAATAAAAATGTTTTTTTTTAAATATTGAAACTGATTTTTTTGTTGTTGAATGTATAAGAGCAGAACTATAAGTGTGTTGGTTTGTTAGTTGACTGCATGCATAGTGGATAGGGGTTAGAGGCAGTCCATGTGCTAAGGCCTGGCTCAGTGCATGAGTACTTGGGTACTGACTGAATAATTAGAGTGCTGCAAGGATAGTGCCTGGGTGAATTTTGTTAGTGGTTGGGTTTTGGCACAATGAATAGATTAGTACATGGTGCTGAATGGGTCACTAGAGGAGTGCAAGGAAAGTGACAGGGTGTTTGCTGGAAGTGTAAGAATACTGACTGGAGAATTGAAGGTGTGAAAGACAAGTGTGTAGGTGGTTAGAGGACTGCATGCATAGTGGACAGGCATTTGAAGCAGTCCATGTGCTAAGGCCTGGCTCAGTGCATGAGTACTTGGGTAGTGACTGGATGATTAGAGTACTGCAAGGAGAGTGCCTGGGTGAATTTTGGAAGTGGTTGGGTATTGGCACAGTGAATGGATTAGTATATGGTGCTGAATGGGTCACTGTAGGAGTGAAAGGAAAGTGACAGGGTGTTTTCTGGAAGTGTAAGAATACTGACTGGGGAATAAAGGTGTAAAAGACAAGTGTGTATGTGGTTAGTGGACTGCATGCATAATGGATAGGGGTTTGAAGCAGTCCGGGTGCTAAGGCCTGGGTCACTGGATGAGTACTTGGGTTCTGACTGAATGATTAGAGTACTGCAAGGAGAGTGCCTAGGTGAATTTATAAGTAGTTGGCTTTTGGCGCAGTAAATGGATTAGTTCATGGTGCTGAATGGGTCACTAGAGGAGTGCAAGGGGAGTGTCAGGGTGTTTGTTGGAAGTGTATGAATACTAACTGGGGAATTGAAGGTGTGAAAGACAAGTGTGTAGGTGGTTAGAGGACTACATGCTTAGTGGATAGGCGTTTGAAGCAGTCCATGTGCTAAGGCCTGGCTCAGTGCATGAGTACTTGGATACTGCCTGAATGATTAGAGTACTGCAAGGAGAGTGCCTGAGTGAATTTATAAGTGTTTGAGTTATCGTGCAGTTAACGGATTAGCACATGGTGCTGAATGGGTCACTGGAGGAGTGCAAGGGGAGTGACAGGGTGTTTGCTGGAGTGTATGGATACTGACTGGGGAATTGAAGGTTTGAAAGACAGGTGTGTAGGTGGTTAGAGGACTGCATGCATAGTGGATAGGCTTTTGAAGCAGTCCATGTGCTAAGGCCCGGCTCAGTGCATGAGTACTTGGGTAGTGACTGAATTGAGAGTGCCTGGGTGAATTTATTAGTGTTTGGGTTTTGGTGGAGATTTAACAATTTTTCAGATGGATACTGGTGGTAACTGACTCTGACTAACCAGTCCTAGAGCCAGTGATATGCTAAAATACACTTAGAATACAGTTAAAACACCTACATACACTAGGGAACACTATTTGTTGGGTTGCCCATGTGATTAGAATGACCTCCTCTGTAAGCCCCTAGTACATAATAGGGCAGGGGGATTAAAAATACCTCTTGCACACTGGGGAAGGGAGGGGGAGGGCTGAGCTGATGTGTGCAAATACTCCCTGTGGCCATTTAAATTTGGGAGATAAAGTCCCCTTGAGTGTCCCTTGGGTCCAACTAGCCCACCAGGTATCTCCAGTTAGCGCCACAGAGCTGCGTTGCAGAGAGGTGTAAAAAGTGGCCCGGCCTGGACCACCTCTCTGCAACGCAGCGCAGTGGCACTTACCAGAAGCACCTGGTGGACTAGTTAGCCTCCAGGGGCTCTCAGGATTAAAGGAAAATTATTTCCCCATCTTAAAACGTGCCACAGGGCATGTTTGCACACGTAACCTTAGACCCCATCCTCTCACTTCACCACTGTGTAAACAAGCCATGTGGCCATTTTAATTTGGGAGTTGAATCCTGAGTGTCCATAGGGTCCAAGTAGGCCATTAGTAACTCCAGTAAGAGCTACAGAGCTGTGTTGCTGAGAGGTGTAAAAAGGGCACGGCCTGGACCACCTCTGTGCAATGCAGCGCAGTGGTGCTTACTTACTGGAAGTACCTGGTGGACTAGTTGGCCCACAGGGTCCCTCAGGTTCGAAGGGGTATTATTTCCCCATCTTAAAACCCACCACAGGGCGTGTTTGCACACATCACCTTAGGCCCCATCCCCTCCCTTCACCACTGTGTAACCGCGCACGGTGTCTGTTTTAATTTGGGAGATTATTCCCCTTGAATCCTGAGTTACCCTAGTGTGCAATTTCCCCACTAGGTACCTCCAGTAAGCGCTACAGAGCTGCATTACAGAGAGGTGTAAAAAGGGGCAGAACCTGGGACACCTCTCTGAAACACAGCGCAGTGGCGCTAACTGGAAGCACCTGGTGGACTAGTTGGCCCCCAGGGTCACTCAGGATTGAAGGGGGAATTATATCCCCATCTTAAAACACGCCACAGGGCATGTTTTCACACGTCACCTCAGGCCCCATCTGTGAGAAAGTGCCATTTTGTTTGCATGGTATGCCCCAATTTTTTACTGAATTGCTGATGTGCTTTGACTGAATGTGCCCTGGGCTCCTGCCAATCAGTTCCCCAGGGCCTGTGTTCCTTCCATAAAACTGTATTGGAGCTGAAACCCAATTGGCATCCCTGGCCACATGGCAGCCCCAGGAAATTGTACCCTAGGTACCCAGGGCATTGTGACCAGAGAAGACCCCCTAAGGGCTGCAGCACTTATTGTGTCACACTTAGGGGCCCTGCACCCTGACATCCACACAATGCCTTTGCCGACTGAGTGTCATGGTGCAGAATTAAATAAAGAGTCGACATGATACACATCCCTGTGTGCCATGCCCACAAATCCAGTGCCCTGGCATACATCAGTCACCCCTCTAGCTGGGTGCCCTATGCCAGTGGTGTAGGCACAGGTGCATGAGCCCTGTGCCCCTACAGTACCCAGGGCCATTCCTTTGGCACTGTAAGTGCAGTGATGCCATTAAGAGTATATGGTGCTGGGATGTTGTCATTAAGAACTTCACAGCACCATAATGGCTAAACTGAAGACTGACAAGTTTGATATCAAACATCTCTGCACATTATACCCACACTGATGCCAGTGTGGGATTTATTGTAAAATGCACTACAGAGGGAATCTTAGAGATGCTCCCTGAAACTTAACCTACAATCCATGTCTTGTCTGAGATGCTGCCTAGGCTGCCACATAGCAGAAATGTTGCTGGACCCCTGGATGGAGAGGCCCCCCGCCTTTGTGAGCTTCTCCAGACCACTTGCTGTACTCAGCAAATGACCCCCACCGGTTCTGACCCCCACTCTGGCGGGAAGACTGTCGGGGAACCCTTTGTGAGGAAAGGAGGTGTGCCAGCCTGTGCCAACCACAACCTTCAGGTGGGAGAAGTGAGGTGAAGCCAAACTCCAGTCCCCGGCCCTATTGAGGATGGGGAGCCCTGCCCAATCAGAGATAGGCTCCTGCCCCCCTCCCATAGGAGAGGAGCAGGATAGGGAGTGTACTCACACCAGGACAGGGACCTATTGGTCCCTGCCCTTCCCCTACCTGTAACGCCCCGAAATTTAGTATTTTGGGACACCCTGACCCTTACTTCCTCAGATCCCGATTTCGAAACAAGAAAGAAGACCAAGAAGAAGAAGACCTGCCATGCTGCTGCTAACAAGAGGACGACACCAACTGACTTGGCCCAGCCCTACAGGCCTGTTGATCCTTGAACCTGCTCCTGCTAAATCCCGGCTTCTCTTGGAGACAGCAACCTCAAGAACCCCGGAGGACCTGCCTGCCTTGACCCTCTTAGAGACTGGGACTCACCCGAGCAGTGGCTCTACTCAAACAGCCACACCCCTGGTGCCAGCCAGGAACCGCGAATCAAACCTACTTTGCACCCGCCGAGCCCGGCCTGTGCCCGAGTGGACAAAGACCCTGGGGACGTCCACCCGGCAATTCTGACTTGGACTCCAGTGCCCAAGGACCCTCCTCGTAACCTAGATGATGCCTGCAGACTCAGAACCAGGGTCCCCTACAACCGCAACCAGCAGAGGGTAAGATTTCCCAACGTCCAAAGACACCCCTGCACCCTGCGCCCCCCAGCCTCCTGTGCCCAACTCCAGGGTGCCTCCCTACCCTCCAAGATCCCAACTTACCCTCGAAGTGTTGGTGGCTCCAGAAGGTCCACTGTCCCCGAGCCTGCAACCTTTGTTCCCTTTTGAAGATCTCTATTGAACAACATTGAGTGCCCGACGGCTCAAAAGCACCCTGCACCTAGCCGCCCAAGTGCCCCTGGCATTGCAACCTTTATCCTATCCTACTTCCCCATTTGCCATAAGCATATGACCAGTAGCCCAGCTCCCACAGCCGTGTGGCCTGCTATCCAGCAGCCACCAACCGAAGGCCCCCTGCCTCTCATTGGATAACATTGGGCCTAACTACCTCTGCACCCGGCTGCCCCTGTGCCGCTGAGAGTGTACCAATTGTACCTACCTGACCCTGGGAGACCCCTGAGTCTATGCCCTGAACCTTAACTCTGTCAGTCGAGTACTTACCTAAAAGTCGATAACTCACGTTTCTTCCATAGGTTTACATTGACTGGTTTCACTTGGAAATTCTTCTAAGTGTGGAGTTTTGGAACTTTAAAATATTAATCTAAAATCAGCCGAACTACGAATTCAGATTTAATCACCTGCTATTATGAGAGACCCCAGGGCTACATCTTTGAGCCCAGTACTGACCCTGAAAAGTAATTCTAACCGTACTTACCAGTAACTTGCAGTTCCTTCTATAGGATATCATTGCCTTTTTTTTTTTTGCTGAAAAAGTTTTCTAAGTGTCGATTTTTGAAACTTACAAATATTCCTCTAAAATCAGCCGAACTACAAATTCCAATTTACTAACCTGTTATCAGGAGAAACCTCAGTGCTGCATCTTTGAGCCCAGTACTGATCCTTAAAAGTAATTTTAACCGTACTTACCAGTAACTTTGATTTCCTTCCATAGGATATCATTGACTCTTTTTTGCTGAAAAAGTTTCTAAGTCTCGATTTTTTAAACTTACAAATGTTCTCTAAAAATCGTGCCAACCATAAAAACGTAGGGGCATATTACCAAGCATTCGCGATTATTATCGCTATTGCTTGGTTAGAAACAAAAATGTACCGCTGAGCTGCGGCGATTTTTATCGCAGATAAACCTTGGTATTACCAAGGTTTATCGCAAATGCGATAAAAATCGGCCGCAATGCATGAAGATCGCTGAAAAGTCAGCGATATTAATGCTCTTAGCCATGTTATCCACCTCCCATTGGATAACATGGCTAAGAACTGCTCAGGGCAGGTGTTAGCTTTTGGAGATATTCGCGCTTAGCGCGAATATCTCCAAAAGTTGGTAATAGGAGATAGCGATGTTAGCGACTGTTTCCAGTCGCTAACATCTTGAAACGCCCACTTTGCATGCCATTAGTGATAAATATCACTGACATGCAAAGTGGGGCCCAAGATGGTCGCTATCTCCTACTAGCTGTCGCTAACTTGAGTTAGCGACAGCTAGTTAATAGGGAGATAATTTGATATCCGCTTTCTTGGCTTTTAAAGCCAAAAAAGCGGAGATAAACCCCCTTGATAATATGCCCCGTAATTACTTGCCTGTTTTAGATAGGGGTCCTAGTGCTGAACCAAGGAGACCAGAACTGGATTACAAAAGTAACGTGAACATACTTTACCTGCAAATTGAATTTCCTTCCATAGGAAAACATTAGTAATTCCAACTGAAAAAGTTTCTGTCAACTTTAAAAATACAATAATATTCCTTAAAAATCACTACTGTAACCAAAATGCTTTTACTTAACTGTTTGCGGCTCATGTCCAGGGGCTGAATCTAGGATCCAGTCTAGTGGTTAGAAAGTAATCTACAAAGAAACTGATTGCATTTAACCAGAAATTCCCATTGAGCTCAATGTTGCATTGTGTTTGAAATTGTGTTGCCTATTGCAACAAACTGTAACTATTGCATTCAAAAAGTCTATTGCCTATTTCAAAAGTATTTACCTAAAGAAACTCATCCTGAGAAAGTATATTTTGATACCTTGGTATATGTATGTAAGATCTGGTTTTATTCCTTTTATGTATACTGTCTTTTATGATGTAAAAATCGAAATAAAGACTTATGAAAATGAAACTGGATACCTTGGTGGTTCTAAAATAAAACAAATATGTCTCTGATACAAAACAGTTGGCCTAGAGTTCAGTTCTTGAGTGTGTGAGACCATTTGCTGACTGAGTGTGTACAACAAATGCTTTACACTGTCCTCTGATAATGCCTTACTGCTTGACCAAGCTACCACTTTAGAGAGTAAGGTTATATCGAACTTTAATCTCTGCCAAAACTCTGTGGACTGGGGACTCTATACACACTGTACCTTACTTTGGTCTAGTATATATAGAGCCACTTTCCAACACCATCCCCTCCCTTCATCACTGTGTAAACGTGCCCTGTGTCCGTTTTAATTTGGGAGATTAAGTTCCCTTGAATCCTGACGGTCTCTAATGTCAAACTAGCCAATTAGGTACCTCCAGTAAGCGCTACAGAGCTGCATTGCAGAGAGGTGTAAAAAGGGGCACAGCCTGGGCCACCTCTCTGAAACACTACGCAGTGGCGCTTACTGGAAGCACCTGGTGGACTAGCTGGCCCCCAGGGTCCCTCAAGATTGAAGGGGAATTATTTCCCCATCTTAAAACCCACCACAGGGCGTGTTGGCACACCTCACCTCAGGCCCCATCCCCTACCTTCACCACTGTGTAAACGTGCCCTGTGTCCATTTTAATATGGGATATTAAGCCTTGAATCCTGAGTGTCCCTAGGGTCCAAGTAGCCCACTAGGTACCTCCAGTAAGCGCCACAGAGCTAGGTTGCAGAAAAGTGTAAAAAGGGGCATGGCCTGGGCCACCTCTCTGAAATACAGCGCAGTGGCGCTTACTGGAAGCACCTGGTGGGCTAGTTGGCCCCCAGGTGCCCTCAGGATTGAAGGGGAATTATTTCTCCAACTTAAAAAGAGCCACAGGGCATGTTATCACACGTTACCTCGGACCCCATCCCCTCCCTTCACCACTGTGTAAACGCCTCCTGTGGCAGTTTTAAGTTGGGAAATAACGTCCCCTTGAATCCTGAGTGTCCCTTGTGTCCAACTAGCAAACTAGCCCACTAGGTACTTCCAGTAAGCGCCACAGAGCAGCGTTGCAGAGAGGTGTAAAAAGTGGCACAGCCTGGGCCACCTCTCCGAAACACAGCGCAGTGGGCTAGTTGGCTCCCAGGGGCCCTCAGGATTGAAGGGGATTAAATTCCCTAACTTAAAACACGCCACAGGGCGTGTTTGCACATGTTACCTCAGGCCCCGTTCCCTCCTTCCACCACTGTGTAAACGTGCCCTTTGTCCGTTCTCAGATGGGAAATTAAGTCCCCTTGAATCCTAAGGGTTCCTAAGGTCAAACTAGCCAACTAGGTAACTCCAGTAAGCGCCACAGAGCTGCATTTAAGGTGTAAAAAGGGCGTTGTCTCTGAACACCTGTCTGCAACGCAGCTCCCTGGCGCATACTGGAGATACCTGGCGGGCTAGTTGGCTCTCTGGGACCCTCAGCATTGAAGGGGAATTCATTCTCCAACTTACAACTTGCCAAGGGGGCACGTTTGCACAATGGTGAAGGAAGGGGGCAGGTCCTGAGGTGACATGTGTGCAAACACGCCCTGTGGCGCATTTTAAGTTGGGGAATGGATTCCTCTTCAATCCTGAGGGTCCCTGGGGGACAACTAGCCTACCAGGTACCTCAAGTATGCACCAGGGAGCTGCGTTGCAGCGAGGTGTTCAGAGGCATGCCCCTTTTTACAACAGTCTGCAACGCAGCCCCTAGGCCTTTACTGGAGGTACCAGGTGGGCTAGTTGGCCCCCAGGGACCTCCAGGATTGAAGAGGAATTAATTCCTCAACTTAAACCCGGCCATAGGATGTGTTTTCACACGTCAACTCAGGCCCCACCCCCTCCCTTCACCACTGTGCAAATGGGCCCCATGGCGCGTTTTAAGTTGGGGGATTAACTCCCCTTGAATCCTGAGGGTCCCTGGGATGCAACTAGCCCACCAGCTACCGCCACTAAGCGCCACAAAGCTGCATTGCAGAGAGATGTAAAAAGGGCATGGCCTCAGAACCCCTCTCTGCAGCGCAGCCCCCTGGTGCATACTGGAGGTTACTGGGGGGCTAGTTGGCCCCCAGGGACCTCCAGTATTCAAGGGGAATGTGTTCCCCATCTGCAAACGCGCCAGGGGGCGCGTTTGCATAGTGATGAAAGGAGGGTGCGTGGCATCTGGCACAATACCGGTCTGTTTTCTTCTTTTTTTTTAAGAAGGGAGCTGTTCTTTTTGGGCCCTAGAGGCCCCATCCCTAGGGCCTGCCCCCTTATATTTTTTTAAAAGAAAAAAAAAATTGGAAGGGGCCGCGTGCCCCCCTCCCAAGGCCTTAATTGGCCCTGGGGACCCCATCCCCTGGGGCCGGCCTTTTGTTTTTTAAATTTATTTATCTTTTTTTTTTCAAATTAAAAACGTTAGTTACCTCATACTGTGGTGTGGAGCGGTGTGTGTGTATGTGGTGGGGGGGTCTTAGGGAATATGGGGCCACACACAACTGCCGGTTTAGGAGTGAAATGTGTCAATCTGAGCGCCGGAGGGTGGTTTCAGCACACATAGCCTGCAGTCTGTCCGCAACTCGGCAATGCTGGCTGTGTGTGCCCGAGGCGGGTATTGCAAGATACCCACTCATCCCGCACTGCCCGGTGTTTTACCCTTGCACAGGAGTTTTACCCCTCCACAAATCTCACAAAGGAATACTTGTTCAAACTATTCAAAGTCTCGCTGCCCGATTAGGGGTAGGGAGGAAGCAACCGTGCCATACACCCGTATCACCATCCCACATTCAGATATGCAGAACCAGAAAGGCGATATCCCACAGTGACTTCTGCGGTAGCAGTATATACCGAGTGTGACGTCTCACCCCCAGATACCGCAGAGCCCCAAACAGAGCCCCAGGTGTGAAATAACCCTGGCTCGAGATAATCTTGGAACCACCACCCCAACACGAGCCGAGCTTTCACGGGATTCACATTGGCCTAGTGGGTACCGCTGCCAAACATTTAGCAAAGGCAACCAGGCTCACTACTCCTGTGAGTGCCAGAATATAGCCCAGTGCTGCAAAAACAAGACTTAGATTTAAAGTATTCTGTGCCTCTTGTTGTGTGTTTTTATGCACCGTGCAAGGTTCCCGCAGTGTGAATGTGTGAAACTTCTGAAAATAAACCGGGACTTCTGCCAGTCACCTGCGCTCTAATCTCAACCTGCAGAAATGAAAGACAACACACTAAATTTGTTGTTATAAAGATACACCCATCTGGAGGTTATAACTGGAAAATGTGGACTCAGTCCCAGCCACCCGGCTGACCAAACTGTGTGATCCTGTGCAAAAACTTTATTTCACCAACACTCCTCTGTTCATTACCATGTATAGGAGCATCTCTAAATGTGTACTGGGGACAGGAGGTGTGTTGTACAGAACCTTATGTGTTTTATTTACTAGTAGATAATGCTGCTACGTCTATAATAAAAACTTAAGGCCACGTACAGCCCACACACATCACCTGACCTGACACTCAGTTCAATAATAGCGGCTGCAGGAATGTATCTCAGTTTATGTTTAAAAACACTCACTTTTAATACTTCTCAAACAATCTGATGTACTGAGGTGCAACGCTTTCATGTTCAAGCATGCCTATGTATAAGACCCCATGGTGCATGTTCCCCTGCACAGACCCCCCTTACCTCCACGATTTCTTCCAGCGCCTCCTTGCTCAGGCACTTGTGCAGGATGTCCTCCTTGCTGAGTCGGTAGCTCTCGGTGGCCCTCTTCAGGTTGGGCTCCTCCAGTGCTTGGAAGGTGGCAGCGCTGATGGACAGATAGAAGATGATAGCGGACACGGGGCCCCTGTCCACCATTGTCAGGGCAAGCAAAACCAGCCCTGGGCCACCCTCCGCCTGGGCAGTGGCGTGCACCTCCCACCTGCGGTTCTGGGGGGCAGCATGGGGCAGGCGGGCGGTGGGGGCCCCTCTGCTCAGGTAGCGAAGCGAGTCTCTCTCTACAGGACTTTGGTGGCTGGCTCCGGTATAGCGCCTTGAGCCAGAGCCTGGCTCTCTTGAACCCATGCTGTCTCGGGGGCAGGTGAGCCTCAGACAGGATTGTGCCCACTCAGTTGTCTCTGATGCAGCAGTGACTCTTGCACCCTCGGCTGTCTCTGGTGTGGTTTCTCTCCAGTGCCTAGACGCGGTGACTCTCGCACCCTCGGCAGTCTCTGGTGCCGTTTCTCTCGAGTGCCTAGAAGGTTTCTGCGCTATGAATCATTTTTAGGGCGGTGCCCTTCTGGCTCGGTCACCTGTAGCACATCTGTCTCCTGTACCCTCTCGTGCATAAATCCCTCCCTGGCTGTCTCTGGTGACCCTCCCTTGGCTCTGCTCTCATGCCCCCGGGCTGTCTCGGGCGCAGCTTTGTTGCTTCACTGGCCTGGGACAGTCTCCGGTGCAGCACTGTCCCCAGGCTGTTTCTGGCGCAGCGCTGTCTCTAATGCAGTTTGGTTAGTTCTATGGTGTCCGTCCCTCATGGACTTTGCCCCCTGGACTTGGCCCCCCAGGGGCTAATTAACAACAGAGTGCGGATCCAACGCGCATCCCGCGATTTGTTTTAAAATAAAGACTTTTTTTTTGTCCTTGGGGATTCTTGTGGGACCCCCTGAGCAGGCCTAGGGGGTGATGGTGTTTCTACCCCGCCCCCTTCGCGTGTTTTGCGTGGTTTCTTTCACTGCTTTCTGGTGCCTCGGTTCTACTGAGCCACAAGATGGCTGCCAACACTTCCTGGTTTGAAGTGTTGACAGCCAATTAGCATAAAGCTTGTGCTCGGGAGGATCCTCAGCCCTAGATATATATTATTTAACTTTTGATTTTCTCAGCAACAACTTAATGGATTTACAGCATTTAATAAAAAGGCACGACTCTGAACCAAGGGCTACCTTTTTGCCAAATTTGGTGTAATTTTGTTCAGCAGTTCGGGCTGTAGCTGCGACTAAATGTTCCTATGGGAAATTGTATGGGGAAAACATGTTTTGGGACCCCCATTTTTTCTCAGCCCCCGCTTGACGAATCACAGTGAAACTTTCAGGATAGGAGCGGACCGGAGCTGGCCATAAGTTTTGAAAATTTCGTGAAGATTTGTCAAATGACGCTAAAGAGCCTCTGTTTGCCTTGGGGGCCTGAAGACTCACTCACCACAGACGGTGCTCAGGGGGCTCACACCAGCCATCGCTTTCCCCCACCGCCGGAGAGTGTCCCGGCCGCCGAGAGGGGACGAGCCTTGCCCAGAGAGACTACACCTCCCAGCGTTCCCTGTCTGACCGGGACGCCGCCTCCTCACGCCTGCTGCTTCTGGCCGGAGGCGCTTAAACATCAGCAGCACCTCCCGTGTTGCGGGACGCGCGCGGGCGGCGCCGGGCTGAGCCCGGGCAGAGGGCGGGCCATCTGTGGACATCCGGGGCCAGTGGAGGCCAGGCCAGGCCACCCCCCTTGATTCCAGAATGGGAAGCGCAAACTAAATTCTAGAGAAGGGGAAGGTAAGAAGGCCAAGGTGCCCCGCAAATCGGAGACTATCATTTCCTATTTAACATCTGCTGTGGGGGCTTTAAATGATAAATTGCCACCTAGAGAAGGAATTGGGACTTGATTTACTTACTGATACAGTGCCCACATCGAATATTGTGCCACTTCCAAGTACCGCACCCCTCATTCCTCTAGAACCAGGCCTTATTATAGTTAACCCGCTTCAAGGTGCCCAGAATAACACAACTCCTGCAAACACTTCCCAGATAGATAGCTCGAGGGTGACAAGTACACATGATGAAAACCCAAAAATTTCAAGTAAAGGTACCAAAAGGAAGAAACCTCAGAACCGGGCCAAAGGGGGTGTGGCTACTACATCTAACGCAGGCCTTCCTACAAACATCTTGGAAATGATGGAGGATCTAATTGAATCTCATCTGGAGCCTGTATTAGTGTGAACATTGTCATGGATATTGTGGACTCCTTGAATCTTTGTGTTGCAAATATCGTTAAGAAATGCGAAAACATAGACAAATTCTTGAAGGATCTAAGGACTCACCTTTCAGGTGCCAATGATGGTAGTGCCATATGTGTAAACCAAACCAGGGCACTTAGTCTAGATAGTGTTACGGAGTCCCCCTCTGGTGAGGACATGCAGACTAACTCTGAAAGCTTTAGACACCAAGAAAAGAGGACGGTCTCTACCACGGGGGATCAATGACATCTCCTACCCATTGGGATTACACAAATAAGGTCCCCGGACAAAGATCGAAACACTCCTGATCTCCGTACCTCTAAATTACCCACACTACATCTCCCATCACAAGCTGCTCTTTTAGTGGTAATTCTGTCTGGAATTCCATCTCTAAAAAATGGTGTTGTGGAAAACGAGAATAAACTTCTGGACAGAACTAAAAGGTGGTGCTCACAGTTTAGCAGCGGGAGTATTGGCATTGCCTCGAGTATCATTATGGCCAGAAGGGTTGAGTGGGTGAGGAAACGGAAAAAAAACATTCCAGGAGACTGTGTAGTTGTTAATTTCAATAGAGCAAATATTGTAAATTTAAATGTAAATGTACATATATTTATATAGCGCAAATCGCCCATATCTCAGGCATCTATGCGCTTGCTTAGGGAACCCGTCCTGGTATTCCCCTGTGAGATACCCCGGCAGGGTATCCGCAAGGTGAAAGCCAGGCATCCCGCCGCGAGGGGCCGTTGTGGAGATTAAGCAAGCTAATGCCCAGAGTCGCAGAGTGTGAACCCGTGAGTCGAGTAGGCACCGGAGTGAGAATTATCGAGTCCGTGGAATTATTGAGCCCAACCCCCGTCGGGGCGGGGAATTGAACCCTGGTCCAGGGCCGATCTCAGCTTCCGGGTCTGCCGCCTCTAACCCCTGAGCCACACTTCTCCACAATATTGTGGATACTCTGTTATGGAATGGCTCAGAGCTTGATGGCGGTGGCATTAGACCACTTCTTCTGGGTTACTTTTATCCTCCACCCCCTTTCCTACAACCCATAGCACGTCGGTCCATAGTTCCTCCAACTCATTGTTCTACTCTGAATGTTAACAACACTAAATGCTACTCGCACCAATCTCAACAGGCCTCCCTAAGGGCAATAAAAACAGCCATGACCAACAAGATAGGTGCAGGATCCAACTTAGAACTAACACTAACAAATAGATTTTCTGCTTATCGAGTCTGGACATAAACGATTGGCAACTACCCACTGAAACTGTTAACACAACTAATATTTTCCAGAATAACCATCCACATCCCCACCCGTCATTTAAAATAATTATCTGGAACGTGGCGGGCTGAGTAAGAAAGTAAATGATGATAGATGGCTACATTTTGTGTCACAACATGAGATTATTGCTCTACAAGAGACCTGAGACACAAGTGACCTTTTCTATTTAGATGGTTATTGCAGTTTTCAAGTTAAGGCCACTCCTGGCCTGGGAGGGAAACCGAAAGGTGGTCTATGTATCCTAACTTCACTTAGACTCCCAGGGACATTTACCAACTTGGGGATTCCATCAGCAAATTTACAAGGATTACTATGGAGTCGTCCTAACTATCCAAAGATTCTAATTTTGAACTTTTATAATGCGCCAGAGAAGGATACACATAATATACACCTGTACACACTGGCTTCCTTTTTAGAACACCATAAGTCAACACAAAATGTTATATTCAATATAATCCTGATGGGAGATTTTAACATACACCCCTGCGCCTGGGATTGTCTGGCTAAACACCACATAGGCCCTCCTGGATCAATCTCCACTCACTTCGAACACTCCCCTCAAGGAGAGTTGTTGGAAGAACTCCTTGCAAACACTAACCTATATGAAGTTGAGGGAAGTGGAGGGGAGGAAAGGGCCCCAACCTTTATAGGTAGAGAGGCAGAGACTGTAATTGACTACATTTTTGTCTCCCCTGGTATAATTCAGGTGTGTTCCTCTAGTGAGGTCGCAACCTCGGCCTTCAGCGACCATAACCCTCTGATCCTGTCCTTACACAAGGGGGAGGACACAGACAACCAGAGGGTAAACGAGGAATGTAACTCTGATAAACTCATCCCTAAAGACCAGGGTAGGAGGCTTAATTGGGCCAAGGTGGTCCCAGACACTTTTATGCAGGAGTTAGAGTACAAAGTAAAAGAGGACATGGTAATATGCCTAGATAATTTGGCGGATGGGAAAAAGGTCATAAATTCTTTCACTACTATCTGCGCTCAAGTTAGACTTGATCTAAAATGTTACAAGAAGAGGGATGGACCAGACCAACCAAGGTGTTTCGATGAGACGTGTTCAAAAGCCCATAAAGAACTCATGTATGCTTTAAAACCAAAACCTAGAAATCATGAGCTGGTGGCTGTACTTAAAATAAATTATAAACTCGCCACGGCCAAACGTAAAAAATGCATAAAAAATAAGGCATGGGAAAACCTCATGTCGACTGATGTCATTAAAGATAGTTCTAAATTCTGGGCTGTAATTAACCACCCTTATTTTTCTGGTACAAACCACTCAGTGATGGACTCTGTGATCCCCGATGAAATATGGGTCGCCCACTTCAGTAAAATATATAATAGTGCGGAGGATTATATTTCAACGGTGGACCCCACAGAAAATGTTGTAGCCCCCCTATTGCGCTTTAAGGAAGTGGAGGTACAAAGGGTATAGTAGAGATGACGAAAAATAAGGCCCCGGGCCCTGACGGTGTGCCCGCAGACCTTTATAGGACCCCCTTGGCGTTTTGGACCAAGACACTCACAAACGTCTTTAACTCCACAATTATTTCAGGGTTCCCTTCATCTTGGGCTACATCATCTATAATACCAGTCTTTAAAAAAGGCTCAAGATCTGATCCTGCCTGTTATAGGCCGATCTCTTTGATTGACTCTGCCGTCAAAATCTTGGGCAGAGTCATTCTGACGAGACTTGGTGAACACCTGGAAGAGAGAAGGGTCCTTTCAAATTACAATATGGGTTCAGGGCCGATAGGGGCACTCTCGACCAATGCCTTAACCTCCACATGTTAATTAGTAAATATACCTTGGCCAAGGAGGGTTTGTTATATATGACCTTTATGGACTTATCATCGGCCTTCGATTTGGTTAATCGTACCAAACTCTGGGCGATTTTAATTAACATAGGGATTGACCCGCCTTTGGTAAACTATCTAGCGGCGCTGCATCAAGATCTGCGCGCCACTATTAGAACCAAGAGAGAGGGTGAAACCACTAGCTTTTTTAGATCAAAACGAAGAGTAAGGCAGGGGTGCATCTTGGCACCCCTCCTTTTCACTTTATATATAAATTCCCTCTAATCAACCTTGAAGGGGTCTACACCTGACGTCCCACATGTGGGGGAGCACACGGTGCCTGTACTCCTCTACGCGGACGATGAGGTACTGCTGGCCCGCACCGGGGTAGGGCTCCAGAGACTCTTGGATGATTTTGGGGTATTTATGTCCTCCCTGGATCTACAGATAAACAACAAAAAAATCGCACGTCATGGATGCAGGGAAACATTCCAAAAATGTAAAAATAAGAAAGTTCTCATGCAACGGTGAAGAAATCTCTAGGGTCCCGGTTTTCACTTACTTGGGTGTCTTATTTGACGAAAGGGGCACTTGGAGGCCACAGTTAAAAGCTAAAGGCCTAGCTGTCACCAGATCTACCTCTGTTCTACTGAGCTTCGTGAAACGATGGGATCACGCCCAGTAGAAGCACTGCTGACAGTTTATAAGTCAAAAAGCCTTTCAATAGCAAGGTATGGAGCTTACCTATGGGGTTATCTACCACAAGACAAACTCCAGGTGGTAGAAAATAAGTTCCTTAGCTCCCTACTAGTGGTCCCCCAATCAACCCCTGTACTTTCAGTCCATACAGAGCTGGGCCTTGGTTATATTAGTGACCAATTACAATTGGCTCCTCTGACCTGCAGGGCCAAGACCTGGCTAAATCCTGCAATTAGTCTAAATCATTCCATCCTCAAAGACTGTATGGAACTGGAAAAAGTCAATAAAATCCCATGGTTGGTTTACATCAAAAACACCTTTTGTAAACTGGGGAGGCCAGAACTATACTTTGATCCAAGCTCCATCAAGAAGGGAGACGTTCTGTGGATTAAGAACAATTTTTTGGGACGGGTGGAGATGGAACGGGAGGAAGTAGAGGTCCAAAAACCGGGAGTTAGAGCTAATTACATACTTCAGACTACCCCAAAATTGGAACCCTACTTGAGCATTGTGACCAGGCCCTTCCATCGTAACCTCCTTGTGAGATTTAGACTCAATACTATCCAGTATTCCTTGGGGAATTACCCAGTATGGGGTAAATTAGATCCATATACCCCCTGTAGCTGTGATAATTTCTCCGAACAGACACTGATGCACTTTATAACGTTTTGTGGCCATTATGAGGAATAAAGGAAACAGTTTTTATTTCCTATTTTGAGAGAAGAAGGGTTTACCCAAGCTTGTCCCGCTCTCCGCTACCTACAGCTCTTGAGTAGCATCAGAGTAATATTTGGGGTCGCACGTTTTTTGGTTGCTGCTATACGTATTAAGTCTAAACAACTGAAGCTAAATGTTCCTTGATATACGCAAATAATCGTTACCCATTAGTTTTACTGATGAAATCTTCTATCCTATGTAAATATATGAAATTGTCCTTCTAAATGCTCCTTTTAAATGTAAATTGTTTTTATTCATGAATTGTTTTAACACATGATTTGTCGTTTTTATACATGTGATGGAATTGCTTTTATGATTTTAATTAATCGAATAAAGCTTGCTTTGACTTGACTTGACTTGACGCTAAAGTTATTGGGAATAGAATGTTGCGGATTTCCTATGGAAAATAGGTCCTAATTATATATATATATATATTTGGTATACAGGCAAAATATAGAGTAAAAAATATCGAATTACATAAATATTGACTTCAAAATATAGAAAGGACAAAATATCGAATGGACAGAATATAGTCAGCAAAAATATTGAATTTAAGGTAAGTAATGTAATATCGATTTTTATGAATACAGAAAGTCAAAATATCGAAGTATTTAATATAGGTTATTAAAATATATCGAATGTTTATTAATATCACATTTTTAAAGTGTTTTGTATGTGATTATATGTGTGAAAAGGGTATTTTTTTGTAATTTATTTTAAGTAATGAATTTTATGTTATTTAATTTTTGGTTATTTCATTCTGTAGCGGGTTGTGGGTTTATAGGGGAGTAGGGTGGGAAGTAATTTAATTATATTAAATAAAAGATTAATTTTTAAAAATCTGTAATTATTTTTAATTTAATTTTGTGTTTTAGTTCTGTAGGGGGTTGTGGGTTTATAGGGGAATAGGGTGGGAAGTAATTTAATTGTAATATATTAAATATGTTAATTTATTTATTGGTATTTATTTTGAATACATTGTTAATTAATTTTTAATTGGTAATTATTTAATTTTAATTGGTAATTAAATTGTATTAATTGATTAATTGATAATTATGTGAATTTTATTAATTTATTTTCTGTCGCGGGTTGTGGGTTTATAGGGGAATAGGGTGGGAAGTAATTTAATTATAATTAATTAAATATTTTTATTTATATATTGGTATTTATTTTGAATAAAATGTTAATTATTAAATAATTGATAATTAATTAATTTCTAATTGGTAATTACTTTTTTACTAATTGATTAATTGATAATTAGATGAATTATATGAATTTATTTTCTGTAGGGGGTTGTGGGTTTATATGGGGAATAGGGTGGGAAGTTACTTAATTGTAATTAATTAAATGTTTTTATTTATTGATATTTATTTTGAATTCATTGGTAATTACATTTTATTTGTTAATTAATTAATTGTAAATTGGTAAATAATTTGTATTAATAGTTAATGAATTTTAATAATTTTTTTTTTTATTTGATTAATTATTATATTAAATTTGTATTTACTTTTAATTAATTTTTTATTGGTATTGATATTTAATTTATTTGCATTATTATATAAAATATTTACTTTCCCCACTGTTGCAATCACTGGAGTGGGAATAGTAATTTTTACCCCTACGCTATCCAATGCTTTCCCTACTGTTGCACTCTCTGGAGTGGGAATAGTAATTTTTACCCCTACGCTATCCAACGCTTTCCCTACTGTTGCACTCTCTGGAGTGGGAATAGTAAAGTTTACCCCTACGCTATCCAACGCTTTCCCTACTGTTGCACTTACTGAAGTGGGAATAGTAATTTTTACCCCTATGCTATCCAACGGTTTCCCTACTGTTGCACTCACTGGAGTGGTAATAGTAATTTGTACCCCTACGCTATCCAATGCTTTCCCTACTGTTGCACTCTCTGGAGTGGAAATAGTAAATATGACCCCTACGCTATCCAAAGCTTTCCCTACTGTTGCGCTCACTTGAGTGGGAATAGTAATTTTTACCCCTACGCTATCCAACGCTTTCCCTACTGTTGCACTCTCTGGAGTGGGAATAGTAACTTTTTACCCCTACGCTATCCAACGCTTTCCCTACTGTTGCACTCACTGGAGTGGGAATAGTAATTTTTACCCCTATGCTATCCAACGCTTTCCCTACTGTTGCACTCACTGGAGTGGTAATAGTAAATTTTACCCTCCCGCTATCCTATGGTAAAAATATTTTATGTTTTTTATTAATATCATGTGAATATATATATGTTTTAAAAAATAAAATTGTATGTTTTTTTAGCTTAAAATAATTATTTTATAATTGTAAGGTTATTTAAGTATTTTTAAGTATTTTTTAGTTAATTATTTTTAATATTTCATTTATTTTAAATTACTTTTAAGATATTTACAAAAATTTGATATTTTGACTAATTATAATATTTTTAAACGATATTTTTGTACTTACCTGTTTGTAGCTAGAAATTCGATATATTTATAGTCAATATTTTATCCTCGGTATTTTTGTTTGTCTATATTTTTGTACTCGATATTATTTCAGTGATCCATATATATATATATATATATATATATATATATATATATATATATATATATCCCAAGACTCCACTGCTGCTTGGAGCTTCAAATTTTGAAGAAAGGAGCACGGACCACAACTCAGGTGCATTCAATCAGTTTATTACCTCAAGGTAAAACCGCCATAACTCATTTCAACTCCGAAGAGCCTTAATCACAGGACACGCATTGAAGTCAGCTGACCATTTAAATACCATTTTTTTGTGACAGTATTAAAGTGACAGTGCAAAGAAGATGTTGTGTTGTTAACTGGCCGGGCAAATATAATGTGGAGTATTTGCATTTCATACTGAACCAGTTAGCATATTAGATAATGGTCTAAATACCTATTCAAATACTGGACACCAATACATTGTGAATATTCTATTAATGTTTTGCGATCATATTTCACAAACTTTCAATACCATGTTCAAAAATCTATGCATATTATCATAAATAAACGAATAAATAGAATACCTGTATAAAAAGATTGCAATCACTGTTTAAATACCAAAACAGCAGGTACAACGCAGAGCTGTGTACTCACTAAATTGATAAATAAATAAATAATAGACATAGATTGCATTGTAAAAAACCTTGGTCTAAAATCCTTTATGAAATCATATTGTGCATTTGATCTTTGTGCCCCTTTGATATGATCCTCTACATGGGACTTGGTGCATGGACTTGATCTGTGTAAATGTTGTTGATTCAGTGTGCTGTACTCTGTCCACATGTGGTATACTTGACCTGTCAAAACAGTGTGCAACATGTACAAATAAAGTGCAAAATGCTATATCTTTTTGACAAAAGCCTTTGTCAATAGTTACTAAATAACTAAGAACATGGTGGATTAAAAGACAATATAAAAGCCATTATCTTGTTGGGACTTCTGTTATGACTTGAGGCTATGTTTGGCTGCATCGTTACAGTGTAAAGCTCCAAAATGCTGTTATTTCTTTGGATGTCTGATTTGATTCTTTATACGTAAAACTAACATGCAGAGAGTAGTAAAGAAGACAAACGGAGATGTATGTCAAGAACCGAGCATGTGTTCTTAACAGTTAGAGACATGTGTACAGATCTTCTGTTATGTTTAGGCAATTGGGGGTCTTGGAATACAGTTCCAGAATATATCAGGTTTCTAATTTTCATAAGATTCTCTCCCTGTCCCCACCTCGTTTATTGAAAGGTACACAGTCTATTATGAAATATTTTGAGGGGTTGGGTTCTGATTGATGATGTTCCTTAAAATGACGGGCGACAGGATACACAGGGCCTTGGTTACTGATTTCAGAACCATGTCATATTAAAAACAAATCATTAATATAGCGCACCCAGCATTTCACATTTTGTTCCAGGGTGTTTGAGAATTTTCTATGTAGGACCAGTTCCTCCCACCAGCCCATGTGAAGGCAGGCGAAGCTGGGGAAGAAACTGGCCCCCATAGCAACTCCCCATAATTGTTGGTAGAGAACATTCTGAAATAAAAAAAAAAATATTATTGTTGAGGCAAGATATCAATCATGTCAATGAGCATTTTGTTATGTTGTTCATGTACAGCTGATCTTTTTCTAAGATAATGTTTCACTGCCCTCAAACCAACTTTGCGGCTAATGCTCGTGTATGGAGCTGTGATGTCCATCGTTATCAATAGAAATCCATATATATATATGTTCACTGAAAACAACAAAGGTAAAACAATGTTAAAGTTAGGAGAAAATGTCAGTCAAAACATACTGTTTTAAACAAGCTTCTGAAATACAAAAATGATAGTTATCTTAAGGAACTTTAACTCGTGCACTAAAGTAACTATAAGTTGCGCACCCAAACTGGGTTCTGCCTCTTTAGTCCCCAAGATTGTTTGCATTTTGCATTTGACTAGCTGACATTTTTTACTTTTACTATAACTGAGTCTCACTACCTCAGTCTCACTGATACTACATTCATGGTAATCGGACTGAGAGTGCTACACCCCAGTATTTTCCATTCAAGATAGGGTCACTGAGCACACACATGTGGGGGCTGTACGTCTGAGACTTAACAGTGCTTCAACCAGTTACTGGGAAAGGAAGAAGTGGAGAGGAAATCCCAATCTGTTTCATTAGCTATTCACATCGTACCTGGACTAGGACTATTAGGGCGAAAGGAACCAAAAAAAATAAAAAAAATATATATGTATATATATATATATATATATATATATATATATATATATATATATATATATATATATATATATATATATATATATATATATAAATTCACGCTTCACCTGCACCAGGCTCGCGCACTCACGAACGGGTGCCGTTCCAGCAGGGGGTGCACCCGCCAATATCACTTCTCGTCCTTTAAGCGCAAAGAGACAGCACTCACCGGGGAAGAGTCCACAAGATTTATTTATTCAGGACTCCAGCAGCACCAGACGCGTTTCGGCAGTCACCTTTCTCGATGGTACATGGGCGAGCCTGAAGCAGACTTTTTTTATACGTACATCATTTCCTGTTCCGAGTAACAACACAAAGGAGGGACCAGTAAAACCTCATAAATACATCTCCATATTGTAACATGGTATATCATATTGCAGTGCAAGCAGATTCTACATTTAGCAGCATATAGCAAAAAATATCCCCATATTGAGTACATATATACTTCACGTTTTGTAACAATATAAATATATTTACAAAGCATTAAAGTTCTTCACATCTCGCCCTGAATGAGCATAATGTGGAAACCTGTTGCCCCTCAAACATAATCACAGTAAATTCTGTAATGCACACCTCTCATGGTATTATGCACATAATATATCGATATTTATATACATGAGAGTTCATTCAGGTAAACAGTAAAGCGTTTCCACAACACTGCTTTTTTTCAAATTTGGAAATTAATTACATTGCACTATATTGCTTCCTTGAATAATTGATGAATATCAACAAAGGACTAAAACAATCAATACATCATTACAACACATACATAGAAAGGCGTTAATGTAAACATCTTGTATTGCTATCTAAGTCCTGCATACAGTCTGGAAACCCTCTTTTTGCAAATTATTGGCGCTCAGCTAGTCACTACAGTAGTCAGAAATACTTACATGTGAAAATGACTTGCTTTTATCTAACATTTCTCAAAACAGAATACATGCGCCACTTGTATAGACATATAAACATCGAGTAATCATGTATATTAATTTGAATCTCTCATTTCATCATAACTTAAAAATGCCACCTAAGTGGGTGACTAAGAATGAAAGAAAATGTTTTTTAACTGCATATTTATCTGCTGCATTTCTAAGCCATATCTCACCTTGAATCAAAGAGGAGGATATTATGCCTCCTGACAGACCATATTTACATGCATGTTGGCAAAGTTAAAATCATATTACATCTCAACAGCTGTTTCCCTGAATAACTCTACTTGCACATTTACTTCAAATGACGCACTACCTCTTTATCAGTCAGCGTTCATTTCATATTCACTACAGCTCTGAATGATTATAATGTATTTTTACTCAAGTTGTCTCAACAAATTCTTTGTTGCCTCCTCTTGGATTACTATGGGTTCTGTCAATTCCAAGGTACTTCAATTAATTTCAATCTGAGTTATGCATCGTGGCAGTGTCTTGTGGTGGTCTTAATTGCTCTTTGATGTTCCGAAATTAGTTTTTTATGGGGAAAATGGTGCTCCCAAAATACCATTTGCCACTTGGACATTTCAGTACATGAACATTAGAAGGTGTCATGCAAGTAACGAATTTGTAAATCTTTCTAATTTTCTAGTTTCCAAAATCATATATTCAATGATGACTGAATATTTTTACATGCCTTACTTTTATGACATCTGTAAAATCTTGCAAATTCATAAAAAAAATATTCTCAGATCCTTTATCCTTTACCAACTTAGTTTTTCTAAAGTTAAAAACGTGACTTTTTAATAGCATCTTAAAGTTTGGGGCCTGAGTCCTATGTGTAGTAAAGAAATGTGCTAACTTATGACTTTGGCTTTAGTGCCAAACGTTGAGCTCTGTTCACATTTTCAGTTTTCCTATAGGCCTCAAGGAGAACATGTTCTGGATATCCTCTGTCTCTAAAACAAAATAAGAATACTGCTTATTATTTATTAAAATCTGCATCATTGCTACAATTTCCACTTTAGTTTATGACAATGATAACTTTTAACATCATAAACACTGTTGCGTGCCGATGACTTCCTGCAGAGTTTAGTTTTCAATATCCCCTTTTGACCGTCAAAAGATACATCTACATATCTAACCCAGTGTTTATCAATTATATACTGGAATTTCCGATCAATTTGATTTAATCTTGCCAAAGACTCTTTTGCATTGCCAAGACCCTTCTTTCATATCAAGAAAAGGTAATTTATATATTGTAACCTTAAGACCACATGTTCAGTGTACTTGGTCTTTTCTTTACACCATATGACCCACTTTTCCCACCAGGCCATAAATCTTTAGCATAGATGAGTGTGACGCAGGTGCTCTGCACAGTGCCACATACTTCCATATAAAGTGTATCCTGAAATATACAAATATTGCTAGGTAGGCCAAACTCCAACACTGGTATCACCATATTAGTGTCATCAAGATACTCCAATGATTGACAAGCAGCAATTCCTTTTTTATGCTCAAATGAAATGTACAGGGATAAAGCATCAATTGTAATCCTATGATAAGGATTATTCCATGGTACATCATTTACTTTTAATAAGCAAATTCATTCTTTCTCCAACATATGATTGCAAAATGTGAGCAAAAGGTGCAAAGAAATGTTCAGTGTATTTTGAAGGAAATTCAGGAACACTACTATTAGACGAAACAATCGGTCTACCAGGTGGTTTCTTAATATTGTACCTTGAGTATACTTAAATCAGGTTAAGTATTTACATTGAGGATTACCACAATCAAAAATTATGTTTAAACAAAATCAATTAGATTTCCATACACGTTTTTCATCTTAAATTCCAATAACGTGTTCAAAAGTAACCCAAGATTGACTTAAACAATTTATATCAAACTTTGTGGTGTTATTTCTGGTCCCAATACCCAAAATGTTGTGACTATACATTAAGAAACCACAATTTTAAGTAATCACAGTACAAGTAGTTACCATGCTCCTGCAACTAATTGTTATGTGAGAATTATAGTAGCTTCTGGGATAAAGGATACCACTTTTTGAACCATATTTGATGGGCCATAGGACCACAACTTTAAGACTTCCAAACAGGAATGTATTCCATATGCTTTAACGTTTGAGAACAAGTAATCTCTCCTCAATTGTAAGAGCCTCAGACATATCATACTAACATGGGATAAAGACTATTAAGAAAGTGAACAGATCCAATACATACAATTAGAGTGCCTATTATCCCTTAATCCTAAAAAACTCATTACATTAATCTACTGAAACCTTATCCTCATTTAGGAACTTCGAGAAAGTAGATTTAGACCAGTAAGCTAATAAGGCTGCCAATTAAGAGGGTAAACATCGTTTATCACACATGCAACACTTTTGTGAATGGGTGCGTAATTATTTTTTAAGAATGAAACTGAAAAGCAGTTCCAGACATGGTGATCTGCTGAACCCAGCTGGCCATCATCCCTGGATGTGCTAGCCATTCCCAATGGGGTCGCAAATTGCGCTTGCCTCATGAATACTAATGAGGCATGCAATTTGCGACACAATTAGGAATCCCTCACAGTGGCTGAGACACTGTTGTACATTCACTTTTGCGAGTCGCAAATTACGAGTTGCAATTAGACGCAATTGGCGACTCGCAAAAGTGAATGTTCATACATCTGGTCCTTTATGTCTTCTTTATAAGTCTGTATTAGAATTCACAGTGACCTATCTTCTTGAGCTGTCTCTCCTCTATTATCTGTACACCAAATATCTTAGTATTTATAGAGCTTAAAGCAAATACCAAACACTTGTTTTAATTCAATGTTATTGAAGCAGAGATCCTATCAGTTGTGGGTGTGGCCTAATGGCTAGAGTAGCCGACTTTGAAGCTGGGGAACAGGGTTTGAGTCTGGCGGGAGGCTTAAGCATCCTGTGATTCTGGGCAAATCACTTAATCTTCCTATGCCTAAAAACTTAATGTGTCCATCTGTAATGTAACTGGTGCTCATGTAAAGTGCTCCGATTCCTTTGGGTAGAGTTTGCGCTATATAAAACTGTAGAAGAAAAAGAAAACAGTAAGAGTGTTAGGTAAACTCATCCTAGGGGTACTGGTATACATAATCGGGGCTTTATCATCACCCTTAGGTCCTCATTACAAATTGCTCTATAACTTCAGATATGTTTGTTAAATCCTATTACTGCACATATTTGAAGTATACGTTTTGTGATAAAAATCACATTCCCAGAAAAAGTATGGCAGGTCAAACCAGCCGATATTTTTCACCGGACAAAAAAGTTCTCTAAATACTGGGACATGTGGGATTTGGTGCATAAACTCCAAAATTCACATGTTATACTCCATTATAAGAGATCCACTCGAATTAAGTACTATTTAAAACACCCAAATAATAATGTACCCCACAGTGTTGTGAATTATCAGGTGCATTAAAGTGCAGACCTTATATAGCGAAATCCATTATGAGGTCCTTAGACACTAACAGACTACCTAATTCAAACCTCACAATACATTGAGGGGTAGTGTAACTAATATGTTCTTATCTATGTAAGGTATTACATTTAATTTTAAAGATTTGTTGGTGGATGTAAAGTAGCAGTGTATTAGGATAGGCACAATCTTGTCATCATAAACATTCAGCTTTGAGTAAAAGAGAAGAGTCTTTGTAGTAAGAATAGACAGATCACTTAAAAAGAGCTTTCCTCCTTAATCTGCTATCTAAATGACACCCAGGTATTTGTACTGAGTCACTACTTCGAATTTTGCCCCTTCTTCGGGCCAAGAATGAGAACAGTGACCTTTTCATAAATTCAAGACCTTAGTCGTTTTGATCGTCATAGTAAAAGCTAAATATTTCATTAGACTTAACCAATTAATCCAATAACCTTTGGAAACTAATTGGTGTCTGATCAATAAGAAAAAATTCATCAGGATAAGCTAGTACTGAAATATGAAAAAAATCAAGGCAAGGAGGAAAATTACAAACAATTAATAGTTTTCTTTTTTACATTTGATATAGAAAGAATAATTCAAAGGGGGCACTAAAATACATACACATTTGACACCATTTCAGTTCATATTCTTTTAGGTAAGGTTTCATTCGAACTAACTGGATATATAATGCTTGGTGCAAATTAGTTGCAGTCAAGAAGAATCTATCATCTTTATAACTAGCCCACATGTTAATGACATTTCTAATCAATCTTTCAGCCAAGGTATAGTCCTCACTTGTTTCAAACAGGCACTTGTTGTTCAAATTTTTTTGAACAAACCCCTTGGCTGATCTGGCTGTGCAAGCAACTTACATCCTATCTCTCTCTTACATCTTCTAACCATGTTACTAAGAAAGATTTGAATCAGTGAAATTCTGCATCGGGCAACTCTAACAATACCTTAAATCCCCAACAGACTTGTTTTGGTTCTTTGCCCAGAACAGAATCTGCCCTCCTCTCTATAATAGACATCTTAGGCTGCTAATAGATCAGTAAAGCAATGCAGCTCTTATCCTCTTTTATCTGTCTGCAGCCTTTGACATGACTTCCCATTCTATTCATCTGGATTGATAATATTTATTTTGTATCTCCAATGTTGCTCTTGAGCTCATCGCGGACTACCTTCATGACTACTGTCAGTCAGTTTTCATACCCCTTTTTCATCTTTCTTTCACAACATTTCAGAGGGCGTACCACATGCCCCCACCATAAGCCCTACCCTTTTAAGTGTATATGTCACTCCTCTAGCTTGACTTAAACTTAGTTTTGCCTTTTCATTTCACTCATATTCTGAAACCACCTAAATTATTTTCTACCTTAACAATCCCCTTTTTCTGCAAACCTTCAGCAGTGCCTTCTCTTGTTGGGTGATTTGGTGAGAGCTAAGCACCTTAAAATTACCACAGACAAAGTAGAACAGAAATTCTACTCTTCTGCAAAATCTTGACCAGAAACTCCTCCCTTTCCTGGTGGCTGCCCAAACTGGGCTCCATCCTATCTGAGTCACTGGTGTGGAGAAGTTGTATGTCTGGTTTGTCAGTTCTCTCTCCCTTTCCATTCAGATTAACAAAGTTTTCTCTTCACACTTTCATCATCTTCATTTGAGGATGAAAAGTCTCCCTTTCCTCCCTTTATTGTTATGCCAACTTGTGCTCAAATCTGCCATTCTTGTCAGACTGGTCTACTGCAACTCTCTATATCTTGGTGTATCTTACATTCTCACCCATCGTCTTACTTGCATTCAACATACGATTGCCAGATTTATTTTGAACCTCCCACATTTTCCATGCTCTTGGCAAGCTTCCTTTCCTTTCAGCTTCTGTCCACATTCACTTTAAAGCTACATGCTTGGCAATAGAGTATTCCACAAGCCTGGCCATCTCTTCTTAGAAAACTAAGTTTCTCCCTACTGTACCTTCCGTTATCTTTGGTCTTCTTCCCACCATATTTTGACTATCCCCAGAATATATCACTCTGGGATAGGAGGTTAGACTTTCTCCTTTGTTGGACACAAAATCTGGACTCTCTCCTGCTCTCACTATGTTTGATCAACAATCATTTTGCCTTCTGCAAAGCCCTTAAAATCTATCTTTTGTATTCTCTTTGATCCCTCGCTTCATATTTTAATTTGTTTTGCCTAGCCCCAGGATAACCTGCTGGGTGGTAGAGCACTTTATAAGTACACTCATCATCATAATTACCCTATTTTCAGCCAATTTGAAACATATAATTTCCCAAACTGGAGTCATTTGTATTATCACATGCAATTAACTGAAAATGCCCGGTAATCTATAGATGAGCAATAAGTAAGTGGGGCAGATTAGTATTCCTGCCTTTATAACTCCAGCATGTATTCTCCACACCAATGGAATTTTGGAGTCAAATCATACAACTCTCATCCTCACCATGGATACTATATACAAATATTTACAAAATCCATGCTCATTGTTAGACCTGGCATCCTTGATGTGGTTTCCCCTGTCATTTTTCCTTTAGACCTCTTCCTTTGTTGACTTTGGATATGCTGGTTTTAGGAATCTGGGCACTTTATCACTGCTAACCACTGCTAAGGTGCATGTTCTCTCTGCTTAAAACATGGTAACACTGGCTTGTACACAATTGGCATAGTTAATTTACCTATAAGTCCCAAGTAAGGTTCACTCCATGTGCCGAAGCGTATGTAAATTAAATGCTAATAGTGCGCCTGCAGTACTGATTGTGTTATAAAGAACAACAGTCCTTAGCTTATTTAAGAATCAAAACAATACAGTATAGGAACACAATGGACAACTATACGAGTTACGATTTCCAAACCCAGCCGGGAAAGGAGTTTATTTTCTGGAGACAATGTCCAATCTTTCAATATACACGAAATAGCTTGACACAAGCCTGTGCCGTACAAAAAAGAGAGAAAGGAGGGATAGAATTAGGGTGAAAGGGGTGTCTTTCAGGCAAAGAAAGAGAGCAAGGACAGGGTACTGTAAACAAATCAAAAATTATTAATAACAGTATCGCCTGGAGTGGAGTGTACACAATCTCATTTACCAATATTATAAGTGTAAACCCACTCATAGGTGTCGACGTTTCGATCCCTATTGCTCAACTAGATACATGGGATCATCATCAGGACTTTAATATAAACAAAACATGCCTGAGTAAAATAAGGCCTGTTAGGAGAAAAGAGAAGAAACAAAGATTTTTCAACGACTTAAGAGAATTTTGCACATATATACCAACTTTGTAACGATTACTCAGTGTGTGACCAAGTGCACAGTGTTGGTGCCCTAATGGAGAACATAATAACAACAATGTTTACACAATCCTCGGAATCGCAGTGCCATGCGTGAGAAATTGCGTCAGAGAACTGTGCCGTGAGGGTGCTTAGTCTACGGGAGAAGGGATTTCCATTGTGGGGTGATAGTGCCAGTCTTAGTGACTACGGGTGGTGCTACTAGAGGGCGCCCTTTGGGGTTCTGCGTAGGAATTAGTATATTCATACCTCAGTAAATCGAGGTGAAAGACCTCAAAAGGGGGGGTGGTCCTTCTCTTCAGAATGCAGCGATGGTGCTAAAATAGGGGCAGAATATATATAGTGTTAGGTTTGTAAATCTGAAAGGACATGAAGGCGGTGGGGAATAGGATGGAAGTAAACCTACCACGTAGATACACGTCAAGGAGGTCTTTATGGGGGTCCAGAAGAAAATTGCTTAATTTAAGGATAAATGGATGAAATTCGAGGTCCATTTCCAACTGCATAGAATGGCAGCTCTGGAATCACAAAGTGAAATTAAGCTCAGTCGGGTGGCAAAAGGCAGAGGGCTCCCAACTACGGTGGTAGGAAAATTGCAAGACCTACCTTACTCCACTCTGAATGAGATCGGGGAGTAGCTTTATCAATGCAGGCAACGATGGCCGTGCATGAGGATTGCCAACAGTGTGGCGTTACAAACGCTGTAATGAGAAAGGGAAACCATGTCAGCGCATGGCTTAGTACCGGGCCATGAACCGAGCGGGGAACAGTATCGAGGATACTAACTTACCAAGTCTGAGTAAAGACGCGTCTCTCCTGGGGCTGCTCGGTCAATGCCGGGTGCATTGCAGCGGTAACAGTGTACGAGCGGACTGAGTACAGCCTCGCCGGTCACGTGACCGCTATTGCGAGCGTCATATTAGATTGTGAAGGCGGGGCCCATCTTGGAGTGGATGATGGTAGGCGCTACCGCTATCAATGTGAGGGGGTGCACGCAATTATAAACATTGGTGATAAAAGTGTGGCATTCAGAATTTGTGACAGAAGTGAATTTTAGTTATCAGGATAAACTCCCAAATGTCAATACAGTTTCATTCCATCTTATTCACATTACATATATGGATACAATTATGTATTTCCATATAGTAAAAGTCTACTTGTGAGTCCTAGCTTATTTACTGTTTTCAGTTTTACCAGGTTGTCATAGCATTCATTCTGCTACTGTTAGATGGTATAGTCTGTTGCTGTTACATAGCATGGTTCAATCAAAGCAGTGTAGTCCAGTCCTCGCTGCGATTGAGTCCTTTCTGGATGGTATTGAACTGGATGATTGATTTCAGTTCCTCACGGTTCAATATCTGTTGTAGGTTACCACCTCTCTGGGGTAATTTGATGGCCTTCAGAATGGTCCAGCGGAGATCATCTGCTGTGTGGTTCATGTGGGCAAAATGTTCAACCAGGGGTGCGTTGGGGGTTCCGCATCTTATGCGACTGCGATGTTGGCTTATTCTTGTTTTTATTTTTTGTGTCGTCTGGCCCACATACATCAGGGGGCAAGGACATAAAATCACATAAATCACATTGTGACTGTTACAGTTTGTGAAATCCCTCATGTCAATAGTGATGTTATTGTGATTAAACGTGCGCCCCTCAAGTGTCAGATCACATACAATACATTGTCCACATTTCGCGTGCCCTCTCAGTGGGGGCAGGCCCCAATTTGACTCAATTGTGTTCATGGGAGGTGGTGCTGGTAGGGCCGCTCGAACAAGATGGTCTTTTATATTCCTACTCTTTTTGAACGCAAACAAGGGTTTGTCAAAAGTTAGTTGGCCCGAGTTTAAGGTTGGCCAATGCCTTAAAATTGTTTTGCGGATTTTATTGGAGATAGGCGAGAAAGTCATGACGCAGGCTATTCTCTCTGAGCTGGGCCTAGTCTTAGGTTGGAGCAGGACTTCCCTGGGACAATACCATGCCCGTTTCGAGGCATTCCTTACTATTCTGCTTGGATATCCTCTTGCCTTAAGTTTGGAGCATAAGATGTCTGACCTCTCTAAAATAATCAGTTTTTGAGGAGCAATTACGTCTGATCCGCAGAAACTGCGAGTAGGGAAGTGAGTCCTTAAGGGCCTTGGGGTGGTTGCTGTCATATCTGAGTAGCGTGTTGCGCTCAGTGGGTTTCCTATAGAGGCGAGTAAGTAGCTCACCTGACTCATGGTAGATCATGAGATCCAGGAATGGTATTTCAGTCTTGTGATGTGTGAGAGTGAACTGCAAATTGTCGCAGTTATTGTTCAGCCAGTGTAGGAATGAGCTCAGAATTTCGTATGGCTGAGATACCCGCCACCCCCTCTCAACACAATCCCCAAGGATGGGAAACCGGAAACAGTTCTGAAGTTTTTGGAAGACGGGAGGGAGTGACCCTCCCGGCCGTATTTATTAAAATATGAAACAAAATTAAAACATGAAATAAACAGTTTCATATTATGTACAATTTCATTACCACATTGCGATGTTTGGCTAACCTTAACAGATTCTCTAATACAAAGGTTCTCCTAGCCAAACTAACATCCTACAAAACATTTACTTGAAATTTTGAAATTGTACATCCTAACGTTTAAGGGCCAACGGCAAGGTCGTAACCGGTGTCAAGATCCATAACCCAGAAATATCGCCCTCACTTGTGAGGGGCGGCCCAGAGGCGTACCTCAAGTGCAATTACCAATTTCCCTTGACTTGACGGGGGCCCCAATAAAACTCGACGCCACTTAGAGGTCGTACGAGGACTCGTGTGAGGTATCTAGAAGTTAACGTAGACCCCCCCCCAAACCCCACACAACTTACCACATCTGCCGTCGCAGACGTCCTGGCCCCGGGAAATTCCCCAGGAGGGGGCTGTAACCCCTCCTACCCAGGAAGGGGCCTTGACCGCCTTTCCTTTTCTTTCGGCGACCCATCCTTAGAAGGGACCGCCTCCCCGTTGAGGGGCCAATAGCCACCTCCCCCGAGCGCTCCCATCCGTGCTGGGTGACGCCCACTCATAGGGATCTTCCAATTAGTGCTCACCGATCATGACCTTACCGCCCGACCAAAATAAATACGACAATGCTAACTAAATGACTAAACTAAAAAAAGACAGTAGCAACTACAATTTTATTACAAGCATGCTTACCAATGAACACTAAAGCAGAATTTCTTTATTTGCGAAACGTAACACAAATCGACCATTCTTTATTACATACTCAAATTATCACGATAATACCACAACCTGTAAACGAAAATCAGAGTTATCCATCAACTTTATTCAAAAAACCACTTGCTGTCCTCAGGGGCTGGTGGGTGGGTCAAAATTGGCTCTTCGTTCCGTCTCGAGCTCACGTGCAGCGAGGAGGTGCAGCTTCAGAGCACAGGAACAAGAGGATGCCTTCTGATCTTGCTTCTCCTTTTATCCGTCTTCAGGGCGGGCGTAAACCCGCCCCTGCCTGCCCCAAGGGCGTGGCCAGCCGCGTCAGTGTCTAGGCCAACCCACTCTAGGGCGGGAAAAGGCGCGCCCCGGCTACGCCGCTTCGGGCATACCCGCCGAGACCCGCCTCCCGCCCAAGATGGCTTCCCGGGGGGATCGTGGTACTCCGCCATACGTTCGGGGGGACCGAGTGGTCGCCCCTTTCCATATGGCTGAGATACCCGCCACCCCCTCTCAACACAATCCCCAAGGATGGGAAACCGGAAACAGTTCTGAAGTTTTTGGAAGACGGGAGGGAGTGACCCTCCCGGCCGTATTTATTAAAATATGAAACAAAATTAAAACATGAAATAAACAGTTTCATATTATGTACAATTTCATTACCACATTGCGATGTTTGGCTAACCTTAACAGATTCTCTAATACAAAGGTTCTCCTAGCCGAACTAACATCCTACAAAACATTTACTTGAAATTTTGAAATTGTACATCCTAACGTTTAAGGGCCAACGGCAAGGTCGTAACCGGTGTCAAGATCCCTAACCCAGAAATATCGCCCTCACTTGTGAGGGGCGGCCCAGAGGCGTACCTCAAGTGCAATTACCAATTTCCCTTGACTTGACGGGGGCCCCAATAAAACTCGACGCCACTTAGAGGTCGTACGAGGACTCGTGTGAGGTATCTAGAAGGTAGCGTAGACCCCCCCCCAAACCCCACACAACTTACCACATCTGCCGTCGCAGACGTCCTGGCCCCGGGAAATTCCCCAGGAGGGGGCTGTAACCCCTCCTACCCAGGAAGGGGCCTTGACCGCCTTTCCTTTTCTTTCGGCGACCCATCCTTAGAAGGGACCGCCTCCCCGTTGAGGGGCCAATAGCCACCTCCCCCGAGCGCTCCCATCCGTGCTGGGTGACGCCCACTCATAGGGATCTTCCAATTAGTGCTCACCGATCATGACCTTACCGCCACAGGCCGGATAGTTGACCGGCTATCCGGACCCCCCACAACACTCCTACCTAAAGGTCATGGTATAACGTTTTTAGCCATGCTAAGAAGTCTCCTATGAGTAACTCATTCCCCACCCGAGACAAATGCACTCCATCCCCCAAATACATACTGTCATCATTAATACACCCATGCGAAATAGAATGCAGTGTCTTGGAACGGAACAACCTACTCACTTTGTTATTAAGCTTTCTAACAGAACGATTTAAAGCAGGAACCGAAATAGCCCCCCGCCACACTTTTCGTGGGATTATATGGGACCACGCAATTGTGCACCCTGGAACTCTCCTCGCTAACCAACTTACAGTGGAAAGCATTGCCTCCAGAAGAAGTCGTCTACCAGTGGTGACCAAATCATTACCCCCAAGATGTACTATGACTACAGACGGCGGTGACCTCGTCCGCCCTAGCAAACCCTCAAAAAATGATTGAAACTGGTCAATACAGAGACCGCCTCTTCCGTAGAAGGACACACTGTACCCGTATTCCCCAGCTACGTGAATCATGTCACCTGCTTTGAATACGTCCGCGGCACGTCTCACGTATGAGTGGCCCACGACCCACACCTCCTTTTTCACAGCCGGTGATGTCTGACCGCTGGCCCGGTGTTGGGTCGACTGCAAAGTCCGCCCCGCCTCGTAGGCTTGCGCGACTGAAAACCAAACAAAAACAAGAAGCGTGAGTACATAGTTACAGCTTCACAACATGTGCAACCGCACATACCTTTTATAGAATTGGAGGACCAACGCCCCACACGTTTAACTTGTTCTACATTCAGACCCCTGGCTGTAGCTTCTGTAGCAGCCCCTATCCGAAAGGAATGGGTCCCAAACTCGCCCGGGTTCAAGCCCGCAGCGGCAATCGACATCGCAAGCACCCGCTGAAACTGAAACTTTGTCAGTGGGGTGGCGTCAGCGTGTCTCAACAAGGTCCCCCCCCATGATGCCACCCTTCGTGCTAAATAATCTTCTAAACACTTTACCGGGCACATGGAGGACCCGGGAATCCTGCGTATGATTACGCAGTCACCCATCCCGCTTTGATCGGTCTTGGACCTGACAAATGAGACAGTCATTGTCTCCCCCCTGATCCGGACGTGCTCCTGGCACAAACCTCCTGTCACATCCTGTTTGTTCCTTGCCACTAGTTCGCTTACCCGCATAGCCCCATGGAATGCCAGCGTAAAAGCGGCTCGGAATAACACTGTCTCAAACTGAGATGAGCATATAGCAGGGAGGCTGGATAATAACTGAGCCAGCCTATCCAAACCTATCGGGCGCCTCTCGTCTACTCTGCGACCCTCAAGGCGTTGCCACCCCCGTAGCGCTTTCTGTACTACGAAAGACGCTGTCGGGTCCTGGATCCCATGAGCCCTAGCAACAAAGGAAATGGCAGCCCGATGCCTCTGAGCCGTGGCCACCGATTTCCCAACTAGGTGTAAAGACATCAGAAAATTTACCACCCACTCCTCCTGTCCCCAAAGCTCCTCTCTATCAGTCCCCAAAAAGGCTAAATAGGACCGGAACGCCCCTTCATATGCCTTCCTCGTCCTGGGTGCTAAACTCTCTCCCAAGAGGTTACGAAGTTCGGGGCACCGAGAGACCAGAGAGCTTCGGGAAAGGGTGCCGGCTCCGGGTCCGCTGTGGGAAGAAAACCCCAGAAAGCCTGCATACGAAAACGAGACAGTGCATCAGCTGCCTGGTTCATTACCCCTGGAACATGTCTAGCTTTGAACAACACATTCAATTGCATACACAGTAAAACAATTTCTTTGAGTAGTCTCAAAATCCATTTGCATCGTGCTGCCTGGCTATTGATACACTAGACCACGGTCATATTGTCAGACCAGAATACCACAGAGTGATCCTTGAACCCTTCGGGCCAAGTTCTCAGGGCCACTAAAATGGGGAAAAGTTCCAGGAAAGCAATGTTACTTGTCAATCCACTGTCATGCCACCATGTCGGCCACTTTTGTGCAGACCATCTTGTGCCGAAGATGGCACCAAAACCTATGCTCCCTGCCGAATCCGTCCACAGCCCCAGCTCCTCAGAGGACACAGCTGGTTTGTTCCAGACGACTCGACCATTGAAATCCGCCAGGAATGCCAACCAAATGCGCATGTCCTGGCGGACCTCAGCCGAGAGCCTCGTGCGATGATGGCCCTCCTTCAGGCCGACCATGGCTTGAGCAATCGAACGAGAAAAGGGGCGGGCCATTGGTATAACCTTCAGGGCAAAATTCAACTGGCCCACTAGCTGCTGTAACTGATGCAGTTTGACCTTGGATCCATTTATACATATTTGCAGGGATGTCTTGAACTTTGACACTTTTTCGGCTGGTAAACGAAAACAACCTTCATCGGAGTCCAACTCGATCCCCAGAAACTCAAGGCAAGTGGAAGGCCCCATAGTCTTACCTGGTGCCAATGGCACGCCAAACTGATTCATTAAAACACAAAATTGAGCCAAAGCCTGCCCACATTCCGGATCCCCGGCCGGCCCCAGGAACAAAAAATCATCAAGGTAATGCATCACATGTTGGAAACCCGTCTTCTTTGTGAAGACCCATTGTAGAAAACTACTGAATTTTTCGAAATAGGCACAAGATATAGAGCACCCCATCGGCATACACCTATCCATGTAATAATGACCCTGAAACATGAAACCTAGGAGCCGCTGATCGGCTGGATGTACCGGGAGCAACCGGAACGCTGACTCGATATCAGATTTCGCCATCAGCGCCCCGGGCCCCAGGCGATTCAAAATGGCTACGGCCTCATCGAAGGATGCGTACCGCACCGAACACACTTCCGGGTCTATCGCTCCGTTCACGGAGAGACCACGTGGGGCTGATAAATTATGTATCAGCCGAAACTCACCCGGGTCCTTCTTTGGGACCACACCTAAAGGGGAACAAACAAAGTTAAGAACCGGGGGTACAGTAAACGGACCGGCGACTCGACCTCGAGTCACCTCCTTCCGGATTTTATCCTGTACCACGGTCGTATGCTGCAAGACCGATAGCTGATTTTTACATTTCTCCACACCTTGAAAGTCTCCCACTGGGATGCGGAAACCATAAGAAAAACCGTTCCGCAACACCCCAGCAGAAGTACGATCAGGATATTCACTGAGCCAGGGGATCATCGCCAGAGTATCAATCGGGGTAGGTAAAGGCGCCCCTCGGACTATGTTAGACCTGTTTGGCGCCTCCCCTCCCCCCATTATCACCCGTTTTGGCTCGGCACGTGGACTCAGGATGGGATGATTGCCCACACCCACTACATTCGTGTCTAAATTTGCACGATTCCTGGGGCCTGGTACATTTACCCCTGTTGAAGTTCCAACAAACCCCCCTTTTTCCTGTATTTCCGGCAGGCCTCGAGTAATTGTCGGTACCTGCACCTGATCGAAAGGGCGTCCCCACATACTGGCGGTAGGATTCGCCAACGTTACTCCCAACCAATGGCACTTTCAACATACCAGTCTCCGTCATTTTATCCCAAGACACAGAATCATAACAATCCCAAGTTAAGCTTTTATCATGTTCTTTAGCCTTTCTAAACAGATTATCATAGCAGAACCAATGATTACCCTCATGTGATACCGAGTACCCCATGATTCGAGACTGATAAATCGGCAATTCGTGCAGCAGATCGGGCCTTCGTTCCCCCAAGATCGATGTAAAGACCCCCCACGCTTTGCCCCAATTGCCAATATTTTCGTTCACCTTAAAGGCGGCCATTTTTGCGCGCCAAACACTCGGATGCATGAGATCCTTCTGGCCCTTAACATGCTCCATTTCATAGTGATCAGTAAGCAACGAGAAAATGTTTACATATTCTCCCGCCCATATCTTCTCCTTAATAGCCAAGGGAACATGCTGACCCACCCTTTCCCTACGAGAAGGTGCTGACTCATCCCTTGCGATCGGCAATGGCCGCTTACCTGAACCGGACGGCGTCTCTGCGACCGAACCTGTCCCCTGTGGCTTCTCTACTGCCGCAGCCGGCGTGGATACCTTCGCTGCTTCCCGTGACTCACGCAGTTGCTTCATCAGCACCTGCGCGTCGACAGCCGTGGCGCCCTCACTATCTTTACCCAACCACGCTGCTAGTTGTGCTGCCAGCTCGGGCGGCATATCGTCCCCGGACACGGGGGTGACCACAACGGGAATCGGATTCCCTCCCTCCGGCACGGGGGTGGGTGCCTCTAGCGGGGTACTAGGGCCCGGGATGTCTTCCACAGCTCTCCCTCTCCTGGGCCTCTTGTTTTTCCCTCCCGGGGCTGCTCCCGCCAAAGGACGTTTCGGTCCCCCTTCCTCGTTTTCATCCATTCGCCTCTTTAACTCAGTCATCTCTTTCATAAGAACGCGCAGCATCTGGTCAGTAGTCATGTGCTTTCCCGCCTTCTTCGGCATTCTCCAACAGAGTATCTGGAAAACAAACAAGAAAGATTACAACGCTCAAAATTGGCTCTTCGTTCCGTCTCGAGCTCACGTGCAGCGAGGAGGTGCAGCTTCAGAGCACAGGAACAAGAGGATGCCTTCTGATCTTGCTTCTCCTTTTATCCGTCTTCAGGGCGGGCGTAAACCCGCCCCTGCCTGCCCCAAGGGCGTGGCCAGCCGCGTCAGTGTCTAGGCCAACCCACTCTAGGGCGGGAAAAGGCGCACCCCGGCTACGCCGCTTCGGGCATACCAGCCGAGACCCGCCTCCCGCCCAAGATGGCTTCCCGGGGGGATCGTGGTACTCCGCCATACGTTCGGGGGGACCGAGTGGTCGCCCCTTTCCACTCTCTGAATTCCATATTAGAAAAATATCATCTACGTACCTGCGCCAGACACCTATACTGGCAATGAATGGGTTAGTATCAGCTAGGATGGTGCCTGTCTCAAGAGCATCCATGCTAATGTAAAAATTGTTCCTGCGGTGGCCTGCTAATTCACTTACACAACTAAGTTTATAAATATCTAACCAGGTGACAAAAAATAGAAAAAATACTGAAATTATTCAAAACGTATAAAATTTATTTTTCTCTTTTTATCTTTTAGTTTATATGAGTTCTGTTATCAATCAGAAATCACAAGACAAACATTTTTCAATTCATATCAAAAAAAATTTTTCAGGACAAGTACAAAAACCTAAATATCTACAACAAAAGAATAAGTACAACATACAAAATTAGTTAATAATAACCCTTGGTAACACCCATATCTCTCAACACACTCACGTGCTAACAATCATACCACACTCAAACTCCAGACTAGGATGGTGAAAGGAACTGAATTAATATTTTAGCAAGAAGACAACGCTAAAAAAGGTCGGGCCAAGATGTAACTTTAGGCTCCCGTCGCAGGTCTACGCGCGTTTCGGCAGCTTAAACCGCCTTCATCAGGACCATTTTCATCATAACTAGGTGGAGGCTTAGGGCTTCGACGATCAGCTGGCATATTTTACACCATAATTTCAATGTGCGTGAGAGGTCCTTTATATCTGTTTAGATTATTCCAGTCAGTCCCCTTGTAAAAACCGCAGTTTGGGGCCGTATATCCACACCGCACGAAGCCTCCTCGACCTCTCACGCACTTTGAAATTATGGTGTAAAATATGCCAGCTGATCGTCGAAGCCCTAAGCCTCCACCTAACCTCAACCACCTATGAATAAGCTGCAAATCTTTAAAAAAAAAAAAAGCTAAATAAGTTTCTTAAACTTTAAAATAAAGCTACTTACTGGCGGCATAGGACGTCTTGCCTCCTGAAATGTATTGAAGACGTTCTTTTTGGTGATTCTATTGCTGTGTAATAAGACTGATCCCTTGGTATCTGCACAGTTATGATGAAAATGGTCCTGATGAAGGCGGTTTAAGCTGCCGAAACGAGCGTAGACCTGCGACGGGAGCCTAAAGTTACATCTTGGCCCGACCTTTTTTAGCGTTGTCATCTTGCTAAAATATTAATTCAGTTCCTTTCACCATCCTAGTCTGGAGTTTGAGTGTGGTATGATTGTTAGCACGTGAGTGTGTTGAGAGATATGGGTGTTACCAAGGGTTATTATTAACTAATTTTGTATGTTGTACTTATTCTTTTGTTGTAGATATTTAGGTTTTTGTACTTGTCCTGAAAATTTTTTTTTGATATGAATTGAAAAATGTTTGTCTTGTGATTTCTGATTGATAACAGAACTCATATAAACTAAAAGATAAAAAGAGAAAAATAAATTTTATACGTTTTGAATAATTTCAGTATTTTTTCTATTTTTTGTCAACTGGTTAGATATTTATAAACTTAGTTGTGTAAGTGAATTAGCAGGCCACCGCAGGAACAATTTTTACATTAGAATTGTTGCTTATTCCCCTCTGTTCCTGGGCCACAACGTACTCTTTTGAGGGGGTCCCTTCGTACATGTTGCTCAAGAGCATCCATGTACAGCACCGCCAGGTGGGGAGCAAAAATTGCTCCCATCGCGGTGCCTTTTATCTGCTGGTAGAAGGTACCGTCAAAGACAAAATAATTTTTCGTGAGACATAGTTCAAGTAACTGCAATATGAACAGCGTCAGGACTCTATGAGGTCTTGGTCTGGAGTCAAGTGTTCTCTCTACCACCCGTAGAGCCGCTCCCTGGGGAATATTAGTGTAGAGCGACTCTACGTCTAGTGTACACAATGTCTGAGTGCTGGGGTCATAGGGCTGATGTTCAACAAGATTAATCATTTGCATGCTGTCACGGACGTAAAAACATGTGGCAGGCACAAAGTCCTTGATGAAAAAGTCCACGTAAGACCCTAATGGCTCCAAAATAGACCCACAGGACGATACTATCGGTCGGCCTGGCGGGTGCCAATGCTTTTATGAACCTTGGGGAGGGTGTAAATGACGGGGAGACGGGGACATTTGACATTCAGAAAAGTATATTCCTTTTTGCTGAGAAAACCCTCGTCTCTAGCATCTGTGGTAATCTTTTTTATCAGGGCTTGGATTTCAACCGTAGGATTACGGCCAAGTCTCAAATAGTGTTCCCTGTTGTTCAACTGGCGTATGATTTCGTTTTTATAGGTGTCAATATTCTGCAGGACGATGCCACCGCCCTTATCCTCACTTTTAATGATTAAATCAGTATTAGATTTGAGTGAGTCTATTGCCTCCTTTTCAATTTTGGGGATATTGTAAGGAATATACAATCTCTTCTTTTCAACAATCTCAAGCTCTTTGAGAATAAGTTTTTCAAACGTGATTATCTCTGGCGGAATCATATTCGCTGTTGGTAAGAAAGTGGAGGGGGGGCAAAAAGGGGTATTGAGATTTGGTTCGGGCGCTGGGTGCAATTGAAAAAATGCTTTCAGTCGAACCAATCTAAAAAAACGGAGTAGCTCTGTCTGTAGCTCCATATAGTTTGGGCGCACAGTGGGAACAAAAGAAAGACCTTTCTTCAAAAGTTCCAACTCAGAATGTTGTAAAATGTGATTCGATAGGTTAAAAATGGGCAGAGTTTCAGTCAGGTTTTTGTTGTGGGTATCACCACTGGTAAAAGTTGTTGCGGGTCCTCCGCTCTCCTGGAGCGTTGATCCATTTCCTGGGTTTCTTGGCCCTCCCTCTCAGTGGAGTGCCTGGCTGGCCTCTGGGTAAAAAATTCCCTTGTGCTCCTCCGCGTCCTTGTCCACGGTTGCTTCCTCCCTCACCTGGATCTGAGTTGTCAGATGAGTCTTCTGAGGTGTCTGAAAAACCTACTATATTTTGTCGTTTATTGAAACGTCCCCAGGGTCTGTTCTGAGGATTGAAGTAGGGTCTGTTAGTGTAGAAATCTTTGTTTAAATAAGGATAAGTGGTCTCAGCGCTATAATTTTTGATATCCTTCTTAATTTTGTTCGACTTTTTATTCTGTTCAATGCGATAATAATCAGCTATTGTTTTGTCTACTTGCTCCAGTAATTTTTTACATTCAGCTGTGGGGTCGGAGTCATTAATTTGTTTAAGCAGATCAGCAATTTCTGTCTCAAGTGTTTTCAACGTCTCTGTAGCAATATCGATACCCAGTGCCAGCCACTGTCTTGAGCATGTAGTTCCAATGTGACTGAAATTTGTTATATATTTCGGATTATCTGTGAAGATACCGGGGATATTGCGCACTTGTAGTCCAAGTGGGATTACTCCTGATTTTAGATAATCAGTTAACATTAATATCATCAGTTGAAGCCTAACCTGTTTTTTCTTTAACTTTTCTAACTGCTCTGGTAAGCTCGACTCTGCAGGTGTTGGAGCATCTGGGGTTTCTGATAAGAGTGACAGTAATGTGCATAAATGTTTAATATAGTCTACCGTGTACAAAGGGGCATGGTCTGACATCTCCTAAGGCAAAAAGTAGAAGGAAAGAAGTATTCCTAGGGATATAGAAGTGTATGTACAGGAGCACTAGGAAGGTACACCTCGACGACGAGGTAAAGTGAGTTTAGAACAACCCTGCAATCCTGGTGATTGCGCTAGAAGCTTTTTATAATACAAGGGGGAGCCAACGGATAGCTAAGTACCATGGGTATAACTACGTTATAAAGAACAACGGTCCTTAGCTTATTTAAGAATCAAAACAATACAGTATAGGAACACAATGGACAACTATACGAGTTACGATTTCCAAACCAAGCCGGGAAAGGAGTTTATTTTCTGGAGACAATGTCCAATCTTTCAATATACACGAAATAGCTTGACACAAGCCTGTGCCGTACAAAAAAGAGAGAAAGGAGGGATAGAATTAGGGTGAAAGGGGTGTCTTTCAGGCAAAGAAAGAGAGCAAGGACAGGGTACTGTAAACAAATCAAAAATTATTAATAACAGTATCGCCTGGAGTGGAGTGTACACAATCTCATTTACCAATATTATAAGTGTAAACCCACTCATAGGTGTCGACGTTTCGATCCCTATAGCTCAACTAGATACATGGGATCATCATCAGGACTTTAATATAAACAAAACATGCCTGAGTAAAATAAGGCCTGTTAGGAGAAAAGAGAAGAAACAAAGATTTTTCAACGACTTAAGAGAATTTTGCACATATATACCAACTTTGTAACGATTACTCAGTGTGTGACCAAGTGCACAGTGTTGGTGCCCTAATGGAGAACATAATAACAACAATGTTTACACAATCCTCTGAATCTCAGTGCCATGCGTGAGAAATTGCGTCAGAGAACTGTGCCGTGAGGGTGCTTAGTCTACGGGAGAAGGGATTTCCATTGTGGGGTGATAGTGCCAGTCTTAGTGACTACGGGTGGTGCTACTAGAGGGCGCCCTTTGGGGTTCTGCGTAGGAATTAGTATATTCATACCTCAGTAAATCGAGGTGAAAGACCTCAAAAGGGGGGGTGGTCCTTCTCTTCAGAATGCAGCGATGGTGCTAAAATAGGGGCAGAATATATATAGTGTTAGGTTTGTAAATCTGAAAGGACATGAAGGCGGTGGGGAATAGGATGGAAGTAAACCTACCACGTAGATACACGTCAAGGAGGTCTTTATGGGGGTCCAAAAGAAAATTGCTTAATTTAAGGATAAATGGATGAAATTCGAGGTCCGTTTCCAACTGCATAGAATGGCAGCTCTGGAATCACAAAGTGAAATTAAGCTCAGTCGGGTGGCAAAAGGCAGAGGGCTCCCAACTACGGTGGTAGGAAAATTGCAAGACCTACCTTACTCCACTCTGAATGAGATCGGGGAGTAGCTTTATCAATGCAGGCAACGATGGCCGTGCATGAGGATTGCCAACAGTGTGGCGTTACAAACGCTGTAATGAGAAAGGGAAACCATGTCAGCGCATGGCTTAGTACCGGGCCATGAACCGAGCGGGGAACAGTATCGAGGATACTAACTTACCAAGTCTGAGTAAAGACGCGTCTCTCCTGGGGCTGCTCGGTCAATGCCGGGTGCAGTGCAGCGGTAACAGTGTACGAGCGGACTGAGTACAGCCTCGCCGGTCACGTGACCGCTATTGCGAGCGTCATATTAGATTGTGAAGGCGGGGGCCATCTTGGAGTGGATGATGGTAGGCGCTACCGCTATCAATGTGAGGGGGTGCACGCAATTATAAACATTGGTGATAAAAGTGTGGCATTCAGAATTTGTGACAGAAGTGAATTTTAGTTATCAGGATAAACTCCCAAATGTCAATACAGTTTCATTCCATCTTATTCACATTACATATATGGATACAATTATGTATTTCCATATAGTAAAAGTCTACTTGTGAGTCCTAGCTTATTTACTGTTTTCAGTTTTACCAGGTTGTCATAGCATTCATTCTGCTACTGTTAGATGGTATAGTCTGTTGCTGTTACATAGCATGGTTCAATCAAAGCAGTGTAGTCCAGTCCTCGCTGCGATTGAGTCCTTTCTGGATGGTATTGAACTGGATGATTGATTTCA
Organism: Lissotriton vulgaris; assembly: GCF_964263255.1. NCBI lineage: Eukaryota > Metazoa > Chordata > Amphibia > Caudata > Salamandridae > Lissotriton > Lissotriton vulgaris. The sequence continues at coordinate 475,528,608 of NC_141691.1, forward strand.
GTTCCTCACGGTTCAATATCTGTTGTAGGTTACCACCTCTCTGGGGTAATTTGATGGCCTTCAGAAAGGTCCAGCGGAGATCATCTGCTGTGTGGTTCATGTGGGCAAAATGTTCAACCAGGGGTGCGTTGGGGATTCCGCATCTTATGCGACTGCGATGTTGGCTTATTCTTGTTTTTATTTTTTGTGTCGTCTGGCCCACATACATCAGGGGGCAAGGACATAAAATCGCATAAATCACATTGTGACTGTTACAGTTTGTGAAATCCCTCATGTCAATAGTGATGTTATTGTGATTAAACGTGCGCCCCTCAAGTGTCAGATCACATACAATACATTGTCCACATTTCGCGTGCCCTCTCAGTGGGGGCAGGCCCCAATTTGACTCAATTGTGTTCATGGGAGGTGGTGCTGGTAGGGCCGCTCGAACAAGATGGTCTTTTATATTCCTACTCTTTTTGAACGCAAACAAGGGTTTGTCAAAAGTTAGTTGGCCCGAGTTTAAGGTTGGCCAATGCCTTAAAATTGTTTTGCGGATTTTATTGGAGATAGGCGAGAAAGTCATGACGCAGGCTATTCTCTCTGAGCTGGGCCTAGTCTTAGGTTGGAGCAGGACTTCCCTGGGACAATACCATGCCCGTTTCGAGGCATTCCTTACTATTCTGCTTGGATATCCTCTTGCCTTAAGTTTGGAGCATAAGATGTCTGCCTCTCTAAAATAATCAGTTTTTGAGGAGCAATTACGTCTGATCCGCAGAAACTGCGAGTAGGGAAGTGAGTCCTTAAGGGCCTTGGGGTGGTTGCTGTCATATCTGAGTAGCGTGTTGCGCTCAGTGGGTTTCCTATAGAGGCGAGTAAGTAGCTCACCTGACTCATGGTAGATCATGAGATCCAGGAATGGTATTTCAGTCTTGTGATGTGTGAGAGTGAACTGCAAATTGTCGCAGTTATTGTTCAGCCAGTGTAGGAATGAGTTCAGAATTTCGCTCTCTGAATTCCATATTAGAAAAATATCATCTATGTACCTGCGCCAGACACCTATACTGGCTATGAATGGGTTAGTATCAGCTAGGATGGTGCCTGTCTCAAGAGCATCCATGTACAGCACCGCCAGGTGGGGAGCAAAAATTGCTCCCATCGCGGTGCCTTTTATCTGCTGGTAGAAGGTACCGTCAAAGACAAAATAATTTTTCGTGAGACATAGTTCAAGTAACTGCAATATGAACAGCGTCGGGACTCTATGAGGTCTTGGTCTGGAGTCAAGTGTTCTCTCTACCACCCGTAGAGCCGCTCCCTGGGGAATATTAGTGTAGAGCGACTCTACGTCTAGTGTACACAATGTCTGAGTGCTGGGGTCATAGGGCTGATGTTCAACAAGATTAATCATTTGCATGCTGTCACGGACGTAACAACATGTGGCAGGCACAAAGTCCTTGATGAAAAAGTCCACGTAAGACCCTAATGGCTCCAAAATAGACCCACAGGACGATACTATCGGTCGGCCTGGCGGGTTCTCAATGCTTTTATGAACCTTGGGGAGGGTGTAAATGACGGGGAGACGGGGACATTTGACATTCAGAAAAGTATATTCCTTTTGGTGAGAAAACCCTCGTCTCTAGCATCTGTGGTAATCTTTTTTATCAGGGCTTGGATTTCAACCGTAGGATTACGGCCAAGTCTCAAGTAGTGTTCCCTGTTGTTCAACTGGCGTATGATTTCGTTTTTATAGGTGTCAATATTCTGCAGGACGATGCCACCGCCCTTATCCGCACTTTTAATGATTAAATCAGTATTAGATTTGAGTGAGTCTATTGCCTCCTTTTCAATTTTGGGGATATTGTAAGGAATATACAATCTCTTCTTTTCAACAATCTCAAGCTCTTTGAGAATAAGTTTTTCAAACGTGATTATCTCTGGCGGAATCATATTCACTGTTGGTAAGAAAGTGGAGGGGGGCAAAAAGGGGTATTGCGATTTGGTTCGGGCACTGGGTGCAATTAAAAAAATGCTTTCAGTCGAACCAATCTGAAAAAACGGAGTAGCTCTGTCTGTAGCTCCATATAGTTTGGGCGCACAGTGGGAACAAAAGAAAGACCTTTCTTCAAAAGTTCCAACTCAGAATGTTGTAAAATGTGATTCGATAGGTTAAAAATGGGCAGAGTTTCAGTAAGGTTTTGTGTTGTGGGTATCACCACTGGTAAAAGTTGTTGCGGGTCCTCCGCTCTCCTGGAGCGTTGAACCATTTCCTGGGTTTCTTGGCCCTCCCTCTCAGTGGAGTGCCTGGCTGGCCTCTGGGTAAAAAATTCCCTTGTGCTCCTCCGCGTCCTCGTCCACGGTTGCTTCCTCCCTCACCTGGATCTGAGTTGTCAGATGAGTCTTCTGAGGTGTCTGAAAAACCTACTATATTTTGTCGTTTATTGAAACGTCCCCAGGGTCCGTTCTGAGGATTGAAGTAGGGTCTGTTAGTGTAGAAATCTTTGTTTAAATAAGGATAAGTGGTCTCAGCGCTATAATTTTTGATATCCTTCTTAATTTTGTTCGACTTTTTATTCTGTTCAATGCGATAATAATCAGCTATTGTTTTGTCTACTTGCTCCAGTAATTTTTTACATTCAGCTGTGGGGTCGGAGTGATTAATTTGTCTAAGCAGATCAGCAATTTCTGTCTCAAGTGTTTTCAACGTCTCTGTAGCAATATCGATACCCAGTGCCAGCCACTGTCTTGAGCATGTAGTTCCAATGTGACTGAAATTTGTTATATATTTCGGATTATCTGTGAAGATACCGGGGATATTGCGCACTTGTAGTCCAAGTGGGATTACTCCTGATTTTAGATAATCAGTTAACATTAATATCATCAGTTGAAGCCTAACCTGTTTTTTCTTTAACTTTTCTAACTGCTCTGGTAAGCTCGACTCTGCAGGTGTTGGAGCATCTGGGGTTTCTGATAAGAGTGACGGTAATGTGCATAAATGTTTAATATAGTCTACCGTGTACAAAGGGGCATGGTCTGACATCTCCTAAGGCAAAAAGTAGAAGGAAATAAGTATTCCTAGGGATATAGAAGTGTATGTACAGGAGCACTAGGAAGGTACACCTCGACGACGAGGTAAAGTGAGTTTAGAACAACCCTGCAATCCTGGTGATTGCGCTAGAAGCTTTTTATAATACAAGGGGGACCCAACGGATAGCTAAGTACCATGGGTATAACTACGTTATAAAGAACAACGGTCCTTAGCTTATTTAAGAATCAAAACAATACAGTATAGGAACACAATGGACAACTATACGAGTTACGATTTCCAAACCCAGCCGGGAAAGGAGTTTATTTTCTGGAGACAATGTCCAATCTTTCAATATACACGAAATAGCTTGACACAAGCCTGTGCCGTGCAAAAAAGAGAAAAAGGAGGGATAGAATTAGGGTGAAAGGGGTGTCTTTCAGGCAAAGAAAGAGAGCAAGGACAGGGTACTGTAAACAAATCAAAAATTATTAATAACAGTATCGCCTGGAGTGGAGTGTACACAATCTCATTTACCAATATTATAAGTGTAAACCCACTCATAGGTGTCGACGTTCCGATCCCTATTGCTCAACTAGATACATGGGATCATCATCAGGACTTTAATATAAACAAAACATGCCTGAGTAAAATAAGGCCTGTTAGGAGAAAAGAGAAGAAACAAAGATTTTTCAACGACTTAAGATAATTTTGCACATATATACCAACTTTGTAACGATTATTCAGTGTGTGACCAAGTGCACAGTGTTGGTGCCCTAATGGAGAACATAATAACAAAAATGTTTACACAATCCTCGGAATCGCAGTGCCATGCGTGAGAAATTGCGTCAGAGAACTGTGCCGTGAGGGTGCTTAGTCTACGGGAGAAGGGATTTCCATTGTGGGGTGATAGTGCCAGTCTTAGTGACTACGGGTGGTGCTACTAGAGGGCGCCCTTTGGGGTTCTGCGTAGGAATTAGTATATTCATACCTCAGTAAATCGAGGTGAAAGACCTCAAAAGGGGGGGTGGTCCTTCTCTTCAGAATGCAGCGATGGTGCTAAAATAGGGGCAGAATATATATAGTGTTAGGTTTGTAAATCTGAAAGGACATGAAGGCGGTGGGGAATAGGATGGAAGTAAACCTACCATGTAGATACACGTCAAGGAGGTCTTTATGGGGGTCCAGAAGAAAATTGCTTAATTTAAGGATAAATGGATGAAATTCGAGGTCCGTTTCCAACTGCATAGAATGGCAGCTCTGGAATCACAAAGTGAAATTAAGCTCAGTCGGGTGGCAAAAGGCAGAGGGCTCCCAACTACGGTGGTAGGAAAATTGCAAGACCTACATTACTCCACTCTGAATGAGATCGGGGAGTAGCTTTATCAATGCAGGCAACGATGGCCGTGCATGAGGATTGCCAACAGTGAGGCGTTACAAACGCTGTAATGAGAAAGGGAAACCATGTCAGCGCATGGCTTAGTACCGGGCCATGAACCGAGCGGGGAACAGTATCGAGGATACTAACTTATCAAGTCTGAGTAAAGACGCTTCTCTCCTGGGGCTGCTCGGTCAATGCCGGGTGCAGTGCAGCGGTAACAGTGTACGAGCGGACTGAGTACAGCCTCGCCGGTCACGTGACCGCTATTGCGAGCGTCATATTAGATTGTGAAGGCGGGGGCCATCTTGGAGTGGATGATGGTAGGCGCTACCGCTATCAATGTGAGGGGGTGCACGCAATTATAAACATTGGTGATAAAAGTGTGGCATTCAGAATTTGTGACAGAAGTGAATTTTAGTTATCAGGATAAACTCCGAAATGTCAATACAGTTTCATTCCATCTTATTCACATTACATATATGGATACAATTATGTATTTCCATATAGTAAAAGTCTACTTGTGAGTCCTAGCTTATTTACTGTTTTCAGTTTTACCAGGTTGTCATAGCATTCATTCTGCTACTGTTAGATGGTATAGTCTGTTGCTGTTACATAGCATGGTTCAATCAAAGCAGTGTAGTCCAGTCCTCGCTGCGATTGAGTCCTTTCTGGATGGTATTGAACTGGATGATTGATTTCAGTTCCTCACGGTTCAATATCTGTTGTAGGTTACCACCTCTCTGGGGTAATTTGATGGCCTTCAGAATGGTCCAGCGGAGATCATCTGCTGTGTGGTTCATGTGGGCAAAATGTTCAACCAGGGGTGCGTTGGGGGTTCCGCATCTTATGCGACTGCGATGTTGGCTTATTCTTGTTTTTATTTTTTGTGTCGTCTAGCCCACATACATCAGGGGGCAAGGACATAAAATCGCATAAATCACATTGTGACTGTTACAGTTTGTGAAATCCCTCATGTCAATAGTGATGTTATTGTGATTAAACGTGCGCCCCTCAAGTGTCAGATCACATACAATACATTGTCCACATTTCGCGTGCCCTCTCAGTGGGGGCAGGCCCCAATTTGACTCAATTGTGTTCATGGGAGGTGGTGCTGGTAGGGCCGCTCGAACAAGATGGTCTTTTATATTCCTACTCTTTTTGAACGCAAACAAGGGTTTGTCAAAAGTTAGTTGGCCCGAGTTTAAGGTTGGCCAATGCCTTAAAATTGTTTTGCGGATTTTATTGGAGATAGGCGAGAAAGTCATGACGCAGGCTATTCTCTCTGAGCTGGGCCTAGTCTTAGGTTGGAGCAGGACTTCCCTGGGACAATACCATGCCCGTTTCGAGGCATTCCTTACTATTCTGCTTGGATATCCTCTTGCCTTAAGTTTGGAGCATAAGATGTCTGCCTCTCTAAAATAATCAGTTTTTGAGGAGCAATTACGTCTGATCCGCAGAAACTGCGAGTAGGGAAGTGAGTCCTTAAGGGCCTTGGGGTGGTTGCTGTCATATCTGAGTAGCGTGTTGCGCTCAGTGGGTTTCCTATAGAGGCGAGTAAGTAGCTCACCTGACTCATGGTAGATCATGAGATCCAGGAATGGTATTTCAGTCTTGTGATGTGTGAGAGTGAACTGCAAATTGTCGCAGTTATTGTTCAGCCAGTGTAGGAATGAGTTCAGAATTTCGCTCTCTGAATTCCATATTAGAAAAATATCATCTATGTACCTGCGCCAGACACCTATACTGGCTATGAATGGGTTAGTATCAGCTAGGATGGTGCCTGTCTCAAGAGCATCCATGTACAGCACCGCCAGGTGGGGAGCAAAAATTGCTCCCATCGCGGTGCCTTTTATCTGCTGGTAGAAGGTACCGTCAAAGACAAAATAATTTTTCGTGAGACATAGTTCAAGTAACTGCAATATGAACAGCGTCGGGACTCTATGAGGTCTTGGTCTGGAGTCAAGTGTTCTCTCTACCACCCGTAGAGCCGCTCCCTGGGGAATATTAGTGTAGAGCGACTCTACGTCTAGTGTACACAATGTCTGAGTGCTGGGGTCATAGGGCTGATGTTCAACAAGATTAATCATTTGCATGCTGTCACGGACGTAACAACATGTGGCAGGCACAAAGTCCTTGATGAAAAAGTCCACGTAAGACCCTAATGGCTCCAAAATAGACCCACAGGACGATACTATCGGTCGGCCTGGCGGGTTCTCAATGCTTTTATGAACCTTGGGGAGGGTGTAAATGACGGGGAGACGGGGACATTTGACATTCAGAAAAGTATATTCCTTTTTGCTGAGAAAACCCTCGTCTCTAGCATCTGTGGTAATCTTTTTTATCAGGGCTTGGATTTCAACCGTAGGATTACGGCCAAGTCTCAAGTAGTGTTCCCTGTTGTTCAACTGGCGTATGATTTCGTTTTTATAGGTGTCAATATTCTGTAGGACGATGCCACCGCCCTTATCCTCACTTTTAATGATTAAATCAGTATTAGATTTGAGTGAGTCTATTGCCTCCTTTTCAATTTTGGGGATATTGTAAGGAATATACAATCTCTTCTTTTCAACAATCTCAAGCTCTTTGAGAATAAGTTTTTCAAACGTGATTATCTCTGGCGGAATCATATTCGCTGTTGGTAAGAAAGTGGAGGGGGGGCAAAAAGGGGTATTGCGATTTGGTTCGGGCGCTGGGTGCAATTGAAAAAATGCTTTCAGTAGAACCAATCTGAAAAAACGGAGTAGCTCTGTCTGTAGCTCCATATAGTTTGGGCGCACAGTGGGAACAAAAGAAAGACCTTTCTTCAAAAAAGTTCCAACTCAGAATGTTGTAAAATGTGATTCGATAGGTTAAAAATGGGCAGAGTTTCAGTCAGGTTTTGTGTTGTGGGTATCACCACTGGTAAAAGTTGTTGCGGGTCCTCCGCTCTCCTGGAACGTTGAACCATTTCCTGGGTTTCTTGGCCCTTCCTCTCAGTGGAGTGCCTGGCTGGCCTCTGGGTAAAAAATTCCCTTGTGCTCCTCCGCGTCCTCGTCCACGGTTGCTTCCTCCCTCACCTGGATCTGAGTTGTCAGATGAGTCTTCTGAGGTGTCTGAAAAATCTACTATATTTTGTCGTTTATTGAAACGTCCCCAGGGTCTGTTCTGAGGATTGAAGTAGGGTCTGTTAGTGTAGAAATCTTTGTTTAAATAAGGATAAGTGGTCTCAGCGCTATAATTTTTGATATCCTTCTTAATTTTGTTCGACTTTATATTCTGTTCAATGCGATAATAATCAGCTATTGTTTTGTCTACTTGCTCCAGTAATTTTTTACATTCAGCTGTGGGGTCGGAGTCATTAATTTGTTTAAGCAGATCAGCAATTTCTGTCTCAAGTGTTTTCAACGTCTCTGTAGCAATATCGATACCCAGTGCCAGCCACTGTCTTGAGCATGTAGTTCCAATGTGACTGAAATTTGTTATATATTTCGGATTATCTGTGAAGATACCGGGGATATTGCGCACTTGTAGTCCAAGTGGGATTACTCCTGATTTTAGATAATCAGTTAACATTAATATCATCAGTTGAAGCCTAACCTGTTTTTTCTTTAACTTTTCTAACTGCTCTGGTAAGCTCGACTCTGCAGGTGTTGGAGCATCTGGGGTTTCTAATAAGAGTGACGGTAATGTGCATAAATGTTTAATATAGTCTACGGTGTACAAAGGGGCATGGTCTGACATCTCCTAAGGCAAAAAGTAGAAGGAAAGAAGTATTCCTAGGGATATAGAAGTGTATGTACAGGAGCACTAGGAAGGTACACCTCGACGACGAGGTAAAGTGAGTTTAGAACAACCCTGCAATCCTGGTGATTGCGCTAGAAGCTTTTTATAATACAAGGGGGACCCAACGGATAGCTAAGTACCATGGGTATAAGAACAACGGTCCTTAGCTTATTTAAGAATCAAAACAATACAGTATAGGAACACAATGGACAACTATACGAGTTACGATTTCCAAACCCAGCCGGGAAAGGAGTTTATTTTCTGGAGACAATGTCCAATCTTTCAATATACACGAAATAGCTTGACACAAGCCTGTGCCGTACAAAAAAGAGAGAAAGGAGGGATAGAATTAGGGTGAAAGGGGTGTCTTTCAGGCAAAGAAAGAGGGCAAGGACAGGGTACTGTAAACAAATCAAAAATTATTAGTAACAGTATCGCCTGGAGTGGAGTGTACACAATCTCATTTACCAATATTATAAGTGTAAACCCACTCATAGGTGTCGACGTTTCGATCCCTATTGCTCAACTAGATACATGGGATCATCATCAGGACTTTAATATAAACAAAACATGCCTGAGTAAAATAAGGCCTGTTAGGAGAAAAGAGAAGAAACAAAGATTTTTCAACGACTTAAGAGAATTTTGCACATATATACCAACTTTGTAACGATTACTCAGTGTGTGACCAAGTGCACAGTGTTGGTGCCCTAATGGAGAACATAATAACAACAATGTTTACACAATCCTCGGAATCGCAGTGCCATGCGTGAGAAATTGCGTCAGAGAACTGTTCTGTGAGGGTGCTTAGTCTACGGGAGAAGGGATTTCCATTGTGGGGTGATAGTGCCAGTCTTAGTGACTACGGGTGGTGCTACTAGAGGGCGCCCTTTGGCGTTCTGCGTAGGAATTAGTATATTCATACCTCAGTAAATCGAGGTGAAAGACCTCAAAAGGGGGGGTGGTCCTTCTCTTCAGAATGCAGCGATGGTGCTAAAATAGGGGCAGAATATATATAGTGTTAGGTTTGTAAATCTGAAAGGACATGAAGGCGGTGGGGAATAGGATGGAAGTAAACCTACCACGTAGATACACGTCAAGGAGGTCTTTATGGGGGTCCAGAAGAAAATTGCTTAATTTAAGGATAAATGGATGAAATTCGAGGTCCGTTTCCAACTGCATAGAATGGCAGCTCTGGAATCACAAAGTGAAATTAAGCTCAGTCGGGTGGCAAAAGGCAGAGGGCTCCCAACTACGGTGGTAGGAAAATTGCAAGACCTACCTTACTCCACTCTGAATGAGATCGGGGAGTAGCTTTATCAATGCAGGCAACGATGGCCGTGCATGAGGATTGCCAACAGTGTGGCGTTACAAACGCTGTAATGAGAAAGGGAAACCATGTCAGCGCATGGCTTAGTACCGGGCCATGAACCGAGCGGGGAACAGTATCGAGGATACTAACTTACCAAGTCTGAGTAAAGACGCGTCTCTCCTGGGGCTGCTCGGTCAATGCCGGGTGCAGTGCAGCGGTAACAGTGTACGAGCGGACTGAGTACAGCCTCGCCGGTCACGTGACCGCTATTGCGAGCGTCATATTAGATTATGAAGGCGGGGGCCATCTTGGAGTGGATGATGGTAGGCGCTACCGCTATCAATGTGAGGGGGTGCACGCAATTATAAACATTGGTGATAAAAGTGTGGCATTCAGAATTTGTGACAGAAGTGAATTTTAGTTATCAGGATAAACTCCCAAATGTCAATACAGTTTCATTCCATCTTATTCACATTACATATATGGATACAATTATGTATTTCCATATAGTAAAAGTCTACTTGTGAGTCCTAGCTTATTTACTGTTTTCAGTTTTACCAGGTTGTCATAGCATTCATTCTGCTACTGTTAGATGGTATAGTCTGTTGATGTTACATAGCATGGTTCGATCAAAGCAGTGTAGTCCAGTCCTCGCTGCGATTGAGTCCTTTCTGGATGGTATTGAACTGGATGATTGATTTCAGTTCCTCACGGTTCAATATCTGTTGTAGGTTACCACCTCTCTGGGGTAATTTGATGGCCTTCAGAATGGTCCAGCGGAGATCATCTGCTGTGTGGTTCATGTGGGCAAAATGTTCAACCAGGGGTGCGTTGGGGGTTCCGCATCTTATGCGACTGCGATGTTGACTTATTCTTGTTTTTATTTTTTGTGTCGTCTGGCCCACATACATCAGGGGGCAAGGACATAAAATTGCATAAATCACATTGTGACTGTTACAGTTTGTGAAATCCCTCATGTCAATAGTGATGTTATTGTGATTAAACGTGCGCCCCTCAAGTGTCAGATCACATACAATACATTGTCCACATTTCGCGTGCCCTCTCAGTGGGGACAGGCCCCAATTTGACTCAATTGTGTTCATGGGAGGTGGTGCTGGTAGGGCCGCTCGAACAAGATGGTCTTTTATATTCCTACTCTTTTTGAACGCAAACAAGCGTTTGTCAAAAGTTAGTTGGCCCGAGTTTAAGGTTGTGAGGAAATATAAATTTTATGGTCAAATTGTGTTCCCTAGCGCGTACCCCACCGTCTCCATGTACCAGCTTAAAGTGCATGTAACTTCCCTCCTGTGCCAGCTATGAAGACGCAAATACATTTGCGTCCAACGTTAACATGTCCTCTTTCAGACCCACCTTGAATGGATTAATTAGTCCGTTCCTAAGTATGCTATGCCAACGTCTTTTTGTAATGTACTTTACACGTTTTTCCTGCTCTGGCAAAGTAGGCCCTGAATTTCTGCCATCGAGCCATTTTTCTGGCTTCTGACTCTGAAAACCTCAGCCCAGGCTGCCTCTGTACCCGTGAACTCTGACTTACTTCCAGCGCGGCCCACCGCGCTCAGCTCAGCCTGCTGCCTGCCAAGACTGACTATAACCTTCGAGTTATCTGTTCCGCTCCTCGAAAATACATTCCTGCCTACTAGCTTCAGTAAACATCCCCCTCATCTGCAGAGCAAAGGGCCAACCCGTCTCCGTGCAAGTAATTCATAGACTATGTTACCATGCTCCCATGGAAGGCCCCATGCCCCACGCTTCTCATGCAGACACCCAGGCGCTTATACACGCACTCACAGTCAGTATAGAGTAGCTTCTGCCCCAGAGACCTTTCCGTTCAGATAATATGGTTCACAAACATCAGATATCAGATATGATAGAAGTACAAGTTGATCTGACATGCCAGACTTCTGTCTCTTTCCGTCAGTGTAAATGTCAAGTCCCCTGCACCCTCCGGTTTCACATCATTCACACGTCATGCAGCTGCGCGCGCATCCAAGCTTCCGATTTCTGCTGACATTGCAACATTTCTGTTAGTGTCACCCCTTTCGTGACACCTACCTGTGACGTTTCTAGCACACACCTCCAGTTCACGCCTAGTCCACGCCTTCTGATTACGTACTAGTAACACGTGGATACTGTTATCTTGTCTTCTCTCAGCTGTTACGCCCACTGTACTGTTTTCTATGACATGAATTAAGTATATAAGCTATGTACTGTCAATAAAATGGAGCGCGCTCTATCCCTTCTTCCACCCCTGTGGTGGGAAGAACATGATATACTGGTCCTGACCATTCCTTTTTGAGGAATAAAACCCCTAAGAACTCTAACACCACGGACTCTGTTTTTTTCTTTCCGATTTGAGTTATTATTGATTAAGTACTTACCTGCATAGAAATTAAGACGGTAAATTATATATTTACATCATTTTGGCGCCCGAATAGGGACCCCTCCCCCACCTCACGCGCCGGTTGGTGCGTTGCAAGCTCTGTACCCTGCCATCAGTTAGACGGAAACTACGCGTACCGGCAGGATTTCCTGCATCTCCCTCTGGCCCACGGAGGTGACGAAGACTGCGATCAGTACCCAGACGAGGCGGTGAGGAGTGCGGAGGATCCCGACCAGAGCCTAGCCGAAAGAAGCAAGGTCCGAGGTGTCAAGAGGCCCACCAGTTTTCTGAAGTTTTCCGAAGTCGAGCCGAGTCGAGTCCAGTCCAGTCGAGTTTTCCGAGGCCTTCTGTTTCCGTGCTTCCCGGTGAGTACCATTGCTGGGACGTATCAAGACGGGTTTGGGTACACAAGTCCGGTCTGCACTGTTTTTAGACAGTGTATCTGTGCTGTTTAGCAGTACATCCGTTATTCAAGTTTCTGCACTGTTTTAGCAGTGTATCTGTGCTGTTTAGCAGTACATCCGTTATTCAAGTTTCTGCACTGTTTTAGCAGTGTATCTGTGCTGTTTAGCAGTACATCCGTTATATAGGGTAGTGATATATGTCTCAAATGTCTTTTCATGTGATTAATGTCGTGGTATGAGTGTGACTGTTTTTAATGTGCATTATTGTGTTCTTGTATAACTAATTGTATTCAGTATTAAGTAGTTAGGGTTGATCATTCAGTATTAAGTAAACAAGATGCCGTTTTTCAACAAGTTAAAGCAGATAGGAACTAGGAAAGGGATACTAGAGGAAGCAATTCCTATCCCCCCTAGGGACACTCCAGGAAACTTCATGTACCACAAGCATGGCATAGATGCCATATTATATCTAGAGTTGTGGACCGACTATACTAAGCACCTAGACGAAAGACACAGATGGCCTGTTAACGGAACATGGGATGCCGAGTGCATCATGAAGGTGGAGGAAGTACTATGGAAAAAGAAAGCCAGACAATCTCAGAAAGACGCCATAGAGTTTTGGCGTAAGGAATCCCATAAGCGTGCTGAAAAAGCACTACTTAGAGAAGACAGACTTAAAGAATCAGACAAGGCCCAAGAAAACGAGTTAGTTACCGAGGGGATCCGAGTAAAAACAGAGCAAGTAGACCGCGCACGAAATAACCTCGTAAACGGTATGTATCTCGCGGCCGAGGGTACGCCTGAGGCCATTTCAGAAATACCGAAAAATCTACCGCCACCATTAGTTCCAACTAAAGTAATGCATAAGACTACTAAAGACATATTCCTGAATTCCTATCTAGAGGATGTAGCACCCGCTTACACCAATCTCCCTGTCCGCGCCCTGCCTAACGACAGGGACGGGGGTGGTAACCCGCCCCAAGATCAAATTTCGCTAGTACAGAATCCTACTGTTCCACCACCTCCACCACTTCCCGCACTTAAGGTTGATCTACCAAAACCACTTCTACCTGATCCTACTAAAAGAAAAATTCAAGTTCAGATACAGACTCCGCCGAGAGATAATGCCCAAGCTTCCGCCTCAGGGGGTGCGACCGGGGGTCTACACACCCCGCCACTGACACGCAGGTTACAGCTCAAGGACTTGCGAAGTCCTTTTACGTTCAAGTCTCCTAGCCTTGATATATTCAAGGAAAACCTTTCAGTTTGCAGATATGATCCAGTACCCGGTAAAGACAATATAATGATGATGGCATCACTACGTTTAAGATCTGCTACTGATTTCCTGCTATGCTATGCAGGAATGAAGGAGCGCCTAGATAGAATATATGAGTTTATTCAGACAGGGAAAGACCCTGACAGTATTCAGGATGCCATGGACCGTCAGAAAGTTGACGTTCAAGCACAGATACTACGTTTTTTCATAAATTGCCTAATAAGAGAACGAGACAGGCCTGGGACAGATCAGAGCGAGTTAGATGCACTAAACAAGTGGGGTCAAAATATATCTGAAGGAAAACACGATAAAGGAACTTGCATAGCCAGTATGTACAAGAAAATTAGAAAAACAGTGATAGAAATACACCAAAAAGAGAAGGAAAAGGTTTCCTCAGAGGAGGAAGAAGAACTTGAAGAACCAGAAAAGACTACAGATACTATAGCGTATGTAGGTAAGGGAACTTACCCTAGGAAAGGTATCCGTCCGGAAAGCAAGAGAGTTTTTCTCTCTGCCTTAACAAACCCGAATTCTTCTGAACACCAGTTCCAGGAGACTGATAAAAGACTCCGAGACCGAGTGGGGTACCACATACTAAATTCAATGGATGAACAGGAATTAGCCCGGTCAGCCATATTATGGGCTGAAAATCCGGATATGTATAATGATGATACACTAGCGCAGACATTTCTGAACCTCTCCCCAGACGAACAGAAACTAGCAGGTGTATACATGATTCAACACCTCCTCACGAAATACAGAAACCAACATTCTGATCCAGGCCCCTTACCCGAAATACTAGAAGCACTACTCATGGATAGATGGAGAGGTTTAAGTACCAAGTTAATACAAATAATTCTAGAACAACGACATAGATATAACACTTTTGTAAGCTCTGAATATGTTCCCGCCCCGCCCCCAGAAAGGAAAACATATCACATGCAATGCCTGAGTGGCATTGAAAGTCAGAACCCCTTACGAGAAGTACACCCAGTTATGGGTGAGGATAATATCTTGAAACGCGTATATGTACACACGCCACTGACCAAGTTAGAACTGTTAGAAATGAAGAAACTAGTCCCGAGCCATGATAAAGACCCTGCAGGTTTCCACAGAGAGCTTAAAGACATGTTACTGATGGGGGATTTACACATATGATGATATCATGAAAATGTTAAAGGTACTGCTGCCCACGGGCATCTACGAGAAATTAAAGGAAAAGGAATGGGAGGTGGGAGACAAAAAGATTGCATGGGCAGAAATAGAAGACGAAGAGAATAAACGTGTCCCAGGGGTAGGCCTCGGGGACAAAACTAAAGCATTACCAGGTTTAATAGTACAGGTTCTGCCAAGATTACTGGCAACTAGAAAAGAAGACTGGGATGCAATCTCAGCATATAAACAAAAACCTGACGAAGATACTAGTGACTTTTATTCAAGATTCGAGAAATGTTTTATTATTAATAGTGGTCTTAAACCAAGTAGCGAATCGTACCCGCATCTTTTTGTATCAAAGTTAGTTGAAAATTCCCTGTTAGCAGTCAAGAATCGTGTATACAAGGTTGAGAGTACATGGCAAGCAAATACGCCATCCCAGATGTTACAAATGTTACAATACCATCAGAATAGAATTAGAGAAGAACAAGATCAGGAACAGAAACGTATGAAAGACACGAAAATGAAAATGTTAGTAGCCCAGTCGGTACATACCGACGGAAACAGAAAAGGTACGAATCAGACAAATCATTCTGCAGCTCCCGTTAAAGGGACATGCAACTATTGTAAGCAGCCAGGTCACTACGTACATGAATGTCCAGTTCTGAAACATAACATAGCAACAGGTAAAACTAAAGAGAGACCGCATCCACCAAGACAAGATCAGGTTCAGCAACAGACTTCACAGAATGTACAGCCCATGCAGAATACACAGCCTACGCATGCTTCATCGCATACAGCACAGACAGTAGCGGTACCACAGCCCACCGCTTCGACTCAACAAGTTTCCCAACAGATGTACCAGTATGCCCAATCTGCTTATCCAGAGTATCAACGATACACATGAAACAGCCTAGAGAGGGAATTTGGCTTGCCTCTTATTGAAATTCCTGTAGATCAAGAAGGTCCTTATGTACACAGTCAAGTATTGGGAAAAGACAGAAAGTTTTTAATTGACACAGGGGCAAGCCGCACCACAATCAGTCATAATGAAGTCCCAGGGGCACCCCTCTCAGGCTCACAGAATGTTTCCCTTGGTTTTTCAGGACAGCCCATTGTAAATGAAGTATCTGAACCAGTCCCCTTGGCTGTGGGTCCATTATCACGAGTTACAGACTTGTTACTTACGAAATCATGCCCAGAAAATCTGTTAGGAATCAAAACATTGAAGGCTCTAGGAGCCATAATCTGCTGTTCCCCGGAGGGAGTTAGACTATTTCTGCGGGATTTTAAGGGTCATTATGTTTTACGAGAATTCGATGTCAGATTGAAAAATGTACCAGATCACTTGTGGGCAACAGGCCCAACAGATGTAGGTTGTATGCATATCACACCATACCGTGTTACACTCAAGACAGGAGTAGTTCTACCACGAATCAGACAATACAAGTTACCACCCGATGCTGTAGTGGCTTTACTGGAAATCATTGAAGAGCTCATTGCCCAAGGAGTGGTCGTAGAGACCGACTCCAATATCTGTAATTCACCCATCATTCCAATTCTTAAACGTACTGACCCCAATGCACCGCCAGTATATCGGCTGGTGATTGATCTAAGAGAGCTGAATAAATGTATTGTACCACAGTACCCTGTGGTCCCCGATATCTCTTCCCTATTGACTGCTATTGATTCAGAAGCAACGTTCTTTACTGTAATTGATCTCAAGAACGCCTTCTTTAGTGTACCTATTGATCCAGAGAGCCAATATCTCTTCGGATTCAGTTTAAATGGACGAAGTTTCAAATTTTCCCGCGCACCTCAAGGATTCACAGAAAGCCCCAGCATCTATAGTCAAGCACTGAAAAGACAACTAGATTGTATTCAAATGCCAGTTAACACAGCTTTACTGCAATACGTCGATGATCTGCTGATCACCGCACGAAGTGAGCCCGAATGTGAACAAGCATCACTGACAGTTTTACATTTCCTGGCAGACAAGGGACACAAGGTGTCCCCTTCGAAGTTACAATTCTGTGTTCAGCAAGTTGTGTACTTGGGTCACTTGCTGTCCAAAGTGGGGAGACAGCTCACTCCCGATCGCATTCAGTTAATTATAAATATGCCACGACCCCAGACACAAAAGGAAGTACGGGCCTTTATAGGCCTCACCTCGTACTGCAGACAATGGATTCCTCAATATGCATTTCTAGCTAAACCACTCATCCAGTTAACGACACAGGAGGCAGCGACTTCGACTGTCCTCCCTTGGACTCAGGAACATACACAAGCCTTTGAGGAACTAAAGAAAGCATTATGTCAAGCACCAGTTTTAGCAACACCATGTTACAGCAAACCGTTTACACTTTTTGTTACAGAACGTGAGGGTACGGCATTGTCTGTCCTCACTCAAGATCAAGCAGGTTCACATAAGCCTTGCGCTTATTTCTCAAGTACATTGGATTCAGTAGCCCAGGCACTCCCTGCGTGCTTAAAGTCAGTAGCAGCAACAGCGTTAGCAATAAGACAGAGCGATTCAATTGTTTTAGGACATCAGTTAACAGTACAAGTTCCACATTCTGTAGAGGTTCTGTTAAACAGAACCCAGACTCAACACTTGACTATAGCACGACTGACAGGTTACGAATTGACGCTATTCCAGCCACACATAGAAATCAGACGCTGCAGCATTCTGAACGCCGCAACACTGTTACCTACAATTATGACAGATCCAGCCCCGCATGATTGTATAGAAATCATTAATGCAGTAACAAAGCCCCGACGAGACTTAACAGATGTTCCACTGACAAATACAGACCTGACACTTTATGTGGATGGTTCATGTATGCGAACAAGTACAGGAGAATTAGTGGCCGCATATGCCGTGACCACTGAAACCGAAGTAAAAGAAACACATCGTATTGACACACTGTCTGCTCAAGCGGCAGAGCTCATTGCTCTGACCCGAGCCTGTATTCTAGCCAAGAACAGAAATGTTAATATATATACTGATTCCCGTTATGCGTTTGGAGTTGTACACGACTTCGGCATGTTATGGCAAGAACAAGGTTTTCTGACCTCTCATGGTGCCAAGATCCAACATGGTCCCCTCATTCAAGCACTGTTAGAAGCAATACATCTGCCTTCTGGCATATCCGTCATGAAGTGTAAGGCACATACTAAAGCTACAGATTCTGTTTCCCAGGGTAACGACCTGGCAGACCAGACAGCAAAACATACAGCACTGACTCACACTCAGACAACGGATGTGACAAAGACAATAGGACCGACAAATTGCATGACAGTCAGGGATCCCACACTAGATGTAATCGATATTCAGGCACATGCCACTCCAGATGAAATAAAGAAATGGACTGAACTAGGAGGGATCCAGACAGATCAAGGTTGGATGACGAAGGGAAAATCTACCTGGTTTCTCCCTGATTCTATGGTTCAAGTCATGGTTAATACAGCACATAGTCCAGCACACCTAGGAGAAAAAGCGATGTTAGACAGTTTACAAAATCTTTGGAGCAATAAACACTTACGAGCAGCAGCAAAACAGAAAGTGCGTACTTGCATGATCTGTTGTCAGTTCAATCCAGGTAAAAGCGTCCCTGTAGAGCAAGGTGGATTTCATCCTCCCGATCACCCTTTTGAAGTCCTCCAGATGGATTATATCCAGATGGACCGTTGTCGAGGATTCAAATATGTCCTCGTAATAGTTTGTGCTCTGTCCCGTTGGACCGAAGCATACCCAGTCCCAGATTACACTGCTCCGACCACTGCCAAGCAGTTGGTTCGTGAATTCTTCCCACGGTACGGCTTGCCTCGTGTCGTGTATTCAGATAACGGTCAGCCATTCTCATCCGAATTAATGAAAGAAGTTTCTTTATTGCTAGGATACCAGTGGAAATTCCATTGTGTCCGACATCCCGAAGCCGCAGGCCTTGTAGAAAGGCATAATCAGACATTAAAGACACGCCTGGCTAAAATATGTAAAGAGAAAGGGGTCGACTGGATAGTCGCCCTGCCAGTGGCACTGTTCTATATGAGGATGGTTGCCCACTCGAGATCAGGACTATCCCCGTACGAAGTGGTCTTTGGTAGACCACCGAATATGTGGAGGACACCCATTCCTAAGAAAATTACTGATGTTGATTGTAATATGTTGACAGATTACCTTGCCTCCTTGATGTCTGCACTCCAATCATGTCGTTCACAGGTTGCTGCAGCCTTCCCTGACAACACTGATGTAAAGCCACATGATGTCCGTCCAGGTGATCTGATCCTCATAAGGAACTTCGACCGGAAAAGTCAGTTGGAGCCCCGCTGGAAATCGCCGAAGACCGTTCTACTTACTACGAGGACAGCGGTGAAGGTTGAGGGCCGGAAGGGGTGGGTCCACATGAGCCATGTTAAACTGTGTAATGAACTGAAATCCGATCCAGGCTCATCCACCCCTTCCAAAAACTGTATCGAGCCCAGTGACTTTAAAACTTCCGAATGAGAGAAAACTCCCCAAGAGGAGTACAGACTTAAGCTCCGATCTAGCAAGTCAGACAGTTTAATTGTTTAAGTCCTCCCCTAGGTGAATCGGTTAAATAGTTTCTGACATGTATCCCCTAGATCGAGATAGAGAGAGAGAATTCAAGAAACGTACATACTGCAAATCACTGCGTAGTCCCTGTATAGTGACATTGTTAATAATGTTTTTTCTAAGTCTTCTGATAATAGTTGCAAGTATACTCCTCCCTATCTATTACCCTATTTTCAAGCGTGAACAATCTGCTTACAATGTCTCTGCTGAACACACTTTTAGTGAGTTACCTCCACATGAACTGTCCTACAGACTTGCGCTGCGCAACAACACATTCATTAGTATGCTACATCATTCCCATCAGACTAACAATGCTACAGACTGCTGGATATGTGGCCGACTCCCTCCCTACCAGAATTACAAGGGAGCTCTGCCCCTCTTTCCGTACCCGTTCACTCACAATGGCTCCTGTGGTGCATGGTTTAAAATAATTAATTCCTTAGACCCTGATATTGCTGTTTTCGACGGGGGCTGGGTTTGGGGAAACCTGAACTTGGTCCTGCTCGATGTCTGTTACCCTGATAAGGAGGGACTCCCCACTAGAATAGGAACTGATCTAGAAAATGAAGTATATGGATTAGGTAATTATACAATTAGCCTTATGATTCTCACTGTTGAATCCGAAGCCGCACCAGTTCTACCCGTTATGTCAGTATTACCAGTCACTGGTGAATTATGTATCAGGAAGAAAGGTTCAGTACACTTAGGTCATAGCAAATGCACTACTGTGGTCGATTTCAGTGATCATGGTAAATCGTCCTTTAAAGCTATCCGTCATTCCTATTTTGTTTGTGGTCATACCGCATACATACGCCTACCTCCAGATTGGGATGGTACCTGTTATATAGCATTCCTTCTGCCACCTGTTTTTCTAGCTCCTCCTGATTATCACAGAAATACAAACATAGTAAAGAATAGACTCAGAAGAGATATCTCACTTGTCGACTACACAGAAACGGCATGGGAACAGTACACCGATTTTAATAAAGGATTCTTTTTCTTTTTAGGCCCTGTCCAAAATAGTAAATTAATACGCAGATTAACTAGAACACTTGAAGCAGTAGTGAATGAAACTGCCTCCGCCCTAGGTAACTTAACCGAAGAGCAGTCCGCCATGCGGGTTGTTGTCCTTCAGAATCGTCTTGTTATTGACGTCATCTTGGCAGATAGAGGCGGAGCCTGTAAGGTCATCGGGTCAAGTTGCTGTGTTTTCATTCCACAAAACGCACCATCTGTATATCAAGCTATTACACGTCTCCATAAAATTGCAAATCAGATACATCAGAATCCAGGCACCTGGACTTGGTCCGGTTGGTTCTGGACAACGTTAACAGCTTGGGGATGGAAGATCCTATCCTTCCTAGGCATTGGCCTAGTCCTAGTATTCAGTTGCTGCCTGTGCCTGCAGTGTGGGCCAGCGATTTGTGGACTGTGTGCCACATCTTGTATTGAACATTCCAGTTTTCTCTCACAACGTAAAAGAAAGAAAGAAGAGCAAATGATGTTACAAGAACAGACTGATCGGTTCATGAGGATCGATATATCATGAAGGGTCCGTAGGGAACAAGGAGGGAATGAGGAAATATAAATTTTATGGTCAAATTGTGTTCCCTAGCGCGTACCCCACCGTCTCCATGTACCAGCTTAAAGTGCATGTAACTTCCCTCCTGTGCCAGCTATGAAGACGCAAATACATTTGCGTCCAACGTTAACATGTCCTCTTTCAGACCCACCTTGAATGGATTAATTAGTCCGTTCCTAAGTATGCTATGCCAACGTCTTTTTGTAATGTACTTTACACGTTTTTCCTGCTCTGGCAAAGTAGGCCCTGAATTTCTGCCATCGAGCCATTTTTCTGGCTTCTGACTCTGAAAACCTCAGCCCAGGCTGCCTCTGTACCCGTGAACTCTGACTTACTTCCAGCGCGGCCCACCGCGCTCAGCTCAGCCTGCTGCCTGCCAAGACTGACTATAACCTTCGAGTTATCTGTTCCGCTCCTCGAAAATACATTCCTGCCTACTAGCTTCAGTAAACATCCCCCTCATCTGCAGAGCAAAGGGCCAACCCGTCTCCGTGCAAGTAATTCATAGACTCTGTTACCATGCTCCCATGGAAGGCCCCATGCCCCATGCTTCTCATGCAGACACCCAGGCGCTTATACACGCACTCACAGTCAGTATAGAGTAGCTTCTGCCCCAGAGACCTTTCCGTTCAGATAATATGGTTCACAAACATCAGATATCAGATATGATAGAAGTACAAGTTGATCTGACATGCCAGACTTCTGTCTCTTTCCGTCAGTGTAAATGTCAAGTCCCCTGCACCCTCCGGTTTCACGTCATTCACACGTCATGCAGCTGCGCGCGCATCCAAGCTTCCGATTTCTGCTGACATTGCAACATTTCTGTTAGTGTCACCCCTTTCGTGACACCTACCTGTGACGTTTCTAGCACACACCTCCAGTTCACGCCTAGTCCACGCCTTCTGATTACGTACTAGTAACACGTGGATACTGTTATCTTGTCTTCTCTCAGCTGTTACGCCTACTGTACTGTTTTCTATGACATGAATTAAGTATATAAGCTATATACTGTCAATAAAATGGAGCGCGCTCTATCCCTTCTTCCACCCCTGTGGTGGGAAGAACATGATATACTGGTCCTGACCATTCCTTTTTGAGGAATAAAACCCCTAAGAACTCTAACACCACGGACTCTGTTTTTTTCTTTCCGATTTGAGTTATTATTGATTAAGTACTTACCTGCATAGAAATTAAGACGGTAAATTATATATTTACATCAGTTGGCCAATGCCTTAAAATTGTTTTGCGGATTTTATTGGAGATAGGCGAGAAAGTCATGACGCAGGCTATTCTCTCTGAGCTGGGCCTAGTCTTAGGTTGGAGCAGGACTTCCCTGGGACAATACCATGCCCGTTTCGAGGCATTCCTTACTATTCTGCTTGGATATCCTCTTGCCTTAAGTTTGGAGCATAAGATGTCTGCCTCTCTAAAATAATCAGTTTTTGAGGAGCAATTACGTCTGATCCGCAGAAACTGCGAGTAGGGAAGTGAGTCCTTAAGGGCCTTGGGGTGGTTGCTGTCATATCTGAATAGCGTGTTGCGCTCAGTGGGTTTCCTATAGAGGCGAGTAAGTAGCTCACCTGACTCATGGTAGATCATGAGATCCAGGAATGGTATTTCAGTCTTGTGATGTGTGAGAGTGAACTGCAAATTGTCGCAGTTATTGTTCAGCCAGTGTAGGAATGAGTTCAGAATTTCGCTCTCTGAATTCCATATTAGAAAAATATCATCTATGTACCTGCGCCAGACACCTATACTGGCTATGAATGGGTTAGTATCAGCTAGGATGGTGCCTGTCTCAAGAGCATCCATGTACAGCACCGCCAGGTGGGGAGCAAAAATTGCTCCCATCGCGGTGCCTTTTATCTGCTGGTAGAAGGTACCGTCAAAGACAAAATAATTTTTCGTGAGACATAGTTCAAGTAACTGCAATATGAACAGCGTCGGGACTCCATGAGGTCTTGTTCTGGAGTCAAGTGTTCTCTCTACCACCCGTAGAGCCGCTCCCTGGGGAATATTAGTGTAGAGCGACTCTACGTCTAGTGTACACAATGTCTGAGTGCTGGGGTCATAGGGCTGATGTTCAACAAGATTAATCATTTGCATGCTGTCACGGACGTAACAACATGTGGCAGGCACAAAGTCCTTGATGAAAAAGTCCACGTAAGACCCTAATGGCTCCAAAATAGACCCACAGGACGATACTATCGGTCGGCCTGGCGGGTTCTCAATGCTTTTATGAACCTTGGGGAGGGTGTAAATGATGGCGAGACGGGGACATTTGACATTCAGAAAAGTATATTCCTTTTTGCTGAGAAAACCCTCGTCTCTAGCAACTGTGGTAATCTTTTTTATCAGGGCTTGGATTTCAACCGTAGGATTACGGCCAAGTCTCAAGTAGTGTTCCCTGTTGTTCAACTGGCGTATGATTTCGTTTTTATAGGTGTCAATATTCTGCAGGACGATGCCACCGCCCTTATCCGCACTTTTAATGATTAAATCAGTATTAGATTTGAGTGAGTCTATTGCCTCCTTTTCAATTTTGGGGATATTGTAAGGAATATACAATCTCTTCTTTTCAACAATCTCAAGCTCTTTGAGAATACGTTTTTCAAACGTGATTATCTCTGGCGGAATCATATTCGCTGTTGGTAAGAAAGTTGAGGGGGGGCAAAAAGGGGTATTGCGATTTGGTTCGGGCGCTGGGTGCAATTGAAAAAATGCTTTCAGTCGAACCAATCTGAAAAAACGGAGTAGCTCTGTCTGTAGCTCCATATAGTTTGGGCGCACAGTGGGAACAAAAGAAAGACCTTTCTTCAAAAGTTCCAACTCAGAATGTTGTAAAATGTGATTCGATAGGTTAAAAATGGGCAGAGTTTCAGTCAGGTTTTGTGTTGTGGGTATCACCACTGGTAAAAGTTGTTGCAGGTCCTCCGCTCTCCTGGAGCGTTGAACCATTTCCTGGGTTTCTTGGCCCTCCCTCTCAGTGGAGTGCCTGGCTGGCCTCTGGGTAAAAAATTCCCTTGTGCTCCTCCGCGTCCTCGTCCACGGTTGCTTCCTCCCTCACCTGGATCTGAGTTGTCAGATGAGTCTTCTGAGGTGTCTGAAAAACCTACTATATTTTGTCGTTTATTGAAACGTCCCCAGGGTCTGTTCTGAGGATTGAAGTAGGGTCTGTTAGTGTAGAAATCTTTGTTTAAATAAGGATAAGTGGTCTCAGCGCTATAATTTTTGATATCCTTCTTAATTTTGTTCGACTTTTTATTCTGTTCAATGCGATAATAATCAGCTATTGTTTTGTCTACTTGCTCCAGTAATTTTTTACATTCAGCTGTGGGGTCGGAGCCATTAATTTGTTTAAGCAGATCAGCAATTTCTGTCTCAAGTGTTTTCAACGTCTCTGTAGCAATATCGATACCCAGTGCCAGCCACTGTCTTGAGCATGTAGTTCCAATGTGACTGAAATTTGTTATATATTTCGGATTATCTGTGAAGATACCGGGGATATTGCGCACTTGTAGTCCAAGTGGGATTACTCCTGATTTTAGATAATCAGTTAACATTAATATCATCAGTTGAAGCCTAACCTGTTTTTTCTTTAACTTTTCTAACTGCTCTGGTAAGCTCGACTCTGCAGGTGTTGGAGCATCTGGGGTTTCTGATAAGAGTGACGGTAATGTGCATAAATGTTTAATATAGTCTACCGTGTACAAAGGGGCATGGTCTGACATCTCCCGACGCTGTTCATATTGCAGTTACTTGAACTATGTCTCACGAAAAATTATTTTGTCTTTGACGGTACCTTCTACCAGCAGATAAAAGGCACCGCGATGGGAGCAATTTTTGCTCCCCACCTGGCGGTGCTGTACATGGATGCTCTTGAGACAGGCACCATCCTAGCTGATACTAACCCATTCATAGCCAGTATAGGTGTCTGGCGCAGGTACATAGATGATATTTTTCTAATATGGAATTCAGAGAGCGAAATTCTGAACTCATTCCTACACTGGCTGAACAATAACTGCGACAATTTGCAGTTCACTCTCACACATCACAAGACTGAAATACCATTCCTGGATCTCATGATCTACCATGAGTCAGGTGAGCTACTTACTCGCCTCTATAGGAAACCCACTGAGCGCAACACGCTACTCAGATATGACAGCAACCACCCCAAGGCCCTTAAGGACTCACTTCCCTACTCGCAGTTTCTGCGGATCAGACGTAATTGCTCCTCAAAAACTGATTATTTTAGAGAGGCAGACATCTTATGCTCCAAACTTAAGGCAAGAGGATATCCAAGCAGAATAGTAAGGAATGCCTCGAAACGGGCATGGTATTGTCCCAGGGAAGTCCTGCTCCAACCTAAGACTAGGCCCAGCTCAGAGAGAATAGCCTGCGTCATGACTTTCTCGCCTATCTCCAATAAAATCCGCAAAACAATTTTAAGGCATTGGCCAACCTTAAACTCGGGCCAACTAACTTTTGACAAACCCTTGTTTGCGTTCAAAAAGAGTAGGAATATAAAAGACCATCTTGTTCGAGCGGCCCTACCAGCACCACCTCCCATGAACACAATTGAGTCAAATTGGGGCCTGCCCCCACTGAGAGGGCACGCGAAATGTGGACAATGTATTGTATGTGATCTGACACTTGAGGGGCGCACGTTTAATCACAATAACATCACTATTGACATGAGGGATTTCACAAACTGTAACAGTCACAATGTGATTTATGCGATTTTATGTCCTTGCCCCCTGATGTATGTGGGCCAGACGACACAAAAAATAAAAACAAGAATAAGCCAACATCGCAGTCGCATAAGATGCGGAACCCCCAACGCACCCCTGGTTGAACATTTTGCCCACATGAACCACACAGCAGATGATCTCCGCTGGACCATTCTGAAGGCCATCAAATTACCCCAGAGAGGTGGTAACCTACAACAGATATTGAACCGTGAGGAACTGAAATCAATCATCCAGTTCAATACCATCCAGAAAGGACTCAATCACAGCGAGGACTGGACTACACTGCTTTGATTGAACCATGCTATGTAACAGCAACAGACTATACCATCTAACAGTAGCAGAATGAATGCTATGACAACCTGGTAAAACTGAAAACAGTAAATAAGCTAGGACTCACAAGTAGACTTTTACTATATGGAAATACATAATTGTATCCATATATGTAATGTGAATAAGATGGAATTAAACTGTATTGACATTTGGGAGTTTATCCTGATAACTAAAATTCACTTCTGTCACAAATTCTGAATGCCACACTTTTATCACAAATGTTTATAATTGCGTGCACCCCCTCACATTGATAGCGGTAGCGCCTACCATCATCCACTCCAAGATGGCCCCCGCCTTCACAATCTAATATGACGCTCGCAATAGCGGTCACGTGACCGGCGAGGCTGTACTCAGTCCGCTCGTACACTGTTACCGCTGCACTGCACCCGGCATTGACCGAGCAGCCCCAGGAGAGACGCGTCTTTACTCAGACTTGGTAAGTTAGTATCCTCGATACTGTTCCCCGCTCGGTTCATGGCCCGGTACTAAGCCATGCGCTGACATGGTTTCCCTTTCTCATTACAGCGTTTGTAACGCCACACTGTTGGCAATCCTCATGCACGGCCATCGTTGCCTGCATTGATAAAGCTACTCCCCGATCTCATTCAGAGTGGAGTAAGGTAGGTCTTGCAATTTTCCTACCACCGTAGTTGGGAGCCCTCTGCCTTTTGCCACCCGACTGAGCTTAATTTCACTTTGTGATTCCAGAGCTGCCATTCTATGCAGTTGGAAACGGACCTCGAATTTCATCCATTTATCCTTAAATTAAGCAATTTTCTTCTGGACCCCCATAAAGACCTCCTTGACGTGTATCTACGTGGTAGGTTTACTTCCATCCTATTCCCCACCGCCTTCATGTCCTTTCAGATTTACAAACCTAACACTATATATATTCTGCCCCTATTTTAGCACCATCGCTGCATTCTGAAGAGAAGGACCACCCCCCCTTTTGAGGTCTTTCACCTCGATTTACTGAGGTATGAATATACTAATTCCTACGCAGAACCCCAAAGGGCGCCCTCTAGTAGCACCACCCGTAGTCACTAAGACTGGCACTATCACCCCACAATGGAAATCCCTTCTCCCGTAGACTAAGCACCCTCACGGCACAGTTCTCTGACGCAATTTCTCACGCATGGCACTGCGATTCCGAGGATTGTGTAAACATTGTTGTTATTATGTTCTCCATTAGGGCACCAACACTGTGCACTTGGTCACACACTGAGTAATCGTTACAAAGTTGGTATATATGTGCAAAATTCTCTTAAGTCGTTGAAAAATCTTTGTTTCTTCTCTTTTCTCCTAACAGGCCTTATTTTACTCAGGCATGTTTTGTTTATATTAAAGTCCTGATGATGATCCCATGTATCTAGTTGAGCAATAGGGATCGAAACGTCGACACCTATGAGTGGGTTTACACTTATAATATTGGTAAATGAGATTGTGTACACTCCACTCCAGGCGATACTGTTATTAATAATATTTGATTTGTTTACAGTACCCTGTCCTTGCTCTCTTTCTTTGCCTGAAAGACACCCCTTTCACCCTAATTCTATCCCTCCTTTCTCTCTTTTTTGCACGGCACAGGCTTGTGTCAAGCTATTTCGTGTATATTGAAAGATTGGACATTGTCTCCAGAAAATAAACTCCTTTCCCGGCTGGGTTTGGAAATCGTAACTCGTATAGTTGTCCATTGTGTTCCTATACTGTATTGTTTTGATTCTTAAATAAGCTAAGGACCGTTGTTCTTTATAACGTAGTTATACCCATGGTACTTAGCTATCCGTTGGGTCCCCCTTGTATTATAAAAAGCTTCTAGCGCAATCACCAGGATTGCAGGGTTGTTCTAAACTCACTTTACCTCGTCGTCGAGGTGTACCTTCCTAGTGCTCCTGTACATACACTTCTATATCCCTAGGAATACTTATTTCCTTCTACTTTTTGCCTTAGGAGATGTCAGACCATGCCCCTTTGTACACGGTAGACTATATTAAACATTTATGCACATTACCGTCACTCTTATCAGAAACCCCAGATGCTCCAACACCTGCAGAGTCGAGCTTACCAGAGCAGTTAGAAAAGTTAAAGAAAAAACAGGTTAGGCTTCAACTGATGATATTAATGTTAACTGATTATCTAAAATCAGGAGTAATCCCACTTGGACTACAAGTGCGCAATATCCCCGGTATCTTCACAGATAATCCGAAATATATAACAAATTTCAGTCACATTGGAACTACATGCTCAAGACAGTGGCTGGCACTGGGTATCGATATTGCTACAGAGACGTTGAAAACACTTGAGACAGAAATTGCTGATCTGCTTAGACAAATTAATGACTCCGACCCCACAGCTGAATGTAAAAAATTACTGGAGCAAGTAGACAAAACAATAGCTGATTATTATCGCATTGAACAGAATGAAAAGTCGAACAAAATTAAGAAGGATATCAAAAATTATAGCGCTGAGACCACTTATCCTTATTTAAACAAAGATTTCTACACTAACAGACCCTACTTCAATCCTCAGAACAGACCCTGGGGACGTTTCAATAAACGACAAAATATAGTAGGTTTTTCAGACACCTCAGAAGACTCATCTGACAACTCAGATCCAGGTGAGGGAGGAAGCAACCGTGGACGAGGACGCGGAGGAGCACAAGGGAATTTTTTACCCAGAGGCCAGCCAGGCACTCCACTGAGAGGCAGGGCCAAGAAACCCAGGAAATGGTTCAACGCTCCAGGAGAGCGGAGGACCCGCAACAACTTTTACCAGTGGTGATACCCACAACACAAAACCTGACTGAAACTCTGCCCATTTTTAACCTATCGAATCACATTTTACAACATTCTGAGTTGGAACTTTTGAAGAAAGGTCTTTCTTTTGTTCCCACTGTGCGCCCAAACTATATGGAGCTACAGACAGAGCTACTCCGTTTTTTCAGATTGGTTCGACTGAAAGCATTTTTTTAATTGCACCCAGCGCCCGAACCAAATCGCAATACCCCTTTTTGCCCCCCCTCCACTTTCTTACCAACAGCGAATATGATTCCGCCAGAGATAATCACGTTTGAAAAACTTATTCTCAAAGAGCTTGAGATTGTTGAAAAGAAGAGATTGTATATTCCTTACAATATCCCCAAAATTGAAAAGGAGGCAATAGACTCACTCAAATCTAATACTGATTTAATCATTAAAAGTGCGGATAAGGGCGGTGGCATCGTCCTGCAGAATATTGACACCTATAAAAACGAAATCATACGCCAGTTGAACAACAGGGAACACTACTTGAGACTTGGCCGTAATCCTACGGTTGAAATCCAAGCCCTGATAAAAAAGATTACCACAGATGCTAGAGACGAGGGTTTTCTCAGCAAAAAGGAATATACTTTTCTGAATGTCAAATGTCCCCGTCTCCCCGTCATTTACACCCACCCCAAGGTTCATAAAAGCATTGAGAACCCGCCAGGCCGACCGATAGTATCGTCCTGTGGGTCTATTTTGGAGCCATTAGGGTCTTACGTGGACTTTTTCATCAAGGACTTTGTGCCTGCCACATGTTGTTACGTCCGTGACAGCATGCAAATGATTAATCTTGTTGAACATCAGCCCTATGACCCCAGCACTCAGACATTGTGTACACTAGACATAGAGTCGCTCTACACTAATATTCCCCAGGGAGCGGCTCTACGGGTGGTAGAGAGAACACTTGACTCCAGACCAAGACCTCATAGAGTCCCGACGCTGTTCATATTGCAGTTACTTGAACTATGTCTCACGAAAAATTATTTTGTCTTTGACGGTACCTTCTACCAGCAGATAAAAGGCACCGCGATGGGAGCAATTTTTGCTCCCCACCTGGCGGTGCTGTACTTGGATGCTCTTGAGACAGGCACCATCCTAGCTGATACTAACCCATTCATAGCCAGTATAGGTGTCTGGCGCAGGTACATAGATGATATTTTTCTAATATGGAATTCAGAGAGCGAAATTCTGAACTCATTCCTACACTGGCTGAACAATAACTGCGACAATTTGCAGTTCACTCTCACACATCACAAGACTGAAATACCATTCCTGGATCTCATGATCTACCATGAGTCAGGTGAGCTACTTACTCGCCTCTATAGGAAACCCACTGAGCGCAACACGCTACTCAGATATGACAGCAACCACCCCAAGGCCCTTAAGGACTCACTTCCCTACTCGCAGTTTCTGCGGATCAGACGTAATTGCTCCTCAAAAACTGATTATTTTAGAGAGGCAGACATCTTATGCTCCAAACTTAAGGCAAGAGGATATCCAAGCAGAATAGTAAGGAATGCCTCGAAACGGGCATGGTATTGTCCCAGGGAAGTCCTGCTCCAACCTAAGACTAGGCCCAGCTCAGAGAGAATAGCCTGCGTCATGACTTTCTCGCCTATCTCCAATAAAATCCGCAAAACAATTTTAAGGCATTGGCCAACCTTAAACTCGGGCCAACTAACTTTTGACAAACCCTTGTTTGCGTTCAAAAAGAGTAGGAATATAAAAGACCATCTTGTTCGAGCGGCCCTACCAGCACCACCTCCCATGAACACAATTGAGTCAAATTGGGGCCTGCCCCCACTGAGAGGGCACGCGAAATGTGGACAATGTATTGTATGTGATCTGACACTTGAGGGGCGCACGTTTAATCACAATAACATCACTATTGACATGAGGGATTTCACAAACTGTAACAGTCACAATGTGATTTATGCGATTTTATGTCCTTGCCCCCTGATGTATGTGGGCCAGACGACACAAAAAATAAAAACAAGAATAAGCCAACATCGCAGTCGCATAAGATGCGGAACCCCCAACGCACCCCTGGTTGAACATTTTGCCCACATGAACCACACAGCAGATGATCTCCGCTGGACCATTCTGAAGGCCATCAAATTACCCCAGAGAGGTGGTAACCTACAACAGATATTGAACCGTGAGGAACTGAAATCAATCATCCAGTTCAATACCATCCAGAAAGGACTCAATCGCAGCGAGGACTGGACTACACTGCTTTGATTGAACCTTGCTATGTAACAGCAACAGACTATACCATCTAACAGTAGCAGAATGAATGCTATGACAACCTGGTAAAACTGAAAACAGTAAATAAGCTAGGACTCACAAGTAGACTTTTACTATATGGAAATACATAATTGTATCCATATATGTAATGTGAATAAGATGGAATGAAACTGTATTGACATTTGGGAGTTTATCCTGATAACTAAAATTCACTTCTGTCACAAATTCTGAATGCCACACTTTTATCACCAATGTTTATAATTGCGTGCACCCCCTCACATTGATAGCGGTAGCGCCTACCATCATCCACTCCAAGATGGCCCCCGCCTTCACAATCTAATATGACGCTCGCAATAGCGGTCACGTGACCGGCGAGGCTGTACTCAGTCTGCTCGTACACTGTTACCGCTGCACTGCACCCGGCATTGACCGAGCAGCCCCAGGAGAGACGCGTCTTTACTCAGACTTGGTAAGTTAGTATCCTCGATACTGTTCCCCACTCGGTTCATGGCCCGGTACTAAGCCATGCGCTGACATGGTTTCCCTTTCTCATTTTAGCGTTTGTAATAGTCACTAAGACTGGCACTATCACCCCACAATGGAAATCCCTTCTCCCGTAGACTAAGCACCCTCACGGCACAGTTCTCTGACGCAATTTCTCACGCATGGCACTGCGATTCCGAGGATTGTGTAAACATTGTTGTTATTATGTTCTCCATTAGGGCACCAACACTGTGCACTTGGTCACACACTGAGTAATCGTTACAAAGTTGGTATATATGTGCAAAATTCTCTTAAGTCGTTGAAAAATCTTTGTTTCTTCTCTTTTCTCCTAACAGGCCTTATTTTACTCAGGCATGTTTTGTTTATATTAAAGTCCTGATGATGATCCCATGTATCTAGTTGAGCAATAGGGATCGAAACGTCGACACCTATGAGTGGGTTTACACTTATAATAATGGTAAATGAGATTGTGTACACTCCACTCCAGGCGATACTGTTATTAATAATTTTTGATTTGTTTACAGTACCCTGTCCTTGCTCTCTTTCTTTGCCTGAAAGACACCCCTTTCACCCTAATTCTATCCCTCCTTTCTCTCTTTTCTGTACGGCACAGGCTTGTGTCAAGCTATTTCGTGTATATTGAAAGATTGGACATTGTCTCCAGAAAATAAACTCCTTTCCCGGCTGGGTTTGGAAATCTTAACTCGTATAGTTGTCCATTGTGTTCCTATACTGTATTGTTTTGATTCTTAAATAAGCTAAGGACCGTTGTTCTTTATAACGTAGTTATACCCATGGTACTTAGCTATCCGTTGGGTCCCCCTTGTATTATAAAATGCAGTACTGATTGTGCCACCAACATAAGTGGCCCTTCAAACATGTCTCTTGCCTGCCATTGAAGAGCCTGTGTGTGCAGTTCAAAACTGCCATGTCGACAAGGCAAATTAACCCTCCTGTCAGGCCCAAACCTTCCTTTTTAATGAATGTAGATCATCCCTAAGATAGGCTCGTACAGCACAAGGGATTCGGTGCAATTTATTTAAAAAGTAGGACATGCATGTTTAAGTTTTACATGCCCTGGTAGTGAAAAACTCTTACATTTGTTTTTCACTACTGCAAGGCATATCTCTCTCAAAAGAAAACATTGAGATTACCTTATTACATGTTATACATGTCATTTCCAATTGGGAATATATGTGACCCCAACATCTGGTGTCTCTGGAATCACAATTTAAAATCACAATTCATAGTGAAGTCAGATTTGAAATTGTAATTCTGAAAATGCCACTTTAAGGAAGTTAGGCAGAAAGGGGTTAGGCCCAAAGAATGGTAACCAAGTAGGGTGGTTAAACATAGTACACAAAAAGGAACCCAGCTACTTCTTAATTTACCTGCCATATCGTTCAAGCAGAGATCAAAAGAGACCTTTCAATTGATCTGGTTATTTATTTACCTTTTCATATATAGATTTTATATTTCTTTTTCATTTTTCATAAACGTATGAAATTCGACAAACACTTATTCCTTCAAAATGAAAATACAACACAAGTACAACAACAATGTCTAAATACTAATGACATAACTACATGTAAAGAAACAAATATTGCTACACCAATCATGGTTAACAAACAGGCAGAACCTTCTAGCTATAATCCATTTAATCATGGAAGGAAAATGCCAAGCATAGGTAACAATAATACAAACAGTCGGGGTTAGAATAACATTGCAATTCCCTCAAACTGTGAACAGCCAACATATGAAAATTCCTCAATGTAACATTAAAATTCTGATGTGCTTCGAGACCCAAATGTACTTCAGGGGCTTTCATCGGGGCTTCTGACTCTAGAATACTGGTGTAACTGGTGTAAATTACAGGGATAGAAATAAAAAAAGGTTGAGATACTTGTTCAAGCCCTCCTTATGTCTGAGCTAAACATCCACACTAGATCAAATTAGATTACCTGATGGATACCACTTTCCATCACCAGTGGGGTCCCTTATGATTCATAGGGAGAGATGTAAGTACAAGAATCTCCGTTGTGTCAGGAACTGCTGTAAATAATATACATTATAGAGGAATCAATGGAGAGAGCAAGGGTTTTGAGGGCCGAGTCCCGTCCCCAAATCTATAATCATGAAAAACAATGTGGACTGGCCCACTGAATGGAAGTAGTGGAATATTGATTAGTATTCCAGGTCACTTATGAGTGTAGCTATTCTGCTGGGCACAATAAGTTTTTGTTTATAAACCCCTCACACACCAACCTGGCTGGTGTCATGCTTCATCATCGGGGTCCGACCAGGCGGCCGAGTCCCGCCTGGTTGTGCTTCTACGCCTGACTACAGCGGAGCAGGTGTTGTGCAACAGTGTGATGTGGATGAAGGTGAGTGATAAGATACACCTCTGGGAATCCTTGCTCAATATTTTATTTGTGGCGGCCCAGGATGTTGGTTAAAATTAGTGATGCAACTACCAGTAGAATAAATTGCGACTACTTAGTTGGCTAGGTGTTGGCGGTCTACATGTTTCAGTCCCAGAGAAAAAGTATGCGGGACTTTCGTCAGGACCAGGAAGATGTGAGTGAGTGGCAAAAAGTGGTGCCACGTGTGAATCTCTCCTACACACGCGCTAAGGTGTGTGGAAAAAAGTGAAAGAATTTAAAAGAATTAAAAAGTGCAGCTGCTGTATGCGAGAAAAATCTTCGCTAAAGGTTCCATTCCAGTAGATCGGGGCGCGGGGAGAGGTACTCCCGGGTACGTTTTGTAATGTAGAAGTCCTCTGTGGAAAACCTATTCTGGTGCCCATGGCGTCCACAAGCATGGGGTGGCACCACTTTGCAGGATAGAATCACAGACGGCAGAGTCCAGGTGCAGGTGCAAGGTAATTGGAGCCTTCTCTGAGTAACTCTGGGGTTCCAGGTTTAGGATATGTAGGCCCATTCATTCTCAACTAGGCAGGAGGGCAGCAGGCAGCAGGTCAGCATTACAAATTAGCAGCACAGCAAGGCAGTAGTATAGCACAGTGCAGTGCAGCAGTGTGGCAGCCCTTCATCAACAAGGCAATCCTTCTTCCTATCAGAGTATCCACAGCTCCAGAAGTGTACTGAACAGGTGGTATCTGAGGTCCAGTATTTATACCCAGTTGTGCCTTTAAAGGGAGGAGAAGCTTCTAGAGGTTTCCATTTTAAGTTCCCAAGCATCTTGCCTTTCCTGACCTGGCTCCAACTTAACTACATGGGGTATGCAGCCCCTTGTATGGAGGTAGCACACAGGCTATTCAGGTATAAGTGGGGCTGTGCCCAACTCCTCTCTCCCATCCTTCCGGTGATGGTCCATACAGGCACAACTAATCTCCCTGGCATGTGGTCCTGTCTAGAAGGAATGCACAAAGCTACACCCACTCATATGACCAGAGACAGGCTAAAGGCTGTCAATGGCTAAGGCATGAAAATGTCAACTTTCTAAAAGTTAGGTAGGTAATAGTGCCAACAAGGGATTCATTCAAATAAAACATTTTGCAATCAATTCATTAATCATTTTAGGATGTCAGATCATGGCATCAGAACTCAATTAACATCTCAAAACACGTGTTTCCACATACATTAGCAATAAAACAACCCTCCTTTTCTACAGTGTTCAGCTATATGCCAATGTTCGATGGCAATCCTGCTGCACAGGGAGTTGGAGCCCTGGGGGATATGAGAAGGTGAGTTGAACAACATTGTCTTCTTATATGGGGATGATGCCCAGATTTACCTCCATTCGCCCATAGAATCAGTGCAATCTCTGCTACAGCATATGCGTCTTTTGGTCAAGTCTCATGCATACAGGTCAACATTTGTAAGACCTTACTGTTCCTGCTGGGAAGGTTTGCAGCGGCTTTTCCCAAGCGACTGCCTAAGCTTGGATTCCTCTGGGACAGTTTCTGTTATCAAGGACGCATGGTCATAGACACCGAGGATGCATACAAGCGCCTGAATGTGAATACAGTGTTGAAGGGCTTGAATAGTCAATAGAGTTCTAGAAGACACTGCCTCTATCAGTGATTGGATGGGCAGCCATTGCCAAGATGGTCTTCCTCACTGAAGGAAAGTAGGATCTGCTTCTTATGATTACTCCCACTTTTTGCTAACTGTGATACTGTTTTTGACTAGTCTGACTGGGATCCTTCTAATCTAACTCTAAAATGGCTGAAACTAACCCTATCGTGTTTGGTGTTAAATATGTTAGAATCATACCCTCACACCAGTGAGGGAGATATGAATCCAGCTCTGAAGTGAGCTTCATTGGGTCCCTGATGTTCCTGGTACCAGCCTTCTAGTCTCAGACAGCACAAAATGGTTGCTGCTGACCAGAGACACATTTCTGCCCCCCTTCTGCTGAGCCAAGCTTGAGCAGTGGAAAGCAAAACAATAGCCATCCTGTCACAGGGAGGTGTGACCACCTCCCAGACACGATTTAGTGTATTACGGCTGGTTGGGTGCACTTGCCAGAGACTGAAAGTCTGCATGAGGGGCACATTTGGTGTTGATGTACATAGTCCAGTTCAAACCAGTCCTGGGAGCCGTTGGCTCCTGCTCTGGTGCAAAACTAGACAAAGGACATAAACACCCACTGTCCAGACCCTCCCCTGGAAGAGTCCCTTGAATCTGTCCAACCTTCTCCTGTGGGTACTTAAGGGCCTACCTGGCTGTAGGTCCCTAGTTTCGACCTGGACAAGATTCTGAACCAGAAACCACTGAACTTCAACTGTCTGGACACTCTGGACTTCGCTGGACTTTGTTTGGGCCTGACTTCTTCTCCCTCTCAGTCTGAAGCATCGTCTGTGCCCGTGCACCATACAGGATCCATGCAGGACCTGTGGAGCATCAAGGACAACTGAAGATATCTCCTTTGGAGTGAAGGAGCCACTCCCCTGCATTCGCAGGCACTAAAACACTACTGTCCGGTCTGCTCATCCTGAACTCCTATGGAATCTGAAGGGTTCGGCAACACAGGACGTAGGTTTATATCTCCCTTGAGATCTGAGCTACCCCTTCACCAAGCTTGAGGTCAGAATCCCTCATGGGGGCTGCAATACCCAAATCCTTGTGCACTGCATACATTTGCAAGTGCATATGCTTTTTGGCGTTTCCCGAACAAGCGCATTGGGCTCCAAGTAGCCCCAAACTCTGGCACTATTTCCCAACAAAAACTCTGGCCTCCTCCCACGAAGTGATCAGTGCGCTGCTGTTTGGTGAATTCGCTCAAAGTCCTCTTGCGTCTCCTGTGCCTCCGGCCTGTGGGTCTACTTGAGGGTAAACTTTGCTTCTCTTGAGCTCCCCTGGTTGCTCCAGGCCTGCCATTGCTCCCATGTCTGTGTAGAGTCTCCTGGACCTTGCTGGTTTGAACTGTATTCCTCCTTGACCTTCTGCGTAGGTTCTCATTGCCAAGGCTTGCTGGTGCTCCAGCGGACACCGACCCCTCAGTACTCAACATCCTTCGTGGGACAGCTCGTAATCAGCTCCTGGTTGCCCTTGACACCTCCTGGTCCCTGTAACTGCAGAGTCAAGAACTCCCTCAACGGACCTAAAGCACCCGGCATCAGTGGGCATTTGTCTACCACACCCCTGGTCACTCCACAGTGACCCAGACTCTGTCCCCTCTGCTTTCAGGTACTCTTTGACAAGTATTCACCTTTTGATTCCAACAGATACTTTTCTTCCTTCCAGCAGCGGCTCTCCTTCAAAGTCCTCCATTGGGTTTGACTGCCGTTTTTGATGCCACTTCAGACCTATACACCCAGCTTCCCTGGGATAGGTAACTCGGGTACCTCGGTGTCCACGGGTCGGGTGACTCTCCAACCCCCTAACTTCCACAGGGTTTCTTCGAAGTCCACTTGGAAGGGTCCATAAACTCTAATACTTTCCCATAGAATTGTAAGGAGCACATGGTCGTGTCCCCACACTGCACCTGTCCGATGTGGGGTCCCTACTAATTCACCTTGGTGGTTTCTTTGCGTCCCATTGATTTTACAACCTCTCAATACTGTCTTGACTCGGGTAATAGTGAACTTTAATGCCATTTCTGAGCTTGAGTATTGTGTGCTTTGTGATTATCTCTGTGTATGAGATACTGTGTCATACTAGATAGTGTTATAATAATAAATACATATTCCTATAACTACTGTGTGGTTCTCCTTTCATTTAAACAATACTATAAGGTTGCATTCTGGTAAAACAAGCTGCCTAACAGTCCTTCAAGACTAAGCCTGAAGGCTGTTCTCCACATCTACCACTTAGATAGCTTTTCTAAGGCTATCTTTGACTTAAACTACCGTAAGGGCTGTTTGGACTGGTGCAAGGTGCCCGCCCACTTTAATTATTCTCTTTATCTTTTCCAGAACTCCCTGTTCCCTCTGGGTGCGCCTTTTTGTTGTCGCCTTGACAACCTGTTGATCTACTTGGTGTGGGTGAGGAAGTACAGTCAGGGACACGGAGGGGGGGTGTTGGGGCTTCCGGACATGCCAATTCATTATTTTGCAGTGCACCTGCATCATACGGCTCGATGGTTAACAGGAACTTATAATTAAGAGAAGAGGTTGCTGTAAGGCAAGTCCGGGGAGGACACCCTAGCGCGCCTACCAATGAGGGGTGGTCAAACTCACAGGCCAACCCCCCATCTGGTACGGCACATGGTTCTGGTGTGGGAGAAGATGGTGAAGAAGGTAATGTGTCAGGCCCCCTTTGATAGGGAACTGCAGATCTGACACCTTGAACCCTTTTGGTCCAAAGGGCAGGAATGTCCGTGAACAGATGGATGAAGGAAGGATGCCTACTGGCGGGGGACCTCTACTTGAAGGTAGACTTTATAACTATCCAGGATGCACAGGACTCTTTCAACATAGGACGGAGACAGATACTTCATTACATCAAGCTCGAGAACATGGGCAGTGAAATCTAGTGCACCCACTCAGCATCCCCACTGTCTTTACACATGCTTTTTGGCCTGATTAGATAGGGAGAGGGTATGCACCTCATCACACTTTTTTATATGGTTCTTAAGAAAGACTTATCCAATCTCCCTATAGGGGGATGGCAGCATGGATTCAGAGTTAGGGTCTGCGTTTGAGGACTCAGATTGAGATCTTGCATGTTGTCTGGTGAAAGGGGTTTCCTGCTATAATAGGTTTAAGCTGCTACACTTTAATATTCTGCATTGTATATACATGAATTCCGCTCATCTTCATAGAATAAACTCCAATAGAGCAGTGAAATGCATGCGTTGCAAGGCGGTGAATGCTAACTTTCTGCACTTGATATGGAAGTGTGCTGAGATATATGGATTCTGGAAGGAGGTGGTCCAGAGAGGGTGGGGAACCAGGGGCGTGGTTGTCCCATGGACAACAAGAGTGTGTTTCTTGGGGATGATGAAGAGGCCCAGAAAATGCAAGACATCCTAAAAATGTCTGCAATTAGCATTGCTCTCGGGTGCCGAGTGTGGACCTCTGGGTCTGTGATTTGTTGGAATGGGTGGACTGCAGAGGAGCATCACATACGTCTCTCTGGTACTGATGAGTGGGCACAGTAGCAGTGGCTGCCTGTAGGCAGCTGTTGGATGACTTCCATACATACATGTCCGGACTCTGACACTGACCAGAGTGAACGGGATGCATGAAAGTGTATAGTGAGATTAGTTGATGGGGTCACCAAGTGTGGAGTCCACTGATTTATAGGTAAGGTTGGCACGTGGACTTAATGTATGTGCTGCTACTTTGTTTCTACAGATTGTGGGTTCAGGGAGGCTAGACTCGGGACATGAATTGCACATGATGAAATGCAATGACTGCATGTGGCATTCCATATAATGGCTTGATAAATCACACAGTATGTACATGTATAGTCCAACATCAATTAAGGGTTAGATGCTGAGTTGAACATGCCCTCCTGGTTGAACATTACACACAACTGAAACACTCTGAAAAAGGCATGACGTGGTGGGTGATAGACCTTATGAAACTAAAAATCAGGTCTCCAAACTTTGAACGAAGATTTGATGTAAATGAAAATCAATGAACTTGCATCTCTCTGTGGAATGGCAGACTATTGCTACACTGTAAATCATGTTTTTTGTACTACCAATATGCCCATAATTCTTCTAATAAATATTTGTATATAGACTTTGAAAACATTCCACTTCCCTGTAAGATGAGATTTGTTTAATGGCAGTCTCTTTGTAGCTGTGATCAATCACCAAGTGTTGGAAAGTGGGTTATTTGTAGGGGTAAGTATACACCTATCACTAGTAATAACGTCAACAACACGGTATAGGGTCTTGTATAGGTCTCAGTAAATTAGCCCTTTGCTCAACCCTTGGTAGCTAACAACAATTAGTCAGGCCTAACTTGGGAGACAGGAGGGTAAAGCATTTAAAAACACCTATACATCAAATAAGTAAGTCACAACACCCAATAAAAATCCCATGCCAGTCTATAAACATAAGAATTATTTTTGAACAAAAAGACACCAAAACAACAAAAATCCAATCTAGGGAACGGGAGATATGAATGTTTAAATTTACAGTGCTTAAAAGCATATCGCCCGCTCTGGGACACCTGGTCATGCTTGACCAGGACAAAGTCAAAGTTTGAGGCTGATTGCGATGGAGCCCTGGTTGGGTGCATTAAGCAGGAGGCCCCAGTGAAGGTTTCACATTCACACTTGAAACCTTTCTGGAGCTTTTTCTTACAGCATCTTCCAACCCCCAACAGTAGGCTGGATTCAGAGAGTGTTTGCTGGCTTGACTTTCTGCAAGGCCCCTGTCAAATCTTGATAGTCTGGAGCTTCGGAGCTTTCAGGGGGGCAAACCTGAAATCCTGGCTGGCTCAATATGTAAAACTAAGGTAGATCTTCACATTTAAAGTGCCCATGCCACCACACTCGAGTTTGCACTCAATTTATTTTTAAAGGCAGTCTGCAAAGCCAGACTGACTTTAAAATGACAGCAGGCACTCGGCAGTGCACACATGCAAGTGCAGGAAATCTGCTGGGCCTCAAACTTCCATGCCATATTATAAACTAGGGACTTACAAGTAGTTTGAATCCCCTATCCCTATTCCATAATAGGGACTTATACAGACTCTCAATACCAATTCTGAGAATTTACTTTTTAAGATAGGCTGCGAGGCAGGACTGCCTTCAAAAGGACAGCAGGCTCACAGCAGAGGACTCATGCAAGTGCAGGAATTCTTCTGGGCCTCTACACCTCCATTTCCTATTACACCCTAGTGACTTATAGGTAGATTAACCCCACAGCCCTATTATCTACTAGGGTCTTAAAGGGCCAGTCATTGCCAATTGTAAATGTCTCCTATTACATGTACCTTCTTAAACATAACACTGGCCCTGGGCCTGGTTCGCAGAGCCTAGGGTACAGTCAGAGTCAGTTACCACCAGCATCATTTAGGAAAAGGCAAAATGGGAGTGAACAAGGCAAACAATGACTTCTAACATCAAGTTTGTATATAGAGGCCCTGCTGACTGTTTCTGTATTGGTGTTTCAAATTTAACTTTGTCTCTTTTTCTACAAGATATATTCCTGAACTGTTTACATACTAATTCATTGAGACACCTATTCAAGAGACTAATATGCTCCCCTTTGATGTTGGGTTGTTTACAAGATCTGCCCCATGGTGCCTGCCGTGCAGGGCAAATTATTTTTATGTAGGAAGGCAAACCTTCCTGCACAAAGACAATCACAAGAGGCTTTTTATTCTTTCTTTGTGTGCTGAAGAATGCAGCACACATAGAATAGAAATATCAAAGAGAAATAAATATATTTTTCCTCGTTGTGCCTCCCTAACGCCTCCCCTGCCGCAGACTTACGATTTCTCGTAAATCTGGGGCAGTGTCAAAAAACCATGGATGTTTACACAGATTTCTGCATGAAAGGGACACATATATATAAGGCCAGGAAAAATGACATTGTGCCACCGTAACGTCCAAAAAATGAAGTTCCAGGCAGCTCAATAGTGCAAGTAGGGCCTCATAAATGTGGCCCTCAGTGAGTAACCAGGGACCTTTCTTGATTAAATCTATGTGCATCTATTTGTGGGCTAAGCTGTGATTCACAATGTATGCAGCAAGTAAAAAGAGCAGACCAGTTTATATGAGGTACATTACAAAAAAATCCACACTTGTGCATGCGCCGGCTTTTTGTAACATCAAAAGAAATGATGATGAATCTTGACACGTATACATGAGTATTCATATAATGCTTAAAGTTAAGATTGTTCTGTGGTGAACTTGAGTGCCTTTGATTACCTTTGGGGTATCATGCACCGTTTTAACACAAAAATACTTAATTTAATCTTGAAAAAATATGAAAGCATGGGTGTCTTGATGACACTTGTAATATGCTGTGTAAAACTACACAGAGAGAAGCTC
Organism: Lissotriton vulgaris; assembly: GCF_964263255.1. Classification (NCBI taxonomy): domain Eukaryota; kingdom Metazoa; phylum Chordata; class Amphibia; order Caudata; family Salamandridae; genus Lissotriton; species Lissotriton vulgaris. Next base: position 475,570,536 of record NC_141691.1, read on the forward strand.
AGTGTCACAGTTTTTCTACTAGATACCACTCTGGAAGTCTCGATCAGAAGGATGCCATTCCAATAACTAAATGCCACAATATACCTGTATAAAGATTAAGGGCCAGATGTAGGTTGCCAAATACCGAGCGCCAACACTGAAATTCGCAATGTAGGTGAGTTTAAACCTACTAGCAAAATAAGGAATTGCAAAATTGTGATTCCTTATTTTGCTCTTGCATTTAAGGAATCGCAAATTGCAATTCCTTAAATGCAATGCAAGTAGCACAAAAGAAAGTTTGCTTTAGCCTTAAGGAATCACTAATTATCACCAACTTCAAGTTGGTGGTAATTAGCTATTTCCTTTAAAAAAGCACTTTTTTGCTTTTTTTAAAGTGTCATGTGGCACACATTCACTCCCTTAGGGCATGTATGCGTGCCACATGTGCACACATGCACATTTCAGGGGTGCAACAGGGTGTCCTTTTGACATCCTGGTACCCTTGAAATAGCTCCCGCTATTTGCGATTAATAGCGAATCACAAATAGTGAATATCTTCCTATTCATTCCTATGGGCCTCCTAGCTTATAGGAATGAATGGGTAGGTATTCCTTATTAACCCCTTCGATGCTCATGACGGAATGGTTCCGTCATGAGCATCGGTTGAGCTGTGCTCATGACGGAACCATTCCATCATGACCACACCCATTAACATTAGGGGTCAGAACTGGTGATAAATCTGGACAGCAGCCAAGGTGTTAACGAATCTCAATTTGCAATTCGTTTTTAAGGAATATTAAGGAATCGCTAATATTTTAGCGATTCCTACCTACATTCAATTTTGTGAGTCCTTAATAGCGAATCAGTAAAATTTGCTATTAAGGACTCGCAAATTTGATTTTGCCTACATCTGGCCCTAAATGACATAAATGGGTAATCGGTAACAGGTTTATTTTTTGCATCTTTAAACTCACTGTAGAAATGGGCTGACCCGGAACAAGATTTATAAAAAATTGTCTCTATTTGTATCTTTACCACAGGGCATACATTAAACTTGAATAAGTCTCTTTAACACAAAGAAAATAATGTTGCAATTTTGTAGTGTTAGTATATCGCCTTGCTTTCACAAGTATAATGCCCCTAGTTATGCTCCTAAAAATGATTATTTTTCTATTAGGTAAATTGCAGATGATTATCTTACATGATTCCTCAAACAAAGAAACAATTAACAGACCTGAGTTATCATTTGACTTTTCAATAAGCATACGCCATTAAATAAAAAAACCTCTTCTAATCTCACACATTTTCTTTTGATCTCATACTAACGTCTTTTAGTACAATTTTCTAACAAATAAAGGTGACGGCGCCTTATTCTTATGAATTCGGGACATAAGGTCTGTCATCCTTTGATAGACAAATGTTTATCCTAACAAAAAAGTGTTGGTACTCTATCTAAACGATCTCTGGATAAGGCGTCTATCACTTTACCACATGTGTATTCATAGAAGATATTGTCTGTATCAGTAATGATTTCCCTTCTCAAATGTTTACAGCGGGGGTCTTTAATCTTCACAAAACCAGACAGTCCTGAAGATGGTCTTACTGTCGCATATCAATGGAGACCCAAACGTTGACGCTTAATCTCTCTTTATTCTTAAACACTGTTAAGCTAAGGCTTTAAGTCAGGTCCCTTTGAGACAGAATGACCTTTGTAGTGTATTTTTTAAAGGAAGTGTAGTTTTATTGCTAATGTATGTGAAGATGGCTTTGTGAACCCCTATTTAAGTGTATCATTCAGAATTATACAACATAAATTTCAGAATAAGACATGCACCAGTGTTTTGAGATTTAATTTATCTTTCTCTTGAAGAATTAAACACATAAATATGAGCTGAGTTATTTTGCCATATCTTTCATCCTAAAATGATTAATGGATTGGTTTGAAAATGCTTTTATTTGAATTAATTCCTTGATGGCCCTGTAACCCACCTAACTTTCAATACCCAAGCCCACAAGGGAATATTGGGTTGCTGTATCTTGAATTTACTTAAGTGCAGATGGCTTCTGTTTGGGCCATTTTTCTAAGTGGTTGTTTATTTGTAGCTTGTTTTTAGTTATAACATCCGGCTTTCCTTATGTCTGAAGCCAAAACTCTTTCCCTACACAAATGAATATACTCTAAAAATAGTAAGTGGTCCGTACTTTTTGGGTAATAAGGGCCCCCCATGCATTAACCTTATTAGACGGACTTGATACATATAGAGAGACTACAAAATAAACTAGTGAGGACTGAAATACACACAAATGTCCCCACAAACATTTCAAATGCCAATATCATTCCAATAGGTCTCCAGATAAAGAACATTCTGATTAGCGTTACTGTTGAAGAAGACATTAAAGTTGGGTTCAGTTTCTCAGCAAATAAGTGCTCACCAATATGGATGGTCCTGACCACAGAAACATCCCTCATACATATTAAACTTCTTTTCAAAGAAATTGATCTGGGGAAGAAAACCAGCAATGATGCTTTTATAGTGATCTCAAAGACTCTCTTAGATAAAATAGCATCCACCATAAATGATTTTCAACAGTTTAATATAAACAAGAAAACTGGTAATCTGCAAATCGACAAGACGAGATACGGTAAAGAGCACACCTATCCGTAGTTAAAAAAATACTTTTATTCAGCACCAGGCCCTAATATGAATCCATTTGAAAAGATCACTTTTTCAGATACAAGTTCGGATACAGATAGCGACCAAGCCTAGAGTGTCTCCCATCAGAACGATTATAACAATCAATCCTACTCATCACACCAGCTTTTTAAGGACAGATCCACGGGGGCCCAGGTCCATGCAGAAGACAATGGGGAGGGAGACGACTATGGTACCAGAGCCAATTTACTCCGGGCCAGAGTTAAAACCAGGAATCAGTACTACAAATGGTAAAACAAGATCTAACCATAACAATTTTTCATCTATCTTCTCATGGTCTCACAGATACAGAAAATGCAATACAATCATCAGAACTTTCATTTGTTGCAACATATAAGAATAACTTATTTTGAACTAAGATTGAACTTCAACCGATTTTTTTAGATCGGTGCATTTAAAGAGTTTTTTCAAAACATGAAACTATACAGGAACAAGATGTTGCAGGTTTGCATAATGCCTCTACTTTCTGTACTACCAACAATTTTATCTCAAAAGAGATTATGTCTTTTGAAAACACCATACTTACAGAGAAAGATAACCTATTTAGGAATCCATATTACACTAAATATAATCTCTTGAAAGATCAACATATTGCCTTGCAACATCTCCGATCACTACAAAATGTAGTAATAAAACTGGCAGATAAGGGTGTGGGTATTGTCTTTATGGACAAAACATCATACAATGAGGAATTACTGAAACAATTTCAGGTGGCAGAACACTATAGGGAACTTCTAGGAAACCCAACAGAGAAATTGAGGAAGGAAATCCTTGCTCTGAGTACCACCAGAGGCTTGGATTAAGGTAGACTAAGTGCCCAAGAGTCTACCATCTTGAATGCTACAGATTGAACTTTCCCGGCAATGTACATACATAAATCCTGGCATTCTCCTGGATAGGCCCATAGTTATGGGTTATAATTCTGTTTTTATCAGACCACATGCCATCAATAATCCAACCTTCATTATAGATACTACATCAGTAATAAACTTAATTGAAATCTATCCAGTTTTCCCCTATGCAGAAATCTTAGTCACTATGGATATTAAAAGTTTGTATACCAACATACCCCAACATGAGGCTCTAGCATTGCTAGGAAATCTGTTGGAGGCGAGAACACATCCACACCATGTCCCCCTTTTATCCTGGAATGTACAGAATTGTCCGTAAGTAAAAAATATTTTCTCTTTGAGAATCAACTCTACAAACAAGTTAAGGGCATGGCAATGGGGGAGGCTTTTGCCACAGGCATAGCAAATATCTATGTGGCAAACTTTGAGTCAAAATATATAGAGTGTACCGCTAATTCATACAAACCATACTTAGGCAAATGGATATGATACATAGACAACATCTTTTTGATATGGAAGGGTGATACTGAAAATCCAATCAGATGTCATGAGTGGATTAGTGGCTTAAATCCCAATTTAAAATTCACCATTGAGTAAAACAACTTCAGCATGAATTTCATAGATATTATAATTTAAACAGAAGACAAGAAACATGGTGCTACCTTATTTACTAAGAAAAAAGATAGGGATACACTTTTAAAGTTCAATAGACATCATCCTAAACCACTAAAAGACATCTTACCCTTTGGACAATTTTAACGTTTGAAAAGGAATTGCTTTAAGATAGAGAATTAATTCACAGAGCCACACTGGCTTAAAAAAATATTCAAAGCCTATGGCTACCCATCCAGACTTTTACGTAAGTCAATGAAGAGGGCATGGTATAACATCAGGAAGCCTTTTTGGAAAATAAAGAATGACCAACAGAATCATGTTTGGTGTGAGTCTCAACTTTCGGCACACTGTCTAACAAGATAAAAAAAGATAGGCAAACATTGGAGTCTTATGTTAGGATTTTAAAATAGGATTCCAAAGACACCAAACATGACTGGTTTCCTAATCCCATTTGAAAATCACACGTATAAAAGGTGATAAGGTAACTCCAATGTTATTCTAAGGGAAAGGTAGGTCTTGTAGTAGTGAAAAACAAATATAAGAATTTCCCACTACCAGGACATGTAAAACTTACAAGTTCTACTTTTTAACTAATGTTAGAAAACCGGCCTCTCTGAAAAGTCACCAAAAACATGTTGCCTTTCTCCTCCTCTCTTCCTGACCTTTGTGTTGGCTTTAGGACTCTGGGCACTTTACCACTGCTGACCAGTACTGTCCTTTAAATACGGTATAAATGGTTTACACCTGTTTGGCATATTTGATTTACTTGTATGTCCCTTGCAAAGTGGTATACCATATACCTAAGGCCTGTAAATTAAATGCTACTATTGGACCTGCAGCGCTGATTGTGCCACCCACCAAAATAGCCTTGTTTCAGTCCAGCCACTGCAGGGCCTGTGTGTGCTGTTTACTGCCACTTCGACTTAGCATTTTAAAACCACTTGCCAAACCTTAAAATACCCTTTTTATTACACATAGATCACCCGTAAGGTAGGCGGTAGGTAGCCAAAGGGCAGGATGCTGTGTAACTGAAAGGTCCTTTTACGTTTTACATCCCCTGGTAGTGACAAACATCTAAATTTCATTTTCACTTCTGTGAGACTTACTCCTTCCATAGGATAGCATTGATAATTCTTTAAAACACGCTTAAGCTGTAATTCTTTATTAGAAAGGAGTAGCTGAGGCATATTTCATATCTTTGGAATTGTGATGATAAATTCCATTTAATGGTAAAGTTGGATTTGACATTACTATTTTAGAAATGCTATTTTTAGAAAGAACATTTCTCTGATCTTCACTTTGCTCTGTGTGCCTGCAGCCTCTCTCCAATTCATGTCTGGGCTGGGTGACAGCTGCACTTTGTGCATTCCCTTTAGACAGCCTAAAACACAAGAAGGGTGGGTGCGATACAGGAATCATTTGCATTCATCTGCATTCCGATAGCCTTCCTGGGAGGGAAGGGGGAGAGGGAACTGACAATTACATCTGTATAGGGTGCGTTCTGTCCCCACACAAAGGACTGATTACCCCCTACAGTTAGCCTGGTAGACAGGGCTGGGATGAAAGGGGACCTGTGCACTTCAAGGAGCTGCTTGAAGTTCCACTCTCACTTCAAAGACATATTTGGGTATACATACTGGGGCTCTGACCCTATCAAATCAGTACACTACTGGACCTGTGAAGAACTGTCTCAGGAGTAATGACTGCTTTACTTCAAGGATTGCTGATCTGCTTGACTGACTATTCCAAGGAACTGCTTCACTGCTGTTCTGAGCAGCCCCTGCTGATGTCTGCCCTGCTGAGGACAAGGACTAGACTGTCTCACTTGAACCCAGAGTGACTCAAAGGGCTTGATGGCTTGCCTCCTGTTTTCTGAAATCTCTGGATCATAAAACCTTCCTACAATTCTTAGGGTGCTGTTGGGCTCTGCCAACTATGAATTCTACCCTTGCCTAAGGAGCACCTCCAGTACTGGGCCTCAGAAGTGGGTTCTTGCAACTTTTTTTAGATTGATAGTGATGCAGTGGTGACTTTGCACCAATCGGAACTGACGCATCGCCTTTAACACCAAATCAGTGTCCGTTCGACAGCAGCAATTCTACAGTCGGCACAGCTCAACATTGATGCAATCGATGGGGGAGATCAAAGCAGATGCACGCCGCCATCCACAGATCGATGAAGATGCTACTTTACACATTGCCTCTCAAGTTAAGCCTTCTTGCTCTGTCCCAAGCTACCAGAGGGTGAGCACAGGTTAATTTAAAGTGTGTATCTAGCTTACCTAGACTAGGATTCGGGTCCCCGCCACCGTCCCGCGCATCCGAAGAACAACCACCGGTGGGAGATCCTTCTCCCACCTCGCTGCCAAGACATGGAACACCCTCCCACTGAGCCTACGGCAAACCCAAGACCTGCTGACCTTCAGGAGGATACTCAAGACCAGGCTGTTTGAGCAGTAGCGCCCCTCCCCCCAGCACCTTGAGACCCTTGTGGGTATGTAGTTCACTTTACAAATGATTGATTGAATGCATGCAAACCTTTGCCAACTAGAAACCCGATTTCTAACACTGAATATCAGAGGTCAGAATAGGTTTTGTGTTTGTGCAATACCATAAAGTAATTCAATTTTCACTACCACTCTACACTTTAGACCAATTCAAACTCTTTTCAATTCTCCATGATTGACATCTTTGATTTTTCCAAAAGTTTTTTTGTCCCATAATCATTTTCTCTAACATATCTGTGGCCCTAACTAGCAATATGGATTTCGAGCTGGACAACCTGGAGGGATATAAAGTGGCCCAGATCACACAGTTCTGCCAGGAGAGAAGACTGTTTCATAAGGAAAGTGCCAAAAGGACGGAGCTTCAGAAAGCCTTAAGAACATGGGCAACAGCCCACTCAGAAGGAGAAGTGGATGAGGCGGAGGGGGCACAGTCTGACGAGAAAGGATTGGATCAGGAACCGGATGGAGGCCTTGTCTTGTAACCTGCTAATGTGGGGGGTAACATCCTCCCAGGACTGGAAGTGCACACCAAACCATCCAGAGTGTGGTTACAAGGAACCTGAATCCAGAGAACAGGCAGACAGCAGTGACGAGTGGAAACTAAAATTGGATCTTGCCAGATTAGACAACAAGAAGGCCCTTGCTAAATTGGTGAGGGAGCCAGCTCTTGAAGAGGAATGGCTGGTCATGGAAGAAAATAAAATGGCCCATGAGTTCAGCATGAGAGAGCTGGACATCAAAGCCCTTAGAGAAGGTTTCTTCAACCGCAATGGTAGCAGCCACCTGCAGTGTCCATTGATGAGTTCACAATCAGGATCCAAAAGGATTTGTTGACCAGTTATGTGATGGGGGGTGGCCCAGACAAATGGTTTGCAGCTTATGAAGAGGCTCTGAGACTGGACAAGGTCCCAGAGGAGTTCGGGGTGGTAGGTTGTGGAGGCATATATCCATGGCGGGGAGTGACACACACCTTGCACTGGAGGCAGAGGACCAGGTATGCTTTACTGCAATGAAGGCCATCATAGTCAGGATGTTTGAACTGACATCAGAGAGGTATAGGCTCAGATTCAGGGGCAGTCACAAGATCTCATCACAAACATGGGTGGATTTCTTGGATTATTCCAGCAAGGCGCTGAAGGGCTGAGTGAGGGGCAGAAAGGTTGATTCAGGGCTGTACAAATTAATTTTGAAGGAGCACATGCTTGATCTTTGATTTCCAGAGCAGCACCAACACCTAGTTGATAGCAAGTTAACTGACCCCAGGAAAATTGCTGAGAAGGCAGACATCTGAATCAACACCAAAGTGTCCAGAACAATACCTGATAGTGACCCCAAGAAGGGTCGCTCAGGTTTCTTCCGAGGGAAGACAATAGAGACCCATGCAGGTCCCATGGTAAGGGGAAAGGAAAGGGTTTCCATTTCCCTACTAATAAGAAGAAGGGAGGTATTGGTGGACAGTGGCCCAGGGCACCCCACTTCCAACAAAGCTACCTTGATTGTTCGCAGTTAGGAGATATGCAGGTCGACTCTGCCTGTCCAAAGAAATCAAAACACACCAATGGAGTAGATGGTTGAAGTGCTGAAACTTTTCAGGCTCTTACCTTCAGTCACAGATTTTAGTTGAATCCATCATCATTCTATAGCTCACTGTGCCACCCACGTTCAGACACACGCATACGCAAATCAGTCTTGACCCTGTTCCTCATTGGAACAGTCCATCCTTAACTGCTAAGCCAGGTCTTCCCTAGACCGGAAACAAGCATCCTGAAACTGGTTTCGGGGTAACACCCCTCATCAGCCAGGCTGACCTGAATGCAGTGGCAAAGTGAGCAAGGGGCCCACATCTGGGAATACCCTGCCAACGTAGGGTGAGCACTGCAAACACAGAAAGATGATGGATAGAGCACTGATACTTTTCAGACAAACTCTCCCGGGTCACAGATCTTGGATGAATCCATCGTCGTCTGTTAGCCCACTTTGCAAACCCAAGTTCAGACCCAGTCATATGCAAATCTGTCTTGACCCTGTTCCTCATGGGAACAGTCCAGCCCAAACTGCCAAGCCACGTCTTCCCTGGACTGGACACAAGCATCCTGGGACCTTTTCAGGGTAAAACCCTTCATCGGCCAGGCTACCTTGAATCAATTGGCGAAGTGAGCAAGGGACCCATATCTGGGCATACCCTGCCAACTTACGGCATTAGGGCAAACACAAGGAGATGATGGACGGAGCGCTGAAACATTTCAGACACTCACCCCCAGTCACACATCTGGGTTGAATCCATCATCGTTCTTTAGCTCACTTTGCCACCCCAGTTCAGACCCAGCCATGTGCAAATCAGTCTTGACCCTGTTACTCATAGGAACTGTTCAAACCAAACTGCCGAGCCATGTCTTACCTGGACCGGAAACAAGCATCCTGGGACCGGGTTCAGGGTAACACTCCTCCTCAGCCAGGCTCGCATAAATTCAGTGGCAAAGTGAGAAAGGGACCCACATTTGGGTATACAATGCCAACTTAGGGTGAACAAAGCAAACACAAGGAGATGATGTACGGAGCAATTATACTTTTCAGACACTCACCCCCAGTCACAGATCTGGGTTAAATCCATCACCGTTCTTTAGCTCACGTTGCCATCCCAGTTCAGACCCAGCCATATGCAAATCAGTCTTGACCCTGTTTGTCATGGGAACAGTCTAGACCAAACTGCCAAGCCAGGTCTTCCTTGGACTGGACACAATCAACCTGGGACCGGTTTCAGGGTAAAACCCCTCATCTGCCAGGCTAGTTTGAATCCAGTAGCAAAGTGAGTAAGCGACCCACGTCTGGGTATGCAATGCCAACTTAGGGTTAGCAAAGCAAGCACAAGGAGATGATGCACGGAGCACTGATACTTTTCAGACACTCACCTTGCTTGAATAATGACCTTGAATGGTTTCTGTTCTGAAAGAGCCTGGGTAACAGACATGAAGACAATAAGTGGATTGTAGTGTCAATGTTTTGTATTCCCAATCTATGTTTTCATAAAGCTTTATTTCGATATGGAAAATATCATAAAAGCACATAGAAATATAAAACCACAATTCATTAGCATTACATTTTTTAAAAAAAAGATTATAATAAAAAACCATTTGTATTTCAATAAATATTTTAAAAAACATAAAAACTTTAGCAGCTTTGTGAATATTTAAAAAGATTCAGCTAAAACTAAGATCATCTACTAGCCTTCAATCTAATCAGCTAGGCCCAACTAAGAAATGTGCCCACCCCACACACTAGGGTTGTACTAGTGAAAGCCTTGAGTATTCTAAGTGCAGAGGAGTGGTCCTTGGTTCCAAGCAACAGACACACAGGTTTGAGCCATTTCTGCCTAGGTTTTGCATAGGCTGGGCATACAAAGAAGACATGAGGGATGTTTTCAGTCACACCTTCACAAATTGGGCAAACAGAAGAAGTTTGGTACGGGGGCTTCAACTTGCAGGGGTAATCGCAGAGTGGGTTATGTGTAATCATTCATGGGTTGACTAAGATTAGATGAAATTGTGGTGCATCTATGACATCAAAACAGATGGAGTCCGAATAAATGTTCTCACATATCATCGTTAAAGTCTCTGTATGATGTTAGGTAAGACCGCATGTCAGATCTCTACTGTCCACTGCGTGTACTACTTCAGGTCTGACTTCTGAGACCTTCTTAATCCCTAAAGAGGCCAGAAAGTTAATGTCAATGAAATTGCCTGAGGTCCCGGAGTCAATCAAAGGCTCCAATATCCAAGAATGATTTGTCAGTGATATCAAAACTACTGTGATACTTAATTGATGATAGCCTTTCTTGGAAAGTGACCTCTTCCACTATCAAGTTTACTCTTTTTCCGCCAGGTCAATCAAAGTGGCTGAACCTGTATTTGCCCCTGTTTTGCTAGACTTTGTTCTGAAGGGGCATGTAGGGCACTCTTTGACAAAACTTGAGCTTTTTCTGCAGTTCAAACATTGGTTTCACTATCTTCATTTTTCTTTTTCCTCCCTAGAGTGAGGTCTGCTCATAGTACCGATTTGTATCGGTTCCGAAGTGTCACTTTTGGTTGTTGGTTCAGATTTCCCAACATTGTCATGGACCACAATCAGTCTATGGTTGATGGTTCACTGCTTTACTCCCTTTCTTTCTTGAAGACGCTGATTAAGTTTGACCACAAAATCTATGAATTCTCCACATTCTTTAGGAGGGTCTCGCACTTGGGATAATTAATACTTTAGGTCCTTTGGAAGAGCCATGTATAAAAGGGATAACCCCTTTTCCTCTGCCCAATCTGTTTCTATGATTAAACCTGTTATAGGTGGAAATATAACACAAAAGGTCTGACAACCTTTGTTTTAGGTTCAGAAGCTCATTGTCCACAGATTGGACAAGGGCATGTTTTGAAAACTATTTCTTCATTGCATTCTCAAAGGCCACAAAAGGATATAATAAGGGGTTGTTGCATTCTAGAAGGGTAACTGATTTAAGTGCTGCATCTCCTTCCAGATAGGAAAGGATAAAGGCCACCTTGGTGGCATTATCAGGGAACCTTCCGGATCGGTCTATGATATGAAGGTGACATTGATTTAGAAAATTTACAAATTTGTTAATACCCCCATAAAAGCACTTGGGTGGTGCCAAGAGAACAGGAGGACGTGTAACCACATGGGTGTAAGTCGGTAGAAGCAGGTATCACTTGACTAGGGTACCCCTGGGGGAGGAGGTTTTAGAATTGTTTTTTGATCCTGGTGCGAGGCAGATAATGCCCATGGATTAGGGTGAGAAACATTTTTGTGCTTTTGAATCACCGTCATGTCCTGTTTTAGGACAGCGTTTTCGGATTGCAGAGTGGTGTTCATGGTATGTCTTGCAAGGTTATCTTTTGAGTGGGCTCCATATATTCCTGGTGGAGCTATTCATGTGGGCTTTGCCTTCTGTCAGAATGAGATATCAATGCAGCAATTATCTGGCATCCTGCACTGCCGACATTGCAGGGATTTTAGGAGCCTAACTCCGAACATCCTACATTACGGCCTGTGTCACTTGTTTGCATGAGGAAATGGGGTAGAGTTTAGGAGAAGGACCGGACTTGGATGTCATCGTGGGGAGCTCAGTGGCAGTTGTCAACCTGTTGAGATAACAAGAACCCCAGAAGACCTTTACTTATACTACTGTTGTCAACCCTACCCCAATGTTCCTGGAGGGTCTTGATCCTGTTAGGAACAACCTGTCTTATCTGCGAGCATTTGTGTTAGTTAGGACAGCTGTCTGGGTTCAGTGGTATTCGGATGTGGTTGTCATTTATCCATGTGGTTTTCTCATTACTCTCTTGGGGTGTACTTGCAATGTTTTTTTCTTTCAATAGTTCTGCACTGTGAGTCTCTGAATAGCTTTGTGATAGGAGGATTTTGAATACAAATGAAGTGACAGTCAGTCAGTCAGTCAAATACACTTTATTCGATTTGTTAAAATCATAAAAGGCATCAAAAAATTACATACATTCATAAAAATAGAGTAATTGATGTATTTACAAACTCAGTGCAGAAGCTCTATTGAAACATATACGCTGCTGGATGAATTAAAAAGATGGTTGATATGAACAATCAGAATAATACATTCAATGGTATACTTTTCATTTTAATTCTAATTGCCGCCACTAAAAAACAAGCCACATGGAAAGTTATGCAGGTGCTACATAACATCTGAAGGTGAGTGAGAGGAGGTCTGACTTGAATAAAGCCAGCCTCTTTCAGAATTGGAAGCAAATATTTTTTCCTTATCTCCGCATAGTGCCCACAAAGGATGTATGACGTTACATCGCAAACTTTTATAACGCACACCGTTACAACGCATTTTTTACAACGCAGATGCATTTACAACGCATACCTTTACAACGCATGACATTACATAGCAGATGCTATTACAACGCATGCCATTACAACGTAAGTATAGGTAAGTATATTATTTTCTTAAAAAATGTAATTAATTAAAATTCAATTAATTTATCAAATTAAATTATTTTCAAATAATTATTTTGTACATATATATATATATATATATATATATATATATATATATATATATATATATATATATATATATATATATATATATATATATATATATATATATTTAAAAAAATAGATTAGGTACTTAAAAAACCCTAAAAATACCCCTGTACCCCAAAAACCAAATCCAGCCCTGAAACCTAAAAATACCCCTGTACCCCAAAGCCCAAACCCAACCCTGAAACCTAAAAATACCCCTGTACCCCAAATACCAAACCCAGCCCTGGACCCTAAAAATACCCCTGTACCCCAAAACCCAAATCCAGCCCTGAAACCTAAAAATACCCCTGTACCCCAAAACCCAAACCCAGCCCTGAAACCTAAAAATACCCCTGTATCCCAAAACCCAAACCCAACCCTGAAACCTAAAAATACCCCTGTACCCCAAAACCCAAACCAAGCCCTGAAACCTAAAAATACCCCTGTACCCCAAAACCCAAACCCAGTCCTGAACCCTAAAAATACCCCTGTACCCCAAAACCCATACCCAGCCCTGAACCCTAAAAATACCCCTGTACCCCAAAACCCAAACCCAGCCCTGAACGCTAAAATACCCCTGTACCCCAAAACCCAAACCCAGCCCTGAACCATAAAAATACCCCTGTACCCCAAAACCCAAACCCAGCCCTGAACCCTAAAAATACCCCTGTACCCCAAAACCCAAACCCAGCCCTGAAACCTACAAATACCCCTGTACCCCAAAACCCAAACCCAACCCTGAAACCTAAAAATACCCCTGTACCCCAAAACCCAAACCCAACCCTGAAATCTAAAAATACCCCTGTACCGCAAAACCCAAACCCAACCCTGAAACCTAAAAATACCCCTGTACCCCAAAACCCAAACTCAGCCCTGAACCCTAAAAATACCCCTGTACCCCAAAACCCAAACCCAGCCCTGAAACCTAAAAATACCCCTGTACCCCAAAACCCAAACTATATATATAAAATAACTTTAATTAATTTATTTTAATTATTTTTAATATTTTTGAAATTAAAAAAAAGGTTAAATAAAAAGATATACTCACCTATACTTACGTTGTAAAGGCATGCGTTGTAATAGCATCTGCTATGTAATATCATGCGTTGTAAAGGCATGGGTTGTAAAGGATCCTGCGTTGTAATGGTGTGCGTTGTAACGGTGTGCGTTGTAATAGTTGCGTTGTAACGGCTGTTTCCCGCCCACAAAACATGATGAAATGCATGGTGTCTTGTTGCGAAAAATTGTCGCAATTACAGGGCGGGCCATCTTCTGGTTTGCACCACGATTGATAACTACCCAAGGAATAATGTATCAGGTTGAATCTGAATTTAGTCAGTAGGACTCTATGGGAGGGTTTGGTTACAGTCTTAAGATATGGCTCAAGTCCCGGAGAGATTGTTAGCATATAATGCAAGCTTACTGAATATTTCAACAATTCCAGCTCCTCACGGGCCAATCTGAGCCTATCTAAAAAGTGTAACTTAATCCAGTTGACGTCCTCCCTTCTGATACAAGATGGGGTTGAGAAAAGCTCCGGGCATCCTAACAGACCAAATGAATGTCTCAAGTATTCAAGCCAGGGTATTTTTTTTGCGTGATCCAATACCATGACATTTTTCAAGATAGCATGATTCGAAGGTATTTCTGGGTTAAGCCATGTTTTTAGTCAGAAGATTAATGGGGCTAGTTTCAGTTTATATGAAACATAATCCAAACCCAGCTCAGAATGGATTGAGAAGGTGGCAGTGGGCTGGGGAACAGACAGGAGGTGGCTTAAGAACCTGTTCTCAACTCTTATCAATTGGAACATAGCCCCAAACAGAAGCACCATATGTGGCAATTGGCATACATTTTGAATTATAGACTTTTAAAAGAGCCTCCATGGGCCTAGCCCCCAACCTTCTTGAGAAGCCTATAAGAGCTGACGTAGATCTTGCCATGGAAATACTTTTAGCCTTGATTTGGGGGGCCCATGACCCCTTCTCATCGAGGAGAACGCCACGGTAAGAAAATGCTGCCACCATGGAAACCACCTCACCCTTACAGATAAAGGTTTTAAATTTACACTTATGTCTATGATGGCCAACCACCATTGAGTGGGATTTTTTGGCATTTATCTTTAGGTCCAGACGATCCATAAAGATCCCAAATAGGTCCAACAATCTCTTGAGTCCCACCCCAGTGCGGGCTAATAAGACTGCATCGTCCGCGTATAGGAAAGCTGGTATAACAGCATCTCCTACACGCGGCACATCCACCCCTGGTGCATCTAGAATGTTACCTAAATCATTAATGTAGATAGTGAAAAGGAGGGGGGCTAGGATGCAGCCCTGTCGTACCCCCGCTCCGATTTAAAGCGGCTCGTACACCTGCCCTCTGTTGTGACCCTTACCTTAGCCAATAACTCCTGGAGGAGGGACGCCATAAAATTAACAAGGGGGGGGTCAATCCCTATCTCCAAGAGGATTGGCCACAGCTTATCTATTCACCATATCGAAAGCCGAGGAGAGGTCCATAAAGGCCAAGTATAGCGACCCCTCCTTAGCTACTGTATATTTAGAAGTTAAAAGATGCAGATTTGAAGACTGATCTAGAGTACCTCTTTTTTCTCTGATCCCATATTGTAGGTTTGACAGAACCCCACTACTCTCAATGTTGTCCCTTAGTTTGTCCAATAAGACTCTGCCTAGTATCTTAATTGCACAGTCAAGCAGGGAAATGGGTCTGTAACAAGCTGGGTCATCTCGCTGCCCTTTTTTAAAAATCGGCACTTTGATTGAGGTGGTCCATGAGGCAGGAAAGATATTACCATTAGCCGCATTGAAGACATTTGTAAGCACCTTGGCCCACAGTTTGGGTGAGTGTCTGTAAAGGTCTGAGGGAACTCCGTCCGGCTCATGGGCCTTGTTTTTTGAGGTCTCAGTGATTGCTCTCTCAACTTCATCACATTCGAAATGTAAAGGGGCTGACTCAGGGACCATAAATGGGATATTTGAGGCGCCAGACTCTGATTCCCCATAGACTTCTCTAAAGTCATTTGTCGTCAGAGATTACAAAGTCCATAACTGTGTTATCTGAATCTGAAAAGAAAGGCTGGTTAATTATCGCCCAGAACTGGTTGCTATCACGCAAAACATCAATTGACAGTAATTTGTCCCATGCATCCTTTTTTATTGCGCATTTCCTTCTGTTGATCATTAGCCTATATCTCTTCCTCCTCTCAGCGATGGCAACCTTATTTCTTGGGATGGTTTTCAAAGCTTGCAATAGGTCCCTATGTGCTTTGGTACAATTAGAATCAAACCATTTGTGGGGGTAATTAACTCCTTTGCGAGATGTGAGCGTCAAATCATGCGAGATTTGTTTGGATATTGACTCAAAAGCGCCCCTGAATGCATCTTTAGGAGCATTACAATCCTGACAGAGTGCCATATTACCTTCTATTTTAGGGAGTAGTTCCTTAAGAAAATTGTCTGGTACGACCTTGGCCCACGTGAGCCTTCTCCCTTGGTCCTTTGGAAGGATGGCAAACTCGTTTTGGGGGGGACTGGTCCTGGTCCCTGAGGTGTTGCTCCGCCACAGCACAAGCAGGACCGGGTTATGGTCACTGTATATCAACATAATTAATTTATAGGTTAGAACCCTTCGTATGATGCCAGGGGTCACAAAGATGTGATCTAGCACCGAACCTGGGTCCGGACCTTTGAAGGTGACTGTCCTTACCTCACCCTTGATGCTGCTTCAAAAATGTTAAAATTAGCCAGCAGTTCCTCAAGGGCATGTCCTTGTCTGGAGTGCTCAAAATGGGGAACCACTGAACCTACTGGGGCCTCCTGGTTCCCTATGTGGCAAACGTCACTGCATGGATGAATATTAAAATCGCCCATTAAGATGAGGTCGAAGTTAGTGTAGTAATTTTGACTGAGGTTAATTAAAAAAAATTCTACAGGGCAATATGTTGAGTACTATCATCCCTATCCCAAGAATTATAGAAATTAATTAAAAAGCATATACAGGTGGGCGAGACAACCCATTCAACAATTAAATGATTGGGAGACCCAACCTCCATCAGGTTTTTGTGTCCCCATGAGCTTTAGGGAGAAAAGCGTGATAAGACCACCTTTCGCTCTTCCTGCAGTGCTTGGAATGGCTGGGACGACAAAGCTGGTAAAGCCATCCAACCAGAAGCTAGAGGAAGAATCCCAGGTTTCCTGCATTGATATTATATCATGACTGGAGACAAAATCAATCCAAGCTATGTCTGCTCTTTTTGATCTAATGTCGGCTACGTTCTAAATAATAATTTTACACTCGGCTAACACATCTGGATTGGAAACATCATCAGTGTTAGACGGTGTCAAAGCTGGCAGTCAATCGATCTCTTCAATACCTGAAAGGGGAGCAAATTGGTTTCTCAGGACCGGTCCACGGGGCTCTAAAGGTGTACAAATTGACTGAGGATGAGGTACCACTGGAGAACCCAAGTCGCCATCCAAGGGGTATGAGCGGGTCCCCGAGGTCCTTACGTGTCCCAGATCTATGCCCCGTGCCCTCCAATCCATTACTGTGCCCCGTAACCCATGATGTAAGGTTGGAGGTGAATCGAAAAAAACCCAGGGGGAAGGGTCTCATTTGCCCAGTATGTATAGTCTCTGAGCCATCCCAGAACAACCTATCTGCCAGATCCACACTACTAAAATTGACTATAACACAGTCCCCCTCTATTTTGGCACCGGAGGATTTAGATCTCGCCAAACTTCTTTACTAAAGTCTTCTTTTTAAATCATTTGAAGATAGGCTCCTACAAATTGAGCTTCGATTAGTCAAGATAGAGGATGCAACACTGAACATTGTGGACAATATTAAGTTATCTGGGATGTCTTTGGGTAATGTTCAACAGAATTCTGTACAGGGGGGGGATGTGTTGCATGCTAATATTTCATTCTTAGCCCCACCCACATTAAATGTATCTATAACCAAGCCGTCCGCTCCTGCAATATTACCTGTAATTACAACTATAGGGGCGGATGCTGTTAAGCTTATTGAAACCCCCAGGGATGTATCCGACTCAGTGCCCTCTAGGAAGCCAAGAGTTGATTTACCACCAGAGTGAAGCCCGTATACGGTAGTTTTAACTGGGGTACCTGAGCTAAGCGATCCGAATAAGGAATCATTAATGTCCCTGAAAAAATAAGGCTGTGGATTGCTTAATAGAAACAGACCACTTCCACGTAATGTCTCCTGTGAAATCCTGATGGTGCGTAGGGTACCCTGGGTAGGGCATAGCCCAAAAAATATACAAGGCGATTGTGTGCTTGTCAACTTTAGGGACCCTCGTACCCTGGGTCATATTTGTAACTGGATACACCATAGTAATGGGTCATCGATTCAATCTCTCCCACTGACTTATTTTTACCCCGCGCCCCACCATTTAGACATGGAAGGGGACTGGACTTTAATAAGGCACCGTGGCAGAGGGAGGGGGGCCGGGGGCTGGCATGTGCAACCACACACACCCAGTCAAATACCCATTCAAAACAGGTATAGCGGACTAGAAATGGTCGATTGACTTTTTCATCCAGGGATAACCCTGCAGGAGCTACTGACAGTGGGAGAATTGTACAACATGAGGGAGCGACTGAGGCAGGAAGCAGCAAAAACATCCTGTGCCCCTCTATCACCTGTGAGGGTCAGCATCGCAGTTAATAATGTTGACCTCTTAGGGAGTATGTCGGGAGCCCAAGCCCCGTTTTCAGCCGAAAACAAGGCTTAGGCTTATAATGTTATCTCATGGAATATCGCTGGGCTGGCAGGAAAGGTTAAAGATCCAGCTTGGATAGCTTTTATAAAATCGTTTTCGGTGATATGTCTGCAAGAGACCTGGTTGGTGGAGAGCGACATATTTATAGAAGGATATACAATCTTCTTTGTACCGACAGAGCCGTCACGAAGTGGCAGAGCTAAAGGGGGATTGGCTGTGTACATTGATTTAGCCTTGATGTGCACCGTCAAAACAATACCTACTCGTAACACTGACATTAAAGCAGTGACGGTTAAAAGAGGGAAGGAAATGGTATCCCTGGTTAACTTCTATAACGCCGTAAACCCTAGAGGGGAGTGTAGGCTTGTTGATTTGGGCAACTTTGTGAGGCTCCACTGCGAGAGCCTCTCCCATCAGATTCTCATTATGGGGGATTTTAATGTACACCCTTGTGGGAGCCCTAAGAACACTACAATTGGATCTTTGAGTTGTCACAGGATGGGGGGCCTTCACTTTGAACACACTGGTCAGGGGGACATTTTGAACCAACTCATGAATGAATTTGACCTAATCTCTGCCATGTCACTGGTGGATGATTATAGCTTCCAACTAGTTCCTACATTTAAAGGTTACTCAGTAGATCTTTTATTCACCATATTCTTCTCTCTAGTGGCCTTATACAACTATAGTAGGATTTAAAATTCAGGAGAACGCACTCAGTGATCATAATCCAGTCTGTATTTCACTGTGTGGTAACCTTTTAAAATTACGGGAAAAGAAGCCTAATTGTGGTGTCCTTAAATGTACGGATGGAAGGCGCTGCCTTAAATGGGCCAAGGTGAACTCGGACCAACTTTATGACAAGATTCATAAATCTTGTGCTACCGAGTTATCACTGTGCGCGTCCTCTGTATCTCCCCCCCAGACATCCTCCTTGCATTCGATGGTATTGTATCAAAAGTAGGCGAAATGCTAACTGTACCATCGTCGGGCCCTGTTCGTAGGGACCCCAAATGGTTTAACCATTCCTGCTCAAAAGCTGGCCGTGAATTGAAGGCGGCCCTGAAGCTAAGCCCTAGGGACGCTATACTGGTTAGGGAATCACGCCTGTCTTACAAAAAGGCCTTGGCTAAGTGCAAGGCAGAAGTGAGGGATAATATTTGACAAGATCCCAACACCCTCGGTAATAGTGAAAAATTCTGGGGCATCATAAATAAACTTTTATTTGACACAGTAGGCGACATCTCAATTGGCACTAATATTACTGAAGACGAATGGGTATCCCATTTTAGTCTTATTTTTAACAGTAACACTCCACAGTCAGAATTTGATAGAGGTGAACAAAGAGTAAGTCTACCACTTTTTACCATTAGCGAGGTTGAGAAAGGCATCATGGGGTTGTCAAGTAACAAAGCGCCAGGTCCCGACGGTATGCCCCCTGATTTATTTAAATCAAGGGTATCTCTCTGGGCGCCAGTCCTTACCTCTGTGCTTAACACAGCTGCAGAACACGGTTGCCCTAGGTCCTGGGGGACATCCACGATAGTACCAGCGGTTAAAGTAGTGGGTGGAGTAATTCTGAACAGACTAACTACCTGGGCGGAAGAACATGGGGTAATCTCCCAAATTCAATATGGATTCCGGCCTGGTCACTCCACAATAGCACAGTGTACCAACTTATATCTGGTCCTGGGAAAGTACACCCTAGCGCGGCAGGGCTCCATCCACATGGCATTCATGGACCTCTCCTCAGCTTTCGACTGTGTTAATCGGGGAAAGCTCTGGGAGGCCATGGGCGCCATGTGGGTGGAGCCCAATTTGGTCAACCTCCTGGTGGATTTGCATCAGGATACTAGGGCTAACGTGAGGTATTCGCAAGACCTTGGGGTGTCCAGGGACTTCAGTGTCCACAGGGGTGTCAGGCAGGGCTGCATTCTGGCCCCCTTCCTCTTCAATTTATATATTAACAACTTGGAGGAGGTTTTATTGAATACTGGTGCTGATTACCCCTATGTTGGTCGCAAGGGTTTGCCTGTTTTATTATATGCAGACGATGCAGTTTCATTGGCTAGGACCGCAAGAGGTCTCCAAACCCTACTAGATGCTTTCCACAGTTTTATGAAAGCCCGCGACATATTTATTAATAACTCTAAATCCTTCGTAATGCAGGTTGGGCAGCGCATCAAGAAGCCGTTCTCATTTCGGGTTAACGAGGAGAAAGTTTCTACAACAAGAACCTTCTCATATTTGGGCATCCTGTTCGATGATCAGTTAAAATGGGGCCCCTCACTCCAGAGGAAAAGGGGGGAGATAACCCGGGTTAACGCTGCTATTTTTAATTTTGCCAGGAAAATGGGAGAACGCCCTATTGCTGCACTATAAAAGATCTATCAGGCAAAGAGTGTGGCAATAGGTAGCTATGGTAGCGAACTCTGGGGGTATGTGACAGCTAACGATATTGTGGTGGCAGAGAATAATTTCCTGAAACAATTGTTGGGGGTCCCGAGGGGGACTTCCAACCTAATAGTGCATGAAGAAACTGGTATTCCGTTCATAAGTGATACCCTAGCACTACGGCCAATAATTTGCTGGTTAAAATGTTGGCTAAATGAAGATTTGACCTCAAACCACTTACTCCTGAGAGAAGCCTTATCCTTGGATAATATGCTCAAAATCCTGTGGCTAAAATATTTGACAGACTGTTTCTTTGTTATGGGGCGCTCAGAACTCTTTCTAAATCCTGATTCTATTAGGCTTGCTGATTTAGAGTTTGTGAGGAAAACTTTCTGCTGCTCACACATATACATCGCGAAGAGGTGGAACTAAATAAACCAAGTGTCCGGAAATATGTCATCCTGAAGACTACGCTTTACATGGAGCCTTATCTATCCTGGCCGATGTCGGGTTTTGATCGATACCTGCTAACTAGGTTCCGACGGGACCATTACCACCTCTTGTTAACCGTTTCAAAGGGTTCTCACCGAGTCCAAGTGCTACCTCCCTGCGGGTGCGATAATGAGTCTCCGCAGGATCTGGTGCACTTTTTATTTATCTGTCCTTTTTATGATTTACCTCGGAGGCTTTATTTAAAGCCCATTCTAAAACAAAATGCATTTTTCCCAGGTTAGACCAGCACTCTGTTACCTGCAATTGTTAAACCCCAAAAGTACACTATTTGTGATTGGTTTTCTAAAATCTGCCCTAAAATTAAGAAATAGCATGAAGGGTTAATTGTTTAGTACTGTTGTTATTATTGCTTTCGCCCAACTGTGATGGTTGCTTTTAATAAGTGTTTTTATACTTGGGTTGTTCTTTTAATATTTGCACTTCAAGTTTTATTGTGTCTTTTATTCTTGTGCTTTTATGGTTGATTCTGATTGAATAACCGAATAAAGATCTTGACTAACTAACTCTGTTTTTGCTGGTTTAGTGTCTCTGAGCACTTTCTCACTGCTGTTCGGTGTTAAAATGCAAGTTCTGCTATTGTAAATTGTGTTTGGTGTTCTCATAATTGGCATATCTGATGTACTAATAAGTCCCTGGCAAACTACACTGAGGGTTCCCGGGCCTGTAAATCAAATGCTGCTAGTGGGCCTGCAGCACTGGTTGTGCCACCCACACAAGCAGCCCTCTAAAGTGTTCTCAGACCTGCCACTGTAGTGTCTGCACGCAGTTCGTAACTGCCATGTCGACCTGGAAAGTGCACCCACTTGCCAGGCCCTAACCTTCCCTTTTCTTACATGTACGTCACCCCTAAGGTTTGCCAAATGTACATCTGTGGGCTGGGTGCTGTGTATATTAAAGGTAGGAAATGTACTGGTGTATGTGACATGTCCTCACAGTGAATTACAGAGTAATTTGTTTTTCACTATGGAAAGGCTATCAGTCCCATAAGATAGAATGGGAGTTTACTCATAACATCTTATAAGCATATCTTCCCATTGGGACAAGAGAGAGAAATGGGGTTTAGTATGCCTGAACTCAGAATATAAAAATGCATCTTTCAGTAAAGATGATTTTTGTGCTCTGTGTTTGAAAATACTACTTTTAAAAAGTAGATATTTTCTTGCTTAGCCATCCTGTGTGCCTCTGTTTGCTTGTGGATTGGCTGTCTGGCTTTAGAGTGACAGGGGCTGGGGATGTGCATTCTCTTCAGACAGCCACTGGTGGGGGGTCGAGGTGTGTCCTGCCTTTCTGGGGTGAGTCAAGGCTGGGTGGCATTGACTTGGGCTGCCTTTAGAGTAGTGGGAGGAGATTTCCTTGCACCTGAATGGTCCTGGTCTGTCTTGGACAATGCTTTCTCCATCTCCTGCTAGAAGGCTCTGCCAGACAGGGCAGAACTGGTTTGGGTGAGGCACAGAAATCTCTGCCCTAGAGAACAAGGAGAACTGCAGGATAAATATTGGAGCCCAAACCTCAGAACTTTACACCTCGCTTGGATCAAGGAATCTGACAAGAAGAAGATCTGGACGAACTGCCAGGAGGTGTACTACCCCTTTGCTGTGTTGTTGCTTTGTTGGGTTGGCCTGCAGTTGCTACTTCTGCCATGGGCAGTAAAATGACTCGACTGAACTTTCTTTTACTTGTTGTTGAGTATCTCCATGGGGTTGAAATAGAACTTGCTTCTTGTTCACGTGGTCCCTTCGACAGCAAAGTATTCACTTACCTCTGGGGACAGCCTCTGGAACCATGGATTCAGTGGCCACAGAGGTGGGGGCAGCCAACACCATCACTGACACTGCTCTACACTCTGTGTCCTAAAGGCACCGCAGAGAGCACTGCCGCACTTCGCACCGCAACCCCGGTCTCACCGACGAAAATGACTGCAGCCGTCACTGAGCCACTGCTTGCACTGTGACCTGTGGGCACCACACTCCGCACGCCTCACTTCTAACTGCCGCCCTGGTCTCACCTACAATGTCCCAGCCGCTGACCATGACACATGTGACCGCACCGTGGTTTGGGGGCACCGCTCATAACTTACACTACGCATCGCCCCGTTACACACTTCCTTCTAGGCCGACCGATGCCAGCTCCCAGCAACCAGCACTCTCACCTGCATATATATTATTCTTTAGCATTGCTTATCATCATGGTTTTTCATTTGCCACTCTTCTTCTTGTACACTACTGTACTTATACTAGTCGTTCCCTAGTCTCTCTCAGGTGACTGTCTCATTTTCTTTTTTTGTAACTGCTACTACTTTTATACTACTACTACCACCACCATTGCACCTTGGGAAACCAAACCATCACTATGCAGCTATTGCTTTGCCTAATCAATCACAGGTAAGAGAAGAAGTGTGTGGGATTCATTGAAGATGCAATCATAATCTACATATTATGGAAATTAATTCATTCACACACCCACACCCCTACGGAGTCCATAGGGGTTATATACACATAGAAAACGAAACACACAAAAGAGTAGAACAGGTCTGTTGGTGGTGTGTGACTATGTCAGTGACTAAGAGACAGTAGGCTGCATATGTGAACCAATGTTGTTGGAGATCGTTGGAAACAAAAAGCTAGTATCAATCCCATCAAACCACCCCTTCGGTGGAATATGCGTCATGTGGGAATTGCTGATCAATCCGTGTCGTAACCGGCCATATAGTGCCGGTATGGAGCTGAATGTCAGAAGACTAGCCATGATGTTTGCCATGCAGTGGACTAGATAATGTGCAGTGCTAAAGTGATAGTGATAAATAAAATTGACTACACAGGCTCTGAGAAAGCGTATGTACGAGAGTCCGTGTGTCAAGGATTAAAAACCGCGCCTGGTAGAATGACTACCCTATGGCGCTTGTGCAGTACGGTCAACATGTTTCAGCCGATAGGGGAATTACCCCGGCATTCTTCAGGACCTTAAATAAGAATAAGCTACTGCAGCTGTAACTACACATGTTACGCTAGGTGAAAAATAACGCTAAGTTTACTAGTAGAAGGATACATATCTACCAGGAACATTAATGGTTAGGCGTCCACTGGCGGGAAAGAAGCATATCTTCTTCCTATCAATAAAACAAAAGAATGTTGGACAACAACACTGAATCACACATACACAGCTGTCTGTAACAGAGAAACTTTATAGACAAACCACACCTGCATGAATAATTGGCATTCTGCATGCATTAAAAAGCATAATAGCATCATCACTTAGAGGCATTTCCTCAAAGTGATACTCACCCAGCTTTGTGTGGGTGAAGACCTCACCTCACCCGGCATCCGCTCGGGAGTATGAGGCCCCGCTCTGTGGTGTAGAAAAAAGGGGTCACAGTGAACTCACAATTCTACAGTGCCCAAGCCAAATGCTCTACACACAAACCCAACTAACGTGTGATAGGTACCCAACTGTCCAACTAAAGTTCACATCCAGCGAAGCTACCCATGTGTTGCATTGAGGATAGCATAGTACACACACTATAGGGTACATTTAGATATTCTTGTGATGGTATTTAAAACCTAAAGTTTGAATCAATACACTTAATAAAACCAGGCTAATGGCGCTAGTTCAAGGGGCTGATAGTGGTCCACAACCGAGACTAACTTGGATACCCATAATTAGGGGCCCCTTCAATATCAAGGAGTCAGGAGCCTCAAAGACCCATTTAGTATCACTGTCTTGTAGAGAAAATGTAACAAGTTCCTAATGCTCTCCATATTTCAACAGAACCTAACTGGACTGATCTTCTTTCAAGGTCTGGCTAAAACGAGGGGAGTCCATAAGGACACTCACCTGCCCGTCGGTACCTCTGTCAGTGAGCCAAGCGGAAGTGGAGGCTCTCACAGGGCCGCCTTCGGCTCTTAAATAGCCACCAAACTGTGAATGACGAGGCGTTCGAAGCCTCCTACAGAGTAAAACTATCGGAACAAGCGCGAGACGGGATACTACTCCTACGTGCATGCGCATATAACTCAAAACGCGCAGGTGAAGGTTTATAATTAAAAACCAAGTTCATCGTTCCTACGGGAAAATCTGTAGTCAATACCTCCTTTAATATAACATTTCGTGCGTCATATGGAAATGTGATCTTATGTTCGATTAAATACTGAGTTCAACACACGTACCGGAGCAACAGCAAAAAAGAGACACTGCTCTATCGCGCATGCGCGCATGGTAACAAGACGTAGAGAGTGAATTGAATGTCAATTCACTCTCTACGAACATAAGATCACATTTCCATATGACGCACGAAATGTTATATTAAAGGAGTGTACTATGCTATCCTCAATGCAACACATGGGTAGCTTCGCTGGATGTGAACTTTAGTTGGACAGTTGGGTACCTATCACACGTTAGTTGGGTTTGTGTGTAGAGCATTTGGCTTGGGCACTGTAGAATTGTGAGTTCACTGTGACCCCTTTTTTCTACACCACAGAGCGGGGCCTCATACTCCCGAGCGGATGCCGGGTGAGGTGAGGTCTTCACCCACACAAAGCTGGGTGAGTATCACTTTGAGGAAATGCCTCTAAGTGATGATGCTATTATGCTTTTTAATACATGCAGAATGCCAATTATTCATGCAGGTGTGGTTTGTCTATAAAGTTTCTCTGTTACAGACAGCTGTGTATGTGTGATTCAGTGTTGTTGTCCAACATTCTTTTGTTTTATTGATAGGAAGAAGATATGCTTCTTTCCCGCCAGTGGACGCCTAACCATTAATGTTCCTGGTAGATATGTATCCTTCTACTAGTAAACTTAGCGTTATTTTTCACCTAGCGTAACATGTGTAGTTACAGCTGCAGTAGCTTATTCTTATTTAAGGTCCTGAAGAATGCCGGGGTAATTCCCCTATCGGCTGAAACATGTTGACCGTACTGCACAAGCGCCATAGGGTAGTCATTCTACCAGGCGCGGTTTTTAATCCTTGACACACGGACTCCCGTACATACGCTTTCTCAGAGCCTGTGTAGTCAATTTTATTTATCACTATCACTTTAGCACTGCACATTATCTAGTCCACTGCATGGCAAACATCATGGCTAGTCTTCTGACATCAAGCTCCATACCGGCACTATATGGCCGGTTACGACACGGATTGATCAGCAATTCCCACATGACGCATATTCCACCGAAGGGGTGGTCTGATGGGATTGATACTAGCTTTTTGTTTCCAACGATCTCCAACAACATTGGTTCACATATGCAGCCTACTGTCTCTTAGTCACTGACATAGTCACACACCACCAACAGACCTGTTCTACTCTTTTGTGTGTTTCTTTGAGTAATTGGGGAGCGAGTAGACAGGTCGTTAAATATTCCCCTTGACCCTCCACACACCGTTTTTTTCCAGTTATATACACATATACAGTTGCAGACTGCATAGACTAGGAGGAGAGACTAGTAGGACAAGTGAGGGTACCGCATCTATCGGTCGGTGAGTTACACTTTATCAGCAGATTTCAAAAACTGGCTGAGGCCCTGCTGCAAAGGAACAGTGCAAAGTAAAAGAGTAAACCCCCCTGAAAAAAGATTTACATCATATGTATTGTATTCACCTAACAAATAAAAAACTAGAAAAGCCCACAACACCTGATCCACCCCCTCCCTAACCCAAAACAATGTCCAATGCAGAGTCCAAAATCCAAATGTCTATAAGCCCATTTCAATTTCCCTAACTCCCACCTACCCTCTCCCAAACAGGTCCCACCCACCAAACAAAACATTAAAAAGGGGGCAAGATAAAGAGAGGCCTAGTGGTGGGCTAGGGCTAGGAGGAGTCGGATCTTCCTCTCTAGGCTCAAAACTTTCCTCTATGCAGCTTTCAAGGCACGCCATCCTAAGGAGAATGTAGTGCTCAAATGGTCTCATTCTCTCTGTCAAGGGGGTAGCAGCAGTACTGGGGCCTTGCTGGGGACTGGGCCAATAGAGGCTGCAGCTGTTGCCTCCTCCTCCTCTTCTTCCTCCTCCAGGACCACAAGCCGATTATATGTGACCCTTATGGCCTCCAGCTTTCTTTGCCAGGTCCTGGCTGTTTGTTTGGCTGGAGTAGCTATGTCAAGAAAGGAAGAAAAAAGATACATTGTAACCAGTACTCTTTGCAAAGCAGTAACACATCAAATTATTACATAGTGTCACAGTAGCACTAGCAGTACATAACATTTGTGGTATCCTTGATTCCTCGGCAGCTAAGTTTTGAATGAGATTAGAGTTTTAGGCATTAGGCACTCTGGAGTAGAAGTAGACAAGTATTATTCTCTCTCTTGTTTAGCTAAATTAATCTTGTAGTTGTAGGCATGACAGCTCGGCTTGTACCCTAGACAGACATACTTGTGTCGCAGACTCGCAATACTTTATTACTGTCTGCTAGTGGGGCAGCGGTACTACACAATTATCTCTTTTTGTATTATGGCCACTCTTTTAAATCAATGGCAAATGCTCAATTTCACTTAAACCCTAACTACTACAACAAGTCAGATGATATGATTATATGAATGGTGATATACGGCAAGACATTACGTACTGTGAGGTGCTACTTTTGTAACCAATCATGCAACCGATAGGCCACCCATGGCTGAGACTGTCGAAATGATGAAATGGGTAGGAAGGGAGTGGGCCTCGGAGTCGGGGGGAGGCAATTGGTGATGGGTGGGTACATACATAATATGTAAGTTGTGCTTGCAAACTACTGTGATTCAGGGGAGTAGTCTGAAAAACAATCTCAGACCAATGAATCAAAAAGCTTGGAAAAGGACATTCCTTGTTTATTCTTCTTCACAGGTTTTTTTTTCATTCATCATTGCATTGTTCTTCTAGAATTTTTTTTATTCTTCACCCTTGGCTTTGCTACTCTGGCATGGTTTAATTTTCTTTTACACTCTCCTTATCAAGTCTTCACCTATGATTGAATACCATACAGGCATTGATCTGTCCAAACATGTCTATTATTTTCAACAAACCTTTCTCCAACATACATTTGCCATTTAACCACCCATGCATTCTGATTAATAAAAAAAACACCCATGCACTCTTGCTTGCCCTTAAGTTTTACCCATCAAACCCCTGGAATATTCCTTTCACCCAAAGAGTTTCACCGTCCCAGGCAGGCATCCTTTCTTTTACCTTTCACCCATTCTTCAGCCACCTATATGCATCCTGGGCCTCCTTCCCCATGTATCCTTATCTGCCAGCCATATATAGTACATGTCAGCTGTCCTTACTCCTTCTATCCTTCCTTTCCTTTTCCATCAACCCATCAAGGCCTAACTACTAGTCTTCTTGGTAAAACTTTCTCTGCTGAGTTAAAGAGAAGAGGCCATCAACTTCTGCTAATGCTGAGTAAATAGTGTCTTCTACAACTGTTCACAACTTATTCTCAACAGTAGAGTGTACAGTGACTGTACACCCTTTCTGTGAGTGTAGACATTCGATTGTCAATAAGCAAGGATTATGACTTACCATTGCCCTCCACTGCTGCTAGTTCACCCCCTGCAGCTGCCGCATCTGCTCCATCCTGGCTGGCGTCACCTTCCCCGCTGGCCCCGGCACTGGTGGTCGCTATTCCTAGAAAAATATGACATTTTTTTAGATGCCATATACACCTCCCCCTATTTATTTTTTTCACTAGCATATCGAAAATACAATTCACCACACACATCACCGAACTCCTTATACTTCCATCTGGCTATGGTGTATGGTAATAAGTTCACCATCACCTGCTGCTATGCTAATAATACTAGGCCTAAACAAGAAGATGACACAACTTAGGGGTGTCTAGCGTGACCATAATTTACTGATTGAGCATGATAAAATAAAAGAAAGCCTTCTCATTTCAACAAACATGCGAAGAATACCTTACTTGAGCATGAAATCTGCACATCTGAGTAGTAATGACCAATGGGTTATCTGAGTCTTACAGTCCTACGGTGCTGCATAAAAAATAAGAGCAACCACCACCACCCCGAAAATAAGGCCCTTCAGTGCCACCTTCCACAAGGCTTCTCTTTCCCCGGGTCGCACTCGTACTCTCTGCCATGACACTTGTGGGGTCTGAGGGAGCGGAAAAAGTAAGGGAAGAGGGAGAAGAAAAATGAGAAAGCAGTAATATAGAAAAGCAGTACAAAATGCAGTAAAAAACGCACAAAATGTAGAAAAGATCACAAAATATACACTTAATATGACATAGGGAAAGATAATAAATAAAAAAGATCAGAAAAAAGTTTTTAAAATGAAGGATTGAAAATATTAGGGCAGTATTGAGAACAAGGCCCCAGCACCATAACACAGAAAATAAAATTAGATGGCCACGCCCATGAGTGACTGCGACATTTCTCCCCGAGCATGCAAACGGGCAGAGCAAGCAACTCCGCCCACTCGTCCAACTCCGAGTAGCATGTTGGAGTTTTTGTGCTGCTTCGCGGAGTTCCACGTAGCGCCCTGCGCTAACTCCACCCGGGCTTAGTACCCACAGGAAGGTGGGGATCCCACATAAATGACCCTCATCTCACTAGGGGACAGTGAGATGGTCCCAGGAAACCAGGTGACTGCTAACACTAAGAAATGCAGTGCCTGGGGGACCATCAATGGGAGAAAACTCATAGAAACTGGAGCCAGTGTGACCTCCGTCCGTTGTCACCTGGTCTCTGAGGAGCATGTAGTCCCTGAGGCATTCCACCAAGTAGTTGCGGTGGACAACTCAGAGTGCCAGTGTATGGTGGCGCAGGTTCCCTTTGAATGGGAGGGCGTCTCTGGTCCCTTGAGGAACCCTACCATGCCTGTAGATTGTCTTCTAGGTAACGACCTGGAGCAGTTTTTATGGAAGGATGTTGCACTCAGGTCTCACTTTGAGATGCTTGGGTTGCCAGAGTGAGCATGCATGACCATCCCGTCAATGGCAACCAGAAAGGGCGATCAGAAGGACCTGGAGCTTGAAACAGTGACCCAGATTCCTGCCAAGAGAAAGGGCAGAGGGTGAGGAAAACCACCCCTGAGCTTCCCATGGTCCGGCAGGAAGCTGACCTCGATGGGACTCTCCGCTTTCTACAGGGCTGCAGGTAGATGAGCTGGGAAGCATATTTGAGCTGACCCATTGGCAGCAAGAAGGTGGTCCTAGGCAGCCAGGCAGACCTATCCTATCAGGCTGCAGCTCAATTCTAGAACCCCATGGCAGATATAAAAGGTAAGTTGTCCCCGAGCACATATATGCCAATTCTTATATTATTCCAAGAGAAAAGATAGCCACAATCAAATGAATGTCCTTTCAAAGTTCATCAGATCAAATTCCTTTAATTTCCATTTCTTTTTTCTTCAAACATCAAATCTCTTCACAGTCTTCATCTAGTTCAAACAGAAGGTAGCCAACACGTGTTTCGTCAGAGGGTACAGTCACCCAAATGACTTCTTCAGGGCAAAAAGATCAATCCAAACAACAATTAGTATAGACCAATTCCAGAGGGCAATTGTTCCTCAATTATTACAGTGATTGTAACGGAACCCCTTCTGAAGACGTGAGGAGTACTCTCCTTGATCTAAACTACATATTACCCTATATGAAGAACTCAGATATACACAATGGAATGAGTTTCAATTTATAATTGAGGAACAATTGCCTCCTGGAATTGGTCTATACTAATTGTTGTTTGGATTGATCTTTTTGCCCTGAAGAAGTCATTTGGGTGACTGTACCCTCTGACGAAACACGTGTTGGCTACCTTCTGTTTGAACTAGATGAAGACTGTGAAGAGATTTGATGTTTGAAGAAAAAAGAAATGGAAATTAAAGGAATTTGATCTGATGAACTTTGAAAGGACATTCATTTGATTGTGGCTATCTTTTCTCTTGGAATAATATAAGAATTGGCATATATGTGCTCGGGGACAACTTACCTTTTGTTACTGAATTCTCTGTTTTCAGAGGACTCCTTTGGGGACGCAAGTGGCCGCTTTCCCCTGTTCCCTTGAGCCTTCGTATAAGGAGAATATTAATTTAGTTGTAGTTGCGCAAGAGTTACCCAGTCACTATCTGTTTTGCTCTGTCCCATGGCAGATATATTGGCCATTTCATTGGGGACTTGACACAGTGCACCATGACATGTGTGAAGGACACTGCACATTTTATGAATCTTATTGAGTCCAAATCCTTTGATCCCAGCACTGAAATTCTTGTCACCCTAGACATTGAATCGCTGTACATAAATATCCCCCAGAATAAGGGGATTGCTGTCATCAGAAATCACTGTAACCAATGACAAGCCCCCATCAAGTACCCAATGAGTTAATTGTCTCACTTGTGGAAATAGCACTGACAAAAACTACTTTCTCTTCCAAGATAAACACTACAGACAGTGTAAATTCACATCTCTGGGGGTTGTTTTCGTGCCCAATCTTGCAATTCTTTTTGTTGACAAAATAGAGACCACCACCATCCTCAACATAATCACCCCATACCTCCAAAATATCAGAGTGTAGCGTGGATATATAGATGATGTGTTTATGATCTGGGTTGGTGATATAACAGAACTACATGACTTTTGTTCATGGCATACAGTTACAACACACACATTGACGATCTTAATGTAACTGTTAAAAGTTTGGATGGTGAACTATACACCATGTTATTCAGGAAACCCACTGAGTGCGATACACTATTGCAGTACAACAGTTCACACCCCAGAGAACTCGGAGACGGGTTACCATGCGGACAATTCCTTAGAATTCGCAGGAATTGTAAATTCAAAGAAGACTTTTTTACTAAAGCAGAGATACTATGTAAGAAATTGACTGACAGAGGCTATCCAAGATGCCGGGTTAAACGCTCAATGAAATGAGCTTGGTACTCACACCATGAATACCTGCTACAACCATGCATAAAACATACCCTTCTCAAGTCACATGTGTAATTACATATTGCCCGGTGAGCAATAAATTGAATACGCCCATGTTATCTTTCAAAAACGGCCGGAATATCAAAGACCACCTTGACAGGGCACATAAAACCTACACGTAAAGATAATATTAAAGATAATATACTTCAATCCTTTCTCAACTTTCCACCTCTTCAGGGCCACTACAAATGTAATAACTGCTTAGCATGTGAATCTAAGTTGAACTCTAAAGTGTTTGAATATGAAGGCACAAAACACACATTAGGATTTTTTTCTAATTGTGATTCACAAAATGTGATTTATTGTATCCAATGTCCATGCAAACTGTTACATATAGGTCAGATGACCCAGAAGATAAAGACCAGGATCTCACAGCATAAAAGGCGGATCCGCTGTAAGATCACAACAGCACCTCTTGTGGAACATTTCCTTGAAAAAGGATACTCAGATTGTAACTGTAAGTAGATTACCCATGCAAATGCATGGCCCAACTAGCACATGAAAAGTCACTCAATACATATTAAAAAAGATAATACACTATCGCATGTACATATGAAAATACAAATTTAATAACATGATATTTCATAAAAACTGATACATATTCATACACAAAAGATAAAAAATGGTTGATAGCTTTTTGACATATGCAAATTTTCAATCAAGTCAGTAATTCATTAGTATAAAAGGTCAGATGGTTTCCTGTTATTTGTCAACGCGTTTCGACACTTATGTGCCTTCCT
Source organism: Lissotriton vulgaris (assembly GCF_964263255.1). Lineage (NCBI taxonomy): Eukaryota > Metazoa > Chordata > Amphibia > Caudata > Salamandridae > Lissotriton > Lissotriton vulgaris. Next base: position 475,603,593 of record NC_141691.1, read on the forward strand.
CAGGACTGTACCATCATACTGTAAAAGATTTTAAAAAAGATAATTTTACATTAGTGTTTTGCTATGTACACGTCAACTAGTGCAATAGTTTTCCACCATGCGCTGAATGTTGGTCATATTCTAAGTTGATGATGCCGCTTTAAACATTTTTACACTTTGATGGTGCTGCCATTTAGTTACATATGATACATAATGTTTGCCTTATATAGTCATTGGATAATTGTTTGATACGTTTTGTTATTATTTTATTAAGAAAAACATACAGTTCATTTCATTCTTATAACACCATTGTATGTATAATTCCAACCCTAACTATTATGAACTAAAGACCGATAGATAAAAGAAACAGGTGTACAAAGAGGACAGATATATGGCCTATTTTAGATAGAAAGTTACACAAAGTGTGGGTGTATGGTCCCTGTTAGGCCTATTGATGAAAGTATTCATCAAGATTTTAACCACTAGTTGTTCTAGACTACTCTTATTAATGCCATATAGACCGTGCCACATAGACAATGCCATTTATGCATCATTTGGGTGATGCTTGGCGGTACATAGCACCTCTATGCTAGTAGGATTTCAACATGCCTGTCCTATGTTTCTAGATATATTCTCTAATTATCTTGGTTTTAGCATTCTTATCTAACTTTATAAGGAGAAGCTTACCTATTATAAAAAAAAAAAACGGATTGATGTGCCCAAGGTTAAGGTCAATGTGCCATCCAAGTCAGTTTAAATATTGATGAAATGAAATGAAACCCTCAAAATTGTCTGTATGCTTACCTGATTTTAATCTGACATTTTATTTTGCAGGGTTTTCTGGTGAATATTTCGGATAATCTACTAGTTATAGTTGGCTACTCCATATCGCAGCGCAGGAACAATATAGTGAGGATGAAAAAATGCCACTGAGGATGGATAAAAAGGGATCTTATTACTTAACCAATAGTGATATCTTTCATGGTGAATAATTCGAATACACAATGAGGCTTTATAATCCTAAAAGGAGAATCATTATTTTATTCTGTCAACATCCTGTTCGTATTTGTTACATTCTATGTAGTCCCTTTTATTGGAAGTATAGAGGTGTTTATCTATTTACAAGCACATTGCTTTATTGCTATATTAAGTACATGTTACTAGTTGTTATATTTCTTACCATAAATTTTTCTAGATAATTCCTAGCTATCATCCGTTTATGAACCGTGTTTTGGATATATCTTCTGGCAGTTTGGTTATCTACAGTCACCCATCTATAGAAAATATATAAACAGTACATATTGGCTGGGCGCTGAAGGATGTATTGCCTAATAATTAGAAATAAGTTAGCTTTCTAATTTATCTATTTCCAATAGGTTGCAGTTCTCGCAGTGTCTCACTTGATATTTTCGGTACTTGCAATCTGTAACGATAGAGTATCGCTTGCATTACCATTCAGTCAGCACACTGCTTCGATTGATGTTTTCAGTTATTCTCGGCGGGTAAGCGGTACTTGCATTCTGTAACAGCAGAGTATTGCTAGCATTGCCTTCCTTCTCTTATTTTAAGATTACGTGCATATGGGTTTGAAGCTGCATTATATCTAAATATGGCGCTTGTTTAACGGTACTTTCACTCCATAACAGCAGAGCATAGCTAGCATTAACTTACTGCCTTTACTTTAAGATTACGTGCATTTTGGTTTAGAGCTGCATTTTGACTCGATGTAGCGCTTGTTTACCGGGATGGACTTACGCGTTGGAAAGAGCTGCTTCAGTGATACCTGCGGGCAGTTGTAACGATTGGGCGGTTCCTGTAGTCTGAAAGACAACAGAGTAACACTAGCGTTACCTTTTGTCCATAGTTTACAGCTATATAGCATTAGGTTGCAGCGCACCGTTATATCAGCACTCACCTGTATTGTACTGTTCAAGACGGACCGCGCACAGCGGCGTTTCAGCGGTATTCGGTAATTTAAAAAAGAATTTGTTTTACAGTTTTTTATTGGCTTATATACCAGGACGGATCATTGGCCCATAGTACGAGTAGCCGTTTCTTAAAGGGACATGGTTCTGTATTGACTAAATGTGCCGATTTTTCTTAAATGACGCCTGTGTATTTTTATAATTTATTTCTTAAGTATACCCCTACCTATATTCTTGTAGTATTTATTTATTTCAATTCATAAATGAATCCTATTACAATATTTTGAGTATTAATAGCTTGGCGGCAGTGTATCCAATATTGTGAAAAGTACTTAAAGATTGACTCCATGATACTGATGTTGTTAGTGATCCAGGAATCAAAGCTACAGATATTCCATATGTCTATATCCTAGTTTTTATCATGTATCTTAATTTAGAGAATAGCTGACAGAGGTATCTTTTCGTTCAATTTCATAATATGGCATTTATCCATGGAAGATCATTATTTAACCCATGGGTAAAAGTATCCAGAGAGAAAATCCAAAATACCTCTCTTTTTTTCCTGATTTTATCTCCACCATTTTTACAGGTCATATGGATCTTTTCAAGGATACGCCAACGGATCTGGGATGGAGAGTGATGGAAATCAGTGAAGTGGGACACTAATGGTGCAGTTAGTTTTTTTGTTTTAATTGCAGATCTATGTTCTGTGAGGCGCAGTTTCATAGTTCTAGCAGTTTCTCCAACATAACCTAGGTTACATGGACATAGTAACAGATAGACTATGTTCATGGTGTTACAGGTCCATAGCTCTTGGGCACGAATTGTTACTTTGTTAAACTTAAAAATCTCTCCTGTTATTATGCCATCACAGGACTGGCATGAACCACATCTTGAGGTGCCCTTAATGGCATTCTCTCCACTAAATGATTTTTGTATGAAAGGGGCATTGTTAGTAGTTCCGCTGAAACGAGATCTGACCACTAGATCCTTTAAATTTTTATTGCGTCGATGCGCAAACATGGGTTTTGGTATTTTGGGTAATGTTGGTTCCACACTTAGTAAGTGCCAATTCGAATTGATGATCTGCCTGACTGTCTCATTAAGAGGGGAATGTTTTGTTATGCAAACCAACTTGCGTTCCTTCTGTTGTTTGTTTGAATTGAGGAGAGCATCACGATCAAAATATCGAGCTCGTTTGTATGCTTCGCGGATCAGTCGATTAGGATATCCTCGAGCTAGAAACTTCTCCTTCATTTTTACAGCCTGACAGTCATAATCCTTAATGTTAGTGCAGTTTCTCCGCACCCTAAGAAACTGCGAAAAGGGTATCCCATCCTTCTGATTTCTCGGATGATAACTACTAAAGTGAAGTAATGTGTTTCTTGCTGTTTTCTTGGTGTATAGATCAACAGTTAGATTCTTAGATTCATTCTTGATGTATATATCAAGGAATTCCACTTTTTCAGTGTCATAATGTGCAGTAAAGCGTAAATTGCTATCTGCCAGGTTGATCCATTCTAGGAATTGTTTGAGAGTCTGTTCCCCATTGGTCCATATAAAGAATATATCGTCAATAAACCGGTACCAATGGGAAACAGACTCATAGAAAGGTGCCATTTCATTATGTACATGGTGGTGTTCAAACCTAGCCATGTATATATTTGCTATGGACGGGGCCATGGCTGCCCCTATGCTAACGCCCTTTGTTTGTTGGTACATGTATTCTCCAAATTGGAATACATTTTCCTCAAGTGCCACTGATAGACAGTTCAGAATGAAAGGTTTATGGCATGGAATGTTGTGCATGTCAATAAACCAACTAGTGGCCTCTAAAACTCCTCTTAGAGGGATGTTACTGTAGAGGGCTTCAACATCCAGTGTTACTAGCAAATCTGTCCTATGGAGTCAATCTTTAAGTACTTTTCACATTATTGGATACAATGCCGCCAAGCTATTAATACTCAAAATATTGTAATAGGATTAATTTATGAATTGAAATAAATAAATACTACAAGAATATAGGTAGGGGTATACTTAAGAAATAAATTATAAAAATACACAGGCGTCATTTAAGAAAAATCGGCACATTTAGTCAATACAGAACCATGTCCCTTTAAGAAACGGGTACTCGTACTATGGGCCAATGATCCGTCCTGGTATATAAGCCAATAAAAAACTGTAAAACAAATTCTTTTTTAAATTACCGAATACCGCTGAAACGCCGCTGTGCGCGGTCCGTCTTGAACAGTACAATACAGGTGAGTGCTGATATAACGGTGCGCTGCAACCTAATGCTATATAGCTGTAAACTATGGACAAAAGGTAACGCTAGTGTTACTCTGTTGTCTTTCAGACTACAGGAACCGCCCAATCGTTACAACTGCCCGCAGGTATCACTGAAGCAGCTCTTTCCAACGCGTAAGTCCATCCCGGTAAACAAGCGCTACATCGAGTCAAAATGCAGCTCTAAACCAAAATGCGCGTAATCTTAAAGTAAAGGCAGTAAGTTAATGCTAGCTATGCTCTGCTGTTATGGAGTGAAAGTACCGTTAAACAAGCGCCATATTTAGATATAATGCAGCTTCAAACCCATATGCACGTAATCTTAAAATAAGAGAAGGAAGGCAATGCTAGCAATACTCTGCTGTTACAGAATGCAAGTACCGCTTACCCGCCGAGAATAACTGAAAACATCAATCGAAGCAGTGTGCTGACTGAATGGTAATGCTAGCGATACTCTATCGTTACAGATTGCAAGTACCGAAAATATCAAGTGAGACACTGCGAGAACTGCAACCTATTGGAAATAGGTAAATTAGAAAGCTAACTTATTTCTAATTATTAGGCAATACATCCTTCAGCGCCCAGCCAATATGTGCTGTTCATATATTTTCTATAGATGGGTGACTGTAGATAACCAAACTGCTAGAAGATATATCCAAAACACGGCTCATAAACGGATGATAGCTAGGAATTATCTAGAAAAACTTATGGTAAGAAATATAACAACTAGTAACATGTACTTAATATAGCAATAAAGCAATGTGCTTGTTAAATAGATAAACACCTCTATACTTCCAATAAAAGGGACTACATAGAATTTAACAAATACGAACAGGATGTTGACAGAATAAAATAATGATTCTCCTTTTAGGATTATAAAACCTCATTGTGTATTCGAATTAATCACCATGAAATATATCACTATTGGTTAAGTCATAAGATGCCTTTTTATCCATCCTCAGTGGCATTTTTTCATCCTCACTATATTGTTCCTGCGCTGCTATATGGAGTAGCCAACTATAACTAGTAGATTATCCGAAATATTCACCAGAAAACCCTGCAAAATAAAATGTCAGATTAAAATCAGGTAAGTATACAGACAATTTTGAGGGTTTCATTTCATTTCATCAATATTTAAACTGACTTGGATGGCACATTGACCTTAACCTTGGGCACATCAATCCGTTTTTTTTGTTTATAATAGGTAAGCTTCTCCTTATAAAGTTAGATAAGAATGCTAAAACCAAGAGAATTAGAGAATATATCTAGAAACATAGGACAGGCATGTTGAAATCCTACTAGCATAGAGGTGCTATGTACCGCCAAGCATCACCCAAATGATGCATAAATGGCATTGTCTATGTGGCACAGTCTATATGGCATTAATAAGAGTAGTCTAGAACAACTAGTGGTTAAAATCTTGATGAATACTTTCATCAATAGGCCTAACAGGGACCATACGCCCACACTTTGTGTAACTTTCTATCTAAAATAGGCCATATATCTGTCCTCTTTGTACATCTGCTTCTTTTATCTATCGGTCTTTAGTTCATAATAGTTAGGGTTGGAATTATGCATACAATGGTGTTATAAGAATGAAATGAACTGTATGTTTTTCTTAATAAAATAATAACAAAACGTATCGAACAATTATCCAATGACTATATAAGGCAAACATTATCTATCATATGTAACTAAATGGCAGCACCATCAAAGTGTAAAAATGTTTAAAGCGGCATCATCAACTTAGAATATGACCAACATTCAGAGCATGATGGAAAACTATTGCACTAGTTGACGTGTACATAGCAAAACACTAATGTAAAATTATCTTCTTTAAAATCTTTTACAGTATGATGGTACAGTCCTGAGGAAGGCACATAAGTGTCGAAACGCGTTGACAAATAACAGGAAACCATCTGACCTTTTATACTAATGAATTACTGACTTGATTGAAAATTTGCATATGTCAAAAAGCTATCAACCATTTTTTATCTTTTGTGTATGAATATGTATCAGTTTTTATGAAATATCATGTTGTTAAATTTGTATTTTCATATGTACATGCGATAGTGTATTATCTTTTTTAATATGTATTGAGTGACTTTTCATGTGCTAGTTGGGCCATGCATTTGCCTGGGTAATCTACTTACACTTGCTCTTTGCCCTGACCCAGGAAATCTATCCGTATCAGGGGGACCTTGTTTGCTCTCCCAAAAAAAAAAAAAAAAAAATACTCAGATTGTAAATCTACATCCTAGTTGCAGAGGAGGCAATCAACAACAGGCCCTCAACACACTAGAGTGCATATGGATTTTCAAATGCCGCACAATTTAACATGGACTGAATTCAGTTGATGAACTGAATGACATCACATAAGCTACTGGCTGCACAGCAGTGGCACTAGGTTCTGCTTTCATCATTTTTGACTCAGCAATTATTACTTCAGTGCACCAGTATGTACTTTAATTGTAATCATATGACCAATTGTGTTTATTTTTTTATTTTTTTAATATTATTATGTTTTATTGTTCAGTCCAAGGACTGTATCAGCTTAAATCAGGATAACTATCTTGTTTTCCTTTCATGATTTTTTCTTTATACATCTTCCCTTTCACTATTACTCCTTCTTTGCACACGTATTCACATGTCTGTGCTCCTACACCTCCATAATTGAGCTCAGGAAAGACTATTTCCCTGCGCTCAGTACTAGAGGTCTGTTGCCTCAGTATTTGCCCACACGGTGTTATTCAGACACCCCCATCATAATCTAGCTGCTGTACGCAGCATGTGCACGTAGTTAATTACTTAAATACCAGCTGCCGGGCTGTACGCCTGCATTCACTTAGCGCACCCTGCCTGGAAGCCGGAGACGCTGTCCGCTTCTCCATATTAGACTGACTCTTGCGCTCTTGCCGTACAAGTACTCTGCCCTCCAGAGACTGCTTTTTATAATTTAATTAAGGGCTCAGTTCTCTAGCCACTGTTGTTCTTCACTTAGATGTTTCTTAAAGGCAGTAACATGATTTCTATTCCAATGGCCACCTTGCAATGTCCTGCCTAGATGCGATCCAAGACAAATTAACTATGTAAGTCCAACAGCCTTCTGCAGCATGTGCCTTTCAGCCCATTGCACCCACTCTAGTATTTTGGTTTAACATAACCCAAACCTCCCCCCTTTTTCTTTCTCGTAGGCACCGATAATTCTCCAAGGGGCAGCATAGGGCACTGCAATTGCCTTCCAACTAGGCATTGATTCTCTCAAATAATTCAAGCTTTTTCGTTGTAAGTCTAATATCTCCTTTCTATTTTTTAATCACCAGGCTTGTACCTTCATTAGCCCTGATTATTTGTCTTTTTTGTTTAGTATTCTGAGGCATCACTACCCACTGATACAACTTCAACTTTCGCCCACACCTTAAATGTGTTGTTGCGATTGTTTAGTACTCTCACCGTTTTTCCTCCGGTCTCTAGAGTGAGGCCTTTTGCATGTAATATGTGCATGTGATTCCTCACTCATTTGCACAGTGGTATGCTTATTTTCTTCCTTCTGCCCTTAATTTGCTCCTTAATTTTCTGCACCTCAAGGCATTCTTGCCTCTTGCCTTTCAAGTAAACATTTTTCTTACCTACCACAATTATGTGTTCTGAGTCAAGGGCATGATCTCTCACATTGCCCGCATTGTCATTAATATTAAAAATCTTATTTAACTTTCTTACAATGGTACTGATCACCATAGAGTGAGTGGCATGTAATTACCTCTTTCTCATCTCAATGGTAGCACTAATTTACTTGCTTTTAATTAACTTTTATGGATTAAGTTCTTCCAAGGACCATACATTAATTATGGAATATTTCCTTATAGATTCAGCTTGCTCACATATTATGTCCTGAAGATGATCTCTTGTTAGTGAGATCGAAATGCCATTGATACTCCTTGTATTTTGTATAAATTGTTTCTAAGGAGTTCTCCTGGTTGTTGTCAATGCGATGTATATATTTATAAAAAGTCCCCCTCACTTATCACATCACGCTTGTTGTCACTTGTTTATGTGAGTACATGAACTATAATTTTAGCTTTTTGTTTAAAAAAAATCAGTTAGTTCTTTTGAAATTACTCTTGTCCCTGTGTATACGTTTCATTGCTCCCGCAACATTAATTGCTTATCCCTAAAGTAATTCCTTTTGTTCTCATTCCTGACGCAGGACCAATTTGGCCCCTTAGGAACCATTATTTTTTCAAAACACCCTTTGAGAGGTTGGTCAACTAGGTGTTGGCTGTACAGGAGAGTTTCAATGCTGCCTACGAAGACGGCATTGCAGTGTCCACTTCCACCTGGGAAAAACACTTGCAGCTCCTCAGGGTAGTGTTGAAGGCTCTGTAGAGGGCAGGCCTCCTGGTCAAGGCCAGTGAGTGCCAGATCGGGCAGGGCTCTGTGCTGTACTTAGGGCACCAGGTAGGAAGCGAGTAGTGCTCCTAGAGCCTAAGATTAATGCCATTCTAGCTTGGAGCCAACCAAGACCTAGACAGAAGTGAGAGATTTTTTTAGGTCTCACAGGTTATTGTAGAAGATTCGTCAGAGGGCCTAGATCAGCCTGTAGTCTTTCTTAGCAGTTGACTAATCCCCAGGGAACAGATGTGGACTGCCATAGAAAGGGAATCTTTTGCTGTGGTCTGCACACTGAATAAGCTAAGACCCTGCCAGTTTAGGACTCACTTCTGAGTTCAGACAGACCACAGGCCCCGCAGGTGGTTAATGCAGATGAACAATGAGAACCCAAAACTGTTGAGGTGGTCCACCTCCCTACAGGGAATGGATTTTATGCTGGAACATCGCCCTGGCACAAAAAACGCTAACGCTGATGGTCTGTCCAGGTTCTTCCACCTTAGTGAAGAGAACTCCGGGGTAGTCCGATAGTTCTCCCTATTTTCAACTGGAGGGGACATGCGCTAGACCTGGCATCTTTTGGTGTGTTTGTCCTGTCTTTTTGCTATCTGACCTCCCAGTTTCAACTCTGTTTTTGCTGCTTTAGTGTCTCTCTGCACTTTCCCACTGCTGTTCAGTGTTAACATGCAACTTCTCCTATTGTATATTTTGTTATGGATTGGTGTTTCCATGGCATATTTGATTTACAGCAATGGTTGTGCCATCCAAACGAGCAGCCCTGTAAAGGGTTCTCAGACCTGCCACTGCAGTGTCTGCATGCAGTTTGTAACTGCCTTCTTGACCTGGCAAGTGCACTCGCTTGCTAGGCCCTAACCTTCTGCCCTCTGTTCCACTCATTGTTGTGTTCCCTTCTGCCCTTTGTGCCACTCGTTTTTCCCTCATTTTTTGTGCCTTTTTGCCTTCTGTTCCACTAATTTTTCCTTAGTTTTTTGTGCCTTTCTGCCCTCTGTTCCACTCATTTTTCCTGTTGTTTTTTGTGCCTTTCTGCCCCCTGTTCCACTTGTTTTTCCCTCGTTTTTTGTGCCTTCGTGCCCTCTGTTCCCCTAATTTTTCCCTTGTTTTTTGTGCCCTTCTGCCCTCCTTTCCACTCATTTTTTGTGCCCTTCTGTACTCTGCGCCACTCGTTTTTCCCTCATTTTTGTGCCCCTTTTGCCTTCTGTTCCACTTGTTTTTTGTGCCCTTTTGCCTTCTGTGCCACTCTTTTTACCCTCGATTTTTGTGCCCCTTTTCCTTCTGTTACCTTTGTTGTCCCTCACCGCCCTCGCCGCTGCGTCCCCTGTGGCCCCGCCCCCCCGACTGCCCACTGCCCACTGCCCACTCGCTGCCCCCACCTCCTGCCTCCCAGCTGCTCCTCCCTCCCACCTCTCCATATAGGCCAGCCACTGCGTGGCCGCGCCGCTGGCGGCAGAAGGCGTGCCTAAGGTGAGCCAGTCTGCGCCCGTCCACGTCTGGACCGCGGCCAGCGCCAGAACCCCTGGCCCCCGTACCCGCCACGATGACTACCGCCACTACGACACCAGCACTCTGCATGCTCTCAACTCCTGACGGAGCCACACCTGCTTCAAGGCAGCTTGGACCTTTCACCTGTCTAAACTGCAGCTATACCTGCCTCAGAGCCGACGAACTACCCGCCAAGAAAGACCCCAACCACCTCAGATGCATACTACTGAACACCCGCTCCGCACGCAAGCATGCCATCGAGCTCTGGGACCTGCTCGACACAACATCCCTGGACGTCGCCTTCCTGACAGACTTAGTTTAATGACTCCTCCATACCCGACATCGCCAAAGCCATCCCAGACGGCTACAAGATCACCCGCAGAGACGGCACCAATGGAGTCGGAGGAGGGAACGCCATCGTCCACAAGAACAGCATCAGGGTCTCAACTAGCATCGACGACGCGCTCAGCACTGCCGAACACATGCATTTCAAGATCCACACAGACTCTAATTCCACCCTCAGAGGCACCCTCGTCTACCGACCCCCCGGAGGCTGCCCCCAGTTCAGCGACTCCATCCCCGACTTCATCAGCATGCACGCCCTGACCTCCACCGACTACATCCTCCTGGGAGACCTGAACTTTCACCTTTAGAACAACAATGACAACAACTCCACAACCTTGATCGATAACCTTGCCAACCTTGGACTGAAGCAACTCATCACAACGCCCACCGACACCGCTGGCTACAAGCTCGACCCAGTCTTCTCCTCAAGCACGTACGTCTCCATCAGCCACACCAACGAACTCCTCTGGACCGACCACCACTGCATCCACTTCGCCTTCCAGAAACCCACCACACAACACCACACCCAACAGATCCCCCGCCGCTGCTAGTGCAAAATCACAAAGACCAACTACACGCAAACCTCGCTCTCAGCCAACCCACCGAACCCTCCAACACCGACGATGCTGCCCACAGCCTCAGATGCTGGATCGAGGACTGTGCCAACACAGTCGCCCCACTGAAGAAACCCCCCCACTGAGACACCAGCAAGAGGGCCAGCTGGTTCACCCCAGAACTCCTAGCCTCCAAGCAAACCTGACGGAAACTAGATAAGAAATGGCACAGTGAGACCTGGAAACACGCTGAGATCAACGCCCTACTCAAAAAACCTAACTCAGACCCAAGAGACCTCAAACCTCCGCCCATCTCTCTGCTCCCCTTCCTAGCAAAGCTCATCGAGAAAACCGTCAACAGACAGCAAACCCAATACCTTGAAGAAAACAGAATCCTTAACCCTTCCTAGTCAGGGTTCCATAGCAACCACAGCACCGGGACTGCCCTCATCGCCCCCACCGACGACATCAGGACCCTGCTGGACAACGGCAAGACCACAGCACTCATTCTCCTAGACCTCTCTGCCGTCTTCGACACCGTCAGCCACCACACACTACCCGCACGCCTCCACGCCGCAGGGATCCGAGACAAGACTCTGGATTGGACCACCTCCTTCCTCTCTGGCAGAACCCAGAGCATCCGCCTCCCCCATTCCGTTCCAAAGCCTCCGAGATCATCTGTGGCGTACCTCAGGGATCCTCCCTCAGCCCGACGCTGTTCAACATTTAATTGGCCCCGCTCGCTCACGTAGCCTGACAGCACGACCTCAACATAATCTCCTACACCGACAAAACTCAGCTGATCCTCTCCCTCACCAAGGACACCATCACAGCCAAAGCCAACCACAACGAAGGAATGAAGGCTGTCGCCAACTGTATGAAGCCCAGCCGTCTGAAGCTGAACTCGGACAAGACAGAGGTCCTCATCCTCGGCTCCAACCTTTCAGCCTGGGACGACTCCTGGTGGCTGACGGCACTGAGGGCAGCCCCGACACCCACCGACCATGCACGCAACCTGGGAATCATCCTCAACTCAACGTTCTCAATGACCAAGCAAGTCAACGCCATCTCCTCCTCCTGCTTCAACACCCTCCACATGCTCCGCACGATCTACAGATTGATCCCGACAGATACAAGAAAGACAGTCACCCAGACCCTTGTCTGCAGCAGACTCGACTACGGAAACGCCCTCTACGCTGGAGCCCGGACCAAGCTAATCAAATGACTACAACGCATTCATAATGACTGATCCTTGACATACCACGCCACGGCCACATCACCCCACCTGAGAAACCTGCACTGACACCCCGTCAACAAGAGGATATCCTTCAAGCTCCTCACCCACGCACACAAGGCACTCCACAAGACTGGCCCAGCCTACCTCAACAGGCAGCTCTTCATCTAAATCCCCAACCACCAGCTATGCTGTGCCGATCTCTCACTCGCCACCGTCCCGCGCATCCGAAGAACCACCGGTGGGAGATCCTTCTCCCACCTCACCGCCAAGACATGGAACACCCTCCCACTGAACCTACGACAGACTCCAGACCTGCTGACCTTCAGGAGGAAACTCAAGACCTGGTTGTTTGATCCCAACCCCCCCCCAACCCCTCCCAGCGCCGTAAGACCCTTGCTGGTATGTAGTGAGCTTTACAAATGATTGATTGAATCTTCCCTTTACTTGCATGTAAGTCACCCCTAAGGTAGGCCCAAGGTACTTCTGTGGGCCAAATGCTGTGTATATTAATAGTAGGACATGTACTGGTGTATGATACATGTCCTGATAGTAAATTACAGCATAATTTGTTTTTCACTATGGAAAGGCTCATTAAATAGAATGAGAGCTTACTTCTAACATCTTATAAGCATAAATGGGAGTTTACTAATATCTTATAAGCATTTTCCCATTGGAACAAAATAGAGAAATGGGGTTCAGTATGCCTGAACTCAGGATATAAAAATGCATTTTTTGTTAAAGTTCATTTTTGTGTTCTGTTTGAAAATACCACTTTCACTAGTAGGCAATCCACCTTAATCCCCTAAGGGTGGTATAGTCTCCCTGACCCTGATAAAACTCCCCTCTGGAGTGTCCACCAGCGCCTGTCAGTACTGCCAAGTCTGACATCTCTAGCAGGGTGGAAGCCAGATCCTCCCCTCAGGGTCAGATTCTTGCTGCACCACTGGAGTTCCCTGGGCTGGCTCAACCGACCCAGTGCTATTGTCCATGGATGCTTGGCCCCCTGTTCCAGGGTCCAAGTGTTCATAATTTTTCCAATGGCTAGTCTGAGACCTGGTCACAGCATATACCCACTCAGGGAGCTCCAATATTCTCATATGGAGCCCTCTCTCCACCTCTGACTATTCAGGTGCTAAGAGGTCATTTCCCAGTAAACACTTTAATGGGAGTGCAGAAGACAAAACTACCTTCATAGGGCCTGTCACACCTCCCCATTCCAAATCAACCATAGCTATTGGATGGATTTTCTGTCTGCATATTTATTCTGGTGAAACTCACCAGGCAGGATCTGCTCTTAAGACACCAGTGTGTTCATGACCAAAGTCACACTGGCTCCTGTGTTTCTCAGAGCCTCAACCTCAGTTCCATTGAAGGTAGGCCTATGTGTGTGCTTAGAAATGCTTGGAGGTAAGGCGGTCAGGGTTGCAATATCCACACCACCCAGTGTCAGTTCCACACCCATCTTTAGGGGACTTTCCACCCCCACACTTACACTAGCAATTTCTGAGGACTGCCCATCCATAAGGTGGATTTTATACGCAGACAGGATCTCCTTTCTTGTGCCCTGGCTGATTACAGTCGGAGCCTTTTACGACTTTTGAGGGATCAAAGAACCTACCATTCTATCCCTGATACCCCTTACCCTTGAAGTTGGAGTAGGTTCAACCCCCTCCTTGTTCAGATTTTTGTGGGTCATTTGAGGGCTCCTTCTGTTTGCGACCTTCTTTTTCCTGGGCTTTCCCCTGGTGGGGGACCTGTCCTCCCTTCTGCTGATCACTCCCCTGGTGCTGATTGAAAACCTGGGTTCTCGCCGACTCATCATCCAATTCCCCCAGATCTCTAAGGCTAGTCAACTTAGAATCCAGTAGATGCTGGTGTAACTTTGCCTTTATTCAATTAGTCAAAATGTGTTCTTTTAAAGAAAAAGTGACACAATCCCTCATATGGGTTCACTTGGTTTCCACCAATCCAGCCTTCTAGTGCCTTCACTAAGATATCCACAAAGTCCACATATGACTATATGTTTACCTTCTGGGTGTCCCTGAACCTTACCCTGTACTGTTCTGGGGTCAGACCAAACTTCTTGACTAAGCATTGCCTCGTATAGGAGTAGGATTTTGCCTCATTACCCTGCAGAGTCAACCGACTATCCCTCCCAGCTACTTGGATCAACTCCCACAAGGGTGAACCGCAATGATTGGGATAGACCTTCCTCATCCCAAGGTCCCTTTCAAATACAGTCATTTGTCAATATAATTGCCCTCTATGAACCTATACACAGTTCTCTAGGGGAGCTTGGGGTCAAACATACCACCCCTGGGCATCTCAACATCTTCTTCAATTTTGCTGCAACAATTTCTTCTTGTTTTCTTCTCCTTCCGCAGCTACCCAGCTAATTCTCATTTCTTCTCTTCTAGGGCTAGCTCGCTTTCTCTTAGGGAAATCCCTGGTCTTGTGCGGGCGAACACCCTCTCTCACCTTTTGGAATTATGTACCTACCACTAGAAACAATAGAGGAGGCAGCATTATCACCATCATTCTGGGTGACATTTGGGGGGTCAGCCTCCTCCTACCCTTCATTCTCTGTTGCAGGCCTGGCACAGCCTTTAGGGACTTAACCAACTCTGACTTCCTAATCTTGTTAGTAGCAGGTAGCTTTCTAGACCTCCACAGTATCCTAAGCTCAGCCACCTTGAGTTTAGTTAGTTTAGCCAGATCAAGATCCATGGTCTCCCTAGTTGTGGGTTCCAAAAATTATCAATCAGACTTAGAACACATTTAGAGAAATCAAAACAATAGATACAAAATCAGGTTAGTTCAAATTTCAAAAATTAAAAAATCTAAAGTTTTGTTATAAAACAATTTAGAGGATTTTAAAGATGTTACTACTATATGGTGTACTTTAAACACATTTGCGTATCCACACTGCTGAACACCAAATGTTGGAAAGTGGGTTATTGGTAGGGGTAAGTATGCACCTACCACTAGTATTAAGGCCACCAACACTGCATAGGGTCCAGTAAAGGTCTCAGTAAATGAGTCACTTGCTCAACCCTTGATAGCTGACAACAAGCGGTCAGGCCTAACTTACGAGGCAGGAGTGTAAAGCATTTAAAAGCACCAACACATCAAACAAGTAAGACACAACACAATAAAACAATATCCGATGCCAATTTATAAAAATTATAAATATTTTTATGAACAAATAGGCACCAAAAAGCAAAAATCTAATATAGGGAGCCAGAAATATGACTTTTTAAAAAATAACCACTTTATAAACCGTTAAAAACATATAGCATCACTCTGGGACATGCCCCAAAGCCCTATGTGCTTGACTGGGGCAAAGTTGGATGCTGACTGTGATGGAGCCCTGGTCGGATATACTAAGTGATAGACCCCTGTCAAAACTTTCCCTTCAAGCTTAGAATCTTTTCGGAAGATTGACTTTCTGCGAGGCCCGGTCAAAACCTGGAAGTCTTGAGCTCTGGAGCTTTCAGCAAGATGAACCTGAAATCCTGGCTGGTTTATGGTTGAAGGTGGTCGGCTTGACTCTTGACGTTGGGTCGGTCACCTCATGGAGCTTTTTCACAAAAGTTCTCTGAAGTTCTCCGAATTTCAGGAGGTGTTTCCTAAAGGTATTCTTGTAGAATCACATTGGCCAAATCACCAATCCAAAGGTCTGGAATCTCCTAGATTGTCTCTGTGATGTCTGGACTACAATCCCCACAATTTACCTGGCAAAATCCCTAAAAGTCCACTGGACACACTCCAAAATGGGGACTCTTGGTAGAATTGTTGCAGGTGTGCTCTGCTAACCTGTAGCTTATAAGGAGTCCACTCTTTAATCCTTCTTGAAGCAAGGCACAGCTCCCAGGGCTGTAGTAGCCGATTGCGTAGTAGGTGCAGTCAATCAGAGTGCATGCCTTTGGGTGCAAATCCAGATTCCAGCAGTGCATTTCTTCTTTTACTTGTAGTTTCAGGCAGTTGATCTTAGAAACAATGTGGTTCTCACCTATTTGTTCAGTGTTCTGGGTCAACAACCAGGGGTCACCTCTGTCCAATGAGATACTGAGTGCGACCCAAAAGCATTACATGACAACTTCCTCCATAGTGTGGCATCTTCTTGCCCCACAAAGCATCACACTTCCAAAATCCAACGTAGATGATTTCTCTCCAGAGGAGTATGAGCTAGCTAAACCAACCCACAGTGTGTCTCATTTCCATTAGCTATTCTCTCTCTGACCTCTGCAAATCCTGCCCTAAGCCTGCCATCAGGCTAGGGCACAAGATGTGGGGGTAGGTATGCCTGGCATTCCTTACCAATCTGCTCTCTCTTTGAGCTCAGTTTGATTTACATAGATCCCTTTGCAGAACCCATCCTCCTCTGCTTCCAAGCTTTCTCCATCAGATAACATCTGCTACAGCCAGGCCACGTATCACCTAATCAAAGCATACTGGGTAAGCCTGTTAAGGCTAACCAATCAGCGGAAACCACTCAAATGCTGGATTGTGGCTCACAGAAGAGAAAGTTCTCTAGCTTTCCTTCTGTACTAATTATGATAAATGCAACTGTGGCAAGTTGTTGACTTTACCAATACCTATCTCTTAAGTCCTTGAATGATATTTCTCCTTTCCGAGCAATAGTTATGTCCAAATATTACAATGTCAGCCTATGGAGCTAAGTATCTACAATAGGGAAACAATGACATTGTCAGTTTTTCCTCACCACAGCATATACAACATCTTTTATAAGGTGCCTGCTTATAGTTACATTGCCCCCACCCCTGGGACACCTTGGGGAGACATGGAGATATATATTATGTAAAAATAAGGTAGGTTATTGCTTTTAAAATGCCCATACCAGCAAAGTCAAGTTTACACCCAGTTTACTTTTAAAGACAGTCTGCATTTAAAATGGCAGCAGGCAGCAGTGCACACATGCAAGTGCAGGAAATCTGGCGGGCCTCTAAACTTTCATGCTCTATGATTATATGCTTATAGGTAGGTTGACCCCCCTAGCCCTATTATATACTAGGGACTTTGTCGATTCCAGTTGTCAGAATTTACTTTTAAAGACAGGCTGCAAGGCAAGACTGCCTTTAAAAGAACAGCAGCGCACACATGCAAGTGTGAGAAATCTGTTAGGTCTCTAAACCTCCATGCCCCATTATATACTGTGGACCTATAGGTAGATTTCACCCCGGTCCTACTATTTACTAGGGTCTATCATTGTCAACTGTAAGTGTACCCTATTACACTTACCTTTTTACAATTCAATGCAATTCTTTATTAAGTTTTGAATATCAAATGAGCTCCATTAAAGTTGCCTTTTTACACATAGCACTTACCCTGGGTCTGGTTAGCAGAGCCCAGGGTACAGTCATAGTCAGTTACCACCAGTATCATTCAGCAAGAAATGGGGGTGAACACGGCAAACTGATGACTTTCTAACACACCTCCTTGGGGAAGTTGATATTTGTGTTTGCAAACTATTCTGAATTGCAATTAGGGGGGATGCCCTCTGCATGCCCTATCCTAATTTGGATTTAGAATAGCCCTATAGAGCCATTTTGTTAATTGGAAATGTTTTTCCAACTCGGAAAATGAATTTAGTGTGTAGGAAAAAGCTATTTTGCGGTCACAAAGCATTTGATTTTGGAAATCTCATGGACGGTGGCTGAAATATTGCTTTGTACATCAGGCCCTCTGTTCATTTTTCATAGTGTCCCATTCTCACTCGACCAGAAAACAGTCTGGTATCTCTACACTGCCTAGAACTATGAATAAAAATAATTTTATTGTTCGATTACTTAAAATCATTACAATATACTAGCAATATATAAAAAGATTATAAAAAAAGAAGACACATTAAGTTCCCTATTTGTTACCATGACCCAGTCGAGCATAAAACCTTAAAAACAGTGTCACATTCTAGATATGCAGTTTGAGTGCAAAGTGCATTAGTTTTAAACGGGAGGTTGTCCGCAGCTCCCATGCTTCCGAGCTGACTATTTTTTTTTTGGAGCTCTATTTTTGCGGACAATGCGGCTCGAATTAGGTCTGTGAATTTCCCCAGCCGTGCCACTGTTTGAGTTGAGATTGAAGAGAAACACAAGTTTGAGACTTCACTGCCTAGAACTACAGGTATCATATGCATCAAACGCCGCAGGGAGGGAGAGCCGGGAATACTGCAGGATTACAAGCTGAGCCCGGAAGTTTCCCCAAGAAATAATGAAATTACTGATGGGGGCTGGGAATTGCGTACCCGAATCCTATGCTTATTCTCAGAATTTCACCGAGACATTTCACCTCAGTATGTGGAGCGCCTGAGTGAATGACTCAGATTGGCAGATTTGATGCAGATTTTTCAATTCAGATCAGGTCTGTGAGTACCGCCCCTTTCAGAATTATCAGACACTTATAACGAGGCCTCTAGTGCTATTTAAGGGCCGTGCTGTAGTCTGTTCTGTTTGTGCTCTATGGGGCAGATTTATGAGGCTCTTGCGCCACGTTTACGCCGCTGTTGCGTCACGCAAGGCGGCGTAAACGTGGCGCATCCCTACGAACGATTTACAATGTGATGCATCTAGGCAGATGCGTCACGTCGTAAAGCCCTGCGCCGCTTGTGGGCGTTCCGGGGCAGGTGCGCCTCGTAAAAGTGGCTGAGTGAAATCTATGAGATTTCACTCAGTCACTTTTAAGCCAATGCTGCGTCAAAAGCTTGCGCCTGCTTAAAGCTGGCGTAGGTCTTGACGCAGCATTGTTAAAATGGGGCTCCCCCGAGCCTTGCTGGAGCTGCGTCGCGCTTGCGACGCAACTCCAGCAATGCGCCACATTTCCGGCACAGATGCGTCACGCATCTGTGCCGTTTTTGCACCATGGTGCGCCGCAGCACCATGGCTGGCGGAGCTGTGGCGCACTGTGGCGCATGTTAACTGGCGCATCCCTGGGGATGCGCCAGTTAACATAAATCTGCCCCTTTGAGTTAAAAGGATGTTTTAAATTGAGCAGATATTTAAAACATACGAGAATCCCTCTTTAGTAGAATACATTTCTGATGTTTATAATCTGGTACTGAGGCATGGATGGCCTTCAGATTCTCCAAATTAACATTTGATGAGCAAAGAAATATAATTTATAATTCATTCTTTTTCGGAATCAGATTAGTGCAGAATAGGTCTACGAGTAGCAGTAAAAGTAAAACTGAGACTACATACATAATACATTGTGACTCTGGTAAAATGTCTTTGATTTAAACCATTACAAATATCCACTCTTCTTTTTCTTAAAAAACAAAGGGGCATATTAGCAAGAACCTCATTAAAATTATCACCGTTTTAGCGGCAGGAAACTGCCGCTAAAACGTTGATAATTGGCTTGCTAATATGCGTTATAGAATTCCAACAGATCCCAGGTTAGGTGTGCAGGACATGTTACCTGGGCTTATATTTGAATTCTCTAACGCATATTAGCAAGCCCATTATCGCTGTTTTAGCTGCAGTTTCCTGTCGCTAAAACGGCAATAATTCTAACGAGGTTTTTGCTAATATGCCCCAAGTTATGTTGAACGTAATGTACTCTTTGAGGGTGTGCGTAATTCTCCTCTCTTGCTTGATCATAATTGCGCAAAATTTCACAAATATAATGCAAGCCGTAATTAAAACCTGGCCCGGGCCTTGTCATTAGTTAATGCCTAAATACTAATGGAATGGTCTGTAGGGTTACATGTCCTTGTTTTCTTCACACTTTTAGAAATTGTTACGTATCCTTCCTCGTGCTTACCCCATTTAAACAAAAGCTCGTTTTTTTACAATCACCTGAATTATTGCCCTTTATCAAATTATCAAACACTTTTTACAAAATGTCGAGGCTAATAAAATGTCAAGGCTAATTCGGAGATTTCGTTATAAGAGGTCTCCCTGGCGCATCTTTGTACGGTATTATTGGAAGAGTTAATTGCGCACAGTGAGTGGTCGCCTAATGCTGACTTTTAAATGAAGCTCCGAAGGCGATGAGCTATGAAAGCTGAGCTGCTTTCCACGGATTAATTGTCACCTGCAGCGATCGGCTAAATTTGCCACATGAAGATTCAGCTTTCCTCGCCTCATTTATACACAAAAATGTGTACAATATATGGCCTGCCACCCCGAATAAGAGACTTGCAGCTACATCGAACACCTAAACACATGGCTCTTGAAGGTGATGGCACATGACGTAGTAATTAGTGCGATGCTGAGGTTGCACTTCCGAGTCGGATGGTGAATATTCATAGCTCGGTTCCTTCCAGCTGTGCAGCTGAAGGCGACATTCCGCTGAATGACTGACTAGAACACCGATGAGATGCTGCTGCATAGCGTGGCTAGTTAATATTTTATATTTCCGTCAATAGAAAAGTGATTAGGAATTAAATACTGTAGGTAACAACATATATTTGTCGACTGAATGGTTTTTTGCTTTGTATCTAATTGGGAAACATTTCTGCCTCGAAATGGTAATTAAAATATGGATGATAATCTTTCGTTATTTAATTCTCCTGACCTTATTCCCTGTGAAATAACTTTGAAAACGCATGTGAAATGTTATGCTCTGTAAAAAATGGAACGGATAATGATGTCTGGTAATTATTGCACTGCTGCTGCTAAAAGTTTTCAGTTTCTCTAATTAAAATGTGAGGTTCATAACTGTGAGGTTCTCAGACATGTGCAACTCCACACTTTTACAACAATCATATTGGAAATCATTCGTATGTACATCGATTTGGAAATAATATGAATACATTCGTATGATTATCTCCAATATAACTGAGAAGCCTCTAGATGTCTCATAACGACATCATATATTTCCATTTTTCTTTTACTGATGCTTGTTTGCTGCAACTGCCTGTCATGGGGTGTTACATTTGGGGGTCTCTAGTTGGCACAGGTAGGTACTTGTGACAAATAGGGACCCTCTCCTCTAGTCAGGATAAGGGGATTGCACTCCTAAAATAACCCCTGCTCACCTCCTTGGTAGTTTAGCACAAGCAGAAGGGCTTTACTTCAGAGGTGTTGTAAGGTAAGAAGTTGTGACCACATACAGTAACCCAGTGACAACACGACAAATGGACACCACACAGGTTTTATATAAAAAATAAGCAGAATTTATATAGTGTTACCACAAGACCATAAACGACAAAAATGCACACTATGATTACTTTAAAATGGTAGATTTAAGCTTAGTTCAGTTCAGTTCTTAGATGCGTAACTCTGCATCAATGAACCTTAAGTAGCGTTGCGCTTCCATGACAAGCAATGTCGCAGCAATGGGAAATGCAGCAAAGTTCAGATACAAAAGAAATAAAGACGTGAAGATCTTCCAGATGCGGCCCGCTTCTCGGGGATGCCAGAAATCCTCAGTTCAATGCGTGGACTGCAGCGGGCTCACCCTTACGATGCGACGGCAACAGCTCCAGATGCTCTTCTCCCACGATGCGTGAAGCTTCCTCTCGATGCGACAACTACAGCGGCGACATCCAAGATGCGACGGCTGCAGCTCCGACTGCGGCGCACTTCTCGGGGATGCAAGGTGCTTTTGGTCGATGCGGTGCAATGCCACAGTTCCAGCGGCGACACCCTCCTTCGGAGTTGCGACGGCATGCACAGCGACGGCGACACGCTCCGACCCTGTTGCGAGATTCTTCTCCTGATGCGGTGCAGTGCGACAACGACAGAGGTGACACTCTCCTTCGGAGTTGCGACGGCAGCAACAGCGATGGCGACATGCTTCCTCTTTGTTGTGGCACGCTTCTCTCCGATGCGGTGCAGTGCGACAGTTCCAGCGGCGACACCCTCCTTCGGAGTTGTGACGGCAGGCACAGTGACGGTGACACGCTTCTTCTCGTTGAGTCGCGCTTCCAGCTCCTTGCGACACTGAGTCACTCAGAAGGCCCAAAACCGCAGCAGGCACTTCCAAAGAACTCTGGGGAGCTGGGGGGTGAAGTTTGTTGTCCCTGAGACTTTAGCAGGAGGCAAGCTCTTTTACAAGCCCTTGGAGATCCTTCACAAGTTGAAAGCAAAGTACACAAAGTTCCTTTCTCCTTAATTTGGCAGTAAGGCAACCACTGCAGGCCAATCCCCCAAGCAGCACTTCAACTTGGGATAGTCTCTCCTCAGTTTCTTCAGGTTCTTCTCCTCAGTAAAGGTTTCTTCTTGTAGTCCAAAAGTGATCTAATTTCATGGGATCAGGGTCCCAGTATGTATACCCCAAATCCTTTGTTCTCTGAGGGGAGAGGGGCCTTTGCCCAGTCAAAACCAGTTCTGAAGCACTCTGTTTAACCGACTTCTCCTTTCCTTTCACAGTGCAGGGCAGGCTCTTCAGACGCCACAGGAGGTGGAGCCAGCATTGTGGAAGGCAAGTACAGTCCTGGAGCACTTTGTTTACAGGACTCTTCTCTTCTTTCAGTGTGCAGGGCAGAGACATCAGCCGCTCCCCAGGGGGTGGAGCAAGCATTGTGGAAGGCAGGAACAGCCCTATTCAACGTTCAGGTGCAACTCCTACCTCCCATCTAGATGCAGATCTCTCTATTCACCACTGGGTGACTCAGCCTGTCTCTTGGAATTCCCCAGCCCTGTCACTCACAAAACTAGGCATAGGAATACACAACCTAGCACAGGCAGGTTTGAATGGTTAGACAAGCAAATACCTACTTTCTGAAAGTGGAATTTGCAAACACAGAATATTAAAACCAACTTCAGATGTATTTTATTATTCTAAGTTCAGGCATACTAAACTCGAATTTCTGCCATGTTCTGTGAGACATTCTGTCCTATGGAGAACAGGTAGCCTTGCAATAGTGAAAAGCGAACATGGCTGTAATTCACTATTAGGACATGCCACACACACCAGAGCTTGTCCAACCTTATCCTTACAATGCACCCTGCCCTAGGGCTTACCATAGGGGTGGCTGATATGAAGAAAAGGGAACGTTTAGGGACTTGGAAGTGGGTGCACTTGCCCATTCAGCATGACATGACCAGACTTCATGCAGGTTTTGAAATGGCAGGCCTTTGACACATTTTACAAGGCTTTTTCTGTGGGTGGCATAACCAGTGCTGCTGGCCCACACTGCACAAAATGCTGAGGCCTAGGGAATCATTAACCACGATCTGATTCAAAAGGACGAGAGAAATAAATTATCCCTTCCTGTATGAAATATATTACATCAACAAATCAATTCTATATTATTTCTAGACCTCCAAAACCAAACTAAAAAACATCACTGGTTTCTAGTTGCTATTTTTTTTTTCATTGATTGCAAAAAATGTTTTTTTGTTTCTCAAAACCATACATATATACAAAAACCATATATATATATACACACATCACATTAGACCAATATATTCACAATATATACATTAACACATTGATGTATTTTTATCTTTTTCATATATTCTAGCCCAAATTTTTGAAGAAAGGATGCTTATTAAACGTAAAGCTAGCATTCCTAAAACACCCACCAGCAGCATTTGGATTTACACGCCCTGGGCACACTCAGTGCACTAGACTAAGGTCTGACAAGTAAAATAATAGCCAAACATGGAACCACTGATTAATATATCAATTTACCATAAGGAGCACTTGCTCTGTGGCACTGGATAGCAGTGGCACATTGCCCAAATCATCTAACACCAGCAAAAATACATGAGGCAACAGTAAAAATGGAAGGGCGACCCACACCAATGGTGCCAGGTCTAACATGGGGATAAAGGACAAAGTACTGGTTCAACAACTATAAATCGACCCCATCCACCCCCTAGCTAAATCCTTGTAACCAGCCACAGCCCGTGTAGGGCGTGCCACCAGGCGGTGATGTGGGGCAGGGTTGGGGGTTGTAAAATGCGGGAAACAGACAATTTCAGGTCAGTGCCGAAAAAAAATCGTTGCGCGCGCTTCATCGCCAAATGTGATGCAGCGCACACAACAAAATTAGTTTTATTTATATTTTTCAGTGCTTACCTGAAATTGTCCGTATCCCACATTTTGCAACCTCCCACCCTGCCCCTGCCCCTCCCCCACCCCCACGTCACCTCCCGGT
Organism: Lissotriton vulgaris; assembly: GCF_964263255.1. Classification (NCBI taxonomy): domain Eukaryota; kingdom Metazoa; phylum Chordata; class Amphibia; order Caudata; family Salamandridae; genus Lissotriton; species Lissotriton vulgaris. The sequence goes on from NC_141691.1 coordinate 475,627,881, forward strand.
GGCACGCCCTACACGGGCCGTGGCTGCTTGTAACTCTATCCATTGTCCTAGTACATCTGTCCCAACCTATACCCTTGTAACTCCAGCACTACTCAAGTACCTTTACCCAAGTACCTCCCTTGTTGCCTATACACTAGCAACCTTACCCCACTGACACTATAGTCTCTACCTGTCGTCAACACCCAACTCATGAACTTTATCGAAGCCAACTCCATCCTCGACTCCTCCCACTTCGGATTCCTGAGCAACCACAGCGCTGAGACAGTCCTCCTCGCCACCACAGACGACATACGCACCCTGCTCGACCAGGGCCACACAGCAGCCCTCATCTAACTTGACCTCTCTGCAGCCTTCAATACCATCTCCCACCGCACTCTGACCGCCAGACTCCATGACGCCGGAAATACGGGGAACAGCCCTCGACTGGATCCGCTCTTTCCTCACCCACCGTACCCAAAGGACCATACTCCTGCCTTTCCTCTCCGAACCCATTGAGATCAACTGGGGAGTACCCCAAGGATCGTCTCTCAGCCCCATGACCTTCAGTCTCTGCATGGCCCCCTCATCGCCTTTGTCAGAAAACATGGGCTCAGCATAGTATCCTACGTCAACGACACCCAGCTCATTCTCTTCTTCATAAGGCAACCCGACACTACCAGACTCAGTTTCCAGGAAGTAATGAAAGAAGTTGCATCCTGGATGAGCAGCAGCTGTCTGAAGCTCTACTTGGAGAAGACAGAAGTCCTCATCCTCAGACTCACCCCCTCAGAGTGGGACAACACATGGTGGCCCTCCACAGCAGCCCCCTTAATCCCTCGGACCACGTCCTGCATCTCAGCATCATACTTGACTCCTCTCTCGAGTGACCCAACAGATCAACTCTGTCTCCTGCTCATGCTCCAACTCCCTCCACATCCTTCGCAAGACCTTCAAATGGATCCTCCCCAAATCCAGATAACCCGACAGCCACAGACTCGAAACCAGCAGATTGGACTATGGAAACACCAACTATGCCGGAATCAACAAATCCCAGCTCTAGAAACTCCAGACCATCCAGAGCACCACCACCATGCTCGTCCTTGGCATCCCACAACATGAACACATCACCCAGCACCTATGACACATCCACTAGCTCCCTGTCGAAAAGACCTTCAAGCTACTTACTCATAACTAAAAATTCCTCCACTACACCTGACCCCAATACCTCAATGAAGAGTTTCCTTCCACGCACTCAAGAGAAACCTCAGCTCCGCCGATCTCACCCTCACCAAAACCTCATGCATACGCAGAGCCAGAACAGGTGGAAGAGCCTACTCCTGTATCGCAGCAAAGACGGGGAACAAAGTTCCGCTCAATATCAGACGTTCCCCCATTCTGCACACTTTCTGGAAGAACCTCAAGACCTGGCTCTTTGGGTAAATCGGAGTAGCAAGACTTCCCCTCTGCGCCTTGAGACCCTCACGGGCGAGTAGCTTGCTTCACAAATCCCTGATTGATTGATACCCTTCCAGTAACTTAGTACATCTTATTTATTTATAGGTTTTGTTATAGCGCCTGAATCACTGCAGAAGGGGTATCTCTGCACTTCGAACAGTGCTGCAGGAAGGCTGACGAGCAGTTTTTAGAACAAGCGGTCATGAGAAGCATTCTGAATTGGAGATAGTTAGATGGGGAGCGTTTCCAATAAAGGAGGGCAAGGTAGGAATAAGCTTTCACACCCAAACTTCACTTCCTGGCCCAGGAGACCAAGAGAAGAGATTTGGTTACTGAGCAAAGAGTCCTGGAGGGAACATAGTGATTAAATTTCTCTGCGAGATAGGAGGTGCCATTGTTATACTGTATTGAAGACAGGGCCCTGCGTGCACACATTGTTGTATTAGCATAGGCTTATTAGAAGTATAAAGACCATTTTGCCACTTTTCAGCTTTTGCACACAACACTACATGTAACTGTTGTTGTACGTTAGACTGCTTGGTTTCCTTTCATGAGAATGGTCTGGTTTTCACATCCATAGACTTACATCACAACCTTAGTCTGAACACTACGTGCAGAAGCCTTCATGGTCACCATAACAATGTATGCTGTTATTCAGGTTGATCGGCCCCCGCTCTAGACGGAACAAGCATACAGCTGCAACCAACTGAAACTCTAGTGCCTTTATTTTGCACAGCATGCATGATTTGGGCACTTGCAAGAAAACCTTTTCCAGTGAGAGAGCTTTTGCTGATCCTGTGATGTGATTCACCACTGCTGATCTTGGAGGTTCCCCATTCAGGTGGTCGACCACTATTTGCCATCATCTGTCTCTTGGGAGGTCATACCAACTGACCCCCCCCCCTTTGAGCCAGTGGTGTACAAACAAACTTTTTGTGGCCAACAGGAATGCCAAATGATGAAGGGCGGTTCCGTGTGGTGACTGATGGATATCCTGCGAGTGTTTACTGGTATCCACCAATATTCTTTATCACTATGAGATGAGTTGACACTGTTCTGTTAGTTTAATGAACCACACATAGACCTTACAGACCCTCGGACACTGTTTGTTTTTCTGTACTTATTTAGGGAATGTGTCTTTGTTTGGTCTTTAAAATCCCTCAGGCCCTACTCCTACCTTTTTGTGTTTTGGTTCCCCATTCAAGCCTAAGAGACCTTCTAATATTATAAAACCTTGTTCCTAGCAGGGGAGGGTGGTTCACAAGGCAATATGTGACCTGTTTCCACTATCATTATAACATGATTTCTCCCTTTGTGTTTTATGGAATTATAACAATGCTGATCGTATTACTTTAATCATATGCTTGCTTATGTTAGCCAAAATACTGCATCTTAGAGCACGTCGTTAAAATAAACATTTTAAACGTTTCTGTGTCTCTTATTAATTAAGTTGTGGACTGGTATGAGAATAAAAGGAAGTGTTCGTGATCCCCACCATTCCTGAGAGTACCCTAAGTCGCATTTTCTGGGTTGTCTAATCATTGTTAGCTTCGCCATAGGACGGAGAGCTAATGTGACACTGATGCTAGTCGGTTAGGGGTTCTGGGCACTGAGGTGAGTTTTTTGGTAAAATGTCGAATGTAAATTGATACTTGTATAGCGCACTACTCACCTACAAGGGTCTCAAGGCGTTTGTACGAATACCGCTGTGGAACCCATCCTGGCTTTCCCTGGGAGACGTCCACTCCTGGGCACCCCCAAGGTGGAGGCCAGGCATCCTTAGCGTTGTGGGGGCCGTTGTGGAGATTAAGCAAGCTATTGCCCAGAGTTGCAGAGTGGGCCTCCATGATTGGAAGAGGCACCGAGGCGAGAATTATCAGGTCCATGGAATTTTGAGCCCAAGACCTGCCGAGGCGGAGAATTGAGCCCTGGTCCCGGGCTAGACCTCTGCATCAGGGTCTGCCGCTCTAACCATTGAGCCACACTTCTCCACCACAATTCACTGAGGTCCTGGTTTCCTGTGCATAGTTCTGTGCATGAGTAGAATCCCCGCAACAATACAAGGCCTTGTGAACGGTGAAGCAGGTTTTAAACTTAATCCGCTTACGCACGGGAGCCAATTAAGCTGTTGGAGGAGAGGAAGGTAGGCAGTTTTCTGGGGGGGACATTCAAGACAAGGCGTGCTGCGGTGTTCTGAACCACCTGCAATCTGCATAACGAGGACTCGGCTGAGACAAGGAGAGCTTTGCAGTAGTCTAAGTGGCTGAATACCATTGACTGAGTAAGGGTTTTATGTGTGGAATCTGGGAGAAAAGGAAAAACATTTGTCCCTACCATACCCTGGTAAAACTACCACTACTCAAGTACCTTTACCCAAGTTCCTCTCTTGTTGTCTATAGACTAGCCCCACTTACACTACAGTCTCTACCCTTCCAGTATCCTAGTACATCTGTCCCTTCCCAAACCCTGGTAACTTTACCAAGCCCCTAACCTAAATACCTCTAACTCTGCCTATTGACTAATACCATTACCACTCTCCTACACCCTTGTATCTCCACTACTGCCCATACTGTATTGCCTTTATCCCTGCCTGTCATCTAATCCTACAGATATTCTAGCATCCTTATTGCATCCTATAACCTAATATGTATATCCTTACACTTAAGCTTCTTTAACCTTACCTACATCCTAATACTAGTACATTTACATATACATTGCCATTTTAACTTACAGCCTAGTATGTCTACTTATAGTCAAACATCTCTACCCCTTTCGAATCCTAGTATAGAGCCCCTGTCTATGCCCAAGTACATTCACCCCAGTATATCTAGGCCTATCTCTACACATATACCACTACCAATGCTAAATACCTCAGGCTCTCACCCCCATAAAAAACCTATACGTTCTATCACTCCCATAATTCTAGTAACTCTGCCCTACATAGTAATTCAGCTTCTGCCTAAATTCTAGTGCATATAGATCTAAATACACAATCTCTACCTTTGCCATATCTTAGTGACATTGCCCTGCATATACTCTATTGTTGTGAGAATCCCCAATTTTTGAGGGGTTGGTAGGGGTCACACCCTGGTAGATTGCTTCAGACCCCAGTGGAAACTGTAACTGATAGGTGTATCTTTTCTCTGACTCTGAATTCTACTTACAGGGGCAAAAATGTGCTTGCAATCCAACAAACCTGTGAGAATGTATTTCTCTTAAAGGTGAAAGATAAAATAAGCCTCATTCTGAACCCCCAGAATCAGTGCACAAGCACATTTTGGTATTTTCTAAAGTCTTGAATTTTTCTGCAAATAATGTCAGTGAAACTTAAAATCATAATATTAAATATCATAACTATTGCAGAGTAAGAGTATAACGGTGAAGAAAAAGATGCACCGAAATCATTGCTCTTTAGACATATCTATAAAGTTAGTCTAAAATCCACTGTTTCCCTGGCAGAATCTTATTAGCATTGTTTAATTTATTACAATGGCATGTAATAACCCCTCCTGCTACTGCCGAACAAATGACCTTCAATTCAACATTTGAACTAACAGAATTTCTCCCACCAAGCAGTGGCTCTCTTTACCACATCCCAACAATGCACCCTTTTCGCCTTAACAAGACTATATAGCGGGCAGGGGTGTACTCGTTGTGGAAGCATTAGGTAGCTCTGAAATATTAGCCCTCTGCTACTTTTAAGCTTCCTTAGCTTGGAACTGTGTAAAGTGTGAATGTAGAAGCCTTCTGTTGAAGCAATGGGAATCAGAAAACCTGTTGCAATCTTGCACCCAGAAACCTTCTGTTTGCTTGCAAAGTAAATCAAGAAAAACTCACCTTAAATTCTAAGACATGATTTTCAGGGCGTGCATACTTCAGCCGAGTTAACTGTATGATGTTCAACCTCATCTTCGATGCCCAAACACAGACTGTGCTAACGTAGCATCATGGTCCTTAATGCATGCTTACATTATGAAATACATTATTCTGCAGCCAGCGTTATTCATGCTCAGAGTCATCCCTTGATTTTTCTGTAATTTGAGATGAAACCCAAGTGAGATATGGATGTTAAATTAAGACAACAGTGTTTTTGTGTGCCAGTCTGTACATAAAAAAACAATTTGTCACTCATGAGTGAAAGTGATCTGTGCTATATAGGTGACTTGCAGTACACCTGCTGTAATAGAATTGTAAAATGTTACAGTTTGCACATGCTAAAACAGCACTGCCATTCGTTTTTTAAAAATTTTATATTTATGAAATATATAAAAAACAAAAGGTACAGCTTACAACAACAATTAGAGGTAAACAATGAAAAATAGTACAAAATATATATATCCAAAATAAGAATAGCACAATACCATAGCATTATTAAGCAAGTAGTCAGGAAAAACAATAAAAGATAAAGTACCTTAATGATTTATAGGAAAAGAAGAAAGGGGAAGAAGAGAAAAATAGAACATAACGAGAAATCAGCAACTATGAAAAAGATAATCAATATTGAAACCCAATAACTTGCACTATACGTGTTCAAAGAATAAAAAGGTAACATTAAAATATCCTGGTATGAACTATATAGGAAAAATAAACCAAAAAACTCATGCTGGTTGAAAATCTGAGGTACTGTCCTGGATCTGCATTGATGAGAGGATACATAATTAGTAAGAGGAAACCAAAAGGCTTCTTTTCGAAGAAGTTGGTGAGTCGAAGTGACGATGCTCTATCCAACCTTTGATGATGACAGAGAGGGTCCACCAACCAGGAAAAGGGACTTTAGTGGTGACCTTCCAATTAGTTGTAATACTTTGAAGGCCAATAGCAAATAATAAATCCACAAACAACCCCAACTTGCGAGCACCAAACCAAATTTGGGATCTCAATTGATCGCAAACGGGAAACTAATAGAACATATAGAGGAAAAAGTTTTACAAACCTTTATACAAAAAGAGGTAATGCTTTGCCAGAGGAAGAAAGAATATAGGTATGTGCCCGGAGTATTTGAGCAGGTCCAAAATGCAAGGTGCTAAACCGGGATTGTATTTAGAAATTGACGTTAGGGTTAAATACAACCTATGATAAAAGTAAGATAAAGTCTAAGTGGTGCTAGCATTCCAGGACGTGTGATGTATTTGTGACCAGATGAAGTTCTAAGTGTTTACAGAGAAAGTATGTTGCAAATCCAACTCCCATAAAAGTTCAACCTCACTCTTAGGGCAATTCGAAAGAGAATAATGAAGGTGTTTATAGATGTGAAAGGCCTGAAGGGAGGAGGAGGTGGACAGCGGCTCTAAAGGTGGATCCTGCGAACAAGAGGAATGTCGGAAACGGAGGAAAAATTGTTAAGTAAGGATCATTTTTAAGGAGTCATACTTAAGAAGGAAGGCGGAGGACAAACCAAATTTAAATTGGATTTCATGGGAGGAGAGAAGGTGCGCTTCTTAAAATAAATGTTCAAGTTGAACTATTTCCTTAGTTACCCAATCCTTCCAAAAATGGTACGATTTGAAAGTTTAATGAATTTAGTATGCCATATAAAAGAATCTAGGAACACCTGCAGTGGTGAGAGAGATTTGGTAAGGGCTGGGTAAATAGCCAATATAGACTGTGAAATGGTGGGTGATTTAAATGAACAAGGAGGATGCAAAAGTCAGCCAAATGAAAGAGTTCTCAAATTTATGCCAGACCGTTAAAGGAGTATCCGCCAAAGAAAAGAGATGAGGTCAAATTTTTTGTATCAAAAAAAGGAGAATGGTACTGTCGTAAGTTTGGAAAATTGACTCCCCCCCTATCCTTAGATGTAGATAAAAGAAGACAAAAAGATACATGCTTTCCGTTTACTCCATAAAATTTTCCTAGGGCACTATTAAGGGTTTTAAAAAACTTTAATGAAATCTTCACTGGTCGCATGGACAGATACAAACTGATAACTGGAAGTATCATCATTTTAATTGTGTCCAACATACCCCACCGAGATAAGCATAAGGGTGACCATTTTTCTGACATATGGAGCACTTTTTGCAGGACATCCATTTTAGCGATTGAGGAAGAATATTTAACCCCTAAACAAGTAATCTAAACTCTAAAACCGTTATCCGCAAACATTTCTTTTAAGCAATATTTATTTAATGGAAAAATCTTACATTTTGTAAAATTTTATTTATATCCAGACAAGGTAGAATATGAGGATAAAAGACCAGTAAAATCAGGTATGGAAACTAGGGGGTCCGAAACATATAACAAAATGTCATCAGCATCTGAATTTGATTTCCGTAGTTTTGTGAAGAAAACCCCAAAATAAGAAAGAGTGTTGTAAAGAAAGAAGAAAAGGTTCAGGAGACAGTATAAAAAGTAAAGGAGAAAGATGACAACCTTGACAGGTGCCCCACTGAAGGGTAAAGTAGGAGGATTGGGATCCGTTAACAAAAACGTAAGTAGTTGGGAAGAATAAAGCAAACTTATAAAAGACATAATAACAGGGCCAAAACCATGCCATTTAATGGCCCTCATCATAAAAGGCCAATGAAGCCTTGAAGACCTGGCTATTCAAACAAGCGCACGGTTAGAGCATTGTCACCTCTGCCTCATCAGTTACCTTCTGTCTCTCAGCGCCATGAAACCTCTGGGTGACCGTGCGCTTAACAAATTCCGAATAAGATAAGATAAGATGAAGGCGATCAAAGGCTTTTTCAGCATTTAGGGTAATAGCAGCTAAAGGAACTCTTATGTGTAAGATGTATAATGTTGAAAAAAGTTCAAGAATTGTCAGCCAAAGTTCTAACCCTAAAAACCCCAGTTTGCTCAATACCAATCAGGTCAGGAATTACCTGATTAAGGCGGAGAGCTAACACTTTAGCAAAGATTTTGCAGTCTAAGTTTATAAGAGAAGTAGGGCGATAATCAGCACAAGATGTTGGGTCCTTGTCCTTCTTTGGAATCAAACAGATCATTGCGTCCAAAAAAGAGCTACAAGCCTCATAATGAGAGATGAAGTGCTGATATAGAGATGTGGGAGAAGAATCCGAGAAAAACAAGAATACGATTCCGCTGTAAAACCCTCTAGACCTGGAGCTTTATCCCAAGGTAACTGAGCAATAGCAGCCTTAATCTTAGAAAAGGATAAGTCTTGTTCAAGAAAGGAACAATCCTGAAGGAGGGAAGACCTAGGAGAAAGAGAATAAATAAACAAGTTTAAGGCAAATAAATTGCTGGCAGGTAACCTGTTCTTTTGCACCCACCATTAATCTTAAGTACCACTTAGTCAACTTCCTGTTTAAATTCAATTTAGCCTGAACAAGTTGCTTGAGAGTATCATCATTGTTGGAGGTGTAATAAGCGTTTTTGAGTTGCTTAATAGATAATCATAAGGATGAAGATTAATTGAGAAGTTTTTTTCCTTTTAACTGCAAAATAATCAATGGTATAACCTCTGCCCGTTGCCTTGAAAGCATCCATAGAGTGTGAAATTGTATGTCAGGGGTAATGTTAGTATGAAAAAATTCTACTATAAAACTTTTAAATTGCTCCACAAAAATATGATCTTTGAGTAGATAATTATTAAAACACCACCTACGAGGTTTGGAGGGTTGAGATGGGTGATCAACATCAATAAAAACCAGCACATGATAGGATATAAGAATAGATCTAATTTGAATGAATTAAGTTAGTGAGAAGTTGAGGAGATACAAAAATGTAGTGAATTCTAGATCTTGAATTATGTGTCTGGGAATAAAATGTGAATCCCAAATCATCGAGGTTATATATCCTCCAAGCACCTACCAAGCCTCTTGAGTGGATAGTGTTTGAAAAATGATTTTCACAATTTGTTTGGCACACATCTAGAGAGACATTTCCTATCAATAAAAGGGTCCTCATTTTGATTACAGTCTCCACCAACAAAAAGATTAGAGTTAGAACAAGAGTGTAGGATATGTGACATGGATTGCCAAGACTGTACATCTAAACCAGTGGGACCATAAATGTTAAGGAGGGAAAGTGGGGCACCATTAATAACGAGGTGAAACAGAAGCCATCTGCCAAAAGCATCCTTTGCCTCCTTTTCAATAGTTAGAGAAAGAGGCTTATGAAATAATGTCACCACTCCATTCTTTTTTTCCGTAGAAGGAGAACAATAAACAGGACCCACCCAATGCTTCTTAAGAGAGCTAATATCACTGTCAGTAAGAAGAGTCTCTTATAGCATTGCAATCTTACATTGTGGTACCTGTTTGTACAACTCAACTGGTTTCTCCTGTAACCTGAGAAAATTGTTTGTAAAAGATAATATATCCTGTCTTGCCCAGGGAACATGACAATATCTACCATCTGGAACTTCTCTCATCGGGCATGCCCTTTCAGTGTGTTCTGTCTCTCTCAATGGAAACATAGATGCTCCTTTAACAGCTGCCTCTTCTTTCTTTTTCGTCCATCTACCTTTCCACCATTCTAGGTCTCCCCATTTCTTCAAAATATTCATCAACTCCTTTATCTGCAACCTTTTTCCAGACACATTCAAACTCTCTAAATCCTTTTCAGTAAAGGCCAATCTGTATGATTTCTGCATCACCTTCGACTTCTCTATGTATATTTCATACTCACTAGCAGCCTCTGCTATTTTCTCATGAAGATTTCTCGCTCTACAAGTAATACTTTTACACAAAAACAACAGCTCTTCATCCCGGTATGTCCCTAATCTGTCTGGACTTATGTGGAAAGTCAGCCCAATTTACAACCGATGCCCAGGCTGCTGGCGCAAGACGCCTCTTAGTTCCCATTCTGAATAGTTACAAATAAAGAGACGGGCGCTGGAAGCAGGAACACAAGAACAGAGTTTTATTTCTCATGAGGAGAGCCTGTCATTTCGGACACGAAACACAGTGTCTTTCGGGAGGTGCTCTAACAAGTTCTCTGAGACATCGCCTTTTATACATCACAAACATTCCTTATTGCAATAATGACATTGTGAAGCAAGAAAAAGACATCCCCGACCCCTCCCCGCTCTGGCGCAATCCAACACGCGGCTACAGTAGAGGTCCTCACCCCATACAATGGGAGGGGGCTATCACTCAGCTGAGTGTTCCGCTGATTCCTTTGGAATGTGTGCGCCTGATCGATTCTCGGAGGGGTGGGGAAGTCATGATCAATAGTAGCTCTTTTGAAGAGGGGCGAGTGCATACAGTGGTGGGCAACAAACTGTATCCTCAGGCGAAGGAGATGACCAGTGGTCCATGCGGACAATCGGGCTCAGTGGAGGGGTCATCAAGGGAGGGGTATTCATGGGAAGAAGGGAGGTGATGGTCAGGCACGGGGTGTGATTCCCAGGGACAGAGTCGCACAGAGAGAGAGGTCTTATGACCCGTACATGAGAGAGCGGGGGCAGTCAGGTACAGCTGGGGGGGGTTATGTCAGCTGAGGCGAAGGATGCTTCTTCAAGAGGAAATGGGGGGGTGCGTGGGTCAAGCAGGAGGGTTACTTTTCAGAGCAGGGTCGCGCAGAGGGAGAGGGTTTTATGGTCTATGCATGTGAGAGTGGGGGGGGGTGTTCAAATGTGCGCAGGAGGGAAGCCGGGGATTACAATGAGCGGGCAAAAAGGCAATGGTGCCTAAAATGGCTGTCATGTACATATGGGCACGGGCTTTTACTGGCGGAATGACGCGGTCAACGTTTCATGGTATTCATGGTGCCTACAGGGAGGGGGGATGGAAGAAGGCAAATGAACGCCGCTTATGTACATTAATATTGCTAATTTCCACACTTATTGTACCAATAATCATGTCTGCCAAATCTACTTTCAATTGGCTCACATTTATACTACGTGGTTGATGTTTTTGCTTTACTATTTCCTTTATCCAATCATTCAATTCCTCTGGTAAAGGACCTGCTGAACTCCCTGACATTGGAGTGAAGCTCAGCCCTATTCTTCCTTGGTCTATTTGTATACTTCTTTCAGGGGTTTCTGTTATCATTTCACAAACTGGAAGATCTAACAATGTAGTATTCTTGTCAGTCTGTCCATCCTCATTTGGTAACATCACCATTCCACTCCTGACACTACTTCTTAGAACTGCCAATGTATTTGAGAAGTGTGGAGAAGTGTGGCTCAATGGTTAGAGGGGCAGACCCTGATGCAGAGGTCTGGCCCGGGACCAGGGTTCAATTCCCGCCTAGGCGGATCTTGGACTCAATTTCCTCAAACCTGATGATTCTCACCTTGGTGCCTATTCTAATCATGGGTCCCACTCTGTAACTCTGGGCAATAGCTTGCTTAATCTCCACAACGGCCCCAACAGTGCTGGGATGCCTGGCTTCACCTTGGGGGTTCCCAGGAGTGGACATTTAACAGGGAGAAGCTAGGAAGGGTTCCACAGTGGTATGATTTATAGCGCCAGGACACTCCAGTTGGGGTATTAAGGCGCTTTACAAGTAGAAATTGCATTTACATTACATTTACTTTTGATAGATTCTGTTTTTCTCCATACAATGGAACTACGGGACCAATTGTTACTTGTACCGTCAATGCTTCCGAATTCAGACTTGACTGATTTATTTTCTGGATCTGCTCTACTCATGCCTTATTCAACAAGTTCATTTAATTTTTTCGTACTACTCTAGCTATTTCGTGACTTGTGGAGTTAATGAGGTTTCCATTTGTGATGCACTTGGAGTTACATCCCCTGAATTTTCTTCATATGGGGAGGTCTTTTGGTCATAATGTCTCTAACAACTCATCAGAATCGTTTGGATCATATCGTATACTCAAAGTCTATATATTTTTCTTATTCTCTTTGCATTTGCCTCCTTTCTGTTCTTCAGCAACTAAAACTGAGTACAAACCCTCATTTATCACAGCTCTTCTCCATCTTTTCAATGTATCTTCTCTCCTCTCAATAGGATATCCAAACATGATATTTCTTCATCTACTACCGACTCGATATTTTTCTCTTTCGAATGCTTCTACTTCCCATTCCTCTACCACTTCATACTGTGTAGGTCTGGGATTTGGCTCTAGTGAATTCATTCAATTTCTCAAACTCTTTAAAATCCTTATATTAAATAAACCATGCTGCAGGAAAGCTATTTCACCATCATCCTTTGTGTATTCCACCTAATTCTCTAACCAAGTACATGTATGGTACCCTCGTTCCAACATGATATAGGAAGCAGGCATTCTTGGAGGTAGAATAGGAATTCCCTCTCTAGTTACTATTGGTTTGAGAGTGGTCTACCGGTCAGATTGGTTTTATCCATATTGCTGCTATATGTCACAGTTTTTACGAGATTTAAAATTGTTCTTACCTGTACTGCCGAATTCTGAAGAGCTGTGTTCAATGCTCTTGGGGGTAGAGGGGTATTTTGTTCATTTCTGAATTTGCACTTTTGACGCTGGGTCAGCGCTCTAGTGGCTCTTCCCAACGATAGGCCCATACGCATAAAGGCGCTGATGATGCGACCAGGCTGGGCTGACTGCAGACTTGAGGCAAAACACTCGTTGACTGAGAGTGGTTCCACCGGTCACATTGGTTTTGTCCATTTAGCTGCTATCTGTCACTGTTTTTACTAGTTTTAAAATTGTTCTTAACTGTTACCGCCAAATTCTAAAGAGTTGTGTTCAATGCTCTTGGGGGCCGAGGGGTATTTTGTTCATTTCGGCATTTGCACTTTTGACAACTGGTCAGAGCTCTAGCGGCTGATCCCGATCCCGGACCCTTATGCATAAAGGCTCAGATGACACGATTGTGCAGGTGCCAGAACCCATGCATATTTTCCCCCTGACCCCTACTGTTACTCCAGCTTCCTGCTCAAATAGCTTAATAAAGGTTTCTTGAATGATGCCCTCGTTGTAAGGGTACATTTTCCTCACACACCACTGCGCCTACTTTGTCTAGAGATTTCTACAAACTACGCCCGAGGAATTGTAAATCTCTGCCTAAGCATACGACAGAGATCTCAATACTCCTAAAAGACTCTGACCCACAAGTCCTTTTTCTGACTGAAAAATGTCTCACCCCCAGCTCAGAACCAGATATTGTTCAAGCACTCCTCCAGGGGTATCGTATCTGATGCAGAGGGTTGATAGAACGACAGGTAAGGGCGGTGGCATTGCTATCATATACAGAGACCACCTAACCTGTCACCTGCTTGGAAGCCCTCTCTCAGATTGTGAGAATGTCCACTTTTCAATAGAATTTACACCCTCCCTTTCTCTCACAGGGATCCTTATTTATCGCCCCCCTGGGGCACTACTTACATTTCGTAAAGCTCTGCTGGAAGCAGTTGTGAATCTGGCCAGTTCTGCGGCCAATTTTTCTCTCCTGGGAGATTTTAATCTGCATTTTGATGGCCCAGAAGCACTACCTGCTATAGAACTAGCGCAAGAACTTACAGCCTTTCAATTACCACAGAAGGTCATGCAAAAGGGAAATATCCTATTCCCCTCCCATGGTCTGATCATTTCCTTATTAATTTCTATTGGTCTCCTCTTCCTGTGAACAAGTGGACCCACCAATTAGAAAGGACCGAACCAAGGCCTGATCCTAACCCAGTCACAGACCATGATAATTTTTGTAACTGTATAGAGGATTCACTGAAAGTAGTACTTCCTAAAACATTGATAAAAAAGACTAGTGGATCCCATAAGTCCCCTTGGTTTTCTCCCGACCTACGCATTTTAAAACAGCGTTGCAAAGTATTGGAAAGAAGTTGGAGGAAAGATTTCTCCCCTAAACAAGAGGTTGGAATTTAGGGTGGCTGTCAGCGTTTATAAGGTAGAAATAAAAAAAAGCCCATGCCTCCTATTACAAGGAAAGAATCTTGCTAGCAGCTAACTCCCCTAGAGAAAACTTTCTTATTATAAAAAAACTGCTCAAAGTCCCCACCCCTCCTGTAGCACCAGACACCTCGGATCAGCACTGTAATGAACACGCAGAGTACTTCACAGCTAAAGTTCAGAATATTCTTAAATACCTTCCCCCGACTGACGATGAGAGCGATTCTACTAGCATGCCCGCGGATCTGGTTCCACATGTAATTAAACATTCATTGGAAGACTTTTCACCTCTTCTCCAGGAATGAGTTCTCACTTTGTTGTCCTTGGTTAAAAGTGGGTCACTCAGTGACCCGGCACCACCAAAGATCTTGAAACTGGTAGCACCCATAATTGCTCCCTTATCATGTCCCTGATTAATGCCTCACTTTCTACAGGATTAGTCCCCACCAATTGACAAAGGGCTATGGTGAAAACGCTACTAAAGAAACCCAACCTGGATCCTGCAGACCTGGGCAATTATTGCTCGATTTCACTTTTCCCTGGGGTCAGCAAGATCACTGAGAAATACATACATCAGATCTTGTCTGGTTTTCTTGAATCACATGACTTGCTCCATCCCTCCCAAACAGGATTCCACCCGCGACAGAGGACTGAAACTACACTGTTAGCTGTGGTGGAAGAATTAATAAACATTCTAGATTCAGGTGGGTCTTCAGCCATCATACTTCTTGACCTAAGCACGGCCTTTGACATGGTGAGCCACTGCATCTTGGTTCACTGTCTCAGGAGCACCGGAGTAACTGGTACTGCGCTTCAATGGCTGTGTTCATTTCTGGAGGGGAGATTCTTTCAAGTATTCAAGGATGACAAGATGTTAAAGCCTCTCCCCTTACAGTGTGGAGTCCCTCAGGGCGGTTGTATGACGTTTCAACGCATGCTTTTACTACGCATGCCTTTACAACGCAAGTTGTTACAACGACTTGCGTTGGGGGGCGCTGGATAGTGAAATAGTTTAATTTTCTATTCCAACTCCAGTTCCCGTAGATAGTAGGGAAGGTGTTGGATGGAAAATTAAACTATTCCCTATCCAACAGCGCCCTCCAGCGAAAGTCGTTGTAATGACTTTCGTTGTAATTCCTGCGTTGTAATGGTAGTGCGTGGTAAAGGTTTTGTTGTAAACGATGTTCCCCCTCAGGGCTCATCGGTGAGCCCAACTCTTTGAAAATGTTTCCATGGCTCCGTTGGCAGACATTGTAGCCCCATTTGGGATCCACATGGTGATGTATGCTGATGACACTCAACTGGTCGTAGCATTGAATTATGCAGATCAGAAGTCTAAAGACCTCCACCTATGTCTTGAAGAAGTTTCTAAGTGGATGGGTATGTCACAGCTCAAGCTTAACGGTGAGAAAACTGAACTTAAGATCCTGGGTAATCCTCTAAATGTTAAAATCCAGCACTATGTGGCCAGCTTGCATGGGCCCTGCACCGGTGTCAAAGACTGAGATAAAGAGCTTGGGCATCTGGTTAGATCAGAACTTAAACTTTTAGGCCCAAGCGAGAAAGACTGCAGCCACTTGCTAGGGCCTGCTCAGAATGGCATGCAAAGTGCTTCCCCTCCTTCCCTTTCAAGCTAAAAAAGTATTAGTCCAATCGCTCATACTGTTCAGGATAGACTATGGCAACGCTTTATATTTGGGTGCCCCAATTGCAGCAGGCTCAAAACTTCAAACAGTACAAAATTGTGCAGCCAGACTGCTGATGGGAGCTTCCAATCTCCATTCAACTATGCCTGCACTTCACTCCCTTCATTGGCTCCCAGTGGAAGAAAAAATCAGTTTTAAGGCCCTTTGCATTGTCCATAAATCCATGTAAGGAATGGGCCACCAATAAATTCAGCCATGATTTACCCATACAAGGCCAAGAGGAAACTGCAATCGGATGAGTTCTATCTAGTTGAGGTTCCTAGGATCAAGTAAGCCAGAAGTGGAGGTTGGCTGTTCTTGTATAAGGCTGCCAAACTCTGGTACTCTTTGCCTTTGTTCCTTCGCAGGCAATCTAATCAACTCACCTTTCGCAAACAATTAAAGACTATTCTCTTTCCCTAAAGTTCTGTTTCCTTTCTCTATTATCGTCCAGCGCTGAAATGCTTCCGGGTAGCCATGCGCTATATAAATGCCTCTTTCATTTCATTTCATGTCATTAATTTTCTTAAGCAAGTTAATTTTTCCGACTCTTTTACGCTTAGATATCCCAGTAAACAAATAATGAAATTCATCCGTAATTCTACGTATTCTATTTGTCAATGTTCATCCTATACCAGCGCGGTTCACTTCAACCGTCCAATCAAGGTTCTTTACGTATCTGCTATCTCGTCAAATACCAACCAACCAATCAGAGCTCAGTACACGCTCGCTACCTGACCAATGCAAGCTCTGCCTTTTTGTGACGTCAGTGTTACTCCTGCTACTGACTCCCCTTTACAAAATAATACGGCAATGTATTTCTAAGTTCTCTTAATCAAATTCTTCTTAGAAACAACATAAAACAATGCTACCTTGTGTGCTCCACTAAATAAAGAGATTGGGCCCGATTCACAGAATGAACTTACTACTTTTGGCATTCACAGAATGCACTTACTACTTTTGGTATTCACAGAATGAACTTACTCATTTCGGTATTCACAGAAGTTAGGACTACTAACTTTAGGACTCCTAAATGCCTTCTGTGAATACCGAAAGTCCTAAAATTACGGTTTTTCTCAATTTAGTAGTAGTAAAGTTAGGACTACTAACTTTAGGACGCCTAAATGCCTTCTGTGAATACTGAAAGTCTTAAAATTACGATTTTTCTCAATTTAGTAGTAGTAAAGTTAGGACTACTAACTTTAGGACGCCTAAATGCCTTCTGTGAATACTGAAAGTCTTAAAATTAGGATTTTTCACAATTTAGTAGGCATTTAGGCGTCCTAAAGTTAGTAGTCCTAGCTTTACTACTACTAAATTTAGAAAAATCGTAATTTTAAGACTTTCGGTATTCACAGAAGGCATTTAGGAGTCCTAAAGTTAGTAGTCCTAACTTCTGTGAATACTGAAATGAGACAGTTCATTCTGTGAATACCAAAAGTAGTAAGCGCATTCTGTGAATGCCAAAAGTAGTAAGTTCATTCTGTGAATCGGGCCCATAGTCTTCACGTTTTCAAAAAGAATTCTTCCACTTCAAGTAAGAATAATGACCAGAGCTGTTTTACCTTTCAAACAAGCTACAGGTGGACTTAGTACTCTAGGGATAAGGCCAAAGTTTCGCAAGAGGACTTTTTGGTGTAAAAGAGGTATTGGTACTCCTCTGGGGGTAAGGCCAGTGATTCAGAAGTGGACCTTTCACTATTTCAAACACTCCACTCACATACGAAATAGTCACTAAAAATAACACCTACAACCTTCCGCCATACAGTATTACAACAAAAAATAAGGTACTTCTGCAGTGTGATTTCTTTATCCACACTCTTTCTCTGCCTACTTCAGGCTAAATTTCCATCCCGGGATTTCTCAGGTAACTCCGTACCTGTACTTCTAGACAACATAGAACAGGACACCTACTTTTCATATACTATAATGAACATATAATCAATAATTATTACCAAACTAATCAATAATTAAACCGTCCTCTGCTACCAGAAAACTGATCCAGCGCGACACCTAATCAGGGATCAATACTCATTTTCTTGCTGCATCCCTCTGGAACTCCTTGCCAGCTTCTTTAAGGTCACACGAGGATATTCTAGCCTTTAGACTAGCCTTTAAGACCTGGCTTTTTAGAGAAGCCTATCCTTAGATGTTCTAAGTGGTCCTCCTGTTGTTGTGTTATGCTCTGAAAACTTCCTACAGCGCCATGAAGCCTACGGGCGTACGTGCGCTTTATAAGCTAAATTTAACATAACATAACATTAACATCACATACCATTGGCCCATACACAATTCACCAAATCCCTGATGTGCTGGGGGTCAAGTTTTAATGACGATGTTCAGTTGTTTTCTTTATACAGGCTCATAAATACATAACTTGAACCTGCATATCAACTCTCTTTCCTCTGGTCGATGGACCATTAGTTGAGAAGTTGATGATAATAATATACCTATCTAACTATCTATCCAGTCAGCTAAATAATCAGAGACTCTCTATAAGATTAATAAAGTTTATCTCAAATAAATGTGAATAATTAATGCTCATCTCATACAAGTTACAAATGCAAACAAGGAATCTCACAAAAAGAGGAGAAAAACTTCAGCAAAATGCAAACAGTTTCATACTCATCATTAAATAAACAATATGCATATGAAGGAGTTGATAGGTGCAGCGACATAAGTTTCAGCAAAATAATGTGAGACGATATACATATGACGGACGGGATAGATGAAGAGACATAAGTTTCAGTGACAAAAATATATTTTGCAAATGTTTATGCAAAGTATGAGTCAGAAATAATAATACTAACCCAAAGATCAGGGAAATATCACCCCCTGGCCAAGGAGGAGGTGGGGGTCCCCTAAAATAGAGTCAGGGAGCAAAGATTTCAGAGCGCAGGAATGGGACAGGAACAGCTAGGCCTCTCTGCAAACCAACAGACAGCGACAAATCACCCCTCTCTCCTGCTGCCTCACTCAGCTAAACCACACCCCCAAAGGCACCTCAGTTATACCCTAAAACCTACATGTCCAATCCAGATTAGTTGAAACAATTCATAATATTCGGCTTCTTATAGGATGAGCCGGGCGGTGGTCTATCACACCATCATGATTTCATTCAAAATCTCCATGGTCTTTTGTTTTTATATCTTTTCTCATGACATAAACTTTGACTTGTTCATACATTTTGATACATGTAGCTTTTTCATTATTTCTCATGTGTCTCTCAGCTATGTCCGCGGAAGAAGTCTTGGGTTCCGTGGCCAGTCTCATCTTTTGGTAGACAATGTTCTCTGTAGCTGAACAACTTTGACTTTTCAGGCATTTCTGCAGCGCTCAGCTTTTCTGTTTACTTGTCGGGTCATTCATTTTCTCTCCAGCCCCCATCTATCATGTCAATTTAAGACATTTCAGATGTGTTCGGCTCACTAATGACAAATAAAACATAGGCATTCATTAATTACATTAAATGCACTTTCACTGTTTACCACCCACCTTTGCACTATCCCATGTTAATGTTTTTCCAAACAAAGCTTTAAGCAAAAGTGTCATTATTATTTTTAAAGCAAGATGCAAGAAGGGAAATGCATGCTAGTCATGCATTAGTTCTTGTTTCTTTCGAAGCGCAATGTAAAATGGAGCTAGCTTTGTTCTTTCATGCATTATTTCACATTAGTGCATGCATGCGCAAAGAGTTTTCCCATGTGTTTCATGTAATTTAGAGGTTAGTTTCCACTGCACAATGTTAGTATGTATTACGGGGATGTTAATATGAACGGTTTCTTTTTGCGAAAACCCTGCTCCATCAGTTATGCAAGAGAGGAAAAAATGGACTATGGTGAGAAAATATGCAACAAATTTTTATTTTGGAGGGGTTTGCCACGGTTGGTGGCGTGGCATTGTGTTTGATATTTAGCCATTAATTGTGAGAATTTAATGCTGGCAAATTCCAACAATATAATAAATACAGACACATGTTGTCAGCATGTTGGTTGTAAGCCTTTTCTGAGTCATGCAGCGATTCACCGAGCAGTTTGAATGACAGATTTAGCACTGTAGGTGCTAACAACTCAAGTCCTTAAAGATGAATTGAACAATAACTGAATTAGACGTCGTGTTTTTAGCCAACGTTTTCCCTTGGAAAGACGACAGAGGGAAAATCTGGAAGCCACCATATCACTCTCTACTAAAGAGTGTCAAAGAGTTCATGCCGACAAATTACAAACTTTATTTTGCCGAGGTATTCCAAATAAATCCCGGGCGAAAATGGGTAGGGCACACTGTCAAAATTAGTAAAGATATGTCTCCACAGGTATACATATAGATTCCTTATGGAGCAAAACAAAAGGTAGGTGTAAGTGCACTATTGCAAGACACACAGCACGCATAACTGCATACCACATGCATGTAAAAAAAACTCACTTCACGTGAGTAACACAAAACTATTGCAAGGTAATTCCTTGAAACCTGTGACAATTGCAGGATCATAAGAGTATTTCTGGTATCTTCTGAGAATTTCGAATTTGGAAATGTACCCCAAATATGGGTAGAAATGTATGAATAATTTGAAACATATATTTTTTAAACAGATTACCTCTTGTTCTTTAAATCCCATCAAAGTCGTTGGTGCAGCGATGACAGAAGCATAGAGATAAAGGTAGCCAAAATCAGTTATTTATTTATATGAGACTATGTGATATTTCACCAGGAGTTCCAAATCATCAAAAGCAATTCACCCTAGTGTTGAGAGCTTCTATGCAGAGAGTATTGCATTTTGCTATTTTAGCAATTTAAATGTCTCAGTCAGTATCCGAAAAAAATAACCTGTTCCTTTATAAGTAGCTTCTCCATCTTTCCTAATTCACTATCAGACCCAGTGATTACAATATGCCTGTAATCTCTAACTAATTTGGTCAATATGCTATTGTACTGTAAGCTTAATACAAACTATACTAACATCACTTTCTTTATCTTCGGACTGCGAAACCTATCCGTGTCCATATATGGCTGAGATACCCGCCACCCCCTCTCAACACAATCCCCAAAGGAGGGAAACCGGAAACAGTTCTTGAAGTTTTTGGAAGAGGGAGGGAGTGACCCTCCCGGCCGTATTTATTAAAACAAAATTAAAACATTAAACAGTTTCATATTAATGTACAATTTCATTACCACATTGCGATGTTTGGCTAACCTTAACAGATTCTCTAATACAGAGGTTCTCCTAGCCGAACTAACATCCTACAAACATTTACTTGAAATTATGAAATTGTACATCCTAACGTTTAAGGGCCAACGGCAAGGTCGTAACCGGTGTCAAGATCCCTAACCAGAAATACCCCCCCCACTGGTGAGGGGCGACAGCACTGAGGCGTACCTCAAGTGCAACTACCAATTTCCCTTTGACTTGACGGGGGCACCAATAAAACTCGACGCCACTTAAAGGTCGTTCGAGGACTCGTGTGAGGTATCTAGAAGGTAGCGTAGACCCCCCCCCCAAACCCCGCACAACTTACCACATCTGCCGTCGCAGACGTCACTAGCCCCGGGAAATTCCCCAGGAGGGGGCTGTAACCCCTCCTACACAGGAAGGGGCCTTGACCGCCTTTCCTTTTCTTTCGGCGACCCATCCTTAGAAGGGACCGCCTCCCCATTGAGGGGCCTATGGCCACCTCTCCCGAGCGCTCCCATCCGTGTTGGGTGACGCCCACTCATAGGGATCTTCCAATTAGTGCTCACCGATCATGACCTTACCGCCCGACCAAAATAAATACGACAATGCTAACTAATCCTATCAAACTAAACATACATTGGCATTACGACCATATTAAAAGCAAATAAATGAATTTCTTTAATCACAAGACATAAATTAAATAGACCATTCTTTATTACACACTCAAAATCAACACGATAATACCACGACCTGTAAACGAAATTAGAGTTATTACATTAACTTTTATTCAAAACAACTGGCTGTCATCAGGGGCTGGTGGGTGGGTCAAAATTGGCTCTTCGTTCCGTCTCGAGCTCACGTGCAGCGAGGAGGTGCAGCTTCAGAGCACAGGAACAAGAGGATGCCTTCTGGTCTTGCGTCCCCTTTTATCCGTCTTCAGGGCGGGCGTAAACCCGCCCCTGCCTGCCCCGAGGGCGTGGCCAGCCGCGTCAGTGTCTAAGCCAGCCCACTCTAGGGCGGGAAAAAGCGCGCCCCGGCTACGCCGCTTCGGGCATACCAGCCGAGACACGCTTCCCGCCCAAGATGGCTTCCCGGGGGGATCGAGGTACTCTGCCATACGTGCGGGGGGACCGAGTGGTCGCCCCTTTCCATATGGCTGAGATACCCGCCACCCCCTCTCAACACAATCCCCAAAGGAGGGAAACCGGAAACAGTTCTTGAAGTTTTTGGAAGAGGGAGGGAGTGACCCTCCCGGCCGTATTTATTAAAACAAAATTAAAACATTAAACAGTTTCATATTAATGTACAATTTCATTACCACATTGCGATGTTTGGCTAACCTTAACAGATTCTCTAATACAGAGGTTCTCCTAGCCGAACTAACATCCTACAAACATTTACTTGAAATTATGAAATTGTACATCCTAACGTTTAAGGGCCAACGGCAAGGTCGTAACCGGTGTCAAGATCCCTAACCAGAAATACCCCCCCACTGGTGAGGGGCGACAGCACTGAGGCGTACCTCAAGTGCAACTACCAATTTCCCTTTGACTTGACGGGGGCACCAATAAAACTCGACGCCACTTAAAGGTCGTTCGAGGACTCGTGTGAGGTATCTAGAAGGTAGCGTAGACCCCCCCCCAAACCCCGCACAACTTACCACATCTGCCGTCGCAGACGTCACTGGCCCCGGGAAATTCCCCAGGAGGGGGCTGTAACCCCTCCTACACAGGAAGGGGCCTTGACCGCCTTTCCTTTTCTTTCGGCGACCCATCCTTAGAAGGGACCGCCTCCCCATTGAGGGGCCTATGGCCACCTCTCCCGAGCGCTCCCATCCGTGTTGGGTGACGCCCACTCATAGGGATCTTCCAATTAGTGCTCACCGATCATGACCTTACCGCCACAGGCCGGATAGTTGACCGGCTATCCGGACCCCCCACAAAGCTCCTACCTAAAGGTCATGTTTTAACGTTTTTAACCATGCTAAGAAGTCTCCTATGAGTAACTCATTCCCCACCCGAGACAAATGCACACCATCCCCCAAATACATACTGTCATCATTAATACAGCCATGCGAAATAGAATGCAATGTCCTGGAACGGAACAACCTACTCACTTTGTTATTAAGCTTTCTCACAGAGTGATTCAAAGCAGGAACAGAAATAGCCCCTCGCCACACCTTTCGTGGGATCATATGGGACCATGCAATTGTGCACCCCGGAACTCTCCTCGCCAACCAACTTACAGTGGAAAGCATTGCCTCCAGGAGAAGTCGTCTACCGGTGGTGACCAAATCATTGCCCCCTAGATGTACTATGACTATAGACGGCGGTGACCTCGTCCGCCCTAACAAACCCTCGAAAAATGCTTGAAACTGGTCAATACAGAGACCGCCTCTTCCGTAGAAGGACACCCTGTACCCGTATTCCCCAGCTACGTGAATCATGTCACCTGCTTTGAATACGTCCGCGGCACGCCTCACGTATGAGTGGCCCACGACCCACACCTCCTTTTTCACAGCCGGTGATGTCTGACCGCTGGCCCGGTGTTGGGTCGACTGCATAGTCCGCCCCGCCTCGTAGGCTTGCGCAACTGAAAACCAAACAAAGAGAAGAAGCGTGAGTACATCATTACAGCTTCACAACATGTGCAACCGCACATACCTCTTATAACACTTAGAGGACCAACGCCCCACTCGTTTCACTTGTTCAACATTAAGACCCCTAGCTGCAGCTTCCGTAGCAGCCCCTATCCGAAAGGAATGGGTCCCAAACTCGCCCGGGTTCAAGCCCGCAGCGGCAATTGACATCGCAAGCACCCGCTGAAACTGAAATTTCGTCAGTGGGGTGGCGTCCGCGTGTCTCAACAAGGTCCCCCCCCATGATGCCACCCTTCGTGCTAGGTAGCCTTCTAAACACTTTACCGGACACATGGAGGACCCGGGAATCCTGCGTATGATTACGCAGTCACCCATCCCATCTTGATCGGTCTTGGACCTGACAAAGGAGACAGTCATTGTCTCTCCTCTGATCTGAACGTGTTCCTGGCACAAACCCCCTGTCACATCCCGTTTGTTCCTTGCCACCAGTTCGCTTACCCGCATCGCTCCATGAAATGCCAGCGTAAAAGCGGCTCGAAACAACACCGTCTCAAACTGAGATGAACATGTGGCAGGGAGTGTGGCCAACAACTGGGCCAACCTATCCAAACCTATCGGGCGCCTCTCATCTACTCTGCGACCCTCAAGGCGTTGCCACCCACGCAGCGCTTTCTGTATAACGAAAGACGCTGTCGGGTCCTGGATACCATGAGCCCTGGCAACAAAGGAAATGGCAGCACGATGCCTCTGGGCCGTAGCCACCGATTTCCCAGCCCTACGTAAGGACATCAGAAAATTCACTACCCATTCCTCGTGGCCCCAAAGCCCCTCTCTATCAGTCCCCAAAAAGGCTAAATAGGACCGAAACGCCCCTTCATATGCCTTCCTTGTCCTTGGTGCTAGGCTCTCTCCCACGAGGTGACGAAGTTCGGGGCACCGAGAGACCAGAGAGCTTCGGGAAAGGGTGCCGGCTCTGGGTCCGCTGTGGGAAGGAAACCCGAGAAAGCCTGCATATGAAAACGAGACAATGCATCAGCCGCCTGATTCATCACCCCCGGGACATGTTTTGCTCTGAATAGCACATTCAGTTGCATACACAGTAAAACAATTTCTTTGAGCAATCGTAAAATCAGTTTACATCGTGCTGCCTGGCTATTGATGCACTCGACCACGGTCATATTGTCAGACCAAAATACCACAGAGTGATCTTTGAACCCTTCGGGCCAGGTTCTCAGGGCCACCAAAATGGGGAAAAGTTCCAGGAAAGCAATATTACTTGTCAGTCCATTGTCATGCCACCATGCCGGCCACCTTTGTGCCGACCATTTTGTGCCGAAGATGGCACCAAAACCTATGCTACCTGCCGAATCTGTCCATAGCCCCAGCTCTTCAGAGGACACGGCCGGTTTGTTCCAGACAACTCGACCATTAAAATCCGCCAGAAATGCTAACCAAATGCGCATGTCCTGGCGGACCTCAGCCGATAGTCTCGTGCGATGATGACCCTCCTTTAGGCCGACCATAGCTTGGGCAATAGAACGGGAAAAGGGGCGGGCCATCGGTATAACCCTCAGGGCAAAATTCAACTGTCCCACCAACTGCTGTAATTGATGCAGCGTAACCTTAGATCCCTTTATACACATTTGCAGGGCTGCCCTGAACTTCCCCACTTTGTCAGCTGGTAAACGAAAACAACCCTCACTGGAGTCTAACTCGATCCCCAGAAACTCGAGGCAAGTCGCAGGACCCACCGTCTTACCTGGTGCCAATGGCACACCAAACTGCTTCATTAACACACAAAATTCGGCCAAGGCCTGGCCACACTCGAGATCCCCGGCTGCCCCAAGGAACAGAAAATCATCAAGGTAATGCATTACATGTTTGAAACCCGTCCTCTTTGTGAAGACCCATTGTAGAAAACTACTGAATTTCTCGAAATAGGCACAAGATATAGAGCACCCCATCGGCATACACCTATCCATGTAATAATGGCCCTGAAACATGAAACCTAGGAGACGCTGGTCGTCTGGGTGTACCGGGAGCAATCGGAACGCTGACTCGATATCTGACTTCGCCATCAGCGCCCCGGGCCCCAGGCGATTCAAAATGGCTACGGCCTCATCGAAGGATGCGTACCGCACCGAACACACTTCTGGGTCTATTGCATCGTTTACAGAAAGACCACGTGGAGCTGATAAATTATGAATCAGTCGGAACTCACCCGGGTCCTTCTTGGGGACCACCCCTAAAGGCGAACAAACAAAATTCTGCACCGGGGGTACACTAAACGGGCCGGCAACCCGACCTCGACTAACCTCCTTCCGGATTTTATCCTGTACCACAGTCGTATGTTGCAGGACCGAAAGTTGATTTTTACACTTCTCCACACCCTGAAAGTCCCCTACTGGGATGCGGAAACCATACGAGAACCCGTTCCGCAGCACCCCAGCAGAAGTACGATCCGGGTATTCACTGAGCCAGGGAATCATCGCCAAGGTATCAATCGGCGTAGGTAACGGCGCCCCTCGGACTATGTTAGACCTGTTTGGCGCCTCCTCTACCGCCGTTATCACCCGTTTTGGCTCTGCACGTGGACTGAGGATGGGACGACCCGCACCCACTACATTCGTGTTTAAATTTACACGATCCCTGGGGCCTAGTACATTTACCTCTGTTGAAATTCCAGCAGAACCCCCTTTTCCCTGTATTGCTGGCAGGTCTCGAGTAATCGTCGGTACCCGTACCTGATCGAAAGGGCGTCCCCGCATATTGGCGGGAGGATTCGCCAACATTACTCCCTACCAATGGCATTTTCAACATACCTGTCTCCTTCATTTTATCCCATGTCAAAGAATCGTAACAATCCCAGGTTAAGCTTGTATTATGCTCTTTAGCCTTTCTAAAAAGATTATCGTAGCAGAACCAATGGTTACCCTGGTGTGACGTCGAGTACCCCATAATTCGCGACTGATAGGTCGGCAACTCGGAAAGCAACTCGGGCCTACGTTCTCCCAAGATCGACGTAAAAATCCCCCATGCTTTGCCCCAATTGCCAATATTCTCATTCACTTTAAAGGCGGCCATTTTTGCGCGCCAAACACTCGGATGCATGAGGTCTTTCTGGCCCTTAACATGCTCCACCTCATAATGATCAACAAGCAACGAGAAGATGTTCACATATTCCCCCGCCCAAATCTTCTCTTTAATTGCCAACGGCACATGTTGACCCAACTTTTCTCTACGAGAGGGTGCTGACTCATCCCTCGCAATCGGCAATGGCCGCTTACCTGCACCGGACGCTGCCTCTGCGGTCGTAATCGTCCCTTGTGGCTTGTCACCTACTGCAGCCGGCGCGGACACCTTGGCTGCATCCCGTTTCTCGCGCAATTGCTTCATCAGCGCCTGCGCGTCAACAGCCGTGGCGCCCTCGCTACTTTCGCCCAACCACGCTGTAAGTTGTGCTGCCAGCTCGGGCGGCATATCTTCGTTGGACACCGGGGTGACCACCACGGGAATCGGATTCCCCTCCACGGGTACTGGGGCTGGCGCTTCGAGCGGGGTACGGGGAACCGGGACGTCTCCCCCAGCTGGTCCCCTCCTTGGCCTCTTGGCTCTCCCTCCTGGGGCTGCTCCAGCCGAAGGACGTTCCGGCCCCCCTTCCCCCTCTCTCTCCGCCACCCGCTTCTTCAGCTCGGTCATCTCCTTCATGAGGACCCGAAGCATCTGTTCGGTCGTCATTCTCTTTCCGCCTTTCTTGGGCATTTCTCCGACAGAGTATCTGTAAGACAAAAGAAAGATTAAAACGCTCAAAATTGGCTCTTCGTTCCGTCTCGAGCTCACGTGCAGCGAGGAGGTGCAGCTTCAGAGCACAGGAACAAGAGGATGCCTTCTGGTCTTGCGTCCCCTTTTATCCGTCTTCAGGGCGGGCGTAAACCCGCCCCTGCCTGCCCCGAGGACGTGGCCAGCCGCGTCAGTGTCTAAGCCAGCCCACTCTAGGGCGGGAAAAAGCGCGCCCCGGCTACGCCGCTTCGGGCATACCAGCCGAGACACGCTTCCCGCCCAAGATGGCTTCCCGGGGGGATCGAGGTACTCTGCCATACGTGCGGGGGGACCGAGTGGTCGCCCCTTTCCATAATTCACTCTGTTTCGCGCTTGACAAACCATTTTCTTTATGCAGTGCCTTTTTGTGACCAATTTTTCTTGTAAAACCTGTAAAAAGAGAGGATATTTCTGGTAATTGTACATCATAGACATAAAAATGTCCATTTCAGCTGGGCAGACCTAAAAGTAAAAAGGAGCTTTGACGTGCAGATTTATGGTGGGTATAGAATTATTAAAGTAAACTTAACTAGTCTGATCCAAATATGCAAAAGCAAAATCTTTAAATATTAAATGTATAATCAAAGACTAAAATGTGCTGACAGTAATTTCACGGTAACATAAAATGATACTTTTGCAGGATAACTTTACCTCCATTAAAATAGTTAAATTGTTATCTATGTACTTTTTCTACAAACTAATGTAAAAGGAAAAACGTATTGTTATATGTAGACAAACCCCTTTGCGAATCTTTCCGTGTAAACTGTGGCTCGCCAATGAGCAATGCTGCACTGATGCGGGGGCGTTTTTTTGCACAAAGAGCCGTCTATTGTCAGGAAAGTAATTCTTTGTGCAGGCCTTCCACCTCCATGTGTAGTTCATAATAAGCCACTTGGCTCACCATTTCAAACATCCCAAGTTGCGTGATGGTTTAATTATGTTATATTTCCCTCCTCCCCCGCCCCCCAACCGCCTACCCTCATGTGAGGGCTCCAGGTGGTGCAGTCAACCTCACTCCAATCAATTAAGGCGTGATATACAAATTTAGTAGGTCGCACAGTTTTGATTAGGTTCGTTAGTAGCACTGCTTTGGCAAAAGATGTACTGGGCAGAATAGCTCTGCATTTAGGCCCAGTGTGCGGTTGCAGATGACGATGCTTCTCAATGCCAAATGTTTAATTGACCTTCACAAAAGCACGGACTGAGTTAATTGTTTTGCTATGTTGATTGATGGCAATAGATATCGTGTTTAGAACACTAGTACTCAAACTTCAATCAGTCCCAATTTTCCTGCGCCAAATATTGTTGTTTAGCTCTCAACTGCAGGAACATATGTGAACGAACGCATTGCTGTCTCTTTAAATACCAAAACTTTTATTCAGTATTTAGTAGTTACTCTTCCTCAGACAGGCCCCTCTCCAACGTACATTTATTTATGTAATTATTAGAAATTGGGTTACTGCTTGACTGAGATGTGAACCCTAATCAAGCATTATCCGCAATCCTAATCAGGGTTAACCCTAAATTACCTTGTGCTCACCCTCTGGTAGCTTGGCACGGAGCAGTCAGGCTTATCTTGAGGAAAATGTGAAAAGTATTTGTGCAACACTTCAAACAGTAAAACAGTGAAAGCACCACCCAAAGTGACTGCACAGAAGGTTAGAAAAATAGAGCTTTATTTATCAAACAAATACCAAGACCAAAATGGCAAAAGATCCAATAAGGTAAACGAGAGAGATCGAAGTTCAAATTTTTTAGGGTTAATAGCGCAAAAGCACAAGCTGCCAACAAGGGATATCTGGTCATGCCAGACCAGGACAAAGTCACAAGTTCAGGCCAAGCACGAAAGAGCATGGGCCAGCTACAGGGACCAGGTATTCCAGCTCAAAAAAGTGCCTTAAATCCTGGCTGTGGAGCATTGCATCATTCGAGGCAAAGCAGCATTGCACTCACTTCTCTGTGCCTTTATTTTGTGTAGCTCGTACAGTCCCAACTCCCAACACCAAGCAATTTCCAAGTAATGTGCAGTAAGTAACTTGAACTATGCATGCGTCAGAATGTATGCATTGAAAGAAAATACTGACTGGGCTGACCCGTCAAAGGGTGAAAGATCAAGAATGAGATGAGACGCAAAGATCATTTGTTGCACTTTATTAGTTTTTTCAAAATGTAGTTTAGGAAATTTGGAAGAGGGTTAGGAAATTAAGGAATAGGTTCACAATAATAATAGGAGAGAAGAACTGCTTTATAAAAGCTAAATCAAATGTTACTGTTTTTGCCTCTCCCTGTCAAAATATTTTTGGGGAGATTAACTGTACTACTAATCTTAATTTATTTCATTTTGTTTATTTCTTACATCAGAATCAAGGGGCAGGAGGGATCTGGCTAATACTATTACAGAGCCGCCAGCGGGCAAGGAGGCTGGTGGTGCCTCCATGAGTGCTGATGGCTCTGCTGGGCCCATTAAATCCTCCTGTTCATATTATTATTATTTCTGTATCTTGATTCTTTTACCCTCCACATTTAAAATTATCATTTTTTTCTATTATTGTGCCTGTCTCATATTTTTTTCCAACTCCACTTTGATCTGTTTCCTAAATCCTTCTTATCCCTACATTATCCTATTTATTACTTATTTTCTCTATATTACAAGTTTCTGTAATTGACTTCAAAACTATCGGTACTAGTCTGTAACTTCCTTTTTCTTCTGCTTTTTCAGTAAGCTTTCCCTCGCCCCTTATAGACTGGTGGTACAGTAAGACTCAGAAACCCCATTTTAGGGCAGGTACTCTACTGTGAAGATTGCATGCCCAGATATAGCATTCTATCCTTATTTGTTGAAAAAGCCTTCTTTTTCCTGCTCATGCTCAAACAGCAAAACAAGAGAGTGGCCCTGGTCATGGTCGACCCCCCAGTGTGGTGCATGTATTATTATCATAGTACACCAGCAGTTAATGACCATACAGCATGGCTGGACGTTAGAGGAGGATAGCCCTAATGCATTTTCCAACTAAGACCATATGTCTTTCTTTGACCAATTGTTACACCACTTCATTGCACTTCAATAACTCAGACTCATTATAGCTCTGCCCCTCCACTACAAAAAATGTTTTTGTCCCTGGATTTTCAACGATTGCCATTAAGCCAAATACCCAACGTGATGTTTTGAATTTTTGGTAGAAGATAAAAATACTGTAACCGAACTTTAGTGGTGTTTTTTGTTGTTGTTTTATTTTGCTTTAAAAAAATAGGCATCTAACATTATAAATGTGTAATGTTTCTCTAGCCGCACAGGCCCCCAGTACTGGGATGGCACCAGCGGAGGAGACGCAGCTGCAGCAGTCACAGCTGAGGGGGGGGTGTACCAGCGGAATGAGAGGCGGGCAGTGTTAAGTCCTGTTGCTTACTTATTGACAAATAGTAATATACTCACTGCAAGGGCATTGACTGACTCGTGAACTCCTTGCTTTCACATATACAGCAGGAGTTGAGTTGTTATGTCCTCTTCTATCTCCAAATCAGCAGACAAAGTTTCATAAATTAACTTTAAGAATGATGGGTTGATGGGAAATGCAAAACAGGATGGAGGGTGAAAGATTCGGTGAAATGTTTGTAATATATGAGTGAAAGGATACGTGGGTGAAAGGATGCGTATAAGTGGGTGGTGATGATAGGAATCAATCTGCATGGCTGGCTGAAGGATGGCTGAAAAGGTATATATGGGTGAAACTGTAAGGATGTCTGCCTTGGTGACTGTGTGGTTGAAAGGAATGCTTGGGTGGGATAAGGCAAGCAGGATAGGTGAATGGAATGGGTGAAAGCAAGGATGCATGGTTGGGTAAATGGATGTTGGTGAAAGGTTTGCTAGAAGCTATTTTGGAGGGATGTATTGATTGGATGATGAAAGAGTGGATGAGAGAATGTAAAGCTTAATTGGTGTATATCAAAGCCAAGCGTGAAGATTAAGAATGTTATTTTAGCAGAACTTAAGTAAAGTGCACTACTGCCAGGAAGTGTATAGGCGCTATTCAGTTCCAGATGAGAATGTCACAGGAGCACAGAATTACCAGGGCGTAAACAACCAGATCTTTACAGTTTTCCTGAAGGCAAGGTGGCTGGGGGCTGTTATTATGCAGAAAGGTTGTGTGTACCATGCTTTGAATGGCTCTAGCACAATGCTCTTGCCACCTCCCCTTACTCGAATAAATCTTGGGAGTACTGCTAATTTAGCATTTGCAGAGCAAAGATTTCTTGCAGGGAGCTGTTCTTTATAGTGATCCAGCGCTCCTACCAAAATTCTGCATAAATGACTCTACCACCACCAAACTTACCATTCAAAACCAGGCCCATATCAACAACAGAGCGACTGAATCATGAGGCAAATAGATCTATACATGTTGTTTAAACTATCCACAATAAACAAGACCAGCTTGTCATTTACTAAGTTTATTCAAACATATTCATGAAAACGTAGGCTTTGGAACTTTATTAAACAAGTATTAGAAAATGTCATTAAAGAAAGGTTTATTCAGCATTTATAAAAAGAGCTTGATTCAAGAAATATTATTCATTAACAGAAATGAGTGAAAAAGAGCATTTCCAAACCCTAACTAATTCCCTGTCTCTACCCTCATCGCCTGGAAACAAAGTCTTTAAAGTCTCCTTTCCTTACGTGCGTCCCTCGATCAGCAGAACACGACCCTCTGGAATCAAGAAGCGTAGGAATAAATCTGCTCCTTGAGCCAATTCTTATACCCTAAATCTAAGGCTAAACTAACTATTTTCACATTCCAACAGCTGAATTCTGGCTCCCCATTGGCTGAGCCACCTCATGCCACAGTAAATTGTGACATCTTCCACCTCTGGTCCGGGCTTTTTCACTAACCCATTGTTCATGCAGAGAGTCCTGGCGGCACTTCCTTAGGCTGCTACATTTTGTAGCAAAGATGTTCATGTAATGCACAAAAATGCCACAACTCACATCCTGGCCATGAGCCTGTCCGTTCTGAGTTTCCCGTGGCACAATAGCAAACCTCTCCACAGGGTCGCCTTTGGCAGTTCATTTCAAAACTTTTCACAATAACAGTTTATAGGCTTCTCATCTTTTTCAAAATAAGTTTTGTCTTGTGGCTTTACATCAGCAGGCCTCTTTTCAGAAAGCGCCAATTTTCTGCGCCACTTTGTCTTGCGTCACTTTTAAAAAAAATGCATTATTTTTCTGCAGCCAACTCTAAGCTTCATTTGGAAAACTATTATTCAAACAAACACAAAACATCAATTAATTAAAGAATTGACATTTGTTCTATTACCCACCCCTTTGCTAAATGTTAACCCATTAATTATGTTACCTAGCAAACGCACATTTAAGCAACATATATTACCTTTGATATACCAATCCGATCTGGAACTGCATTTGTCACAGAAAAGACAAGACAAAAGCACATGCTATTATTTTTGACAGCAGCAGTTAGTATACGACAAAGACAATAGACAATAATTATTGTATTATTTCTTTTGTATTTTTCAACAATAAAAATAATGTTAGTCCCATGTGTTCATGTTGCACAGTTTATTTTAGGTTGATTTAATAACATGCAGCAAACATATTAGTTTTATTAAACACTATGGAAGTCTGACTTCTCAAGCCTGAACAAAATATTGTTCATTAACTCGCTCCATCAACTCCCTCATCTGGTTATTTTAAAAATCACCAAACACCACCCAAAAATTTCACAAATTTTATCTATTGAACATGTTTCAGGCTTACTCATGATTAGTATTTAAACTCTAATTTCATCTATATTTCTGCAACTCTCATATTGAGTCCTACAACATTCTTCTAATTCTATTTCCTTTTCCCTTTCTTTATTCAGCGAAGTTGGATCCTTTCCACCTTTGAATCCCCAACCCCCAATGAATTTATAGGTATCTACATTTTGAATTGCACCAACAAAACAAATATCAATCTGATTATTATAAAACAAAACAAAAAAAATAATAATTTTGAAAAATTAGTATATAGTATATACCCCCATATTAATAATAATAGTAGTAGCCTAACAGCATGTGCATAATGTGATGATCATTATTGACCACATGTCTGTCTCCGGTTACCTGCCACTAGAGGCCCCCACCTAACCACCAAGTAGTTTCAAATTTCAGCAAGCCAGCACACACACCCAGCAAGATTACATTTTCCAAATCAAGTAAAATCAACGCACCTCTCTCACCGCACCACCACTTCACAGAGTTGGTTAGGCCTCTTTAAAGTCATCACCAAATTGGATGGTTTCAGTGAAGTTGATAAGTAACTTCTGGTGCCACTTGTTAAAGTAGTAATCTCGCTTTGAGTCCTTCCATCATCCTCCAGACTCCAAGTAAAGTGTCCAATTTTGTACCGACTGCGCCCAACACAAATGCAATAGATCAACCTGTAGTACAATGCTGTTGATGAACAACAAGAGAAACACATTGAGTAATTTTTTGTGTAGACTACATTTGTGTTTGTTAGCTAAAGGGACTGGTCAGGTCTGTGAGGAGTGTGAAGCAGAAAACAAAGCAGTGTGGACTTGGCAAACAATCCTTGCTAACTGTCAAAGCAGAAGGGAAAAAAACCTTCAGGAAAAAAATTATCACCCGTTGTTGGTCCACCAAAATTTTAAATCATCACAAATGCATTCAAGCTAAAGAGTTATAGTTAAAAAAAATCCAGTGTCACCCCTTCCACCACATGGATCATCTCAATACACTCAAGAGCAACAATCACTCAGCATGCAATGCCATTTACCTGTTCTAATTCCAGTGTGGTCAACGTGGTATATTGCCGATTCATTGTTTCACGAAACAGACATTGGCCAGTCTTGTAAATCAAATATTGTGGGGCAATAAACTAAGTCTAAATAAACTAAGAAAGGATAGTTAAGCACAGGATGGAGGCAAGCACAAATCTGTATCCCCAATGTCCTTGAAGGGAAGTGGGAGGTGGTAGGGGAAGGCTTCTTCACTGCACACTGGTGCAACCCCAATCCTGCACTACAATGTGTCTAAAATGGTAGGGCTGCATTAGTCAGACACAAGCAAACAAAATAAAAAACAATGTTCCCCTACCTATGTATTTTTGTTTTGTTTTTTTGTCATCAAAGCAGTTCAGCAGTAGAAAGAGAAAGATCTATGGTTGGAGGCCCAGGCCTAGAAGTTAAGGAAGTAGAGATTCTGCCTCAAACTCAGGTGGCTCACCCAGAAATAGGTCAGCTAACATACTACTACCATGGCCAGAGTCTGACCAATCACCCTCATCCTCTTCCTGTCGTACTTCAGGTATGGTATAATCCAGTCGTAAAAAGTGCTGATTCATTTTGATCATGGCTAATCTCTCTACGTTTTGTGGCAAGAGACTGGTCCTTCTCACTGTGACAACTGCACCAGCAGAACTGAAAACATGCTCAGCAGACACTAGGGCAAGCCAGATAGTTTATTGCCAGCCTGCCTAGCACTGGCCATTGATGCCCCTTATTATACCAATACATTAATGGGTTTTGATCAAGATAGACCTCTATTAATAATAATAAATAACAATACTGAGTTTTATAGAGCGCAACAGCTACCTCCGTAGGAAGTGTCCCGGCGCTGGCATGAGCAGTGAGAGTCGTAGTGCAAAGAGATGAGATTTATTGCGTGAAAAGCCATGTTTTCAGTAGGCTTCTGAAACAAGGTTCAGAGGGTGCTTGTTGGATTTCCTGTGGCAAGGTGTTCCAAAGCAGTGCCGTGCTTACGGAAAAAGTTCTACCGCCTAAGCGCGCCCTTTTCACTCGAGGAACGTGGAGATGGACCTTATAGCTAGACCGTAAGAGTCTGACCTGAGAATATCTAGGCAGTCGTTTTTTTATGTAATTTGGGCAGGTCCCATAAAGGGCTATGTAGGCCAAGGTGAGCGCCTTGAATTTTATGCGACTTGCCACAGGTAACCAGTGTAGCATGCGCAAGTGAGGAGAAATGTGATGTCTAAAAGGGACCTGCCTGAGTAATCTAGCCCCAGAATTCTGAACGATTTGCATCTTTTGCAACAGAAACTTCGGAAGGCCTAAATAGAGGCCGTTGGCATAGTCTAGCCTTGAAGTGATAGTGTAGTGTAGTTCCTAGTTTCCCACTAGGCCCTGCGCATTGGAATAACATAAACAGTAGTATCGACGTGGAACTGCGGATATTCCAGGCCTCCACTGACTATGCTAAACTTAATTGGGTTGTGTTACCAACTAGCTCAGAGGTCACTGGAAACTTTCTTCTCTGCATAGGAAGTGATCAGCTTCCTTGGCACAGACAAGAAGGGATTCAGCTTTCCAACAACCGTGCAACATGACAACTTTGCTCCTCAGATCAAGAGTCGATCTCTAGGGTCGTGTGAAACAATAGACACAGATTTCACTCAGTCAGTCTAGTGCAGTTTACTTTCACAGTATGTAGAGAATAGAGAGACGGGCGTGTATCAATAAAGGGTTAACATTTATTGAACAGTCTTTCTTCTCGTACAAGAGAAATGTATTGCCACAATTGCAATAACTGTTATTATAAAAAGTACGTACAGTAAGATAAGTATTGCGAAATAGAACTGTAAAAGCATTGATATGGTTTCTTAGCCATACAATGGTTTAAAAGTAATAAAACATATATACAGTCATATATACATTAGGCTAACATACTCAACTGGTGCTTCTAACTAAGCCTACCCCAGTGTGCCTGACCTAAGCCTAACACGTGAGAAGGGGAGCAAGTAAGTAGCTTAAGTTAAGTTGGTTTTGCCAAGGTTTGTTTCAAGAATTCTCGTCTAAGGGTTTAGTCAACACCATACCTCTGAATAGAATGATGGAGGATTGGTATCTCCTTCAGGGGTCTCTCTCGATATCCCAGTCACCCGCGAGGGTAAACCGGAAGCGCCGGGACTGGATTTCTCTGCACGAGAAATGCAGCGGCTTCTCTCAGCGCGTCGAGGAAGGAGGGGTGACAGCGTCCGCGGGCAGCTGGGCTGGATGTCTTCGCAGAGGACGGCTGCACGGCTCCTCAAGCGTACTGAACCATAGTTCGCGCTGTAGCGGCGATAATGGTAATCAGTAGCTTCACCACCACAGGATAGCAGGCTGCAGCGACAGAGTGCTAGTTTCTACCAACACGGGGTCATGCAGGCAGCTGGCATCAGCAACAGGTTCGCTCATTGCTTAAGGCAACGTTGGTAATATTTATACCTGACAGGTGCCGGGTTTGACGCAAGTTTGCTGGACATAAGACGTCAATTAAAGATGTCACTAGGAAGTGACAGTTATCAGTTGCTCATTAGAGTTCCATTACTAATCAAAACATAGCAAGCGGGGATTTCCAGGTTTGCTAAGTTTTTATCTTGTTGAAGAACTCGGAGTGTTATCTAGGAATATCAGATAGTGACTGCTGCTCTGTCATTGCACTAATTGGTCGCAAAGGAAGTAGCAGAGAGTCATGCTGGAATGTGGCTCTGTTCGTGTGAGGCCAGAGATGACTTTTCAGAAAATCGCACTTGAACGGTTATGCCAATATAGGGAATAAATGGATTTATAGCCGAATAGGGGCATAAGGTCACAGTATCGATCAGGAACCTAGATAAGCACGCAACACCCACTCCACGTATACATGTCCATCAAAATTACTAAAACTAAGCAATAAGATGCATGTGTAACATTGCCCACCCCAAAATACATAAATGCATTTGAAATAGGCGTACTCGTAATACATGGAATTTAGGTACTGTACGTTTTTTAAAGCATAGTAACCATTCAAAAGGTATTGCATATGAAATCAATGAACGATTATGCAAAAAGAATTACACATGAAGTATCTCTAACAGAAGAAATGCGAGATAAATCATCACATAAAAATGCATTGTAATAACATGTGTGCTAGAGGCTGGTGTTATGTTATGTCTCTAGATGTGTTTAGAAATAGAAGTGTGAAGCTTCTGTTCTCTAAGAATAGTTTTTACGTTAAGCAAAGAATTATTCGTGCCAAAAAGAGAGGGTCAATATTTAAAAAATTGTCCAATTCAAAGAAAATAGATTTTCCAAAGCTCCTGGCAGTTTTTGTTGATCAAAACTGAAGGCCGAATTCAGAGTTCATGGGAACGCTGTGTGTCGGAAAGCTTCTCAAAAGTTATTGTTTCTCTATGGGTGAGAACATCGTATCAGACAGGCTCGCAAAGAATTGGTCTACAAAATCAGGTGATAGTTCAACCAAATTAGATAGCGCTGTAACTTGGCAGGTGTGAGAATGATTGCTGTCATCGAAGGCAGGACCAGCAATGCTCACAGAACGTTGTACCTGGATGATGTTGCTTTTGTCACTCGCTCCACTGTTACCACTTGGCTGTAGTACAGGAGTCTCCACGAATGCCGTCATCAGGATTGGTAGCCGCTGGGGACAACACAATGCGTGAGCCGTTATTGGACTTAGCAAAGTATCGACGTCCATTGGTACTGCTGATGGAAGTGAAAGACAGATGTCCAACACGCATTCCTCGCCGCAAAGCATACACCGTAGCACAGGTAAAATGCAATTTTGCCATATCGGTCTGAATGAAAGGAACCAGGTCATGTTTAGATCTCTTAGCCTGGCCAATCCGAGGACGTTAGTTATCCTGTCCCTGTAGCGCATTGCTAGGATTGTCTCTTCCATTCCCATGGGAGCTATGTCTGAGCCGAGGCTTGCCATAACGTAGCAGGATGGTCAAAAATAGAATCCCTGCAATGAGTCCCAAAAATAGTGGAATACCACCAAAAATGGAGTGCACGAAATTAGGAAAGATTCCCAAAATTGCCTGGAAGGGTGTTAGCAGTCCCGTAAAGACTGTCTTAAATATGCCTGGGATGCTTGTTGCACTAGACATGTTAAGGAGTTGGCTGAACATTTCTACGAAATGCACGGGGCAATTTGTTGATAAAAGGTCATGAACCTCAGTAGCCGTCCTTGCGACTAGAAGATCATACGTCTCTTTAGATGACGTTATAGGCACTGTTGTCTGTAAAAGCACAGATTTCATTTTGCTTAATGTATCAATTCGTAAAGAATAGAGATTCAGACGAGGCCAGAGGGGAGTCACTATGTCTGGAGGCCCGCTCGGGAACAATGCTTGCATGCAACATTTGACCATGGACGTTACTTGTACTAGATAACTTTTCCCTGGCGCGAGGCCACAGCACCTGTGATCCGTTCTAAGAATGTAACTCCCGTTTGCGAGTTGCATAAAGAAGGGCTCTATCTGAGTTGCAGGTGTGACTAGCTGGTGGCATGAAAGGTTGTTTGAATTTCCATCACATGCTCTGTGTAAATTAATACCCTGACACAAAAGTATACCGCTTAGTGAGTGTTTACAGTTGTCACCACTAAGAAATACATTTTTGTCGCCGTCACTATAGCAAGAATGAGTGTATGGTAATTTCCATTCGGATTTAACATATCCCTTACCCAATTGTTCATATTGGTCAGCAGGTATGTACTCAAGGCATTTATGAAATCGGAAAGTTGTTATCGGAATTGTGATAATTCCGTGTATTATCCATTCAATGACAGGGCTCTCTGACATTGTCAATGGTAATCTCTCGAGTTTCTCGATGCTCAAGATTGTATAGTCTGCTCCTTTCTGTGCCAAACTGATCTGTTTATCAGTAAGGTTAAAAATGGAAAATATTGACGTTGTGTTGATTAAACGCCAAGGCACATAGCCTGAACGAAGATTTTGCAGCGTCCAGCCTAATTCTATAATAGAGCGTAATTGAGACTGGCCATGTTGTAACATTAGCAAATCTCTGTCTATCACATCAAAGGCAGAGGATACAATATTGTCCAAAGAATATATTCTGGAAGACAGAGTCATTAACCCATTGTCTACCACAGAAAGTGATTTCTCCAAATTAATACGATCAATTTCTCGTATTTTTTCAGCAGTTTCAATTTGCTTTACTTTCCAAGCCTCGTTGTAAGCAGCATAGATACTGGTCGCTATGAAACGCTTTTGACGCTGTTTGCGTGGTCCAAGAATGAAGTCGCGCAAATCAGCACCATCTTTTAATAAAGACAAGTGTTGCTTAATTTCAGCTAGTGTGGATGTAGTTAGCCATTCTAGGCAGAGTTTCCCTACACTGTATGTTGTTATAATTCCTGGATGTTGTCTCTGGGAATATCTTGAGTCTAATCTGGTCATTTTTAACCCCTGTGTTTTATTCAGGAACCTATCTTGACAGCTATTTGTGTCTGTAGGCCAGATTAACCACTTTTTCCAATCAGGATGTGTTCTGTTGAAATTTAAAATGTGTGACACGTCTAACTCAATATCAGCTGTTGCATTTTCAGGTAATGGCTTTGGTATAGACGGTGTTTTAAGTTCTTTGTTCTTAGCTAGGCCAAGACAAGATGTTTGGTGTACAGTGTCATTTAAAAATAACATTTGTTCAGGTATCATGCAGGTTCTAAAAAGTGCTTCAATGCCTTGCACCTGCCAATCTTTTGTACCCCAAATCGTTTTCGTTTCAATATTATTTTTCCAATAATCAAAACCAAATGTCATCATTTTGTCATAAAATGATTCTGAATATATCAATTTAGAATTTGTCAGCATTGTTTTCATTCCTGTTTTATCTAACAGTTTATAATAAAACGTTTCTGCATCACTGGTGTTAAACCCTGAGAA
Organism: Lissotriton vulgaris; assembly: GCF_964263255.1. Lineage (NCBI taxonomy): Eukaryota > Metazoa > Chordata > Amphibia > Caudata > Salamandridae > Lissotriton > Lissotriton vulgaris. The sequence goes on from NC_141691.1 coordinate 475,668,054, forward strand.
GTATTTGAATTTCTCAAAAAATGCTTTAGAACTGCTTTTAGGTGGTGTAGCACAATGTTCCCATTGATTATAATAAAAACATTTCTAGGCTGTGCAGATTTATGCAAGTAATGATCCCCATAATGGGTGTAACAGAATAACTGCTCATAACTAGATGAACCTTGTAAGTAATCATGATCTGTGAATCTAGCTGACATTACTAAATCAGACATCATGTCATTAATACTGTTAAAGTCCCAATCATCAGAGAATGTACTTGGTGTCACAAAGTCACTTAAGGAAACCTTTAGTTGATGAGGATACTTCAGGATTTCGACCGGACCATAGATCTCATAGTCTGTTTTCTCCCATACTACCCCACCAGGTATTGGAATTGCTGTGACATTTACTGTTGACAGTTCTCTTTTCTTCACGTGGTGATGATCTGTGTGGTTTCAGGACTAGGTTGATGTTCTGACTTGCTGTGTCCATTCAATTGTAATGAACTTTCCTAAAATTAAAACTAAAATTAGGCATAGTAGGAGTATGAATACCCCTGAGATGATCCAATGCTCAATCAACGGTGAATCCAGATATAGTTCTTTGATTTGTTGAAGGAGTCCTGTTGTATTTTCTTTAGAATACTTTTTTGTTTCTGGCATCACTTCGGGGTCGTTAAAATCTTCAGAGAAGTTGTCGAAGTTGATGAAATAACCAGAGGCAGTTCTGTCAATTGATGGGATTGTTCTTTCAATCTGTCTCTCGGTAGCACTCTCTGATGCCACATTAGTGTAGACTGGTGTTGTTTCTTGAAGAACTGTTTCAAGCTGTGTTTCAAGAGGCACGAGTTCCATGGCATTATTGCATAGTCCTTCATTGTGCACTGCAGGCTGATCGAATGTGATTAGTCTTTCAGTTTGAACCTCTTGGATTGTTGCAAGTTTAGGTATTCTGTTGTTTCTTGGGAGTCCACTGGGCCTACTGTTGATTATAGGCCACATGCTTGTGGTTTTACCAGATCGATAGACATGACTCTGTTCTCCTTTTTACCAGCAAGGGGCGGTAGCACAACTGATCTTGTTCCGGTGACTGCTAAGACAGGTACTGCTTTTCTGTAAGAAGGCCCAAATTCCTTCTTAACCGCGATCTTTTCTCTGACTAGATCCCCAATCTTTGGAATCCAGACAGGCCTTGCTGGGGCTGTTGCGGGTGGTGCCTCGTCAGTGGTACTTGGATGTTGCTTTAACTTTATGTTGCTTAATGATTTTCTTGTTTCATTCAGTTCCTGTAAAACAGCCAAACGGTCTTTTACTTCAAACTGCTTTGTTTCTGCTTGTACCACTGACATCTGACTATCGAGGTCCTGAACGTTCATTCTAATTCCGAACAATAGTTCGTATGGGCTGAAACCTTTTAGAGAATTTCTTGGCATGTTGTTAAGACTAGTCTGGACACTTATTAAATGTTTGACCCACCCAGCGCCTGAACCTAATACCTTCGCTGTTATAGATTGCTTTATATCCCGGTTTTTTCTTTCTACCACACTTGTGCGACGGACAAGAATACCGCAACCCAATTCCCATGCTAGCCATGGCCCCCCCATAAGCTCGAGAGCTGAAAGCAGGACCCTGGTCAGAATGGAACGTGGTAATTGCGCATATGCCGATATGGACTCGCTAATCTTTTATAACCGTTCTAGCGTCAGCCGAGCGCTGGGGACCTCATTTTTTAGGTGCTTTTCGCCTTAACTGTTAATAGGACGCAGGGTGGGGTGTAGGCAGCGTTACGCTCTTTCTGACTGGTAGCCGGTAGCAAGGTTCGCTACTGCGATCCCTATTGCAGTTTTCACAGTTGTTTGCATATATTTGGTGTTCTACACTCATTCCCGGCCACCAGAATACTGATTGTAATTCAGTCAGTGATTCCTTGATCTCTCTGTGCCTTAGACCCAAACCCATGTGTGCGTCTGCTATTAAAAATATTCTCCTGTTCATGTTTGGAATTACTCTGTCCCCCACTCCAGGGATTCGAGCAAAAGGAACGGAGTTTGTATCGATTATGTATGCATAATTGAGTGGATAGTTTACGGGTAATGCTGCACAGTCGCCTTTTACGGTCGTTTTTACTGCCAGCATGGTTTCCCCGTCTATATACTTATCTGTACGCTTTTTTGTGGCTACGGAAGCCGGGTTAGTTGCTTCCGCGGTGGCTGTATTAGCCAATGAATTCCCTGCAACGTGAACGCCATCACGTTGAAGACTCTGTGCGTGAATCACGTGAGTCTTTTGTAGTTCTTTGTGTAAAAGAGCTACCTGTTCCCAAAGCATTTTATGCTTTATTGTGGCACCTGTGTCACCTTTGTAGTCGTTTTCGATCCAACTCTGCAGCTTATTGTTGTAAGAGTTGACGCAAAAATGAGAATCGCACACGATAAGTGTGGGGAATTCGCGTTCTGCATTTTCGAGCGCCATCTTTAAAGATCTGATTTCAGTTCTTTGAACCGAACAGTTTCTTACAGATTCAGTTTTTGTTACTTTCGGTCTGAATTTACCGCACAGCCAACGACCTTTAATGATCGCACATGCTGCATTGTAGGATTTGCTCTCTACATTAAAATGCTGTACAAAGCTATCTGTATAGATTATACAGGCATATTGTGGGAGAGGCAGGATTTCGATTGGCAGAGGATATTCTTCTTTATATTCTAAATCATTCAGTTCTTCAAATTGCGGGGCGAAATAGTATTTCACGTCTTCCGCTCCTAGAGAATCTATGTACTGTATCCATTTCGGGTCCAGTGACACTGTAGGCAGGTTTACTGGGCTGAATAGCGCCTCGAAGGCGGATTCCGCTGTGAGGATATTAATCCTTTTGCCGTGTGCTAGTTCTCGTTCAATTGCTAATGCGATTTGCACTGCGTTCACAGTTCTTTCTGTGTGACTGAATGTTTTTTCTGCTTGTGTGTACAAGTGAGATTTAATTGAAATCGGTACCTTTTCTCCCTCATTAGAGGTTAGGTATGTGAATCCGCATCTTCCTGGGATGACACGGATTACAAGATCGATCGTGTTGTCACGTGTATCTAATTTTGTTTTTGCTAACATGTCTGTTTGCAGTGATCTCAAAATTTCTGTGTGTTTTTGAGTCCAATTGATTTGTTTTAAATCTGGTTTTATTAGTTCGTAGAGAGGTTTAACCCTCTCTGCGTAATTTAGGATGTAAGTTCTTCCGAAATTCAGAAAACCTAGTATTGATTGTAAATTCTTCAGCGTTTTCGGAGCTTGGAGTACAGCACACTTCTCTAAGAAGTTGTCTGCTAGGCTTTTCCCTTCACTTGATAATTCGTACCCTAAGAACAGGACTGTCAGATGGGCAATTCGGGACTTTTTAAAGTTGAATTTGTAACCCTCTGCTGCGAACCCAAGTATAATGGTGTTCACTCTTTTCAAGTGAGTATCCAAGTCGTCGTCTGTGAGATAAATATCTACGTAAGATAACGCTTCATCATCATAGATTTGTAGTAACTCTGTTACCCTAGCTGAGAATAGTCCTGGGCTGTTCTTAAACCCCTGTGGGAGTCGACAGAATTTTGTCTGCGACCCAAATGCGGAGAAAGCGGTCAAATATCTGCTTTCTGGTGCAATGTTTTGACAAAAGAAACCATTAGAAATGTCTAATGTCGTTTTGTACTTTTTCCTAACTATGTTATTCATTAGGGCTGCACTATGCGAGTTTTGTACTGCAAAAGTTTTGCAACATGTGTTAAGATGTCTGTAGTCCAAAACTAGATGATATGAATTGTCTGGCTTGGAGACAGGAAACAAAGGATTGTTCATTTGAGAGGTGCATGTTTCAATCACCCCCTGGTACTCAAGTTGATCTAAGATCTCCCTGACCTGTTTTTTAGCTTCTTGCTTTATGGGATACTGCCGTTGGTTCACTTTTTAGTTGGATTTTGTGAGGCGGTGAATCCTCATCCCATCCTACATGATTTTTATACAATGCAGGTGCCTGCGCTACAGCCCATTTCCTTGCATATGTGTATTTTTTGTGAATCGGTATGTGATTCGAGAAGGCAGGCATAATCACTTCTTCGCCACGAGGGCACTCCCTGACAAACTCTGGGGGCCAATCTTTTTCAGCTAACAGAATATCATAGCCTTTTGAGAGCTAATCCCAAAATAGACCCTTAATCTTCCTAGTCTTATCACCCTCTATACGCAATGTTATTTCATATATTTTATGGGGCTCGCTAAGCCTGGCGTCGGCAGTTTCAACCTGAATGTATTCATTTGTGTCCACTGTCTCCAGATGACTCATCAAGATCTTGCGCGCTATACTGATTTCTGCTGCACTGTCCAACATTGTCAATGCCCACTCCCCGTTTTTCAACTGTGTCCTCAGTATTCTCGGCATGGTTGATTACTCTAATACTGGCTACCTTCTTTTTCTGAAATTGAGATTTCTTATTTTGAGCAGGTTCCTTGTCTTTGGACTTGGTGTGCTCTCCTGGGTCTGACCGTCCTCTTCTTTCCGAATTCTGTGGAAAAGATCGAGAGGGACGTGTATCAATACTTTGATATCTATCAGGTTTTTTTATATTATCCCTATTTCTAAGGTTATATCTTTTCTCAGAGGGCTCCCTCTGGGGAGACTGGCGTTCTCGAGTCGGAGTTCTTTCCCTCCGTCGAGGAGACCTTCCTCTGGACTGGAAAACTTTTTCCTTGGGAGTGGATTGTTTATTTCCATCCCAGCTCTTTTTAGGAGTGTTTGAATTATTTTTAATAAATAATTTTTCAGGATTTTCGAGCAGTTGGGGCTTTACTGGTTTTCCACCCAAGCTGTCTCTACCTAATTCTTCATAGCATTTTTCTATGATTTTTGCAAGCTCAACAGGATCTTTTATATCTGTTTCCCTCAACTTCTGGCGAATCGCCACAGATGCTGCTTCTCCCTTTACATTGGCTAATAATATAGCCGTGACCTGCTTGAAGTCTTTCAGTAATTTCATACCTAGATTTAAAGCGGGCTCTGGACCGAATTCATTTTGAATCTGTTTTAGCACGTCTGGTATTACCGCCATAGACGGAACACCGTGTGTTTTTGTGTAAATGGAAGCAAAGACTGTACCCCAAGTGTCACAGTCCTCCACGTGTGGTGCGATTCCCATAGGAAGGCAGATGGTCAAGATTCTGTGTTTCTCAATAGGGGTAGTATCAGGAAATACTGCCTCTATTTGAGTGATTTTCTGGGCTAACCAGAAAGGAATTTGTTCCCGTTTTACGGGTGTTTTACCAAGACATGACTGTATGTTCTGTGGTGTAATTTTATTTGTGTTCCCCTGATGAGGGGTCAGCTGTGGTGTATTAACAGCTGGCTGGACTGTTGCAGTCCGTATTACATATTGGACTAATTGCCTATGTATTTTTATTAATGTGTTTAGCTGTGCTAACAGCTCTTCTCTAGACATTCTTGTAATGTCAGGATGTGGTGTGTAGCTGGCTAGAACCGGCCACGTGGCTCCTGGTCTACCTAGTGGACCGAGCCTAGTTATGTGATCATTGTGTTTTAGGGCGCCATTAAACCAGAGCAGGTGCTCTTGAAATTTAAGTGGAATTTCAACCTCCTCGAAAGGGGCGTACTCATCCGGAGGTTCCTCTATTTTGTAATAGTGAAACTCTTGTGTTATAGCGTTTACCGCTGGAAAGTTTATCCATGAATAGAATACCTCTGTCTGCCGATACTCGTGAGCCTCTATCACGAAAATTACTGTACCACCTTGAGGTGGCAGTCCGTTTTCTATAAGTTTTAAAGTTATAGATCTTCTTAACTGGACCGGGATGATAATAGCACCCGGGTCTGTGTATTCGGGACCTTGCTGAGTCGCATCTACTGCGGCCCCAGGGGCTCCGTTTTCTGGCATTGTAAAAATGCGAGGTTTGCAGAGTAAGTCTCCAAGGAGACAAAGATTAGATGCACAATATTTTGGAACACTGTATCCTTCAACGTTGAATAAACCAGAGCTTTACATAGGAATCTCTTCCTACTAAGGTCGGGCGGATTTTAACCTTTCACCCACTCCAGACGTCTATTGGAGTATTTACGGGAGAAAGGGGTGTGAAATATGCACGACTGAGTTACTCTAAAGGTCTTACGTTAGTTTATCGCCTTACCAAATGTTAGGCGCCATGTAGTGTAGTTCCTAGTTTCCCACTAGGCCCTGCGCATTGGAATAACATAAACAGTAGTATCGACGTGGAACTGCGGATATTCCAGGCCTCCACTGACTATGCTAAACTTAATTGGGTTGTGTTACCAACTAGCTCAGAGGTCACTGGAAACTTTCTTCTCTGCATAGGAAGTGATCAGCTTCCTTGGCACAGACAAGAAGGGATTCAGCTTTCCAACAACCGTGCAACATGACAACTTTGCTCCTCAGATCAAGAGTCGATCTCTAGGGTCGTGTGAAACAATAGACACAGATTTCACTCAGTCAGTCTAGTGCAGTTTACTTTCACAGTATGTAGAGAATAGAGAGACGGGCGTGTATCAATAAAGGGTTAACATTTATTGAACAGTCTTTCTTCTCGTACAAGAGAAATGTATTGCCACAATTGCAATAACTGTTATTATAAAAAGTACGTACAGTAAGATAAGTATTGCGAAATAGAACTGTAAAAGCATTGATATGGTTTCTTAGCCATACAATGGTTTAAAAGTAATAAAACATATATACAGTCATATATACATTAGGCTAACATACTCAACTGGTGCTTCTAACTAAGCCTACCCCAGTGTGCCTGACCTAAGCCTAACACGTGAGAAGGGGAGCAAGTAAGTAGCTTAAGTTAAGTTGGTTTTGCCAAGGTTTGTTTCAAGAATTCTCGTCTAAGGGTTTAGTCAACACCATACCTCTGAATAGAATGATGGAGGATTGGTATCTCCTTCAGGGGTCTCTCTCGATATCCCAGTCACCCGCGAGGGTAAACCGGAAGCGCCGGGACTGGATTTCTCTGCACGAGAAATGCAGCGGCTTCTCTCAGCGCGTCGAGGAAGGAGGGGTGACAGCGTCCGCGGGCAGCTGGGCTGGATGTCTTCGCAGAGGACGGCTGCACGGCTCCTCAAGCGTACTGAACCATAGTTCGCGCTGTAGCGGCGATAATGGTAATCAGTAGCTTCACCACCACAGGATAGCAGGCTGCAGCGACAGTGCTAGTTTCTACCAACACTGGGTCATGCAGGCAGCTGGCATCAGCAACAGGTTCGCTCATTGCTTAAGGCAACGTTGGTAATATTTATACCTGACAGGTGCCGGGTTTGACGCAAGTTTGCTGGACATAAGACGTCAATTAAAGATGTCACTAGGAAGTGACAGTTATCAGTTGCTCATTAGAGTTCCATTACTAATCAAAACATAGCAAGCGGGGATTTCCAGGTTTGCTAAGTTTTTATCTTGTTGAAGAACTCGGAGTGTTATCTAGGAATATCAGATAGTGACTGCTGCTCTGTCATTGCACTAATTGGTCGCAAAGGAAGTAGCAGAGAGTCATGCTGGAATGTGGCTCTGTTCGTGTGAGGCCAGAGATGACTTTTCAGAAAATCGCACTTGAACGGTTATGCCAATATAGGGAATAAATGGATTTATAGCCGAATAGGGGCATAAGGTCACAGTATCGATCAGGAACCTAGATAAGCACGCAACAATAGTGGCGTGGATAATCGTTTTGCGGCAGCTCACAGGGAGCAGTCGGAGAAATCTGCGTAGGCTCCTCAGTTTACCTATACATCCTCCAACGACCTTCTGTATCTGGGGAGCAAAGGATAGGCCATTATCCCATGTAACCCCGAAATTCTTTGCCTTTATGCTCGGAGATGGTGCGGGACCCATCTCTTCCGGCCACCAAAACTCAGCGGGGGGAGGGTGGACGCTTGTGCCAAAGAAGATCACCTCCATTTTGCCCGCGTTTAATTTCAGCTTGTTGGTATTCATCCAGCAGGCCACGTCACGAAGGCAGCCCTTACAGTTAGAAAATGCTGCCTCAGAAACCTCAGAGAATGGGAAGACCAACTGGGTGTCGTCAGCGTAGGAAATAGCAGTGACTCCCCAATTGGCAATCAGCGTGAACAGCGGGGCCAAGTAAATATTAAAAAGCAGCGGGCTCAGGGCAGAGCCCTGTGGGACCCCGCAGTTCAAACTCCTGGAATCTGAGGAGAAGGTACCAAGAGCCACCTTCTGCGATCTGTTGGACAGATAAGAGTGGAGCCAGCCCAATGCCTGCCTATTGGGTCATCTAGATAGGCTTGGACCCTTCTCTCAATAGTCATTGGTGCTCCAGCTTGCTCTATCTCTTTTACCTTTGCCTCTGCACTGGAATTAAACCCTGCCTTTTGAAACCAATATTTTGCAGATTTGTGGCCTATGCTCTGATTCCTGTTGTTGTTAGTGTTCTTGTTGGTTGTGTCTGCTGTGAGTCAACAGCACTGCCCTCAGGCTCTGAAGTTGAACTCTGCACCGCAGAACTTGTGCACTGGAGAAGTGGGACTCTAATTACCAGCAGTTCTTTTTATAGGTCACTGGCTTGCTCAGCAATCCACATTTTGTAGTTTGAAACACCCCCACCTTTGTTCAAGAATTGTCACACAGATGTAATGTTTGGATGACACAATGTCCCTTTGCACTCTTGTATTAACAGATAAACGAAGGATTAAGCTCGCCCAAACTCATGCACATTTTTTTCATCCTCACCTGCGTACATTTTAGATACCTTCTTAACCTGTTCCTGTAACTTAACGGGATCGCTTGGCCCATGGTACAATCCTCCTTGCTGACTTTCTGTGTGAAAACCTCAAAAGCAAGCAGCATCTCTGTCAGGCATTCGACTAGGCCCCATCTCAATGATCATGCCTTTCACAGTTGTATTCCCTCTTTGCATGACATATTCATTGATTGGTCTGTACTGCTCAAAGAAATGTTGCAACATGTAATGAGTCAGGTTCCAACCTGTTGGTACTCCCTGTATGAGTGTTTTAATTGGCATTCTATTATTACGCTGAATGACCTGCAGCTGCTTTTGGGTTTATAGAGTGACTGAAATGAGTGCAGATCTTTCTCCAGATTGACAGTAAGTCGCTGATTTGGTCTTCTTTTGTGAGAAAGTCCTGTACAATGATGTTGATGTAGTTCACCAAACACAGGACCCTGAAATAGCTGCTATTTTACATGGCCTTAAGTATATTACTGCCATTGTACCTGGCAACAAATCCAATGTTACGCCCACTCAAAGACCTTTGTTGTTAAAGTCTTCCAAGATGTTTGCAGCAGTATGGGTCTTCTCCATCGCAAACATGGCTACTATTGCATGCTTCAGAGTAGGCCTGGGCTCAAATTCCTTTCCGCTCACGGAAATTGCGATAATTTGACATTTTTGCGTTCCGTGGAGAGTGCGAAAATGTCAAAATTTCCGCTATCCGCATCATACCGGAAATGTTTGTCTTGCTCGCGCTGTAAAAAAATACATGCCCGCGCGATTGCCTTACCTGAATCCCCCGTGTTTGCCAACAAGTTTTCCCGATCCGGTCGCGTTCTCCACCAGATGTTGGATTGTGGTAGCCATTTTGTGCTATCTCTCGAGAGTTAGCGCCTGCATTAACGTCATTGGTTGTGCGATCACGTCATTCGTCGCACGATCACGTCTTTCTTATGATTGAGTTCTCGAACACGTCATTTTCCACCGCGAGTGAGAGCGTGAGGACGTGGTCACATCATATCGAACGTGACAAGGAGCGAGAGAACCTGAACAAGTCATATCCAATGCAACAGGGAGCGAGAGAACGCGATCAAGTCATTTTGGACACGCGGGCGGAAGTAATGTGAAGCTTAAGAACTCGAACATGTGAAATTTTCAATTTGGAGAAGAATATCAGCTCTAGCAGCATGAAACCTTCTGGAAATGATGATTTGGATGAAACAAACTCCTCAGATTGACATTTGGCTGTTCTTTTTTGTGCAAGGAACCCTTTTTTAAAAAGGTGGGGGGAGGGAGGAAGTGCCACAAAATCTCCAACTGTCTGTTCATGTCCAGCAGGCTCCTCCCAGTGCTTTGTCCATCTCCTGGTCCTTCTGCCTTTGGATTTTGAGCTGGAAAGATCACACTTTTTGTCTGATGCATCATTGCAATTTGATTTGAGGATTTTTGAATTGGATGTTTACAAGTAAGTAGTTGTTGTGCCTCTTTGATTGGGGGCATTGCAGTTGTTGCAACTACAATTTAACTTTGGTAACTATTATTCCTTTTTTAAAATGTTGTGGGTAGTAGTAGTCAGTAGTTGGCCAGAGCTAGCCGTGACCTCATGGGTGTGTGCATGATGAAGCAACTGTTCCTTTGTTGTTTTTTTAATGTATTTAATTTTCAAGCAAGATTTAGGGCCTGGATGGCATTGGATTGAGTTGGGGAATGTGTTTATTTGGTGTGGATTTTCTGTGGTTGGGCCTGGCCTTGTGGCTGGTGGCCATTTAGAAGCATAGGCCGGCAAGCTTGTCTGGCCTTGTCTGCCAAAAGGCCTGCTTACATCCATTAGGCTCGGAGCAGGTTGCCACAGCTTTATTAATCAAGTGTTTCTGTGTGTGGTCTGTTGTATTTAGACATCATTTAGGGCCTGGATGGCATTGGATTGAGTTGGGGAATGTGTTTTTTTGGGGTGGACATTCTGATCTTGTTGGGCCTGGCCAAGTGGCTGGTGGCCATTTTGAAGCTTAGGCCTGCAAGCTTGTCTGTTCTTGTCTGCCAACAGGCCTGCTTTCATCCAGTAGGCTCAAAGCAGGTAGCCACAACTTTATTAATCAAGTGTTTCTGTGTGTGGTCTGTTGAATTTAGACATCATTTAGGGCATGGATGGCACTGGATTGAGTTGGGATGTGTGTTTTTTGGGGTGGGCTCTCTGATGTTGTTGGGCCTGGCCTTGTGGCTGGTGGCCATTTTGAAGCCTATGCCGGTAGGCTTGTCTGGCCTTGTCTGCCAACAGGCCTCCTTTAATCCAGTAGGCTCAGAGCAGGTAGCTACAGCTTTATCAATCAAGTGTTTCTGTGTGTGGTTTGTTGAATTTAGACATCATTTAGGGCATGGATGGCACTGGATTGTGTTGGGATGTGTGTGTTTTTTTGGGGTGGGCTTTCTGATGTTGTTGGGTCTGGCCATGTGCTGGTGGCCTTTTTGAAGCCTAGGCCTGCAAGCTTGTCTGGCCTTGTCTGCCAACAGGCCTGCTTTCATCCAGTAGGCTCAGGGCAGGTAGCCACAGCTTTATTAATCAAGTGTTTCTGTATGTGGTCTGTTGAATTTAGACATCATTTAGGGCATGGAGGGCACTGGATTGAGTTGAAAAGTGTGTTTTTTGGGGTCGGCTTTCTGATTTTGTTGGGCCTGGTCATGTGGCTGGTGGCCATTTTGAAGCCTAGACCTGCAAGCTTATCTGGCCTTGTCTGCCAACAGGTCTGCTCTCATCCAGTAGGCTCAGAGCCTGTGGCCACAGCTTTATTAATCAAGTGTTTCTGTGTGTGGTCTGTTGAATATAGACTTTATTTAGGGCATGGATGGCACTGGATTGAGTTGGGATGTGTGTTTTTTTGGGGTGGGCTTTCTGATGTTGTTGGGCCTGGCCTTGTGGCTGGTGGCCATTTTGAAGCCTATGCCTGCAAGCTTGTCTGGCCTTATCTGCCAACAGGCCTGCTTTCATCCAGTAGGCTCAGAGCAGGTAGCCACAGCTTTATTAATCAAGTGTTTCTGTATGTGGTCTGTTGAATTTGGACATCATTTAGGGCATGGATGGCACTGGTTTGAGGTGGCAAGTATGTTTTTTGGGGTTGGCTTTCTGATTTTGTTGGGCCTGGTCATGTGGCTGGTGTCCAATTTGAAACCTAGACCTGCAAGCTTGTCTGGCCTTGTCTGCCAACAGGTCTGCTCTCATCCAGTAGGCTCAGAGCCTGTAGCCACAGCTTTATTATTCAAGTGTTTCTGTGTATGGTCGTTTGAATATACACTTCATTTAGGGCATGGATGGCACTGGATTAAGTTGGGATGTGTGTTTTTTTGGGGTGGGCTTTCTGATGTTGTTGGGCCTGGCGTTGTGGCTGGTGGCCATTTTGAAGCCTATGCCTGCAAGCTTGTCTGGCCTGGTCTGCCAACAGGCCTGCTTTCATCTAGTAGGCTCAGAGCAGGTAGTCACAGCTTTATTAATCAAGTGTTTCTGTGTGTGGTCTGTTGAATTTAGCCGTCATTTAGGGCATGGATGGCACTTGATTGAGTTGGGAAGTGTGTTTTGGGGTGGGCTTTCTGATGTTGTTGGGCCTGGCCATGTGGCTGGTGGCCTTTCTTTGTGTTGGGGAGTTAGTAGTGTCCTGCTTTAGGCATATAGGCCTGCATGGTTTTCCTATTGGCGTACTGCTTCCAACCATCCACCCCCTTTGCCAGCAGCAGTTCCATAAATGATGTGATGCTCTAATAATTTAATGGCAAATAGGGTCCACCCCACTTCCATTACATTTTTAATTTGGTGGTTCTTATTCTCTTTCCTATCCTTCCTGAGAGTGTAGTGTGTGTAAACACAGTAGTATAACATAGCCCTTGTTGACAAAGTCTCAGAAATGGCTAGACTATATCTTTTGTACAGTAGTAAGTAACTTAACCCACAACAACAAATGCAACATTTCACTGATGTTCTTCTCCTGGCTTATTTGCTTTTAGGTGCACAAAAAGCCAGAGGAGGAGGTGTCGGCATCATCACCCGTTGTACTGCCAGCCAGACAGAAGTCCTGCTGCGCATCACATCCACGTGTGAACACAACTTGTTGTGCATCTGCATCCTGCCTGACATCTGAAGAAGATGGCCCCAAAGAAAGGTACCAGTTCCAGTACCAAGAAAGTTGCTGGTGAGAAGAAGGAACAGAAAAAGGAAGTGCCATTAACCACGACTGGTGTGCCGGCCAATGTTTTTTTTGGGAGCAAAAAAGGCTACGCCTGCAGCAGCATTGTCCGGGAACCAAGCTGGGAGCAGCACCTCTGCCCCATCAACCTAGGCCCAAGCCCTTGAGTGTCGCAGAGGTCGCCAGTCTACTAACGAGCAGAGATGTTGAAACTTCATCATCGCAAAGTAGTACTCAATAAACGCAGGCAACTCAGCAGATAAGTGTGCAGCAGCAACAACAACAGCAGCAGCAGCAGCCGCAGCAGCAGCTGCAACAACAGCAGCAGCCGCAAGAACAGCAGCAGCAGCCGCAAGAACAAGAGCAGCAGCCGCAGCAGCCACATGAACAACAGCAGTAGCCGCAAGAACAACAACAGCAGCAGCCGCAAGAACACCAACAGCAGCAGCCGCAAGAACAGCCCACAATAGTAGTTGTTGCTCCTGAAGTAGGGACATTTCAGGAAATCGTGCTTCCTGCAGATAAAGTGGAACAAACCATTGTTCCGGAAGATCTATTGTCTTCCAGACCACCAGCAAAGAAAAGGAGGCTTAATTCATCATCTTCTTCTTCAGGCCCCGCTTCTGATGACCGTGATGCCACTTGGCAGCCACCAGGTCAGTCTGAGAGTGATGCCCACCACAAGCCAATGCTTCTGAAAAGGAAGGTTCCAGAAAAACTTACAGTTATGGAGGTAGATGTAGAAGAAGGAGGTGATGTTGATAAAGAGGACGAGTCAGTAATCAAGCACATCACTCCCGCCCCAAAGGGGATGGAGACCAACAATCTCACCCTATCCAGAAAGGCTGCGACTTAAAAGGATGTAGCACGGATACCACCAACGTAGGTTACACCACCACAACCTCCAACTGCCATATTTTCCAACGTCGACAGGGACCTACATCCAGCTCAACCATCTCAGAAGGTAGTATCAGTAAAATTCACAGTGTAGCTGCACAGAGCCACATTCCAAGCACACCCTCCAGTTCATCTGGTATTGAAAGTGGCACATCCAGCAGTGCCAAAAAGTTCTCCTTCCCAGTTTGGGACTTCTTTACTGTTAGAACCAAGGAGGAGAACATTGCAATATGCTCAATTTGTTGCTCAGGTGTTTGGCGCGTTAAGGTTGGTACAAACTATGGTACCGAGGCCAAGCAAGTCATCTCAGAATACACCAAACTATTGTGTGGAAGACACCTACTTAAGTTAAAAGAAAGTAGAAAAACCCAACCCATTGAAGTTGGTCAGCAAGAATCAGGAGACAATATTATTGTGTTGGAAGGTGGAGCGGGAGGCATTTCTAGCCCTGTCCCCAGTAGTGTAGTGGTAACTCTCACATCCTCCTCAGTAACATCTGAGTGGCACCGCAGTAAGAGCCAAACTCAGAGTCAGGCTGAGACACCAAGGCATCCAAGTACCGCAATAAAGACAAACTGTGTTGTTGAGCCTAAGTAGGTTAATGAAAAACAACAGCACCACAAAGGAAAGTAATCCAGCCTACCATTCAGAGCATGCTTAGGTTGGAGGAGCAGTTCCACTGCAACCACCCAATGGCACTGTTGTACAATGCATGGATCGTTAAAATGTTAGCACTGGACCTTCTCCCTATTTCCTTTGTGGAAGGGGTGGGTTTCCTTGAATTTCTGTCAGCCATCTGCCCTAAATGGAAGGTTCCTACCCGTTCCTATTTCGCAAGAATTACTGTTCCGGCACTACATCATGATGTGATGGAATTGGTTGGACAAGCTTTGCAGCAGAGTGCTGTTCACAATATTCACCTGACTACAGACATGTGGACCAGTAGCCAAGCTACATCACCGAACACTGGGTCTCTTTTGCGGGGGTCAGAGATAAGCTATCTGAATGAGGTACTGTTGACACAGCTGAGATTTTTAAAGCTACTCGGAAACATGCAACTGTAGCCATGTTCGCCATGGAAAAATTTCATACTGCTGTAAACATTTTGCAAGAGTTTCACATCAAGGTTTCTGAATGGCTGCGCCCAAGAGGGCTTACTATTGGTTTTGTTGCCACATATAATGGCAGTAATGTACTTAAGGCCATGGATCCTGGTTCCTATTACAGGGTTCCGTGTTTGGCGCACTGCATAAACATTATAGTTCAAGACTTTCTGTAAAAAGAACCCATAGTCAGCAACTTACTGAGCATCTGCCGAAAAACATGCACTCATTGCAGCCATTCTTTTAAAGCTCGGAAGCAGCTGAGGATCATACAACGTGAATGTTGGATGTCAGTCAAAGCACTCATCCAGGAGGTGGCAACACGCTGGAACTCAACGTATTACATGCTTGATCGTCTGTTTGAGCAGTACAGGCCACTCAATGAATATGTCATGCAAAGAGGGGATGCTACTGTGAAAGGCATGACCCTTCAGATGGAGCAATGGGGCCTAGATAAATACCTGACTGAGATGCTCCATCCTTTTGAGGTCTTCACACGTGAAGTCAGCAAGGACGACTGTACAATGGGCCAAGCTATCCCATTATGGCAAATGCTAGAGCATCAGCTGAAGAAGGTGTCTGAATCATACAAAGGTGTAGAGGACAAAAGGAAGCCTATGACTTGGTGGAGAGCTTAGCCCGTCACTTTGCTGAAAATACAAGGATAGAAAATTAAATTTTGTCACAAGAACATTACATTTCGGCCACAATTCTGTATCAACAGACAAAATTGAGACTGAAGACATTCTATCCATTTTCAGAGATTCATGCTGCCCGCTACAAAACTTGGATAGCTGAGGCAGCGAGTACGTTGGGTTGTGAACAGCTGTTAATTAAAAGCCCGCAAGATCAACCCACAAGAAGTACTGCAGAAGGGCATGCCGCATCAAGTGCAACTTTGGAAGCTGAGGGTAGTGCGTGGATCACAACACTCACCATCACTATCGACAACAACAACAATAATTGGATCACCATTAGGCCCAGTAGACGATTTAGTATTTACAGTTAGGCATTAATAAGCACAGTGCTGATGAACAGAGAAAAGAGGCCGAAAGGTTAGCAGCAGCGCCCATGAACATTGAGCGAATGGTCCAGGCCTATCTGGACGACCCAACAGAGGTGTACATTGATCGAAACTCATTGCAGTATTGGTATAGGAAAAGGTCAGAATGGCCACTGCTCAGCAGGCTGGCTTGCCCAGTCGCAAGTGTCTCTTCCGAATGGGTTTTCAGTGCCGCTGGTTCCATTGTAACTGTGAGAAGGACCAGTCTCTTGCCAAAAAACGTGGAGAGGTTAACAATGATCAAATGAATTAGCACTTCATACCACCGAATTACCCAATATATGAAGCAAGGGAGGAAGATGAGGAGGACAGCGGAAGTAGTGTGTCACATGATGATTACCTACTACTGGCTGAGCCCCCAGAGCTTGAGGACGAGCTATACTTCCCTGACAATTAGGCTTGCACTTACTGTCTTCCTACCTTTCTTTCCTTTGTTTTGTGTGTCTGTCGTTCCCGTTACAAACTTTTGAATCACAACAAATCCATTCCATTACCAACGTCTTCTACTCTTCTTATTTCAATATACAACTTTCAGATGTCTGCATTTGACAGTACAGTCCTCCGAATCCAGCTGCTCCTCTCCATCATTCTGAATCTCCTGCCTAAATCCATTGCCCTCATGATGATTGGATGATGGAAAATAGAAGAAAAAATAAAAACTTTCCTAGTCCCACCAAAAGAATTGAAACATGATGACTACTATAGCTATCCTCCTTCTTTCAGAGTCGAGAGAGACTGCCCATGAAAGTAAGTAACTGAGCTTATAAAGCACCTGGTTACACTAGCCAGTGTGTCCCCGCACTGCACCGCTGAGGAACCCTTCCTGGCCTGTTCCTGTGAGGCGCCCACTCCTGGGCACCCCAAGGTGAAGCCAGGCATTCTTAGCGATTAGGGCCGGTGTGGAGATTAAGCAAGCTATTGCCCTGAGTTGCATAGTGGGACCCATGATTAGAGTAGGAACCGTGGCGAGAATTATCAGTTCCGCAGACATTAAGCCCAAGACCCTGCCGCGACGGGAATTGAACCCTGGTCCCGGGTCAGATCTCTGCATCAGAGTCTGCCGCTCTAACCGGTGAGCCACACTTCTCCACTATGAGATGGAACAGGTAATGATGATTAATGCCATGCATTGGACGCAGAGTCGCAGACTGAGTTATTTTGTTGTTGTTTGTTGTGCATGAAGTTATGTCATTGTGCACTAATCATCTTTCTACAGTACACACTAAACGTAACTCAAGGTGAATTTTCCCCTAATTGCAAATAAGAAATTTAGACTTCTACTGCAGCTTGATACATTGCTTTTGATTGAATACAGGAAGGGGTCTCAATCTGCGCACTGAGTATGACAACAGCACTGTCCATCATGATGATGGCGAAAAAGACGTCACGTTAACTAGATGAGAAGGAACAGGTAAAGAAAAGGAATGGCATGCATTGGATACCTGACTCTGAGCAATTGTTTTTTTTTGGTCTGTTGTGCACGAAGTGAAGTCAAAGTGTACTAGTAGTCTTACTGAACACACTAAAGAGTGACTCAAGTCAATAATAGTTCTACTCTTGTTGTGTAATAACAAAATTTTACTTCTACTGCAGGCAGACCTTTACAGTCAGTCAGTACAAGTATCAGAGATGATTGATAGCATAATAGCAAGCCAGGAGGACGTTTCATGCCTGGCATAAAAGCCTAAAGTTAAACACGTCAACAACAACCACAGCAGACCCAAATGTCTGTGTAGAAGTGGAGTCGAGTGTAGCGGTGGGATGACTGCGTTGCTTTTAATTAACTAACTTAAATTGTAAAATGCTATGTTTGGAATGGATATGTGCTTTGCCTTTGTCCAACTCTTTAAAAAAAAATACTCTAAACGGAGGCTGTGCTAAGCAACGTGCCGTCAGGCCTGTCACTGTGGGCCTGCTCTGTCCTGCTGTTATTGAAGGTCAATGCTGGAAACAGACTAAGAGTAAAAATGATGCATACATGCCGCCTCTGAAAGTGTTGCACTATGACTACACCAAAACTTGTGCATTTGTTTCAACTTTGTTTCTCAATATCCCCTTTGTGTTTCCATCTACAAATACAGGCCGGACCTTGCCCTAATCTTGGGAAAACATTACAATGCACACTTATCTGACCAATAGATCTAAAACAAATTCCAGGCGGGCAGTGAGGACTGACAAGTTGCGAGTGGCGACACCCAAGATTGATGGACAAGAGGATCAAGAGGAATGCCGAGATGCAAATCCAGTCCACATTTTTGACCAGGATAACACAGTAACAGTATCAGCTTTCACCTTCTTTTAAATATTTTGGTTCATTTTTTTGTCTACAATCTTTACAACATTGTGTTCTTCTTGTTGTTATAATCATTAGGTTTGCTCTCATCCCTACCAATATTTAAAAATTCTATTTGCTATCTGTAAAAGTATTAAGCCCGGAACAACTGAACAAGAAGTGTATGTAATCCTGGTCTCCTTATCAATCATCATCATGCATGTGTTTCCTTTTTCTCCCTTAACATATTGATATGGATACAGTATTCTTCAAAGATTGTTATTTGTTTGTCCTTGCGTACTGTTTTTCACTGTCAAACCTTCCCCCAAATCCCCTTCCCATCCATTCAACAAACCCTAACCCTCTTCCCCCGGGCTGTGTGACTTATTGAGGTGTGACTAAATTAAATGGACACCAATATTTAATCACACGCTTGCTGGGGCGGATGTGGCGAAAGCAACAGTACTTCAATTTCAAGGCAGAGAGATGATCTTTTTCTGCTTGCCCACTCATGAGCAGTTTATTTTGGAGGTGATTTTTATTTAACAAAGGAACATATACCTCAGTATTGATTGGATTTGTTGGCATTCCTTACACATAGCACTAACTGTTACGCTGTAGGCCTAGTCAAGTGACTCGGCACAACTATAGTTTTTGTAACTCTGTCTAGTAGGCTATCCCCACCCCCATTAAGTTTTGGTGTAAAATATTTAGCATATTATTGTTGCTCGGTAAGTTCTGTACTGTACTTTATTCTAATACTCCTTGAACAGTCTCTCAAAGACGACTGACTGTCTCATTTTCTTTTTTTGCAAATGCTGCTGCCCTGCCAGTGTCTACTACTACTACCACCACCCCAATCATGGCATGTTAGAATAGAAAAAGGAAACCATCTTCACCATGCAGCCATCGCTGTGCCTAAGTTAAACATCAAGCAAAGGTAAGAGTTTGGGGGAGGCATAATTAATAATAGACATGTTTTCAATTAATTCACACACCCCTTTGAGTCCAGATAAAGAATGAATAGACTAGAATATAGAGACAAAGTACTGGTACGACAACTCAATCAGTGAGGGGTGTGGCATCTATCTGTTTGTGTCATACACATTTAGCCGATTATTAAAATCAAACACTGGCTATAGGCGGACCTGCACCAGCAAGTGTGTGATGTAAAACAGTAACCCCACCTACAAAACATTAACAACATTGCATGTATAGTATAAATATAGATTTAATTGACCCTAACAAAAATGAACTATGTAAAATGGAAACCCATAATAGGACGACACGCATTTTCTCCTCTAAACAATGGACACAGCACTTGAGAGTGCAGCAGCAGGAGCAACAGTGGTGGGGGCACCAGAGAAGGTGTTGTGGCTAGGGCGACGGGTGGATGCCAGACAGTGGTGCCGTACCGCTGGAGGGTGATGGCTGGGGCCTGGGGCACTGGAGGAGACTTCAAGTGTTGCAGCAGTCTCCTCCTCCGCCAAGACCACCAGCCACCGGTATTCCCACTGTATTGCCTCCAGTTTCCGGTGCTGTGCCTTGGCGGCCAACTCCTTTCAACCTTGGAAGGAGTAGCTGTATATCAAAAAGAAACAAGACAATTGTAAAACATACTCTTAGAAAAACAGTAAGACAAGTTATAGTTATACACATAGTGGCATGGTAGCACTATAAAGCACAGTAAGTACATAATGTATTTATTAAATCTCGCCCATTTTCCTTCCACCCGTCTTTCACTCTTTAGTTGAACACCAGGTGATCTGATCTGACTTTTAGTCTTCTCAATAACATTTTCAAAGCAGAGTTTAAATCACAGGTAGATGAGGCCATTGGTTACTCAATACTCCCGCCCCTATGCCAATTAAAGGGTATCTTCTTCACTCTTCAAACATTCACAACAACTCTTACTTACTTAGGACATCGGATGGCAGGCGGACAAAAACTGGGGTACCAGCAGCACGTGACGTAACTGAGGGGACATCACGCATACCACTAAAAAAATTACAAACTCATACAAAGTAACTAAAGTATCAATCCTCCCCTATCTCTTAGTGACAGGACAAAGTAAGGACTAGAGTCACTATAGCATTACGTAACTTAATTTCTCTAAAAATAAACTCTTACATAATCACACTAAGCGAGCAAAAACGCAAAGTTACAAACAAGTAAGATTAGTTGTAGCTCAGAGGAGCACCTGTGTCATAACAATCACAGAAGACTTGTAAACCTAATTATCCCGGAATGTAAGCAGCAACATTCTAGCTGGTTGGAAGAAAAAAAGAAAGAAAAGATATTCGCAACATATAACACAGAGCCGAAGACCAGACACAAAGTAGTAATTACTAAATAGTTACTCACGATGACCCAGGACCTCCAATCCTAGCAGGTCCAGCAGGTCCTGCTCACGGTCCAGGATGTCGGACCAGCGGTGCGTCAACTGCGCCTGGGTGCGCCAGACCCCAGAGCAGCAGAACACTGCTCAGCACACCTTCCCCCAGCGCTGTTGATGATCCCGGAGCGGACCCAGGCCTACCACCTGCTGCGAGAGTAGAGGGGAGGTGGTGCTTTACAAAGAAGATAAATGCAGCCAACTCCACCTCCTCAAATAAGGCCTGTGCCTGCACCCCTTGTGGGTGTCGCCTTCCGCAAGGAAGGTGGTCGCGGCTCTGGCTGCGGCGATCCCTACCCTTTGGCATGGTTCTGGGGAGAGAGAGACAGGGCGAGAAAGAAAAGGTAATAAAATTAAAAAAGTAAGTGAAGAAAATAGCAGGGAATAGAAAAAGAGTGAAAAAGTAGCTAAAAACTCAAAAAAAGTTGACATAAACCAAAAATATAGGAGCAGGAAAATAGTTAGAGAGTTAATAAATAAAAAAGATCAAAAAAGTGGCTGGAACCAAAGGATTGCATAGATACAGAGAGGATTCAAAATCAGGCCCCAGAACCATGCAATAGAGTGAAAAACAAGATGGCCGCACCCATTGCCACTACGTGCGCAAATTTGCGCAATATTTTCTCCCCGAGCACGCAAAAAGCAGCGCGAACAAGTAAAAGCTTTGCCGAACAGGAAATACGTACAGCGAACGGGCGCAAGCATGCATTGCGTGACCCGGAACAGGAAGTAAGCTTCACAGGCGGGATTGACAAGTGAATATAAGATGGCCGTGCCCATGAGCGACGGCATGGGTAAGTTGGCGAGCCTTGATCTCGCAGAAAATATTGCGAACAGGCGGGGAAAAACATCTGCGTCTTTGCGATATTTCCGTGTGATCGCGGAGATTTTTGGCATTTTCGCAATAGTTTGCGAAAGCGAATTTTGCAAATTCCGCCCACCCCTACTTCAGAGCGCCATTAGAAATCTCTGCAGTGCCAACACCTGCAGATATCTTTGCTCTCACCCCCACAAAAGAGATCCAGTGTGCAGTGACGCACATGTAATCAGTGTTTTAGCAATTGGTCCACATGTCTGTCATCAGGTGAATAGTGTGAACAGCACTCTGGTGCAAAGCATGTGGAAGCAATTCCAGCACATCATGATGTAGCGCTCTGGCAAAATAGGACCCGCTAGGTACCTACTATTTCAGGCAGATCACTGCCACAAATTCTAGAAAACCTACCCTTTCTTCAATAAAAAGGGAGGAGGTCCAGCTCTAACATAGCCAGCTTCCCATTGTACAAACGTGCCATTGGGTGGCTGTCTTCATACTGCCCCTCCTGCTTAAACCTGCCATGAAAAATGTCCTGGATTTTTTCCTTTTCTGGTGCCACTGACATCTTTAGAGCAGACAGTTGTAGGCTCAATGTGCATATTAGGGAGGCGGTCAATGTCCGCTCTTACCTTGGTGCCTTGACCTAAGTTTTGTGCCATTGTGACGATGCTGATGTGGGTAATACTACTGCACTTCTGGGGATAGGGTTGTATTGCGTAACAAAAAAATGTATTCCTCATCTTCATCTTTCACCATGATGGGATCAGATTCCCTGCTCAGCCTTTCAAACCTCTTCACCAACACCACTTGCAGTTTTTGGGGCTCCTAAGGTCCTCCACTCACTGGATTTTGGATTATTTGGCCCCCGGTACCACAATTTGTACCAAGCTAACCAAAACTAACACTTTCTCAGCAAATGAAGCATATGGCAATGTTCAGCTCCGTCTTGCCATCCGTAAAGAAGTCCCACACTGGCAAGGTCCACTTTCTGACACTGCTGCCACTGGCACTGCCAATGTCGGATGAACTGGCAGTAGGTGGGCATTTTGACGTTTGTCTCTTGCAGTACCTACTTCTATTGTGGTGGTTGTGGATGTAGGTCGCTGCCGGGACTTTGCAAATATGGCAGCTGTGGGCGTGGTGCTGTTGATATCTGTGATGTCACATACCTCAGAGTAGGTTGGGATAGGGTAAATTTGGTCTCCACTTGGGCTGGGTTAACATCCATGATGACTGGCTTGTCGTCATCCTTTTCTTCTACATCCATAAGTCTAAGGCCTTCAGGAAACATCCTCTTCCCTAGCCTTGTCTCCTGGCGTGTCTCACTCTCAGATTATGATGGTATCCAAGTTGGGTTTTGATTATCAGAATGGGGGCTTGGAGAAGAAGATGGAAGACTAACCCTCCTTTTTCTTGTTGGGGATCTGGAAGACAATAGATCTTCTGAAAGAGAGGCTTCTTTTACTTCCTCAGCAAATAGCTCAATCTCCTGAACGGCTCCTACTTCTGGAGGAACTAGTATTGCTAGCTGCGGCTGTTGTTGTCCATTTATCTGAGTTTCTTACAGCAATTGGGTACTACTTTGCGAAAGAGAGAAATCCATTTCAATGTCAGTGTTCCCCAACGGTACAGTGATTAGGTTGACTGCCTCAGTGACAGACATGGGCTTTGGCCTAGGTTATTGTGGGTCTGCTGATTCAGGGGTGCTGATTCCAGCTTGCTCCCCAAATGCTGGTGCAGCAAGCACACTTTTTTTTTCCCGTAAAAGGTCTGGTCGAAATACCAATGGAGGTAAGCTCCTTCTAATCACTGGCCACTTTCTTGGTAGAACTTTTCATTGGGGCCATCTTAAAGCTGTCAGTTGGCAGTGACACTTAGCTTCACAATCTCTGAAGAGGTGTCCGTGATTTGTGGTCAGTCATGCATTACGTTGTGCATAGGCTTTCCGTCTGGCAGTAATGTAGGTGATGTTTTGTGCACCAAAAAGCAAACAAGCTACAAGAAAAACATCAGTGAAATGTGGTATTGTTGTACTTGAATTAGTAGTACAAACAAAAAATATCATTTAGTGTGGTCACTCACTGGATACTTAAGTTATTATAAATATTTAACAATACAGTGTATCCTGTCATGAAACCACACAAACAAACTTTCATGGTATGCAATGAGCAACAACAAGAACTTACAGATGTAACTGTTTGCTTTATGTGCATCGCGTGGGATGTGTCACTTAGGCAGGTGAAGCAGACAAATGACAATGGAATAATCCTTAGATGATGAAGGCTGTTGTGCATTTATAGCAGACATTGGGTTGATTGATGCCAGATGTTATGAAAATGGGGAAGGAAATTAAACTTTAAACAAAATTAAATGACAATTTTAAATATACAATTTAACACTAAAATTAATAAGCAAAAAAAAGAAAATATAAAACTAAAAAAATGAAAATTAATAAAAAAAATTACAAAGGTAGAAATAAAACTAAAAACTAAAATACAAAAAACCTAAAATAAAAAAAGAGAAATTATCCTCAAGCATATAATGTATCAACCATCCATGCAAGCCTATGGCTAAGGGCCACATTTGCTGGATGCACAGAATGGCTGTCAGCCAGTGCCACAGGGTCCTCAACAATAACAACACTGAGTAAGAAGGCATTGAGAACAAAGAGAAGACATGCAAGCCTATGGCAAAGGCACACTGGCTGCCTACACAAGATGGCCACTGACCACATGGTGAAACAGTAAGCAAGAAGGAATGGCCAAAACATAATGATAAAAGAACAACACATGCAGGAATATGGCAAAAACACTTAAACTATCAGGAGCTATCAGGAGCTGTAGAGGGAAATCACCAGACCACCCTCCTCTCATAAACTTTTCTTACAACAAAGGCCTGACTACTAGAGAGTATCTTCAATATAGCTCTTGGAGACTGCATCACACGTGGCGATATCAATTTCAACCCACTATTTGGCACCAGCGACGGCTCGTGGAGGGAGTTACGGTGGGGCAGGAGGGTGGGGAGGGGGAGGGGCAGGGCGGAGGTTGCTAAAAAACGGCATATGGATAATTGCAGGTAAGTACACAATTTAATTAATAAAACGAATTTCGTAGCTCGCACTGCATTGCATTTTGCGATGCAAGGCGCACTACGAAATTCGTTTTATTAATTAAATTGTTTACTTACCTGCAATTATCCATATGCCGGTTTTTAGCAACCTCCGCCCTGCACCTCCCCCTCCCCACCCTCCTGCCCCACCGTAACTCCCTCCACGAGCCGTCGCTGTTTGGCACCCTGTCCACTTTTACGCAGTCCCAGTACTCTCAATATTATAGTTTTTTTTTTTAACTTTAAAAAATCAAACCACTGTTAGTTAGTGTATCCAGCCATGCAAATCCTTTCCCACAACATATGAGTAAAGAATATTTCACAAAAATAAGTGAGAAAGTGAGAGGACACCTCTTGTATGCAACACCAGGGAGGCTACCAGCTGGTTCTCGCCAGTATGCCCACGTATATATCATTATCAGTTGCCCACTCACAGAAAGAAAGAAAATAGTGTCCAGTGCCAAAATAAAGAGACAGAAAAAATAAAGTAACTGCCCCAAACCTTAACCCCATGGTATGCAAAGAACAGCGTGTTCAATGCAGCTAAAATCGAGTTGAAGACTCACTTTCAACGTACCCTCCTTACTATGGAATGTGAGCTTACTCGCATTAAAAGCACAGCATGTTGCTAACCTTTTCCCGGGGGGTCGAAACACAGCTTGGGAACCAAGCGTATGTTGTGATACTATAAGCAACGCGAGTGCTTTAGAATAAAGGGGGTGATACGTGATGAACACACCCCTTTTGGTCTGGTGTAGGCTGGTATGAAAGCCCTCTGCCAACACCGGCCAATCTGCACTATATAAAGCTGTGTCTAGTGAGGAGAGTGACCAAACCCTCGCCCTGACGAATTTCCCACAACATAGGCAATTGGCAATGAAACATTTTGGCCTTCCTGAAAAAAGGTTAGCAACATGCTGTGCTTTTAATGCGAGGAAGAAAGTCCCCCAGAGTCTTCAACTTCCTTGTCCTGTCCAGCAGGCTCCTCTAAGGGCATTGTCCATCTACTGGTCACTTTTCATTTGGATTTGGCACCAGGATTTATTTATTTATAATATTACATTTTTAAAATTTATTATGGTGGCGTGGCCTGCAGTTTCAGTAGGGACCTAGTTATTTTTTGGATGTAATTTTATTTATTTTGTACAGGAAAAATGTTGAACAGTTCAGTACTTTTTCTCCATGTTTTCTAAAAATTTTGCAATAATCTTTTAATTCACTATGGGCCCGATGTAGGTAAACGCGATTTTCCGATTTCAAAATACCGAGGCGGGCCGAATCGGTATTCTGAAATCGGAAAACGAGATGTAGGAAAAAAATACCGAATGAAAACCGATTCGGTCGGCATCGGTAATGAGATTCGGTACGTTCCGATTCAGCTCGGTCCGAATCGGAAATTACCGAATCGGCCAACAACGAATCGGAAAACACCGAATCGGCTACCACCGAATCGGATATTTCCGATTCGGCGAATACCGATTCGGTGAAAGCCGAATCGGTAAAAACCGAATCGGCAATCATAGACCCATGGCGAAAAAGCCCATAGGAATGCATTGCATGAACCGATTCGGCTTTTACCGAATCGGATAATACCGAATCGGATTTTACCGATTCGGATATTACCGAATCGGTAAAAGCCGACTCGGCAATAGGCGATTCAGCCAATGAGGTGGCTCCCCCTCCCCCACCCAAACAGGGAGTGGCAACCCTGGCAGGTGCAGCCAATTAAGAAGTTTCTAGAAGTTTCTGGAAAGCCTGCCTGAGCCCAACACACAGTTAGCAGCAGTGGGAGAAGGAGGTTGCAAACTGAGCAGGAGAAAATGGCAGATCAGGCAGGAAGCCAGAAGTCCTCCCAAAAGAGGAAGCCCAAGTTCACCACCACCGAACTTCAGGTGCTGGTTGAGGAGGTAGTGAGGGTGCACCGCCAGCTCTTTGGCAAGCTGTCCCTCAACGTGCCAGACAGCACCAAGAGGAGATTGTGGGCCGACATCGCCCAGAAGGTCAATGCTGCTGGTGTCACCCCCAGGTCCATTGAGGAACTCAAGAAAAGGTTTTACGACCTCCGCAGCCTCACGAAGAGGAAGCTTGCTGACCTTCAAAGGCAGGCTGATCTCACCGGAGGAGGCAAGAACCCGGCGCCACCCCTCACCGAGCTGGAGGAAATTGTCTCCAGCACCATCGAGAGGGAGAGCATCGTAGGGATCGGGACCCTGGACAGCACTGCGAGAGCCACAGCTACAGGTAAGAAGCATGCGCATCATGACACACCCTACCAGACACCTCCCCATTAGACACAATGCATAGGCAAACACCAGCACTGTACTGTCACCAACATACAAGAGACAAGCATCATGGTACATGTAGTCAGCAGAAGTTAGCCAAATATGTCAGTGCAGAATCACAAGACAGGAAACAGTGTGACACGGTGTAAGGAGATGCAAGGACATGTGGAATGCCATAATTGTACTGACTGTAATACATCGGCACTCAGTTTACAAATGCTTCTTTGTACCTAGGGGCACCATCAGGCGGCAACACTGTGACAGCAGAGGGAGCATCAACGTCAGGCACTGCAGTCGCAGGGCCGAGCACCAGCCAGGCTGCCCAGGAGGAGGAGGATGAGGATGAGGAAGGAGACACCCCAGGGCTTGGAATGGAGGGAGTCCTGGTGGTTGATTACCAAGCAGTGCACTCCCCAGTACTGGCCAGCACACCCCCCTTGCAATTTTCACCTGAAAACTCCCCTACAAGGCAGACCATTCCGCCGACACCAGCACCTGCCACAACCATGGCCTTGCCACCCGTCCTACCTGTCCTGGGAGCAGGGGCTCCGGGACCGGCCAGCACCACACCCCCACCAGTGGCACCCCTGCCCACTCAGCAGGCCGGAGGCAGCAGTGCCAGACGCCGTGCCACCACCACCACCACTGCTGCACCACCACGGGAGGGCAGTGTGTTCCTGGGCCTGGAGGGCCAGATGGTCAAAATCCAGCGCCAACAGGCCAGATCCACCATGGCCTGCCAACGCCAGCTCCTGCAGCACAACCTGCAGATGGGGGAGTTGGTGAAGGGTTTCCAGGCTGTTGTGGACAGCAACAAGGAGGTGGCAGCAGGGTTGGGCAGGCTGACCACTGCCATCACCCACTCATCTGCCAGGCAGGAGGAGCATGAGGTTGCGCGCAGGAGGGATGCCCGGGTGCTCAACCGGGCCATGGCCCGCCTTGCAGCGGCGACCGCACAGCTGTGCCATCGCAGCTCAAATCAGGAATCGGTGCTCAGTCAGCATACAGCTAAGCTGACTAGGGGGATGGCCAGGATCACCACGGCCATGGAGGCCATGTTAATATCAAACGCCGCCTCCAATCCTGCCCTGGACCTGGGTGATGCTGGAGACAGCAGCAGCCGCAGCAGCCCGGCCAGCGCTGCATCAGAGCCAAGGAGGAGCACCAGGCGATCCGCTGATGCTGCTGGCCATTCGGAGGGGGCCGAGGGACACCCCAGTGGGTCTGGAAAGCGGGCCAAAAAATAGGCTGGCAAGGGGGGATGAGCAAACCAGAACCCTGGACTTTATTTGAGTTAACAATCTCCATTATTTGATGCACATCAGTGCTGTAACTGTGGTGCATCATTATTAAAACTTTTTTTTTCCAAGCAACATTTAGCTGTCTTTGCATCTGTACTCAGTCAGAAATAGTTCTCAGTGATCTCCTCACGTCTGTATCTGCCATCACTTGGCGTACACACCCCAGCTGGCTGTGTCAGTGGCACAGCTTCGTCGTCGTCATAGTCCTCGTAGTCAGACAACTCCACCTCAGTGCCCTTCTTGACCGCAAGGTTGTGTAACATTGCACATACAGCTATGATCTTGCAGCAGGTGATGGGGGTATACTGCCTTGCACCTCCACTCTTGTGCAGGCATCTGAATCTACTTTTCCAGATGCCAAAGGTCCGTTCAACAACATTCCTGGTGCGTATGTGGGCCCGGTTATACCTCCTTTGGCTGGGTGTGGAGGGGTTGAGGTAGGGGGTGAGTATGAATGAGCGGAGGGCATATGCACTGTCGCCTGGAAGAGAAAGGGGTCACATTAGACACATGCATACATGTATTACACCTACCTACTATGTGTTATGGGGGTCTGATGATGTGGCTCCTTCTCCAAAATCGCCAGCCATCAGCCGTGCATATATGCCGCTCTGTTGGAATATATAGGAGTCATGGGTACTTCCTGGAAATTTTGCTACCAGGTCTGTGATGGTGCACTTGGCATTGCAGATCACCTGCACGTTGATGGTGTGTGTAGATTTCCGATTGCGGTATATGTATTCGGTGTCCGCTGGTGGGCAAATCGGAATGTGCGTGCCATCTATGCACCCGATGATTTGGGGAAATTGTGCCATCTGGTAGAAGTCTGCTTTGGTTTGTAGCAGTTCTGCGTGGGTTGCAGGGAAAGAGATGTATTGGTCCATCCTGTCTATCATGGCGTCAAGGAATATGTGGAAGAACCTTGACAGGCTGCTCTGGCTCACCCCTCCTGCTGCTGCTGCTCCACTTTGATAGCTACCAGACGCTACCAGGTGTAGGCTGCATAGCACCTGGACGTGCGCAGGGATGGCGTGTGCCCTTGGGGTGTGGTGGTCCAAGTATGGCTTAAGGTCCCTGATGAGCTCAAGTATGGTGTCAGAGTCCAGCCTGCATCTCTGTAGGATCTCAGCCTCAGTGAGCATGAACAGGGTTATCCTCTGTCTGTAGACCTGTTCATTTCTTAGCCATTCCCTCTGTCCTTCCTGCTGTAGCCGTAGCCGCCTCGCAATGACATAGAAAGCTGCCATCCTGCAAGTTGCAATGCATTTTGGGACTGTTTATATGGGTTGGAGTTGGTTACCACCTGATTGCAATCCATGGTAAATACCGAGTGAATTCTACCGATTTTGAGCCGATTTCGGTGTTTCTGTGCCTCCCTACATCTCCCCAACTGTCGGAATCGGGGAATTTCCCGATCGGAGATTCATACGAATCGGCATGTTTTCCGATTCGGATCATGTCCGAATCGGTATTTTTTCCGATTCGGTACATGGACCGAATCAGTGATTTTCCGATTCGGTGTCACTAACGATTCGGTTCTTGGACCGAATCGGTGATTTTCCGATTCGGTGTCACTAACGATTCGGTACATGGACCGAATCGGTGATTTTCCGATTCGGTGTCACTAACGATTCGGTACAAGGACCGATTCGGTCCTTGTAACCGATTCGGTGTTTTTCCGATTCGTTACATATCCGATTTTCGGTATGTACGTATCGGATTCTTTCCCATTCGGTACTCATTCCGAATCGGTTTTCTATCCGATTCGTTCTGTTGTTGGTTCCCTACATCTCGATGGCTGTTTACCGATCGGTAAGGGCCAAAAATCGGTATTTTCGGCCGATACCGATCGGTAAAGCCCTACCTACATCGGGCCTTTAGTGGCCTAGTCTGCCAATGGGCCTTCCAGCCAGTAGGCCCAGTACAGGTCATGGATGCAGGAAAGAACAGTTTCTGTGGTGCTTGTTGATTTTAAGCTTTATTTAGGCCATGGATGGCATTAGATTAAAATACAAAATGTGTTTTTGTAGTATTTCTCGTATTTTTCTTTCCTGCAAACAGTGTATAGGTGGGCTAATGCCTTTGGATGAGTGTTGTTGTAAACATTTGAAGTCCTGTTAATTTCTGTTTCTGGCATTGCTGAATTAACGCTGTGTTCTCTGTGTTGTCAAAAGTCATTGTGCACAGATGTTGTCACATGTAGCTAGGTGCACTACTCAAGCCCTTACAGTGCTTTTAGTTGAAGAATATTTCTCTTATTTGAGCAAAAATATACAACTAACCATAATATTTTCAACATAATCTTATACATTCACAATACTGCCATTTGAATGGTTAATCAAACACAAAATAAACAATAAACCTACACAACAACAGTGTTTCTTTTTCAATCAACTCATAGTTGATGTAACTTGTATTGTACGATTCATTTGTACATTATATTCCACAAATCATGTTCTGTGCCGTTGTTCCCAATGCATTTCAGGAGTCCCTTTATCAGGGATTCACTCAAAATACAAATAATACAAAATCTAAATTCAATTGCAAAGTCAAAATGTCAGCTTTAAAGGACAAAGACCCTCATTCCAAAACATCTAATATAATCATGCTGTTGCTCACAAGGCAGTGCTGCCCTAAAGTTTGTGAGTATCTATGAGTTAGTACATGCTCTTTATCTAATACACCAAACCCATTGTTGCCCAATACTCATGTTGTTATGAACAGCCTCTCACCTGGTATCCAGTTTGTTCCTCAGCTGCTGTTGACTGTTCCCGAATCCCTACAAAAATTACAAGAATGGCAAGTAATATACGCACTGGCCAATCCTATAAGTATCTGGGGAAGAGGAATTGTATTGAGAAAAAAAGAGAGACAAACAGGTTGTGATTCCAACTTCTGCTTACGCTCAGAATCACGTCTCTTTCTCTTTAAAGGGGAAGGGCACTAGAGGATGCTTCAACTCGGTAGGGTTGGAGAGTTGCGCTTGATTGAAAGTACTGTCATAAAGAAAATACTATATTAACTTAAGGTACTTTTTACAATTGTTTCGTTACCACTGACTAGTGTATCAAGACTCTTATGAATAATAAAGCATACCAAGTTCTGACAATTGTTTCTGCATCTTTCTGTTTGGCTATCTTCAATGGGAATTCTTATCTCAAAGTTCTTGTGTTGTAAATTAAATATCTATAAAATAATACCACAGTTACATAAAGTCCAACGTTTATCTTTTTAAAATAAAATTATTTTGCAACAGGACACTTTAACCATACCAGTTATTGGCATTCTCTAGACTTATTATGCTGCCAAACAAGAACTAAAAAGAAAAAACAAGAGAAAACAAATTCTGCAAGAATTACACAATCAAATTGTGCTACACAAATTACTTTTAACACAACGGGTTAATTGGTTTCTTTACAAAACTGTTGTGGATTCAAGTTTTTTCTAAAGCATGCTCAAGCTTTATGCCATTAATCTCTTACCAATATTGTTCCTATTGCCTTAAGGAAACATAATTGTTTACAGTCTTAACATCTGTGGTTAGTTTCCTTGGTTGAACAAAGAATACGTTTGGGTATTTAAAATTAAGTAAAGCTTGCAGCAATTCTCTAGTAAAAGGGGAAACACAACACTGTGTATTCGGGTAGTTGCTAAGCAACGAGTAAACAGCTCTTGTTTTTTTTCTTTCTTGGAACAGTGAACCGGAAGATGCAGGAGGGAAGGATTTCGAGGAAACCCCAGGAACCGGAACTCGCCGCTTCAACAGGAAGGAGAATTGCTTGAAGGCTTCACTGGATGAAACTGGAGCTCGTCTGAAGACTGGTGAGTGCTGCCGAAGTACAAACGAGATGGAGCAATGCTTAGGCAACTGGTGCGAGGCAAACTGAAGGTTCAATCTATCAGTTATAACGTCTATGTCTCATGCTGCTTGCTTCCTGATTATTAAGTATGCATAACATGTGCTGAATGAGTTCACCAATTTTTGAAGCTTTACAGTAATGTTCTTTATAGCAATACATGCAAACTATGATGCCATATTGTTGTGTAAGTACTCTTATGTCAGTACTAGTATGTACACAGGTTGTAGTCATTAGCAATGTTTAGTATTTTTTCCATTGTTACTTTGCCATGCGTCACTATGAGTCACCTCAGAATATTCAGTGGCTACATATGTGACGTCATGCAAACTGTCAGGTCAGATGCCGTTACCCTTTTGACCTGGGCAGTCCATTTCTCATAAGCCTCTGGTGGGCCTTTACTTCTGTGTTAATTTAATAACCCATCTTTCCTTTCATCATATCCGAGTCATTCATCCTTCCACAACAACTTGGCGACGAGGATGGGATCATTTGTTGATCAATTGACAACCTCTTCCCAAAATCCAGGAAATACTATAGTCAACTGCAGGCTCAAAGTACTTTACATTATTAAACTTGAGATCGACATGTCACCAGGTCTGTCTAACCGAAGAATCCAGGAAACTGACAACGTTTGTAACTCCTTTCGGGGCATTCAGGTACATCAGGTTACCATTCGGACTAGCGTCCACATCTAGTGCAGTAAAGAAATTATTGGACATTCTCTTTGGTGACATAAAAGGCGTTGAGGCATTCTAAGACGACATCTTGATACATTCAAAGGATGGAAAATAACATCTTGAAATCTTGATGAAAGTGTTAAGAATATTGAAAGAAAGGGGAATGGCCATTTCAAAAGACAAATGTAAATTCATGGAAAATAAAATTGTGTATTTAGGACATGTTTTAACATCTGAGGGAATTAAACCAAAGAATGACTTTGTGAAGGCAATAAGAGATCCCCCAAAACCAAAAGACAAAGAAACTCTAACATCATTCATGGGGCTAAGCGAATATTATCCAAGGTTCATACCAGGATATGCAAATTAAGTTGAACCACTAAGAAAAATGTTACGCAAAAATATGATATATCAATGGAATGAAAAGCAAAATGTTTCTCTAAAACCATATGACTCGACTCTAAAAATCATCATCACGGTAGACGCACGCGCTAAGGGAATTGGTGCGGTGTTCTGCCAGAGACATGGTCAAAATGAGAGTACTGTTGCCTTTATTTCTAGAAGGTTGGGTGATGTTGAGGTAAGTTACAGTACCATTGAACTTTAGACGCTTGCATGCGCATGGGCTGTGGAAAAGTTAAAAACCTTCTTATGGGGGAAGGAATTGGAAATAATCACAGACCATAAACCATTTATATATATGATGGATGGATGTGGACGCAGAAATGGTAAGGCAAGCTCAAGGCTAATAAGGTTACTATCTAAGTTGCAGGAGTATAACTTTAAAATACTTCACATAAAGGGAGGTCAGAACAGCAGGGCAGATTGTTTGTCACGATTACCTGTGAATGATTACGAGGAAAGTGTCTTGAATGACACAGACTGTGTGGTAGCTCATGTTGATGCCACGATTATGTGTAATGGGTCAATCACAGGGAAAGAATGGCTGGATAAGCAAAAGGAAGACACTCTACTGGAAAAGGTACTAATTATTTAACCACAAAATGGCCTCCCATCAGGAACCATCAAAATGAGTTAAGGTGCTTCCAACAAATTAGTGATGAACTAACAATTGAAAATGGATTCCTGAAAAGATGTGACCTATTCATACCACCCACAATGTTAAGAAACTGGTAAATCTCGCACACAAGGGCCACCCAGGAAGCACAGCTACAAAAAACAGTTTAAAGACAAACTATTGGTGGCCAGGTATGAGCAATGATGTAAATGCCTACATTAACAAATGTGAACAATGCTTAAAGGCAGATAAACATTGGAGAGCGAGTAAAGGAGGACTACACATGGTAGAAATACCAAATGGACCTTGGTCAAAAATCGCAATAGACTTTGCTGGACCGTTTAATGTTTTACATGATGATTGCAAATTCTTAATTGCACTGTCTGATTATTAT
This sequence comes from Lissotriton vulgaris, assembly GCF_964263255.1. Lineage (NCBI taxonomy): Eukaryota > Metazoa > Chordata > Amphibia > Caudata > Salamandridae > Lissotriton > Lissotriton vulgaris. The sequence goes on from NC_141691.1 coordinate 475,702,139, forward strand.
TCAAAATGGGTGCATTATGAGTTTGTAAATACTATAACCACTAAACAGGTGATACAATTCTTGAAGAAAATTTTCGCAGTGGAAGGACAACCCAAAATACTAGTTTCTGACAATAGTACTCAATTAGTATCAAAACAAATGAAAGACTTTTTGGAGGAATTAAGTATTAGACAAGAAAAAAACACCATTGTATAGTCCGAAAAGTAATGGGCAGGTGGAGAGAATGACCAAATTCTTAAAGGAAGGTATCCAGTTAGCACTTGCCTCTAATTTAAACATTAAAGAATACATAAGTGAAAAAGTAAGTACTTATAACAATACTCATAATGATACAACCAAGCACACACCTTTCTATTTGATGAGGGGCAGGAAATGTAACAATGAACTCACACCAAAATACAATGAATGGTAAGAATAACAAGGAAACAGAAACAATAAGTGATGAAGTAATCAGAGTCAAAGAAACAATAGTTGCTAAGCAAGAGAAAACAAAAAGATATGCAGACATCACAAATAAGGCAAGAGAGAAGGTAATAGAAAAAGGAGATTGGGTAATTGTGAAGAAACTATACAAAGTAGCAAAGGGTGAGTCAGTATTTACAAATCCCGTTTGTGTAAAAGAGGCTTCCAAAGGAGCTGTTTTCCTGGAAGGGAAAGGATGGTGAAGCAAAGATGATGTAGATGAGCTAAAAGCTGGTCAGTAAAAAATCAGAATGAGAGGAAGGTCAAAGCAAGGTGAAGGTAGTAATGCTAGCATGTCGGATGTTAAAGAAGGAGTGTCCCATAGCCAAAGTTTTTATGACATGAATGAAAGCTTAAATTCATCTGCTACTGAAACAGACAAAACTATCAACAATAGCACAGACAATACTGTCATTGAGGAGATGAAAAGTACTCTAGGTCAGAATAGGTCATATGACACGGATGAGTGCAGTGAAATGCCCAGTGGTAATTGCGAAAGGTCTGATACTAATATCACACATACTGAACTCTGTCATATGGCGCATCCACAGATTAGGTCTAGAAGGGAAATTAGAATTCCAAAAAGTTTTGATGACTATATGTTCATTTGATGTCTTCTTTTGATGTCTTCTTTCGATGTATCTTTCTGTTTCACTTGGGGGAAAAGGAGATGTTTTGTAAGAACTCTTATGTCAGTTCTGATATGTACACAGGTTGCAGTCATTAGCAATGTTTAGTATTTTTTCCATTGTTACTGTGCCATGTGTCACTATCAGTCACCTCTGAATGTTCGGTGGCTACATATGTGACGTCATGCGAACTGTCAGGTCAGATGCTGTTACGCTTTTTACCTGGGCAGTCCATTTCTCGTAAGCCTCTTGTGAGCCTTTACTTCTAAGTTAATTTAATAAACCATCTTTTCTATCTGAGTCATTTGTCCTTCCACAACACATATGTAATCACTTATACTTCCATAATTCAATGCTAGCATACAATAACAAATATGAATATCAAAGGAGATCAAAATGATCAATGACAAATTCAAGAGTTGAATGAAAAGTTCCTGCCACTCTTGTCACCTATAACACATGTGCCTTCCAACAAACAATATACCAAATAAAGTGAAACATAGACATGACACCCTGAGATAGTGTGACTATTCCTAGAGAACCGATAAACTCTCACCTACCGGCGCTTGATCAACATGGACCACCAATGCAGAAAGAATTACTGTAAATACAAGATATACATGTTACCGTAGTGTAATCTATAACAAACGTGCTTTCTCTATAACCGGCGGGTCACACTCACTAAATCACTTACTGATTTGATAATGAGGACATGTAAAGTCAATCGTGGCCTAAAAGCAGTTGCATGTAGCCAAAGCTGTGTAGAAAAATAAATCCCATAAGCAAATGTCCCATGTTGGAATACATCTCCCTTCTAAACTAACACCCACTTATACCTTTGCAAAAAGCCTCACCTAACTTACTTGGAGACACTGCCAATCAGCCCCTCTGCTCCTCTTCGTCCCCTAACCTTCAAAGCCCTTCCGGACGTGCCACCAATTATACGTGAGGTTTACGTGATGCATGTATCTGATGCACTACCAATGCAAGTGAAAACAGACTTCTTGATCTCAAGTTATAGAACTAGTGACTGCAGTATTAGAGCTTAAATGCAAGAACTCCTCAAACTATCTCAATCCTGTAGTGTAGAACATGCTGAAATGGTTATGATCGCCATACTTATGGGTCTATACGCCACTATAATGTGAGTAATGTTTCAAATTACCAGTAATCACTAAATCTACATTTATGATTGATCCCTAAAAACATATAAAATAGTTCCCAAATGTGTAGTGGTTATTTCCTCCATTAATATGTGTGGCGATTTGGGATAACGACCCATGAGTCACCAAGTGTTAAAAGATGATAACTATGCTCCTCCCTCACCAAATAGCCAACCTTGGTTTTGGCATAAAAAAGAAAAATGACCAAAAAATGGTGTGATCTAATAGCAAACCAGCTACTTGTCTTCTATGCAACACTGTGAATTACTGTATATCATTTCCTGAAATGATCTAAAAATTATCCAAAAATTAACAACATGCTTGAAACAGTAGACTTGGATTGTGCATTGCACACAAATACACAAATTCTAATGTAGTTTGAAAAAAACCAGGACATTTCTACCTTGTCATTCAAACCACACGGTGTCAAGGTATTAGGATATCGTATCCAGTACGTTTCTCTTCGCGCCAATTGCTGATTGATGTCTATAATAGGTGCTGCTATGATCCTTTCTAGAATTGTAAACCTGATTTGTGGTATAGTGTGTTTTTTATCTTCCCAGTGCGCAACTAGGCAAGATTTAGTTTGGCTGCTCTGATCATACTCTTGTGTTCAGTGAGTCTGGCTTTTATCTTTCTCGATGTTCTACCAACGTACACTAACCCGCATGGGCATTTAATGGTGTAGATCACCATTTCAGAGTTACAGTCTGATGTGTGTCTCCACGTAATGGATTTACCAGTGTGTTGTGCCTGAATGCGTTCCCCACGATCGCATTGCCACAGTGACCGCAGTTAAAACATTTGCGCAACCCCATGGTTTGAGTGACCATTTTGTTGGAGGGTCTATTTTCCAAGAATTCACTCCGATATTGATATCTTAAATGTGCGAACATAAGTTTAGCAGTGAACACTTCTTAAAAATCAGATTCTTGTTGAATGATCTCCTATCGGTTGAGTATGCTGTGTTTTATTGAAGCTGTTGCTGTAGAGAATTTTATAACAAAAACTTGTCTTTTCTCTTTGGATTTAATCGCTTTTCTTAACACTTTGTCTCGTTGCATATGTCGAACTTTCAGTTTTGCCTGTTCTAAGACTTCCAACGGATAACCTCGTTGTTGGTATTGTTGTGACATTTCCTCAATGCCTTGATCACATATGTGCCCATCAGATGTAATCCTCTTGATTCGTATAAACTGTGATAATGGTAGGTACTCATTGCGCAAAAAAACAACACTAACGGTCCTTTTGAGGATTTCTTTTTCTCCAAATCATCATTTCTGGAAGGGTTTAATGCTTCTCAAGGGGAGAATCTTTCCCAGATTGCAGCTGTGGTAGACCGTGCGCATTCGTAATTGCCTACTCTTGGTTGCCTACGTCACAAAACATCTGCTGGAACTAGTTGGCACAGCCGAAAGACATGTTAGCGACTGCAAAATCTCTTGGGAGCTTAAGGATCAGTAGAACATCTCATGGTGCTCCTGAACGCCTAGGAAATCTCCTGGGTGATCGCGAGTGCCCGACAAGTCACTCTCGCATGTGCAAAAGGACATTTTGAATGCGCTAACAAAAATATTCTGCTCCGTTGTGGAGTGCGGAGTTTATTGGTAACTCAGCGTTCGCCACGGAATGTGGAGTTGCCGAATTACGCAAACTCCATGAGTAGAGTGAAGTTTTACACCCATGCCTAGAGTAAACAACTACTGGAATTTGATCTACTACCAGGTTACTCTGCGAATTGATAAGCATGTTTACTGGCCTCACAGTTATTGATTTTAATATAGTGGTTAAGCAAATATTCATTATTGTAGTTACCCCAGTTATATTTTACAGTAGAGTTGTTTGAGTGTGTTGGTTTCTTTTATACATCTACTACGACTTTGAAAATACCCTTAAGAGTTCCTTGCATCACAAACAATACAATCATGGGAGCGGAAGACTTTTGAAGGATTTATGCTTATGCCGAATGACGGTAAAGAGGGTAAATGTCTTTCACCTAAAATTCACTGATCTGTATTCAAACCAGGCATCTGCTGGAAGTATTTGTTCTTTGGACATGTGGGAATTTTCTACCCCTGCTCTGAGGTCGGACCTTATGTGACGTTTAACATTTTCTCTTGCATTCTCGGCGATAATGATAGTGCGGGTTGGAAAACCATCAGATAAACCAAGTGATCCTGCAATGTTCATACTATTTTGACTGACCCTCTGGACCTTCAATTACATTTGTCACGTCATTTACTGGGACACTGAGATACACACTTTTCTGACAAAATCTGATAAAGGGGATCCATTATCTTTACCATTTGCAAATGTGGCATTATTCCCAATTCATCTTCACTCTTTATCAATGGGGCTTTGACGTCCTTTAGGCACTGCTTTTATGCTTTACCTTTTTGCTTGGACTCTATAACAATCTTTACTGGGCCTCAATGTATGGGTAGATACTTTTTCCATTTTCTCAGTCAAGTATAGGATGGTGCAGTTCACCTTCTTTCCAGCAATAGCAGATTACTCCTGGCTTCTTGTGATATGGCTGTTAGGAAAGATTGGGAGTGCTTTGAGGCATTTAATTTGCCACAATCTGCACCAAGGATGCCTCTACTGGTTTAAAGGCCCGCCAACTACCACAACCTGCTTATGGCCACCAACGATCACTGCTTTTAAACTAATAAGTTCAGCAACCCAGCTGAACTTAGCTGAATAAAGCTACTCCCATGGCACAGACAAGCATGCAAACCTGGGGATGTTGTGGCACAAGCACCCCAGATGCTTCTGTAGCCCTTTTCATTTCTACAATCCTTAATACCTATCATTCTATATCCCAAATGATTCAAAGTACTTTCCTCAATGGTCTTCCACACAGATATACCACCTCAGCTCTTCTCCGTAGCTCCCCTTAGTCACCCCAGCACACTCCCTCCTCGCTCAAACTAGATTTCACACTCTAGTTCACAGAGAGGCAAGTGAATAACTTTGTCGGCACTAGCAGTTCTCTAAGTGCTGTGCTGTTACATACTGTATACATTCACAAGTAAAGGGGAGGTACTTGATCCAGACCTGCAGAAACCACTGCAAGTCCAAGTCTGGGTGGCCTAGAAAGTTCCAAATATACTGGCTGACATCCTGGACCCACGTGGACAACTACAGATATCAGGAGGACATTGGCAGTATTAAAAGTGAGGACATTTACCCTAAGGGCCCATCACAGCCCTTGGCATTCCCCATGGGACTCCTCCTGGTGGCCATCCAAACTAGGTCCACTCTCATCCCCACAGACCAAGCAAGAAACCTCAGCATCATCCTAGACAGCAAACTCACACGGAATAAACATGTCAATGCTGTGAACACATCCTGATGGCTAATTCTCAAAATGCTTTGAGAAATGTTCAAATGGCTCCCCAAACACATGCAGGACATACAGTCACCAAGGTCCTCATAACAAGCAAACATGAATACAGTAAAGCACTCTACTTCGGCATCTCCAACCAGCTTACGCAAAGACTCCAGACCATCCTGAACACAGCTGCCAGTCTCATCCTAAACATCACCAGAAGGGCTCACATCACCCCCTACTTCACTTAACAACACTGACTAACCTTCCAGAAATGCTGACAGTTTAAGCTGCTTATCCACGCCTACAAATCTCTCCACAACACCAGAACAGCCTACCTCAACATCCAACTTCAGCTCTACCAATTTTCCAGACAACTACTTTCTACCTCTCTCACCCTCACATGGGCCCCCTGCATCTGCAGAAGCATGTCAGGAGGGTGCACCTTCTCGGGCACACCTTCTCCTTCATCACCACCAATAACTGGAAAAAACTTCCTCAGCACATCAGGACAGCTCCTTCACTTCTTAACTTCAGCAAGAACCTGCAGACCCGGCTGTTCAACTAGGAGCTCTGCATGGCTTACGTTCCCACTCCTATGCCTGGATACCCTAACAGGCGCAGAGCAATGCACCTTGACATAATATTAACATAACCTGCAAAACAAAAAGACACATGTACAACTTTTTAAAAACACTGCACCCTGCCTCATGGGCTCTTTAGGGCTTACCTTAGGGGTGACTTATATGTATTTAAAAGGTAGGTCTAGACTTGCAAATGGTGTATTTTGCTGAATTGAAATGGCAGTTTAAAACTGCACACAAGCTGCTAAGGTAAGCCTGAGACATGTTGTAAAGGGTTACTTCAGTGGTTGGCACAATACATAGTGTAGGCAATATGTAGCATTTAATTTACAGGCCCTGTGTACATGTAATACCACTTTACTAGGGACTTACAATTAAGTGGATCAATCAGTTGTAAGCCATTTTTACCATGTTTTAGGAGAAGAGCACAAGCGCTTTAGCACTGGTTAGTAGTGGTAAAGTGCACAGAGTCCTACAGCCTACAGAAATGAATTCAGCACTGCACACAATTGTAAATGTGATGGAGTCCCCCAGGTACACCTTCCCATTCGAGAACATGAAAAAAAAACATTTTTAAGAGCAGGCAGTGGTCACACAGACCACTGTCTACTCTTATCAAATGAAACTTGAAGGTTTTATTTTATATTTTTTAACAGATACCATTTCCTTGAAAATGAAAATGGGCTGTATTTAAATAATTGCTTTATTTAAAAGCACTTACCGACATGGTGGTCTTCTGAGCCCAGCAGACCACCATCCACGTGATGCCAGCAAATCCTTGTGGGTTGCAAATCGGGACCTACCATGTCAATATTCATGAGATAGGTTGATTTACAACCTCCACTAGGAATCACTATTTTCAAATATACTATTTTGTAATTTTCTAATTGCAATACAGTAAGAATCGCAATTTAGAAATCACCAATCCTAATTTTTGTACAACAGGCCTAGAGCTCATAGGGTAGTAATGTTATTTTTTTACCTAAGTTCCATTGCTTATTTCAATCTGTGTGAAAGCACAATTTGTGCATGTAGGAAATGAAGTGCATGTGACCAACTGAACTAATCAAATACATATTGGAGCCTCTCTCCGTCATAGAATAATATCCCATCCCCCTCTGTGAGTTCTGATCTTACAAAGGATTAGTACAGATGTGTTGGATGACTGTAAAATAAAACATGGAACAAATGTGTACATGAGCATTGTAGATCTGTAATAAATAAATTTCCAACATGGGTTCTACAAATTCTGTACACAGAAATTGTTGCATGGTTCTTATGAATCTAGAAGGATTGTGCATATAGAACAAAAAATTCAAAATGCAGAGACTGAGAATTTTTATTTTATCAGTAAATGTTGGTCTGTTTGGCTTGCTCCCAGTACCCATCTAAACATCCAAACCTGCAGAGTTATAGATGTTGTCAGTAACCTATAAAACAACTCTCCGATTCCCAAGGAAATTGTGGTAACAGATCTAACCCTTTCATTTGTCACCTTTGCATACCCAAAGTGTTCCCAAAGAAAAGATGTATATAAAACATGAACTGCAAATATAAGAAAGATGAGTCACATCATTGTTATAAGCATTATTAGAATGATGAAAAACACAAAGATTCAACCATGATCATTGTTCATAATTTTGCTAAAGGTATTCCTATTTAATTTTAATCTCTATGCTAAAGAGAGTACGTTTATTAGCATAGTTAATTAAAACTATTGCAAAAGTTGCACTATAAAATTCATATTGCGTAGTTAAAAACATTTTAGGAATTAGAATAAAAGACAGCATTGTGATAAAACATGGTCAAATTACGTTATTTGGAGCAGTCAATGGATCACACATGCTCAGCTATCCTGGTGAGATTGTCTCTGCTTGTTTCGGTTAAGTTCCCGCCATAGCTCCTTGTCCGCTTCCGGTAGCTGTTTCACACACAGTCAGGCATTGAGAGGAAACTTTAGCTGCGTTCTTTTGTTCGGCCGTCCTCAGATATTTTACCAGTCTGCAATTTAATTGGATGTTCGCTCGATTAAAGCAGGCCAGCACTGCTTGCCTTCTGGTGCGTATCCCTTTCTGGTTAAATGAATCTTTTAAAAACTGAGACCGTACTTGATGCAGTTCTTCACATAGGCATATTACGTGCAGAATGTCACCATTCTTGTTGTTACACAATCGGCAGGCAGCTTGGCCTTGGTCCTCAACCATGGTGGTAAATGTTGGGTATGCTAAAGAGAGCATATCGGGAGTACCCATCTGCTAGGCCTGTTGAAATGACCTAACCCGATACCTTGGTACTATATGTCAGCAAGCCAGGCTCAGTGCATCCACAAATGCACCCCCATCAGAGTATACAGCTATCATCTTTCTCAGGATGAAGGTCAGGGACAGCAGCACTAGATCTTAGCTACAGCTCACAGCAGCATTCCATGATGACTCTGGAGGGAAGTCAACCTCTCATCAACTTCAGCATGAATTCTGTTTTTTAATAAAACAGCAAGCTTCTCACTCTGTGCCAGATGTGCAGAACAACGTTTTAAGTAGACGAAAACTGAAAAGTTGTCTTCTTACAAGCATAGAAAGTAAAACAATGCTGTGGCACCGGGGCTTAACATTTGAGAACACCATGTGGGTCATCAGGCTTCATTTCAATGGAACACTGTGTATGTCATGGATTATGTCATAGGAGGTCTAAGGGGAAGAATCAGCATCTCGGTGTGATGGATGAGATCTTCTCTGTGGAATAATCCTAATGTATCCTGGTGAAGTTGTTTGCTTGGATACCACACATGCATAATGTTCAGAGGTGGTGCAACCCTGTACCTACATGTGCAAGCTACAGGGGAACAATGCCTATTAAAAATAAATGCATCAAAGGTTCCTTATCACACTGAGAAATCATTTGCAAACCACCATTAGAAAATGGTGCTAAGTTAAAACAAGCAACAAAAATGGGCACTAAATATAAGCCACATAGCAAAATGTGCTATCTGAACCACCCTTTAGGTGGCCTGTTTTCATTAGTAGACACTTCCTCATCACTCATAGGAGCCAATGATTACCATATCAATGAAACTGTGAAACTATGTACTGCCTCAATAACGGCTTTCAGAATCACTAACAATTATGTAAATGGTCTCCAGTAAAATGTGTTATGTGTTATACCAAATGAATTGGATTTTCCACTCATGACCAAGAGCCAGAATTAGAGTTTGGTGGATGGGTTACTACGCCACAAACGTGATGAAACGAGCCCTGAATGATGAAGCAAAAGAATGCTTTGAGCTTCAGTCACAATGTTTAAGTCTGCAGATTGTGTATTTTAAACACAAACATGAATAGTTAGCTCTACCACAGGGACCCTATTTCCTTCACAAATGTTGTACACCGCGCCATGAAATCTAGCAAATATCAGCAAAAATGGAAATGTCATTGATATATTAAGCTTTGAAGAGGCTCGCTGCTGAATTTCAGGGTTCTTGCAAAACTCATCTTTATGGTGTTGACATTTATTCAATGAAGTCTAAACTGTAGTAATCCTGGTGTGAGACCACAGGATTCTGAGTTCCTACTAAAATCAGATATAACATATTGAATAGCTGACAGTCTTGATGTGGCAGGGTTGCACCACGATGCAACTCCTGCATATGGCAGTCTCTGAGTTTGTAGATCTCGTAGCATTTTATGTGTATTTCCCTGAAATTTAATAGAATGTCAATTTCCTCAGCTGTCAAGTGTAAGAATACTTTAAGTTTAACACGTCTGAAATAGATTAGATGAATGGTGTCTACATGTATTATTTAATATCATTGAGTCACAGCAGATATGTCCTTTGAAATGTTCATCAACAAAGGATTTCTCTTGTATATCCGGCTTGAGACATAAACATGTGAATATGATGGCTCAGGGAGATAGGTGTCTGCAAAATATTGTACTGACTCAACCTTTCATCCTTTTGAGGTTCACAAAAAGATTATTGATTGCGATATAGTGGGGCATGAGGGTCATTATCAATGCAGTTCATATTCTTGATTTGTTCTATGGAATATCTGCACCTAGTATGTGGACTCCATTAGTTCCAAGTAGACAAAGGAAAACGCACAGCAGAGACTTACGTTCTGTTTTGTGATTCTGTAAATGTGCGCTCCTGAATCTTCATTAATGAAGTTAATGATTTAATGATTCATTAACTATACTTGCTGATGTGATCATTGACATCTTGCTAGTGTCTAGGCTGGAATATCATTGGCCTAATTTCACGTTTCGCAAGTGATCCCTCACCTTTGGTTGTGCACCCAATCAGCTAACACCAACTCTCTATAACCCTCCCCAAAGACACTCTTGGGAAGCATGTGATATCTGGTGGTGTGGCACACATTGTGAAGTACTGCAAGGACTTTTCATCCTTGTGATATTTTCTGCATTATGATGAAGGCACAAGGAAGCCACCAATTTCCATTGCAAATGAGCCAACTTTTTGCCAAGTGATATGTATTATAAAAACTGTACCCCCCCCCTTCTGCATTATTAAATTGCCACATGAGTGCAAAATGAGGGCAATTGCCTCTTGTGCTCCTGAAACTATTTATATGATCTGGCCCCTGTTAATATCAGGGAAATTAAACAGCAAAAAAGACATTATAGCAGGGGCTATGTGAAAAAACTGTTATTTTTAGGTGGCTGTCATTTTCGGGCTGAATAGTAGGGGCCTTATTTATGAGGTCCCTTGAGCCGCAGGTACGTCACTTTTTGTGACATTCCGTGGCACAGGGGCCTGCTCCAAATTTACAAGGTAGCACTAAGACAATTTTTTGGTCTTAATGCTCCGTCATAAATATTGTTCCCTTTAACATAGTTTTCTGAGATAAAGGGGCGTGCAATAGGTGTGCTGGAGGTGTTCCCAGCAACATTCATGGCTTTTTGACACTGGCCCAGATTTACGAGACATTGTAAACCTGAGGCAATTGCAAAAACCTATGCCCCCTCCCTCCTCCCCCCCCCCCCCCCCCCCCCGGGGGGCTGACTTCTACAGGACACATAGAAAGAGAAACAAGCCTTTGTGATTGTTTTTATGCAGGAAGGTTTCCCTTACTGCACAAAAGGAATCATCCTCGCAACACAAGGACCCTTGCACCATGGTGCAAAGGTGCCTGTGTCTTGGCCCATGACATCCCATTGTGCACTGGCATGGGGAAAAGGACAGGAATGCGCCAATATCTATTAGACATGACAAATTCTTGCCCTTTTCTTTTGCTGTAGGGCATCACAGCAGGTAGGCCTGCAGAGCTGGCCTAGGGCAAAAATCTCATAAATGAGGCCCCAAAGGGTTATTTTTACCCAGCTCAAGTACTCATTTTATCAACCTCAGAAGGATGTGGAGCCACCGGTACTTTAACCTGTGACCACAAGGTCAAACACAGGCCGCTACAGTGGACACATTAGTCCACTAACCACCAGACCTGTCTCCTTATGTCACTCTTAGTAATTGTACACGTGTCATTCCGTTTTGGGCGGCTCTAGTGCATAAAAAAAGAACGTTTGTTTCTATGATATAACGAAAATAAATCATGTCACCTCCAGTAATCTCTTGGAGCGTATGATACTCAGGCAATTTATACTGCTTTAACAGGCGGGTTTATAAAAAGTATCTCGGCAAAACATGAACTCGCCTGTCCATCCTGTCCAAGTGCTCATTGCTATTAAGTAATCCCTTACTCTTTCTATTCAGCTTTGATGTCATCTTCGGAAAGATCAATTCAATTTGTGCGTGAAATTAATGGGCAGATGCCATAAATTGCCGGTACACCAACTTGTAGCTATTATTTATTTCCCTTATTATTTTTAAAGTAACTCGATTTGTGCAGGATTGTAGGCAATACGAACGCCCCAGTCAAGACGGCGTCTTTGCTGCTCATTTCAAGAGAGCTAATCTGTTTGGTGCAAATATCATGCACAAATAATCCTGTTTAAGACAACTGCCCTTGCTTGATCAGAAGAAAATGAATGTTTGTTCACAAAAGCTCCTTATTGATCTGCAGACTTAAAGCTGTTTTAGTCCTACTTGATCTCTGTTAATGTTTTTCTTCAGCACAAACCAAAGGGTTTGTTTTTATTTTGTTGGCATCGTGTAAGTGTTTTAAAAGGAGGTTTGTGACAAGACTTAATCACCCCAAACCACACCTCATAAATCAAGTCATTGAAGAAAAGAAGGAATATTCCCAGTAATACAAAAATAAATGTGTGCCTTTTCCTTCAGCCGTGTATGTCGTTTAATTTGTCAGGTCAATCATTTGCTTCCCAACTCATTCCTAGAAGATTTGAAGCTGAAATCAATTGGTGTTCAATGCCAGCTCACAACAAATGTGCACACAGATTCTGCTTTTCAATTGTCCTCCATCTGCCTGATCCTCAACCCCTAACTCTTACTCTCAACCACTTACCATTGACCCCTGCGCCTTCACTGACCCCCTCACCTTTAATACTTTACTTTTGCACATGTAACTCATGACAACTTCCTCTTACCCCTTACTCTAAATCTCTTGGCATCATACCATTACCACTACATTCACTATAACTCACCCCATCTCCATCCACTCCTAATGCACTTCCATATTACTTCATTTTGAGCATTTGCAATCTTAGCTTTCATAAAGTCTCTGATGTCATCTAAAATGATGTGACTTGTGAGATCACACTGCATGGTGCTGTGGTGGGTTATAGGTCATGTAGTGTTGTGATTTAGGTAACAATAGTATGTATGGTGGCAAGGGATTCATATTAATTAGAAGTTTTTAGGTCAATTCTAAATTAGTTGTATAACTATAACTTTATAATTTTCAATGTTTCTGTCATTTAAGATGACGTGGATGAGGAAAATAAAAATACTTTGCCTACTATACCTTTTCTATAACCTTTGTTTTTTCATTGAATTTGAATGGTTTTTATTGTGCATGAGTGCTCCACTGATAGATAATCAGTGCCACTGACAGATAATAGCACGCCAGCAAGCACAGTGACATGCTCCTTGGTAAAACGTTGTTTGCTGTGTATTCTAATTTGCTGATGTTTTGACATTTTAATTGTTGATCCTATAAGGCATTGCTTTTAAAAAATAGAAAGCTCACCTTGCACTCGCACTTTACCTGAGAGCCAGACCCTAATCCACAGCGACTTTTGGTGCCGTTTGTGTGGAGGGATGTGGCTCCTCCCCCTGATACTCTACTTCCGGTGTTAGTAGGGGTATTTAAATAGCATGCTTGCTCGGCAGCTCAGCGGACGCGCGCAGCAGGCACGCCAAAGGCAAGCCCTTCTGCGCCCATCCGTGCCGGTCCGTCGCCAGAAACTCAGCCGGTTTGCAGGCTGATTCCTCTCCTAGGCTTACCTATAAGTCCTCTCAACTTTTTCAGGTGAGACATGATCTGCCATCATGTCGGTATGATCATACAATTGTTAATTTGGAAGGTCCTTTTGCCTGCTCACATTGTCATTCTACTTGCATAGGATGCCTCACCGGGCACACAGGGCAACAATGCTAGCACGACAGAGAGGGGTGGCATGACTAATAGTCTTGCTAGGCCCCACTCTTCAAATCAGGTCTGTTCCTGGAAGGGATTTTTGGCTAATGTACGTTCGGTACCTAAACAAGCCACTTAACTCTGGGATCTGGTGAGCTTGGAATCCCCAGATCTCGTTTTTTTAACAGAAACATGGCTTAAATCCACGTCCCTGCCTGATAAAGCCCTCGCCCTCCCAGAGTACTATCGGATCTTTAGACTTGACAGAGATGGGACAATGGGTGGCAGGGTTGCCATAATATATAGAGAGGCGTAGAAAGTTACAGTGATTGATACCATCTTGGATAATACGATGGAAATGTGCATATTTAAAATCGAGCTGACACCTCAAAAAACTTTAAAGGGCGCTCTTATTTATCGCCCGCCAGGGCCACTAAAAGACTTTAACTTAAAAATGATGGAGAAAATTTACCCTCACATAATTACATCCAAGCACTTCCTATTACTGTGAGATTTTAATGTCTATAGCGAAGAAAATGAGAATGTAGAGCTTTTTAGCTGACGTGGCCAATTTAGGCCTAAATACGATCAATTCTGGACCCACACATTCAGCTGGTCACACTCTAGATATTATACTTTCCACATTCTCACATATTGTTGTGGATCCCGCTTGCCCATTGATGTGTTCATATCCTTTTATAATTCCTTTTAGGATCAACAGCAGTATTAGACTCCTAATGGATGGACGCCCCTCGTATGGTCTCCAAAGGCATTGGCACAGAGTCACAACCAAATCTTTTAGTAAAACATATGTACCCCTTGATTTTAATGAGTATCTGACACCATGCGTGATATGATTGAGAGGCTGGCGCCCATGCCAGATCAACTCAGCAACTTTTAAAAAAAAGTGAAGAATGGTACATGGATGACCTACGTAGTGAAAAATCTAGATGTAAACATCAAGAAAAATCCTGGCATAAATCCCAGCTGGTAAAGGAAAAATGTCAATTTAAACTGGCCCTCACTACTTACCATAAGAATCTAAAAAGGGCACGTAAAGATCATGGATCAGGAAATTCGGCAAAGGATCTCTAAAAAATTCTGAACTCCTTTCCCAATCCCACAGCATGCGCAAAGCTGGTCACCCCCTCTCAGGTACTGTGTGATAATATTGCCGTATACTTCGACGATAAAATTAACTGGAATTCCTTCAAAACATCTGTCAGTTGCCACTTACTAAATCCGATTTAGTACCACTGGTAGGCTCAGCTGAAGGTTTGACACACTTTAAGAATATTGAGGTCTCTAAAGTGGAACCTATACTAAAAAAGGCAAAATCTGAATCTCCTATGGACATAGTGCCCGCCCACAAATTTGCTCTCCCCGCCCCTCTCTTGGCCGCCCCTATTGCTGCGATCTTGAATACATAATTGAGTGAAGGCAGTGTGCCTTTAGATTGGCAGGTCACCTAAGTTCTACCTATCAAGAAGAAAGGTCAGGTGCCAGCTCAAGTGCTCTCCAATTACCACCCCATCTCGCTCCTTCCGCTTATGGGCAAAATGGCGGAGAGCTATGTTAATACACAACTAATGGACTATTTTGAGACCAATGGCATCCTTGATCCTTCACTGTCTGGGTTTAGATCCAACTACTCAACTGAGACAACTCTCATCGGGGTCACAGATAATATAAAAATGGCCTTGGATTATAACAAAGGAGTGATGTTAGTTTTGTTGGATCTAACAGCAACCTTCGAAACGGTCTCTCATCAGAAACTGATATTTCTACTGAGAGAGGCCGGTCTGCAGGGCATGGCTCTCTATTGGCTGGTCAGCATCATCACACACAAACCATCAATCTAGGCCCTTTTTTATCTCAAACTGTAAAGCTTAGTAAAGGGTGCCCCAGGGCTCCTGTCTGAGCCATACCCTGTTTAACATCTATCTGGTCCCCCTTGCTAAAGTCATCAAAGAATACGGCTTTAAGCCATTCTCTTACGTTGATGATACACAATTACTCCTGTCCTTTGATAAGGACATGGAGTTAGTCGATCAGTGCTTTGCTAATGGCATTTCAGCCATAGCAGAATGGATGACTGAACACTTTCTGCAGTTAAATGCGGCCAAAACAGAAATCCTGCTGTTTGGTGCTGCACTAACTTCCTGGTCCCCTGAGTTGTGGCTGACAGTGTTAAGCCCCTCCCCTTCGCCAACTTCAGTGGCAAAAAATCTAGGGGTCCGGCTGCATGTACAGTTATCGATGAAGGACCAAGTCATGACCACAGCCGGGACCTGTTATCATACCTTGAGCTTTTTGCGCAGTGTTTATGTGGCTACCCTTAACTGTACGTGGAACCCTAATTGGTCACCTGGACTATTGTAATGCTTTATTGGCATCTGCGAAGGAGTCACTTCTTAGCAGACTGCAGATCGTCCAGAATGTGGCCGCTGGCCTAGCTCGTAACAAACCACCCGCACCTCCCCTGGGCCATTACGGAAATCTCTCCATTGGCTTCCAATACGCCAGAGAATAACGTTTAAGCTCTGTTGCTTTGCTCACAGAGCACTTTATGGTACTAGCCTCAGTTATATGACGGATAAATTCAAAGTATACTGCCCGAACCGGAGTCTCAGATCGGAAGGCAAAAAGTTGTTGGTGGACCCTTGTTTCAAGAAAAAATGATCTGGAGGCAAAACTGTTGCTTATTTGGTGCCAATATACTGAAATTCTCTGGTAGAGGATTTACGTAACTGTCCTAGTCTTGCTCGCTTCAGAAAACTCCTGAAGACAGAATTATTCAAGGCTTGAGCTATGGGAATCTGTGCCTGCCTGACTTGTTTCAATGTTAGCGCGTATATACCCCTTCGGGGGTGATTCCTGAGCTCTATGAATTCCCTACATACATTCACATACATACTGTGCCATGTAAAATGTCAGAACAGCCTTCCTCTGGCACAGGTAAGACCCACTTAGTGTATGGACGGCATGTCTCCGGGTGAAAGTATGGTTCTGTCGTGGATTGATGTCTAACAGATCCTCCAGATATTTTGCAAAAAATTAGTCGTGTCAGATGTTTGCTATGTAGCTTATGTGTTTTATATTTACCAAT
This sequence comes from Lissotriton vulgaris, assembly GCF_964263255.1. Taxonomy (NCBI): domain Eukaryota; kingdom Metazoa; phylum Chordata; class Amphibia; order Caudata; family Salamandridae; genus Lissotriton; species Lissotriton vulgaris. Next base: position 475,718,930 of record NC_141691.1, read on the forward strand.
TAAACGTGAGAGGCTTTTTAATCAAACTCAATAATAAAAAGAGCAATTTCCTTTTGACTTTTTCAATAATATCATGAACATATTTTTTTTATCTACAATTTTATTAGTTTTTTCCTCTGTAAGGTAATGTGTAAAAGTAAAGTCTCAATAACTCAAATTTTAAATTGCTTTGATAATATATTTTTAATGGAGTCCGTTCTTCTGTGAATGTGTAATGCCATTAAAAGCTCCTCGTTTGCTTTGGCTGTCTTGTCAGCACACATTATAGCTGTGTTTACCATCTTGAATCCACTGACAACCTGCTTATAAATACGAAGGCCAACCTGAGCAGGCACATATTTTGCATCACACTTACCAGCATTGTGTTCCCTACATCTACTGTGTCCTTTTCTTCAGTGTCTGAGCTTGAATTTAGATATTTATAAATGTTCTCAAGGTAAACCTTGGTATGCATAATGTTAGTTCTATCACAACCTATTAGTTAAAAGCAACAGATTTAAAGAGTAATGTAAGTATTGGTATAGTGCTTAAAGGTTTTTTTCCGCTTACTAATTGACAGTATTAATTATGTAGCTTCCTATTTGTATTTCATATCATGTGTTCAAAAGTAAACTCTGCCTTTGTTGTAGTTTTACCAATCATATATCCATTAACTGCTATATTTACATTCTATTACCATTTTTATTGGTTTTGTATCGTCATGCGATGTTCACTGTGTGTGTGTGAATGCTGGAACTGCGGTGTAATCTTACACAAGAATGCAGTCTAGTTTATTTCTTTTTCCTTTACATATAAACATATATATATATATATATCTATATCTATATCTATATCTATATATATATATATATTTACTGAAAAAACCATAGGTTTAACACCAGTTATAGTTAGCTGGAAATTGTACTAACATAAAACCATTGAAATTCCCACGTTATAGTTAGTTGGACTCACTATAACTTGCACGCCTGCAATGCACTGCTGATGACGTCACATATTACATCACTCATGACATGGTCAGTGACATCACTCATGACATCACGGATGACACCATTCAGTGAATGTGAGTCTTTCTGAAAATTAAATATGTTTTATATATGTATTTGTAAAGGTCGTTGGAAGAATACATTTTTAAATAAGTGTCTAAATTGGTGTTTTTATAAAAAAAATTGATTGGTTAACTGGCATATTAAGTGTATCTTAGTGAATACATATATTAGCGAGTAATGTTTAAACATTTAAATATATGTATCAGTGTTTCACTTTGTGTATAAGTGGCTGCATGAGTTGGTGAGTAGCTACATGTGTGTGTATATGGGTTATTAGATGTTTTTTTTAGTATCAGTATGAGTGTCTGTATGGTTTGGTGGGGGTATTACTTAGCACATAGATGCATCAATGACTGACTCACTGTTTGTATGTGTTTTGAAGACAGCATATGTGCAGGACTGTATGGGTGGATGAGTGTGTATATGTGTGTGTTAGTGAGTGAATGACTGTCTCACTAGTGTCTTTATCAGTAACTACATATGTTTTAATTTAGTATATGTGAGTCTTGATGTATATAAGTGAGTATATGTGAGAGTGAGAGATTGTAAGAGTTCCTGTTTAAATAAGTGTGTGTTTCTATAAGTGATTGTTTAAGAGAGTACGTATGTGTAAGTTTCCTTAGAAGTAAGATGGTAGTGTGTGTATAGCTGTATATGCAAATAAATGGATGTTCAATAGTTTATTTGCATGTGTGAGTATGTGTGTGAGTAACTTTTGGATGACTGTCGGTGTGTAACAGGATGTATAGGTGTATTACTACATATGATGAGTGAGTATATGTATGAGTGACTATATAGAACTGTTGGTGAATGAGTGGATGTGTATATAGATGGTGGAATTACTGAATTGGTTGTTGTAACTGGTATAGGTATCTCCATTTTTTTGTAAATGTTAGTTTCTATTTTTGAATATGTGTTTCAAGGGTTACATTACACTGAAAGGAAGTCTGTCACTCTATCACAAGGATGGTGTCATCAGTGATGTCATGAGTGATGTCACTGACCATGTCATGAGTGATGTAATATGTGACGTCATTAGCAGTGCATTGCAGGCGCGCAAGTTATAGTGAGTCCAACTAACTATAACGTGGGAATTTGAATGGTTTTATGTCAGTAAAATTTCCAGCTAACTATAACTGGTGTCAAACCTATGGTTTTTTCAGTGAATTTCATAGGTTTTTTAAATGCTTATTCCTAACTATATATAGGGCCTCAACCCTATGTTTTTTCAGTGAATTTCAAAGTTTTTTTAATAGCAAATTTCTATTGCTATCAAATATAATAATTTTTTATAATGAATCCTATATTGTATATTTATGTAATACTATATTTTATATGTATATATATGTATATTTTTTTGCCCTGGAGCGCTCCCGGTGTGGGTACCAGTGTTCGCACCGGAAAGCGCAGTCTTGCGGCGCGCCCCGGTGCGCGTACCGGTGAGCGTCCCATTAGCGCTATTGCCACGAACCAAAACATCATCGTGATGTATCGCGTAGCCGCGTCCGCGTGATACGCATGGCGTAAGCGCACCCGAAAGCACCCGAGTGCATACGATCGCGCATACGATTGCGCTACGTAAGCGCCCCGGGGCGTGCCCCGGGGAGCGCCCCGGGGCACGTAGCGTAAGCGTGTCGGGTCATGTGACCTGAAAAAAACACTTTTCATTGGTTCAGGACAGTTTTGTTTTCCAAATGATGAAATCCCTGGTCATGTAACCTGAAAATAACACTTTTCATTGGTTCAGGACAGTTTTGTTTTCCAAATGATGAAAGCCCCCACCTTTTTTCCTCATTCTCACTTTGTACTTTGAGTGAGGAAAACCTGTTTGCAGACCTATTTGTACCTATTTGTACTGAGAAATGGCTACAGTAGCAGCAGCAGCAGGAGCATCTCAACCACCACCACCACCACCACAACCACAAGGACCACCACAACACCACAGTGATGGAGATGAGGAGGAGGAGGAGGAGGAGGAGGAGGAGAGGCGGTTCCTGCCTGAAGATACTACCCCCTATAAGCCAAAGGAGCACATTGTCTGGGAGTTTTTTAAAATCCCAAGGGGCCTCAAGAAAGCTAATGCGCCAAAGGTTACTTGTCTGATGTGTGGCACTGTACTTTCCAGGGGGAACCTTGCCAAAAAGTATTCTTTTGGCAACAACACCATGATTCGCCACATGCAACGCCGGCACCCAAACAACTATGCTGCGGCAGAGGTCAGAGAACTGACCAGAAACCCTCCCCAATCTTCTCCCAGCACCTCCCAATGTAAACAACCCACTCCATCGGGTCCAGAGACAAGGGAGATGGTCCCAAACATCCAACCCCAGTTTGGAGATTTTAAAATAGTTTGTAAATTTTGCAGGACTATAATTTGCTATGGAGAGCAAAGTATTAAACTCATCAACCGTGCTGAAGACAACCACAACTGTAAAAAGAAACCTTAATTTTTTCCTGGTTTTTTTTGCTCCAGTTGAGCCGTTTACAATTCCCTGTTTTTTGTTTGTCCCCATAAAAATTACAAAAAAAATATAAAATTGTTCATAAAAGCCAAAAAAAGTAAAAAATGTTCCAGAAAACAATAAAAAAATATAAAACAACAAAAAAGAGTAAAAAAAACAGTTCTTTTTAGAACTACCTCCAATGTATAAAAAAATGCTACATTTTTAAAAAACTCTGTCATTCTTTGTTCCCCATGGTACGCTCCCCGGTATGCTCCGCGGTGCGCGTACCGGGCGCTCCCCCCGCACAAATTTTTTTTGCCCCGCGGGGCCCTTTTATGGCCCCCACATCAAACCTAGGGGATCAGGGGGGGTCTACCCTGCCCCCTTTTGGTCATTTCCCCCTTTGTTTTTGCCACCTCTTGTGTCTCAATCCTACCGAGACACAAGATGGCGGTCGCTCCGGACTGTTTGGAATGTTGACAGGCACCCGAGAGCCAATCAGCTTTCCGCTCGCGAACTCGCGTAGCGCACTGGAGCGCTCCCTGGTGCGCGTACCAGGGCGCGCTTATAGATATATATATATTTTTAACCTAAATTACTCAAAATCCACTGGAGCACATATCTTGAGACATAGCAAAGGCACATCAGGCTACCAGTCCCTACAATTTTGCCAAGTTTGGTGGAAATCCATTCAGCCGTTCAAACTAAAAGTGAGTCTCAACCGCCCTATGGAAATTAACATGGGGAAAACACGTTTTGGGACCCCCCTTTTATCTCGGCCCCGCTTGACGAATCCCCCCCAAACTTTCAGGGAAGGAGCGGAGCGCAGCGAGGCAAATTTAAGGAGAAATACAGGCAGATCCCTAAATCGGCGCCAAAGTTATTCCCAATAGAATGTTGCAGATTTCCTATGGAAAACAATCCTAACTATAACTACCTACTGGCGACCGCCAGTAGGTAATATATATATATATATATATATATATATATATATATATATATATATATATATATATTACCTACTGGCGGTCGCCAGTAGGTATATATAGTTAGGATTTTTTCCCTATGGGATTTTTTGAAATTTCTATGTCTAATAACTTTGGCGTTTGTGGACGGAATCGGCTGAAACTTTCAGGAAAATGGCACATTTTGTTTCTGAGCAGCCCCCGAAAATTTGGGGGGGTTTCGTCAAGGGGGGGCCGAGAAAAAAGGGGGGTCCCAAAACGCGTTTTTCCCATGTTAATTTCCATAGGGCCTTTGGCCTCACTTTTAGCTCGAACGGCTGAATGGATTTGCACGAAACTTGGCAAAATTGTAGGGACTGTTAGCCCGATGTGCCTTTGCTAGGTCTCAATATATGTGCTCCAGTGGATTTTGAGAAATTAACGTTCAAAACAAGATATATATATGTAACAGCGCTCCGGTCCGCTTACTTTTCGCGAAACGGAACTTTGCGATGCGAAGCTGATTGGCTCCCCGGTGTCTGTCAACATTCTAAACAGTCCGGAGCGGCCCCCATCTTATCTCTCGGTAGGATCGAGAGAGAAGAAGAGGTGAAAAACGAAGGGGGAATTTAATGAAAGGGGGCAAGGTATACCCCTCTTGACCCCCTAGGAATGTTGTTGGGGTTATTAAAGGGTCCCGTGGGGAAAATAAAAAAATATATATTTTTCACGGTAGAAGCGCTTCCCGGGCCGCGAACTGGGCCGCAAACTGGTAGCGAAATGGGAATTCGCCATTTTGTGCTTCAGTTTAATTAAATTACTAGGTATAAGGGGGTGCGGGAGACCATTTTGTGCTTTGTTTTAATTAAATTACTAGGTATAAGGGGGTGCGGGGGACGTATCCTAATCCCTTATGTTTTCTGAGGGTGGCTGAGGAGGCTCATATATGTTCATACATGTCTTCCAGCGGCTGTGCGTGAGCTTTTTTTTTTTTTTGCTGCGTGACGTCTGTTAACGTTCGATTCGATGGAAATCAGGAAGTGTTGACCACCAATTTGTCAGTGCGATAAAATATTTTGTTATGAATGAATCCTTATTGATAAACATTGTCTGCGCCATCTTGCCTTTTTTCCAATGCCACAATTTTGTCGTGCACGGCAGCCATTTTAGATGCCAGGCCGGTCCCAGGCTATCACCTAGCCCTGCGGATGAATTATGTCCCCAGCTGTAGAGAATCCAGACATGCCAACCCTCCCGATTCAGGCGTGAGACTACTGATTTCAGTGCTAGTCTCCCGCCTCCCGATTTCTGCAAGCAAAAACCCGGGGGCATATTACCAACAACTAGCGATAATTTTTGTCTCTAACTTGTTTAGAGACAAAAATTATCGCCACACATCGGCGATTTTTATCTCAGATAAACCTTGCTATTAGCAAGGTTTATCGCAAATGCGATAAAAAACGGCCGCAATGCATGAATATCGCTGAAAAGTCAGCGATATTCATGCATTATCGAGCAAATGCTCTTAGCCATGTTATCCACCTCCCATTGGATAACATGGCTAAGAACTGCTCAGGTCAGGTGTTAGCTTTTGGAGATATTCGCGCTTAGCGCGAATATCTCCAAAAGTTGGTAATAGGAGATAGCGATGTTAGGGACTGTTTCCAGTCGCTAACATCTTGGCACGCCCGCTTTGCATGTCATTAGTGATAAATATCACTGACATGCAAAGCGGGGCCCAAGATGGTCACTATCTCCTTTTAGCTGTCACTAACTGGTGTTAGCGACAGCTTGGTAATAGGGAGATAAAATTATCTCCGCTTTCTTGGCTTTTAAAGCCAAAAAAGCGGAGATAAACCCCCTTGATAATATGCCCCACGATTCCTCGGGGGTTTCAGCTGACAGGGCTTGGTATTGTGTTACGTGGTAATTTTTCTAGGAAACGTCAGAGGGTCGATGCAGGGGTTCTAGAAGGGGTGATAAACCATTTAAGCCTCATGAACAAGCGCATGGTCTTTTAAAGATCTGTGAAGTACTCGGGGCGGCGGTGTGTGTGTGTGTCCTCTTTCAGGAGCGGGCGGGGGGGGCACTGCCAGCAACTTTCAGGCCAGGCAGTGTTCAACACTTGCATCACCCTTTCTCTGCCTGCTATTGCGCTCCATGCTTCGGAAAGGTAAGAAAAAGAACGTGCATTTGAGTTTGAAATGTCCGATCCTGTAGCAGTACACTTGCAAAGCCCACACATGACAATAACCCGATTCAAGGCCCCATTCACCCGTTTTTAAAAAAATATATAACACTCCAACAAAGTAGGATTATAAAACTTTATTAACTTTTAAATATAACGAACGGAACAAAAACTGTAAAAACATTTAAACATTTTTCACAAAAAAAAGCAACAATGGTCAGAAGCTGTCTTTTGTGCGAATAGTCCCAAGGCAGCACAACGTGCTGAGTTCTGGTCGGCACCCAGGTGATGTCACCTGGGTGCCGCACTGGTTTTTGGGATCCTACAATGCAGCAAAGAAAAACAGCGTGGGGCGTCCAGGGTGGTGCGGAGGGAGGCCTCGTCAGTAGCGGTCTGTTGTGCGAATAGTCCCAAGGCAGCAGAACGCGCTGAGATGTTGATGGCACCCAGGTGATGTCCAGTAAACTGCCGCACTGGTTTTGGTATCCTACAATGCTGCTCCGAAAATTGGCGTGGGGCGGCCCGGGGGGGGGGGCGTGGGGGAGGCGGCGTGAACGGGCCTCCCCAGGTGGCGGCCATCCAGCTGAGTTGCGCCCGCTCTTGCGGCTACAGCGTCTCGCTCACCATGTTGTTGAGTTGCTCCCACTCTTGCAGTGCAGCGATAGGCGGCTGCCACATGACTCTTAAAATGGCGGACGGCTCTTCGGTTTTGGGCCTGGTCCACTAAAATGGCCCTGGGACACCTTGGAACTCGGACGCTTGCCTGCTAGGGCTTGGGCTCCATTCTCGAAAGCGTCCCCTCAGCCGTGAAGATTCTACAAAAGTCTTGGGGGCCCTCGACTCCTGCAGGCTTCCGGTGGGGAGCGGCTGCCATGATTGCTCGCGGAATGACCACGACGGAGCCACGAGATGGTGGTGCTCTCATGCTGACGCCAGCTTCAGTCTGAATCATCTAGAAACAAGGTGGGGCTTTCATCGTTTGGGAAAAAAAAATGTTCTAAACCAATGAAAAGTGTTATTTTTAGGTCATATGACCAAGCCTTCCATTTTTAGGAAACCAAAAGTAAAATGAACCAATGAAAAGTTTTATAAACAAGTCACATGACCTGTTATGCGGCATAGGGCAACAAAAAGCGTAGAAAATCCGTTGGCACGTGAGGCGGCGTCAGTAGCGGACCGATGTGCGAATAGGCCGAAGGCAGCAGAACGCGCCGAGATCCGGATGGCACCGAGTTAGTGTCCAGCAAGTTGCTGCACTGGTGTGGCTATCCTACAATGCTGCGCCGAAAGTCGGCGTGGGGCGCCCCGTTGGCCTGTGAGGTCGCGTCAGTCAGTGGGGGCTGTGCGTCTCCCCCAAGATGGAGGCTCCTTGGCTGCAGTGCGGCGCCCCTTAGCGTTTCACTCGCCGTCCAACTGAGTTGCGTCCGCACTTGCGGCTACAGTAGGCCGAAGGCAGCACAACGCGCCGAGATCCGGATGGCACCGAGGTGGTGTCCAGCAAGTTGCCGCACTGGTGTGGCCATCCTACAATGCTGCGCCGAAAGACGGCGTGTCCAGCTGAGTTCCGGTCACTTTTGCGGTACAGTGACTCGAACGCGCCGAGATCCGGATGGCACCGAGGTGGTGTCCAGCAAGTTGCCGCACTGGTGTGGCCATCCTACAATGCTGCGCCGAAAGTCGGCGTGGGGTGCCCCGTTGGCTTATGAGGTGATGTCAGTAGTGGACCGATGTGCGAATAGGTCGGAACCAGCACAAGGCGCCAAGATCCGAATGGCAAGTCCTGGATGTTGAGTGCCATAGTTGAGAGTTCTGAGCAGTGCTTGTAAGACTGTCTGAAGCTTATTTGCACCTGCTGCAGCTTCACTATTGCCCTGGTGTGGCCAAAGGTCGCACATGACATAGGCGGCCGGCTCCCGAGGTCCGGCGGAACTTTTTTCCTTTTCCTTTCTGCTTCTTGTCCTACAATCCGTTTCATCTGAAGACACGACCAGGTCCCTGAATGTGTGCAGGGGGACGCTATTGATTGAATGAGAATGGCGGCTTGACACAAAGCTGACTCAAGCGTTGCTGTTGATGCTATACAGACAAAAATTGGTTTTCAGTTTGTACATTCTTCAGGATTTTTTTTTCCATCCAAGGCTGATTGAGAGTTTGTAGAAAAATGGCTTCAGATTTTCCACATATTACTCTTCAACATTCTTCCTAAATGTAACAATATGAGACTCACTAGGAGAACGGCTGTTTATCTTTCCTTTCAAAATGCTCCCAACAATATTTTCTGAATGGAAGACACCATCTTGTAGCATAAAAGGCCGAAAGGGGTTCTGGTCTGGCCGATGGTTGGTGGAGACATTTTGACTATATCTTGGACCTGCTGGGCCTCGCCCAAAATGGCGCCGGTATAAATGGGACTCGTAACTCCTAGTTGTGTACTGGTTGAACAACCTTGATATCACAAGATATGAATGCAGTTTTGATGCTCATGGCGGGCGGGGACGAGAATTGATTGAATATTTCGACATCCCTATTGATATTAAGTTCTGATGTGTTATTGATTACTGTACAATTGAAAGTTAGAATTTCAGTTTGCTCCGTGGCCGGCCCACGTGGCTATAGGCCCGTATTTGTATGCTGACCTTTTCACAATAAAGGTTTTTAAAACAAAACATGGTAGTAGTATTTACATTGGTAAACTTTTTACTTTTAGTCATTGTTTTCGAATCAGTAAAAGGCAAGTGAAATAAAGCAGTCCAATTACATGACGGATAAAAGGTATAATACGTAGGAACGCAGTAAAGATAAATGGTCAAGGGCAGTTGTGTTTTCCCTCCTGCAACATAAAGTGATCGATAAGAATCTGATAATCAGGCGTATCGGCGACGAAGACAGCAGGCGGAGTCTCTTTTACTCAACGGCTCCGTCATGGAACGAAGAAACGCCCTTTTTATCGAAAAAGGAATATATTTTACTTGCAGGACAGTTGTAAATTTTCCGGAAAAGTACATTAGCCTGGAATATTATAACATATATGTTTTAAAAAAAAAAAAGGTTGAAATCAATAAAAAGCGTATTTTTTAGGTCATATGACCAAGCTTTTCATTATTAAAATAACAAAAGTAAAATGAACCAATAAAAAGTTTTATTAACAAGTCACATGACCTGTTATGCTTACGTTACGCGCTGCACGCTGCGCCCCGGATCACTTCCGGGTGCGCTAACGCGGAGTGTCATATAACGCATTACGCGACAACGTAGGTCAAGAATATAGTCACAATGTCTCCACCAACCAGCGTTCGGAACACAACCCCTTTCAGCAGTCCAAAAAGTTCTGTTAAATGACAACAGAGGGGACAGGCAACAAGAACCATCAGTCAAAGAGGGGAGGGCAAGTTCTTCTCTACCGGGTCATGTTGGGGCGCTACCGGAACTGATCGAATTGGTAGTCTACAGTGTTTCTGGATGTTTCAGACTAAAGCTGGCGTCAGCATGAGAGCACTACCATCTCGTAGCTCCGTCGTGGCCATTCCACGAGCAGATATGGCAGCCGCTCCCCACCAGAAGCCTGCGGGAGTCGGGGGCCCCCAAGACTTTTGTAGAATCTTCACGGCTGAGGGGACGCTTTCGAGAATGGGACCCAAGCCCTATCAGGGAAGCGTCCGAGTTCCAAGGTGTCCCAGGGCCATTTTAGTGGACCATGCCCAAATCTAAAGAGCCGGCCGCCATTTTGAGAGTCCTGTGGCAGTCGCCTATCGCTGCACCGCAAGAGTGGGTGCAACTCAACTACATGGTGAGCGAGACGCTGTAGTCGCAAGAGCGGGCGGTAAACAGCTGAATGGCGGAAGAGGCACAGTGTAGCAAAAGCGGGTGGAATGGCAACTAAAACGGTAAAGGGGCGCCCCACTACAGCGTGTCTTCAGGTCAAACGGATTGTGGGACAAGGTCCAGAATAGAAGAGTCATCAAAAGGCAAAAAGTTCCGCCGGACCCTGGGAGCCGGCCGCCTATGTCGCGGGCGATCTCAGGCTACACCGGTGCTATAAGACTTGGGGAGGGGGTCGGAGCCAAGCGTCTTCTCCGAGTCCATGGCCATCCCACCGCCCCTCGGGGGCCTCCGTCAAGCGGTTTAGGAAGGTAACATATCACATTGTTTTCAAATGCAGTCAGGTCCACAAACGACACTCACTTACTTTGAGAATAGTGAAGCTGCAGTAGGTGGAAATAAGCTTCAGACAGTGTTACAAGCGCTGCTCAGAACTCTGAACTATGGCACCCAACATCCAGAACTTATGCCATTTGAGAATGGCTGTGACATTGAAGCAACTCAGGGACCAAAACCATTAACGTACTTTCACGTATGAAAATCTTACTTGGGGAGGGGGCAGGAGCGAAGCGCCCCCTCCCAGTCCGCGCCACCACACCATATGTTGAAAATCTGAAGCCATCGTTCTACAAAGTCAACCAACCTTGGATGGAAAAATCTAGAAAAATGTACAAACTGAAAACCAGTTTTGGTCTGCATAGCATCAGTAGCAACGCTTGCTATCAGAGTGCATGAGTTTCATGCTCGATCGATTGAGCTAGCCGGATCGGGCAATAAAAAGTATAAAATAGTTATGTAAATAGTTATTTAATAAAATGTTTTACCCTGTTTCTTTGCTGGTGTGTTGTCTATATTTTTAATATTTGCATAGGGTTTGTCGTTATTTTGGGCGGGGTGGGTGACAGAGCCGAGCTGTCTTGCAGCCCTCATGGTGTGGAGCTCAGTTCATCTCACTATTTTCATATTTCTCATGAAGGGTTGTTCATAATATTTCTATTTTAGCGAGGTCAAAAAGAGATCCAATTAGTGGCCTACTGATTTTGCTCGATTACTTTTATTTTTTTACACGATTTTTCACGATTTTACACTATCTGCAAAGACTAAACAGAGTATTGCGACTTTGTGCTTGTTTGTAAATAGAGAATGAACCAAAGAGAATCAATTGTAAAACAGTAAATGCTTGGATAACAATCAATCAAATGGAGAGACAAGCAGGCACGACGGATTACAACGGGGGTAAAGGCCTGCGTTAACTACTCTTCACTATCTGCAAAGAGAGAGTACTACTAAGAGAAAAGAGGGGAGATGGGCAGCGTTCAAAGCACATCAGCGTGCATAAACACGAAACAGTTTTTACCTATCACGTACTTGACATTTTACAGCTTTTGATATTTGCTATTAAAAAACCAATGAAATTCACTGAAAAAACCATAGGTTATAGGCCATATATAGTTGGGAATTTGCATTTACAAAACCTTGAAAATTCACTGAAAAAACCATTGGTTATAGACCATATATAGTTAGGGATTAGCCTTTTCAAAACCTTATTTTACTCACACAAAACCATTGAAATTTCATATATAGTTAGTTCCACTAACTATATATCGCGCACCCGCAATCCACTGCTGATGATGTCACATATTACATCATTCATGACATGGTTAGTGACATCACTGATGACATCACTGATGACATCTCAAATGACATCACTGATCGTGAGCAAGGTATTTGAAATACCGAAACGCGTAGATCGTAACATCTGCCTGTGGAATGTAATGGAAAAATAAAAAAAACTGCAAAAGATAACCCGTGGAGTGCGACCCATTTGTTTCCTGTGCAAGGGAGCTGTGGAGAATATATTAGCAGCGTGGTTCAGCTGCAGGGCGCCGCACCCGTCTTGAGCGCTGTCTAAGTGGCAAAAGGAACCGGCAATGGAAAATATATATATATATATATATATATATATATATATATATATATATATATATATATATATATATATTACCTACTGGCGGTCGCCAGTAGGTATATATAGTTAGGATTTTTTCCCTATGGGACTTTTGAAAATTCTATGTCTAATAACTTTGGCGTTTGTGGACGGAATCGGCTGAAATTTTCAGGAAAATGGCACATTTTGTTTCTGAGCAGCCCCTAAAAATTTGGGGGGTGTTCGGCAAGGGGGGGCCGAGAAAAAAGGGGGGTCCCAAAACGCGTTTTTCCCATGTTAATTTCCATAGGGCGGTTGGCCTCACTTTTAGCCCGAACGGCTGAATGGATTTGCACGAAACTTGGCAAAATTGTAGGGACTGTTAGCCCGATGTGCCTTTGCTAGGTCTCAATATATGTGCTCCAGTGGATTTTGAGAAATTAACGTTTAAAATAAGATATATATCTGTAACAGCGCTCCGGGTAGCGTTCCGGTTCGCGTACTTTTCGCGTAACGGAACTTTGCGCACGGAAAGCTGATTGGCTCTTCGGTGTCTGTCAACATTCTAAACAGTCCGGTGCGGCCGCCATCTTGTCTCTCGGTAGGATCGAGAGACAAGAGGAGGCCAAAACAAAGGGGGAAATTTCCATAAGGGGGCATAGTAGATCCTCCCTGACCCCCTAGGTTTTATGTGGAGGTTGTAAAAGGTTCCAGCAGGGCAAAAAAAAAAAAAAAAAAATTTTCTTTTGCGTGGTGAGCGCCTAGTACGCGAACCGGAAAGCGTTCTGGGCAGCGTACTATAAGGATAATAGAATGATAGACTTTTTTACTACTGAATGTTAATTGTTTGTTGTTTTTTGTTTGTTTTTTGTTTTCTTTATTTTTAATTTTTTTTTTATTTTGATTGTGTTTCATACTTCATTAAACTTTCTAACATTTCAGTGTCAGAAATGTCAAAATTGAATATAGGGTTTAACATTTTCTCATTTTGAAGCAGGTTATCCACTGCTTCAACACATTGTAGAAGTTCGTGGTCTCTACTTTGATCCATAAAATCATCAATTTTGTCTTGGCTGCTCCTTCAGTTCAATTGAAAATGTAACTTGTTGCTCGCCTTCCATTTTGCCTGAAATTTTGAATAAAAAAATATATATTAGTAGAGATAGGGCACTGTTGGGATTAATGTTAGATAGGCAGTTTGTATCTGTGAATTCTTCTTTTGGTAGTGTATAGTATCAGAGTGGAAATAGGACTATAAAAAAGTGTATGTGATTTAACCAAGAGAAGCCTAACTCCATTCATAACTATAACAAAAAAGTCTATCTAAATCCATAACTACTACAGAGGGATAGTGTATATCTATCAGAAAAAGTCTACTATATTAAGTTATAGTGCACAATATATTTCATTTTTAAAAATTATAACTTACCTTCACAAAGAAGTTGAAGTTTTTGGAAGCTATTGAAATGTGATGTACAACAAGAAGTAGTAGTCAAAATGGCTGTGTTTTCTTCTCTTCCTTTATATATATTCAGGTGTTTAACCAATTAAATGTCAGGTAATAAAAGTAGAAAATGAAAGTAACATTTTCATTGGTTGTCAATTCCAACACTTCAGATGTGTTTTGTGAAGTAATTTACCTCACGGTATTAGAGAGGTCTATAGACTTAATGGCTAAATGGAATTTCAATCAAATTTGTGAAAAAGAAAGGGATTGTTATGTAGTATAAGCTAATCTATATTTGGTGAGAGTGTCTCCAGTCGTTTTTCTGTGAATTACTTTCCCACCTTTTTTTTTTGGACCGCTTCCCGGGAAGAGGTCCGGTCCGCGAACTAGGAGCGTAACGGGAGTCCACCATTTTGTGTTTCGGTCGAATTAAGATATAAAATGGAGGGTAAAGAATGTTCAGAATGGGTAGAAGGGGGCACGGTACAAGTATTTTGACCCCCTAGGTTTTCTGAGGGTGGCTGAGGAGGACCATATGTGCGAAGAAAAAACTTTTCTTTTGAAATTTTGCGCGGTTAGCTTCCAGTTCGCGTACCGGGTAGCGCTCTTTGAGCATAGTTTGTTGAAAATTACATAAAAAAGTTAGAGAAAAATAATAATTGTGAGTGATCAGATGAAGGGTAGCTCTGAGAAGAGCTTTTGGGTTTATGGTACATTTAGGTACTTCTAAGTAGGTACCAATGCACAGTCTTAAATTCAGAATGAAAATTCTGTTGCCCTCATCTGAGAAGTGAACTCCATCTCCTCTGTAGATATCTTGCATGTAGTAACGCAAGTTATTGTTGTACAAGGAGCCCATTCCATGGTCTCTCATGTAAGCTGAAACAGATTTGTTTACATGCTTCCTCGCTTTCTCAATTTGTGGACAAAATTGGTTGGACCACCTCCATTTCTGTCTTTGGCATATATTGGAATATACCAAGGCAGTTTGAGGAAAAAGTGCCATTAATTGCTCAAAGGTGTCCTTTAAAAGCATTTCCAGACCTACCCCAGTCAAAGTGCCCAAATCATTACCTCCACAGTGCACAATTAACAGGTCAGGTTTTGGCAAATGCATAAAGGTTTTCACCAATGGTATCAATTGGTGACATTTTAATCCTCTTTGGCCCAACCACTTAATTTCCACATCTTGTAAATTGAGGTTAGGTAAATTTCTGTTCTCAGCATACCTTTGAGCCCAGTGGATGTAACTATGTCCAACAATCCAGACATTAAACATGGTGGGAGAAGGTTGTGCTGCAGTCAGATGAAGTGTGGTAATGAAAGGGCAGTTGAAACAGTAGGAGTTTGTAAAGAAAAAAAACTGTGGATTTCCAATGCTAATGATTCATTAGCAGTGATTGGTGCATTTCCATTTCTGAAAACAGAAAGTTAGGGTGCATGGATGTGTTCTTTGAAAGATGTAATTTGAATGGTCAAGGAAGAAACATTTAATGAAAGATTGCACTGGATACGCAGGTGCACTGAGAGTTCAGAGTTCAATTGAAACATTGTTGTGTGAATTTGCAAACATGAGAGGTTTTCCAGGAGGTGGTTGCTATGGAAAAAAGGCAGAGAGGGCAGAGGGGGGAAGGGTTTTGATTTGAAAAAAGTGAGGGAAGAGTTATGATTGGCTAATATGAGAGATATGTGAAATGAATATCTGTATTACTGTGCTTTCAATAGCTGCAGCCTCTGGAGTGCATCCTTTTTCTTCTGCTGAAGACAATTTGGTGTATTTCTGAGACTGTTTTCAAAACTCAAAAAGTATTTGCTAAGGTGAGAAAAGATTTATTTAATTTAGATAGAGAATAGTATGATTTAAGGAGAAAATGATTAAGAAAGCTGTGTTTTTAAAATGTGGCTTTGTCTCTAGTGATATACATATAGATTTTGTTTCTTTGAGAAATTGTAATTGCATATTCGGTGTAGCATTCTGGCATGCAGTAACACAAGTTATTGTTGTACATGAAGCCCATTCCATGGTCTCTTATGTAAGCTGAAACAGATATGTTGTTTTTAAAAACGATTTTTGAAATCAATTACATTTCTGGATATGTACTGCTAGAGCTTCATAGGTTGTTTTGGGTCATATTTATAAGGCATTTGAGTGTCTTTGATGTTATTTTTTCCTTTTTAAATGGAAAGCATTCCTCATGGGGCAAGTGTCTTGTAAATACGCTCCCACCTGCGCTTGGCAAATTTAGATTTTGATTATGGGAGTTACATAGCCATGTTAATAATGTCCAAAAAATGGTGCTAGGGCATTCCAGAAAACACTTTCATGTGTCTCAAGGACATTTTCAGTCATTTCCTCTTGAATGCAGGTATACAATTGATTTATATGCTGTGTTTAAAAACGATTCTTTTCTATGATGTTATTTTTCCTTTTTAAATGGAAAGTGTTCTTCATGGTGCAAGTTTCTTGTAAATACGCTTCCACCTGTGCTTGGCAAATTTAGATTTTGATTATGGGAGTTACATAGCCATGTTAATAATGTCCAAAAAATGGTGCTAGGGCATTCCAGAAAACGGTTTCATGTGTCTCAAGGACATTTTCAGTCATTTCCTCTTGAATGCAGGTATACAATTGATTTATATGCTGTGTTTAAAAACGATTTTTTGAAATCAATTACATTTCAGGATATGTACTGCTAGAGCTTCATAGGTTGTTTTGGGTCATATTTATAAGGCATATGAGTGTCTATGATATTTTTCCTTTTTAAATGGAAAGCGTTCTTCATGGTGCAAGTTTCTTGTAAATACGCTCCCACCTGTGCTTGGCAAATTTAGATTTTGATTATGGGAGTTACATAGGCATGTTAATAATGTTCCAAAAATGGTGTAAGGGCATAATCAAAATCTAAATTTGCCAACTGCAGGTGGGAGCGTATTTACAAGAAACTTGCACCATGAAGAACGCTTTCCATTTAAAAAGGAAAAATAACATCATAGACACTCATATGCCTTATAAATATGACCCAAAACAAACTATGAAGCTCTAGCAGTACATATCCAGAAATGTAATTGATTTAAAAAAAACGTTTTTAAACACAGCATATAAATCAATTGTATACCTGCATTCAAGAGGAAATGACTGAAAATGTCCTTGAGACACATGAAAGCGTTTTCTGGAATGCCCTAGCACCATTTTTTTGACATTATTAACATGTCTATGTAACTTCCATAATCAAAATCTATATTTGCCAACCGCAAGTGGGAGCTTATTTACAAGAAACTTGCACCATGAAGAACACTTTCCATTTAAAAAGGAAAAATAACATCATAGAAAAGAATCGTTTTTAAACACAGCATATAAATCAATTGTATACCTGCATTCAAGAGGAAATGACTGAAAATGTCCTTGAGACACATGAAAGTGTTTTCTGGAATGCCCTAGCACCATTTTTTGGACATTATTAACATGGCTATGTAACTCCCATAATCAAAATCTAAATTTGCCAAACGCAAGTGGGAGCGTATTTACAAGAAACTTGCACCATGAAGAACGCTTTCCATTTAAAAAGGAAAAATAACATCATAGACACTCATATGCCTTATAAATATTACCCAAAACAACCTATGAAGCTCTTGCAGGACATATCCAGAAATGTAATTGATTTCAAAAAATCGTTTTTAAACACAGCATATAAATCAATTGTATACCTGCATTCAAGAGGAAATGACTGAAAATGTCCTTGAGACACATGAAAGTGTTTTCTGGAATGCCCTAGCACCATTTTTTGGACATTATTAACATGGCTATGTAACTCCCATAATCAAAATCTAAATTTGCCAAACGCAAGTGGGAGCGTATTTACAAGAAACTTGCACCATGAAGAACGCTTTCCATTTAAAAAGGAAAAATAACATCATAGACACTCATATGCCTTATAAATATTACCCAAAACAACCTATGAAGCTCTTGCAGGACATATCCAGAAATGTAATTGATTTCAAAAAATCGTTTTTAAACACAGCATATAAATCAATTGTATACCTGCATTCAAGAGGAAATGACTGAAAATGTCCTTGAGACACATGAAAGCGTTTTTTGGAATGCCCTAGCACCATTTTTTTGACATTATTAACATGGCTATGTAACTCCCATAATCAAAATCTAAATTTGCCAAGCGCAAGTGGGAGCGTATTTACAAGAAACTTGCACCATGAAGAACGCTTTCCATTTAAAAAGGAAAAATAACATCATACACGCTCATATGCCTTATAAATATGACCCAAAACAACCTATGAAGCTTTAGCAGTACATATCCAGAAATGTAATTGATTTCAAATAATGACTTACTTCATTGGTAGGCCTTCACATGTATCATCTCCTTTGTTTTCTTCAGTGAAAATCTTATCTGCAACCATGTGTTGGCCTCACCTCAAATAAACAAAACAGGCGATGGACCGAATGTGGATCAATGACACACATTCACCCCAGTCCAAAGATCTGGGCCTAAACAAACCTTTAGATAGGCCACACCTTATCGTCATCCTGAATTAATCATTTAAAATATTAGGGAGAGATTTATGATGGTTGTATGCCTGTTTTGTACCACTGTGTGTCATTTTTGTGATGCAGTGCTGGTGCAAAAGATTTGCTATGTTAAATAATAAGTAGGGCATTAAGTTTTTGATGACTGTTATTCATTTACTGTTTGGTAATAGTGGTTAATAACATTTTTATTATATTTTACCACAGATTCAACTGCAGATCTTTTCATATTTTGAAAAATGCCTACGAAAAATAGAAGTAGAAAGGCTAGAAAACGTCAAAGACAGCAGGATGATCTTTTATTGCAGCAGTCCTCTTCCCCAAATACTTATCAAAACACCAAGAATGCTCCGGGTAAGAGCACAAAATCATTCTTAAGAAATATTTTTAGTAAAAAAAGTATTTATCGCAAAAATGTTTCAGTTCAGAAAAAGAAAAGCAATTTAAATGGAAAGGAAAGACCCATCAAAAATGTTACTGGTAGAGGAAGAGATAACTCTGTGCATGATAGTAGAAGGAAACAACAGTTTAGGGACATTCGAAAACGAATGTTCCGTAACAGGATAATAGTTAATTTATTAAAAAATATTAAGAAAGGCCAACAGAAAGTGGCATTTTATAAGAAGAAGAAAAATGTAGAGAAAATTATTGATCATGCTTTTGAAATTAAGCGAAAGTTGTTTATTTTGGTAATCAATAGAATTAGGAAACTAAGCAAGGTAATTTCTGATTTCAAAACAAAAAGTAGATGGAAGAGAGTAGTAAATCGTAGTAACTTTTGTGAAGTTTTTTCCGGAGAATGGATGCATAGTTCAAGTTGTGAGGCATTTTTTAATGAGGAGAGTTATTTTCAGGATAATGATTTGGTGTTTGCAGTTGACACCAGTGGTCGAGCTTATGAAGTGAAGGATGGTTGTCCAGTTGAAAAAGAAAAACTTGTGACAACAGAGACAGAAGAGGCGCTAAGTGATGAGGTTTTAGGAAGACGTCCTAAGGGTCCTGTGTACATTTGGAAGTGTAGTTCTATTTGCAGTGTGCGACAGGTTTCCATCAATTTGCTTTGTGATTTTATACGGACATTTAATAAGAAAAGTTTGAAGCAGAAAATGAAGTTGTTGCAAGATTTAGATCCTTGCAGAGTGAGACAAATGACAGGTTTGCGTGGTCATTCACTGGCTTGTCTTTCCAGGAGAGTATGCCAGAGTGTTTTTCATCATTTCAGGATGCTAGCAGTGCATCATAATAAAATGAGAAAATTAGTGAGAATGTTGTATTATGCTAATAGTCCAGCAATTATGCTTAAACAATTATGTGCTGCTCTTTTGCATGGTTCTGAAATAGATGTGAAGAATATTTGTGAAGAAATTGAGTTTTGTTACTTTGGTAGTAAAGATGAGAATGTTCAAATTGACCCTGAAGTAGAGGGTAATGTTGAAGATAATGTACAGGTTTCCAGTACAGATAATTTTCAGAAGGAAATTGCCACGTTTCAGATGAAATCAAGTGAGAGGCCTAATTTCACTTGTGTATGTTGTCGACGCACTTATTATAAGAATCAGACTAAGGTAGTGGATTTATATGCAAAAAGTGAAAGGGAAAATAATAGTGAATGGAAGGATTTTGCCACATACTTGATGGTAGAAAATTATTTTGATTTGGGATCGGATCAACATGTGTGTACTTATTGTTGTAATAAATTAAACCAAAACCAGATGCCTGCTAGGGCAGTTCATAATAATCTGGAATTGGTTGAGATTCCTTCTGAATTGAAGGATTTAAATACTTATGAATCTATTTTGATTCAAAGTATCCATCCCTTTCAGGCTATTGTAAGAATGGAGCCAAAGACAGGGAAGTTGCCTCCAGCAGATTTACAGAGAGGATTAAAGGGAAGAGTTGTTTATTTGCCTCTAGATTTGAACAAAAACATTAACACAATTGGAGTAGAAAAAGTGGAAGAGGAACCTCTGGTTATCTTGGTTAATGGGGTTCCGACAAAGAATAAGAAAATATGGCAAGATTTAGTGGATGTTAGGAAAGTCAAAAAGGCAACAGTGTATTTGAAGAAAAATAATAAGTTCTATAAGAATGTATATGTTGCAGAAGAGGAAGTAAGTGATGAAGAGGATAGCGATTTGTGTGCTGGCCAAATTGAGAAAGTAGAGGCCTCTAAAAGTGAAGAAATATATGAACATTATAGTGTTCATCCTTTGCATTCCAAGGAAGTCATGGGGAATGCTATTGAGTTGTTTCAAATGAAACAAGCCAAAGGGAGTCCCATTAGTGTTTGGGAGGAAAGTTTGGAAGCTCGGTGTTTCCCACAGCTATTTCCCACAGGTCGAGGAGGAAGATATGATGAGCGATCTCATCAAATTCCTGCGTCTGAATACCGAACTTTACGATTGTATGCAGAAGATCCTAGGTTTCGTCAATGCATTCCCTATTTGTTTCATCTCCTGTTTGAAAGCGATCTGTCTGGACTGTCATATGCAGTGAACCACATCTTAAAAAGTGGTATACAGATGCGAAATATCTCGGCAAGGGACTTTATGCATAAAGTCAATGTCCAAGACAGTATTTTGGATTCTCACTTAATTAATCTCATGGCGTGTCAGCGTGGTACTAATGAGTACTGGTACCGTCGTCATGGTGATTTAAAATGTATGCTGAGGAACTTAGGAACTCCGACATGGTTCCTCACTCTGAGCTGTGCTGAGTATGGCTGGGAAGACTTACTTGAATTTCTACGAGAGGCAAATGGAAATATTGAAAACATTGAATTCAAGACACCTGGAGAACTGTGTTCTTTGGATCCAGTGAATGTATGCAGGTACTTCAATCATAGATTTGAAGCTATGATGTCTTTCATCACAAATAAGAAGAATCCACCTCTTGGAGAGGTGTTGGATTTCTTCTGGAGAAAGGAGTACCAAGCAAGAGGTGCTCCTCATATACATATGTTGTTGTGGATCAAGGATGCACCTAAATTTGGAACAGATCCGGATGACTTAGTGATGAATTTCATAGAACAGTATTCTACGTGTGCTGTTCCAAACGCAACGGAGAAGAAAAGCCTAAGAGAACAAGTTCTACGTTTCCAAAGCCATCGTTGTGGAAAGTACTGTCGTCGTAAATTCAGAAACAAGGACAAGTTCTACACCAAATGTCGTTTCAACTTTCCACGACCGGTGATTTCTAAAGGAAGAGTGAACAGTTTGATGTCTTCACTGCGACATAATGTGACGAGGAAATCACCCAAAAATACATACAATTTGAAAAGTAACGAAGAGTCCAAGTACATCAATGACTACAACCCAGTGATTTTGTCCATGTGGAATGCTAACATGGATATACAGTTTGTGGCTGACAACTGTATGGCTGTGGCTCGGTATGTGACATCTTACATCACCAAAAAAGAAAAGACAGAACTGAAGGATATGTGGGAGGACATTTCCCATGAAAAGAGCCTCAGCAAGAAGTTGTACAGTTTCAGTCTGAAGATGTTGTCGCATCGAGAAATCGGAGCTTACGAATGTTCGGATCGATTGTCTTCAGCAAGTCTCTATGCCAAATCCAGGAGTATTGTTTGGGCGAGTCTTGGTCTTGCTGCAACGCGAAATCGAGTTCTAAAACCTGTCCGGGAAATTGAATATTTGGCAGAAAAGGAACCAAACAGTACCGACATTTTGAAGACCAACATGTTGGATACATATTATCCAAATCGAAGCAGTCACCTTGAGAATGTTTGTCTATATGAGGTTCTAGAAAATTATATATTCAAGAGGAACATCAAAGAAGATATTGAGAAAGGAGTGTATGCCTTAATTGGAAGTGAGGGATGCCTGGTCAAGCAAAGAAAATGCCAATTAGTAAACCATCGAAAATTGAGTGGCGAATCTTCAGAAAAAAAGGAGTTTTTCTATTTAGCACTTTTGCAACTTTTCAAGCCTTGGCGTGCAGAAGAGGAACTGCTTGGAGATTTCCTCTGTTACGAAGACTCTTTCACTGCTGCTAAGGAGACCATAGAATGTCCTGCTTTTCCCAAATATCAAGAAATGCTAACTTTGGAAATTGAGCAGGAAGCAACGATTGCAGCCGAGATTGCCAGAGACAGTTCTCAGGACAGTCAGAGTTCTGTTTCATTGAGTCAAGATCCACTTGGAGGACCTATTATCGAAAATGAAGCTGCCACTGCTATGAATGAAGTGGAAAGAGCCATGGCACATGCTCAGGAGGATTCAGTTAACTTAGAAGACTTGGAAAAACAACTCAACGTTGAGCAGAGGAAAATATATGATGAAGTTACCAAGCAAATTGAGCATGGATTAAGTCATGAGAAGAAAGAGTGCTCATGTACATCGTTGAAGCCTGTCCGACTGTACGTGAGTGGAGAAGCGGGAACTGGAAAAAGTTTCCTCATTAAAGCAATTTCTTGTTATTTGCAGGAAAGGACTGAGTCATCGCTGTCTTGTGTTGTCACCGCTCCTACTGGACTTGCAGCACATAACATTAAAGGTATTACTTTGCATCATCTACTGATGCTGCCGGTGGAGCATGACAACAAATTACAATACCACAAGTTATCTGGGGATGCTTGCTGTGAAGTTTCAAGAGTCTTGAGGAAAATGAAACTACTTATCATTGACGAAGTAAGCATGGTTTCCAATGACATGCTTGCCTTTGTGCATTTGAGAATGCAAGAAGTACTTAAAACTGAATATGATGTGTTATTTGGTGGCAAACACATCATTGTTTTCGGAGATCTTCTGCGGCTGACAACAGTAAAAGGACAACCTGTGTTCAAAATACTCACGCATGAAGATACCAGGAAGTGCCTAGGGAGCATTGGCAACGTCAATATATGGTTAAACTTCAATTATGCTGAACTGCATGAAAATATGCGTCAGGCAAAAGATGAAGATTACAAGAATATTCTACAAGATATTAGAATTGGAAAAGTGACCGAGCATGGAAAAGAAGCTTTAAATGCACGATTACTTTCAAATTTATATCCCGAACAAGAGATTGTGGCTGAGAATATTTTTCAGAAAATTACTGAGAAGAAATCCGGAATATGTTTGATGCCAACTCTTGCAGAATGTGCCATCTTCAACAACAAAATGTTGAATTTAGAAAAGCAAGAGATTGTGAAACTTGAAGCTATTGACAAAATAGAGCATATGGGATCAACAATTATTTTGTCAGAGAATTTGAAATCAAAATTGGATTCATTAGAGAAGACTATATCTAAAACAGCGGGTTTTGAAAAGACTTTGAATGTGTGTTTAAATTGCCGAATTATTTTGAGAAGGAATTTACATGTTGAAAGAGGTCTGGTAAATGGATCAATGGGTAATGTTGTTGATTTTGAGAAATATAGAAATAGAGATGGAATAGAATTTTAAAAAATTAAATTTGATGGCATTGAGGAAGTACAGCTAATTGGTCGTTGTTCTGCTAGGTTTTTGCTTGTTAAAGACTTATATGTTCGCCGTAAACAGTTTCCTGTTTGCTTGGCATATGCGGTGACAATCCATAAATCGCAAGGTTTAAGTGTAGATAGTGCATTGGTGAATATTGGCAGTTCTGTGTTCAAGGAGGGTATGGCATATGTGGCATTGTCACGAGTTAGAACTTTATCGGGATTGTACTTGATTGACTGTGATGTCACAAACATTTGTGCGGATCTAGATTGTGTTAAGGAATACAATAGGTTAAGAAGAGAGTATGCGCCACATTTGCCTCAATATCCTTTGTTTGAGAAACGTGTGGTAGGCCGGAAACGTAGAAATATCAGTAATAGTAGGGAGATTGTAGCAAAAAGACCAAAAGTCAATGAACCGAAAATTGTTAGCAGAAAGAAAGTGGATTCTGTTGAAGATGTTGTTGGTTTTCAATTTGAAAACCGTTCTGGTGTCAACTGCTATGCAAATGTAGTGGTTAATGTTCTCTTTTCACTAGAGAGTTTAAAAGAACAGATTCTGTTGAATTCAGAACACATTTTATGCTGTTTGTTGAATTCTGTTTTTGAGAAATGTAGCACTGATCGAACAAAAGTAGAAAGTGTGTCTGAAGTTCGTTATCTGTTAGATGAATGTTCAGGTCAAACAGACTTCTCTGAAAATAATCAGCAAGATTGTCAGGAGTTTTTAATGTATATGCTTGATGTATTGCAAGATGAGGGTGTAGATGCAGATCACCTGTTTGGGCTTTCTTATCAATGGCAGCATGACTGCGTGAACTGTATGGTATCAAGTACTACTAGTGTAGACTCAGAAAGATTTATATATTTAACTTTGCCAGACAGTAAATCAGTCTCCTTTAATAAGCTAGTAAATGCAGCGGATCACAACATGGAGCGTAGCCAATGTAAATCTGAAATGATGTCAACATTATTTATACGAAGATATGGCCAGTATGTCATTTTAATGATCCAACGATGTAGGCCTGATGGATCAAAATTGTCAACTTTAATAAAAAATGTTGTGGCTTCTCAGCTGTCAATATCAGGAAGGATTTTTGTAACTGTAGCAATTATCTATCACGATGGTCCTTCAACAACATCAGGACATTATACAGCTTATTTAAAGTCTCGAAACGGCTGGTCATTCTGCAATGATTCCGTTGTAACTTTAAAAAAAAAATTGCTGTTTGACCTTAAAAATTCTTACCTGGTGTTTTTAAAACCAACATTTTAAAGAAAGAATCTCGGGATTTCCTGTGAGGAATTGCAAAAGGTTCATCAAGTAGAGGTAATGTAAGTCTGCAATGCTGTCTAGATTATTGGTCCAAAACTTTTAATTATAATGTCAATTTAAATATCCAACTATATAAACCTGATGCAAAGAAGTTTGCTTCATAGTAAGCAGAATCAGTGTCATAGGAAAAGGAGAACATGAGTGACAAAGAAGGGTAAGATATTAGTAGTCCAGGATTGTGAAAATAATCTTAAATGTTTTCTTTTTGAAAGTTGCGAAAATAGAAAATGACGGGATTTGATTGGAAGAATTACAAGAGTTGCGAATCGCTGCAACATGATTTGGCCTAGTGGAAACATGTGGTAGAATGTGAGAAGTCTTTTCTTGTATGTAACATATTTTTCAAAACGATGGAGGTTTTCTTTCAGAAAGTGGCGGGCTGAAAATATTGTTGTAAATATTTTTGTCCACCCTAAGCGTGGAAGGGTATGCTCAGATGTGAGTCCCTTGCTCATTGCACCATCAGGATTCAAGCAAGCCGGGCCGAAGAGGCTGAAATGCCAGAAACCGGTCCCCGGTAGCTTGTTTCCTTCCCAGTGTAAGAATTGGCTTTTGTAGTTTGGTTTGCCCTGTTCCCATCATGCACTGGGACAGGAACAGACTAATTTGCATACAGCCAGGTTCTGAAACTGGGATGGTGCAGTGAGCTAAAAAACGGTGTTGGATCTAGCCCTGATCTCTTGACTGGGTGAGAGTATTCTGTTTAATTCAGAGACTCTGTCCCTCACCACCCCTTGTTGTAAATATTTTTGTCCACCCTAAGCGTGGAAGGGTATGCTCAGATGTGAGTCCCTTGCTCATTGCACCATCAGGATTCAAGCAAGCCGGGCCGAAGAGGCTGAAATGCCAGAAACCGGTCCCCGGTAGCTTGTTTCCTTCCCAGTGTAAGAATTGGCTTTTGTAGTTTGGTTTGCCCTGTTCCCATCATGCACTGGGACAGGAACAGACTAATTTGCATACAGCCAGGTTCTGAAACTGGGATGGTGCATTGAGCTAAAAAACGGTGTTGGATCTAGCCCTGATCTCTTGACTGGGTGAGAGTATTCTGTTTAATTCAGAGACTCTGTCCCTCACCACCCCTTGTTGTAAATATTTTTGTCCACCCTAAGCGTGGAAGGGTATGCTCAGATGTGAGTCCCTTGCTCATTGCACCATCAGGATTCAAGCAAGCCGTGCCGAAGAGGCTGAAATGCCAGAAACCGGTCCCCGGTAGCTTGTTTCCTTCCCAGTGTAAGAATTGGCTTTTGTAGTTTGGTTTGCCCTGTTCCCATCATGCACTGGGACAGGAACAGACTAATTTGCATACAGCCAGGTTCTGAAACTGGGATGGTGCAGTGAGCTAAAAAACGGTGTTGGATCTAGCCCTGATCTCTTGACTGGGTGAGAGTATTCTGTTTAATTCAGAGACTCTGTCCCTCACCACCCCTTGTTGTAAATATTTTTGTCCACCCTAAGCGTGGAAGGGTATGCTCAGATGTGAGTCCCTTGCTCATTGCACCATCAGGATTCAAGCAAGCCGGGCCGAAGAGGCTGAAATGCCAGAAACCGGTCCCCGGTAGCTTGTTTCCTTCCCAGTGTAAGAATTGGCTTTTGTAGTTTGGTTTGCCCTGTTCCCATCATGCACTGGGACAGGAACAGACTAATTTGCATACAGCCAGGTTCTGAAACTGGGATGGTGCAGTGAGCTAAAAAACGGTGTTGGATCTAGCCCTGATCTCTTGACTGGGTGAGAGTATTCTGTTTAATTCAGAGACTCTGTCCCTCACCACCCCTTGTTGTAAATATTTTTGTCCACCCTAAGCGTGGAAGGGTATGCTCAGATGTGAGTCCCTTGCTCATTGCACCATCAGGATTCAAGCAAGCCGGGCCGAAGAGGCTGAAATGCCAGAAACCGGTCCCCGGTAGCTTGTTTCCTTCCCAGTGTAAGAATTGGCTTTTGTAGTTTGGTTTGCCCTGTTCCCATCATGCACTGGGACAGGAACAGACTAATTTGCATACAGCCAGGTTCTGAAACTGGGATGGTGCAGTGAGCTAAAAAACGGTGTTGGATCTAGCCCTGATCTCTTGACTGGGTGAGAGTATTCTGTTTAATTCAGAGACTCTGTCCCTCACCACCCCTTGTTGTAAATATTTTTGTCCACCCTAAGCGTGGAAGGGTATGCTCAGATGTGAGTCCCTTGCTCATTGCACCATCAGGATTCAAGCAAGCCGGGCCGAAGAGGCTGAAATGCCAGAAACCGGTCCCCGGTAGCTTGTTTCCTTCCCAGTGTAAGAATTGGCTTTTGTAGTTTGGTTTGCCCTGTTCCCATCATGCACTGGGACAGGAACGGACTAATTTGCATACAGCCAGGTTCTGAAACTGGGATGGTGCAGTGAGCTAAAAAACGGTGTTGGATCTAGCCCTGATCTCTTGACTGGGTGAGAGTATTCTGTTTAATTCAGAGACTCTGTCCCTCACCACCCCTTGTTGTAAATATTTTTGTCCACCCTAAGCGTGGAAGGGTATGCTCAGATGTGAGTCCCTTGCTCATTGCACCATCAGGATTCAAGCAAGCCGGGCCGAAGAGGCTGAAATGCCAGAAACCGGTCCCCGGTAGCTTGTTTCCTTCCCAGTGTAAGAATTGGCTTTTGTAGTTTGGTTTGCCCTGTTCCCATCATGCACTGGGACAGGAACAGACTAATTTGCATACAGCCAGGTTCTGAAACTGGGATGGTGCAGTGAGCTACAAAACGGTGTTGGATCTAGCCCTGATCTCTTGACTGGGTGAGAGTATTCTGTTTAATTCAGAGACTCTGTCCCTCACCACCCCTTGTTGTAAATATTTTTGTCCACCCTAAGCGTGGAAGGGTATGCTCAGATGTGAGTCCCTTGCTCATTGCACCATCAGGATTCAAGCAAGCCGGGCCGAAGAGGCTGAAATGCCAGAAACCGGTCCCCGGTAGCTTGTTTCCTTCCCAGTGTAAGAATTGGCTTTTGTAGTTTGGTTTGCCCTGTTCCCATCATGCACTGGGACAGGAACAGACTAATTTGCATACAGCCAGGTTCTGAAACTGGGATGGTGCAGTGAGCTAAAAAACGGTGTTGGATCTAGCCCTGATCTCTTGACTGGGTGAGAGTATTCTGTTTAATTCAGAGACTCTGTCCCTCACCACCCCTTGTTGTAAATATTTTTGTCCACCCTAAGCGTGGAAGGGTATGCTCAGATGTGAGTCCCTTGCTCATTGCACCATCAGGATTCAAGCAAGCCGGGCCGAAGAGGCTGAAATGCCAGAAACCGGTCCCCGGTAGCCTGTTTCCTTCCCAGTGTAAGAATTGGCTTTTGTAGTTTGGTTTGCCCTGTTCCCATCATGCACTGGGACAGGAACAGACTAATTTGCATACAGCCAGGTTCTGAAACTGGGATGGTGCAGTGAGCTAAAAAACGGTGTTGGATCTAGCCCTGATCTCTTGACTGGGTGAGAGTATTCTGTTTAATTCAGAGACTCTGTCCCTCACCACCCCTTGTTGTAGAAAATATTTATAGCACAACAGAGTGGACGCTGTTCATAGGAGATCCTTTGACGTCATTGAAAGTAAGTTAATTTTAAGGAGTTTTGAATTCAGATTTCTTAGGTTGTATGGGTTTTTTAAACACAATCATTTTGATTGTGGTTTTTTTTTCCCCGCTGTTACATGATGAATACCTTCAAGTCACTGATTTAAGTGAAATTTGATACATTCTGAGAACAGCAAAAATAAACTATTTAACATGTATAATTAATGTTCTGCTTTTTGTACTTATGATATACATTTAGAAATGTGAGGTAGATATGGAGAAACTGAGGCTTCTGTAAGTGTCAAAGTTAATGCTTACAGTGCTGCATTTCTGGGTACTGTTTTTTTTTTTGAAAACTGAATAGACCTCACCTTAAAGAAACCTCTTGTAAAGACATATCTGTTTCTACTTGAACCTTTTCCCTTGTCTTTTCAAATTTTTAAATACATGTTTTAATATTTTTGAAATGTTTCTTCTCTCTTTTACAGATTGAAAGTATGACAGTTAACAAGAATTATAAGGTAAATGTTTTCTACTCTTTTAACCCGCAATCCACTGCTGATGATGTCACTGATTATGTCATGAATGATGTAATAAGTGGACATGACTTACTTCATTGGTAGGCCTTCACATGTATTAATGCATACACTGCTGCACTTCTGCGTACTGTTTCATATGCTGAACTACATCTGCACTATGAGATACCTAAGCTAAGGCAACACAGGTGATGTGATTGTGAAATGAGGAAAAGAAACTCCACGTTTTTCAATTACATTACTTGTGTTTTCTAAGTTTACGAATGACATTGTGCAGATGAATTTTAGGTCTGTCTATGGACACAGAAGAGGTCTGGCCGTTGTTCAAGAGTGAAGTGGATATGTTTTAATTCAATGATAGGCCTTCACTTATATTATCTCCTCTATATTCTTCAACAAGTATAAATTTGATATGCATCCCTGAGTAGGCCTCACCTTAAACAAACTTTTGGAGAGAACACACCTTATCGTCATCCTTAATCAATCATTTAATCTATCACAATTAACATCTATTAGTTCTACTGCTTCATTTCTTTAATCCTTACTTTCCTGCGTTTGCTACTTCTCTCATTCCTTTCTCTATTACTTAATTAATCTACTCCTTCCAGTATTTTTCTCAGTCCCTCTCTTTTCATACTTCTTCATTATTATTCACTCATTCTGTCTCTATTAATGTTACTGTTTCTGAATGATCTAAAAAAAATTTAAAACAAGAACAGTAAGTATAAGGGTAGGAAACAGACAGTTATGTTACAAGAAAGACAGCTATAGGAAGTATACAAAAGATACTGTTACTCGCAATCCACTGCTGATGATGTCACTGACCATGTCAAGAATGATGTAATATGTGACATGATCAGAAGTGGATTGCGGGTAACAGTATCTTTTGTTTACTTCCTATAGCTGTCTTTCTTGTAACATAACTGTCTGTTTCCTACATAACAATTATATCCTTTTACTTCTCTTCTTAGGTAAATAAATCTATTAAACACCATTTCTGGTTTAAACCCTATAGCTGTCTTTCTTTTTACATCACTCTCTGTTTTCTTCTCTTGTAATTACTCCTTTATTTTTTATTTTTTTTAAATTTGGGGTTAGCTCCCGGTTCGCGTACCGGAGAGCTAACCGGAAAGCGAACTAAAAAAAACAGCTTGCCAGAGTGTTACACTTTCTAGCAATTTTTGTAAAAAGGGGAGGTAGTTCTGAAAAGAACTTTTTTTCTTTTATTTTTTTTTTTACTTTTTTGAACATTATTTCATTTTTTTGTATTTTTTGAACACTTTTTTGTTTTTGTTGTTGTTTTTTTAAAGGGAAAGAGGCATTGAAAATGGCTTAACAGGAGCAAAAAATTTTTTTTAAACTTCTTGCGTTTGGAACATTGGTGTTTCTCGAAAGCCAGATTAATCAATTTCACACTCATGTTAGCGCATGAAATTAGTGTTCCACAATACAAGCATGTTAGCTTCAGATGCACAAAATTTTTTTGTATGTTGGGCACTGTTTCGTTCGCCTCTGCCACTGACAGAGACAGATCAGAAGATGTTGAAGGCACCGAAGTTGGGGGGTTTTGTTGCAGTTCACGCATCTCTCCACAACTGTAGTTCATTGGATGCCACCTCTGCATATGTCGGTGCATTGTGTGATTTCCAAAGCTGTATTTTTTATTTGTTCCTCGGGATAATTTTTTTTTGCAGATAAGGCACGTAGCATATCGTGCATTGACTTTTTTTTCTCCAGAAGGAATGCTAAAAAATTGCCATATAAAGCTTTCTTTCCGATGAAATACCCGGGGTAACTCTTGGACAAATTGTGGTCCCTCTTCTTCCTCTCCGTCTTCTTCTTCCTCTTCCTCCTCTATGTTTCCAATAAATTGTGGAGGGGGTTCTCTCTTCCTATTAGGAGATGGGGGTGGTGGTGGTGGGGGTGCAGAAGCTGAAGCTACTATTACAGCCATCACAGAAAATTTTCAGGTCTTCCTTTCTCAAAGTTGAAAGTCAGAGTGAGAAAAAAGGTGGGGGCTTTCATCATTTGGGAAAAGAAATAGTTCTAAACCAATGAAAAGTGTTATTTTTAGGTCATATGACCTAGTCTTACATCATTAGGAAACCAAAAGCGAAATGAACCAATGAAAAGTTTTATAAACAAGTCACATGACCTGTTCCGCTCACGTTACGCGGAGCGCGCCGCGGATCGCTTCCGGTTCGCGGTCCGGAGCACTTCCGGGAGCGCTAACGCGGCGCGTCATAAGACGCATTACGCGACAACGTGATACGTCGCGCTTCCGCGACGCGTCACGATGTTGATTTCTAACGCGGCAGTTGCGCTAAAGGAACGTTTACCGGTTAGCGGACCGGGTCGCGGCATCAAATTGAGCTAACGGAAAGCTGACCGGTTCGCGGACTGGGAGCGAAACATACATTTTTTTTTTTTAAATGGATAAAAAACATGTAAAATATATTTTTGGATTTAAAGAAGAATACATTTTACAGCTACAGATATTAGCTTTTAAAAAACCAATGAAATTCACTGAAAAAACCATAGGTTATAGACCATATATAGTTAGGAATTAGCATTTACAAAACCTTGAAAAATTCACTGAAAAAACCATAGGTTATAGACCATATATAGTTAGGGATTAGCATTTACAAAACCTTATTTTACTCGCACAAAACCATTGAAATTCCATATATAGTTAGTTGCACTAACTATATATCGCGCACCCGCAATCCACTGCTGATGATGTCATATATTACATCATTCATGACATGCTCAGTGACATCACTGATGACATCACTGATGACATCTCAAATGACATCACTGATGACATCACTGATGACAACATCCAGTGACTGTATGTTTCTGTAAAGTTAAAATATGTCTTACATATTGAAGAATGAGTGGATGTATAAGTGTCTGGATGAAGGATTTAGTAGGTGCATGACTGACTGTATGA
This sequence comes from Lissotriton vulgaris, assembly GCF_964263255.1. Taxonomy (NCBI): domain Eukaryota; kingdom Metazoa; phylum Chordata; class Amphibia; order Caudata; family Salamandridae; genus Lissotriton; species Lissotriton vulgaris. Next base: position 475,751,068 of record NC_141691.1, read on the forward strand.
GTGAGTGTTTAAATGTGTCTCACTGAGTGCATGGGTTAGTGACTAAACTGTCTTAATTTGTGCATCATTATGTCTGTTGTTCTGTAAACTGTTGCATGTGTTGATAAGTAGCTATATGAGTAACTATATGGGTTATTGATTGGTTGCCCAAGTATTTGTATGGGAGACTGAGTGTGTGTGTGGGTGGCTGGGAGGTGTATGACTCTGTGCATAGATGAGTGAGCAGTTGATTCACTAGATGTATGGGTTCAAAAGTGCATGTGGAAACAGCTGTATGGGCAGTTGACTGTGTGCATGAGTGTATTAGTGAGTGAATGGATATCTCAGTGCTACATGTCAAAGTAAGTACATATGTAAAACACAGTACATGTGAGAGTTGACATATATAAATAACTGTGCATAAGAGCCAGTGAATGTGTCAGTGGCTGTATGGATCATTGTGAACTTGTATCAGGGATTGTATAAGAGAGTAAATATGTGTTAGTATATGTTTGAATAAGTAAAGTTTGTATAACTGTATAGTTGAGGAAATGGAGGTGTGATTGATTCTTTGCATGACTGACTAGGTGTGTGAGTAACTCCATGGATGAGTGACAGTCTGTGAGTGTCTGTTTACACTGATTGTATCTAAGGTTATATTAGAGTCTGAAGAGGTTCATCGTATTATCACATGAATGATATCATCAGTGATGTCATCAGTGATGTCAGTTGAGATGTCATCAGTGATGTCAGTTGAGATGTCATCAGTGATGTCATTTGAGATGTCATCAGTGATGTCATCAGTGATGTCACTGAGCATGTCATGAATGATGTAATATATGACATCATCAGCAGTGGATTGCGGGTGCGCGATATATAGTTAGTGCAACTAACTATATATGGAATTTCAATGGTTTTGTGCGAGTAAAATAAGGTTTTGTAAATGCTAATCCCTAACTATATATGGTCTATAACCTATGGTTTTTTTCAGTGAATATATATATATATATATATATATATATATATATATATATATATATATATATATATATATATATATACATATAACCACTCATATACCCACTCACAGAACCATGCACCAACTCACATATCCAGTTATACGGCCACTCACACATTTTCTAACATACCCATACATTCACTGAAACATCCACTCACAGACCCAGATAATCACTTAAAGACCCATACAGCCACTCATATACCCACTCCCACAGCCAAATATGTACCCATACAGCAACTTACACATGCACTCACAGACCCACAGACCCACTTATAGAGTAATTCACACACTCATACAGCAAAGCTATTGACCCAGCCATTCACACACCCTTACAGCCACTCACAAAGCACTCAGAGATCCACACAGCAACTCACACACCTAGTCATACACTGACCCTCACAACAACTTACACACCGTTTGACACACCCATACAGTCACTCACACACCCACTTAGAGACCCAGAAAACCACTTATACTCCCACACCCATGAAGACACTCACATTGCCATTCATACATCCATACAACCACTCACACACCCTCTCACACACCAATGCAGTCACTGATGCATCCACTCAGGGACTCAGAGAACCACTCACACTACTACTATATACCACACAGGCACACACACACTCATCCACCCACTTATATACCCACACAATCACTCACACACCCACACTGTCATTCTCACACCCGCTAATACACCCACTGTATTGAATGTGTTGTTTTTTATTGAATGTTTGCTTTTGGTTGGGAACAGATCTGCCATGGAACTGCCTGCAACATAGCTGGCAGGACCCTTATTTGGTTGAGGATCTGTGGCAAATCCACAGATCAGAGTGAGAAATGACAAAAAAGTATTTGAAAAAAAATAGTGTTTGGGAAAAGAAGTGGCTCTGAAAGGAGCCTCTATGTTTATGGTGTGTAGATGATAAATACACATAGAACAGGATGCAGTTTTTTAAATTGTTGAGGCGCACCCTGTTGCCTGTGTCTGTGAAATGGACTCCGTCTTTTCTATGGATTCCATCCATGTCGAAGTATAAGTTGTTATGGTACATAGAGCCGACGTTTTGGTATCGGAGAAATGCAGAAACAGCTTTATTGGCATGCTTCCTGGATTTCTCTAACTGTGGACCAAATTGGGTTGACCACTTCCACTTCTGTCTTGGACAAATTTTGGAGAATGCCAAGGCACTATGTCAGAAAAGTGATACTAATTTACTAGAGATATACTACCCCAGCAATTGTGCCTAGGCCATTGCCACCACTGTGCACAATGATTAGGTATGTATGTAGGCAATCCACAATGCCACAATGCCAAAGGCAGCAATTTATGCCACTTTAACCATCTCTGGCCAATCCAAGTAATGTCTACATTAGGTAAACCTAGATGCCTATCAATGCCACTCTTTCTAGCACTCTCTCTGACCCAAGCATAAAACTATGGCCCACATTCCAGCATCTGATCCTTTTGGAGACAATCAGGAGCAGTACAAATGTAAAAGACTACAGCAGAATGAATCAGGTTTGAACGGGGAACAGTCAAAACACCACGTGTTCCGACTCCACAAGCCCTACTACGCATGCCTTAACCACGCATATGTAGTGTAGTTCCTATTTTCCCAATAGGCTCTGCGCATTGGAATAACATAAACAGCAGTGTAGACGTACAACTTAGGTCATCTAGGTCTCTACTGACTATGTTAGACTTAATTTAGGTTTGCCAGCAAGCTCAGACGTCACTAGAAACTTTTCTCAAATGAACAGGGAGGAGTGAATGTCCCTGATTAGACAAGAAGGGATTCAGTTTCTGACAACTGCATAAACATGACAACTTTGCTCCCTGAGATTAAAGACTGTATCTCTAGAGTCGTGCTTAGTTCCACCAGATTGCAGAGAAATAGAGAGACGGGTGTTTTCAATAAAAGGTGTTATTTTATTGAGCAATCTTCTTTCTCATGCAAGAGAAATTAATTGCCACAATTGCAATACTTCTTATAAAGTAAAGTGCGTACAGTAAAAGTAGTATTATGCAATAATACTGTAAAAGCATTGATATGGTTTCTTAGCCATATGATACTTAAAATGGATAAGATATATACATACATAAAAACATTGACTAACGAACTCAACTGGTGCTTCTAAGATACACCTACCCCAGTGTACCTGACCTAAGCCTAATACGTGGGAAGGAGTAAGTAAGTAGCAGTTTTAGGTTAAAGTTAAGTTATTTGCCAAGTATCGGAATCAAGAATTCTCTCTAAGGTTTTAATCAGCTCCGTACCTTGGTTATAGAATGAAGGAGGTCTTGTATCTCATTTCCCAGGACTCGATCTCCCAGCAACCCGCAAGGGTGACTCGGGAACACCGGAGCTGGATTTTCTCAGCATCAGAAAAGGCAGTTGCTCCAGCGCGTCAAAGGGGAGGGGCAGCTTCCTTCGGCTCTTGCATCAGCTGGGCTTCGGATAAGTAGATAACCGCTCCGCTCCACACCACGGTGTGTTTGCTTAAGGCAACGTTGGAATATTTATACCTGAAAGGTGCCAGGTTTGACGTAAGTTTGGACATAAGACGTCATTGAGAACCAGCAGTTCTTTCTGGACTCCAGGAGTTCTTGTGCAAATCAAAACAAGAGCAGGGGGGGGGGATTCCCGGGCTGCTGGAGGCTTTATTGCATAGTCCCTTTTTATTTACTGCAGGTTTATCGAATTTGATTGGTCAGTTTGAACCTCTTGGATTGTAGCAAAGTTTGGTCTTCTGCTATTTCTTGGGAGTCCACTGGGCCTACTACTTATTATCAGCCACATGATTGTGGTTTCACCAGATCGATGGAAACAATTCGGTTTTCCTTTTACCAGCAAGTGGCGATAGTACTACTGATCTTGTTCCGCTGACAGCTAAGACAGGTACGGCTTTTCTGTAAGAAGGCCCAAATTCCTTCTTTACCGCGATCTTTTCTCTGACCAGATCCCCAATCTTTCGAATCCAGACAGGTCTTGCTGGGATAGGTGGTTCTTCAGTGGTTGTTGGCTTAAACTTTGTGTTACTTAGACTTTTTCTTGTTTCATTCAAGTCCTGTAAAACAGCCAAATGATCTTTGATATCAAAAGGTTTTTCTTCTACCACTGAAGTCTGACGATCCAGATCCTGGATAATCATTCTATTATCAAACATAAGTTCATACGGACTGAAACTTTTTTGAGAATTTATGGTATTAAGACTACGTTGGACACTTATTAAATGTTTGACCCACCCATCACCCGAACCTAATACGCTTGCCGTTATAGATTGCTTTATGTCACGGTTTTTTCTTTCCACTACCACATTTCCCTCAGGATGGAAGGGAGAAGAGTACCGCAATGCAATGCCCATGCTGGTCATGGCCTCTTTGTAAGCTCGAGAGCTAAACGCAGGACCCTGGTCAGAATGTAGCATGCCAATTGCGTATGTGCCGATAAAGACTCGCAAATCTTTTTTAACAGTTCTGCCGTCAGCCAAACGCTGGGGTCTAAATTTTTAGTGAATCAAGTCTTAATTATTATGGAGACGCATTTCTCTGGCTGGATTTCTGCGTTATAGATCGCCTGATGCTTTCTAATAAAGGTGTCCTGGCAATAGTCTGGTCCGGTTCACAGCTGCGATCTCTGTTGCAGTCGGGACAATCCATTGCAAATCTGCAAATTTGCAAGCTCATCCCCGGCCACCAGTATTCTGATTGTAATTGTATTAGAGATCTCAAGATCTGTTGCTGCCTCGGACCCAGTCCCATGTGTGCGTCTTTCATCAAGAAAACCCTCCGGTTCATGTTTGGAATTACTCTATCCCCCACTCCAGGGATTTGAGCAAAAGGAACGGAGTTTGCATCGATTATGTATGTATTACTGAGTGGATAGTTGAGAGGTAATGCTGTATAATCGCCTTTTAATGACGCTTTTACCTCCAGCATGGTTTCTCCATCTATTTGTTTTTCTGAATGCTTTTTTGTGGCTACGGAAGCCGATTGAACCGCTGCCGCTGTGGCTCTGTTAGCCAATGAATTCCCTGCAACGTGAACCCCATCACGTTGATGACTCAGTGTATGTATCACGTGAGTCTTTTGTAGTTCTTTCTTCAAAAGAACTACTTGTTCCCAAAGCGTTTATGCTTTATTGTGGCACCTGTGTCATCTTTGTAACCGTTTTAGCTCCATGTCTGCATGCCACTGTTGTATGACTTGACGCAGTAATGCGAATCGCACACTATTAGTGTGGGGAATTTGCGTTCGGCATTTTCAAGCGCCATTTTTAAAGATCTTATTCCAGCTCGCTGAGCTGAACAGTTTCTGAGTGATTCAGTTTTGGTAATCATCGGTTTGAATTTACCAGAGCACCAGCGGCCTTTAACAATCAAGCACGCTGCATTGTAGGATTTTTCCTCTACATTGTAATGCTGTGCAAATCTGTCCATATAGATTATACAGGTATAATGTTTGAGAGGCAGAATTTCGATTGGCAGAGGATATTCTTGTTCTTATTCTAGATCATCTAGTTTTTTCAGTTTCGGATCAAAATAATATTTAACGTCTTCTGTAGCAAGAGAATTTTCCCATTGTATCCATTCTGGATCTAATGCCACTGTATTCAGATTGCGTGGACTTGTTAATGCCTCAAGGGCTGATTCTGCTGAATAAACAGTTATTCTTTTGCCTTGGGCTAAGGCTCTTTCTCCTGCTACAGCAGTTTGAACCGCTGTCAGAATTTTTTCTGTAGAACTGAACTTCATTTCAGTTTGACTGTACAACTGTGATTTGTAAGCTATAGGTACCGTTTCTCCCTCATTGGAGGTCAGGTACGTGAATCCGCATCTTCCTGTGATGACTCGGATTACAAGGTTGCGTACGTTGTCGCGAGTTTGCAATTTTGTTTTAGTTAACATGTCTGTTTGCAATGATCTCAAAATTTCTGTGTGTTTTTGAGTCCAATGTATTGGTTTAAAATCAAGTTTTATTAATTCATAGAGAGGTTTAACCCTCTCCGCATAATTTGGAATGCATCTTCTACCGAAATTCAGGAAGCATAGTATTGATTGTAAATTTTTCTGCGTTTTTGGTGCTTGGAGTACTGCACACTTCTCTAAGAAGTTGTCTGCCAGGCTTTTGCCTTCACTTGATAATTCATATCCTAAAAATAGGACTGTTAGACGGGCAATTCTTGACTTTTTAAAGTTGAATTTGTAACCCTCTGAAGCGAACCCAAGAATTATGGTGTTCACTCTTTTTAAGTGAGTCTTCAGGTCATAGTCTGTAAGATAGATGTCATCGACATATGATAATGCCTCCTCATCATATATTTGTAGTAATTCTGTTACCCTTGCTGAGAATAATCCTGGGCTATTCTTGAATCCCTGTGGGAGTCGGCAAAATTGTTTTTGCGACCCCATTATTGAGAAAAAGAAAATTAGCTCTGTCGGATAGCGAAACAACTAATTTGCAAATTCTATCTGTATGCAATGTAAAAACCTCCCTCTGACAGGAATTCACAACAGGTTCTTACAATGAATAAAAAGAAAGCCTGTATAGAGCTAGTTTTATCTTTATATTTTTCAAAATTCATTCAAAACAACTCATAAATGACTGTCAATATCTTAGTAAAAGTGCAAAAAGTGACAATAGTGAATAGTGATCGTGTGACACATACAATATGTACAATAATGAATTTCAGTATAGACAATTTATACAAATATATACAAGTTTGACTTTCAAAATTTCTTTAATTTTATTTAACGATTTGTAGAGCGCCTGGTGACCCTGGTGACCCGGAGGCATCCCCGCGCTATAAAAAACGTGTAGTGACCAAGGGAGGAAAGAGGTACTTATTTGGGGAAAAGAAGAGTTTTCCGTTTTTTACGGAAGAGGAGGTGGCAGGGTTCCAGCCGCAGACCGCGGGGGAGCGAATTCCATCCTGAGAACGCTTTTACTGCGAAGCGTCGACCGCCTGTGCGCACCTTCCTGAATCTAGGGACATTGGCCAAGCGCTCGTTATTCGAGCGCAGGAGTCTGGGAGCCTTGTATGGGGTGACGTCTCTCAAGATAGCAGGGCCTAGACCGTTGAGGAGTTTGTGGGCGGTACACAGAGCCTTAAATTCTATCCTCTGCCGTACTGGAAGCCAGTGTAGGGCCTTGAGCGCTGGTCTGGCAGAGCGCTGGTATGGAGGGGAGATTCATAAGGAGCTGGGCAGCCACATTTTGGGTGTGCTGAAGTTTTGCCAGGGTAGATTCGGGGGCTCCTAGATAGACAGCGTTGCTATAGTCTAGCCGAGCAAGGATCAGACCTTGAACCAAGAGTTCCCTTGATAGGGGAGGGAGTAGCGGAAGGATCTTGCGGATGGAACGCATGAGTCCGAAGTAGGTTCCTGCTGTTTTGGCTGCCTGGGTCTTCATGGACAGCTCAGGTTCAAGCCTGACTCCCAAAGTCTTGATTTCTTTTTTCGGGGTGGGCACCTCCCCGAAAACGTCAGGCCAGACCGATGGGGGGATAGTAGTCCATTTCTTGCCCATGAGCATGACTTCGGTTTTAGATCCGTTGAGCTTAAGTGATGACTCGCACATCCAGTGGTGGATTTCCTGGAGGCAGTTCAACAGATTGTCTGGGTGGTTGTCAAGATGTGAGAGTGAGACGACCAATTGCGTGTCGTCCGCGTAGCTCACTATCTTGATCCCGAATGGGGCGACTACATCTTCCAGAGGGGCCATGTACGCGTTAAACAAAGTGGGACTTAGCGAAGGCCCTTGGGGACTCCGCTCGAGAGGGGGAGCGGGGCTGAGCGGGAGTTGCCGTCCCATACCTGGAACGAATGGCCTGATAGAAAAGATTCTATCCATGCGAGCGCAGTGCCCCCGAGTCCTGCCCCGGCCAACCGGTGGAGTAAGACACGGTGGTTCACCGTGTCAAAGGCTGCACTGAGGTCCAGGAGGATCACTGCCACTGACCCTCCTGAATCCAAAATGCACCTTGCCTCCTCGATGACAGCGAGGAGGGCGGTATCCGTGCCGTGGCCGGGAGGAAACCCAGTTTGGGACCGACGCAGAAGGTTGTTGGATTCGAGGAACTGGGACAGTTGTACATTGAGCAGTTTCTCAGCCATTTTGCTAATGCATGGGCGAAGCGAGATCGGCCAGTAGTTAGCCAGATCGGTGGGGTCCAGTTAAGGTTTCTTAAGAAGAACTTTGACTACAGCACTCTTCCAACTCGGAGGGACAGAGCCTTGGGACTGCGAGATGTTGATCAGCTCTGTGATAGTGGGCACGATGGCAGGGGCCACTGTTTTCAGGAATCTGATGGGAACGGGGTCACGGGGGGAGCCGCTTTTCATCTTGGCCAGAGTCTTTCCTACTTCGTCCAGAGATACTGCCCTAAATGCGGTCAGCTGAGGGTGTGGGATGTTTCCTGTTTGGTTAATAGGTGCATCAGTGTCCGTGTAGTTAGACAGACTGGGAGGTGGGCGGGAGGCTAGGATACGGGAGATTTTGGAGTCAAAGTAGGTTGCCAGTTCATCACTTCTGTCCGGAGGGGGCATGTTGGACGAGGGGGGCGCTGGTATTTTCAGAAGCTCTTTGGCGATGAGGTAGGATTCTCTCGCCGAATTGGTGGAATTTTTTATTCTGGCGTCGTAATAAGAGGCTTTGGTGAGTTTCAAGGTGGATTTATAGGTTCTCACCGACCTACGGTAGGCGTCTTTGCTAGCATGAAGCCAGTCCTTACTCCACAGTCGCTCCGCTTTTTTGCATTCTTTGCGGAGAGTTCTGAGTTCCGGGCTGAACCATGGGGCTGATCCTATTTTCCCGTTTTTATCCTCACGGGTTTTTATGGGGAGGATAGAATCGAGGGAGGTGGAGATCCACTCCCTGAAATTTCTGTCCTCTGTGACCGGGTCCTCCGGTGGACTAGGGGTTGTAGAGTTCAGGGCTCTGGCCCAGTCCTCTGCAGAGAGTCTGGACCATGCCCTGTCCCTGGTGTAGGTTGCGGGCTTGGGGGGCTTCCTGAATGTCCCTGGCAGGAGGAGAGGGACCAAAAAATGGTCCGTCCACAGGAGGGGAAGGGACGTTTTGGCTTGAAGGGTGTGGATATTGGTAAACACTGGGTCTAGCAGATGACCCTTGATGTGTGTGGCTCCGGAGTTGGTCAGTTGGAGGCCATAGGCCGCCAGGTCTAGGATCAAATCAGCTGCCCCTGTGTCTAGGGGGTCGTCAAAATGGATGTTGAGGTCTCCTAGTATAGAGAAGTTGGAAGTAGAATGGGCCAGTGATGATATTGATTCTAGGAGAGCGCTAGCGAAAGGGCCAAAATGGTCAGGAGGACGATATACTAGGAGGCCTGACAGCGAACTTGTCGGCGCTAGCTGGATGGTAAAATGACAGCTTTCAGAGTCCAAGATGTGGGCATCGTTAGTTCTACAGGAGAAGTGATCCCGGTGGAGGATGGCTAGTCCGCCTCCTCTGCCGGAGGGGCGTGGTTGGGACTGGATAAGGAAGCCGGGGGTAGGGCTAAGACCACGTCCGAGTCCGAGTGGTCAGTGAGCCACGTTTCCGTAAGGAACAGAATGTCAAGGTCGTGGTCTACCATTAGGTGGTTAATGAGCAGAGCATGCATGGGGAGTGATCTGCAATTCAGTGCGGCTAATTTAAGGCCAGGGTGTGAGACAGGTGGGTTGGTGAGTTGTAGCTGGACTGGGTGACAGAGTGTACAGCTAGTGAAAGGTCCGTCTAGGTCATGAACATAATTGCACGTGCTGTCGTTAGTGGGTCTGAGACTTAGGAGGTCCTGACGCGAGTAACTTACCCTTGTGGGAGCTGGACCCGGCATAGGTTCTGGCCCTGAGCACGGTCGAGCGCGGACGAGCGCAGACGGGCTTGCCTTAGGCGCTCCCGCTGCGCTCGTCCGCTGCGCTTGCGTGAAAGGCACATTTATAGAGAGGGAAGTGGGCGTGGCCTCACGTGGGGGTGTCTCAGCGTTCTCAGCTGAGAAAGGCCATCAGCTAATACAAATTGGCAGAATCCTGATTGTTGCTTGTCAATTTTGTTGGGATTCTGGAATATTAGGGCCAGTAGGAAAATATCGACGTTTCGACCCTTAAAGCGCCAGGATGAATGGGGTCGCAGCGGGTCTTTCTCAAGACAGGTGTATAGGGCACGACAGTCTGTGAATAAGTCAGAAGGGAAATGTGTCAGAGGAGGTTGGCTTTAAGGCTCAATGGTTTGCCTAATAATGTGGGCGGTGATTGTACTCACCCTGGGGTTCAAGTGCGGATAAGTCACCTGGACCGGGTTGGCATAAAATCCTTAGATCTGTGAACAAAAGGGGGGGAATTGTCAATCTCAGGCGGTGCTGCTGAGTGTGACACAAAAACAATTGAGTTCGCGACAAATCGCATCATTTAAAACTAAGTGATTAGCACATCACTATAAAGTAACATGAGTGTTGCTCAAACACATGTGAGAAAGTGCTTATTATTTGGCATCTGGTAGCCAAAATGTTTGTTTACACGTGGCATTTGAGCGAGTAATTTAACTTGTTGCCACTTGTGTGAACTACTTAATGCTTCACTGGAATCGTTTTCTAAAGGAAATGTTCCATTGTCAAGTAACAGAGGAATTATTCCAATGCCGCCCATGCCAGTTAGTATGTTGCCACTTGCGCAAACTTGTTGACATTCTTCGTTAAAGTGCATACCGCATTGCTGGGAATTCACAACTAATTATTGCGTAAGCACATGTGCACGATGTCGGCATGTTATTCTTAACTAGTGCCCGTCTGTTAAAACGGTGAGCCTCGCATTCTGAAGACGTCGAGCAGTTATGTTTACATAAGCAATAGCGTGCACCGAGAGTGCCGGGTGAATCATTTAAAAATACCCCACTCATTTGTCAAGCGGTGTTTACCGGTAAATGTGAAAGAGAATTTCACTACGCTTCACGGCTGCTTGATGAAACGGCTGCAATTAGTCAGCTTACCGGCGCCACCGGAAATGAAAGGTTTTAAAGCGTCCTGCCTTGATAACGCAAGGACGTCACTGTTATCACGTGATGTTCTTAGAAACAGGAATGTTTGTTGCTACTTCGTCCGCAATGGACCTTAAAATTATTGGATAATGCAAGTTAGGTACACCTAATGCACAATGTCTCATCTGTATAAAAAATTGGCGATGTGCCATAATTCACGTTTCGGGTGTCCCTTCTACACAATTTCTGATTGGAAAAAAGGGGCATATTCAAGATCGTTACCCCGTTTAAATAAATGCAGGGTCATAGATATTTGACCTTATTTACACATTAAACAGTTCAAAGTGGGTTCAACAAATGCATACATGTGAAAACACGTGCATAAATCTTCAAATGCTACCACATTACTGATAAATGCAGAGTCGTACGGCCCGATTCACAGAACTAACTTAAGACAAAACCCTAAACTTACTACTTTTGGTATTCACAGAAGTTAGTATTTTGTCTTAAGTTTGTCTTAAGACAGACTTAAGACAAAATCCTAACTTAAGTCTGTCTTAAGTCTGTCTTAAGACAAACTTAAGACAAAATCCTAACTTCCTAATTTTGCTAGAACAAGGCCATGAAGTCGAGCCCTCACTAGTTTCTTTTCTAGTCGCTCTATTTTTTGCAATTTTTCATTAAGTGTGGTGTCTACTGAAGTGTGATTTTCTCTCATTAAGAAGTTTGATGCTCCCTGATCTTGTATGAGTTTGGCAATGTAATCTTCACTGTAAGAGAGAGTTTCTATCTCTGCCATATCAGAATTATTCTGTCGTGATTGTCATATGGTGCACCTGATGTTAAATGTGACTGATGATGACTAATCAAGTTATTCAGAAGGTACAAAATAAATGAAGGTAAAAAGAACCCTCGCAGGTCAGCACCTGCTAATACAATTTCATGAAAAAACTGGGGTTGACCCTGTGTCCCTCAGAACCTGGGTAGTTTATGATTAAAAAGAAAATTGGTTCTGTCGGGTAGCGAAACAACTAATTTGCAAATTTTATCTGTATGCAATGTAACAACCTCCCTCTGACAAGAATTCACAACAGGTTCTTACAATGAATGAAAAGAAAGCCTGTATAGAGCTAGTTTTATCTTTATATTTTTCAAAATTCATTCAAAACAACTCATAAATGACTGTCAATATCTTAGTAAAAGTGCAAAAAGTGACAATAGTGAATAGTGATCGTGTGACACATACAATACAATGTGGTCCAAGCCTACTTAGAACCCCGAAAACAACCCAATTTGAGAGACCAATTGGAATTACCTCCGGTATTGGGTCACTTCAAATGCGGTATGTGTAAAGTATGTCCATTATGTGTGGAAGGGCCAGCACTAACTCATGGAAATAAGACCTATAAATTTCCCTCTCTGACCAATTGCAACACTCCCAATGTAATTTACATCATCTTGTGCCCCTGTGATAAGGCATACATTGGTCAGACAACACAAAAAGTTAAGCAGAGGATTTTACAGCATATGAGTCGCATCCGATGTAAAACGCAAGGGGCACCAATGGTAGAGCATTTCACGACCAATAACCATCCCGCAGAAAGTCTAAGATGGAGGGTACTCGAGAAAATAACTGTTAACCCAAGAGGTGGATCAATGTCAACAGCACTGAATAAAAAAGAATGCAAATGGATACACCAGAGTTCTTCAAACTGTGGGGCGCACCCCCCCAGGGGGGCGCGACACCATCCCTGGGGCGCGCGCGCACTCCACCCGAAAATCTTACATTTGTCTTTCACTAGAGAACTCCGGTAGAGGGGAGGGAGGGGAAATCATCGGGCCGACCAGCCCATGCTTTTCTCTGTTAATCACCGTCCCAGGAGGGGGTTAATTGTTAGAGCTGCGGTGGAAGGCAGGAAGTCTCCTCTGTTAAACCGAAAGCAAAGGAAGACAGTTCTGTTCCTTCGCCTTTGGTTTCAGAGGAGACTCCTTGCCTACGGATGGGCCACATTATCGTACTTGGTGTTAAGTGGCAAGATCTGTATTGTATTTTCTTGGCTCGCGCCGGGTTCATACAAAAAGCCGAGATTTTTCCCCTCATCGGTGCATACTTTGCAGTGTTCTGAAAGCTGCGAAGTTAAAGATAACTGTCTCTTAATTAAAGTAAATAAAGGCAAAGTCCATTGTAAAATGTATAGACTTTATGAAGACAATCTTTTTGATAATTTTGTCATGCTTAAGCCTTAAATCGTCATGAACAAATGGCCAGTATGGCAGTATTTAGCAACCTTACCAGTGAGTGGGAAACGCTGAATGTGCAAGAATGGCTCCAGTGCTGCTTTCCGGGTTCTCTCAATTCAGTGCTGCTGGCGTCCATAGCAAGGCAGGGGCACCGGAAGGGGCTCTTTCTCAGGGCACAAGGTAGTTGCAAGGCGACCAGTCTCAAGGCAGGCATTAGTTAAAATATTATTGCTGTGTTGGCTGCCTGGTCCATTCGTTCACCACCCTCACCCATACCCTCTCCCCCCTCACCGTTTGATTTACCCATATACTATTTGCCGGTGACAGACTGCGTAACTGCAGTCCTTACTAACAGAGGGCATGCAGGCACTGCAGCTCTGAGCTGCTCAGAACTGCCAAGCCTTTTGAGCATTAAATGAAAAGGATGCCACGTTGCTTTGGGCCATACCAACATACCTCAGTGCTGCACGTTTGACCTCTCACACACCTGCTTCTGGTGTGTCTTCCCTTAGTCTTGTAACTTCACCATGACGTGGCCCAAGACACTGTGCCTGCAGAGGTGCCCGTAAAATGCAGGGTGGAGAAAACCGGCGCTAGCAGTTTTGACCCTAGCAAGAGGCTTTGCTAGACAATTAATGACACTGTGGTGCATAGGCTTGGAATATTGGAGGTCACAGGTATGGGGCAACCATGAGCCTGCAGTGGACTGAGTACTGTTTAAGACTAGATGTGGAGCACAACCTGAGGATGGCAGTAGCAAATATCCATCCACAGATTGACCGTCTGTGGTAAAAAACATGCACACCCGTCACATTTATGTTGGTGGTGTTATTATTAATCTATGTCATGTGTGGAACAATGATTCAGAAAAGGGGGCGGTGATGAACAGAGTGTCTGAATTAAGCAGACCACTCTTACCCAGTCCAAGGATCAGGGCTTGATCCATCACCGTTTTTTAGCTCACTGCACCATCCCAGCTCAGAACTTGGCTATATGCAAATTAGTCTGATCCTGCCCCAGTGCATCATGGGAACAGGGCAGACCAAACTACCAAGCCAATTCTTATACTGGGAAGGAAACAAGCTACAGGGGAAACGGTTTCTGGCATTTCAGCCGTCTTCGGCCCGGCTTACTTGAAACCTGATGGTGCAATGAGCTAGGGACTCACATCTGAGTATACCCTTCCACGCTTATGGTGGACAAAAATGATTCAGAAAAGGGGGTGGTGATGAACAGAGTGTCTGAATTAAGCAGACCACTGTTACCCAGTCCAAGGATCAGGGCTTGATCCATCACTGTTTTTTAGCTCACTGCACCATCCCAGCTCAGAACTTGGCTATATGCAAATTAGTCAGGTTTGAAGACACTATCTACCTCCAAACCTCAGGGACTACCATGGGGGGCAATTTTGCTCCTTCCCTGGATAATCTGTATGTTCACATGTTTGAACAGTCATCTAACCCCTTTTTCACATCTATAGTATGTTGGAAGCGCTATATTGATGATGTGCTAGTGGTATGGAGAGGTGACCTAGACTCAGTCCTACGCTTCCATGAGTTGTTGAACTCTCAGAACAGATTTCTGCGGTTCACCATTGAGACTAGTAAAGAGAAGATTGCATTCCTGGATCTTTCCATTTATGTCACGCCAAATGGTCTGGAAAGTGAACGCTTCCGAAAACCCATGGCAAGGAACTCGCTGCTATTGTACGAGAGCCAGCACCCCAAATCTCTGCGTGACAACGTGCCGTTTGGTCAGTTCCTCCGGCTACGGCTGAACTGCTCCACCCTGGAGACCTTCGAACACCACGCAGCTAACTTGTCAGATCAACTGGTAGAGAGACACTACCCCAACAGCAGGTCCAATTGTGTCCAAAAGACCATCAGAAGACATTGGCGTATCTTGAACTGTACCAACGATAAAATCGAATATCCTCTATTCGTCTATAAACGTTCAAGCAACTTACGTGACCAACTAGTACATACGGGCCCCAAAAAGTCACCTAGAAGAGAGATTGGGACACTATGGGACCTTCCAGCAGTGACCAGACATCACCCGTGCGGGGCCTGCTCGGTCTGTCCTCAGACATGAAAGACAGCCAGTATTGATATTGGTACCACCCGGCCATGGGAGTTAAGACACTTCACTAATTGTAATAGTACCAATCTCATTTACCAACTGACTTGCCCATGCAATGAAAGGTACATCGGAATGACCACTAGAAAGGTCCGCACTCGGATGCTGGAACACAAAAGTACCTTTCGGTGTAAAAAAAAGTGTTTCCAAATTAACTAAACATTTCATACGGCTGAACCATGATGAATCAGACTTTACTTGGACTGTTCTTGAAAAACCTTTCATTCCCACCCACGTAAGTGATATATCGAGATTTTTGTTCATCAAGGAACAAAAATGGGTTTACAAATTACATACAGACACTCGAGGGCTGAATGACGAGATTCCTTGGTTTAGCCTTCAGTAATTCCATCTCTGTAAGGAAACCCTTATTTGATGACTACTGTCTGAATTAAATTTACTATGCACAGAGGTATCTAGTCACCCTGGTAGAAGATATAGGTTGGGTATTATATATAGCGTTGGGCCACTATATTAAGACGGTTTACATACATTCATCACTGTTTGATTGCCTCCTACTTGACGCTGGATATACAACCAGCATATCCACCTTTTCTTCTTGGATGGCTTAATTAATTTGTGTTGTCATCTTTCTGGGCGGGTCCTACTGATGACTTTATCATATTTACTTTATGATATTTCGATGTATCTGGTTGCTGGGAGACCACGTATATGCTGGGGGGGACCACTCGCCTTTATCTCTGTTGACTCCTGCTCTTTACCTGATTTATAGTCGACAGTTTGCATGCCGTACCTTTAGAACCACTACTATCACGGATGTGATGTCACATTGTGGTTCTTTAAGATGCGAAGCAAGAGTCATGATTTCTGATATTATTTCGCCATAAATTGCGGGACACACTTGCTAAATTCATCGATTTTTGCATTATTTTAAAAAAAGATCCCAAGTCCTGATATCTACGGTACTTTGTGCCTCTTTGATCTGCGCCCCCGCGACTTACGGAACTACAGACGTCCATGTTATGACGTCATTCTGTAGTCTCGCTAGTATCGCGATAGGACGTGTCTCTGGGTGAGCCCGAGCTACCAGCTCGGATTAGGTGTTTTCTTTCGTGCTACTAAAATCTAATTCCGGATGCATGGGCAATATCTATGACATTTCAGGTAGGGTAGCTCAGCCTAATACACTGTTCTTGTTACCATTACAAAACGAGGGTTTTTTTCGATGAACAACCTACACTGATTGGCTGCATATGGATGCTCTGGACCATTCTTAAAGGCTGTACCTGTCCAGTTCGTTGCCTCCCCCTGACTCAGCGCGGCCAGAGGCAACAACGGACAGGTAAGCCACTTATTTGTTCAATTTTCTTTATTTTCCACAATGTGGTTATGAATATATCCTGCTGTTAACATCTTTTATAGCAGGTTCATTGCACCATGGGATGTTTAAGGGTGTTCACTGCTGGACACATAGTATAAAGGGCTATCTCATTAAGATCTAACTATGGCCTGTTGAATTCAGTTAATAGCTACTACACTAGAAGGAATGTCGTCTGTGTCTTGTTGGATTGATCCATGCGTACTGGACGATGATGGGTAGTTAGCTCTGAGAGTAAGCTGCATGTTAAACCTGTGCTAGGCATATACAAGGCAGAGCAGGATAGGCTTATTCTCTCTGCTGTATTTAAGGTCAGGTTGTTTTACTTCTGCAGAGCGGGGTCTCACATGTCCTGAGCCAGGTCCAAGAGAGGTGAGGTCTGTTCTCCCGGGCACACTGGGTGAGTAGATAATGTCTTTACAGTGTAATATTTTGGACATGTTATCTTTTACAATTAGTCTTTACAGCGGGGCCACTGTGTGATTTTTATATTGTAGATGTAACAAACACACCAGGTGTCACTGAGGAGATTTAACAGACGTCGGAAAATATATCCTTTGCTGTTATAGAATGACACTCACGATTGTTTTATGATATTTTTACTTTGGCACATTATTTGCACTATATGCAGTAGCATTACTATTTAGAACAGAGGCCCTGAAGAAAGCATGGGTCCCTTTTTCCCATTCGGCTGAAACATGTTGGCCCCCATGCAGATATTTAATTAAACTGCTATGATATTGCGCTGTTCTTGGTTTTAACAGGAAGAGACCTTCCCTATTAAACATTTCCCTCTTTAGGTTTTCTATCCTATTTTAATTCACCACTTTTTCATTTTCTGCACTGCACCTGATTCCATCAGATCAATACCACATGGTCCAACAGTGATTGCGGGTCGGAACCCTAACCCACCATAGGGTACAATTTTTGTCTCAATGATCCAGAGACACACGACCCTAAGGACGACCAAATGATAACATTGATCATCATAAGTCTTTGATGGGAATTCTACAAAAGGTTTCTGATCTACAATAACTGGTGGCCCCCTGCTTTAGGTTCTTTGTTTCTTGTCAGAACTATTTAGTCTTGACTTTAACTAGATGTACTATGCTAGACGTCGGGTTAAGTAAATAGGAATTTCCACAATACTTTCCTGCAGAGACCCCTAGGTTTCCTTGTTGTTCATTTAGTTTTGCAGAGGGGTACAACCTAGGCTGTTCTATAAATATCCCTCAGGCCCTCCACTAACGTATTTTTATTTATAATAATTTCTTCGCCATGAGGGCACTCCCTGACAAACTCTGGTGGCCAGTCTTTTTCAGCTAACAGGATGTCATAGCCTTTTGAAAGTTTCTCCCAAAAGAGATCTTTTATTTTCCTAGTTTTATCTCCCTCTATACGTAATGTTATTTCATATAGTTTATGGGGTACACTAACTCGTGTATCTGCAGTTTCGACCTGAATGTATTCATTCGTGTCCACTGTCTCCAGAAGCGAGCTATGGTCACTTCCGCTGCGCTGTCTAGCATTGTCTGGGCCCACTCTCCGTTTTTCAGTTGTGTCCTCAGAATTCTCGGCATGTTTAATTTTAATACTTGCTACCTTCTTTCTGGGAAATTGTGATTTTTTACTTTGATGAGCAGGTTCTTTGTCTTTGGACTTGACTTGCTCTTCCTTGTGTTCTGACCGTCCTCTTCTTTCCAATTTCTGTGAGGAAGATCGAGAAGAATTGAGTGAGAAGGATCGAGAGGGACGTGTATCAATGTCTTGATATCTGTCAGGTTTTCTTATTTTATCCCTATCTCTAAGATTATATCTTTTTTCAGAGGGTTCCCTTTGGGGAGACTTGCCTCTTGGCCAGGAGATCTTTCTCTCCGCTGAGGAGACCTTTCTCTGGACTGGAATCGTTTTCCTTGGGAGTGCATTGTTTATAACCATCCCAATTCTTTTTGGGAGTATTTAGATTATTTCTAATAAACGTTTTTGCAAGATTTTCAGTTAGTTGTGGTTTTACTGGTTTACCACCCAAACTATCTCTTCCTAATTCTTCATAAGATTTTTCAATTATTTTAGCAAGTTCAAATGGTTGGTCTGTTATATCTGTCTCCTTCAATTTCTGGAGGTACTTTATATCGTCCCTTGCCAATTGAACTAATTCTCTATATGCCTTTGTTAATTCTTTTAGTTTAACTAGTAGTTCTTCACTTGACATTGTTTCAATGTCTGGGTGTGTTGTGTAGCTGGCTAGAACCGGCCACGTGGCTCCTGGTCTACCTAGTGGACCGAGCCTGGTGATGAAATGAATGAATGAAATGAATGAATGAAATGAAATGAAAAAAGATTTATAAAGCGCATGGCTGCCCGGGAGTGTCCTAGCGCTGAGGTGAAGTGGAAGTCTGATGGAATCTCACGGGGATGACAGATGAACTTATGGATCTTTTGGGAAGAGGTGTGTCTTCAGGAGTTTACGAAACTTCATGTAGGTCGGTTCGGCTCGAAGACTAGTCGGCAAGGAATTCCACAGGGTTGCTGCATTGACCGAAAAAACGTCGCCCTCCAGTTCGGGCCTTCCTAGCTCTGTGAACAGTGATATGATATGATTTGGCTTTTATAAAGCGCGGCTTACACTGCATGGAGCATCTTGGCGCTAGTCATAACGTGTCACAGAGGAGAAAATAGGGAAACTACATAACACCAGGTGAGGGGGAGAAATTAGTGGATCTGAAAGTAGTTTGTAAGGTGTGGGGGGGGTTAAATTAGGGCTAGACAAAAGGTGTCAGAGGCATTAAATATCCAGGTTTTAAGGGCCTTTCGAAACAGGTTCTCTGAGGGGATCAGACGCATGTGGGCTGGGAGCTTGTTCCAGGCTCTGGCTCCCAACACTCCTAGGGATTTTCCTCTTTTTGTAGTGAGTCTGAACCTGGGGACCACCAATAGGTTTAAGTTGGAAGATCTGAGTGAGCGGGAGGGAGTATATCTTCCAAACCTTTTGGACAGATAGGTGGGACCCGACTGGTGGTAGGCTCTGAAAGTGATTAGTAAGATTTTGAATAACACTCTCTTGTGGATAGGTAGCCAGTGCAGGGTTCTAAGTGCTGGTGAGGCAGATGACTTCCTGGGAAGTCTCAGCACTAGGCAGGCGGCAGCGTTCTGAACCATCTGCAGTTTGTGCAGAACAGCTTTGTTGGAGCCTGCGTAGATGCTGTTACAATAATCCAGACGGGATGTGATAAGGGCCACTGCTACCGTCTTTCTGGCTGTCAGGGGGAGGAGGTCAAAGAACCTTCTGAGGCCCTTGATAATGTTAAAGCAGGACCCTGCCATAGTGCCTGCTTGTTGTTTTAAAGATAGTGCTTCATCAAACCTAATCCCGAGGTTGCGGGCCGACTTGATGGTGTTCGGCAGGACTTCGGCATCTTGGGGCCACCAGTGTTTAGGGGAGAAAAGGTTGTCTTGGCCGAAAGGAAGGATTTCAGTTTTGCCTGAATTGCACTTGAGGTGGTGGGTTCTCATCCATTCAAAAGTTGCGGTGAGACAGTCTCTCAGATTTTCTTCTGCTATAGTCGTGTTGTTGTCCAGGACAAGGATGAGCTGAGTGTCATCAGCGTAGGATATCGTGCTGATGTTGAAGGATGTAATGAGCTCAATCAGCGGGGTCATGTAAAGGTTAAAAAGAATTGGGCTCAAGCTGGAGCCCTGTGGCACCCCTGTTTTTAGTGCTTTTTCGTCTGGCTTCCTAATATGGTAACTTGTTTCCTATGACTGAGGAAGTTGTTCAGCCATTTCAAGGCAGTTCCTGTTAGTCCCGATTCTGCCAGGCGGCTAATTAATACGGGGTGTGAGACCGTATCAAAGGCCGCCGACAGATCGAGCAGGATCAGGACAGCTTTTTTTCCTTGATCCATTGCTATCTTGAGAGTCTCCACTGTGTGTAGAAGGGCTGACTCCGTGGAGTGTTTAGCTCTAAATCCTGCCTGGCTGGGGTGTAGCAGGTGGTTATCCTCCAGAAATCTGGTTAGCTGTTTGTTTACCGCCGCTTCTGTAAGTTTGAACAGCAGTGGAAGCAGTGAGATTGGACTAAGGTTGGAGAGTGTAGTGGGGTCAGCTAGGGGCTTTTTCTGCAAAGGTTTTACGGCAGCAAGTTTCCATTCAGATGGAATGGTGGCAGTGGCCAGAGAGGAGTTGATGATAGCATTTATACTTGGATTGACCGTGTCAACTAAAGTGCGAAGCAGCAGAGGGGGGCACAGGTCAAAAGGGGAGCCTGACTTGATGGAGAGAATAGCTTGACGAGTTTCGTCGAGGCTGACAGGAGCAAATTTATTTAACTGAGAATTCCTATTGGTAGGTAGTGGGTTTTCATAAGAGAGGGATTCTGGGGAATCTGGGAAGTCTTTGATAAGATTTAGAATTTTTTGTTCGAAGTAGTTTGCTATGGAATTGCATAAAGCAAGTGAGGGCGGAATCTCTTGTCTAAGGATTCTGGGGTTCATGAAGTCATCAACTATTTTGAAGATTTCTTTCTGTTTGTTGTTAGACAGAGTGATAACTTCTAGAAAGTGATCTTTCTTAGCGATTTTTATCATTGCGTGATATTGTTTTCTAGCAGTTTTATAGGCGAGAAGTTCGGTTGTGTTATAAGTGAGGCGCCATTTCTTTTCAAGGGTTCTAACCTCTGAACGTTTGTCTTTTAGATGGGGGGAGAACCATGGGGCGGACTTTTTGCTCTGTTTTTTTCTCACTTTTTCCGAGTTCGGGGGACCGCAGAAGTCAGTGATCCATTTACAGAAGTTGTTGTAGTCTGTTTCGGTACAACCAGTCAAGGGCGGTTTCGAGTCCTCAGCAATGAGGTGCAGATTGGGGGAGTTCACTAGTTTTTTGCAATCTCTCTGTATCTGGATGTCGATTTTCAGGTTGGCTGCATTGGATCTTTTCTTATTAGCGACCAGTTTGAAGGGGATCAACCAATGATCGGTCCATGTTTGAACCAGGGGAGTTTCTACGGCTAGGGTTTTAATATTAGTGCAGATGCAGTCTAAGATGTGACCTGCTTTGTGTGTAGGCATTTTAGTAAATATTTCCAGTCCCAGGACATCAGTTAGATCACTGAGCCATATTGTGTTAGGGTCGTTGGGTTTATCGAGATGGAAATTTAGGTCGCCTAGTACTGTGAAATTGGCGTATTTCAGAGTTAGAGTGCTGAGTGCCTCTTCAAAACTTTCTAAAAAGCCGTTCTGAGGTCCTGGAGGACGATAGATAAGAGCACCAGCAAAGGTGTTCTCCTCATTTATCTGGATACAGAAACCCATGCTTTCTGCCCCCTTTATGTCCGAGAGTTCGAACGTGGAGCATTTCATGAAGTCCCGGTGAATAATGGCTAAACCGCCCCCTCTCTGTTCCTGTCTATCGGTTCTCTGGAT
Source organism: Lissotriton vulgaris (assembly GCF_964263255.1). Classification (NCBI taxonomy): domain Eukaryota; kingdom Metazoa; phylum Chordata; class Amphibia; order Caudata; family Salamandridae; genus Lissotriton; species Lissotriton vulgaris. The sequence continues at coordinate 475,773,177 of NC_141691.1, forward strand.
GAGGTAGCCTTGGGGGACAGTTTGGGCTATAATCGGGTTGCACCATGATTTTAGCCAAGTTTCCGTTACAAATAGAATGTCAATATCATTCTCCGTGATTAGGTCATGAACATGCGCCCCATTTTTGCATATTGACCTGGCATTGATCAAGGCTCCTCGGAGAGGGGTCGAGCCTTCCGTAGTGGATGACTGTTTCTCCGGGGTAAGGAGGATTCTGCAAGTGTAACAGCATGATGGTCCTAACCATTTTTCAACATCAATCATATTGTGACAGTGATTATTATCCTGATTCAGGGAGAGAATCTTGTCTCTGGTAAGAGTAGGTATTAGTTTAGTACATACCTTGGGTTGGACAGCGTGACAGGCCCTAGGCCCAGTCAAGGCACGGACGGGCACAGACGGGCTTGCCTTAGGCGCGCCTTCGGCACGCAAACGGCGCGCCCGCTGCGCTCGCCCGCTGCGCGTTCGGTGGAGGCACATATTTATGGAGGAGAGATAACAGCTGGAGAGGGCGTGGCCTCAGCGAAGGGGCGTGGCCGTGCTTCTCGCTGCTAATGGCGGGCAATGGAAATGTTTGTTTTGATCCCGTTACAGCGTTAAAAACCGCTGTGCGGGTGAAGAGATAGCCTGAGATGCAGGTAGGAGAAAGTGTTCCTTTTTAAAAACAAAGTAACAGTGACAATCAAATTTTAAAACTGTCGCGCTTTACAGCTCCCGGCTTCCGCCTCAGGAGACACGAATGCTTACAAGTGCCGCTTTTGGTCAGTGGCGCTTAAATAGTCGATTGCAGTGGGCGTGGCCTCAGTGAAGGGGCGTGGCCGTGCTTCTCGCTGCTAATGGCGGACAATGGAAATGTTTGTTCTGATCCCGTTACAGCGTTAAAAACCGCTGTGCGGGTGAAGAGATAGCCTGAGATGCAGGTAGGAGAAAGTGTTCCTTTTTAAAAACAAAGTAACAGTGACAATCAAATTTTAAAACTGTCGCGCTTTACAGCTCCCGGCTTCCGCCTCAGGAGACACGAATGCTTACAAGTGCCGCTTTTGGTCAGTGGCGCTTAAATAGTCGATTGCAGTGGGCGTGGCCTCAGCGAAGGGGCGTGGCCGTGCTTCTCGCTGCTAATGGCGGGCAATGGAAATGTTTGTTTTGATCCCGTTACAGCGTTAAAAACCGCTGTGCGGGTGAAGAGATAGCCTGAGATGCAGGTAGGAGAAAGTGTTCCTTTTTAAAAACAAAGTAATAAAGTGGCCAGGTTACCCTGGGAGGAGCGCAGGGACCTGGTAGTTTTGTAGGGATAGAGCATTTTCCCAAAGATAGGGGGCCCTTTCCCCAGGATGGATCTGTGGGTAATACACAGAGCCTTAAATTTGATCCTTTCCCAGATAGGCAACCAATGAAGAGCTCTGAGTGCTGGTTTAGCCGATGTTCTCCAGGAGGTGCCTGTCAGCAGCCTAGCTGCTGCGTTTTGGATGCGCTGAAGGATATTGATGGTGGATTCTGGAGCGGCCATAAAGAGGGCGTTACTGTAGTCTACTCTAGATAAGATAAGACCCTGAATGAGCAGCTTTCTGGATTGTGTCGGCAGTAAGGGGAGAATCTTACGAGCTGAGCGGAGTAGGCCCACACAGGTGCCAGCAGTCTTTTTGGCCTGTGTCTTAAGGGAGAGGTCTTGCTCAAGCCATACCCCTAGGCTTTTGAGTTCTTTCTTTGGTAGAGGGAGATCCCCTAGGCATGTGGGCCAGATGGAGGTGGGAAGGGATGTCATTCGCTGGCCCAGAAGCATGAGCTCTGTTTTTGTGCCATTTAATTTGGCCGCGAGTCGCACATCCAAGTATAGATTTCTGAGAGGCAGTTGTGCAGGTTTTTGGAGTTGTCCTTTTCCAGGGAGTGTGAGACGACCAATTGGGTGTCGTCAGCGTATGTAACAACCTTAATCCCAAAGGGAGTGACAACATCTTCCAGGGGGGCCATATAAATGTTAAATAAGGTAGGGTTCAATGAAGAGCCCTGCGCACCCCACACTGGAGAGGGAAAGGCTTGGAGCGCGCATTCCCTTCCCATACCTGGAAGGTTCTGTCCTTCAAAAAGGATGTAAGCCATCACAGTGCGGTGCCTCTTACCCCTATGTTGAAAAGGCGCTGGACTAAGATCTTATGGTCCACGGTATCGAATGCTGCGCTTAGATCCAGGAGGATCAGCAAAGCCGATCCTCCTGAATCCAAGATGCACCTTGCTTCCTCGACCACTGTTAAGAGGGCAGGCTCAGTCCCCTGGCCAGTGTGGAACCCGGTTTGAGAGGAGCGGAGCACTCTGTTGGTTTCTAAAAAGGCCGAGAGTTGTTGGTTTGCAGTTTTCTCTGCGATCTTGCTGAGCCCTGGCAAAAGAGAAATTGGTCGGAGGTTTGCAAAGTCATGGGGGTCATGTTCTGGTTTCTTTAGTAGTGCCTTTACTACCGCCTGTTTCCAACCAGGAGGAACCACTCCTTGATCAAACGAAGCATTAATAAGGTCTGTGGCCAAAGGGGAGATGGTAGGTCCAACATGCTGAAGGATATACATGGGAGCTGGGTCATTAGGAGATCCACTCTTCATGGCAGTCCGAGCAGTTTGAAAGCCTTCTTTGGATATCTGGGTAAAGAAATCCAGAGTGGGGCCTGTGTTTGCGGCCGTAAGAACTGCAGGGGCAGAGATATGTGACTTTAGCTGTAGGGATTGTAGGATGTTTTTTTATTTTGCTCTCAAAGAAGGCTGCTAATTGGTTACATCTGGTGTCCAATGTGTCCTGTACGGGCGGGGGGTTGGGTATTTTGAGCAGATCTTTTACTATTTTGTATGTCTCTCGAGACGAGTTGGAGGCCGTTCTAATTTTCTCTTCGAAGAAGGAAGCTTGGGCTGTTTTCCGAGCTGATTTATAAATCCTAATGCCTGCATCATATTTCTCTTTATTAAGGGGGGCCCAGTCTTTTCTCCATCTACGCTCCAGGTTCTTGCAGATTTTTCCTAAGTCTCTAAGTTCTTGAGAGTACCATGATGATTTAAAAACTTTGCTTTTTTTCTTCATTTTTTTCTTGGGTCTACCGAGTCAAGGGTATTAGTCTGCCAATTGGTAAAATTTGTGTCCGCTTTCAGTGGGTCGGGGTCAGCGGAAGGGGCAGTGTGTTCTAATTCAAGGGTCCAGCTCTCAAAAGAGAGTTTGGACCATGTTCTCTCCAAAGTGCGAGGCATCTGGGCCTGTGGGTAGTCCAAGTTGGTTTGCCATGCGAACAGGATGAAGAAGTGGTCCGACCAAGGTAGGGGGAGGGAGGGCGATATTTCTAGCTGGGGGATGTTAGAAAAAATCGGGTCGAGAAGATGTCCCTTTGTATGTGTGGCCTCAGATTTTTTTAGGAGGAGGTCAAACGCATTAAGCTCTGATTTAAGATCGCCTGCTATTTTATCGGAGGGATCATCGAAATGAAAATTCAGGTCCCCTAGTAGAATAAAATTAGGTGTCGCGGCACAGGCGGCAATTGTGGTTTCTAGCAGTGACCCTACTAATTGTCCTAGGCTTCCGGGGGGACGGTATATGAGAATACCGGATAAGGATTTGTTTGGCGTCATTTCTAGGTTAAAAAAGACGCTTTCGCAGTCCGAGATTCCTGTCTCCTACAGGTGAATTTGTCCCTGTAAACTATGGCTAGCCCACCTCCCTTTCCCTGGGTTCTGTTATGGAACTGTATCAGGAATCCCTGGGGTAACATACTGACAATGTCTGCCTCAGAGTTGGAGGTCAGCCATGTTTCTGTGAGGAATAATATGTCCACGTTGGTATCGTGAATTAGCAGATTGATTTCTATGCAGTGTTTAGGTATAGATCTGCAATTAAGCAGGGCCAGGCTTGCATACTTCGGTATCTGGCGGTTGTTTTTCGAAGGTGGGTCACCCTGGTGAGATGATAGTGATTTAAAGGGGGTGGCTTTAGTTCTTAGATGCAGGAGTTCATCTCGCAAGTATTTGATACGATGTTCGGGAGAAATGGGCATAGTGTATGGCCCTGTGCCCGGCCTGGCGCGCCAACGGCGCGCCCGCTGCGCCCGCCCGCTGCGCGTTCGGGAGGGACATTCATTTTGTAGTGACAGGGCCCAAATCGCCCAGCCACTAGAGCGCTGTTCTCCACCTAATCCAAGATGGCTCCCGAAGTCTGCGCCTTGAGGGGGTGGATGTGGGTTCACAGGGAGCCCGAAAATCGGCTTCCGATGATGTGAGTTCTTCCGCAGGTAAGATGCGGTGCAATGCCGCAGCGAGGGGTGATTTTTAAAATTCACACAAAGGTATTTCAAATCCGAAGATAAAAGTAGCGTAAAGTAGCGTCAATTAGAATGTCTAACAAAGAAATAATAATTTTTTAAAAGCTAAGCTCTATACTCCCGGCTTCCGCCTCAGGAGTCCATGCACACAATGATGTGATTTTGATGTTTTAGGGCACCTTTAAATAAGAGCAGGTGCTCTTGGTATCTTAGTGGAATTTCAACTTCCTCGAAAGGAGAGTATTTCTCTGGAGCTTCCGCTATTTTGTAGTAGTGGAACTCATGTGTTACAGAATGTGCTACTGGAAAGTTTATCCAGGTATAGAATACTTCTGTCTGCCGAAACTCATGTGCCTCTACCACAAATACTACTGTACCACCTCTTGATGTTAATCCATTTTCTATAAGTTTTACAGTTATGGTTTTCCTTATATTGACCGGGATGAGTATTGCATCCGGGTCGTTTCCTTGGACAAGTGTGTCGTCCGCTATGAGTTGAGCTGCTAGTCTAACTCTTTCTCTTTCTTCGTCACTTTCTGACATTTTTACTGACTGAAAGTTTTTGTTGCAGATCAAGTTTCAAGGAAACAAAGATTAGGTGCAAAATATTTTGGAACACTGTATCCTTCAACGTTGACTAAACCAAGAACTAATACATAGTATTCTCATCCTACTAAGTTCCGGCGGATATTAACCTTTCACCCACTCCAGACGTCTATTGGAGTTTTTACGGGAGAAAAGGGGTCTGTGTGAAAAGCACGACTGAGTTACTCTAGTGTCTTGCATTAGATTATTGCCTTACCATACGTTGGGCGCAATGTAGTGGTTAAGGAAATGCATGATAGGGTTTGCAGATGGACTGAAACAGGAAGAAATTGTGGTGAGGTAAGTGTGAGCAGGGGGTCAGGGGTACTTTTGTGAGCTGGGGGTTGGGGTTGTGGTTTGTGGTTTGGGGGTTGGGCGTGGAGTTGTTTTGTGGCCTGGAGGCTGGGGTAGTTTTCTGGGCTCAGAGTGGGTCAGGTGTAGTTTTCCGGGCTGGGGTGGGTGGGGTAGTTTTCTGGGCTGTGGAAATCAGGGTTAGTCTTCAGGGATGGGGTGGAGGTAGTTTTGATAGTTTTCATTCTTGGAGAGGATTGTGGCTAGTTTTTATGGGTGGGGCTAGTTTTCAGGGCTGGGGGTCAGGGTTAGTTTTCAGGGCTGGGGGGTCAGAGTAGTTTTTAAGACTGAAGGTGTGTTGGAGTCGTTTTTCTATTAGGGGTTAGGGACTTAGGCTTCAGGGCAAGGGGAAGGTAATGGCCAGTGGGGGTCATTTTTGGGCATTGGGGTGGGCCAGTTTGTAGGTCTGGGTCAGTCCTGGCCAGTGTCAGGTTAAAGGACAAGGTTAAGGGAAAGGATCTTAGGAATTAGGACAGGGGGAGGACACAGCGTGGGGGTTGCTACTCCGGGAGGGAGGGGTGGTAAAGCAACGCGTGGTTAAGCCGTTGTTGTTATTCAGACCATGTGGTTTAGGCATGTGGGTTTGTGGACCTCATTTTTCCATCAAGCAACCGTTTTGAACATACAAGGCAGCTAAAAGGGAAGACAGTAAGTAAAATTTAAAAGAACATATTTGATTGGATGGTGGAGATATGCAGTGAAATAAAACTAGGTAGTGATTTTAACAAAAAAAGTAACTACCTCTGTGATTGATTTTCGAATTTAAAAAGTTATTTTATTTGGGATATGCTTGGAATTACTAACAGTCAACCCCACCTACTACTGTTAATGTGAAGTTAGTATGCTGTTTAGAGAAAGTCTTGTGAACTTTCAACTACTGGTGGGCAGAGTCTCCTCAAAACATAGGGGCAGATTCACAACAAACGTACACATCTGTAGAGATGCGTCCGTTTCCCTGCCCCATCCTGCGATAACTTTGCGCCTCCATGGATGCGCTGTTTTTACAATACAGTGCACCAAGGCGCAAGGATTGACAAATGCATCAGAAATTCTGACGCATCTGTTGACCCATCTGTTGACCCAAAATTCACACACTGCTGGAGTCGTGTCGCGAGCATGACACAACTCCTGCAATGCATGGGGAGGCCTATACTTATTGTGCTTAGTCACTCCTTTACAATGTGACGCATCTCCCTAAATGGGTCACATTGTAAATTGAGCGCAGTGTTTACGCCGCTGCTGCATCACAAAAGTGATGCAACAGCGGTGCAAAAGTGTTGCAAGGGGCTTGTAAATCTGCCCAAAGGTTACTATGGAAACAGAGGTAAAAGAGTATATGAGGGAAGGGAACACAAGGGACTGCAATGCGAAACTGAAAAGCAGACTGGTGCACATACATTGCTCAGTAGGGAGTGTATGTCTTGTTATTGACAATATTTTACAAAATGAAACACAAATAAAAACATTATCAGCAGATTGTTGAAAGCTTTTAAGGGCTTCTGTGTGGATCCACAGATCCTTTGCAGATTTTCACAGGACCCGCGCTGAGCACCACAATGGATCTGCAAAAATACTACCAAATTGGACTTATTTTTTACAGTAAACATGGAAAGGGTTAAAGATAGTGACCATTTAGGAGTGGTATAATAAAAATTAAAAGATGAAAAAAGCCCATCATTTGTTAAGCATTGGATTATGAGTAAGAGCACACGGGGAAGGGTACTCAATTTAGGTACTTTTCTACTCAGAGTGGAGGAGGATTGACATAGTTCCGACTTGAGATTTGCAGTGCAAAACAGATGTTAACAGATATTACACTAAATGTTGGAGAACAGCAAAGAGATTTTACAGGTATGGTAATTAGGTTGCACTATAAAAAATTATATTTTAAAAAGCGTGTGTGTATATAATCTGAAACATAATGTGTAGCATCTAGACACTACAGTAAAAGACAAAATAAAAGGAATCATTAACTAAACATACAATATACAGCAAAGGTGTAACATGAATTGCTATACTGAAAATCTAGTTCTTTTATTGAGCCAGTGTTGGACTTGGCCCTTTTTTCAGGGTTATCACCAAACTTTAAGCCTACCTCCTGTTTTTTATGACCCTCTTTTCGTTGGCTCCATGACTCTGCACACTTTACCACTGCTATTTAGTGCTAAAGTGCATATGCTCTGTCCCTAAATGAAATAGTAATTGTTTTTTCCATTTTTTGATTTGCTGGTAAGTCTCTAAAACGTTGCAACATGTGTGCCTAGGGCTTGTAAATCAAATGCTACTAGAGGGCCTGCATCACTGATTCTGCCACCCACATGAGTAGCCCTGCAAACATGTTTTAGACCTGCTATTGCAGTGTCTGTATTGCAGTTTTAAACTGCAATGTCAACCTGGCAAGTGCATACCCTTGCGGGGCTCAAACCTTCCCTTTTATTACAAGTAGGGCACCCCTAAGGTAGGCCCATGATAGCCCCATGAGAAGAGTACAGTGTTTTTAAAAGGTATGATATGTACTGCTGTATTTTACATGTCTTGGTATTTAAGAACTGCTAAATTCATTTTTCACTGCAGCAAGGACTTTCTCTCCCATAGGTTAGTTTTGAAGTTGCCTTTTTACTTCTTTCAAGTGTATCTTCCAATTGGGAGCTGATGGAAAATTGGAATTTGGTGTCAAAGGACTCATAAAAATTTTAAAAAATACATTTTTTAGTGAAGTTGGTTTTTAAATTGTGTATCTGAAAATGCCACTGATGGAAAGTTGGCATTTTCTACTTTAGCCATTCTGTGCCACTGCCTGTCTCTGAATGCATGTCTGGATCAGGATGACAGTTGGGCTGTTTGTGCATTTACTCTAGACAGTCACAATAAGAGAGCCGAGGTGTGCCCTGTATATTCTGATGGTCCATCACTAGGTCGATGGGCCTTCCTGAAGTAGAGGGATGGGAGGAGTTGACAACAACATCTGGAAAGACCTGCGCCTGTCCTGTCCTCACACAAAGAATTCTCCACAAACTGTAGTCTGTCTGGAGCTAGGGCAGGGAATTGCAGGATCTTGTGCTGTGCTACAAAGACTTTCCTTTGAAGTTTGTCTACTTCAAAGGCTGAAATGGGTATAAGTACTAGACTCGTGACACCATATACTCAGAATACTTCTGAATAGAGGACATTCTGCCAGGAAGAGCTGCATGCTGTAGAAGTGACTGCCACTTTGCCTGTTGCTTCCTTGTGCTAGCCTGCTCTTTGCTGCTTCTCTCCTGGGAGGGAAAGGACTGGACTTTGATTTCTACACCTTGCTTCCAAGGTACTCCATTGGTTTGTGCATTATTTCCTCCTGTTAAGAAGTCTCAGGACGCTCAAAGGCTTCACCTACCAGTGCCTGGGCTCTTTTTCTGAAGCCCTGTTTGAGGCTAGAGGATTCCCAACCAAACACTCAAAGGGATGGGCAAATAGTTAAACCAACTATGAAGTATGAGTATCCTGTCTCTTCTCAGCTTATGATGGCAAATGATAGTACGCTCGAAAAGGGAGCGACATGTATGTTTGCGCATGACTACATTGAAAATTATGTAATTGTATCATTTGCTGTGGCTTACCTGTGCTTGTGGTTCCGTGGTTCCGAATTGGGTTCGAAAGCTCCGAAACCCGATTTATAAAGATCGTCGGAACTGGACGATTTTGGTCTCTACAGACCGCAAATGGCTAGTGTAACGTGTCTGAGTGTTTTCGTATGAATCGATATAGGAGAACACTCTGCATTTCAGGATTTAGTCTGAACCTTCGGGTTCCATATTGTATGTGGCAGCCATTTTGTGTGGTTGCCCTAACATAGGCCCGATGACTGAGGCCAAGAAAGTCCTTGACACGTACGCCTTAGCTGACTTCTGGTTGACCTGGCCAAACTGACTCCTCGCTTGGGGCGAATCCCGCTGAGCCAGTTCCTTGTGCAGCAGCTGGCATGATAAAGATCAAAGGGCAGGACATGTCCGAGTTTATGGCACACCATTCCCACTCCTCTATCTCCTTTCCATCTGATTCTGCCTTTCCTTTACGACATGTTCATCGATCTGGGTTGAAGGGTTTACGATGGGTTTGTCCGGCCTGATCGAACAGGAAACCAACCATGTGTGCGATCGTTTTTGGTGGGCTGGGCAACGGAAAAGGGGATTATCTTTGACTGTCGTCATTTGCTACTTTTGAAATACTACATGGTCATTGGTCAGTTTGTATGCACCAAATGTAAATGGTATGTTGCCAGAGGCGTAATTTTCGGCATAAAAGACCGTGTTCCGTTCATAGAAGTGTGCAGTCTCTGATGAACTACCCGTGCGTACTTCGTAGATCTCTGTCCCTGGTTGCAACCAATAAACTTTGGTCTTTGACGTCATCAAGAAGTATCCCGTGTCTCTGTTTGCCAAGACAGGGGAATCCGGGGTCTTTGGGTGTTGCCCTGACACCGCTGGGTTACCAGGATTAGTACCGGTTCTGAAAAACCCAGTACCTCATGCTGTATTGTTCCCTTTTTGTTCACACAAAAATCAATAAAATGGAGTATAAAAAAACTGAAGAAATTCACAGAAATAACCAAGGGTTACAAGGACGTCACAGTTAAGAAATAAAATTAAGAAAATCTTAGAAATTCACTGAAAAAAATCAAAGATTAGTGGGAAGTTATAGTTAGGTTAAGATTTTACACACACAAAACCATAGAAATTCTGAAGTTATAATTACCCAGTTTAACTATTTCACCCCTTCACTGCAGTGCTTATGACCTCACATACTACATCACTTGGACATGGTTAGTGACATCACTGATGACATCTCAAGTGACATTACTGATGACATTACTTATCATATCATCCAGCAAAGTAAACTTTAATATACTTCATAAAATGCCATTTAATTTTTTCTAAAGTAAGAAGTAGACACAGGTGTGAGATGTGCAGCACAGAGCTCACTGTAACACTATCAACTACTACACTCCCTTATCACCTAAGAGAAAGTTCTCAGTAGATAGTGTTGTTTAGTTCCTATAAATATATCTGCACGTTTAGACAACATAAACTGTGGTATTGGTGTCCAGACTGCTTCCGGACACCCCCACTGGATATGTTCGCCTGCATACCAGCTAGCTCACCATACCACTGTAAACTCCTCCTACCAAGGAGAGAAAAGTTCTTGGCAACTATCTACATGACAACCCTGTCCTTGTAGGGATTGTGGAAACAGTATAGTACTTTTCGCTCAGTCACTCATGCTCACTTTGTCTCAGAGAGATACACAGAATAAACAGTGAGGATGTTTTCAATAAGCATTTATTGAACCAGCATCCTTCTAGTGTAAAATAGGTGTGCTGAAACAATCATAAGACAGAAACAAATATAAATGATTATAAGCACCAACAGAGTGAATGGATGGTAGATTTCTAACATAGAGCTAAAACAATGAATATATGCAGGCATATAAATACATGACAGTAATAATGCGAACTTTTACGTATCAACCCTGATTAGATGTACCTAAGTGTACCTGGCATATATGGAGGTGTAGAGCCAAGAATCCTCCTAGGAGAAAACCAACCCTGTTGTGAGAGAATGTAGGACCCCGACATGGTCTTGAGATGGACACCCCGCGAGGGAGTTCAGACCACTGTGGGCTAAAGTGTCTGCATGCATGAACCTCCGCGTTTTGCGTCCGTATGTCAGCATTGAAGTATTTCTCCTCTGCCCACCCCAGCAAATATATGGTGTTTATACACCCAAAGCGTACCCTCAGGGGTTCTACCTTGCTGTGTCATGTCTGCCAAGGATGACAGAAGGGATGACCCTTATACATTGTTATTTTGCAGAAGATGGCAATCTTGCTGGGATTCTGGGAATCCTCATGCATAATAAATGAGGCTAGTTTTCTGGGAAAACCACACAACATTTTATGCAGCACCTAACTAGGTAAAAGTTCAATACCAAAAACCGTTATGTAGTACAATGGTAGGAAAAATGTAGGTGAAAGGTTAGGTGACTACCCAGGCCTATATTTGTGTACATTACAAAACATAACACCCACTCCTCATTCAACCGGACAATATACTCAAAAATGAATGTCCTTCTAATCAATTGAAAAACATTGTTAGAAAATGTTCCGAATAAAATGTCTAAAAGTATATAAAACGTGCCTCTAAGCTCTCTAAATTCTTTATATATGTTAAAAGGGTCCTTTAAAATATGTTCATATAAATAGCTTGAGCAACTGAGAGTGTCTGAAAGCCATGGTGTTCAGTAATAGTATGGAAAGAAACAAAACAATTTGTTTAAAATTCCACTTTCTTTGGTTTTGGAAAAAGGCCAAATTCTTCCCAGCACACTGAGAGCCAAATGTTTTTGTGTCCTGTTGGACTTGGCCCTTTTTGCAGGGTTATCCCAGAACTTGTTGCCTTCCTCTTTTTATGACCTATTGTTGATGTTTTTAGGACTCTGGGGACTTTATCACTGCTGTTTGTAGTGCTAAAGTGCATGTGCTCTCTATTGTAAACTTGCGGTACAAAAGGGGGTGGTGATGGACGGAGCATTTGAATCAATCAAACACTCACACCCAGTCAAAAGATATGAGTTTAATCCATCACCGTTCTTTAGCCCTCTCTGCCACCCCAGTTCAGACATGGCTATATGCAAATCAGTCTGACCCTGTGCCTCATGGGAACTGTCCAGCCCGAACTGCCAAGCCATGTCTGAAACAAGCTTCTGAGGACAGGTTTCTGGCATTCCAGCCGTCTTCAGCCCGGGTTGCTCGAATCCAGTGGCAAAGTGAGCAAGGGACTCACGTCTGAGCATACCCTGCCACACTTATGGCGACCAAAAGCGGTACAAAAGGGGGTGGTGATGAATCAATCAAACACTAACACCCAGTCAAAAGATCTGGGTTCAATCCATCACCGTTCTTTAGCCCACTCTGCCACCCCAGTTCAGACATGGCCATTAAGCATGGGCGGAAAATCCGTTCCGCTCGCGGATTTTGCGGATTTTCGGTAAATTCGCAATCCGCGAACTCTCGCGAATTTGCCGAAAATCTGCAAATTCGCGCGCGGCGGATTTTTTTGCTTGGTGATACAATATTGCGGCGCGCGTCGTTCACTTACTGTCATTCAGCGTTTGCCGAGTTATTTTTCTCGATATTTTGCGAGTGCTGCGCCATTTTGGATCTTGCTGCGGGATCCCGCGGGAGTTTGGCGACCGCGATTACGTCATCGCGGCTTGCCACCTTGCACAGCGAGAGTTTGTCAACGCGAGTACGCCGTGATCACGTATCGCGGGAGTTCGCAATTGCAAACACGTAGATGCGGCGGGCAGCGACAATCTCTCACTCGCGAAATTACAAAATTTGCAATTCTGCACAAGAAATCCACCAGCAAGCAGCATAAACCTTCTGAAAATGATGATTTTTATCAGAATAACTCCTCAGGTTGACATTTGCCTGCACTCTTTTTTGCAAGGAGTCCATTTTGGGGGGGGGGGGTGGGAGGAAGGAAGTGCCCCACAGTCTCCAACTTCCTGTTCCTGTCCAGCAGGCTCCTCCCAGTGCTTTCTTCATGTGCTGGTCACCTTCATTCGGATCTTGACCTGGAAGGATTATTTTTTTTGGATGCTGCTGGATATTTGGATTTGAGGCCTTTTTGACTTTCTTTGGATCACTTTTGGATTAGAAATTTCACAAGTAAGTTTGTTTGAGGCATTACAGTTGCTGCAACTACAATTTTGGAATTTTCGATTTTTGGGCTGTTGTTGGGGCCTTTTGCCCAGGGGTAGTGAGTGGTGCATGGACTGAGTCTTTCTGTGGGGTCTCTTTATTGTAAACATCATGGAGGGCAAGGATGGCATGGGATTGTGCTGATTTTTGTGTGTTTTTCGATTGTTTTGGGCTGCTGTTGGGGCCTTTTGCCCAGGGGTGGTGAGTGGTGCATGGACTGAGTCTTTATGTGGGGTGTCTTGAATTTAAACATCATTGAGGGCATGGATGGCATGGGATTGTGCTGATTTTTGTGTGTTTTTCGATTTTTTGGGCTCCTGTTGGGGCCTTTTGCCCAGGGGTAGTGAGTGGTGCATGGACTGAGTCTTTCTGTGGGGTCTCTTTAATGTAAACATCATGGAGGGCATGGATGGCATGGGATTGTGCTGATTTTTGTGTGTTTTTCGATTTTTTGGGCTGCTGTTGGGGACTGGCCATGTGGGTGGGGGCCATTTTGAGTGCTGGTACAGACAGGCCCTGGCCATGTACTGGGGGCAAGGGGCCATTTTGAAGGCAGGCAGTGTTCTCAGGCCTGCACCCATTTTGCCTACCTTTCATCCTTTATGCCCAGGGGTAGTGAGTGGTGCATGGGCCTAGTCTTTCTGTGGGGTGTCTTGCATTTAAACATCATTGAGGGCATGGATGGCATGGGATTGTGCTGATTTTTGTGTGTTTTTCGTTTTTTTGGGCTGTTGTTGGGGCCTTTTGCCCAGGCTAGTGAGTGGTGCATGGACTGAGTCTTTCTGTGGGGTCTCTTTAATGTAAACATCATGGAGGGCATGGATGGCATAGGATTGTGCTGATTTTGATTTTTGGGGTGTTGATGATGGGAACTGGCCATGTGGGTGGGGGCCATTTTGAGTGCTGGTACAGGCAGGCCATGTGCCGGGGGACAAGGGGCCATTTTGAATGCAGGCAGTGTTCTCAGGCCTGCACCCATTTTGCCTAGCTTTCATCCATTATGCCCAGGGGTAGCAAACTTGTACTAGCGAGCCGCACACTTTGCAAGATTACACATCGCGCCCGGAAACGGAAATACCTCATGCAAACAAGATGGCCCCGCCCGTGAACGACTGTGAGGGTAACTTCGCGCTGTTGCACTACAAGCGGCTCGCTAAAACGCACAAAACCTTGCAAACTAACACGCCGCAAAAAAACAAATCGCATATTCGCACAATTTCGTGGCTTCCGAATTCGATTTACTGCAAATTCGCGCCCCGCGAATCCCGCGGAATTGCAGAAAAACGAGTTTTGCAAAACTGAAAGCACTCAGCAGGTGTAAAAGTTCAAACTCATCATTAGTAACCATTCCCTGTAGTGCTTCCTGAGGGGCCCCTCCAGAGTTCAGTTGCCTACTTGCAACTATTCTATGACCCTGCTTTGACCCTCACAGCAGGCTCATAGAATAGCTACAAGTAGGCCACAATGGTCCTGTGGGAAAAAAACGTGCACTGCAAGAGAAAGCAAATTACAGATAAGGAAGCAGGTGCCAGACTGGAAGTTTAAATTCAGTGACACATTAATCAACCCCAAATTAATTCATGTCAGTTGAAGCAGGGCAGGTGTGCTTGCTTTTCACCACCATAATCTACAGTGATGAACCAGAGGGTGGCAGTGATGTACCAGAGGGTGGCATGGGTGAACCAGAGGGTGGCAGTGGTGAAACAGAGGGTGCTGTGAACCTGTGATGATGAACCAGACGTAGAAACAACATAGTCGCGGCCATTGCGAGCCGACAAGTAAGTTCGCAATCGCGAACTGGTACAAAACCCTTGCGAACTGACAGAAACCCTTGCGAACACAAAAAAAATAAAAAATCCGCAAATTCGCGAGAGTTCGCGGATTTTGCGGATTGCAAATTCGCAAATACGCAAATTCGCGAACCGCAAATTCGCAAAATTCGCCTATGCTTAATGGCTATATGGAAATCAGTTTGACCCTGTGCCTCATGGGAACAGTCCAGCCTGAACTGCCAAGCTATGTCTTCCCTGGACCGGAAACAAGCTTACGAGGACCGGTTTCTGGCAATCCAGCCGTCTTCAGCCCGGCTTGCTTGAATCCAGTGGCAAAGTGAGCAAAGGACTCACGTCTGAGCATACCCTGCCACACTTATGGCGGCCAGAATGATTT
This sequence comes from Lissotriton vulgaris, assembly GCF_964263255.1. Lineage (NCBI taxonomy): Eukaryota > Metazoa > Chordata > Amphibia > Caudata > Salamandridae > Lissotriton > Lissotriton vulgaris. Next base: position 475,788,304 of record NC_141691.1, read on the forward strand.
GCATATGGCCATGTCTGAACTGGGGTGGTGTGGAGTGCAAAAAAACGATGAATTTAGGCCCAGATCTCTGTACTGGGGTGAATGTATGACATTGTTCTGCATTCTGTCCATCAACTGTGGTTTTTGCATTTGTCACCCCGAGTGGGATGGGTATGCTCAGACGTGAGTCCCATGCACTCCACACCACTGGATTCAAGCAAGGCGGGCTGAAGACGGCTGGAATGCCAGAAACCAGTGCTCAGAAGCTTGTTTCTGGTCCGGGGAAGGCATGGCTTGGCAGTTCGGGCTGGACTGTTCCCATGAGGCACAGGGTCAGACTGATTTGCATATGGCCATGTCTGAACTGGGGTGGTGTGGAGTGCAAAAAAACGATGGATTTAGGCCCAGATCTCTGTACTGGGGTGAATGTATGACATTGTTCTGCATTCTGTCCATCAACTGTGGTTTTTGCATTTGTCACCCCGAGTGGGATGGGTATGCTCAGGCGTGAGTCCCAGGCACTCCACACCACTGGATTCAAGCAAGCCGGGATGAAGACGGCTGGAATGCCACAAACCGGTCCTCGGAAGCTTGTTTCCGGTCCAGGGAAGGCATGGCTTGGCAGTTCGGGCTGGACTGTTCCCACGTGTGTAACTCCCTTGCCTTGACTAGAGTGGTGGTTTCTGCCTGGCTTAGGTGCATGCCCTAGTCAACCATAAAGCCCATTTCTAACATGTCCTATGTGGGAGACGCAACATCACTGCTGCTTGCCATCGCAGACGATGGACCCTGTAGCACCTCACAAATCAGGTCAATTGAGCAAAGATGATCTTCAGTTTCCACAGCTGATGCTGGGGGAGCATTTGAAATATCCAACGCCTGTGTGCCTGTAGTAGAGCAGGTATCCAATCCAACAGGAGCTAAAGCATCCAGTGGTGGCTCTAAGAATGCCGATATCAACATGGGAATACTCTGGGGACACTGCAGTATATCGACCGTTAATGGGTCCAGTAATACATCCACGTCCGGTAGCACAACCGATAGAAGTGTTAGAGATCCAACACGCATTCTTGTGCACAGAACAAGCAGCGGATGACAGGCAAAACTCAGTCAATCCAGACTCGGAATGATAGGAAATCGAGACATGCTCAGATTGAGTACCATGTGATCACGGTACCGTGGCTCTAATAGCGTTTTTCTCCTTGGTGACTGTTCATTGCGTAGCAGAAAAATTCAAATCAGGGTTCCCTCTACCACTAGCAGGATCAGCGGAAGCCCTCCATAAATGCTTCCAAATACGGAGTGTATAAAAACTAGAATCACTCCAAAGACTGTCTCAAAGGTGATTAACATTGCATAACCCATGGTCTTAAATAGGTGTACTATACCCTTTGTATAAGACATGTTAAAGATACGCTGTCCAAACCACATACAGTAAAGGGGACCCATGGGCAATTTAATGACCGGCTCTGAATACATGCCCACCTAACATTAATCACAAAAGAGTACCAGAGGGTCAAGAGTGAAACAGGCTAATTATCAAAGACAGAGAAGGTGTAACGCTCCCACTAGCCATATGACAGAGAGGAGTGATGTAAAACATGCCAGATCAAGATCAGTGTCTGGTCTCTGGCTCCCATCAGTCACCACTCGGAACCGCCCTTCATCATTTGGGGCTCCGAGGACCAACACTATACTAGATCTTGGTTCTCTAGCAGAAAGGGATTAACCTTCCTGCTAGTTAGTAAGTGTTGGTGTTATGGTTGAGACCATATGTGTTGGTAAAGTAACTGACAGGGTTAAAAGGAGTGTGGTGTGCAGTGCAAGGAAAACCAGGAAGAGTATAAGGGGGTAAATAAAATTGGTTTTAAGGAGCAAAAAATAATTTAATAGGGTATAGCTCCTAGCACCAATATTAAAAAATAGCCAAGACAGGGTAAATCTATGACCTATCTAGTGGTGTAACGTGGTCGACATGTTTCAGCAAAAACCGGCCAATAGCCTTGCTTTCTTCAGGACCTTAAATGTACAGCTACTGCAAACAAAGAAACCAAATGTGACAAATAAGTGAAATATAGTGTAGGAACGACACAGAAAAGTCACCTGAACTTCCAGGTGTGTCTGTTCCTGTTCTTCTCACATAATCAGCAGTGGGCTGAAATAAAAAAACATGGCATGAGCTATTCCCCCCATACCTGTCCGAAATAAGCCTGTCTATTACACCTGTTACAATCATCAACATAGGTGTAGTCCATGTCTCGGGATCTGAACAAGCACACTGACCAGACTAGTGTAAAACAAAAATCGTGGAAATTGAACCATTTCAAGTTTCACAGGATGCTTCTTACCTGATTAGTAAGAAGTATACACCTCACCCCGCCTGGCTACGGCTCAGGACTGGTGAAGCACCACTCTAAAAAAGGTGAATAAATTCAAAAACAAGAATCATCCACCATATCGTGCCTGGACTTAATCAATGAGAGCTATTGTCTTATATAGATGCTAGCAATTAGTGTAAAGCGGTGGAAGATGTGATATCCACTTGTGAACTAAAGATTTATCACGTTGTTAAGCTGTTGTTACATGCTTCCTTCAGTTGCAGAATCTAGTGCCCAATGAGCTATGCAATCAAGTAAGACCATCTAATTTCGTTAACCACACAAATAAGACTCCGTGCCCCGTGAATGAAGGACCAACAATCAGCAGAACAAAAAACCCAAACAACCCGTCTCAAAGCGGATCGCATGCCGAAAAAGCGTATTGCAGCTCAGAAGAGTTAACAGATACTGCAGCGTGCACTCACCTATCCGTCGGTACTTCCTAGCGGCATCTGTGCCGTCTGGGGAGGTACCGGCGGTCTGTTGCTGCTTAGATTATATCCCGCCTGCCCTCATTGGTCACAGCCACTCACGTGACGCGCCATTCAGTGCGTCATACGTCCGTGATAATACGGAGTCCCTGGTTGGAGCAGCGTCCATGCCGACTATCCAATGGCATGCGCTGTACCATTTCTCCAAAATGAAAAGGGCAGCTAGTTCATACTAGTGCCTGTATCTCAGCTGGGGACCTTGCAACATCAAGATCAAAAGCCTCCTGGGCTGAGGTTAAGGACACATCTTTCTGTAACAGCATGGCTTTTAATTCGGCTCAGAGTATCAAACCGTATAAAGGAAACATTCAACAAAGGCCATAGTGGTGCCTCCCTAACTGTGTGAGTCAGTGGAAAGAATACTTTCAAACAACAAGTAACCCTGGAACCTACTATGATATGCAATGCCTGGAAGCATCCCGCAACAACCTTGATCATTCAACATTAAGTAACTCCCATTCTAGAGCAGCCTGAACACTGGATTAATCACAGCAGCTGGAGACCCTTTCTAATGACATGACAAGTTTGCAACTGAACCATTACAGGCTCCATGAAGCATTATATACTTGCAAATGAGAGATCCACTCAATGAATTCTGGCAGTCTGTACCACGGGAAACACTTTAGTGTCCCCATTCCTACATCCAAATCTATACGGTAATTCCCAAGATTCATGGATAAAGTCCTTACTTATTGCTTCATATCTGCCCATCTGGTGGTGTTCTAGGCAATATTGAAATTAGAAAGTTGTTACTGGAATAGTTATATGGCCATGAATTAACCAGTCTGTGGACGGTGACTCTGCCACTGCCAAGGTTGTGCAGTTCAGCAGCACCAGATAGGCTTTTTGAACTGTAATTTATACATATGGTGCTTTGCTGAAACTTTCTTGCCAACTAGCCTGCTAATATATACCAGGAAACTTGAAGACTATTTCTTAGGCTAAGTTGGATGAAAGACTGGAAAAAGAGTGCTGCACGAATCAAAATCCAGTTAGCAAATAGAACCTGCTGATGAGTGTAACATTTCTTTTATTCGTTATGTAGTTGTTTGTTTTTGTTTGTTTAATAGTTGTTCATGTAGTTTGTAAATATAGTTGTAGTTGTGTATGGTTGTTAACTTGTTTTGTTGTAATAAAAATGTTTAAAGTTACTTTTGATTTCGGTGCTTAATGCTCATTATACATTTCAGTTTTCTTATAATATTGTAATATACAACAAACTGACTGTTCAGGACTGAAAATATACTGCTGCATGAATATATGTCTCTATGGTAGTAGGCACATCTTTTATTCTACAGACACTTGGAAATGAGGCTATAGAGGCTTTCTTTTTTTTAATTTAAAAAATGTTGTCCTCATACTGCCAAACTCAAGATGGGATACTTCCAATCACTCCATGTCTACCTTTACCTGCCCTTAGGAGAGGCAAGTGGAGCGAGATAGAGCTTTCCCTCCAAGATGACACCGTTACCTTCTCCAACTCCTGTTCACTTATCTAGAGGCCCCCGTTGATGTTACTTAGGAGACCAGGTCCAACGGTGCAATGGCTTAATCATTGGACCCTGTTTCCGTCTCCATCCAAATTAACAAATCTGCCCAGGTCTTTACTTTGCTTTTTTGATCGCAGGCCATGTCTGACTCACTGGTGCAAATTATATTCTTCAAACATTCAGCAAAAGTAAGGGGGTGTTCTGATTTCCAAACCCTACATATTTCTCTCCTTGTGAGGATGATCACATAGAATATAACGTTAAACACAGGTGTATTGATATAATAGTCATTTGGTAGACCCAAAAAAATCAAAGTAGTACTTACTTCCATTGGTCTTTCCAATACATCTTCCAAGAATTCACATAGCGTGCTCCAGTAAGACTTTATCCCTGGGCATTCCATAAAAATATGAATAGCATCTGCATCTGGATATTTGCACCCCTGTGACCTTAGACAGCTTTTTTGGAGACCAATATACTCTATGGGCAGTATACAGGTGGTTCCTCCTCAATGCAGCTGGTTTAACTATAGCCTGTAACATAACAAAGGAGTCAGACCATACTTTCTATAGTGACCTTCTGACGCAAAAGTGAGCTATGAGTAGAGAGATCAGTCTGGGACCATGATGTCGTATAGGGACTTCTGATAGAAGAGAGAAGTATTGGCACAGAGAACAGTGTATCTTCATATGATAACACGCACTCCAATCAGCTGCTGTACACACAGTATCATGTATGATTGTCATCATTGGGCGATGTCTAAAAGAAAGGTGAGTATGTCAGTGACCCGCTGCCACCGGCCATCTTCAAAGAAATCAAGAATGTTCTCAATCCCACCTGGACAAGGATTGTAAATGCTTCTCTATCACAACGTACAATCCCAGATTGCCTAACAGCAGCTCAGGTGTCACCTATACTAAAACAACCTAATGCAGATAAAACTGAGCTCAATTATTCCCGCCCTATCTCCAACATCCCCACACTAGCCAAACTACTTGGAAAATGCGTACAATTCCAACTCTGTGCTCACATAGAAAATATCCAACTCCTAGACCAACATCAATCCGGGTTTCAGAAGGGGCGCAGTACTGAATCGGCTCTCAAGCACGCTATGGATGACATTAAAAAAATGCTGGACCAAAATGAGTCCTGCCTCCTAATCGTCCTTGACCTTTCATCTGCATTCAACACGGTTAATCACGACAACCTCCTATCCATTTTGAAGAACAGAATGGGTTTCTCGGGTCGGGTGTTACAATGGTTCTTATCCTTCCTTCACCACAGATCACAAGAATCAAGGCAAACCACTCCCTCTCCTAGGCCTCTCCAGTATTCATGGGTGTCCTCCAAGGGTCCTCCCGATCTCCTATCCTCTTCAACCTTTTCTTGGAACCACTAGCTAATTCTCTAAACTCCACGAACACTCTCTTTCATATGTACGCTGACGACACACAACGTATTTGAAAATCTCATCCCAAGACAAAATCATCTCTAAAGTCTATGCAAAATTGGTTAACGGAAAACCATCTACTGCTCAACACCTCCAAACAGAATTCCTTTTCATCTCCCCAACCACATTCCCATGCTAGACCTTTGGCTGAAGCACCTCACTGCCTTCAACTCCATCCTTCTCATCATAGACTCAGCCAAATCACTTGCAATGCCCCTTGACAAGCATCTGAATATGACAAATCATATCAGTAATGTGTGTAAGGGAGCTAACCATTGGATGAGGACATTTAGAAATATTAAGCCATTCCTTCCTCAAAAGGCCTTCAAACAGGTGGTACAAGCATTGGTCCTGCCGAGGCTAAACTACAGCAGCGCTACACTCTGTGGCCTTCCCAAATACACCCTGGCTCCACTAAGGGCATTACTGAACACTGCGGCCAGGCTATTCACAATTACCAAACGAAATGACCATATATCCCAAATCCTTAAATCTCTCAAATGGGTGCCCTATGAAGCTCGAATTCAGTTAAAGATTGCTGTTCTGGTGAACAAAACCCTGTACTTCAAAACCCCCAGCCACCTAGAGCAAAAGCTTGAACAATCCTGTGGTGAGAGAGCTGTAAGAAGCGCTATCACTCTCCTTTTTAAACCACCCATCCTTAGGAAAAAGAGAACCTGTCTCCAAGCCTTCACCGGTGCTTCCCCAAGGACATGGAACTCCACTGGAAGTATGCAGAATCTCATCAACAACTGCTTTCAACTGGAAGCCAAAAGATTCCTACTGAACACATTTTTACCTTGACTGGGTTAGGTACATTTGTTTGAAATCATTGATCCTACAACCGTTGTACCTTCAGGTGAAATCAGGTTTTGTTGCTCCTCTCTGCCGTATTATGTGCTCCACTTCGTAGCCTGCTATCTTCCTGTTTATTGTATTCCTCTCCTGGATTAATTTGTCTGGGAATCATGCCATTATTCCTGTTGTGTATTTCTACTTGATGTCGATATTGGATATATGCTCTTCTTTTCTTCATTATGTTCCTCCCCTCGTAGCCTGCTTTATACCTGTTTTTGTACTACTCTCCTTTATTAATCTGTCTGGGAATTATGCTGTTGAATTCTTACTTGATGTTGTTATTAGATTTATATTCTGCCTTCAATCCTTTGTAAAGTACTCTGATAAACTTTATGATCTTGTTCGCAATATATATAAAACTTTATAAATAAATGTCCTCACAATTAAACATGGAAACCAGTAGTGAAATACACAGTTTCAACGGAAAGGATACTCCACTGTATACTCTAGTATGGACATTCATCATTATAAAGAAAGTATGCACAGAGAGAAAAGTATTTTCCCACAGTCTACTTTGCACATCGTCAATCATATGACTCATACAATAGTCCATATAGTTGTTTTGGAAGACAGAACTTTTCATCATTTAGGTAATTTCATCCCTACACCTTACTTGTACATCTGTCCTCTTGGGGAGAGCTGTAACCAGAGAGGCAGGCCCATTTGCACACTCATCATCCAAGACGCAAGTCACAGGAGATGGGCCAGTCTCTTTCCACAATGTACTACGCAAACCTATCATGCAAGAAAGATCAGTCAGCAAACTGGGCAGTTCCTCCCAACAGCCTACTGTGTATATTTATCAGTAAGGGAATAGGTATGAACAGAGAGATACATTTTTCTCAAACCCTACTACAGACACCTCTCACCCTACTAGTATGTGTTAGTAGACAGGACACTCTACCTTCCCAGACACTTTTGGTCTAGGGAGAGGTGTCAGCAGATGGGCCACTCCTAGTGAACACCCTACTGCACATTTATGTTGTTCTTGAGATAGGCGTTAGTGGAAATGCAAATGCTTCCCCACACACTACTGAATATGTCTGTCTTCCAGGGTAGAGCTGTGACTGGACAGTTAAATCACTTGCCGCACCCTAATATATATATATATATGGTTATTTTCCTGGGAAGAGGTCTCAGAGGAGAGGCCAGCACTTGTTACACTACTTTTGGATAGTAAGGTCTTACATGTAAGGTTTGTACCTTCCCTACTATGCATAATGCTGAGAATGGGGAAGGTATGACTGGAGAGATGGTGTCTCTTTACACCCTACTCTATACACTGGTTACCTTTATTCTAGGTCTCACTGGAGAGGCCAGTCTCTCCACATACTCTGCTATATACCGTTGTTAGGCTGTGGAGAGGTGCCAGTGAGATACAAGTGTCTCCTTACACCCTAATGTGTACTGTTACACTGCATAAAGCTCTCATTTGAGAGTCTATTTTCGCCCCACACTCTACCAATGGGATCTATGAGGATATGTACTGTAATAAAAGAATGTGTAAATTCTTCCTCTAAAAAAAAGTTTGGATCTCATGAGTTCTCTCAGGATAGTAAAATTAAATAGTGATTGAACTTTTTCTAATAATATTAAATGGACTTAAAGTATGAGTGTTATGTACCAATGTTCGCCTCATGCAGTTCTCATGTTTATTCATAAATCAAAGTGATTTATTTTATTCCACAATTATATAATGGATTGCTTTTCGTTAAACTAAACACACTGTTACTATTCTGGTGTATATAAATTAAACACACTACATCAGGATATATTCAGTGTAAATACAAAGTCCATTATAAAAATTTCAATCTTATGAGAGGGTCGCAAGAGCAAACAAGGAATCCCTCTGATTGCAGGCAGGGGATTGCCTGCCTGGCTCTCCTGAGACTCTTGTTGGAGTGTTAGAGAAGGAGAAAATGGGAAACATAGTACAAACAACATAGATCTTGAAGGTATAGTGTAGGGTAGCTCTGAACAGGTCAGTTTATGTGAAGAGTCTTTAAAAACAATAAAAAAGATTGTGTTTTTAAAAATGTTCAAGTTTTTTGTATTATACACTTTTAAATAGGTTAGGACAAAAAACATACAACTTGAGGTGTTAAACAAACAGCAACAAAATCGCCTCAAAAACAAAAAAGAGAGAAACTTACCTTTTTTTATAAAGAAACCTATTGCCTAGGGTGCACTTGTGCACTTGGGCAATCTTCTCCTGTGTAGACCTGCTTGTCTCTGATGAAACAATGATCAGCTTGCACATGCAACAAAATTATCTTTTATTAAAAGAAGCAGAGTTAGTATCTGCTTGGCACTGAAAATCTGAGTAGGCATAGTGTCTCCTGGAACAAATGATGTTGAAGCCACTGCAGAGTTATCTAGCTGCCCAGCATGAGCCAACTCTGTCCGTACAAGCCTTTGCAGAAGCATGGATCTAAGATGTCTCCACATCCCTGTGGTACTCATATTATATTGTTTATTTCTATTCCGCTGGCTGAACTCTTTGATGCTAAGTTTACAGGTCACATACTTCTCATATACCTTCTTGGCACCTGGCCTCATTTAGAAGAAGAATTGGCACACCAAGAATTCCTTGGTTGTCTGTGTTGGCTGAGATGGTGCAAAAACCCCTGCTTGTTCATCTGAATCGGATGAAGACAGCTTTCTTCTCAAAAGGAGACAGGACTGGAGAGCAAGCCAATAGGTATGTTAGAAGCACTAACTATAACTTGCGTTCCTTCCATGCACTGCCTATTACCTCACATATGACATCACTCATGATATGTTCTATGACATCACTTATGACATCATTGATGACATCTCAAATGACATCGTTGATGACATCACTGATGACATCCCTGATGATATCATCCAAAGAGTGTGCAACTCTATTTTATAGTTTACATAGCGAAGTGTAGCTGTGATATTAGTTTTCTACCTTCAAGGAGCATGAAACGTAGCTCCAGTGCAAGGGTCAGTGGCAGCAAGTTGCCTCTTTCCCTAGGGCGACAAACATCCCTGCACTGACACACTGTTAAATGACAGAGCACATTGAGTAGTAGTGTTCTTTTTTACATAATTTCCATGGGCTTTTTCTAATCTGTGTGAAAGCACAATGTGTGCATGTGCCAAGTGCAGTGCATGTGGCATACTAAAATAGTTAAACAAATCTTACCCTTGGACAGTATTTGCAATTGGGTCCGGCCACATGTGTGATGGACTCACATATGGGATCCTCTCTCCTTCTTAAAGGAATAAGCATTGGCATTACGTTTCCTAGCTCTCATACCCTTAAGTGAGTTCTGATCTTACACATAAATAGTAAGGATGTGTTTGATTATGGTACATTATAAGCAGGGAACAAATTTGACATGATGAAGAGAAAATCATTTCAATTTCTTTCTTGGATACTGTAAGATCTGTGCACAGAAATGTGCTATCTGGACCACCTGAGTTACTGTGTAGGCAGCCTGTTTTTGTTACTAAAACACACAAGATGATAGACGGAATGTTGCACGTTGGCAAAACATTCACCCCCAGTCACAGAGCTGGGTTTAATCCATTGTTATTTTGCTCACCACGCCACCCCAGTTCAAACATGGTCATATGCAAATCAGTCTTGACCCACTGCCTCATGGGAACAGACCAGCCCGAACTGCCAAGCCATTTCTTCCCTGGACTGGAATCAAGCATTCTATGACCGGTTTTGGAGTTTCACCCCTCTTCAGCCAGGATAGCTTGACTCCAGTGGCGTAGTGAGCACGGGACCCACGTCTGGGCATACCCTTCCAAAATAGGTTGAACAGCAAAACCAACAAGATGATGGATGGAATATTGCACATTTGCAAAACATTTACCCTTAGTCACAGATCTGGGTTTAATCCATCGTTATTTTGCTCACCATGCCACCCCAGTTCAAACATGAAATCAGTCTTGACCCTGTGCCTCATGGGAACAGTCCAGCCCGAACTGCCAAGCCATGTCTTCCCTGGACCGGAATCAAGCATCCTAGGACCGGTTTCGGGGTTTCACCCCTCTTCAGCCAGGATAGATTGACTCCAGTGGCGTAGTGTTTTTGTTTTCGTTACTAGGCAGTTCATCTTCGCTCAAGGGAGCAACAAAAAAAAACATATCAACAAGGGTGTGTAGTGCTTCAAGAGCAGCTTGTCTGAGAAAGGCATAGCAGCATTACTTGTTATGAAATATAGATTTCTATTAAATTGAATATGCCGCAGGACTAACCTATTCAGCTTTTCAGAATGATCTACTGTTAGAAATGGGGGTCTCTTGTTGGCAGAGGTAGGTATCTATGTCCAAATAGGGACCCTTGCTTCTACTGAAGGTAAGGGAGATACACACTTTAGGTAACCCCTGCTCACCCCCAGGGTAGCTTGGCACGAGCAGACACACTTATTTGAAAGGCAATGTGTAAAGTATTTGAACTCAAAACACACAGTAATTTAGTGGTAACACCGCAAATGGACACCACACCAGTTTAGAAACATAAAGTATCTTTATTTAAACTCAACAAGACCAAAACAATTCAACATACAGGTGATGAGATATGACTTTAGAACAGTTATTGCAAAAATAAAAGATTGTAGAAATTAAATAAATCCACATGGGGCTAATATGACATTGTGACTGCAAGACTTCCACAGTACGGCAATGACTGCGAGAAGCACAGCGTTGTGCATGGAGTTACACAGACCCCAAAAAAACAGTAGCTTGGAAACCTCATCCCACTCCCCCAGTGGCTGTCTACAGTGAATGCACATCCCCAGCCCCTGCCACTCTAGAATAGACAGTCAAATATACAAACAGGCAGAGGCACACAGAATGGTTTAACTACAAAATGCCTACTTTCTAAAAGTTTATGAAAAAGGGAATTTCCTGGCCTCCAGTTCACAATACTGCTCTTTTATTCAGCAGGTTTTAGATACAATACATTCAGTTATTATACCTTACTTTATTAAGTGTAATATATTTAAATCACATTCAAGCAACATCATTTGTCTTTGGTGCATTCAAAAGATACATATTCTATTTTTCAGAAAATGATTCATCTAACAAAGTAAAACCAATTTTGCCCTAAATATAACAAAACATAAAAAAATGTCAATACATTACAGCTCATGAACATTTTCACATGAATACACCAGTCAATATTGTTAACAATCAGCCTGCCGATACCAAGGTTATTTACACTTTGTGCTTTTTAAATGAAAGTAGACTAGCTACGAGGAAATTAATATTTTCATTCTCTCTGCAGGTATATTTTTTGTTGATAAACCCTCACAAGAGTCCAACACAGTTTGGCTCCCTCGTAGGTTGGAAGGAAAAAAGCTGACGCGTTTTCAATCCCCTTCTGGGTTTGGGGATTATCGTCAGGGCTCGATGACGATGTAATCTATAACGATTTTAATAAAATAAGAGGGGAAGGTAAGAAAACCAACACCGCAAGTTAAAACTCTGTTTCCACACTTCCCTTCTATTTATGTTCCATTATTAAACAACAGTTGATGTACCTAATGTTTGTTGAAGTGACTAGCACTTGCTGTGCACCTTCTTTAATTTACTTGGGGAACAATGGCCGAGTACCTAAAGATATTGCAATAAACTGTATAAGTCACTGAGTCTGAAACTTCATGTCTCCTTCATTATTATAACTCATTTGTTAAATACTTATTGAATATTTTTATGCGTGTTTCCAAGTTAACTTTCGCGCCTCACGCTGGGGCATTTTTATTCCAGTGCTTGTTTCCTCAACTGATTAAGAATGCCTGAGCAATAGCCTAGAAGATGTATTTTTATAGCACATTAGAGATTTAGCAATTCAACAATTATCAAGGTAAAGCACAGACAACACTCATAGCTCCGCTTCCTTTAAAGTGGCTTCCTCTTTGTACAAACGTACCAGTGTTTTCTGTGTAATCATCCGTTTTTGTTTAGGCTTTATTTAAGTTTCGAACACCATTTCCTACAAATCTGGATGAAAGGCTCTTTATAGCGCGTTTCTCGTCTTTAAGGGGAACGCTGCTTGCAACAATGTTTGTTTTCGCCGTCAGTGGCCAAAGCTTATCGCGCTACTTGAAACATACAGTTACACAGTATCTACGCGCTCATTACTAAAGATCGGTTGATTCAAGTTTAAATGGGGCAATTTACTACTCCATGTGATGGCATTCCTGTTTACGCAGTATGTTCTAAAACAGTCACAACCCTTTCCCATCGCTGTGGTATTTCTCTGGGGCTTGTCTCAATATTAACACAATTAATTTAATCGCATTAGGCAGCCCGGCAGCAGGCTGTATACTTGAAAACACTCACGTTTAGAGGAGCTTCATATCATCTTCCGATCATTCAGTTAGAGTAACACGCACTCCATTGTGTTTGTGCTGTCTGTCCTTTTTCATAGTGAGTCTCTCTGGCAGTGAGTCTCCCTGGCAGGAAATGGGCGGTATTGTACGTGCAGTCTTTCTTTTCCACAATTTTACGTTGTTGCTTGGTTTAGTTCAGATATTTCATTTAAACCTCTTGTTGTGCAATGAAATTTTAGGATTAAATAAGCGTCTCTTTTTAGTAAGGAATTTTCAAAATTCCCATCACGTGGTGATTGTTTTAGTCCTGATAGGACAGTCCATTCAAAGTCGCGTTCTGAGTGGTTGTGCTCAACAAAAAAACTGGTACATGCCCAGCTGTCGAATTTCGATTGAACCAATGGGCTTCTCCACGACTCCCAACATGGTTTTAGGCCGGGCCACAGTACTGAGTCGACCCTTATCGAAATGGCTGACTCGGTAAGGTGGACGCTTGACCAAGGGTCGAGGGCGGTGTTGGTGCTGCTGGATCTCTCGGCAGCATTCGACACCATCTCTCACAAAATCCTGCTGGAAAGACTGAAGGATCTAGGTTTGGGTGGCGCTGTCCTGAAATGGTTTTCATCCTACCTTTCGGACCGCACACAACAGGTCTTCACTCCTCCGTTCTCCTCTTCCGCCACACCACTCAAATGGGGAGTCCCACAGGAATCCTCCCTAAGCCCGCTCCTTTTTAATGTGTATTTCACCCCCTTGCCAAGCTGATGGCACGGACAGGGATCAAATCGACTTCATACGTTGATGACATCCAGCTTCTTTTCACCTTCGACTCCCCTACCACCTCAGCTTTTGACCCACTGAAATCCTGTCTCAGGGACATTTCGAGCTGGATGGATGCCAATTCCCTCCGACTCAATGCAGGAAAAACCGAGATCCTCTTTTTTAACACACCATCCCCACTGGACTCTAGCATCTGGTGGCCAGAAGACTTGAGCCTTGCTCCCACCCCTAAAGACTCGGTAAGAAATCTGGGAGTCCGCTGGGACAATCATCTCAGCTTTAAAAATCAGGTACAAACAGTAGCATCCTCCTGCTTTGCTAAAATTAGAACTATAAAACGCCTTATCAACTACCTGCCAGCGGACTGCCGTAAGACTGTGATCCAGGCACTGATCATATCTCATCTTAATTATGCCAATGCCCTCTACCTTGGTATCACAGCGGGCCTCTGCCACAAACTCCAGACGGTTCAAAATGCCAGGACTTTACGATCCAAAGACCTACATTTCCTGGAAACCCCCCGATTCAAACGCTCCCGGGCAGGTGGGAAAACCTTTGAGGTTTGCACCTCTCAGTGCTGGAACAAGCTTCCACTAGCCCTCCGCACCTGTCAGACAGAATCAGCTTTTCGTAAATCCCTGAAAACACATCTATTCTCCACCTAATACTGGACATCTGACTCTATGACGTCTTTTTTTCAGAGTTTTCAGTGCTGGGACGCCCCGTTTGGGTCGCTGCGCGCTCTACAAAGTTCTCAAATAAATAAATAAATAAAATGTTGCACCTTTGGCGCCGTCATAATTCGGTTTTTGATGCGTGAGCGGTGTTGCGCTATTCGCTGGTTGATTTGCTGAGTAGTTTTTCCAATATATATTTTTGAGCATGGACATTTGATTGCATAGATGATATTTTTTGTTTTGCAATTAGTGAATTCCGTGTGTGTCCATTTAATGTAATTGTGTACAAACTCATGTCCTTAAATTGTTGTACTGCACGCTGAGCAGTTGCCACATTTTCGGTGACCTCGAATGGGTGGTAAATTCCAATGAGCTCTTAAGTCTGTCGTTTTTGTTGCTGCTGATACCATGTCCGCTCGAATTATTCTTTGTCCAATAATTTTGTTTTTTCGCATTGCGAATAGAGGTCTTTCCATAGGACATTCTAATTCAGTTAGAAGATGCCAATTTATTAGAATTATTTTCTGATATTTATTAGTATGAGGCACAAACGTGGGCACGCATACTAACTTGTTCATAGGTCCTTTTTCTTTTTTTGTTAGAAGTGTTTCACATAGTGTGTACCACGCACGCTTGACTGCATGCTTTAGCAATTTACGAGGATAGCCTCTTTCTCTTCGTTGATCACAAAAGGTAGCCCAATTTACCATGAAGTCTTCTTTGCGTGCACAGTTTCGTCTAATTCCCAACAGTTGTCCATAAGGCAAGTCGTTTTTTAGACTGCTGGGATGGAAACTTTGATAACTTAATATGGTGTTCGGGTCCGTTGGTTTACGGTGTAGGATTGTTGTTAATTACTGATTTTCTGCAAATCCTTCTACATCCAAGAACGTAAGAACCAATTTGCTTTTTGTCATCGTAAACTTAATATCTGGATGCCTTGTGTTCAGCCATTCATGGAAATGTTCGAGATGACCTTCTGTTCCGCTCCATATGCCCCAGATGTCGTCTATAAATCTGTACCATTGTACAATTGATTCACTGAAGGGATTGTGATCAATAATGAATCTTTGCTCAAAAAGTGCCATAAACAGAATCACCATTTCCAGGGCAAAACGACACCCCATTGCAGAGCCTTTGACCTGCATATAAAATGTATTCTAAAAACGTAAAGTTTTTTTTTTTTTTAGAGCAATCCGAGCAAAATCTAATACAAATTCAGTGGGTACTCTCCGGGGTTTTGTCCGTGTAGAATTCCATCGATTCCAATGCTTCATCCTATCGAATTTGAGTGTATAATGATGTTACATCAAAAGAGACTAACCACAGAGTACGGGCATCAAATATTTGCCCTTCAATTTTGTTAAGAAAATCCGCGGTGTTTCGAAGATAAGAAGGTACTTGATTGACAAAAGGTTTTTAAAAAATGTCTATGTATTTGGCAATCGGCTTCAACACAGATTCACACCTTAGGACAATTGGTCTCCCAGGCGGCTCAACCAATTTTTGGGAGAAAATAAATTACAGGGATCATGGGATTCGAGTTTTAAAAAAATTCAAATTCTTTTGGACCAAGGATCCCTTGTTCTAGACCCCATTTGAGCTTCTCTTTTATTTCCCCTTCAATTTGATGTGTACGGTCTTCACTTAATTGACGGTACCGTTCATTGTTAAGAATTTGATTTTTGGCTTCAGATACATACAGGTTTTTTGCCCACACAACCAGGGCAATATTGACTGGTGTAACCATGTGAAAATGTCCATGAGCTGTAATGTATTAACATTTTTTAATGTTTTTGTTATATTTTGCACAAAATTTGTTTTACTTTGTTAGATGAATAATTTTTTGAAAAATGGAATATGTATCTTTTGAATGCCCCAAAGACAAATGATGTTGCTTGAAGGTGATTTAAATAGATCATAATTAATAAAGTAAGGTATAATAACTGAATGTATTGTATCTAAAACTTGCTGAAGAAATAAGCAGTATTGTGAACTGGAGGCCAGGTAAATCCCTTTTTGATAAATCTATTACCTCCTACACCCCCCGTAATGGACGTGACCCCTATATTTTTAAAGAAATACTTTCTAAAAGTGGCATTTTCAAACACACAATTAAAACACTTTCTCTACTTAAAGATGTGTTAAATTCTGAGTTCAGAGAGGCTAAACGTTATTCCTCCATCTTGTCCCAATGGAAATGAATACCTGTAAGATGTTACAAAGTACTTCATATGCTATCCCATAGGACAGATAGCCTTTCTATAGTGAAAAACTAATTTGGCAGTATTTCACTATCAGAACATGTCATACACACCAGTACATGTTCTACCTTTCACATACACTGCTCTCTGCCCGGTGGGGGGAACTTGAGCCTACCATAGGGGTGCCTTACATGTAAGAAAAGGGAATGTTAGGGCCTGGCAAGTGGGTGCACTTGCCAGGTCAACATGTCAGTTAACAAACTGTGCACAGACACTGCAGTAGCAGGTATGAGATACCTTTACAGGGCTACTCATGTGGGTGGCACAATCAATGCTGCAGGCCCACTAGTAGCACTTGATTTACAGGTCCTGGCAAACTCAGTGCACTTTACCAGGGGATTAACAGTAAATCAAATATGCCAATCAGGGAGAACCCTGTAACCCTGTGAACTGATCAGCAGTGGCAAAATGCCCAATGCATCTGAGCCAGCACAAACGAACTCCAGTGCAGCATCAAAAATACAGATGGTAGAGGCAAAATGTCTGGGGAAACCATGCCAAAGATGCCAAGTCTAACACCAAAAAATATGTAAACGGTCTGCAGTCAAATTAATTATGTGTTATCCTAACTAGATTGGATTTTAGCTTTTCCAGTAATGACTGAGGGTCCGTTTTTGGCAGATGGCTTACTTTGTCACAAGCGTGGCGGAACAGTCCTGATTAGGCAAATAATGCTTTGATTTCAATTCACAATGTTTGAGTTTGCAGATTACAGCCCAGATTCTCAAAGGTTTAGCATCAGGTTAGCATTACTTTTGTAATACTAAACTGACTCTAAACCTTTTTGGGGTTTCACAAACCAAAGCAAATTGGTATTTGCTTTGGTTTCTATGGAAAAGTTACACGAAGCAGCTCAAAATGCTGCTTTGAATTACTTTGCGTCAAGTGGGCGTTACATGGTGGTACATTGGCGTACCACTGCTACCACCCATGCTTTTTTACACTAAACCCTATTCTCAAACAATCAGTAGAAAGGGTTTAACACCCAAAATGAATGCCACTGAAAATCAGACGATAAACATAGAAATGTTTTATTTTCTCTGTGCTTTTCTGACTTAGCACGCGTGCTGCAGTGTGCACGCTTTTTCACTTGTTTAAGCATGGTATTTTGTAGAGGAAGGATACCCTTCCTATACACAACCTATGCTAGACACACACACACTATCGCCATGGTGCTAAGGTGTGTGGATGGCACTCAGCAGCTGAAAAGGGCCTCGTTGCTAGGGAGAGGGGAGGAGAGAGCCATTGATATGTAAATATGGTGCTCTTCTGCTCCGTCCCTGCAATGCAATGCAGCGCAGCATCTATGGGTGAAGCTGCATTGCCTGTCAGCTTTGAGAATATGGGCCTGTGCATCTCTAACACAAACATGAATGGTTAGTTCTGCCACCGGAGCCCTACTTCCTTCAACAAATGTTGCACACTGCGCGATGACATCTAGCAAATCTCTGCTAAAATGGAAATGTCATAGCCTTGACGCATTAAGCTTTGAAGAGGCTCGCTGCTGAACTCCATGGTTCCTGCAATGCTCATCTTTTTGACGTTGACATTTATTCAATGAAGTCTAAACTGAAGTAATCCTGTCGAGAGGCCACAGGGTTCTGAGTTCTCGTTGAAATCAGGTATAACATATTGAATAGTTGACTGTCTTGATGTGGCAGGGTTACACTGGCATTTCTCGGAGTTTGAAGATCTAATAGCATGTTATGTGTATTTCCCTTACAGTTACAGAATACAATAGTGCTCACCTTTGAAATAAAAGAGGATGTCAAATTTCTCAGCAGCCAATGTCTAAAAACTTTTAAGTTAAGCACTTTTAAAATAAATAGTATGAATGGTATCATATTTAATATTTGATATCATAGAGTGACAGTAGTTGTCTCCTTTAAAAAGTTAATCAACTAATTATTTCCCCTTGCACATCTGAATTGGAACATACAAAAGTGAACATGATGGCTCACGGAGGTCAGTGTCTATAAAAACATGGGCGGTCTCAACCTTTTAACCTTCCGAGGTTGAAAGAAAAATTACTGATTGGGAAATAGTAGCCCATGAGGCTTCATTATCGATGGGTTGCATAGTCTTGGTTTGTACTAATGCATATCTGCACTCAATCTGGGAGCACCTTTAGTTCCAAGAAGGCACCTGAAAATGAAAATACAGATCAGAGGAGTGTTTACCTTCTGTTCTGTGAATCTGTAAATGTGTGCTCCTGAGAGCCTAGATTCTTTGACTACACTTGCCAATGTAAGGCTTTCAGGGTTCAATTGCCCTCTTGTTTGTGTCTAGGCTGGAATATCCTAGGCCTCCTTTCAAGGTGGGACAGTGACCCATCACCTATGGTATTGTCCCAATCAGCTCACCCAGACTCTCTATGCCCCTCCTCAAAGACACTCTTGGGAAGCATGTGATACCTTGTGGGTGGGACACATGTTGTCTGATTCTGCAAGGACTGTTCGTCCTTGCAACAGTTTCTGTATTATGATGCAGACACAAGGGAGCAGTCACTTTCCACTGTACAGGTGCTGCTTTGTGCCCACGTGATAGAGTTTAAAAAAAGGTACCCCTTCTGCAATAACAACTTGCCACTAATGCGAATTGGGTGCAATTGACTCTGGTGCTTCTGAAACAATTTATATGATTTGGCCCCTGTTAATAACAACAAAATCTGCTATTGCAAGCGCTGTGTGAAAAACAAGTTATTTTTAGGCCGCTGTATGTTCTCTGTGTCTTCATGTCACTTAGGATCCCCGTATAAGTTCCATTTAGTATTAATTTTTTTTAGGAAAAAAAACAAAGACGTTTGTTTGATACTCATACAACTTACATGGCTTGAACAGGAGGGTTTGAATATATGACGTGACAAAGCATGCAATTACAATGTCTGCTTTTACAATGCAGTCTTTACATCGCAATTACCATTACAGTGCATAATTTGACAACACATGCCATTACAGTACATTTTTAAAAACTACCATTACAATGCATTCCATTACAACGCATAATACTTTTAGGGCAACAGTAGGGTAAGTGTTGGACAGTGTAGGGGTAAAAATTACTATTCACACTCCAGTGAGTGCAAAAGTAGGGTACGTATTGGATTGTGTAGGGATAAAACTTACTAAGTGTTTGATACTGTAGGGGTAAACATTCCTATTCCCTCTCCATTAAGTGCAACAGTAGGGAAAGTGTTGCATAGTATAGGGGTAAACATTATTATTCCCATGAACCCCAAAACCCATTCCCACACTAATACAAAAAAAATCTCCATACTTACCTTACAATGGGTTTGTCACGGGGCTGCTGCTGGACGTGACATGGACTTTAATAATTCTTCGTTTCCGCCCCGTGGACAGGATTCCTGCGGCCCCTTTAACGTGGCCTGGGCTTTCCCGGAGGAGGACTCCTCAACCGTGACGTCACCGGCTTGTACCCAATCCGTGAAGGAGACAGCGGTGAAAACCTGCCTACAGGAAGAAGGCGCCGCGAAAGCCGGGTGGAGACTGAGTGAGGAGACGCCGAGCAGTTTGGAGAAAGGCCGCGAAGAGGAAGCAGACGACGGACAGCCCAGCCGAGAAGGACTGCCAGGAGGCCAGCGTTTCCACGAGCCGCCCCGCCGCACTTCTGGAGAAGTGTGGCTAGACAAGGTACAGGGGCGGCTAAAGGGGCTGTTTGCTTCACGGGCGGACACGGGGTAGGGGAGGACTGAGGGAGGTCACGGGGCCTGACTTTCGTACTTTGCGCAGCCTTTATCACGTATCACTCTAACCGTTGTATTAGAGAAACTCACGTGGTGCCGGTCCCTGGTGAATCCCTCACTCCCCGTTCCTCTCTCTCACGTTATATTCCCTCAGAATAGCCAGTAATCAGGGTCCTTTGTTTTTCTTTCTTTCTTTTTATGCCGGGAACAACTCCTGCTGAGCCATGTCATCATTTCATGGAGACTTCACGAAACCGTCAGAGTCCTATGTAAAGACTGTCACTTGGAAAGACAACCCTACAAGAAGAGACTGTGTTCGTTATTGTTATAACCCTCCTGACCATAGGAATAACCCTCAGTACTTTGAACCTCTGGTTGTGTGGCTAAACATTAAATCACTTGTTGAACTACATAAAGACAGTGTGCTGCGTGTTTCATAAGCCGGACTATACCTGCATAACCGACAGGGTTGTAATGGCATGTGTTGTAATGGTATGCGTTGTGATTGCATGCGTTGTAGTGACATGTGTTGTAATGGCATGCATTGTAATGGCATGCGATGTAAAGGCAGTTGCGTTATGACAGTTGTGTTGTAAATGTAGGTCATTGTAATGCCTGCGTTATAAAGGATGTTTCCCGGAGGGTTTACAAATAGTATCTCAGCAAAACATGAACTCTCGCTTGTCCACCCTGTCCAAGTATTTATTGCTATCACGTAATCAAAACACTCCCCCATTCTGTTTTCTATACAGCCTTGATGTGATCTTCGAAAAGATCAATCCTATTTCTGTGTGATATCAATGGGCAGATGTTTGTATGAATTCTGGTGAAACCAACTTGCAGCTAATATTTCCCTTATTATTTTTAAGTGAACTTGATTTGTGCACAATTGTATGCAGTACGAACGCCACAGTCAAGATGGCGGTGTTGCTGCTCTTTTCAAGAGTGGTAATATGTTTGGCCTAAATATCATGAAATAATAACCCTGTATAAAACAGTGCCTTTGCTTGATCAGAGGAAAATGAATGTTTGCTCACAAAAGCTCCCTATTGATCTGCAGGCTTTAAGCTATTTTAGTCCTACTTGACCTCTGTGAATGCTTTTCTTCAGCACAAACAAAACGGTCTGTTTTATTTTTTCCGGCATCGTGTTTTAAAAGCAGGTTTATGATAGGACTTTCTTTGTCTCAAAACCCCACATCATAAACCAAGTCATTGAAGAAAACAGAAAACACAAGAATGGTTCCCAATATTAATAAAAAGTAAATGTGCCAAGTTCCCTTTAGCCTGTCGTTTAATTTGTCAGGTCAATCATTTGTTTGCCAACTTATTCCTGAAAGATTTGAAGCTGAAATCAAATGGTGTTCAATGCCAGCTCACAACAAATGTGCACACATATACTACTGTTTAATTTTCCTCCATCTGTCTGATCTTCAACAATACCTACCGCCGAACTGTTTTGACTAAAATTATTTCATTTTTTCAATTTGATTAATCTCCGTTTGCACCATTTTACGGTATTGTGAAACAAGGTTTTGTTCACCCATTATGCCACATTAAAATAACGAATAAAAAATATATTGTTACCAAAAATGAGCATCTCACAGGATATTCACAAGGTTATTGATTTGCTTAGGGGGGGACATTGCGCAGTGAAGTCTTGTTTTTGAAAACCTCTGGGCCTTCATGTGCCCTGAACTGAAGCAATTCAATTGATAATGAATTTTTAATGGAAAATTTGAACCCTGCCTTTGTCTAAGCAGAGACAAACCATTTCCCTGCTTGCTGTTTGCCTACAACCTCGTTGCTGCTTTTTCACTGGCTACCATTACCTCACCATTCTGTCACCAAACGATGTTTTACCATTTCATTAACCGCATGTCCTTTCAACATACCCAATTTTAATACATAATTAGGCCCCTAATGCCCTTAACTTCATTACCCACACCTTGTTACCAATATATCCTTACCCCAATAAATCAAATTACCTTATTCGTATAAGACATATCCATAAACGACATGATCTCGAACAAAATAAATATTATGTATACAGTGAGCATCGTATTATGTGAACGAACTGCAGTTATCATAAATCCCCCACATGGAATCCTAATTCATCATCTTCCAAATTGAGAACAGTCCTGTATGTATCTCTATACTGTATGGGTGATTGCCTTTTGAAAATGCGAGTTAGAAACATTTCTGTACATTGTGTATAAAGGAGAAGTGTGGCTCAGAAGGTTGGAGCGGCAGACCCTGATGCAGAGGTCTGGCCCGGACCAGGGTTCAATTCTCCAATTCCCCGCCTCGGCGGGTCTTGGGCTCAAATTTCCCCTTGGGCTCAAATTTCCCCGGACCTGACAATTCTCGCCTCGGTGCCTATTCCAATCATGGAGTCCCACTGTGTAACTCTGGGCAATAGCTTGCCTAATCTCCACTACGGCCCCTTGCAGCGGGATGCCTGGCTTTCACCTTAGGGATGCCCAGTAATGGGTTATCTCGCAGGGGTATACCAGGACGGGTTCCCTAAGCAAGCGCTGGGACGCTTCCAGGCAGCCATGCGCTCTACAAATCAAATTTCATTTCATTCATAAAGCTTACCAAAAATAAAACGTGTAATGTTGTTTGACTGGAGTGACCTTCACAAGGGGATGGCTTTTGATGAAGGTTAGTATGGTAACTGAGACGAAAACACAATACATACTTCACTGTGCCAGCCCTTAAACGAAAAAGGGGACCACGCTCCCATCTGCCCATAGGTTTGCTAAGGTAACTGGCCAAGAGGCGATGGTCATTCTCAATGGTCATTAAAAGTAGCCACAGTAGAATTACTAGACTCTCTATCAAATCTATCCTTTCTACAAAGAGCAAATAGCCCCCCTCCGCAGATCTCTGCTATTTACAGTTTCAATCTCATGTGAGCTATCAAAGATGAGTTCATAATTGATCCTACTTAAACTGGATCTCACCTCAGTTAGCCATGTGATATCCATGCCTTTATCACAATTAATCTTGTTCAAAAGGTCTAGCACTATTCAATATTTCCTTCCATCTCTAACTTTAACACTCACTTCAGCCAAAGTGGGTAAATTGTTTTTGCCAATACACAGTTCTTAATAAAAATATACACTCACAAAACACAACATATATTAATACTATTTACATACTTATAAAAAGGTAATGAGAGTAACGTATCTGTCCCCAGTGACCATAACCAACATGTGGTCAAACAAAAAGTGACTGTTTAAAAAAAAAAGAAGTCTGTTATTGGAATTGAAAGGCTGTCCTTTAGTGTTCTTCGAACTATCCTTTAATGGTTGCAGATGACATTTCAACACCACTAAGAATATCTGGGTCTCTTCAGGACAGGAAATTATCAGAGCATTGACTCAGTGTGACCGGTCCGAGGATTATTGAACAGCAACTCCATGAATAAAATTCCGGAGTTGGGGATAAGGTTGCCGAATCGTGCCAAGTCTTTTCGCATTGTCATCAGGTGACGAGCAGGGTGCAGCAATTTTTTGAGTTTATGTGCACCTAGGCTGAATTGGGCAGTGAAGTGAAATTCATTTAATATTGGGACTTCCTACCTATTAATGAGAAGGCATTCTGTTACTTTGGAGGGTTCACCTTCCTAGAACCCAAGAATTGAGGGATGGAACATGGAGAATTAACAGTCCGGTGAATTGGTTCTTGGTAAAAACCAAAGTGCCCTTGGTCCCCAGAATTCCTGTCCTGAAGAGACCCCAATATCCTTAGGGGGGGTCTGTTAGACTTGGCATCTTTTGACTTGTTTCGCCTGTCTTTTTGCTTCCTGACCTCCCGGTTTTGACTGTTTCTGCGCACTTTCTCATTGCTGTTCAGTGTTAAAGTGCAAGTGCTCCTTTTGTAAATTATGGTATGGATTGGTGTTTCTATGATTGGCATATTTGATTTACTGGTGAGTCCCTCGTAAATTGCACTGAGAGTGCCAGGGCTGGTAAATCAAATGCTACTAGTGGGCTTGCAGCACTAGTTGTGCCACCCACAAAAGTAGCCCTGAAAAGGGAACTCAGACCTGCCACCGCAGTCTTTGTGCAGTTTGTAACTGCCATGTCGACCTAGCAAGTGCATTCACTTGCCAGGCCCCAGCTTTCCCTTTTTCTACATGTCAGGCACCCTTAAGGTAAGACCAAGGTACCCCGTGGGCAGGGTGCTGTGTATGTTAATGGTAGGACATGTACTGAGGTGTGTGACGTCCTGGTGGTGAATTACAGTGTATTTTGTTTTTCGCCATTGCAAGGCTGCCTGTTCCCATGGGAAAGAATGGGGAGTTTGTTTATAACATCTTATAAATATAACTGGCTCTGGGAACAAGGTAGGGAAATAAAGTTTAGTATGCCTGAGCTCAGAATCTAAAATGCATCTTTTAGTGAGGGTGATTTTTACATTCTGTGTTTGAGAATACCACTTTTAGAAAGTAGGTATTTTCTTGCATAACCATCCAGTGTGCCCCTGCTAGGCTTGTGTATTGCATGTCTGACATTTAGATGACAGGGGCTGGAGAGGGGCAGCGGATCCAGAAATCTGATGGGTCAGGGCTGGGCTGAATAGACCTGGGTTGCATTTAGAGTAGTGGGAGGAGATTTCCTTGCACCTGAATGGACTTGGTCTGTCTTGTCCCCACCCCATGCCAGGAAGCTGCATCAGTGAGGACAGAACTGTTTTTGGCTGGGTACAGATACTCTCTGCCTTCAGAGAACAAAGGATTTGGTGGTATAAATATTGGGGCACAGACCCCAGAACTTTAGAACTCTTTTGGACCAAGAATACTGCTAAGAAGAAGAGATGGAGAAGCTGTGAGTAGGAACTACCACTTTGCTGTGTGATTTGCAGTTTTGGCCTGCAGTGGCTGCTTCTGTCTTGGGTAGTGGAAGGACTGGACTGTACTTTCTGCAACCTCTTTTTGTAAGTTTCTCAGAAGGCTTGAGGTAGAGCCTGCCCCCTGTTCAAGAAGTCTCAAGACCAGCAAAGACTTCAAGTTGTTCTGCCCTCAGCAGTGGGGACTGTGTGTTTTGTGCTGCGATAGAAGAAAAAGCAACCCAATCCTGTCTCCGCAGCTGCCACCGCCGTGTCCTGAAGGCATCGCAGAGGGCACCGCCGCAACGGTGCACTGCAACCCTGGTCTCACCGATGACACCTGCTGATGGAGCCACCGAGCGGCTGTTTGCACTGCAACCCGTGGGCACCGCACTCCGCACTGCCCCACTTCACACCGTCACCCTGGTATCCCCGATGCTACCACTTCATGCCAACATCAACACTGCTTCTTGCGTCGTGGTTCAGGGACACCATTTGTTATTTACACAACGTACTGTCCTCATCCGACACCCCAGCCTTGGCCTACCTGCGCTGGCGCCATCAACTCCAGTTTGTCAGCCGACGACAGCGCTTCAGCAACGACAACGCCGCTGCTTGCACCATGACCTGCCAGCACCGCAACAAGCACCACAACACTTTCCCCCGCAGCCCTGGTCCCACGATGCCACTAAATGACTGACATTGAGCCATTGCCTGTACCATGACCTGAGGGCACAACATGATGCACCACTGCACTTCGCACCGCAGTACACGATGCCTGCCAATGCTGACGCTGCTGACTTCAACCCTGAGGAGTTTGATCTGCAATGCGTGTGACTTCAATGGCCCGATGACTCCTGCAGTGACCTTCAGAACTGATGCCTGAGGACTCCGTGCTTTCGGAGCTCAACGAAGGTCAACGATGCCCTGCATTTCTAAAGTAACCCTGGACATAGTGTGCGTAGTGGGGCTACACGGAGTGCCACAGATTGGGGAAAAAACTCTGCACACTACGCATAGCCCCACTACACGCCACCTGCCTCCCTCCTGCCCTATTAACAATTACATTTACATGGTTTAAAACATTTTATACATAAGTAAAATGGCTTGCCTGAGCTGCGGCGTCCCAGGGCTCCCTCCTTCTACTGCATCGCAACTTCTTCCTTAAAACTGCAAAAGGGTTGACTAGAAGGAAGGGTCCCTACTTGGACAAGGTGCATACAATTGCCAACTAGAGACCCCCATTTCTAACAGGGTCAAAAACCTCGTCGGCAACCAGTAAAGGATAATACAAACAACACTAGAACATATTCTAGGACCTAATGATTTATTCAGAATCCCTAAAGGACATCCTTTCAATCCAAATAACTGACTTCTTTTTTTTTTAAAACAGTCACTTTATGTTTGATCATATGTAGGTTATGGTCACTTCACTGGGGACACATAATTCAGTCTCATTACCTTCTTATAAGTATGTAAATAGTATCAATATATGTTGTGTTTTGTGAGTGTATATTTCTATTAAGAACTGTGAATTTGCAAATAAAATTCACCCACTTTGGCTGAAGTGAGTGTTATAAGCTTTCAGGTCTAAAGGGGCTCTTTTCGATCCACAGAGGTGGCGTTGGAACAGGGGGTACCTCTGGGCTCTGCCCTGAGTCCAACTGTATTTAATTTAATTTATACATGGCCCCCCTGGCCGAAGTGGTGCAAGCGTATGGAGTGGAGTTAGTATCCTACGCCGATGACACCCAACTGCTGATCTCCCTGTCCCAACTGCGGCATCCAACATTAAGGCCAGCATGCAGGCCTTGGCCTCATGGATGAACTCGCACTGTTTGAAGTTAAATGGCGCCAAGACCGAGGTGCTGGTGGTTGGTGGGATTAACTTCAGCTGGACAGCGGATTGGTGGCCACCATGCCTGGGCCCCACTCCCATTCCCTGTAAGGAGGCAAAGACTCTGGGGATATGGGTTGATCCCACACTATCCTACGAGGGCCACATTCATCGCCTAGTGGGAAAGTGTTTTGGGGTGCTAAAAACACTTAATCACACGTTAGATCTACTTCCTCTTGAAGCTAGACGTACCATGACCCAGGCACTTGTGACGTCCCGTATGGATTACGGAAATGTCCTGTTTTTAGGTGCTACAAAAAAAGGTCTGGGACGTCTGCAAGTTCTTCAAAATGCGGCTGTTCGACTAGTTCTGAGACTCCCAAAAAGAGCAACCTCTAAGTTTGCTCTTGCGGCTTAACACTGGCTACCAGTCAAGAAGAGGATCATGTATAAATCTCTCCTAATATGCCATCGGATATTATGGCATAAAGCTCCATCCTATCTCCAAGACCTGATACATAGGTAGGAGCCGAGTAGAGCTTTACGCTCAGAAGGGACGGGCCAGTTGACGATTCTCCGTGTAAAAAGAGCTAAAATGGGAGGTCGATCTTTTGGAGTCGTAGCGGCTCTAAGCTGGAACAGACTCCCGATCTGCCTCAGACTAGAAAGATCGGAGGCCAAGTTCAGAAGTCTTCTCAAAACTCACCTGTACAATTTAGAAAGCTAAGGTGTGGGCGGGTGAGATGATAATGCTACCTGCGGTTTCTCTCCACAGCGCGGGGACACACCGGGATGGCGTAACCAGGTGCTTTATAAGCTACTTTATTATTATTATTATTATTATTTTTTTTTTTCTTTTGGGCGACTCTTCTCTAGTTAGAGATTGAAGGAAATACTGAATAGTGCTAACCATTTTGAACAAGATTGATGGTATCATTTTTCAATTCTGGTCTGTGATCAAATCATTGCAAAAAGTGAGATATTTGCTAAAATAAAAAAATCCTTGTTTAAAGGAGTTCTTTGTGAATGAGTGTGCTAAAGCTGATTAGCTATTGCCCAGTTCACAGGGACATATGGGTCACTCTTGTTTTTTGATATATTTATCACAATTAAGGCAGTCTGTTATAATTTCCCTTGCAAGGGACGCTGTCATGTTTGTCAGTATGGCTAGCTAAAATAGTGCAAGATGGACAATTATATAGTATGCAATGTAATGTAAATTTAATTCACTATGACAAACATATTGTGACCTTGATATAGGGTATCCCAGAATTTTTCGATAAAACCTGTTCTCCTTGTACTGAATTTGACTACATTTGGAGAAGCCCTATACCTTGGTGCCATAAGTTACCATGGGAATGCGCTGAGATTTAAAAACAAATTAAATGGCTAAAATAGCCCCCGACCTCCTGAGTTGACGGTGACTATGTACCGAACTCATTGTTTTGAAGAACTTGTTCAAGCAATAAGCAAAGTGAGCAGTCCAGGAACCATTAGCAGCAAAAAACAGCCGTAGATAGGGAAAAGTGCTAGTGCATTGTAAACTCTGCTTACTGATAGAGATTTAAAGAGTACTTTCTCAGGCCACAGGCCATTATAAAAGTGTTGCGTGCTTATCTAGGATCCTGATCGATACTGTGACCTTATGCCCCTATTCGGCTATAAATCCATTTATTCCCTATATTGGCATAACCGTTAAAGTACAATATTCAGAAAGTCATCTCTGGCCTCACACGAACAGAGCCACATTCCAGAATAGTTTTCTCTGCCACTTCCTTTGCAACCAATTAGTGCAATGACAGAGCAGAAGTCACTATCTGAGATTCCTGGATTAACACTCCGAGTTCTTCAACAAGATAAAAACTCAGCAAACCTGGAAATCCCCGCTTGCTGTGTTTTGATTAGTAATAGAACTCTAATGAGCAACTGATAGCTATCACTTCCTAAGTGACATCTTTATTGACGTCTTATGTCCAGCAAACTTACGTCAAACCAGGCACCTGTCAGGTATAAATATTACCAACGTTGCCTTAAGCAAATGCTGTCTGCAGTACGCTGATGCTGCTGCTGTCTCGTTGCTGTTGGTGAAGCTGCTGATACCATTATCGCTGCTAAAGAGCGAACGATGGTGTGGTGAACTTAGGAGCTGAACAGCCGTCCCTCTGCAAGATCCCAGCAGATGCAAGCTGCCCGCGGACGCTGTCCCCCCTCCTCCTCCTCGACGCGCTGAAGAGAGACGCTGTCTTTCTCCTGCCGAGAAATCCAGCTCCAGCGTTTCTGGTCTACCCTTGCGGGTGACAGGGATACCGAGTTTCCCTGAAGGAGATACCAGACCTCCATCATTCTATTCAGAGGTATGGTGTTGACTAAACCCTTAGTGAGAATTCTTGAAGCAAACCTTGGCAAAACCAACTTAACTTAAAGCTACTTACTTACTCCCCTCCCACGTATTAGGCTTAGGTCAGGTACACTGGGGTAGGCGTAGTTAGAAGCACCAGTTGAGTATTTTAGCCTAATGTATATATGACTGTATATATATATGTTTTATTACTTTTAAACCACTGTATGGCTAAGAAACCATATCAATGCTTTTACAGTATTAGCTCGCAATACTTATCTTACTGTACGTACTTTTTATAATAACAAGTCTTGCAATTGTGGCAATTCATTTCTCTTGTACGAGAAGAAAGACTGTTCAATAAATGTTACCCTTTATTGACAAACGCCCGTCTCTCTATTCTCTACATATTGTGAAAGTAATCTGCACTAACCTGACTGAGTAAAATAACTGTCTATTGTTTCACACGACCCTAGAGGTTGACTCTTGATCTGAGGAGCAAAGTTGTCATGTTGCACGGTTGTTGGAAAACTGAATCCCTTCTTGTCTGTGCCAGTGAAGCTGATCACTTCCTATTTCAGTCAAGAAAGTTTCCAGTGACCTCTGAGCTAGTTGGTAACAAACCCAATTAAGTTTAGCATAGTCAGTAGAGGCCTGGAAGATCCGCACTTCTACATCAATACTACTGTTTATGTTATTCCAATGCGCAGGGCCTAGTGGGAAACTAGGAACTACACTATAAACGATTTAAAAAAATTGTGCACAGGTCGAAGGAGGCCATAAAATCTACAGAGCCTTGCATCAAGAGACGCAGGGCGTTAGGTGTACGGCCCATTAGAGCTGCATCATCAGCATATAACAGAGCTGGGATTATGGGGCCTTTAATTCTTGGGACATCTTTAGTGAGCATTGATAAAGAATCATGTAAGTTGTTAATATATAAAATGAAAAGTAATGGGGCCAATACGCACCCCTGCCTGACCCCCTAAAAACACCAATATAGTTAGGGACCTCCCCACACATGTTGATACTGATCCTAACTTTCAGATCTCTATGGAGATACGCTAAAACATGTACTAGTGCCTAATCCATTCCACATTCTAAAGAATGGACCACAAACGGGACCGATTAACATAATCAAAAGCAGATGTCATATCCATAAAAGCCATGAACATTGCTGACCGCTGAGCAATTGTATATTTCCCAATTAATAAGTTAAGGTTGAGGCATTGTTCAATTGTACCCACATTCTTCCAAAAAAAAAAATTGAGAGGGATGCAAAATAGAATTCTCCTCAGCCCAGGTTTTAATCTTATTATACAGTGTTAGACCTGGCACTGTTGGCATGGGTCTCCCTTCCATTTTTGCTGTTGCCTCATGTGTTTTTGCTGATTATAGATGCTTTGGGCACTGTGCCACTGCTGTCCAGTGCCACTGTGCAAGTCTTCCCTATGGTAAATTGTTGTATGAATTAGTGATTCCATGATTGGTTGGTTTGGTTTACCTGTCAGACCCTTGTACAGTGTTATGAGTGTGCCCAGGGCTTGTATTCAAGGGGATTAACTTCCCCCTCTGCAAACGTGCCAGGGGGCGCGTTTGCAGAGTGGTGCAGGGAGTGGCAGGCTTGAGGTGAGGATTGCACCACTATGCAATCGCGCCCCCTGGCACATTTGCAGAGGGGGAACTAATTCCCCTTGAATACTGGGGCCAACTAGCCCACCAGGAACCTCTTGTATGCGCCAGTGGGCTGCATTGCAGAGAGGTGTAAAAAGGGGCATGGCCTCTTTATACGTCTCTAAAAAGCAGCCCCCTGGTGCATACTGGAGGTTACTTACCCCCTAGGTCTGCTCATGGGGTCCCACAAGGACCCCCAAGGCCCAAAAAAAAACATTAAGGCACCACTCTGCAAATACACCCCCTGGCGTGTTTGCAGAGGGGGAATAATTCCCCTTGAATACTGGGGGTCCCTGGGGGTTACGTAGCCCACCAGGAACCTCCATTATGCGCCAGGGGGCTGCCTTGCAGAGATGTGTAAAGAGGCCATGTCTCTTTTTACACCGCTCTGCAACGCAGCCCCCTGGCGCATACTGGAGGTTCCTGGTGGGCTAGTTGGCCCCCAGGGACCCCCAGTATTCAAGGGGAATTAGTTCCCCCTCTGCAAACGCGCCAGGGGGCTGCCTTGCAGAGAGGTATAAAAGGGGGCGGGCCTCATTACACCTCTCTACGACACAGCCCCCTTGCGCATACTGGAGGTTCCTGGTGGGCTAGTTACACTACATAAACACCACTAGAACAGTACCTCAGCACGGCCTCCTACACTACTCAAACACCATTGCACTACCCAGCATAACCCCCTACACTACACAAACACCAAATCCTAAAACACTATCCATAGCATGATCCTGTACACTATATAAGCACCACTGCACTATCCTAGAACACTGTCCCAGCAGGACCTCCTACACTATACAAAGACCACAGCACTACCCGAAACCCTAAATCTACCCCGAGTACATCTACCTACACTACCAAATCACCAGTGTAGTACCCTAAACTCTAAAACACTACCCTAGCACGA
This sequence comes from Lissotriton vulgaris, assembly GCF_964263255.1. Lineage (NCBI taxonomy): Eukaryota > Metazoa > Chordata > Amphibia > Caudata > Salamandridae > Lissotriton > Lissotriton vulgaris. The sequence goes on from NC_141691.1 coordinate 475,820,279, forward strand.
CCCCCTACACTAATTAAACACTATTACACTACCCTAAACTTTAAATCTACGCCAGCATGACCTCCTACACTACTGAAATACCACTGCACTTCCCTATAACAGAACCTCAGCATGACTCACTACACTAGAGAAACAACACAGCACTACTGTAAATTCGAAATCTGTACGGTTGCAAAACCATAGTGAGTGTTTATGTACTATGTAGTAATCTATTTACTAAAGTAAAAGTGACCCAATTATGAATTCATTTAGAGTCTTTCCTTATAGTATTGTAATAATTTAGTAATTCTGCATGAAGTCGTACAGTGCTAAAACAAAGAGGATACAAAAAAAATAATCTAGGCGGACAAATTTCCGATGAGGAATGGAGAAAAAAGTATATCCTGGATCTCTATAGTGAAATTTGTTCCAAACATCAGTTAGCCCATTATTTAACACCAAATCTCTAAGTGCTCTATAAGTTCTAATCTTACGGCCCGTATATCTCATCCCTGATTTAATATTCCAATCAGATGACAAATTAATATTTAAGTCCCCACATACTATTATTGGTTGTGTCCACGTAGCTAGCTCTGCATTCATAGTATTGAACACTTCAGCATCATCCAGATTAGGGCCATAAATACAGCATATAGTAAATTTGCAACTTCCAATTATTAATTCAGCAAGCCCCCATTTATCAGCTGATGTTTTCAAGCACTTCCCAACTCCCTTTCGCATACAAATTGCAACGCCTCTTTTTATACCCATTTGTTTAGATGTAAGCAAGACTTCTAATCCCAGATTATTCAAAAGAGAGCGCTTGTCCCATGAAATATGCGTTTCCTGAATACATAATAAATCAATATATAAAGTCTGGAGCATTGTTCGAAACATACCGATCTTTTTTAAGTCATTAAGACCATTAATATTGATTGTGCATATTTTCACCTTTTTATCCATATTGAGAAAAATAAAAAAAGGGAATGTTAACTATCATCAACACTATATATTCTTCAATATTATCATTTGAATGCCTTGTATTCATCCTTGTATTAAACACCTCTGCCTTACACCCCCACCACCAACCCTTACCCTTACCCACCCCCACCCTTTTTCCCAGAACCCCTCCCCCACCCTCCCCACCATAGGAGGTACAGGAACTGTCAGTTCCTGAAACGTATGGGCGCCGTGTCCCTGGCCCATAGCGTCCTGACAAAGAGAAAAGAGAACAAATGAAAGAAAAAATAGAAAATAGAAGAGAAAAGAAAGAAGAGAAATAGATGAAAATAGAAAAGAAAAACAGTGGTCCTGCATTTTTAAGTAGTTATTAAACAATGCAATTTCTAAAACTTACAGTCTTACAGTCTGAATTTATCAGACTACGCATTAGTTCTTTCAAAAAAGAGAAAAAAATTTTCTTCATAATTATTCAAAGAGAGTCCAAATATTCCTTGGCTTTAACTGTAGAGATAAAGTATTTCACTTGGCCTTTGAATATAGTCTTTAATTTTGCAGGACCTTGGAGAAACACTGCTACTTCTTTCTTTTGGGAGTCAGGAATCAATTGCCTCAGTTGCCATCGTTGAGCCACAGTTCCTTGGCAATAATCTGGTCGCTCAAAGAACTGACAGCCCAATCCATCCGCTTTCTTATCCGGTCTTGCATTTACGTAAATAGCTTCATGCGCAAGGAAGTTATTGAACGACACCAGAATGGCCCTAGGATAGTTTTCTTGGCCTTGTCGCGGTTTCCTCACTGTAAAGGGAAATCTATGTGCACGCTGTATTTCCCGTGCCCAATCCCATTCTGTCATCTCGGGAAAAGCGTCATTTAATAGATTAATGATGAACCTCCTCGGGTCAGACCCTTCTTTATTTTCAGGGACCCCCAAAAAACGCAAGTTACTTCTGCGGGCCTGATTCTCCAAATTAGCTAGCTTATCGGATAGATCCTCCTTTTGAGCTTTAAAGTCACCCACTTCTTGTCTTAGGGCCATACATTCTTCTTCTGGGACAGATATCCTAGCCTCTGCCTCGGTGACCCTGTCGGCGGTCTCTGAACATATCTTGATTGCACGTCGTACTGCATTTTTGACTTTAGCACAAGTCATCTGCGTACGTTGGTTTTCAGCCTTACTTTCTGCCCTGTGATTCATGATTGTGTCGAGGATTGTTTTTAGTGTAATCTCTTCACTATTTTCTTGTAGCGGAACCGGGTCAGGTACAGAATTATGACTGGACCCAGGAGTATCAGTGGCAATAATGGCGGTAGATGCTGGATTAGGAGATAAGGAATTCGCTCCACTTGGTGAGTTAGGAGCGGTCTCTTTACTCATCGCACGTAGAGATCTCTTCTTCCTCAACCTCTTCTTAATGATAGTAGCCGTGTTGGTATTGTCAGGGCTCATACTAACCTCGCCATCAGAAGATAGACTCTCGCAGCTGTAATCTACCCAATCTTTATTTAAACCAGTTGCTTCATCAGATGAGAGTTCTGACAGGGAGTAGAAATTTTCGGGAAGCTCCTGATTATGCTGCTGCGCAATAGTTTTTTTTCCGCTCTGTAGATCAATTGCTGATGGTAATAATAGTGAGGGAAGAGAACACGCTCGATTGATTATAGTCCCGCCTGAAACTACATCTCCCACAATACCCTTCCTCAAAGGATCAGTCGACATGAGAGTTGTGGGATTATTCTGATTATCAACACTTGTAGACGGTTGATTTGTAATCATATCGGTGTTTTGATTGTTACTATCAATTATTTTCTTCTTAGCAGCATGTTTCACAAACAGATCAGGCAATGTTTGAATGTTTGTAGTGCTGTGCTCTTCATACTCGAGGCTTCATTAGATTTCGAAGCAGCCCCCTTATTAGTGTTCTTACCCTGTTTTGTGACAGTTTTACCGGGAGTCAGCGGAGCTGCCTCTGCCATCTCGATCTCCTCGTTATCCGGCTCCACTCCTCTCAGATCACTTCCAGCACCGTCTCTCTTATTGCTACGCGTGCCGATGGAGGGTGGTAGCGGCGTCCTCTTTTTCCTCCGAGAGCCGCCTCTGCCGGGGAAGACGCTACTCTGTGACCAGAACAAACAGAGTGTAGCGCACCACAGCGGGGCCCGCCAATTAAACTCGAAGAAATTCAGCAACATTCGTGAGTTCCGTCACGAAGATAGTTAGCATCCGATTGTTGCCACAGTATGATACTGTAGCGTAGTTAGCTCCACTCCGCTCCGCTAGTGCTAGCCTCAGAACGCTCTCCTCGGCGCCCGACCCGGAAATGGTCAACGCCTCCGTGTAGCTCCGTTTCTCGCACTCCCAGCGGTCTAGCACAGAGCAGAAACAAGCGTAGACCAGCAATTCCCACAAGCAGTCTCAGGCAACCGACCGGTATCAGCCAACGCGGTCAGGTAAGATGAAATCGTCCATTGTATGCAAACATATAATCGGAATTAGTGCAGCGGAAATGATAAATGATCGCACGACCAGCTCTCGCATGGGTTATCGTGTCAAAAAGCTGAGTTGGAGAAAATCCGTATCGAAATATTACCCCAAGTTATCTCAGATCATAACCCTATGATTGCTGAGATTCAGTTTCCAACTGATCGTAAAAATCCAACTAGATCCTGGTCATTTCAGAGAAATCTGCTATTAGATGAAGACTATCTTCAATTTATGGTAACAATTATTTAAGACTGTTTTTTAATAAATAATGATACTGCCTCTCCACAAGTAGTGTGGGACTCTTTTAAATCCATTGTACGGGGAGAGACAATCAGCTTTGCAAATTATAAGAGGGGAAAAAAATCCAAATAGATTTTAGGGAGAGGCTAAACAAGATTAGGATAGCCGAGATGGACTTATCTACTGCATGCAAAAATAATGTAGGAATAGAGGATGCACAACTGCGCCTAGTTACTGAACGCTCTGGTCTGCGTATTCATATTGCTAATGAAGTAGCAGCAAAATTCAAGCAATATAAAACTGAACGCTATGAATATAGCGAACGTATCGGAAAAATCTTAGCCCAGTGCCTGCGACAAATCTTCTACTAACGAAATACAGTGCGTTAAAGATATGAATGGTGTCTTTCACGAACGCAGGGAAGAAATATTAGAGGCATTCCATGATTTCTATAAGACATTATATAATGACCTCAGTAATGAAGTTGATAAGACTCTTAATTCTGCAGATTATCTTCAAAGTGCTAACCAACTTTCATTGTGTCCAGAAGAGACAGACTTATTTACAAGGCCAATAAGCTGGGATGAGATTGAAAAAGCCATTTTGAGTCTTGCGGCAGGTAAAGCTATGGGGCCCGACCAGATACCTCTCGAATTTTATCGGACATTTAGACACATGCTGAAACCAGAGCTGTTAAAAATTTTCAATATAACATTTGAAGGAAAATCTCCTGATTTCTGGTCTACTGCCACACTAGTTGTTTTTGTAAAAAAGAATAAGGACCCAAAAGAATTAGGTTCCTATCGCCCTATTTCTCTTATCACCGCAGATAGTAAGATCTATTCTAAAATCCTTGCAAATAGATTAAATGATGTAATGGCAGGTTTGGTCTCTCATATGCAACATGGTTTCATTAGACATAGGGATACTACAGATCATGTCAAACGCGTTATTACACTATTGGATTGGGCTCAAGCGAAGGAATCCTCAGTTGGGGTGATTCTACTCGATGCTGAAAAAGCGTTTGACAGGGTAGACTGGGGATTCCTTTGGACTGTACTAGAATGGAAGGGCTTCCCGTCACAATTTATTAAAGCTGTACAATCACTCTATTCTAATCCCAATGGTGTTATAAGACAAGGCACTGATACCTCTAAACCTTTTTCAATCACTAGGGGGACCAGACAAGGCTGCCCCTGTTCCCCGCTTCTATTCGCTCTCTATTTAGAACCCTATTTGAACAGATTAATTATGGAACCTGGCACCCCACCAGTCCAACTTCATGAGGTTGACCACAAAGTTTTAGCGTACGCAGACGATGTGGCCATTGTAACCTCTGATGCTTCTACTGCGTTACCTAAAATAATTGAAGTAGCTAGAGAATATGGTAAATTTTCTGGATACAAACCTAATATTTCAAAAACCCAGATTATACATTCTGAAACTGATACACCCACTGATATTCCATTAAATTCTACTGGTACATACCTTGGTGTAATTATTTCTCCTAAAATTGATGACATTGTCGGACTAAATCTGGATCCTTTATTTATTTCTACTAATAGAACTTTAAAAAGGATAAATAATCTACACTTATCTTTATATGGACGAACCAATGTCATCAAGATCATGATCTTCCCAAAATTTCTTTATTTTTTTCGCACTATTCCCTTATTTTTTTCAATGTCTCTATTCAACAAAATAGACAGGATGTTGTCCAGATTTTTGTGGGGTTACCGCCGCTCAAGAAGATCTTTAAAGTGGTGTACTCTTCCGCAAGAACGTGCTGGGTTGGGATTCCCGAATTTCAGAATGTATTACTGGGCTATTACTCTTAAAGCAATCAGGGTTCTACTATTCCATGACCATGTTACCGAAACCTCCATGGCACCCTCCATCTTTGAAATGCTTATGGGCACTCATGTGCGTCAATGCTTACTGAAATTCATGGAACCCAGCTACTACAAAAAAACAAAATTTAAGGTGCTTCTCTCTGCCTTTTTAGTTTGGAGACAAATCAATAAAACTCTACGGATAACTTTAAAACTTAATTTTTATACACCTATTTTTTGTAATATTTCATTACCAGGGATTTTTCAAGATATGGCTACATATCGATGGCATATGAGACAGATCCACTCAATTGGGCAACTGTATCAAAATGGGGTTTTCATGTCCTTTTCTGAACTTCAAAAAACATTTGGTCTCTCCAGGAATGAATTTTTTAAATATTTACAGATCCGTAGTTTTTTGGAAAAAAAAAACCTGTTATATAGTGATGCTATGGAGACTATCGATATTCTAGAGAGCTGTAGGAAGAATAACCGTATTGGCACAATTTACCAATTAATGGTTAATAGGCTGCATGATGATCTTGACCAGCAAGCCCAGAAATGGCAAAGTAAATTGTGTATAGAAGGGATAGATTTGGTAAGGGCTTTTGAGATGAGTAATAAAGTACTAATTAATAGCTCTCTTAAAAGTCAACATTATATGTCTACTCTAGATCTCTACTACACACCCGCTAAGCTGGCCAAATGGAAAGCCACGAAAGGTATTAATTGTAGTCGCTGTGGAACCTTAGCAGCGGACTCATGTCATATGTTTTACAGTTGCCTTAAATTGGTGGTATATATAGATAAGATTGAAAAGTTTCTGACTAACTTGCTCAATGTCAATATCAAGCTTTGTCCTTCTGTGATTATTTTCGGTATTTATTTTCCTTCTGAAAGTTTATCTGTTGATCAAGAATACTTTCTGTTTTTTGGAATGTCTGTATATCGTTTTTGTATTACTTCTAGATGGCTGGATATAGATCCACCAACATTTGAACAATGGCTGGGAAAGTTGCTAAATGTTTATAGAATGGACAAAGCAGTTTATAAATTGAAGGGACAGAAAAAGAAGATCTTTGCTCGGAAGTTATGGTCCCCTATTGACAATTGGATCTAAATCTAATAACGACTGTATTTGCAAAGATATATTTTATATTTTATATGTTTCTCCTTTTTTTCATTATGCCAGTAATGTATTAGAAACTATGTGAATGACTGCCACTGATTAGATGCTGTTTCGTCCTTGTATGTTTTATGCCTCTGCCACTAAAAAAAATAAAAATAAATAAATAAAAAAAAGAAGTCGTACAGTGCTTCAGGTTCTAGTGTAATGGAGTGCTTCAAACTGCTATGCATTATGTATGTAGTGCTCTTATCACCTTCACAGTTGTGCTTCAGGCCTACAGTTTTTAGTCAGAATTGGTATGAAATGTGTATAGTAATAAAAATGTATTTTTTTTTAAAGTTTTTAATAAATACTTTTTTATGTTTATTTTTTACAGATACTGTTTATCATTGTTAAAATAAAGTTATAATGCTGCAGAAAGAAAGAAGAAGAAAAAGTCAGAAAAAGGATATTTATTTGAAAAAACTCAACCACAAGTATTGGAAGACCAACATAATGTGACTAAAAAGAGAACAATTTCTGGTAAGACTACAAAAGACTTCATAAATAACATTAATAGATTCAGAAAAAAAAATGCAAATGTGCAAAGCAGTTTTAATGTTACAAGCACAAAAAAAGTGCAAAGAATAGGAAAGGCAAAAAAGGCAATGTAAAAACAAAGGATACAACTTATAGTAAAAGAAGAGAAAATCAATATAAAGAAACTCGCCAAAAATTATTTTACAACAGAGTTGTCAATAATTTACTGAAACACACAAAGAAATATAGAAAAAGAACACACTTTTATAAAAAAGAAGAAGCCTATCGAATCCGTTGTTGAAAAGGCTTTTGAAGTAAAGAGGAAACTCTTCATTTTAGTAATGAAGAGAATTCGATCACTAGATAAAGCAATCCATTTAATGAAGGCCAAAAGTAAGAGGAAAAGAGTAATTAACAGAAGTAATTTTTGGGATATTTTCTTAGGGCAATGGAAACACAGTTTAAGTTCTAAGCCTTTTTTTTTTGAATGAATGAATGTGGGATTTCTATAGCGCATGGCTGCCCGGAAGCGTCCCAGCGCTGAGATTGCATTAACCACTGGTGGGGGAAACAGAGGAGGAGGGGGGGGTTATTGCGGGAAGAGATGAGCCTTTAGTAGCTTCCGGAATTTCATGTGGTTAGATTCAACACGAAGTTGGATTGGAAGAGTGTTCCATATAGTTGCGGCAGCAACCGAGAAGCGACGTCCTCCCGTACGGGCTTTTTTGACTCTGTGGACGGTAGCCAAGTTACCTTGGGCGGAGCGCAGAGGCCTGTTGGGTTTATATGGGATGAGCATGTCCTTCAGCATCGGAGGCCCTTGATTTTGCATGGCTCTATGTATAGTGCATAAAGCCTTAAATTTGACCCTTTCACGGATCGGAAGCCAATGAAGGGCCTTTAGGGCAGGTTTAGCTGATGCTCTGCGGGAGGTGCCTGTTAGAATTCTTGCCGCTGCATTTTGTGTTCTCTGGAGAACATTGATCGTGGATTCTGGGGCAGCCAAGAAAAGAGCGTTACTGTAGTCTAATCTTGATAAGATTAGACCTTGTATGAGCATTTTTTGTGATTTTGCAGGGAGTAGTGGAAGAATCTTCCTAGTTGAACGAAGTAAGCCTACACAGGTACCTGCTGTTTTTTTTGGCCTGCGTTTTCAAAGGTAGGTCCTGTTCAAGCCAGAAGCCTAGACTTTTAAGTTCAGTCTTGGGTTGCGGGAGCGGTCCTAGGCATGATGGCCACATAGCAGTGGGGAGGGGTGATAATTTATGTCCCAGGAGCATGAGCTCGGTTTTAGAGCCATTGAGTTTAAGCCTTGAGTTAGACATCCAGGCATGGATTCCTTCTAGGCAGTCATGGAGGTTTTTGAGTTTGTCCTCTTCCAGTGAAAATGACACAACCATTTGGGTGTCGTCAGCATATGTGACGGCTTTTATCCCAAAGGGAGTCACCACATCCTCCAGGGGGGTCATGTATGTATTAAAAAGTGTAGGGCTCAATGAATAGCCCTGAGGAACCGCACATTGGAGGGGAAAGAGATCCGATCTTACGTTCCCTTCACAGACCTGAAAGGTTCTGTCCCTAAGGAAGGAGGAGAGCCAGCAGAGTGCTGTGTCCCTCACTCCCACGTTAGATAGATGCTGGATCAATATCTTGTGGTCCACCGTATCAAATGCGGCGCTTAGATCCAGGAGGATCAGTAAAACCGATCCTCCTGAATCCAAGATGCATCTGGCTTCCTTGACTACTTTCAGAAGGGCTGTCTCGGTCCCCTGACCTGGGCGGAAGCCTGTTTGCGAGGGGCGGAGGAGATTGTTGGTTTCAAGGAAAGCCGACAATTGCTGGTTGACCACCTTCTCTGCGATCTTACTCAAGCCTGGTAAGAGAGAGATTGGGCGTAAGTTGGACATGTCTGAAGGGTCATGGCCTGGTTTTTTCTGTAGAGCTTTGACTATAGCATGTTTCCAATGGGGGGGGACCACTCCTTGGCTAAAAGAGGCATTAATAAGATTGGTGGCCAGATGTGAAATGGTAGGTCTGACTTGTTTGAGGATGCGGATGGGAGCTGGATCATTAGGAGAGCCACTCTTCATGTCTGAGAGAGCTTTCAAGAAATCCTCATTGGACAGCTGATTGAAACTATCCAAGGTAGGGCTGATAGTGGAGGGTAGTAAGACAACAGGATGGTTGTTATCAGCTATAGGAGGGAGGGATTGCAGAATATTGGTGATTTTGTTTTGGAAAAAGGTAGCTACTTGATTGCATCTGTCAACTGTGGGTTGCTGATTTAAAGGGGGACTGGGTATTTTAAGGAGCTCTTTGACTATTTTATAAGTCTCTCGGGACGAGTTGGATGCCGCTTTAATTTTTTCACTTACTCTCTTATTTTTGATTTGAACATCTGACCATAAAACAAATGTTGCAAATGACCAAAATGTGTCCTTTTGATTGAGTTCTTTTATTTAGAAGAATATTTATTTTATATTTTTAGATCTCACCCATTTGGAAATTTAATGAAAATTTTTTTTAAGACCTTGTGTACAACAACAAAAGATTCACTTATTCAAACAAGGAACAAAACTTTTTTGTCACAAATGAAAATTTTTAGACTTTTTTGGACAACATATACTACATACATTCAATCATACCACTCACAAACCACACTATTTACATATATACATACACAACAAAGAACATATAAATCGTATCTACAATGTAATCACTTTGATTTGCAAAGAAGCCTAGAAAGCAATCATATTTTTCAAAAACATTTCAAAAATAGAGAACACAGGTTTTTTGGTTTTTTAAGGCTTGAAAAGTCTACGCGTTTCGAACTCATATAGATGGATGAGTTCTCGTCAGGACCAAGGTCTGTGAAGAGAGAAGGGGAAACTTATTGGTATGCTATTTATTATGACCACACTGACTACCCCTACTGCTAGCTTCCGTCTCTTACCTCTCAGTCACTGGAGGACCAGAAGTACAAATAAAGTTGCCTTGACACCAAAAACGTCTGAAAAAATGATGATAAATCTCATCAAAATCTATCAATATAAGGCCATGTTTCACCACAATCATATCACAAATATTCATATCATGCTTACATGAATGGGTCCGGGCTCCGTACTGATGGGAGGTAATGTGGTCCTGCTGTTTGTGAAAAACGGAGGGGTATTATGAGTGATCAGAGTGCTATTTTGTATTCTAGAAACAACATGTGGCTGGAAGGCGAGAGTGTGTTCTCACCTGTATGGCCGTAGATCCGTGGATCTGTCCCAATGGTTTGATGCAAAGTCTCGTGGGGACGCGTTGTCTGCGCGTAAGGACTGAGTCTGGGGAACCGAGAAAAGCAGACTTTGTTTAAAAGGGGAAATTGAGTGCGATCGGTTTCGTCAAAGGCAAGCAGCGTGGCTGGAGTGATTCTTACCTTATCGCAAGTGCCCCGGTGCCGAGCAGCGTTTTCTATTGCCGGTCGTGTGGAAGGCGCGGGCAGCGTTTCTCTGGCCGGTCGTCTGAGTAGCGCGGTGCTTCCGGGTCCGCAAAGGATCCCGGGAGTATGGGCGGATACCTGATGTTTACTGCTTACGTTCTTTTAAAGGGCTACGCAGCTTTTTGAAAACTTCTTCCGTGACTCGATTGTTTACGGGATAGTCATTTATTTCAGCTGACTCAAGGTCCAATGAACCATAGTAATAGGACAATTTAAGGGTGGCAGCCAGAATGGGGCATAGCTGGAGATAACGTGGCTTGGTATGAACACATGATGACCCTCGATGTTGTGTTTATGATGTTCCTGGTTGGAACAATTGGCTTAGTTGTGATCCTTTGCGGACCCGGAAGCACCGCGCTACTCAGGCGACCGGCCAGAGAAACGCTGCCCGCGCCTTCCACACGACCGGCAATAGAAAACGCTGCTCGGCACCGGGGCACTTGCGATAAGGTAAGAATCACTCCAGCCACGCTGCTTGCCTTTGACGAAACCGATCGCACTCAATTTCCCCTTTTAAACAAAGTCTGCTTTTCTCGGTTCCCCAGACTCAGTCCTTACGCGCAGACAACGCGTCCCCACGAGACTTTGCATCAAACCATTGGGACAGATCCACGGATCTACGGCCATACAGGTGAGAACACACTCTCGCCTTCCAGCCACATGTTGTTTCTAGAATACAAAATAGCACTCTGATCACTCATAATACCCCTCCGTTTTTCACAAACAGCCGGACCACATTACCTCCCATCAGTACGGAGCCCGGACCCATTCATGTAAGCATGATATGAATATTTGTGATATGATTGTGGTGAAACATGGCCTTATATTGATAGATTTTGATGAGATTTATCATCATTTTTTCAGACGTTTTTGGTGTCAAGGCAACTTTATTTGTACTTCTGGTCCTCCAGTGACTGAGAGGTAAGAGACGGAAGCTAGCAGTAGGGGTAGTCAGTGTGGTCATAATAAATAGCATACCAATAAGTTTCCCCTTCTCTCTTCACAGACCTTGGTCCTGACGAGAACTCATCCATCTATATGAGTTCGAAACGCGTAGACTTTTCAAGCCTTAAAAAACCAAAAAACCTGTGTTATCTATTTTTGAAATGTTTTTGAAAAATATGATTGCTTTCTAGGCTTCTTTGTAAATCAAAGTGATTACATTGTAGATACGATTTATATGTTCTTTGTTGTGTATGTATATATGTAAATAGTGTGGTTTGTGAGTGGTATGATTGAATGTATGTAGTATATGTTGTCCAAAAAAGTCTAAAAATTTTAATTTGTGACAAAAAAGTTTTGTTCCTTGTTTGAATAAGTGAATCTTTTGTTGTTGTACACAAGGTCTTAAAAAAAATTTCATTAAATTTCCAGATGGGTGAGATCTAAAAATATAAAATAAATATTCTTCTAAATAAAAACTCAATCAAAAGGACACATTTTGGTCATTTGCAACATTTGTTTTATGGTCAGATGTTCAAATCAAAAATAAGAGAGTAAGGGCCCGATGTAGGTAAAATTGATTTACCGATTTTAAATTACCGAATTTTACCGATTCGGTAATTTAAAATCGGTAAATCAATGGGTCCGATATGTAGGTATTCCAGATGTGCTGGAATACCGAATCGGATGAATTCGGTATTTACCGATTCGGTAAATACCGAATCGGTAATGCCCATTCATTCCTATGGGCTTTGAAGCCCATAGGAATGAATGGACATTACCGATTCGGTATTTACCGAATCGGTAAATACCGAATTTCTCAAGGGTGCAGGGGGTGTCACTTTGACACCCTCTGGCACCCCCAAAACAGGCACGGGTGCCATGTGGCAGGCATACCTGCCCTAAGGGCAGGTCTGCCTGTCACATGGCATAGGTGTGCATGCACACATGTGCATGCACACCGGAATCGTTATTTTACCATCAAATAGGATTTGATGGTAAAATACCGATTCGTTAAGGCTCCTGGGACTCTGAAGAGTCCCACCTACATATGGGTGGCTCCGAATCGGTAAAACTACCGAATCGGTATTTTACCGATTCGGTAACTTTACCGAATCGGTAAAGTTACCGATTCTGTATTTTACAGAATCGGTAACTTTACCGAATCGGTAAAGTTACCGATTCGGTAAAATAGTGCACCTACATGTCAAATCATGTATACCGATCGGTAACGGCCGAAAATACCGATTTTCGGCCGTTACCGACCGACCTACATCGGGCCCTAAGTGATTGGCAGCACCTGCAATTTCCGTTGTTGTTTAGTAGCTTGTGGCAAGCAGTGCTGTTGGGAGCCCGAACCCAGTAGCTTTTTGTTTAAGGCTTTAATTTTTTCATCAAAGAAGGAAGCTTGGGCTGATTTTCGAGCTAATTTGTAGATTCTCATTGCTTTTTTGTATTCTTCCTTGATGAGAGGGTACCATTTTTTTCTCCATTTCCGCTCTTGGACTTTACAAATTTTTCTTAGGTTCCTAAGTTCCTGCGAGTACCAAGGGGATTTAAAGGTCTTACTTTTTTCTTTCTTTTTCTTAATGAAGAGAGTTATTTACAGAGCAACAATTTGTTGCATGCAGTTGACACCAGTAGTCAAGCGTATGAGGTTAAAAATGGCTGTCCAATTGAGAAAGAGCAAATGGTTCCTAAAAATGCAGACGAAGTGATAGCTGATGAATTTGTATGCAGATGTTCTAAAGCCCCAGTGTACACTTGGGATTGTAGTAGTATTTGTAGTGTACGACAAGAATCTATTCATAAATTACGTAATTTCTAATGAGAATATTGTAAAAAAAGTGTTAAACCAAAGATTAAGGTGTTGCAAGTTCTAGACCCTTGCATAGTGAGAAAACACACTGGTTTGCAAGGTCATTCTCTGGTTTATCTTTCTAGGAAAGTATGTCAAAGTGTTTTTCACCATTTCAGGATGTTGGCAGTACATCATACTCAAATGCGGAAGTTAGTGAGAAGATTGTATTATGCAAAAAGTCCAGCACTAAAGGTAAATGAGTTTAACAGTGCTCTTTTAAGTGGGTCAGTTTCAGATGTGAAAAAGGTTTGTGATGATATTGAGTTTTGTTACTTTGGTCCAGAAGAAGAGAGTGAAGAAACTCAGACATTATTAAAGGAAAATGTTGTAGAGAATGTAGAACATAGTTGTACTGAAAAGTTTGAAAATTAAATTACAAAGTTTAAGGTGATTTCAGGTGAAAGGCCAAATTTTTCTTGTATTTTTTGTCACCGAACTCACTACAAAAATCAGACTGGGAGTGTTGATCTGTATTTAAAAAGTGAAGAAGAAAATAATGATAAGTGGAAGAAATTAGCTACTTATTTGTTGGTAGAGCATTGTTTTGATTTGCATTTTTGTAAATATTGTTATAAGAAATTAGATGAGAATAGAATGCCTGCTAGAGCTGTGCATAATAATGTAGAGTTGGGGGATATTCCTCCAGAACTGACAGATCTCAATATCTCTGAGTCTATTCTCATTCAATGTGTGCACCCGTTTCAGGCTATTGTTCGTATGGAGCCTAAAACAGGTAAATTGCCTCCTTCGGATTTACAAAGAGGATTAAAAGGAAGAGTTGTGTATTTACTGTTAGATTTAAAGAAAAATATTGAAACTATTGGTGTAGACAGTGTAGAAAGTGAACCACTAGTTATTCTTGTTAATGGTCTGCCAACTAAGAATAAGAAAATCTGGCAGGAGTTAGTGGATGTTAGGGAAGTGCAAAAGGCAACATTGTATTTGATAAAAAACAATACATAATATAAGTATGTTTATATAGGAGAAGAAGAAATAGTTTAAGCAGAAGACACTGAAACGTCAAGTGGACAAATTAAAAAAGTAGATATGTTAAGATGCGAAGAAATATATGAACACTACAGTGTGCATCCACTTCATTCAAAAGAAGCGATGGGAAACACTATTGATTTGTTCCAAATGAAAAAAAGCAAAAGGAAGTCCCATGAGTGTATGGGAAGAGGGTTTGGAAGCTCGTTGTTTTCCACAGTTGTTCCCAACTGGAAAAGGAAGACGATTTGATAAACCTCCTGTGCAGATTCCTGCATCTGAATATTAGACACCAAGATTATATACCGAAGATCCAAGACTTTGACAATGTATCCCTTATATATTTCATCTTTTGTTTGAAAGTGACTTGTCTGGACTTTCATATGCAGTCAACCATATTCTAAAATCTGGACTACATCTGCAAAATGTCTCTGCAAAAGATTTTATGGATAAAGTGCACCCGAGAGATGATCATCTAGAATCTCAGCTCGTCAATTGGATGTCATGTCAGCGTGGGACTAATGAACATTGGTTCCGTCATCATGGAGAACTGAAATGTATGCTACGGAACTTAGGAACTTCAACATGGTTCCTTACCCTGAGCTGTGGGATAATTTACTAGAATTTCTTCGAGAGGCAAATTTGAATATAAAAAACATTGAATACAAGACACCTGGAGAATTGTGCTCTTTGGATCCTGTTAATGTATGCAGGTATTTCAATCATAGATTTGAGGCTATAATGTCTTTTATCTGCAATAAAAAAAATCGTCCTCTTGGAGAAGTTGTGGATTTCTTTTGGAGAAAGGAGTATCAAGCAAGAGGTGCTCTTCATATACATATGCTGTTATGGATTAAGGACACTCCCAAATTTGGAACAGATGCAGATGATACTGTTTTGAGTTTTATTGAACAATATGTGATATGTGCTGTACCAAAATGCACAGAAGAAATCAACTTAAGTGTTACGATTCCAAAGCCACCGATGTGGAAAATACTGTTGACGAAAGTACAAATTTAAGGACAAGTTCAATGCAAAATGTCATTTTGGATTTCCACGTCCTGTAATATCGAAAGGAAGAGTGAACAGTTTTATGTCATCTTTGCGACACACTATCACAAGAAAGTCTCCAAAAAATACCTTCAACTTAAGAAGAAATAAAGAGTCAAAATACATAAATGACTTTAACCCAGTCATTTTGTCGATGTGGAATGCTAACATTGATATTTAACATTTTGTGGACAATTCCATTGCTGTTGCTCGATACGTAACATCTTATATTACAAAATCAGAAAAGACAGAATTGAAAGAAATGTAGGAAGAGATTTCTCACGAGAAGACTCTATGTAAGAAATTATACAGTTTCAGTTTGAAGGTGTTATTGCATCTAAAAATCGTAGCATTTTAATGCTCATATCGGTTATCATCTGCAAGTCTATACTCCAAATCTACAAGAATCATTTATGTGAGTCTAGGTCTTGCACATCTGCAAGTCTATACTCCAAATCTATAAGAATCATTTATGTGAGTCTAGGTCTTGCAGCAATGCGAAATCGAGTACTGAAAGTAATTGAATATTTAGCAGCAAAAGATCCTTAAAGTACAGATATTTTGAAAATGAATATGTTTGATACATATTACCCAAACAGAAGTCATCATCTTGAGAACTTGTGTCTCTATGAAGTGCTGCAAAATTACACTTTTAAACAGAATACTACAGAGAACATCAATGATGGAAAATATGGAGTCATTGGTTCCGAAGGATGTTTGGTGAAACAAATAAAAGGAAATTTGATTGATCACAGGAAGCTGAGTTGTGACACTGCTGATAAAAAGGAATTTTACTATTTTGCTATTTTACAACTATTCAAACAATGGCGTTCAGAACTAGAATTACTTGGAGATTTCCAGAGCTATGAAGATTCCTTTAATGCTTGTAAAGATAGCATACAATGCAGTGCTTTTGCAAATGATGTGAAAATGTTGAACGATGAAATTGATCAAGAATCTACAATTGCAGCTGAGATTGCTAGAGACAGTTCTCAAGACAGTCAAAGTTCTGCTGCGCTGAGTCAAGATCCACTAGGACAACCAATTGTTGAAAACAAAGCAGCAATCCCCATGAATGAGGTGGAAACAGCAATGTATCAAGCTCAAGAAGATGTAACAAACTTAGGAAACTTGGAAGACCAACTAAATGTGAACAAAAACAAATATATGAGCAAGTTAGACAACAGATTGACCATGGATTACTTAATGTACGTCATTTCAACCTATCCAAATGTATGTGAGTGGACAAGCTGGAACAGGAAAAAGTTTTTTAATTAAAGTAATTACAAGTTATCTACAGAAAACAACTGAGTTGCATTTGTCTTGTGTTGTCACTGCTCCAACTGGGTTGGCAGCACACAACATTAAAGGGTTTACTTTACATCGTTTACTAATGCTACCAGTAGACCATAAAAACAAATTGGAATACCACAAGCTATCTGTAGAAGCTTGTTGTGAAGTTTCAAGAGTCTTGAAGAAAATGAAACTTCTCATTATTGATAAGGTAAGCATGGTATCAAACTTAATGCTTGCCTTTGTGCATGTAAGAATGCAGCAAATTCTTAAAACCGAGTATGACGTGTTATTTGGAGGAAAACACTACAACTGACTCCTGTAAAAGGACAACCAGTATTTAAAACACTTGCGCATGAAGACACCAGAAAGTCTCTGGGTAGTGTTAGAAACATGAACATTTTTGTTCATTTTTTGAATACAAAGAACTCATTACAAATATGCGATAGGCAAATTATGTTGATTATAGAAGTATTCTCCAAGATATAAGAATTGGACTACAGACAGACATTGCAAACAAGCTTTGCAGACTCGATTACTTTCCAATTTGTTTCCAAATGAAAACGTAGTTTCTGAGAAAATATACATGGAAAGTCCATGTAGAAACTGTCGCATAATTGTAAGGCATAATTTGGATGTAGAAAAAGGTTTAATAAATGGATCAATGGGCAAAGTTGGGGATTTTGTTAATTATCAAAATAAAGATGGTATTGAATTCTTAAAGATTAAATCTGATCAGATTGAAGAAGTGAAACAAATCGGTCATTGTTCTGTCCATTATTTGCTTGTTAAATATTTCTATGTCCGTAGAAAAACGTTTCCATTTTCTCTGGCATATGTAGTGACTATTCATAAATCTTAAGGTTTAAGTGTTGACAGTGCTTTGGTGAACATTGGAAATTCTGTGTTTAAAGAAGGTATGGCATATGTTGCTTTGTCCAGAGTCAGAACATTATTTGGTTTGTTTTTGATTGATTTTGATGATACTAAGATTACTGCAGATGCCAAATGTGTCAAATATTACAATAGGTTAAGAAGAACATATGCTCCTAATCTAGGTCAATATCCCGTATTTGAAAAGCGTATGGTTGCTTGAAATAGAAGGTTGAAGAAAATCTGTACTTAAGGTGTAGAGAAGGGAAAAAACAAGATAATGTTGTGATTACAAGCGAAAAGGAAAAGAGATTGTTGGTTTTCAGTTTGAAAATAGGTCTGGTGCCAACTGCTATGCTAATGTAGTGGCCAATGTTGTTTTTTTTCTTGAAGGTTTGCAACAGCAAATTATGGAGAATAGAAGATGTTGTTCCTTGTTCCTTGTTACATTCTGTTTATGAAAAATTGAGAACAGATAAAAGTAAAATACAAAGCGTTTCTGATGTTCGTAATATTTTGTATGTATGTTCTGGTTCTACACAATTTACACAAAATATCCAACAAGAGGCTCAGGAGTTTCTAATGTATATGCTTACAAAATTGGAAAATGAAGGTGTAGATA
Source organism: Lissotriton vulgaris (assembly GCF_964263255.1). Lineage (NCBI taxonomy): Eukaryota > Metazoa > Chordata > Amphibia > Caudata > Salamandridae > Lissotriton > Lissotriton vulgaris. Next base: position 475,838,538 of record NC_141691.1, read on the forward strand.
TAAAGAATATTTTTGGCCTTTGTTATAAATGGGAACATCAATGTGAAAATTGTATCTATACATGTAGCACTAATGTAGACACTGAAAGATTTTTATATTTGACATTACCAGACTGTAAATCAGTGTCTTTCACTAAATTAGTTAAAGCTGCAAACCTAAACATGCAGTGTAGGCAATGCAAATAAGAAATGTTATCAACATTATTTATACAAAGATATGGAAAATAAATAATTTTTCATGATGCAATGTTGTACAGCTGACAGCAGAAAATTGGACACTTTAATAAAACATTTTGTAGCTACACAACTATCAATATCTTTTGTAGCAGTAGCAATCATTTTCCACAATGTTTAGAAATTTAAGTTATAACATTTTCTTAGCAGTAATCATTTTATATACGTGTGATTTGTATTATCTAGTATTTTACTATAGATGTATTATTGGGTTTTTTAAGCAATCTAATTGATTGGGGGGTTTTTTGCCCGCTGTTATGTGAGGAGTACAATTGAAATCACTGTTTCTAGTGAAATTCAATATATTCTGAGAACAGCAAAAAAGTCAAAAAAAATATTTGTAAAATGTTAAAATTATGTTATGCTGTAATAAATGTATTATTATATGTTATAACTATTTTTTCTTTTTTTTACAGATCTTAATTTTAAGATATCAAATTTACCACCATTTAGATTATAAAACACAAGTGAATAAAATGTGTACTGTTTTTTACCTGTATTACTGTTGAGGTAAGTTTTAGTAAGTCTTAAAATGCACAATGAACTGTGTTTCCACACAGTTGAAGAAAAGGAACATGAATGGACTAAAATTCTGTCAGAAAATTGCAATGCAAAAAGGTATAAAATAGGGGACAGCTTCAGAACACCTATCTGCAAGATATATGGTATTGTACAGAATAAGCATGGGCGAATTTTGCGAATCTCGCGTTCGCGAATTTTGCGGATTTGTGAACTCGCAATCCGCAAAATCCGCAAATTCTCGCGAATTTGCGGATTTTTTTTCTTTTGTGTTTGCGCGGGTTTCTGCCAGTTCGCGAGGGTTTTGTACAATTTCGCAAATTGCGAACTTACCTGTCGGGTCGCAAGTTTCGCGAACTTGTTGTTTCTACGTGTCCAGCCTGTTTGGGACACTCTTCCTCATCACTGCCACTCTGTCACCACTGCCACTCTCTGACTACTCATGCCACCTTCTGGCCCACCCATGCCACCCTCTGTTTCATCACAGCACCCTCTGGTTGTCCAGTCAGTGTACATTATTGTGGCAACGCAAGCACACCTTCCCTGCCTCAAGTGACCTGAATTAATTTGGGGCTGATTAATGTGTCACAGAATATTTTTTTAGCTGGCACCTGCTTCCTTAGTGCTTCCTGATTAGTGATCTTTTGCACTTGCTAAGTGCTTTCTTTGTTGCAAAATTAGTTACAACACCTGCCCTGCCCCAACTGACAATAATGAATTAGGGGCTGATTAATGGATTTGAACTTCCAGCCTGGCTCCTGCTTGTCTCCCTTAGCTGTAATTCAGGACCTTTGTGGCATATGAGTAACTATTCTGAGGTTCAGAGCCGGGTCACATAATAGTTGCAACTGGCAACTGAACTCTGGAGGGGCCCCTCAAGAAGCACTACAGGAAATGGCTACTAATGATGAGCCTGAACTTTTGAACCTGGTAAGTAGTTTCAGTTTTGCTAAGATCGTATTTCTGCAATTTTGCACTTATTCGCGGGGCGCGAAGTTGTACTGGGAAGTCGCGAACTCACGCGAACAGTGCGAGCTAACCATAAAATCCGCTGCTCGCGGATTTGCGGATTTTGCGGGAGATTCGCAAATCTCGTGGATTGCGAATTTACCGAAAATCCGCAAAATCCGCGAGCGAAACGGATTTTCCGCCCATGCTTAGTACAGAATAGACTAATATGGTTGTTTTGCAGGTCTTGAAAATTTCAGAATTAAAGGAAATGAAAGTCTTTAACTTAAACCACATCAGTCAGTGTTTTTGCATATGTCATATTAGATCGCATCCCTTTCCTTCAGTAATATTTGATTATGTACTATCAGTTTCTAAAACGTAAGTAGTTGTAAATGTTGTAAATGTTTGTTAGGATTTTTCTCAGTTTAGGAGTAGTAAAGTTAGGAGTCCTAACTTTACTACTCCTAAACTAAGAAAAATCCTAATTTTAAGACTTTCGGTATTAACAGAAGGCATTTAGGAGTCCTAAAGTTAGGAGTCCTAACTTTACTACTACTAAACTGAGAAAAATCCTACTTTTAAGACTTTCGGTAGTCACAGAAGGCATTTAGGAGTCCTAGAATTAGGATTTCTAACTTCTGTGAATACCAAAATGAGTAAGTGCCTTCTGTGAATAACAAAATGAGTAAGTGCCTTCTGTGAATACCAAAATGGTAGTAAGTTTAAGATTTTGTCTTAAGTTAGTTCTGTGAATCGGGCCATGCGTTAGGAATTAGAATTTAAAAAACATTAGACATTCACTGAACAAAACAAAGGTTATAGGGATGTTATAGTTAGGAAGACATTTCAGTCGTACAAAACCAGAGAAATCCAAAAGCTATAGGTAGCTGAGCTATCTATAACTTATGCCCGTACAATACACTGTTGATGACGTCACATATTACATCCCTCATGACATGGTCAGTGACATCACTCATGACATCTCAAATGACATCATTCATGACATCCTTGATGACATCATCCGGTGACTTTGTTTTTAAAATGTTAATGAGTGTTAAATATGTATACCAAGGTGCATGGGTGAATCACTGGGTGTGTGAGTGCCTGCATCAATGATTCGGTTGGTGCATTGCTGACTGTATAAGTGAGAGATTGGGTGTTTCAGTGAATGCATGGGTCACTGACTAGTTTATCTGAATGTCTGTATCAGTCTGTCAGATTGTGTCTGAGTGGCTGTATGGGTTGGTGAGTGGGTACATGAGTGGGTGTATGGATGATGGATTGGTTTCCCGAATACCTCTACGGGTATATGAGTGTCTGTGTGGGTGAGTGAGAGGGTGTGTGAGTACCTGCATGGATGACTGGGTTGGTGAATCAGTGGGTGTATGGGTTAGTGAGTGCGTAAGAGAAGGGCTGTATAAGTGACTGAGTGTGTGTATGTCTGTGTCGCTGAGTGAAGAGAGGTGTCAGTGTTATATGGGTAAGCAATTTGATATGTGAAAGGCAGTATAGGTGAGTGTTCAAGTATGTGAGTGACTGTATGAGTTAGTGAGGGATTGTGATAGTGGCTATATGGGTTAGTGAGTGTGTGTGTGGGGGCTTTATTGGTAAGTGAGTATGTGTTAGTATCTGTAAGTAAGTGGGTGTTTGTATAACTGTATAGGTGGGTAAATGGCTGTCTGATTGACACAATAGGTGAGTGAGTAGGTGTGTGAGTTGCTCTATGAGTGAATGACAGTATGTGAGTGGCTGCATGGCTGTATATATGGATATATCAGTGGATGTATTAGTGAGTTGCTGTATGACTGGCTGTATAGGTGATTGAGTGGATTGATATGTAAAACTATGAAACAGTGAGTGGGTATGTAAGTAATGGAATTGATGTGTCAATGGTTTTGCGAATGGTAGTGTGGAAGATGGAGTGGGTGTGGGAAAGGTTCTAATGGGGTATCAGTGGGTACATCAGAGATTCCAAGAGTGATGTCATCTGTGATGTCATCAGTGATATCATTTTATATTTCATCAGTGATGTCACTGACCTTGCCAAGAGTGACGTAATATCTGAGGTGATAAGCAGTGAATTGCGGGACCTTGAGTTACAGGTAGCTGAGCTTACTATAACTGCTGAATCTCTCTTGTTTTGTATGAGTGAAAAGGCAATCTATCTATAGTGTCCCTGTAACCTTTGGTTTTTCAGTGAATTTCTAAGTGTTTTCAAAATTCGATTTCCTAACTATAAGGTCCCTGTAACCTTTATTTTTTTCAGTGAATTTGTAAGATTTTTTACATGCTAATTCATAATTATAATGCCTCTCTAACCGTTGTGTTTTTCAGTGAATTTCTAAGGTTATTTTAAATTATATTTCATAATTGTGACATCCTATTTTTTTAAGTGAGCCTCTTAAGATTTTTGTATTTTCTTTCAATAATTGGATATTGGATATTAAATTTATGTTTTAAACATGTATATATATCTCTGTGTAAAACACAGGTTTCAGGGACAATATAGTTAGGCTGACATTTCACTTGTACAAAACCTGTGAAATCCAGCTGTTATAGTTAGCTGAGCTAACTATAACTCATGCCCCTGCAATCTACTGCTGATGACGTCACATATTACTACACTCATAACATGGTCAGTGACATCACTCACAACATTTCAAATGACGTCACTGATGACATTATCCAGTGACTATGAGTGTTTCTAAAAAGTTTAAGAATGTGATATCTATATATGTATGAATATATACATCAAGGTGTATTGAAGAAGTAATTAAATTAAATTGCAGATATTTTAGAGTTAATTTAAAATTGAATTTCTAAGTATGTTATGGAACCTTGACGGTGTCGCACAACCTGCCGGAGGTATTTCCAGGATCACATAGGGGTAGCCACGCTGGCGTAATTTAAATATTACTGTGCAAAGTTTAAATATCTGTTTTTCACAAAAAATCAATTTACTAATAGTAATTTATACTTTTAAATGAAATTTAACACATTTTACAGTTACGCATCGTATATGCGGTGGAGACGCGACTTCATCGCGATGTCATGTCACATGCAACTAAAGCTTTTGATTGGTTAAAAAGGTTTACATTCTGTTAGGAGAAGGATCCAACACCTGTTCCTTTCTTCTTGTTTGGGTGTGTCTGCATCTGTGGATACCTTTTTTGTACTCTGCACCATTTTTAATATTTTTGGGTGTTTTGACCAACTGATTTGGAAAATGGCATCTTCACATTCGGAAGAAGAAGAGCTTGAAGAGGTTGAGGATATTGAACAAATGGTGAAGAAATGTAAGGAATGCATTGTTTGAGCCTTTTTCAACATCCTGGAGATTCAGAAAAAGGTCACTGCTAGGTATGTCACCAGCTTCCTATGCAAGAAAGTTCTCTCCAGAGGATCGGAGACAAAGTATTCATGTGGGATATCCTCCATGAAGAAGCATCTGGAGACCATGCACCCAACTCACCCAGCGAGGGAAGTTATGGCTAGGGAGAAGAGAGCAAGTTGCACAAGGCTAACTCGATCAGCCTTCAACATCTAGTGCACCTGTTTTCTCCACACCTCAACCTCAGATCTTCCCTGATTTGGCAGATGCTGCAATGCACTGTATGAAGTGCCAAACCATTCGGTGCATTGCCCAGCAGTGAATTGATGCTGTCATCAAACTCATAAATGTTAATTTTTTGGTTGGATTTTCAGCCTCGTGTTTCATAGTTTTTTTAGAAACACTACATTTGGATATCTAACGCCTGCTATATATCACGTATTTATTCCCTTGGTTTATTGCAAGTACTCTTTTGCCAGAAGGCCTTTTTAGTAATAATATGGCTGCATGTGAGACGAGGAACAAAACCCTGACTGCTAGAGGTAACCTAACTGGGACTTTGGATAATTTTATAACTAGAGCATTCAGGGGATAACTTTGATGGAGCGCCGGGTGTCGCAAGATCTGGCCCTGGCCAGACGCTCCTCAATGGGTCATTTTGCCAACGCCAGAACACCCGAGCGCAACAGTCGCGCTAATATACCCCTGTCCTAGTAACCATACATACTCCACCGGTTTCCCAGGAGAATGAGCGCATGTCACCTACTGTTTGTTCAGAAATGTCATAAGTTTTGTCCACTACTATCATTCGAATCCCGGCTAATTCGCCTCTGAAATCACCAACCTGTCACCCCCGGGAAGGGCCAAGATGGCGCCAAACCCAAGAGAAAGCGCGCTGCCGCGTCTACTGCGGGTGGAAGGAAGTCTAAACGTGCTAAAGGGCTGGGTGATAGTGCTACAATATCGAAAGGAAAGGGGACCATAGCTGTGAATGATATGACTAGTCAAGGGCCATCGTCAACGATGGTATTGGGCCCAGGGCCAACTATTTTGGATACGGCTTAGCCTAGCGGAAGTATAATGCTGGCCGAAGACTCTCTCCTTGCTAAATTGGGTGATCCACTGAGATCTTCACTTGGACCGATAGAAGATAGACTTGGGCGCATTGAATTCCAGCTTTCCCAGCTGGAACTGGTTATACGGGGGAATAGGGACATGACGAAGTCAAATGGCTCATGCTTGGGCAATGTTCAAACGACTTCTGTATGTGATGGCTCTGGAATACATGATTTCCCCCTCTCTGCTTTGCCATCTATCACGGACGTTACTAAACCATCCACGTCACAAATTGCTGATGCCCGGCGCATAAGTTCAGAGAATCTGAGTAGGAGTACTTCTGCTACTGCTGGGAAATTAAAAGAGAGTGGTCAGTCTGTAACTGTAGCAGCACTTCAGAGGGCACTTAGAATTGATCTACCACCTGAAACTAGTCCATATGTGGTAGTACTGGCAGGAATTCCCGAAATTAGTAACCCAGGCCAGGAATCGTTTACCTCCTTAAAAAATAAAGTGACTCACTGGCTAAATCATAATAGACCACTACCCTCTTTTATTTTTTTAAAACATCTTTTTATTGAACAAAAAGAAGGGACATTACACAACTCAAAACTGACCAGAGCGCATTGAGTGACTGCAAATATACACATAGAGAACATAGACCTCCGTATAAAACAAATAAAGCAAAATGTAAAGAATGGGTTTAGGTGTCTTCCGATTCCACACTGGCTGGATCCACATCAGGTGGTGTACAAATCAAGCATCCAAGGACCGGTTTCTGGCTATCAGCCTTCTTCAGCCTGGATAGCTTGACTCCAGTGATGTGGAGAGCCTGGGACTCACGTCTGAGCATACCCAGTCCACTCGGGGTGAAAATTGCAAAAAACACAGTTGATGGACAGAATGCAGAACAATGTCTTACATTCACACCAGTACAAAGATCTGGGCCTAAATCCATTGTTTCTTTGCGCTCCACACCACCCTAGGTAAGACAATGGCTATATGCAAATCAGCCTTGACCCTGTGCCTCATGGGAACAGTCCAGCCCAAACTACTAAGCCATGTCTTTCCTAGGCCGGAATCAAGCATCCAAGGACCGGTTTCTGGCTATCAGCCTTCTTCAGCCTGGATAGCTTGACTCCAGTGATGTGGAGAGCCTGGGACTCACGTCTGAGCATACCCAGTCCACTCGGGGTGAAAATTGCAAAAAACACAGTTGATGGACAGAATGCAGAACAATGTCTTACATTCACACCAGTACAAAGATCTGGGCCGAAATCCATCGTTTTTTGCGCTCCACACCACTCTAGGTCAGACAATGGCTATATTCAAATCAGCCTTTGACCCTGTGCCTCATGGGAACAGTCCAGCCCAAACTACCAAGCCATGTCTTTCCTAGGCCGGAATCAAGCGTCCAAGGACCGGTGTCTGGCTATCAGCCTTCTTCAGCCTGGATAGCTTGACTCCAGTGATGTGGAGAGCCTGGGACTCACGTCTGAGCATACCCAGTCCACTCGGGGTGAAAATTGCAAAAACACAGTTGATGGACAGAATGCAGAACAATGTCGTACATTCACACCAGTACAAAGATCTGGCCCGAAATCCATCGTTTTTTTGCGCTCCACACCACCCTAGGTCAGACAATGGCTATATGCAAATCAGCCTTGACCCTGTGCCTCATGGGAACAGTCCAGCCCGAACTACCAAGCCATGTCTTTCCTAGGCCGGAATCAAGCATCCAACGACCGGTTTCTGGCTATCAGCCTTCTTCAGCCTGGATAGCTTGACTCCAGTGATGTGGAGAGCCTGGGACTCACGTCTGAGCATACCCAGTCCACTCGGGGTGAAAATTGCAAAAAACACAGTTGATGGACAGAATGCAGAACAATGTCTTACATTCACACCAGTACAAAGATCTGGGCCGAAATCTATCATTTTTTTGCGCTCCACACCACCCTAGGTCAGACAATGGCTATATGCAAATCAGCCTTGATCCTGTGCCTCATGGGAACAGTCCAGCCCGAACTACCAGCACAAAATCATGATGGATACAGATAACAATATGGAAGTTTGAGAACGCATGACAATATAAAAGTATGCAGCAATATTACATAGAGATGAGATTATACCAAGAGTCTCAGGGATCCAACACGGACCTGCTTGTCCTTATGGCTATTCTAAGAAAAGTGCATGTGTGAAAGATCAAATCTTCATCGTCCAGGGTTACTATACACAAATAGGCCTCATCCAAACTAATAGGCCATCTCTTTCTGAAATAAGGGTTAAAAAGCCACTTAGAGTATTTGATATAATACTTGCAAAAAAAATTAAAAGTGTATAATTGATTGACCACTCCTCCCGTCACAGAGACATGATGTGTGATTAAGGTTGGGGTGATAACCTAGAGGAAAGCCCAATGAAAATCTGACAGTTCCAGCTCTTAGGCGGAATAATAGGCTCCTTTCCAGGCCACTCATAGCTAAGGTGAGATATATATGCAGAGGGTGATGATACTGTTCGATGAACATATATTTACGGACAGAAGATTTCGCAGATTCTAGATCAATCCTTTCTTTGTCGTATAGGGAATAGAGGGCATCTCAGTTCCTTTTTGGACACAGTTTCAACTGTACTTGCGTCTAAGAAAATGTGTTGCTTGTTGATGCTGCGCAAACTTAGTTGCACTCCACTCAGCCAAGGGATATCCATCCCTTTTTCGCACTTGACGCAGTCACTAATAATCTCTTGGGTAAGGGAAGCAACCTGATTCGTCCATACTGATAGCCAAAAAACGGCTGGTTGGGCGCGTAAAAAAGTGAGATATAAAATTAAGGTTGAGTTCCCTATGACATATGTATTGTGGTGTTAAGATTGGGATACCTGGCAATTTCCTACAGAACCTGTTTTCATCCTGTTGGATACATGAACTGTTTACAATGCCACAAATCTCAGCCCCTTATGTAGCCACAGGAGTACACTGTAGCTTGTAAATTTTCTGAATAGCTAAAATAGCTCCAGTGGTCTTAGTACGGGGGAAACTCAGAATTGAATTGGTGGCCCTTGAGAACTTGCTCCTGGAATGGGCTAAATGCTCATTCCAGGAGCCGTTCACAGCAAAGATCAACCCAAGATATAGGAAAGAACGCGTACATGTCAGTTTTTGGCTATCCACTGTGATAGAGCTTATCTCTCGCTTCCTGGACCGCTATACATTAAAAAAGATTTTTTTTTAATTGACACACAGATTCAGGCCATCTATGTACTTTACAAAGTTTTGTACTAAAATACGCAGAGAGTTTGGAGTGCGGTCTATGAGGACTGCATCATCTGCGTATAAAAGCACAGGAAGAGATTTCCCATTAATTATGGGAACATCTTGATTAACAGTTTTCAAGGAACAGTCCAACCCATTAATGTAAATAATGAAGAGAAGGGGGGCCAAGAGCCAACCCTGTCTTACCCTCTTCCAACTTCAATTGCTCCCGAAACCTCTCCTCCCATGCCAATCCTCTCCTGTGGCTGGAGATCTTTATGGAGGTACGCTAAAAAGTGTACCAGTGGCTCATCCAGCCCCCCTGCCATAAGGATTGTTCACAGCTTTTGACCTTGTCATCAGGTCAAAGCTGTGGACAATCCTTCTGGCAAATCCATAAATGCCATGTAGACCGTCGACCTCCGTGCGATGGTGTATTTCCCAATAACCAAATTAAGGTTAAGGCATTGTTGGACAGTACCCACCTTGCTCCGGAAGCCTAACTGGCATGGCTCTAAAATATCATTTTCTTCTGTCCAGTATAGAATTTTATTATACAGAAGTCCCCAATATTTTTAGGGTGTTGTCTATCAATGATATTGGTCTGTAGTTACTCGGCTGGGACCTGTCTCCTTTTCTGAAAATCGGGACTATAATACTCTTGGCCCATGTTGCGGGTAAGGTGGCATGAGTTAAGCTATTAAAAACATTCAGGAGCAGTGGGACCCAAAAATCTGGGATCCATTTTATTAAGTCAAGTGGCAACCGATCTGGCCCTGGTGCTTTATTCCCTATGCTCTGCTGGATGGTCTCTTCTACTTCTAAAATAGTTAGCTCTATGGGGCCAACGGGCCAGGTGCGTAATGTTCCGTCTCTGGTTGAGGGGTAGCATACATTTTTGAAAAATGGTTTACCCAGGACTCACTGGAAATATTACAACTGAACGGGGTTGATATCTGGCCCATTGATCGAAGGTCCCTTACTGCGGACCAGAAGATAACCCCCTTTTTTAGGCTAGCTGCCTCAGAGAGGGTTTCCCAATGTTCCGTCAGGAGGACCTTCTTCCTATTTGCAATCGTTGTGTTATATTCTCTCCTGGCCAACAGAACATCTATGGCGCACCTCGGGTTGCCTGACAAGACCCTAGGTAGGTTCCTGTAAGCCAATGTACATTCTTGGTCGAACCATCTAGGGCTAATTCCTACATGGGGTCGAGGTTTTGATAGAAGGATTTTTGTGGCCTGGCAAAGTTTAGTAAAATCCTGAATTACCTCTGTGTGTATGGGTTGCAATGACAAGCAGGAATTAATAAGATGCATATTGCCCTTAATTAATTCCTCAAACACTTTACCGCTATCAACCACTTCCAAAATAATCTTAAGTTCTAAGTCGAGGGGATCAGATTTGTGACCCCACGTTCGATCTGGAACACAGGACTAGGGGTGATGCTCTGCACTATTTTAATAGGATTATGATCCCCATGATCCGTGGCGAAGACCTCTGTGACCTTTAGTTGGTCTTCGAGAGAAGGGAAGATGAAAACAAAATCTATTGTTGAACGACTTCCCCTTCCCCTGAATGTTGGTTGCGTATGGCCAGTTGCATTGTGCCCTCCCACCAGGCGTTAACCAAATTATGTGATCTTAAGAGCATAGCAAGTTCAGTGCCCCTGCGAACAGATGGTCCAGAGTTGCGTGTCCCCCCCATCATGCCCCTTGCTAGTAAGTTTGGCGTTAAAATCATCCCCCAACAAAATCCCAGTAGGGCCCCCCATATTACGCTGAGTGACCGAATTTGAAATAAAATCAAAACGCCCAATGAAGTTCTTATTAGGAGTAGAGTAAAAGTCCTTATTAGAAAAGTTCCCCAAGTGAAAACAAACTCTCCTTTTAAAAAGCACAGCTTGGTAATTTTGGCTGTTAGTTGGAAGGACCTTAGAACTGCCACCAGTGGCCACATTAATCCCAATAAAAATGCCTCCCGACGGTCTGCCCATTTTGGGGCTTGGGGCTGCCACACTAAAACAATGAAACCCTTCAATATATAAATCTTCTGTGGCCCAGGTCTCCTGGAACATGACTATGTCATATTCTTTTATTATGCGCAGCCAGTCCTAATTAACAAGCCTAGTTCGTAATCCTGCCATGTTCCAGCTTAGGACGCTCAGATCAGCCCCGCTACTAGCTCTGGGTGTAGCTGCGCTATCTGTGTTTTTATGAAGTATAAGGCTAGTGCCCAGTCTAGCCCCCTCAGGGGCCTGTATTTTGGGTGTCAACGGTGGTTGTCAGTCGTGGCTGTCCAAGCTGGAAATTGCATGGAACTTATTGGCTGTCAGTACATGTGCTTCAAGATCTCTTACTGATGTTACAGGCGGTCAATAGAAATAGCCCAAGGGAAGTGCACTAATATCTGTATTGACGGTGAAGGACTGTTCTCCGATGGTTAGTAGGCAACGGACCGTTTGAGGTCTTCGAAAGTTGAGAACAATGCAGTTGCCGTCAATGTTCTTATTTGATTGGCCAACCCACCCTACTCTCCTGGCCATGATAATTTCATCCATCAAGGAAGGGTTGAAATGTTTATGTTTACGGAGCCAGTCTACGGATTTGTTTCGAAGATCTGACCAAGACTCTCTCTGGCCCCCAGCAAGGTTTGGAACACCAGTCAGGACTAGCGGATGTATGACGTTACAACGCGAAATATTACAACGCACACCGTTACAAAGCATTTTTTACAACGCAGGATCCATTACATCGCATGGCTTTACAACGCATGCCATTACAACGTAAGTATAGGTAACTATATTATTTTTTTTTTAAACTTTAATTAATTAATATTTAATTAATTAAATAAATTAAATTATTTTTAAATAATTATTTTGTACATATATTACTTTAAGTTTATTTTTAAAAGAACTATTATTAATAAAGCGACCATTAAATCAATGGGGTATCACCCACAGAATCAAAGGACCTGGGTATGAATTAATATAAAGAAAACGATGGTCCTTGACTTTCAATCAAATAAACCTTATATGGATATCATTTCTAATTAGGTAATGCGATTAAATCTGCATACTTTGACTCAAGCAAGGTGGGGGAGATATATTCGATTTGACACTGATTGTGTACACATTAAATGCAAGGAAAAACCAGTATCCAAAAATGATAAGGATAGCCTAAAAACAGAACGAAAAAGATTGTAACCACACTCTAGGTACTTGTATTACCAAAATTTACATATTTATTTACAATTTCATAAAACAATTATGATCATAAACGGCGCAAAGACTATCAAAGTATAGTCAGTGAAAAGGAAAAGGGTGCTCAAGTGATTAGAAGAAGGAAGGAAAGCAATTATAATGTACAATTTAGATATTGACAAAAAACCAAAGCGGGAAACCTTCCGCTATCATACAGGCCTGTCCACAAAAATTAAAGGGGGAAAGGAATTGGGACAAGCACACACGTTGAAAAGCGTCAACGTCTCGACCCTAGTGCTCCTGGGGTATTTGGGGCCTCGGCTGCGGGTCTTCTTCAGGACAAAGGACAAGGGTTGGGATGGAAGGGGAACTTGGCCGTGATCCAACAAGTGGTCTGGATCGAACACCTGAAGTACAAGGATGAGGTAGGTGTTAGAAGTTGTATAAGGATTAGTATTCACAAGAGTGTGGTTCAATGTCGGCTACTGGGTACATTACCAATAAAGCTGGTCAGGTTGGAACTCCGTCCGAGCTTCCAGGGGGTAGGTCACCTATTGGGCAAAGAAAAGGAACTGGGTCAGTGCCCCTCTCCCAAGGGCAACTAACTCCAATTGACCAGTCTACTCATAATCCACCATGGATCTAGACTCACCTAATATCTTGATGGTGATCTGGTGTAAAGTCAGTTGGATGTTCAGCCTGATCTTTTGGACATGGCCTGTGGGGGATGAACAAATTAATCAAACCCCATCTAAATGTATCAAATTATAGACCTATTGGTAAGTGCAATTAGGAACTTACCACTGTTTGTGGATGGGTTGAAAGGTCCTACCGGTGCCCCCACGGGCACTCCGGTGGTGGTAGAATTTTATGATACCAACGTTGCCTCTATAATTTTATTTGGAGGTTTGGCATAGAGACTAGGTTCTCTCTTCGATTTCCTTAGGAGTGTCAGGTACCCACGTTACCTAATATTGGATAAACAACTGAGAGGTATGGTAAAATACTTCATCTGTCCTTATGGGTGGGGGTTGATAGAACGCTCAAATTCAGATTAACGAACGTTCACCCACAGGGGATTAAGAATTCCCTACTCTCACCTTGGCGGGAATAGTTGATGTGCTGGATACCGCGGGCAACTGCTACCGTCATGTAATCCGAACGGAGAACAGCGTCCGAATTCGGCTGTTACTTCCGTGTTGGAGCTGGAATCACATGTTCTCCTATTGGCCAATAGGAGGGGATTGGGTCCGAAAGTGGACATTAAGGAAGGACTTCTGACTTTAGTCCGTCATGGAGATCAACAAGGGATTCACCATTAAGGAGATCAACAAAGGACTCACCATTACGGCAAACAGTCAATTGAATTACACGCATCATGCGTGATGAAAGATTAAGATATACCGAAAACGAATCAGTTATCAGGGTATGTGGAGCATCTCAATAAATCCCTTGGTTCATTTTAGAGTGAACACATCATTTTAAAAAACATTAAATGTTCGCAAATACAGTTATACAAAATCGTATAGCAGTTATACAAAATCGTATAGCAGTTACATGTTAAAACAATACACAATACATTAACACAAAATCATACAATAATTACATGTCAATACAATACACAATATAGAGATTACATGTACTAGACATTGTGATATACAGCATTACTGCAAGTGAAATTGTATTCTGTAGTATGGAATACCTGGTTTATACTTCGCAGATACCTTAAGGGAGACAGAATGGGTAATCTGTGAGTATTGTGGGCAGAGTGAATAATTCGTTGATGGAATTTCAGCCATTCCGAATTGATACCATTTGTCTCAGGACCTCTTCACGATCGTTCAGGCCGCGATTGACAGTATCAAATAAGTGCATCCAGCGACATTCACAGGTGCTTAAGAGTTTGGCATAATTGCCACCTCGGGGGTTTTTTGTAACCTTCTCTATTATCCACCATGTGAAACTTTCAGGTTGGTGGTTGAATTTCAGAAAGTGATCCACTATTGGGGCCCCTTGTACCTTGCAGCGTATTTTGCTGCAATGTTGTAGAATACGGGTCTTGGTTTTCTGGGTGGTTTGGCCAATGAATATGAATCCACATGGGCACATTATAGCATAGATAGCCCCCATCGTATTGCAATTGGTATGTTGTTGCATTGTGTGGGTATAGTTATTGTAGGTACATGTTTTCAATTCTGATACCATTGTACAGGCCTTACAACTGCCACATTTAAAATGGCCCAGTACAGGGGGAATGTTCCATAGTGATGTTTGACTTTCAATCTTCCTTTGGTTAAACATGGAGTGTACTACAAAGTCTTTCACACTCCTACCTTTACGGAAGGCGTGCATCGGGGGTTCAGTTATACCTATCTCTTTCGCTACAAGATGCCAGTGTGCATTGATGGTTTGTTTAATCTCTGTGCTACGTGTATTAAAAGTGGTCACACATATAAGTCTGTTTTCCGTGGAGTCTGATTTTTGTTTGGGTTCTAGTAAGGACTCTCTATTGCTGAACCATGCCCTTTTGTGAGCTTTCCTAACCAAACTTCTAGGATATCCTCGTTCGGTGAGTCTTTTAATTAGAACATCGGATTCCTTGAAGTAGTCAATTTTCTTGGTACAGTTGCGTCGCAACCTCAGGAATTGACCATAAGGTAGGTTATCCCTGAGGTTGCGAGTGTGATGGCTGGAGTATCTGAGAAGTGTGTTCTTTTCAGTTGGTTTTCTGAAGAGTGTGGTATATAAAACACCATTTTCTTCTTTAATAGTCAGGTCAAGAAAGTTTATGGAGTTGTTACTACTTTCAATTGAGAATTGTATGTTATCATCCCTTTCATTTAACCAAGTATGGAAGGTCATTAACTCCTCCAGCGTGCCCCTCCAAATGAGGAGCACGTCATCGATGTATCGACGCCATTCTACAATTTTTGTTCTGTGGGGATTGGTATCATGTAGAATCCATTTATGCTCAAAAACGTCCATAAAGATGATGGCAAGGTTTGGAGCAAAGCTTGCCCCCATAGCCACTCCACTCGTTTGCTCGTAGAAATCCCCATCAAAAATGAAATAGTTTCTTTTCATTGCTATTTCTAGGAGTGATAGGATGAAATTGGTCGGGACCCTGTGTGGACGTGTTCTATTGTCTAGGGCTTTTTCAATTGCAATCATCGCTGCTTGTTGAGGAATGCTGGTGTATAGGGACGAAATGTCCATGGTTACCAGCAATTCCTGTGTTGAATCGAAAATGCTGCCATCCATGAGTTGGATTACCTGCATGGTGTCTCGTAAATAGCAAGTTGTAGATTGCACAATGGGCTTTAAAAAGATGTCAATAAACTTGTATAGCGGTTCCAAAATCGAACCACAACCTGAAATAATCAGCTTCCCAGGTGGCGAAGCCAGGCCCTTATGTATCTTAGGTACAGTGTATATCGTTGGGACTCTGGGGTGGGCATTATTTAAATATTCACATTCTGATTTGGTGATTATACCTTCCTGGTGTGCTGTATCAGTTAGTCCTCTGATTTGTGTAGCTATGTCATTTGTGGGGTCTTTTGATAGTTTCCTGTAGTTGCCCTCTTTGGATAGCTGTGAGAGAATTTCTGCCTTGTATGCCTCTCTACCCTGAATGACTATTGCCCCCCCCCCCTTGTCTGCAGGCTTTATCACTATCTCATGATTCATGTTTAGATTATGTAGTGCCTGTCGTTCAGTTTTAGAGATGTTGTATTTGACATATTTTCTGTCTGTGAGCAGTTTGGTAATGTCTCCCATCACCATTTGTTCATAGGCTAAAATCCTAGTTGGCATCATGTGTGTTGGAGGGGTAAAGGTGGAGGGTGGTCTCAGGCCAGTATTACTGTTCACATTGGTGTGAGGTATCTTATTAAAATGATATTTTGAGCGAACCTTGCGGAAGAATTGAAAAAGTTCCAATTTCAAATTGAAACTATTAGGTAGGCTAGTTGGAACAAAGGATAAACCTTTTTCCAAAATACGTTGTTCCTCACATGTCAAATTGTAGTTGGATAGGTTGACTAAGGGGCTACTTTGTTTGGGTATTGTGGTTGTGTCTACCATCTGTAGTGTTGCGAACGTGTCCGTATGTCGCCGCGGTACTAGTGGATGGTTGGTCTGTTTCCGACCCACTGCTGACTGAGGAGTTGGAGAAAGTATTGTATCTACGGTACCCTCCCCTGCCTCTGGTTGTGTATGTACCTCTCGATTCCTGAATATAGTATCCTTCAGCTAGGTAGGGTTATACCTTCTTTTTGTCAAATAATTTTATATCATTGGCTAATCTGTCCAATTTAGAAGTTTGTGTGAATACATCAAATTCTTTTAAGGTTTTCTCTAGTCTCTCTAGGGCTTCCTTAGCGTTTTTTAGGGTTGCGTCATCAGTGATCTCCCTTCTCAAATCTGCTATTTCTTTGGTTAGACGGGTAACTTCTTCCAAAGCGGTTTCAACCCTAAGCACCATCCAGTGCCTAGGAGCACTAGGGTCGAAACGTCCACGCTTTTCAACTTGTGTGCCTGTACCAATCTTGTCCCAATTCCTTTCCCCCTTTAATTTTTGTGGACAGGCCTATATGATAGCGGAAGGTTTCCCGCTTTGTTTTTTTGTAAATATCAAAATTGTACATTATAATTGCTTTCCTTCCTTCTTCTAATCACTTGAGCACCCTTTTCCTTTTCACTGACTATACTTTGATAGTCTTTGCGCCGTTTATGATCATAATTGCTTCATGAAATTGTAAATAAATATGTAAATTTTGGTAATACAAGTACCTAGAGTGTGGTTACAATCTTTTTCGTTCTGTTTTTAGTCTATACTTATCATTTTTGGGTACTGGTTTTTCCTTGCATTTAATGTGTACACAATCAGTGTCAAATCGAATATATCTCCCCCACCTTGCTTGAGTCAAAGTATGCAGATTTAATCGCATTACCTAATTAGAAATGATATCCATATAAGGTTTATTTGATTGAAAGTCAAGGACCATCGTTTTCTTTATATTAATTCATACCGAGGTCCTTTGATTCTGTGGGTGATGCCCCATTGATTTAATGGTTTCTTGTGCAGGGATTCCTGCGAGGGTTGTAATTGTTAATTGTTATTTGTTTCATGTCTTAATGTCTAGTATATGTAAGAGAGTCTTTCAAATCCGTAGACATGGTTGACAATGAAATCTTAACATATAGTGAAGACTATATTAAAAACCTGATTGGTGAACAGAGAGGAGGTGTTTCCTGGGAAGAACGGTCAGTACAGTAGACCCCACACTAAGCGACAAAATTAACAAGTTAGAACGACTTGAAAAAAAGCTTATAAGAACCAGACTCCACGGACACGCATTGGCCCAATACCTCCAAGCCAACATGATCCCAGTGGGGCTTCAGGTTCGTAACGAACCAGCCATATTTGTTTAGATTCATATCCATTACCTGCTCCAGGCACTGGATGGTGCTTGGGGTTGAAACAGCTTTGAAAGAAGTTACCCGTCTAACCAAAGAAATAGCAGATTTGAGAAGGGAGATCACTGATGACGCAGCCCTAAAAAACGCTAAGGAAGCCCTAGAGAGACTAGAGAAAACCTTAAAAGAATTTGATGTATTAAAACAAACTTCTAAATTGGACAAATTAGCCAATGATATCAAATTATTTGACAAAAAGAAGGTATACCCCTACCTAGCTGAAGGATACTATAATCAGGAATCGAGAGGTACATACACAACCAGAGGCAGGGGATGGTACCGTAGATACAATACTTTCTCCAACTCCTCAGTCAGCAGTGGCTCGGAAACAGACCAACCATCCACTAGTACCGCGGGACAAGAGGGGGGGGCAGGCTTTTTTAGAACAGGACCCATGGGTGGACCAACGTGGGCGGGGACGCCCCTGGGGACGACCCAGGGGACGTGGCCAAGCATCTTGGAAACAGAACAGGGGACAACAATCCTGGAACCAAGGGAGAGACAAACCAGGGAAACAGGTACACTTCAGACAGGAATCCCATGGCGACATACGGACACGTTCGCAACACTACAGATGGTAGACACAACCACAATACCTAAACAAAGTAGCCCCTTAGTCAACCTATCCAACTACAATTTGACATGTGAGGAACAATGTATTTTGGAAAAAGGTTTATCCTTTGTTCCAACTAGCCTACCTAATAGTTTCAATTTAAAATTGGAACTTTTTCAATTCTTCCGCAAGGTTCGCTTAAAATATCATTTTAATAAGATACCTCACACCAATGTGAACAGTATTACTGGCCTGAGACCAGCCTCCACCTTTACCCCTCCAACACACATGATGCCACCTAGGATTTTAGCCTATGAACAAATGGTGATGGGAGACATTACCAAACTGCTCACAGACAGAAAATATGTCAAATACAACATCACTAAAACTGAACGACAGGCACTACATAATCTAAACATGAATCATGAGATAGTGATAAAGCCTGCAGACAAGGGGGGGGGCAATAGTCATTCAGGGTAGAGAGGCATACAAGGCAGAAATTCTCTCACAGCTATCCAAAAAGGGCAACTACAGGAAACTATCAAAAGACCTCACAAATGACATAGCTACACAAATCAGAGGACTAACTGATACAGCACACCAGGAAGGTATAATCACCAAATCAGAATGTGAATATTAAAATAATGCCCACCCCAGAGTCCCAACGATATACACTGTACCTAAGATACATAAGGGCCTGGCCTCGCCACCTGGGAGGCCGATTATTTCAGGTTGTGGTTCGATTTTGGAACCGCTATGCAAGTTTATTGTCATCTTTTTAAAGCCCATTGCGGAATCTACAACTTTCTATTTACGAGACACCATGCAGGTAATCCAACTCATGGATGGCAACATTTTCGATTCAACACAGGAATTGCTGGTAACCATGGACATTTCGTCCTTATACACCAGCATTCCTCAACAAGCAGCGATGATTGCAATTGAAAAAGCCCTAGACAATAGAACACGTCCACACAGGGTCCCGACCAATTTCATTCGATCACTCCTAGATATAGCAATGAAAAGAAACTATTTCATTTTTGATGGGCATTTCTACGAGCAAATGAGTGGAGTGGCTATGGGGGCAAGCTTTGCTCCAAACCTTGCCATCATCTTTATGGACGTTTTTGAGCATAAATGGATCCTACATGATACCAATCCCCACAGAACAAAAATTGTAGAATGGCGTTGATACATCGATGACGTGCTCCTCATTTGGAGGGGCACGCTGGAGGAGTTAATGACCTTCCATACTTGGTTAAATGAAAGGGATGATAACATACAATTCTCAATTGAAAGTAGTAACAACTCCATAAACTTTCTTGACCTGACTATTAAAGAAGAAAATGGGGTTTTATATACCACACTCTTCAGAAAACCAACTGAAAAGAACACACTTCTCAGATATTCAAGCCATCAACCTCGCAGCCTCAGGGATAACCTACTTATGGTCAATTCCTGAGGTTGCGATGCAACTGTACCAAGAAAATTGACTACTTCAAGGAATCCGATGTTCTAATTAAAAGACTCACCGAACGAGGATATCCTAGAAGTTTGGTTAGGAAAGCTCGCAAAAGGGCATGGTTCAGCAATAGAGAGTCCTTACTAGAACCCAAACAAAAATCAGACTTCACGGAAAACAGACTTATATGTGTCACCACTTTTAATACACGTAGCACAGAGATTAAACAAACTATCAATGCACACTGGCATCTTGTAGCGAAAGAGATAGGTATAACTGAACCCCCGATGCACGCCTTCCGTAAAGGTAGGAGTGTGAAAGACTTTGTAGTACACTCCATGTTTAACCAAAGGAAGATTGAAAGTCAAACATCACTATGGAACATTCCCCCTGTACTGGGCCATTTTAAATGTGGCAGTTGTAAGGCCTGTACAATGGTATCAGAATTGAAAACATGTACCTACAATAACTATACCCACACAATACAACAACATACCGATTGCAATACGATGGGGGCTATCTATGCTATAATGTGCCCATGTGGCTTCATGTACATTGGCCAAACCACCCAGAAAACCAAGACCCATATTCTACAACATTGCACCAAAATATGCTGCAAGGTACAAGGGGCCCCACTAGTGGATCACTTTCTGAAATTCAACCACCAACATGAAAGTTTCACATGGTGGATAATTGAGAAGGTTACAAAAACCCCCCGAGGTGGCAATTATGCCAAACTCTTAAGCACCCGTGAATGTCGCTGGATGCACTTATTTGATACTGTCAATCGCGGCCTGAACGATCGTGAAGAGGTCCTGAGACAAATGGTATCAATTCGGAATGGCTGAAATTCCATCAACGAATTATTCACTCTGCCCACAATACTCACAGATTACCCATTCTGTCTCCCTTAAGGTATCTGCGAAGTATAAGCCAGGTATTCCATCCTACAGAATACAATTTCACTTGCAGTAATGCTGTATATCACAATGTCTAGTACATGTAATCTCTATATTGTGTATTGTATTAACATTTAACTGCTATACGATTTTGTATAACTGCTATACGATTTTGTATAACTGTATTTGCGAACATTTAATGTTTTTTAAAATGATGTGTTCACTCCAAAATGAACCAAGGGATTTATTGAGATGCTCCACATACCCTGATAACTGATTCATTTTCGGTATATCTTAATCTTTCATCACGCATCATGCGTGTAATTCAATTGACTGTTTGCCGTAATGGTGAGTCCTTTTCAGATCTCCTTAAAGGTGAGTCCCTTGTTGATCTCCATGACGGACTAAAGTCAGAAGTCCTTCCTTAATGTCCACTTTCGAACCCAATCCCCTCCTATTGGCCAATAGGAGAACATGTGATTCCAGCTCCAACACGGAAGTAACAGCCAAATTCGGACGCTGTTCTCCGTTCGGATTACATGACGGTAGCAGTTGCCCGCGGTATCCAGCACATCAACTATTCCCGCCAAGGTGAGAGTAGGGAATTCTTAATCCCCTGTGGGTGAACGTTCGTTAATCTGAATTTGAGCGTTCTATCAACCCCCACCCATACAGACAGATGAAGTATTTTACCATACCTCTCTGTTGTTTATCCAATATTAGGTAACGTGGGTACCTGACACTCCTAAGGAAATCGAAGAGAGAACCTAGTCTCTATGCCAAATCTCCGAATAAAATTATAGAGGCAACGTTGGTATCATAAAATTCTACCACCACCGGAGTGCCCGTGGGGGCACCGGTAGGACCCTCCAACCCATCCACAAACAGTGGTAAGTTCCTAATTGCACTTACCAATAGGTCTATAAGTTGATACATTTAGATTTGGTTTGATTAATTTGTTCATCCCCCACAGGCCATGTCCAAAAGATCAGGCTGAACATCCAACTGACTTTACACCAGATCACTATCACGATATTAGGTGAGTCTAGATCCATGGTTGATTATGAGTAGGCTGGTCAATTGGAGTTAGTTGCCCTTGGGAGATGGGCACTGACCCAGTTTTTTTGCTTTGCCCAATAGGTGACCTACCCCCTGGAAGCTCGGACGGAGTTCCAACCTGACCAGCTTCATTAGTAATGTACCCAGTAGCCGACATTGAACCACACTCTTGTGAATACTAATCCTTATACAACTTCTAACACCTACCTCATCCTTGTACTTCAGGTGTTCGATCCAGACCACTTGTTGGATCACGGCCAAGTTCCCCTTCCATCCCAACCCTTGTCCTTTGTCCTGAAGAGGACCCGCAGCCGAGGCCCCAAATACCCCAGGAGCACTAGGGTCGAAACGTCAACGCTTTTCAACTTGTGTGCCTGTACCAATCTTGTCCCAATTCCTTTTTCCCCTTTAATTTTTGTGGACAGGCCTATATGATAGCGGAAGGTTTCCCGCTTTGGTTTTTTGTAAATGTCAAAATTGCACATTATAATTGCTTTCCTTCTTTCTTCTAATCACTTGAGCACCCTTTTCCTTTTCACAGACTATACTTTGATAGTCTTTGCGCCGTTTATGATCATAATTGTTTTATGAAATTGTAAATAAATATGTAAATTTTGGTAATACAAGTACCTAGAGTGTGGTTACAATCTTTTTCGTTCTGTTTTTAGGCTATACTTATCATTTTTGGGTACTGGTTTTTCCTTGCATTTAATGTGTACACAATCAGTGTCAAATCGAATATATCTCCCCCACCTTGGATTGAGTCAAAGTATGCAGATTTAATCGCATTACCTAATTAGACATGATATCCATATAATGTTTATTTGATTGAAAGTCAAGGACCATCGTTTTCTTTATATTATTAAAAAAAGAACTATTATTAATAAATAATACAATTATTAAAATTAATTTTTAAAATTAAATTAAAAGATTTATTTTAAAACTAAACCCTAAAAATGCCCCTGTACCCCAAAACCCAAACCCAGCCCAGAAACCTAAAAATACCCCTGTACCCCAAAACCCAAACCCAGCCCTGAACCCTAAAAATACCCCTGTACCCCAAAACCCAAACCCAACCCTGAAACCTAAAAATACCCCTGTACCCCACAAACCAAACCCAGCCCTAAAACCTAAAAATACCCCTGTACCCCAAAACCCAAACCAGCCCTGAAACCAAAAAATACCCCTGTACCCCAAAACCCAAACCCAGCCCTGAAACCTAAAAATACCCCTGTACCCCAAAACCCAAACCCAGCCCTGAAACCTAAAAATACCCCTGTTCCCCAAAACCCAAACCCAGCCCTGAAACCTAAAAATACCCCTGTGCCCCAAAAACCAAACCCAGCCCTGAAACCTAAAAATACCCCTGTACCCCAAAACACAACCCCCGCCCTGAACCCTAAAAATACCCCTGTACCCCAAAACCCAAACCCAACCCTGAAACCTAAAAATACCCCTGTACCCCTAAACCCAAACCCAGCCCTAAAACCTAAAAATACCCCTGTACCCCAAAACCCAAACCCAACCCTGAAACCTAAAAATACCCCTGTACCCCAAAAACCAAACCCAGCCCTGAAACCTAAAAATACCCCTGTACCCCAAAAACCAAACCCAGCCCTGAAACCTAAAAATACCCATGTACCCCAAAAACCAAACCCAGACCTGAAACCTAAAAATACCCAAACACCCCAAAACATATACCTCAGTACCCCAAAACATATACTCCTATACTCATACTTATTTTTTAAAATTACTTAAATTAATATATTTAATTTATAATATAAAAAACATAAATTAATATATTTATTTATGTTTAATATTAATACTCCTATACTCATACTTATTTTTTAAAATTACTTACATTTATATATTTAATTTATAATATTAAAAAACATAAATTAATATATTTATTTATTTATAATATTAATTAAATTAATTAAATAATGTTAAATAAAATATAAAATAAAATTATATACTTACCTATACTTACGTTGTAATGGCATGCGTTGTAATACCATCTGCTATGTAATGTCATGCGTTGTAAAGGCATGCGATGTAATGGATCCTGCGTTGTAAAAGTAGCGTTGTGATAGTAGAGCGTTGTAAAAGTTGCGTTGTAACGGTGGTTTCCCCTAGCACATAGGGGCTAGAGGGAGGTGGTAAATTCAAGACATTGGTGTTAGGATTTGTACTTACATTTCTAAGGTGCTCTCTGGTGTCTTTGGTGGGGTCAGCCACAGTGATACCCGACTGGGGCTGGTTACAATTGGCACTCCCTACAACCGAGTTCAAGTAACTTATATTGGCTGATCTTGATATAACCTGGTTGTCTCTCCCAATGGGGGCAGGGGTGGATAAGAAATGATCTCCTCGATTTTCACAATATGCACATAAGGTGGCAAACGGGGTGTCTATGGGGGAGTAATACTGAATGGTTGTGTCTCGTTATCGCGTCTATCAGCCACACTTGTGATAGATGTTAATGGGTTCCCCTCCCCGCATCAATAAAAACATCATTCAGCTTTCCCCCACTTAGCTTGTCCATATCATAGTTCAAATGCATCAATTTCCCCCAAAGCAAGTCAAAGTTCTTAGCAATTGCATCCTTTATGCATTCCAGCCTTGATTTGAGCTCTTTCCTTGTGAGACCTAAGGTTGCAGTACCCGTATTGACCTCAATACATATGTTCTCAAGGATAAAATCTGTCTGAGTTGCAACAGAGATTGTGCTGACAGTCTTGTAAACTTCCGAACTGCTGGAGGGTAGCCCATTTGTGGTATTTTTAGGTTTCGGTTTAGGCTTGGCATTAACATTGTTGGCAACATTTTTCTTACCTTTAGCTGGTTGGACAGCTAATTTTTGGTGTCTGTGAGATTTTGCAGCGTTTCCCCAGGTGATGGTAGAGGGTGTGCCTAAGGCGAGTGTGTTAGAAGAGCCCAAAGGCGGCGAGGATGACAATGGTGGACTCAAACTACTAGGGCCAGCTATGACCGATGATATATTTACTGTGTCTGGTATATTGGAATCAACTTGGCCCCCAGCAACAGACGTGACTGTAATGCGGCAGGGTCCAGGGACAGTCTTCTTTCTGTCATCTGAATCTCATGCGTAAGAAGTAACTCAGTCCTTACGATAAAAGCATCCAAAGTTCCGGCTACCCCTCTCTGCTTACTCATTGTATAACAAGGATAGTCAGTTGTCCCTAGTGTAACAATATAGATCCACCGGTCAGCACAATAAAGTCAACTATAACAGAATGCTTCACATTACCTTCCGCCTGAGTATTCCTCCCAAGTCCGAAAACCAAATGGAGTGGCCCAGCCCAGCCGCCTTCGTCCTCTGACGGCCTCAGACGGGCCCGCCCTTGGTCTGGGCTTCGTCAGGGCTCCTTCCCGCGCGTGTCCTGTGTCGCGGTGGGAGAGGGTGCGCTATGAGCGCGTTTGCCCCACCTCCCCTCACTTGCGGCAGGTGTGTTGAGCGGCGGTGCACTCTGGGGATTGGAGTCCTAGAGTGTGCAGATCTTTAATTGCGTGGAATGCGGGGTTGTGTCGGCGTCGCCCCCTGGGACCCTTATCACACCAGGGGGAGGCAAGAAGTGCAAGTGGGCAACAGCAGCAAAGGATCACCACAGAGTCCAGGGACAGTGAGAGATCACCCGCGCCGTGGGGGGAGAGGCTGTGCTATGAGCACGTTGGCCCCGCCTCCCCCTCACTCGCGGCAGGTGTTTTGAGCAGCGATGCACTCTGGGGACTGGAGTCCCAGAGTCTGCAGATCTTTAATTGCGCGGAATGCGCGGTGTTATCGGGGTGGCCCCCTGGGACCCTTGTCCCACCAGGGGGAGGCAAGAAGTGCAAGTGGGCAACAGCAGCAAAGGATCGCCACAGAGTCCAGGGACAGCGAGAGATCACCCGCGCTGCAGGAGGAGAGGCTGCACTATGAGCGCGTTGGCCCCACCTCCCCCTCACTCACGGCAGGTGTGTTGAGCGGCAGTGCACTCTGGGGATTGGAGTCCCAGAGTGTGCAGATCTTTAATTGCGTGGAATGCGTGGTGGTGTCGGTGTGGCCCCCTGGGACCCTTGTCCCACCAGGGGGAGGTAAGAATTGCAAGTGGGCAACAGCAGCAACGAGGATATCCTAGAAGTTTGGTCAGGAAAGCTCGCAAAAGGGCATGGTTCAGCAATAGAGAGTCCTTACTAGAACCCAAACAAAGATCAGACTCCACGGAAAACAGACTTATATGTGTCACCACTTTTAATACACGTAGCACAGAGATTAAACAAACCATCAATGCACACTGGCATCTTGTAGCGGAAGAGATAGGTATAACTGAACCCCCGATGCACGCCTTCCGTAAAGGTAGGAGTGTGAAAGACTTTGTAGTACACTCCATGTTTAACCAAAGGAAGATTGAAAGTCAAACATCACTATGGAACATTCCCCCTGTACTGGGCCATTTTAAATGTGGCAGTTGTAAGGCCTGTACAATGGTATCAGAATTGAAAACATGTACCTACAATAACTATACCCACACAATACAACAACATACCGATTGCAATACGATGGGGGCTATCTATGCTATAATGTGCCCATGTGGCTTCATGTACATTGGCCAAACTACCCAGAAAACCAAGACCCACATTCTACAACATTGCACCAAAATACGCTGCAAGGTACAAGGGGCCCCACTAGTGGATCACTTTCTGAAATTCAACCACCAACATGAAAGTTTCACATGGTGGATAATAGAGAAGGTTACAAAAACCCCCCGAGGTGGCAATTATGCCAAACTCTTAGGCACCCGTGAATGTCGCTGAATGCACTTATTTGATACTGTCAATCGCGGCCTGAACGATCGTGAAGAGGTCCTGAGACAAATGCTATCAATTCGGAATGGCTGAAATTCCATCAACGAATTATTCACTCTGCCCACAATACTCACAGATTACCCATTCTGTCTCCCTTAAGGTATCTGCGAAGTATAAACCAGGTATTCCAGCCTACAGAATACAATTTCACTTGCAGTAATGCTGTATATCACAATGTCTAGTACATGTAATCTCTATATTGTGTATTGTATTAACATGTAACTGCTATACGATTTTGTATAACTGCTATACGATTTTGTATAACAGTATTTGCGAACATTTAATGTTTTTTAAAATGATGTGTTCACTCTAAAATGAACCAAGGGATTTATTGAGATGCTCCACATACCCTGATAACTAATTCGTTTTCGGTATATCTTAATCTTTCATCACACATGATGCATGTAATCAATTGACTGTTTGCCATAATGGTGAGTCCTTTTCAGATCTCCTTAATGGTGAGTCCCTTGTTGATCTCCATGACGGACTAAAGTCAGAAGTCCTTCCTTAATGTCCACTTTCGGACCCAATCCCCTCCTATTGGCCAATAGGAGAACATGTGATTCCAGCTCCAACACGGAAGTAACAGCCGAATTCGGACGCTGTTCTCGGTTCGGATTACATGACGGTAGCAGTTGCCCGCGGTATCCAGCACATCAACTATTCCCGCCAAGGTGAGATTAGGGAATTCTTAATCCCCTGTGGGTGAACGTTCGTTAATCTGAATTTGAGCGTTCTATCAACCCCCACCCATACGGACAGATGAAGTATGTTACCATACCTCTCTGTTGTTTATCCAATATTAGGTAACGTGGGTACCTGACACTCCTAAGGAAATCGAAGAGAGAACCTAGTCTCTATGCCAAACCTCCGAATAAAATTATAGAGGCAACGTTGGTATCATAAAATTCTACCACCACCGGAGTGCCCGTGGGGGCACCGGTAGGACCCTCCAACCCATCCACAAACAGTGGTAAGTTCCTAATTGCACTTACCAATAAGTCTATAAGTTGATACATTTAGATGGGGTTTGATTAATTTGTTCATCCCCCACAGGCTATGTCCAAAAGATCAGGCTGAACATCCAACTGACTTTACACCAGATCACCATCAAGATATTAGGTGAGTCTAGATCCATGGTTGATTATGAGTAGGCTGGTCAGTTGGAGTTAGTTGCCCTTGGGAGATGGGCACTGACCCAGTTCCTTTTCTTTGTCCAATAGGTGACCTACCCCCTGGAAGCTCGGACGGAGTTCCAACCTGATCAGCTTCATTAGTAATGTACCCAGTAGCCGACATTGAACCACACTCTATTGAATACTAATCCTTATACAACTTCTAACACCTACCTCATCCTTGTACTTCAGGTGTTCGATCCAGACCACTTGTTGGATCACGGCCAAGTTCCCCTTCCATCCCAACCCTTGTCCTTTGTCCTGAAGAAGACCCGCAGCCAAGGCCCCAAATACCCCAGGAGCACTAGGGTCGAAATGTCGACGCTTTTCAACTTGTGTGCCTGTACCAATCTTGTCCCAATTCCTTTCCCCCTTTAATTTTTGTGGACAGGCCTATATGATAGCGGAAGGTTTCCCGCTTTAGTTTTTTGTAAATATCAAAATTGTACATTATAATTGCTTTCCTTCTTTCTTCTAATCACTTGAGCACCCTTTTCCTTTTCACTGACTATACTTTGATAGTCTTTGCGCCGTTTATGATCATAATTGTTTCATGAAATTGTAAATTAATATTTAAATTTTGGTAATACAAGTACCTAGAGTGTGGTTACAATCTTTTTCGTTCTGTTTTTAGGCTATACTTATCATTTTTGGGTACTGGTTTTTCCTTGCATTTAATGTGTACATAATCAGTGTCAAATCGAATATATATCTCCCCCACCTTGGATTGAGTCAAAGTATGCAGATTTAATCGCATTACCTAATTAGAAATGATATCCATATAAGGTTTATTTGATTGAAAGTCAAGGACCATCGTTTTCTTTATTTTATTAATAAAGAACTATTACTAATAAATAATACAATTATTAAAATTTATTTTTAAAATTAAATTAAAAGATTTATTTTAAAACTAAACCCTAAAAATACCCCTGTACCCCAAAACCCAAACCCCGCCCTGAAACCTAAAAATACCCCTGTACCCCAAAACCCAAACCCAGCCCAGAAACCTAAAAATACCCCTGTACCCCAAAACCCAAACCCAGGCCTGAACCCTAAAAATACCCCTGTACTCTGAAACCCAAACCCAACCCTGAAACTTAAAAATACCCCTGTACCCCAAAAAGCAAACCCAGCCCTGAAACCTAAAAATACCCCTGTACCCCAAAAACCAAACCCAGCCCTGAAACCTAAAAATACCCCTGTACCCCAGAAACCAAACCCAGCCCTAAAACCTAAAAATACCCCTGTACCCCAAAACCCAAAAGAGCCCTGAAACCAAAAAATACCCCTGTACCCCAAAACCCAAACCCAGCCCTGAAACCTAAAAATACCCCTGTACCCCAAAACCCAAACCCAGCCCTGAAACCTAAAAATACCCCTGTTCGCCAAAACCCAAACCCAGCCCTGAAACCTAAAAATACCCCTGTACCCCAAAAACCAAACCCAGCCCTGAAACCTAAAAATACCCCTGCACCTCAAAACACAACCCCAGCCCTGAACCCTTAAAATACCCCTGTACCCCAAAACCCAAACCCAACCCTGAAACCTAAAAATACCCCTGTACCCCAAAACCCAAACCCAGCCCTAAAACCTAAAAATACCCCTGTACCCCAAAACCCAAACCCGACCCTGAAACCTAAAAATACCCCTGTACCCCAAAAACCAAACCCAGCCCTGAAACCTAAAAATACCCCTGTACCCCAAATTCCAAACCCAGCCCTGAAACCTAAAAATGCCCCTGTACCCCAAAAACCAAACCCAGCCCTGAAACCTAAAAATACCCAAACACCCCAAAACATATACCTCAGTACCCCAAAACATATACTCCTATACTCATACTTATTTTTTTAAATTACTTAAATTAATATATTTAATTTATAATATAAAAAACATAAATTAATATATTTATTTATTTTTAATATTAATACTCCTATACTCATACTTATTTTTTAAAATTACTTAAATCTATATATTTAATTTATAATATTAAAAAACATAAATTAATATATTTATTTATTTATAATATTAATTAAATAAATTAAATAATGTTAAATAAAATAAAATGATATACTTACCTATACTTACGTTGTAATGGCATGCGTTCTAATAGCATCTTCTATGTAATGTCATGCGTTGTAAAGGCATGCAATGTAATGGATCCTGCGTTGTAAAAGTAGCGTTGTGATAGTAGTGCGTTGTAAAAGTTGCGTTGTAACAGTGGTTTCCCCTAGCACATAGGGGCTAGAGGGAGGTGGTAAATTCAAGACATCGGTGTTAGGATTTGTACTTACATTTCTAAGGTGCTCTCTGGTGTCTTTGGTGGGGTCAGCCACAGTGATATCCAACTGGGGCTGGTTACAATTGGCACTCCCTACAACCGAGTTCAAGTAACTTATATTGGCTGATCTTGATATAACCTGGTTGTCTCTCCCAATGGGGGCAGGGGTGGATAAGAAATGATCTCCTCGATTTTCACAATATGCACATAAGGTGGCGAACGGGGTGTCTATGGGGGAGTAATATTGAATGGTTGTGTCTCGTTATCGCGTCTATCAGCCACACTTGTGATAGATGTTAATGGGTTCCCCTCCCCGCATCAATAAAAACATCATTCAGCTTTCCCCCACTTAGCTTGTCCATATCAGAGTTCAAATGCATCAATATACCCCAAAGCAAGTCAAAGTTCTTAGCAATTGCATCCTTTATGCATTCCAGCCTTGATTTGAGCCCTTTCCTTGTGAGACCTAAGGTTGCAGTACCCGTATCGACCTCAATACATATGTTCTCAAGGATAAAATCTGTCTGAGTTGCAACAGAGATTGTGCTGACAGTCTTGTAAACTTCCGAACTGCTGGAGGGTAGCCCATTTGTGGTATTTTTAAGTTTCGGTTTAGGCTTGGCATTAACATTGTTGGCAACATTTTTCTTCCCTTTAGCTGGTTGGACAGCTAATTTTTGGTGTCTGTGAGATTTTGCAGCGTTTCCCCAGGTGATGGTAGAGGGTGCGCCTAAGGCGAGTGTGTTAGAAGAGTCCAAAGGCGGCGAGGATGACAATGGTGAACTCAAACTACTAGGGCCAGCTATGACCGATGATATATTTACTGTGTCTGGTATATTGGAATCAACTTGGCCCCCAGCAACAGACGTGACTGTAATGCGGCAGGGCCCAGGGACAGTCTTCTTTCTGTCATCTGAATCTCATGCGTAAGAAGTAACTCAGTCCTTACGATAAAAGCATCCAAAGTACCGGCTACTCCTCTCTGCTTACTCATTGTATAACAAGGATAGTCAGTTGTCCCTAGTGTAACAATATAGATCCACCGGTCAGCACAATAAAGTCAACTATAACAGAATGCTTCACATTACCTTCCGCCTGAGTATTCCTCCCAAGTCCGAAAACCAAATGGAGTGGCCCAGCCCAGCCGCCTTCGTCCTCTGACGGCCTCAGACGGGCCCGCCCTTGGTCTGGGCTTCGTCAGGGCTCCTTCCCGCGCGTGTCCTGCGTCGCGGTGGGAGAGGGTGCGCTATGAGCGCGTTTGCCCCACCTCCCCCTCACTTGCGGCAGGTGTGTTGAGCGGCGGTGCACTCTGGGGATTGGAGTCCTAGAGTGTGCAGATCTTTAATTGCGTGGAATGCGGGGTTGTGTCGGCGTCGCCCCCTGGGACCCTTGTCCCACCAGGGGGAGGCAAAAAGTGCAAGTGGGCAACAGCAGCAAAGGATCGCCACAGAGTCCTGCGACAGCGAGAGGTCACCCGCGCCACGGGGGGAGAGGCTGTGCTATGAGCGCGTTGGCCCCGCCTCCCCCTCACTTGTGGTAGGTGTGTTGAGCGGCGGTGCACTCTGGGGATTGGAGTCCCAGAGTGTGCAGATCTTTAATTGCGCAGAATGCACGGTGGTGTCAGCGTGGCCCCCTGGAACCCTTGTCCCACCAGGGGTAGGCAAGAAGTGCAAGTGAGCAACAGCAGCAAAGGATTGACACAGAGTGCAGGGACAGCGAGAGATCACACTTTAAATAAAAGTATTGTGCTCAGATGTTGTAGTAAGTCCACCATGAACAATAATAACCACTGTTTTATAAGCTCTTTCGAAAATAGATTTTTGAATTCCTTTAAAAATAAAAAAACTAATCCAATTTCTTTCCATTTACTCTTTAACGTTGTAACATTAAAATGACATTCTCCAAATCTTTCTATATGTAATGTAGACAACATCTATGATCTACAATGTGAACATGTTATCTCCTGATTTGCTGTTTTAATCAATTAGTTAAGCTACTGATTAACAGCCTGGTATTATTCAGTATACATATTTCAGTGGTAGAAGTAAATAAGCAATCTTCGCACTTATGGTCCCATTTATAACTTAGACCGAATAAGTTATTAATGTTTATGTCCTTTATCTTCTAATTTTCCAAGCATGGGCATTAGAAATTCTTGTGTATCTTGTTTTGTATTCAGACTAAATATCCCGGAACCGGTACATATATCTAAAACATGTTGAATGCCAGAAGCAGTATGTATTTTACCTCTGTCAGTTGCCAACTGTTAAATAAATAATGCAGTGCAGAACAGAATCTTGTTTCTGGGTTTTCCATTATTTCATGATGAAGACGTGGTAAATGAAACACTACGTTCAAAATCACATTAGCATAACAGTTCATACCTCAACTGTTTGTATCCCACAATGCCATCATCACTTTCTAATTTCTTTTTCTTTACGCCCTCAACTTTTTCTTTAATTGTTTTCTTATTTTTAACTTCAGTAGAATGTTTGATATATTTCCGTTTTAGACACACTATTCGTTTCTCATATATTGGATATTCACCTAAATGAGGAGCATAAAGTCCTCTTAAATGACTACTCTTACGCAATTTGTATTAGCCCTAAGCTTTTTCTCATCAAATCTATAAAATACAAACCGGACAATGTTCTTACTTGAGACAATGCAACGTATGCCATTCCCTCTTAGGACACAGTACTTCCAATATTTACAAAAGTTTGTCTATACTTTATCCTTGAGATTTGTGAATAGTTACTGCATATGCTAGAGACAAAGGAAACTGTTATCTTTGAAAATACAAGTCCTTTACAAGCAAAAAACATACAACACAATGCCCAAATTGTCTCACTTCATTAATCTGGCAAAAATGTATATTCAAAAATTGAATTCCATCTTTTTTTTCAAAAGTCACAAAATCAACACCTTTTCCCATTGCTAGATTTACTAATCTTTCTTCTACATTCAAATTACGCCGCAAATTGCTTGCCAGTTTTTACATACATGTAAACTCTTTTCTAATCCTGCAGTTTTAGATACAGTCTTTTCCAAAGAATCCAATTTAGCCTGGAGTTTTTCAGTAAGAGAATTGTTACTCTCTGATGTTCGATTTGGTCAATAGCTTTAATTTCCAAAAATTGTTGTTTTTCCAGTTTGAGTAGTTGTTCATTAAATGTAGGGCACTGGTACAGTGTAGGCAATAGGCAAACTATAGATTTGTTCTCTACAATTGTGTTGTTCATTACTTCTGCCGCTGTTTTTTCAGATGAAAACGAGTTCCTTAGTAGCCGACTTTCTAAAGCTTGTTTACCATGTTTCGTCAACACTAAGGCTAGGCCATGAATGGAGTGAGACGTGGATTGCTAGGTCTCCAATCCGTGAAGGCCTGTTTAAGCTAATTAGCCGGCCACCGGGCATATCCGCTATTACCGAGTAGTCTGCCCGCTGTCGACACACAAGCAGACACCTCCTACTTGCTGGAGAGCCGCTCGGGGTGTCTCTGGTGCTCACTGGCAGCAAAGGGGAGGAACCGCCACTGAGCCTGCTGCCACCATCTTGGGCCTGATGCGGTGGAGGAAGATCTTCCCTCTCGTCTTGCATCTTGCCCCATTGACCGTTGACTCTGCCTTGCTGTGCTCTCAGGGGCCATTGATCCTTATGACCTGCCCCTGGACTCTGGTCTCCGGATTGGGAGCCATGCCCACCTGTGGCCAGGTCGGAATAGAGCCCCAACTGGCTTCCTGGAGGTGCTGCTCTTCTCACCTGGGGGGCTGTGGCTGGGAGGCCTGGCCCTCTGAAGCACAGCTGATTGGGGTGGCCTTGGTAGAGGGCCATCTGTGCCTGGGTGAGCCCTCTGCGTCGCCTGGGTTCATTCTGCACCCCTGCTGGGTCGGCCCGTTCCGGGAGATTCTCATGGTCCGTGTGAGTGCAGAGAGGCTTGCATGAGGAGGAGCCTGATGTGAACCCAGAGAGGCCTACACCGCCTGGGGCTTACATTTGTAGGCCTGTAGAGTGGTTGGGGCCCCTTCTATTGAGCTGTGATGGGGAGTGGTGGCTGGACCCTGGGGGATACTGGGAAGAGGGCATGGTGCCCCTGCATGGCCTTTGACTTTGCCGGGGGCCTGCCCGCCCTCTGTAGAAGATGAGGACTCACCCTTCTGAGAGTAAGGTCATGTTCATATTACGGGTATTGGGTGGTGGGCGTCCCTGATCTTTTTTAGCTGCTGCCGAGTGTTCCCCTCCCAGGCCCTGCCTGGCGTCTGGACCGCTGCCCTTCTCAAACTTCCTCGAGCACCAAAACCACTGGACTGACTCTAGGACTGAACCTGTTTTGGCAGATGCACTGCTGTGGGGGGTAGATAGCTCCATTGGCGGGCTTAGTAGTCAGTGGACACTCGCAGTGAAGATTAGTGTGGCAGGCTGGGCCGCCTCACAGCATAATTGTGCCCTTGAGCCCTGTGGACCCACCTTGTGGGGTGCACCTGTACAGTCCGCGCACTGGTCCTACTATGGGGCACCTGAAGCAAAACTGTGGCTTATACACTCGGCTGCGGCCCCGGGCTTTGATTGGACCCTAGGTGCGGGATCGCATTGAGTACCTGGGATGGGGACCCAGGAGGTCTGTTAGCTCCCCTGGAATAACCTGTGCAAGATTCCTACCTGGAATCCTCTTGCTCTACTGGATCTCAGTTTGAGCTGGATATGACACTTGGGTCTCTCTCTTTCAATGGTCTATATAGGCGAGGCATATTAACGTACTCTTGGACCGTGGGCTCACTCTCAGCCTCCCCCCACAGCCTATAGCCCTCTAATCGCATGTAACTGAGTGGATTTGGGTAAACTTGAACAAGATACATACTTCACAGCACACCTTTGTACTAGTGCTGCATCTACCCTGGGGCTGCCAGAGTGCTGCCAAAAACATTCAGCCCTGCCCAGAACCAAAGCAAAGAAAGACCGGGATCCCAACCCGTCTAGAGACAACCCTGTGACCTCTCTATGGATGAAATCCAACCCTCAGCCACAGCCTGCATATGACCCCCGGGACCTGAGACAGATGAGGGCCTGCCTGACCTCCTGATCATGCAGGCCTTCATGAATTCCTTTCTCGAGGAAATCAAGGCAGAATTTGGATCACTTAAACACGATTTCAAGACTGGCCTACAGGCCATTTGGAGGGATGTCACAGAAATCAGAGGACGGGTGGATGATCTCAAGCACATAATGGACGCAAGGACGGAAGATCACTGGTTTAGGATGGCAGAGCTGGAGGATCAACATATCAATCTACAACTCAAACAGGAAGACCTCGAAAATCAAATTCGGCGCAACAATCTACGCCAAATGGGGTCCCTCGTGGAGCAGAAGGCGAAGACATCATGACCTTCAGGGCGGACCTCCTGCAGGTGGAAAAATGACGACACATCTCCACCTGCCCTAGACAGAGCCCACCGAGTCCCTGACACCCAGAATTCATCCCAGACATACTCACACATGTCCATTTGTATATTGAAAAGGAAGCTATCCTAAAGAAAAACCAGGGAGCTACAGTCTTGTCCTACAATGGATGCTCAATCCAAATCTTCCAAGATACAGCCCCTGTAACCCTCCGCAGATACTTTAAACCAGTCACGGACAAGCTCCGAGAACTTAAAATCAAGTACCAGTGGGGCTATCCCTTTGTGCTGATTTTCTCCTGGAAGGCAAACTTTGAGTCCTTTGATTGCAAAGAGAAGCAAAGCAGCTCCTTCACCTCCTGCTGGACCCTGGCTAGGTGGGCCCTCCTTCCCCATTCGGTCATTATGGAATGCCTTTCAGTTTGGAATGGTCTACTGTTCCACCGTCCAGACACAGAAAACATCCCAAAGACCAGGACTCGTCCCAGGCCAAACAAGACATCATCAACCGCATCCGGACTCTGAATGACTCTCCGCCACAATCTCGCTCTCCTGTACAAAGAGAATGACCTAAAAATCACCACCCATACCCCTAAATTTTAATGGTTCAATGTGGTATTCTATGTCTAGATCTGTCCAAGTGGGTTTAACTATACGCAGCATAATCAGGTAACCTATTGCACCGGCTGAATATGCCTTCGCTACTTTTGTACCGTTTTGTATCGCTACTGTGGAAGCAAGGATAAATATATCTGTGAAATGGGACTCCCAGACTCACTCTCCATTGCTTCGACACCTGTTCCCATGTTCTGCCGAGATCTACCAGTGGCTGGCGATCGCATTCTAAGCGGTGGGTTGCCGGAAGCGGAGACTTGGATAAGTGCTTACACCTGCCGCTTTCCCCCACAACTACTGTGTCTGTCAAAAGAATGGCCTGTTCTTTGAACTATGTGCTGTTCCTCACAGACATTAAACTTTTTTGGCCCTGTCAGCCATTTACTGTTTATAATATTATGCTTAATCAATCAATGACATTTATAGAGCGCACTACATACCCGTAGGGTCTCAAGGCGCTGGGGGTGGGGGGTGCCGCTACTGCTCGAACAGCCAGGTCTTCAGCTTCTTCCTGAAGGAGAGGTGGTCTTGGGTCAGGCGCAGGTCGGTCGGGAGGGAGTTTCAGGTCTTGGCGGCCAGGTAGGAGAAGGACCTTCCTCCTGTAGTCGCTCTTCGGATGCGGGGGACGGCGGCGAGGGCATGGTTGGCTGATCGAAGGTGGCGTTTGGGAGCGTAGAAGTTGATTCGGCTGTTGAGGTAGCTCGGGCCTTGGTCGTGTAGGGCTTTGTGTGCGTGGGTGAGGAGGCGGAAGGTGATTCTTTTGTTGACGGGGAGCCAGTGTAGGTCTCTCAGATGTCCGAAGATGTGGCTGGTTCGTGGGATGTCGAGGATGAGTCTGGCTGATGCGTTCTGGATCCGCTGGAGTCTCTTCTGGAGCTTGGCGGTGGTACCGGCGTAGAGGGCGTTGCCGTAGTCCAGCCGACTAGTGACGAGGGCCTGGGTGACGGTCTTCCTGGTCTCGGTGGGGATCCACCAGAAGATCTTCCGTAGCATGCGTAGGATGTTGAAGCACGCCGAGGAGACGTTGTTGACTTGCCTGGTCATGGAGAGAGAGGAGTCCGGGATGAAGCCCAGGTTGCGTGCATGGTCTGTCGGTTTGGGTGCGGTGCCCAGGGCGGGAGGCCACCAGGAGTCGTCCCAGGCGGAGGGTGAAGAGCCCAGGATGAGGACCTCCGTCTTGTCCGAGTTCAGTTTCAGGCGGCTGGTCGTCATCCACTCGGCTACCTCTTTCATCCCTCCGTGCAGGTTAGCTCTGGCGGCGGCGGGGTCGTTGGTCAGGGAGAGGATCAGCTGGGTGTCGTCGGCGTAGGAGATTATGTTGAGGTTGTGTTGGCGTGCGATGGCCGCGAGGGGGCTCATGTAGACGTTGAAGAGGGTGGGGCTCAGTGAGGATCCTTGAGGGACGCCACAGATGACTTCGGTGGCCTCTGACTTGTACGGTGGTAGGCGGACTCTCTGAGTTCTTCCGTCGAGGAAGGAGATGATCCATTCCAGCGCCTTGTCCCGGATGCCGACGTTGCTGAGGCGCTGTACTAGGGTGCGGTGGCAGACAGTGTCGAAAGCCGCGGAGAGGTCTAGGAGGATGAGGGCCGCTGTTTCTCCGTTGTCCATCAGGGCTCGGATGTCATCGGTGGCGGCGATGAGGGCGGTCTCGGTGCTGTGATTGGCTCGGAAGCCGGACTGTGAGGGGTCGAGGGATCCATTCGTCTCGAGGAAGGCGGCCATCTGCTTGTTGACGGTCTTCTCGATGACTTTGGCTGGAAATGGGAGGAGCGAGATGGGGCGGTAATTCTTGAGTTCGGTGGGGTCCGCAGTGGGTTTCTTGAGTAGAGCGCTGAGTTTGGCGTGCTTCCAGCTCTCAGGGAAGGTGGCGGTGTCGAAGATTGGGTACGATGACAGCGTCGGCCTTGTTGAAGACGTGGTGAGGGCAGGGGTCGGTCGGTGATCCGGAGTGGATGGAGTTCATCGTGCGGATGGTGTCTTCGGTGCTGATTGGGGTCCAGGCGTGGAGGGTGGTGGTAGGGGGTGGTTGTTCGGTCTTGGTGTGCGTTGGTTGGTTGTTGAAGCTGTTGTGTATGTCCGCGATCTTGTTGTGGAAGTATGAAGCGAGGGAGTTGCAGAGGTCTTGCGATGGGGTGATGTCGTTGTTTCCTGCGCTGGGGTTGGATAGCTCTTTCACGATGTTGAAGAGTTCCTTGCAGTTGTGTGCGTTGTTGTCCAGCCGGTCCTTGAATGCAGTTTTCTTGGCGGCGCGGATCAGCTGGTGGTGCTTCCGGGTGGCCAGCTTGAAGGTGGTCCTGTTGTCCGGTGTAGGTTCCCTTCTCCAGACTTTCTCGAGGGCTCGGCAGTTCTTCTTGGAGCTCTTGAGTTCGTCGGTGAACCACAGGGTTTTCTTGCTGCCGGGTCTGCTGGGCGGGGTCCTCAGCGGGGCGAGCTCGTCCGCGCAGATGCTGATCCACTTCGTGAGGTTGTCGGCGGCCTGGCTGGGGTTTGCTGAGCTGGCAGGAGGGTGCTGGCTCAGGGATGTGGCGAGCTGGTCTGCTGTGATCTTGTTCCAGCTTCTGCGGGCGGCCTGTTGCTGGTGGTGGTGGGTTGTTGATCTCTTGAAGGTGAAGTGGATGCAGCTGTGGTCCGTCCATTGAAGCTCTGTGGCGTGGCTGAAGTCGATGTCTGTGCAGGAAGAGAAGACTGCGTCGAGTGTGTGTCCGGCAAGGTGGGTGGGGGTGGATACCAGCTGCTTGAGTCCAAGATTGGCGAGGTTGTCGAGCAGGGTGTTGGTGTTGCGGTCGTTGTTGTTCTCCAGGTGGAAGTTGAGGTCTCCCAGGAGGATGTAGTCAGCGGAGGGGAGGGCATGCGGGCTGACGAAGACGGCGATGTCCTCGCTGAATTGGGTGCTGCTCCCGGAGGTCGGTAGATCAGGGTGCCTCTGAGGGTGGTGTTCGGGTCGGTGTGGATCTGGAAATGCAGGTGTTCGGCGGTGGTCAGGGTGTTGTCGGTGCTGGTCGTGAGACGGATGGTGTTCCTGTGGATGATGGCGATGCCTCCTCCCATCTGGTTGGCGGTGGGGTCCCTCCAGATGATCTTGTAGCCCTCTGGGATGGCGATGGCGATGTCGGGAGCTGAAGAGGCGTTCATCCAGGTCTCTGTGAGGAAGGCAACGTCAGGGGCTGTGGCGTCTAGGAGGTTCCAGAGTTCGATAGCGTGTCTGTGGACGGAGCGGGTGTTGAGTAGGATGCACTTGAGGTGGGTGCTGCTGGAGTTCGACTTGGAGGGTGCTGGTGCGAGGCAGGTCCGGATGCAGGAGAATTTGCAGGCGCGGCAGCTGAAGGGACCGTGGGTGCGTCGTGGTGTGGCTTGGTAGCATCCTGGGAGTCGGCCGGTGTTGAGTGCGATGAGGGTGGCGGCGGAGTACGTCAGGCGGGTCGGTCGGGGTCTTCGTGGGCCAGGGGTCCTGGCTCTGGGCGCGATCCGGTCGCGGACGGGCGCAGACGGGCTTACCTTTGGCGCGCCTTCGGCGCACATTCGGCGTGACCGCTGCGCGTTCGCACGGTCGCCATATAAGGCGAAGTGCGCGGGTGGGCGGAGCAGCTGGGAGGCGGGAGCGGGGAGGGTACAGAAGAGAAAAAGGGGCGGGGAAAGCGGCGGTGGCGGGAAGCGGGGAGGGAGAGCGGAGGGCGGCGAGGTAGGCGGACAAACAGGAAGGATAACGTATAACACAGGCACAACTATCCTAAGAAAAACAGGCACAAATGGGGGTAAAAACAGGGCAAAAAACAAAAACTAGCCGCAGTTTCAGGAGAGCCGGCAGGCGATCACGGACCACGCCGGAGGGGGCGTGGTCAGCGGCAGCGAGGCAGAAGTGGCAGGG
Source organism: Lissotriton vulgaris (assembly GCF_964263255.1). Taxonomy (NCBI): domain Eukaryota; kingdom Metazoa; phylum Chordata; class Amphibia; order Caudata; family Salamandridae; genus Lissotriton; species Lissotriton vulgaris. The sequence goes on from NC_141691.1 coordinate 475,878,732, forward strand.
CAAAGGGGCACACGCAGCAGCTGGTGGCCGTGCGGCGCGGGGGTGTCCCACAAGTGGGTCACACTCACCTGCGTCGCACGGTCGCCATATAAGGCCAAGTGCGCGGGTGGGCAGAGCAGCTGGGAGGCGGGAGCGGGGAGTGTGTCCCCATCACTATCCCCTAGATCACAGATTTCCAAACTTTTCATGTTGGGGACGCACTTTTTGGAGATGCATCATTTTGGGACACAGTAAGTCAGTGTAGCGAGCGAGTGTAGCGAAATATCCTGAACCACTTAAGGGGGGTTCGGGGGAGGTTCTCCCCTGGAAGAAAATGTTGTAATAAAAGTGGGCAAATGGTGCATTTTCAAGCAAATTTGAGACCATGAGGTTGAACACAGGCCCCTGCAGTGGATGCCTTCATCCACTGAGCCACCAAACACGGCATACACACATCTTTTTCTCTATCTCTATCTCTCTCTCTCTCTCTTTGTCTCTCTCCCTCTCTCTATCTCTCTCTCCCTCTCTCTGTCTCAATTTCCCTCCCTCTCTCTCTCAATTTCCCTCCCTCTCTCCATCTCTCCTTCCCTATCTCCCGCTCTCTATCTCCCTCTGTCTTATTCACTCTGTCTGTCTCCCTCTCTCTCTCTCTTTAACTGTCTAACTCTCTCTATCTCCCTCCCTCTCCCTCCTTCTGTCTCCCTCTCTCTCCCTCTCTCTCCCTCTGTCTCCCTCCCTCTCTCTCCCTCTGTCTGTCTACCTCCCTCAGTCTCCCTATACCTGTCTCGCTCCCTCTGTCACCCTCCTGCCTCTGTCTGTCTCCCTCTGTCCGTCTCCCTCCTTCTGTCTCCCGCTCTCTGTCTCCCTCTGTTTCCATCCCTCTGTCTCCGTCTCTCTGTCTCTCTCTGTCTCCCTCCCTCTCCCTCTGTCTCCCCCTCTGTCTCCCTCTCGCTCTCCCTCTGTCTTTCTTCCTCAGTCTGTCTCCCTCTGTCTCTCTCCCTCTGTCAAATTCAAATTTCCAATTCAAAGTTTATTGTATGATTAGTTAAAATCATTACAAATGTCCAAAACAATTAAATATCTTTGCATCCAAGGTTAAAAACAAACTACATTAAGTACTATATCTCATTGGTTACATTGTGGGGACTACCAACCATAAAATACTTAAAATACAATGGTTAAAATGAAGTCCAGTGTCTATAACACCTAACCAATTACATTTTTAGATAAATCTAATTTTCTGTCCATTTATTGCACAACTTATGCCAGTTAAGACAGTGTCCTGTTGGTTAGACCTCTCTGATCTCCTCCTGGTAAGCTTCGAGTAATAATTTCCTAACTTCTGCCAGGTATTTTACTCCTCGGCAGGACAGGATTATAGAGGAACCGTCCATCCAGCGTATAATGGCTTGCCTACACGTGCGGATTTTAAGTTCATTGAAAATAGCTCTTAAGTAGTATCTCCTCCATGCCGTAACTGCTGGACAAACGCACAAGAGATGGACTAGAGATTCCTTTTGATAGCCACACAGGCGACACTGAGGTACTTGTTTGGGTTGTTTCCAAGATGCTTGTAGATCTTTCGAGTCATGCAAGCCGAGCCTGTAGTTTATGTAAGACTTTTTTAGATGCCAGCTAAAGTGAGATGTTAGGTATGCCTGCAGTTTCAGTAATTTATAAGAAGCGATTATTGTCCACCCCTGCCTACGTTTAGAAGTTTTAATTTTGTCCTCCAAAAAGGATTTCTTTTTTGCCGCGTCATTAATCACTTTACTAAAAGTTGCTTTGTCTAGGCTTTTTTCCCAGTCTGCTTGCATTTCCAGGCCAGTCAAACAAGTTCTCAAATAGTTTCCCCGTAAGCTTGGTAACTCTTGACCCATCTGGAGATTGATTTCTTCCCAACATAGGCTATCCATTGAATTTGGTTCTGCAGAACGGAATTTGTGGCAAAGCTTTATAAACCTGCTCATGCTCCAAAAATTTTGATTTAGAAGACAGAATTCAAGCCCGACTTGCAATGGAGAGGTTTATTTTGGCAAATTAAAGACGGCTTTATAGATCCTTGTCTGGAATTCATTGAGTAACTCCGCCTCCTTGCCACACCAAGTGACTAAGCCATATGACATGCTTTGTGCTGACATCACTTTTAGGAGGTGGTTATATTTTGGCCAGTCCAATTTAGTTTTTAGTTGTCGATAAGCAAAGATTAGTGATTGGGCTTCTGCTTTTGTGACCAGTTTGTGCTCCTTGTAGATTATGCCCTGCCCTATTATAATACTGAGGTATTTATAAGACATTTGCTCTTCAACCTTCGTCCCATTTACTGTCCATTTGTACTTAATTTTATGTGGGTCCACCAAGCGGACAACCTTTGTTTTTCCTTTGTTAAGTTTCATGTTTTCCTGGTCCAGTTAAGTTGCTAAGGGGCATATTATCAAGGGGGTTTATTTCCACTTCTTTGGCATTAAAAGCCAAGAAAGCGGAGATAAAATGATCTCCCTATTACCTAGCTGTCGCTAACACCAGTTAGCGACAGCTAGTAGGAGATAGCGACCATCTTGGGCCCCACTTTGCATGAGAGTGATATTTATCACTAATGACATGCAAAGTGGGCGTGCCAAGATGTTAGCGGCTGAAAACAGTCGCTAACATCGCTATCTCCTATTACCAACTTTTGGAGATGTTCGCGCTAAGCGCGAATATCTCCAAAAGCTAACACCTGCCCTGAGCAGTTCTTAGCCATGTTATCCAATTGGAGGTGGATAACATGGCTAAGAGCATTAGCTCGGTAATGCATGAATATCGCTGACTTTTCAGCGATATTCATGCTTTGCGGCGATTTTTATCGCATTTGCGGTAAACCTTGGTAATACCAAGTTTTATTTGCGGTAAAAATCGCCGCAGCTCAGCTGTAAATTTTTGTCTCTAACCAAGCAATAGCGATAATTATCGCTATTGCTTGGTAATATGCCCCTAAATTATTAATCGCTCTTTGTAGGCCGATGGGAGTTTGGCTTAACAATACAATATCATCCGCATACTGTAAAATGTAGATCTGCTTATTAGCCATTTTTGGCGGATGGCAATCGGCTGCTTCCATGTATTTACTAGGATCTGAGAGGAACAAATTAAATAAGCTTGGAGCTAGCAAGCAGCCTTGTTTTAATCCTTGCTGTGTGCCGATGCTCGCTGTCGTACTGCATCCTTCGCCCAATTTCACTCTTGCCCAGGTATCACAATGAAGGGCAATTATTGCATTTAATAATTAGTTTGATAGACCCCATGCCTTTAGATTTTTCCAGAGTCTCCTTCTGTTTACTTGATCGAAGGCAGATTTGATATCAATAAAACATGCATTCAGTCTCGTTCTCCTTTTTTGTGCCTTTTCAGTAAGGATTGCCAGAATTGCCAAGTTTGTTATTGTACCCATCCCTTGTCTAAAGCCTGTTTGAAAATTTGGAATTATGTTGTTGTCATCCATCCACTCTTGCAGCTGAACGAGGAGGCAAGAGGCGTAGAGCTTGGCCTCAACATCGATTAGAGATATAAGCCGGTAATTCCCTGGATTACGTATGTTGGTCAATGCCAGCTGTCACTTGTAGTGGATTATGCTGAACCAAATTGTCCTGCTTGGGTGTTATTTTCCTTTCTTCCACTACCGAATACAGCCCTTGAGACCCTTCAATGGACCTTAGTGCCGTACTGCTGTACATCTCCCGCACATGTTCAATCCACGCTTCCGCTCCAATTCCAGGTTCTTGTTGGATTCTTGCTCCTTTATTCAGGCTATTTATAATACCCCAAAAGTCCCTGCTATTTGGCAATTTGCTTGCACTCAAAATATTTGTCCAAATTGATTCCTTATAAACCATTTTTGCGTTCCTCAATGACTTCTTGTAATAATTCCTTAGGTCTTTCAGTTTACTTTTATTTGGTATTTTGCCTAGTCTTGTCGCCTGGATTTGAATTTGAACCTCTCTTGAGATCCTTCTCTTTTGATCTCTTAGGTTTTTGCTAAACCAGGGTTACCTCCTCGAGTTAAACCTTCTTTGGCTGCCAGATGGTGCTGGAAGTTTGCTGATAATTGCCTGGACCAGATGTTCCCAGTTTTTTACACATTTTTCGGCTGGTTGTGTCCCCAGTTCACTCAAGAGCTCCCTTACAGTCTCCAGTATTACTTTCAGGTTTCCCCCTCGCCATTTTAGTTTCCGCAAATTAAACCTTTTGGCGGGTTGTGTAAGGGTGTTGATTTTTTCGGCCCTTATGATGGAAATGGACATTGTTGTAAGTTGGGGGAAGTGATTACTTTCTTTGCGCTGGATGATGCAAAAAGATTTGATGCGAGTGAGTAACCTGTTACTAACGATGGTAATTGCCATTGATGTATCGCCCTTTACATTTCCATTCAAGATACTCAAACCCAGATCTTTTAGGTTATTTGTTAATATTTGGTCTCCACAGTTCCCTAACCCCTTTCCTTTATTTTGATTTTTTTTTCATAAGATTGATTTTAAAGTCTCCTGACAAGAACATGGGGCATGGATCGTGAGATCTTTGCAGTGTTTTAATCAGGGCCATTAAAATAGAGTATCTGTCTTTCTGGGTCTTTCTCTCAGGATGTACGTAAACATTAACCACTAAAAGTTGCCACTTTAGGTTATTTGAAGGGGACATGCCGGTGATTTTAATCACGTGTACCCAATTTACCCTCGCGTCCAGCTCTTCAGTTTGCCAGCTATATTTTTGTGAGGTATATATTGACAGACGCAAGGAGGCCCAAAGTTTGAGAATCTTTATGCCAGAATGTGATGTTCTTTGAATCCAGGAATTGAGGATGAGATGAAGTTCCAAGTTTCCTGAAGCATGATTATATCTAATTGTTGAAGGAAAGCTAATGTTTCATAGTCCTGGTCCATATCTTTAAACCCATGGACATTCCAGGAGCAGATCGTAAGTTTGTCATGCTTCATTCCCTCCATATTATCAGCCTGTTTCTCTTCTCTTACATTTGGGTTTGTCTCTTTGTTAGGTATGTTTTTTACTTACCACCATTGGCAACCATGACCAATCCAGCCTGTTCAGTTTTCTACTTCCCTTGTCGGGTGCACTTGCCGATGTTGTGGGCCCCTTTTCTGTCAATATCATAACCGGTGTGGTCGATCGAGCTCCTTATATACATATATTCTGGTTTTTCCCATGTGAGTCTTCCTGTTTTAAATGTGCTGGACTGCCTAAGAGGGGATAAGGATATCTTGGACGGTTATGCAACATCAGCGTGATTCCCCAAGCTCCGAATCTTGCTTTTGCTGCAAATATCTTGTCAACTAATTTCTGTGAGGACCATGTTGTCACTGACTCTTCAATATCAGAGTTAGATCCTTTTTGTTGAAATTCAACAGCTGTTAAGTCTTGTGTAGTAATTCCATTTAATTCTGGGACTGCTTTAAACAACTTTAACAAATTCCCTCGGTTCAAAATGTCTTGCCTTCCCTTGGTTGAATATTCCTGCACAAATGTCAGTTTTAGTTCGAATGCATCTAACTGATCTTGAAGGCGGTTGGGAAATTTTGCGATTTCTTCTTTTGGTGATGACAAGTTGTTAGTTGTTGATAAGTTAAATTCTTTACTGACTTTCTGATGCAAATAATTTCCATGAGCCCCCTTTATTTTTATGTCCAATTTTTCTGTAGACCTTGTCCCTGTTTGTTCGACTTCCAGTTCCGTGGGGGGAAGCGTACATCTTTGTTCCATTCCTCTTGATGTGACCTTTATCAGATTGTGCTTAGCATGGGGATTGTTTTTTCTTTACTGTATCCACCTCTTATGTGTTGGAACGTCCCTGTTTCCTAGTTCAATCCTAGTTATGCCTTCCTCGTCCCGATGTGGGACTTTGTCTCCTCTATCTGTATTTTGGTGTTTGTTGCTATGAGGAGCGTTTTGCTGGTCTGTTTCCTTTATTTGCAGACTTTCTGCTTCTGGGACAAGACATTGCTTTAACTTGTTTTTTTGCAAGCTGGAGATAGAAAGAACAGTGATGCGTGAGCTTTCCTCCTTTCTCTTAAGTTCTTGAGGGGACTTCGGTTGAACTAAGTCAGTTACGACTGGCCTACCCGTTGATGAATTCGGCGAATTGATTTTTCCCATTCGAGATGTTTTGGTTGTGAATATTGGAAAGATTTCTGTGTTTTCTATTTGCTCATTGGGTTCCGCTTGCTCAAGATCTCCTTTGCCTTCAGTATTTAACCTTGTATTTACTTTATCACATGATGAGGATACCTTCGTATCTGACCTATGTAAAATTTCCGCATTCAGTTTGTTGTTACTTGTTAATTTTACCGCCCCTAAAATATCCATTAAAATTTAGGGGAGACTTACCAATTTCTCTATTATATTCCCACAGCCGCAGTCGGGCTGTTGTTTATCTTTGTTTCTTTGTTGGTCCACGTTTCCCCTTTGTTTTTATTAGGGACGTAATTAAATCCATCTTGGAATTAATGCTGGAGATGGGGGAGGCAAAAAGGTTTAGAAGATCTATTTGTACGTCCATTTTGTCAGATTGAAAGTTCAATACCTTTATTGCTTGGTCAAATGAGCCTAACAAGGACTGGCTCCACTGTGTGCTTGTGTGTTGGGCGCTACTGTTCCCTAGTCCCCCTGTTGCCTGATCACTCACACTGACAGATGATATTGTTATTGGTGCTAACAAATTCAGTTGGTTTGCTTTCGTTGCTGGAGTAATACAATCATCTAGTGTGATCCGTTGTTGATTAATGCTGGGTGTCTGGCTTCGTGGAGTTGATGCCGCCATTCCCAACCTACTCAGTTGTGCTTCTGAGTGAGTATCTGATGGTGATTTGAGTTTCTTTTTTGTGTGTAATAGTTTCCATAATTTCTAACAGATTTGGATCATTGGAAATAGAGAATGAGTTTAACCAGGGATCAGCGCCTATAACTACCTGGTTTTGAGCTTCACTTATTATCGGTTTATCCTCCTTGGGGACGTCCGTACGATCCGTTTCGTTTAGATTCCCTCTACGGTTCGTACTTCTGGGCTGTATTTTCAAATTTAATTGTGCCTCCATATATTCCTCTTTAGTTCCCTTGTTTGGTTCGCTTTTGTTTATTTCCCTTATGGTTGTAATACATTTACTCTGGTGCACCTGTGCTGTCACTATGACATGGTTACTCACTGTCTGATCCGCCTTGGGTTTCAATGAAATTTGCTTTCCTTCGTCAAAGATTGCAGGGACTTGTACGGAAAGGGCGCTTATTCTGTCACGGAAAAGAGGGCTTGGGAGTTTGGTGGCCTCTACTGTAGAAGCGTAGGTTGCTGCCATTGGGGTTTTTAAGAAAAATAATTTTTGAATTCCGTGTTTCTTTCTTGGACTCACCACTGTGATGTCAGGAGTGGGTACTGAAACCAATCTCTCTCTTGCTTTTGGGGCTTCTCCGTTATGACTTTTATGTGGGGCGTCTTCAATGGAGTTTTTTGATTTTCCTTTTTTTTATTTTTTTGCTTATCGTGGTTTGTCAATTTTCCCCGATCTCATATCGATCCCTGCTTCTGAATTCCTTTGCCCTTCTTCTGTTGTACTTGTACCAGTACCCTGGGGGATGATGATGTCGTGGAGCTTTGAGTCAAAATTGGTGATTTGAGTGATGACTCCGGTCCAACGGTTAGCCTGTCCTGTCCTATCCTGTACTTGTGGGTCTGATACGCCTCGTGAGTGCTTGTGCCCTCTCAATTCACGGTGACATTGACACCCCCCTCGTTGACCCCCCTCATTCCACGCTCCTCCTGTCTTCCCACAAGCCAATGGCCCAGGAGTCTTTTCCTACGACTTTGGGAGTGGATGGGGGGCAAGAGGCAAATGGTCCATAGCACAGCTTTATATGTACACTGGGGACAGGGAAGAGGGGTAGGGGTAGTGGTGATGGGCTCTTCTTCTTTCTCTCACCACTCTCACTCCTGCTCCCCCCAAAATGTCCCTAGGTCACGTGGAAGTGCCTTCAATGTCAGTGTCGGTATTTGCCCAGTTTCTGCCCAGTTTCAGTTCATCCGAGGAAAGAACTATTCTCACCTTCAGCTGTCTAATCCGGGCTTGCTGAGCAGCACCTTCCCTCTGATTTGGTGCTCCGCCCCGTGGCTTTCCTCACAATGGAGAGGGGGAAGGCTTTCCTGCTTTGGCTCCCCCTTGCACTGCTCTCGCTGACCCGCACTCTGCTAATTTTTGGTGATTTTCGGCGATGTCCTGCTGCTCCTTCCACTCTGTCTCTCAAGCAGGCAGGATAGCGCAGGGGGAAAATTCCCAAACGACGTCCCGACCCCCGAGCCTGAAAAGGCGGCCCGTGGAGTATGGCTGACAGATGGACCCCTGCTGTTTTGCCAGTACGTGCAATCCGGGGCTCCTCTGATGTCTCTGGGGGGTCCTGGGGCTGAAGGGTAGAACGGGCGGTAGGAGGCGTCCTCGCTCTGAGCACCGAGCACCTGCGTGCACCTCACCCTCCTCTCAGTCTCACTCTCTGCTTCGGCAGTCGGCAACCGCAAAAACCAGCACTCAAAGGCAGCCAGTTAGACACTCTCCCTCTGTCCTCCTCCCTCTTTCTCCCTTGCTGTCTCCCTCTCTCTGTCTTACTCTCTCTCTGTTCCCTCTGTCTCCCTCCCTATGTTTCCCTCCCTCTGTCTGTCTGTCTCCCTCTCCTTCCCTCTGTCTCCCTCTGCCTCCCTCCCTCTTTCTTCCTCTCTCTCAGTCTCCCTCTGTCTCCCTCCCTCTGTCTCCCTCCTGCTGAATCCCTCCATCTCCCTCTGCCTTCCTCCCTCTCTCTCGGTCTCCCTCTGTCCCTGTCTCCCTCCCTCTGTCTCCCTGTCTCCCTCCCTGTCTTTCTGTCTCTGCCTCTAGCTGTCTGTCTCTGTCCATGTCTCTGCCTGTCTGTGTATGTATGTCCCTGTCTCCCTCCCTCTGTTTCCCTCTCCATCTCTCTGTCTCTCTCTGTCTGCCCCGGTCTCTGCCTCTATCTGTCTCTGTCTGTCCCTGTCTCTGTCAGTCCCTGTCTGTCTCTGTCTCTATTTCTGTCTGACCCTGTCTCCCTCTCTATGTTTCTCTCTCTCTGTCTCCCTCCCCTCACTCTCTGTCTCCCTCCCTCTCTCTCTCTCTCTCTCTCTCTCTTTCTCTGTCACCCTCACTCTGTCTGTCTCCCTTTCTGTCTCCCTCCCTCTCTCTCTGTCTCCCTCCATCTCCCTCCCTATGTCTTCCTCCGTCTCCCTCCCTTTGTCTCCCTCCCTCTGTCTCCCTCCCTCTGTCATCCTCCTCCCTCTCCCTTATGGCTGAGATACCCGCCACCCCCTCTCAACACAATCCCCAAGGATGGGAAACCGGAAACAGTTCTGAACTTTTGGAAGACGGGAGGGAGTGACCCTCCCGGCCGTATTTATTAAAATATGAAACAAAATTAAAACATTAAAATAACAGTTTCATATTATGTACAATTTCATTACCACATTGCGATGTTTGGCTAACCTTAACATATTCTCTAATACAAAGGTTCTCCTAGCCGAACTAACATCCTACAAAATATTACTTGCAATTTGAAATTGTACATCCTAACGTTTAAGGGCCAACGGCAAGGTCGTAACCGGTGTCAAGATCCCTAAACCAGAAATATCCCCCTCACTTGTGAGGGGCGACCGCACAGAGGTGTACCTCTAGTGCAACTACCAATTTCCCTTGACTTGACGGGGGCCCCACTAGTCTCGACGCCACTTAAAGGTCGTCCGAGGACTCGTGTGAGGTATCTAGAAGGTAGCGTAGACCCCTCCCCAAACCCCACACAACTTACCACATCTGCCGTCGCAGATGTCCTGGCCCCGGGAAATTCCCCAGGAGAGGGCTGTAGCCCCTCCTACCCAGGAAGGGGCCTTGACCGCCTTTCCTTTCCTTGCGGCGGCCCATCCTTAGAAGGGACCGCCTCCCCGTTGAGGGGCCAATGGCCACCTCCCTCGAGCGCTCCCATCCGTAATGGGTGACGCCCACTCATAGGGATCTTCCAATTAGTGCTCACCGATCATGACCTTACCGCCCGACCAAAATAAATACGACAATTCTAAACTAAATGACTAAATTACCTAAAAGACAGTAACAACGACCACTTTATTAAAGCATGCTTACTGATCAAACACTAGAGCAGGATTACTTTATTTACAAAACATACCACAAATCGACCATTCTTTATGGCATATTCAAAGTTATCATGATAATAATCCCAACCTACAAACAAAATTAAAGTTACCACATCAAAACTTTATTCAAAACCACTTGCTGTCCTCAGGGGCTGGTGGGTGGGTCAAAATTGGCTCTTCGTTCCGTCTCGAGCTCACGTGCAGCGAGGAGGTGCAGCTTCAGAGCACAGGAACAAGAGGATGCTTTCTTGGCTTGTTGCTCCTTTTATCCGTCTTCAGGGCGGGCGTAAACCCGTCCCGGCCTGCCTCCAGGGCGTGGCCGGCCGCGTCAGTGTCTAGGCCAGCCCACTCCAGGGCAGGAAAAAGGCGCGCCCCGGCTACGCCGCTTCGGGCATACCAGCCGAGGCTCGCCTCCCGCCCAAGATGGCTTCCCGGGGGGATCGTGGTACTCCACCATACGTTCGGGGGGACCGAATGGTCGCCCCTTTCCATATGGCTGAGATACCCGCCACCCCCTCTCAACACAATCCCCAAGGATGGGAAACCGGAAACAGTTCTGAACTTTTGGAAGACGGGAGGGAGTGACCCTCCCGGCCGTATTTATTAAAATATGAAACAAAATTAAAACATTAAAATAACAGTTTCATATTATGTACAATTTCATTACCACATTGCGATGTTTGGCTAACCTTAACATATTCTCTAATACAAAGGTTCTCCTAGCCGAACTAACATCCTACAAAATATTACTTGCAATTTGAAATTGTACATCCTAACGTTTAAGGGCCAACGGCAAGGTCGTAACCGGTGTCAAGATCCCTAAACCAGAAATATCCCCCTCACTTGTGAGGGGCGACCACACAGAGGTGTACCTCTAGTGCAACTACCAATTTCCCTTGACTTGACGGGGGCCCCACTAAACTCGACGCCACTTAAAGGTCGTCCGAGGACTCGTGTGAGGTATCTAGAAGGTAGCGTAGACCCCTCCCCAAACCCCACACAACTTACCACATCTGCCGTCGCAGATGTCCTGGCCCCGGGAAATTCCCCAGGAGAGGGCTGTAGCCCCTCCTACCCAGGAAGGGGCCTTGACCGCCTTTCCTTTCCTTGCGGCGGCCCATCCTTAGAAGGGACCGCCTCCCCGTTGAGGGGCCAATGGCCACCTCCCTCGAGCGCTCCCATCCGTAATGGGTGACGCCCACTCATAGGGATCTTCCAATTAGTGCTCACCGATCATGACCTTACCGCCCGACCAAAATAAATACGACAATTCTAAACTAAATGACTAAATTACCTAAAAGACAGTAACAACGACCACTTTATTAAAGCATGCTTACTGATCAAACACTAGAGCAGGATTACTTTATTTACAAAACATACCACAAATCGACCATTCTTTATTGCATATTCAAAGTTATCATGATAATAATCCCAACCTACAAACAAAATTAAAGTTACCACATCAAAACTTCATTCAAAACCACTTGCTGTCCTCAGGGGCTGGTGGGTGGGTCAAAATTGGCTCTTCGTTCCGTCTCGAGCTCACGTGCAGCGAGGAGGTGCAGCTTCAGAGCACAGGAACAAGAAGATGCTTTCTTGGCTTGTTGCTCCTTTTATCCGTCTTCAGGGCGGGCGTAAACCCGTCCCGGCCTGCCTCCAGGGCGTGGCCGGCCGCGTCAGTGTCTAGGCCAGCCCACTCCAGGGCGGGAAAAAGGCGCGCCCCGGCTACGCCGCTTCGGGCATACCAGCCGAGGCTCGCCTCCCGCCCAAGATGGCTTCCCGGGGGGATCGTGGTACTCCACCATACGTTCGGGGGGACCGAATGGTCGCCCCTTTCCATATGGCTGAGATACCCGCCACCCCCTCTCAACACAATCCCCAAGGATGGGAAACCGGAAACAGTTCTGAACTTTTGGAAGACGGGAGGGAGTGACCCTCCCGGCCGTATTTATTAAAATATGAAACAAAATTAAAACATTAAAATAACAGTTTCATATTATGTACAATTTCATTACCACATTGCGATGTTTGGCTAACCTTAACATATTCTCTAATACAAAGGTTCTCCTAGCCGAACTAACATCCTACAAAATATTACTTGCAATTTGAAATTGTACATCCTAACGTTTAAGGGCCAACGGCAAGGTCGTAACCGGTGTCAAGATCCCTAAACCAGAAATATCCCCCTCACTTGTGAGGGGCGACCGCACAGAGGTGTACCTCAAGTGCAACTACCAATTTCCCTTGACTTGACGGGGGCCCCACTAAACTCGACGCCACTTAAAGGTCGTCCGAGGACTCGTGTGAGGTATCTAGAAGGTAGCGTAGACCCCTCCCCAAACCCCACACAACTTACCACATCTGCCGTCGCAGATGTCCTGGCCCCGGGAAATTCCCCAGGAGAGGGCTGTAGCCCCTCCTACCCAGGAAGGGGCCTTGACCGCCTTTCCTTTCCTTGCGGCGGCCCATCCTTAGAAGGGACCGCCTCCCCGTTGAGGGGCCAATGGCCACCTCCCTCGAGCGCTCCCATCCGTAATGGGTGACGCCCACTCATAGGGATCTTCCAATTAGTGCTCACCGATCATGACCTTACCGCCACAGGCCGGATAGTTGACCGGCTATCCAGACCCCCCACAAAACTCCTACCTAAAGGTCATGTCTTAAAGTCTTTAGCCAAGCCATCAAGTCTCCTATGAGTAACTCGTTCCCCACCCGGGACAAGTGAACACCATCCCCCAAATACATACTGTCACCAGTAATACAACCATGCGAAATCGAATGCAGTGTATTGGAACGGAACAATCTACTCACTTTGTTATTGATTTTTCTTACTGAATGATTCAGAGCAGAAACAGAAATAGCCCCCCGCCATACTTTTCGTGGGATCATATGGGACCATGCAATCGTGCACCCTGGAACTCTCCTCGCCAACCAACTTACATTGAATAGCATCACCTCAAGAAAAAGTCGTTTACCAGTGGTGACCAAATCATTGCCCCCAAGATGTACTATGACTATAGACGGCGGTGACCTCGTCCGCCCTAGCAAACCCTCGAAAAATGATTGAAACTGGTCAATACAGAGTCCGCCCCTTCCGTAGAAGGACACCCTGTACCCGTATTCCCCAGCCACGTGAATCATATCACCTGCTTTGAATACGTCCGCGGCACGCCTCACGTATGAGTGGCCCACGACCCACACCTCCTCTTTCACAGCCGGTGATGTCTGACCGCTGGCCCGGTGTTGGGTCGACTGCATAGTCCGCCCGCCTCGTAGGCTTGCGCAACTGAAGCCGAACAAAAACAAGAAGCGTGAGTACATCATTACAGCTTCACAACATGTGCAACCGCACATACCTTTTATAACAGTTGGAGGACCAACGCCCCACACGTTTAACTTGTTCGACATTCAGACCCCTGGCTGTAGCCTCTGTAGCAGCCCCTATCCGAAAGGAATGGGTCCCAAACTCACCCGGGTTCAAGCCCGCAGCGGCAATCGACATCGCAAGCACCCGCTGAAACTGAAACCTCATCAGTCGGGTGGCGTCAGCGTGTCTCAACAAAGTCCCCCCCCATGATGCCACCCTTTGTGCTAAATACTCCTCTACACAACTCACCGGGAACATGGAGGACCCGGGAATCCCTTGTATAATTATGCAGTCACCCATCGCACCCTGATCGGTCTTGGACCTGACGAACGAGACAGTCATTGTCCCCCCTCTGACCTGAACGTGCTCTCGGCACAGTCCCCCCATCACATCCTGCTTGTTCCTTGCCACTAGTTTGCTTACCCGCATAGCCCCATGGAATGCCAGCATAAAAGCGGCTCGGAATAACACTGTTTCATACCGGGATGAACACGTTGCAGGGAGTATGGATAATAACAGGGCCAACCTATCCAGACCTATCGGGCGCCTTTCATCTACTCTGCGACCCTCAAGGCGTTGCCACCCACGTAGCGCTTTTTGCACAACAAAAGACGCTGTCGGGTCCTGGATCCCATGAGCCCTTGCCATGAAGGAAATGGCGGCCCGATGCCTCTGTGCCGTAGCCACTGATTTGCCTGCCTGATGTAAAGACAGCAGAAATTTTACTACTAGCTCTTCCTTTCCCCAAAGCTCTCCCCTAGCAGTCCCCAAAAAGGCCCAATAGGCTCGGAACGCCCCTTCATATGCCTTCCTTGTCCGGGGTGCTAAACTCTCTCCCACGAGGTTCTGTAGTTCGGGGCACCGAGAGACCAGAGAGCTTCGGGAAAGGGTGCCGCCACCGGGTCCGCTGTGGGCAGAAAACCCCAGAAGGCCTGCATACGAAAACGAGAAAGCGCATCAGCCGCTTGATTCATTACCCCCGGCACATGTCTTGCCCTAAATAACACGTTTAATTGTAAACACAATAACACAATTTCTTTAAGCAATCTCAGCATCCATTTGCATCGTGCCGCCTGGCTATTGATACACTCAACCACGGTCATGTTATCGGACCAAAACACCACAGCGTGATCTCTGAATCCCTCAGGCCAAGTTTTCAGGGCCACCAGAATGGGAAAAAGTTCAAGAAAGGCAATGTTACTGGTCAGCCCACACTCATGCCACCATAACGGCCATTTTTGAGCCGACCATTGTGTGCCGAATATGGCACCAAAACCAATGCTCCCAGCCGAATCTGTCCACAGCCCCAGCTCTTCGGAGGACACCGCCGGTTTATTCCAGACAATTCGACCATTGAACTCCGCCAGAAATGCCAACCAAATGCGCATGTCCTGGCGAACCTCAGCCGAGAGCCTCGTGCGATGATGACCCTCCTTCAGGCCGACCATGGCTTGAGCGATCGAGCGGGAGAAGGGGCGGGCCATCGGTATTACTCCTAGGGCAAAATTCAACTGTCCCACCAATTGTTGTAATTGATGTAGCTTAACCTTAGACTCACTTATACACGTTTGCAGGCATGCCCTGAATTTTAACACTTTGTCTTCTGGTAAACGAAAACAACCTTCTTCAGAGTCGAGCTCGATCCCCAGAAACTCGAGGCAAGTCGAGGGACCCACCGTCTTACCTGGTGCCAATGGCACGCCAAACTGTTTCATCAAGACACAAAATTCAGTCAAAGCCTGTCCACATGCCGGCTCCCCGGCTGCCCCCAGAAACAAAAAGTCATCGAGATAATGCATAACATGTTGGAACCCCGTCTTCTTTGTGAAGACCCATTGCAGGAAACAACTGAACTTTTCAAAATAGGCACAAGATATAGAGCACCCCATCGGCATACACCGATCCATGTAATAGTGACCCTGAAACATGAAACCAAGGAGACGCTGGTCGTCTGGATGTACCGGGAGCAACCGGAATGCTGACTCGATATCAGATTTTGCCATCAGCGCACCGGGCCCCAGGCGATTCAATATGGCTACGGCCTCATCGAAGGATGCGTACCGCACCGAACATACTTCCGGGTCTATGGCATCATTTACGGAACGACCACGTGGGGCTGATAGATTATGTATCAGCCGAAACTCACCCGGGTCCTTCTTGGGGACCACCCCTAAAGGGGAACAAACAAAGTTAGCAACTGGTGGCACATTAAATGGACCGGCGACTCGACCTCGAGTAACCTCTTTCCCGATCTTTTCCTGTACCACGGACGTATGTTGCAATACCGATATTTGGTTTTTACATTTCGCTATACCCTGAAACTCCCCCACTGGAATGCGGAAACCATATGAAAACCCGTTCCGCAACACCCCAGCGGAAGCGTGATCCGGGTATTCGCTGAGCCAGGGAATCATTGCCATGGTATCAATCGGAGTAGGTAAAGGCGCCCCTCGGACTATATCAGACCTGTTTGGCGCCTCCTCTACCCCCGTTATCACCCGTTTTGGCTCTGCACATGGACTCAGGATGGGATGCTTGCCCACACCCACCACATTCGTGCCTAAATTTGCAAGACCCCTGGGGCCTCGTACATTTACCCCTGTTAAAGTTCCAACAAATCCCCCTTTTACCTGCGTTGCCGATCGGCCTCGAGTGGTTGTCGTAACTCGTACCTGATCGAAAGGGCGTCCCAGCATATTGGCGGGAGGATTCACCCACGCTACTCCCTACCAACGGCAACTTCAACATACCAGTATCTTCCATTTTGGACCAAGACACAGAATCATAACAATCCCAAGTTAAGTTTTTATCATGTTCTTTCGCTTTTCTGAAAATATTATCGTAACAAAACCATTGATTGCCCTCGTGTGATACAGAATACCCCATGATCCGTGTCTGATAAATCGGCAATTCGGACAGCAATTCGGGCCTACGTTCACCCATGATGGATGTAAAAATCCCCCATGCTCTGCCCCAAGTGCCAATGTTTTCATTTACCTTAAAGGCGGCCATCTTTGCGCGCCAAACACTCGGATGCATGAGCTCCTTCTGGCTCTTAACATGCTCCATCTCATAATGATCGGTAAGCAACGAGAAGATGTTTATATACTCATCTGCCCATATCTTCTCTTTAATAGCCAGAGGGACATGCTGACCCAACTTTTCCCTTCGTGAGGGTGCAGACTCATCCCTTGCAATCGGCAATGGCCGCTTACCTGAACCGGAAGCTGTATCTGCGACTGGACCTGTTCCAGGTGGCTTCTCTACTGCCGCAGCCGCTTCCCTTGTTTCACGCAGTTGCTTCATCAATACCTGCGCGTCGTCAGCCGTGGCGCCCTTGCTACCTTTACCCAACCACGCTGCTACTTGTGCTGCCAGCTCGGGCGGCATATCCTCCCCGGACACGGGGGTGACCACCACGGGAATCGGATTCCCCTCTTCCGGCGACGGAGTTGGTTTCTCGAGTGGGGTACAGGGAACCGGGATGTCTCCCCCAGCTGCTCCCCTTCTGGGCCTTTTGCCTTTTCCTCCCGGAGCTGCTCTTGCCAAAGGACGTTTCGGTCCCCCTTCCTCATGTTTATCCGCCATTCGCCTCTTTAGGTCGGTCACCTCTTTCATAAAAACACGCATCATCTGTTCGGTAGTCATTCGCTTTCCCGCTTTCTTGGGCATTCTCCAAACCGAGTATCTGTAAAACAAACAAGAAAGATTACAACGCTCAAAATTGGCTCTTCGTTCCGTCTCGAGCTCACGTGCAGCGAGGAGGTGCAGCTTCAGAGCACAGGAACAAGAGGATGCTTTCTTGGCTTGTTGCTCCTTTTATCTGTCTTCAGGGTGGGCGTAAACCCGCCCCGTCCTGCCTCCAGGGCGTGGCCGGCCGCGTCAGTGTCTAGGCCAGCCCACTCCAGGGCGGGAAAAAGGCGCGCCCCGGCTACGCCGCTTCGGGCATACCAGCCGAGGCTCGCCTCCCGCCCAAGATGGCTTCCCGGGGGGATCGTGGTACTCCACCATACGTTCGGGGGGACCGAATGGTCGCCCCTTTCCAGTCTCCCTCTGTCTGTCTCCCTCAGTCTCCCTCCCTCTCTCCCTGTCTCCCTCTCCCACTGTCTCCCTCTCTCTCCCTCCCTCTGTCTTCCTCCCTCTATCTCCCTCTGTCTGTCTCCCTCTGTCTGTCACCTCACCCAAGCTTCCCGGGCACACACATAACTACACCCCACCCGAGTACTTTGCAGGTCTTTAAAAGACCATTTTCTGGGAGACGTTATGCAATAGATGAGGCCTAGTGAGAACAAAGCTTTCAAAGGAATGCCTCCTAATTAGCAGCAGTTATTTGCTCAGTGCCCGCCGGTGTCATCCCGCGACACACCCATCATTTGCAGGTGACACAGTACTGTGTCGGGACACACAGTTTGGAAAGCTCTGCCCTAGATGCATCTTGAGAGGGGGGGACTCGAGCTGATCTCTCTAGCCTAGTAAACCTATTATGTATCTTGAGGAACTCTCGTCATTTAACCTGCATGAAATGCATTCTTACACATCTCCTATATCAGGCAGTCCCCAAATATGTGCTGGTATTTTCATATGATTTCCCACCAAACTTACCTTGTGGACATCCCTTCCTTTAAGCTCCTTTTGCTTAAAGTTAAGGGACTTAACTCCCCTAACAAGAGACGGCAGGTTTGGCTCTACCTACTTCTACAGGACCCTGACATTATAGTCCTCCTGGAAACTCACCTTATCTCTGCTGACACTCACCTTATAAAACACCCTAAATATCCAATCTAATATTGGGTTCCTCTTCTAAAATTGCTGGAGTGGCCATATTACTGAAGGCTGGACTGGGTGGGAAAACCCCCAGGGTGGTATGGGAAACCAAGGGCGGCTACCTCAAACTCCAAATACAATGGGGCACACAAACTTTGACTCTCCTAAATCTTCACACACCCAATCAAGCCCAGGATATCTTCCTGCGCTCCCACCTAACAGACCTACTAAACACTTAGGAAGAAGCTACTATTCTCAGGGGTGATTTCAACCTCGTTTGCGACCCATTTTGGGACTGTAGCGTGCAAGCATATCAGGGCACTGGTGCCATGTCAGAGACCCTCAAGAATGCTATCATTGACTTAGGTCTATTAGATGCCTGGAGATATCTACACCCTGACATTAAAGACTACTCATTCTTCTCCCATGTCCACCGCTCATATTCACGAATTGATTCTTACCCTTCCTCTGATTCAGCTTTTAACAGCTGCTGAGATGTCTGATATCTCAATCTCTGATCATGCCCATGTGTTGAATTCTCTCCAGCCTCCTAACCTACAGCGTAGCCTCCACCCTCGATGGAGACTCCCTCCTCATGTCCTGCATGACCCAGTCGATATGGCAGACATCCATAAGGAGATTAAGGCCTTTTTCATTACAAATGATATCTTCGGAATCTATTAGATGGAATGCTTTCAAAGCGACTATCCTGGGTGTTATCTCCACTATTGCTATAGCCCGCTCCAGGGAGACTCGCCTCCTTGAATCGACCCTTTCTGCCGACATTAAAGCATTAGCACGTAAAGATGACAAGCAACCCTCATTACAAAACAAAAAGCACCTTTCTGTGTTGCGAGGCCAGCTGCGCCTACACCGCACCAACAAAGTAGAATGCTCCCTTCTAGTTCTTAAACTAATATTCTACACAGGAGGGGACAAGATGGGCACATACCTTGCGTGGTGCCTGCGTGCCCAAAATATGCAAGCTCACATTTCAAAGCTTAGGCAAACGGATGGCTCCTGTGCCACATCAGAACTCGACAAGGGCCTACATCTCTCAAACTTCTACAAAGACCTCTGCTGCAGATTAACCCCATGCCCCAGAGAACATCTCATCTTTTTGTGTTTCCTGCCCCATGGAATCTATTAGTTCCCACCATGGGAGCCTTTTAGGTGAGACAATTTTGCCGGAAGAGTCAGCAAAAGCACTAAAACAGCTCACAATAGGGAAAACTTCTGCGCCAGATGGTCTTCCTGTTGTCTTCTACCGTACCTTTTACCCTCAGCTTCAAAATCATCTTCTTTACCTTTTTAATAATTTTATTGACATTACAGGCCTCACCCCTGCCATGTCAGAGCAGAAGTAGTGTTTGTCCCAAAGCCATGGAAATACCCCTCTCTTTGCACAACTTAGCCCATTGGCTTCTGCAATACTGATGCGAAAATCTATACAAAGATTTTTGTGAATCATCTAGAGCATTATTTACCTGGTATTATCGACCCAGACCAAATTGGATTTATTTACCACCGTCAGTGTGCAGAAAATATTTGTCGCATAGCCCATCTCATCGAAAAAGTCCAGCATAGAGACATAACTGCCTGCCTGGTGTCACTAGATGCTGAGAAGGTGTTTGATCTGGTAGATTGGCACTTTATCTGGGAGGTTCTACATTGAATAAGCTTAGGCCCGATTATGATCTCCAGATTGATGGCCCTTACACGTAACTGACCATGCATATCCGTATCAATGGCCGCCTCACCCCCATTCCTATATACAGGGGCACCAGACAAGGGTGTCTGCTGTCTCCGCTCCTATTCGCCTTGGTGGTGGAACCTCTAGCTATCGCAGTGCTCTAATCATCCACCATTTTGGGTATTCCTTTTGGTGGGTATGAGCATAAGATCTCATTATTTGCGGACAACCTTCTTCTTTCTCACCACCCCCCACATTTCTTCCAGCACTAGCTTCACTCTTGCATTCTTTAGAAGAAGCCTCTGGTTTTAAAATCAACTTAGCAAAATTCCATGCTCAGAATCATACCATTGTGCCCTCTGAGACTCAAGAATTACAGAAACTGGTCCCTCAGAGATGGTCTGAGAGTTCGATACAATGCATAGGACTGGACTTGACTCTCTCTCTATCTTCCTGGACCCAGGTCAACTGGTCGAATTTCAGAAGCGCCACACGAAAGGGTATGTACAGATGGAGAAACCTCCCTCTCTCCTGGCTAGGGTAAATTAACACAGTTAAGATGTCTCTCCTCCCAAAGGTGTTATACTTATTTCAAACCCTTCCTACCCCTATTCCAAAAGCAGATATTCAATCTATCCAACAAGACTTAACCACTTTCATATAGGGTAAGGGCATTCACACTTTTCCAATAAAGTCTTAAGGCTGCCTCGCAACCGTGGGGGATTGGCGTGTCCTAACCTTCTTGAATATTATTGGTCCTGTCATCTTCGCTATATCTCGGAATGGGTGGTGCGTGAAATTGAAAAGCACTGGTTCGACATGGTACGAGGGTCACTTGTAGGACCTTATGGGACTTAGCTTGGCTTCCCCAAGCGGCCCGCCCCACAGAGCATACATAGCCAGCCCCACCAAAACGGTCCTGGACACATGGGACAAACTTGCGATATCTAGAGCCTCCATCCCCTAAAACCCCTATAGTACGTAATCCTATCTTTCTGCCTGCACTGCAGACTCATGCATTCATGCCCTGATACAGGGTGATTGGTGGATAATCCAGGATTTATTTCATGGGAGCACATTCATCACCTTTGAACAGTGCAAAAAATCATTTCACATCACATACAATGCAAGGATGCAATTCTATCAACTTTGGCACTGCTACTCTCCCCTGCATACATGCAGGGATTGACTAGGTCGCTTACTCCCTTTGAGAACCTGGTTCAGGCTTTTGAGGGTTCAAGGTTTAATCTCTCGCACATAGAAAGTGATATAACACTCACAGAAACTCCAATCCCACACATACCAAAAACAGTGGAATATAGATACTGACAGGTAGATCCCCCCAGAGAGCTGGAACTGGCTCTGGCAAGATATACCTAACATCTATCAATGCATTCCCCAACACAAGTCGGCCTATAAACTCATGACACAGTGGTACTTTACTACCGCTCGTATGCAGAAGATGGTACCAGGCTTCCCACCAACATGTTGGAGATGTCAGGGAGGAGTGGGCGACTCCATTCACATCTGGTGGTCCTGTCCCAATCTGACGCTCTTTTGGAAGGAGATCCTTAGACATATTAAAGATACAGTGGGATTCCCTATACCCAGATCTCCACTAGTGACCGTGCTAGGCATTAGACCCTTACAATTAGCAGGCATGCCACACTCAGATTGGTGCCTAATTGCACAAATGCTTGGGGCAGCACAACAGTCCATAGCCTATACTGGAAAAAGCATGTGCCTCCACCTATCGTGACATGGTTTATGTGCCTATGGCATGTCCTGGCCCTGGAGTTACTCACCATCCAACTCAATCATACAGACACCAAATTCACCCACAACTGGCAGACATTAATTCAGCACTTATCCCATATAGAGAACTCCCTCTTTGCACCCGTGCCTCCGAGCTTTGCAACTCTTTGAAGACTCCCTCCCACCTTACTCAAGAGGAACCCATCAACACTCTCCTCCATCACAGGATCCTGATGGGGTCTCCTTCCTCTCATAATATGTCTCAACAAACGCCCCCGTAGGCACTCTGAGCACATCTTCTTCTCCCTGACCCCACTAGCCGATATTTTCTTCCCTGATATTTAGTAGAGTTGAGCATCTATTATCCTCAATTCCCATTAGCCACATCTCATAATTCCTAATGCATACTCAACTTGCTTTAATGGCATGCATACATTCTCTTGGTTCCTCACATTTGGTGAGCCTCCCCTAATAATTATGTTTAATAGTTCTTCACATTTATTTGTACCCTTATATCTTATTGGTGTTTGCTGCAAAGTATAATATTAGCAAGTCTTTACCAGGGTATTAAGTTAATTGTGAAGCATATTGTTACAACTTTGTCATACCCCCATCCTTTCTTGGTTTTTGGTGTAAAGAATAATCTTCACAAGTCCCCGCCAGTGTATTGTGTTACTTGTGATGTCTAATGCTTTATTTCTCTTTTCTATTTACTCTGTTAAATTTATATTCAATAAACAGATTTGGAAACAAAATACAGGTTGTCCTTTAATGGGAGTAAGTTGAAGTAGGTCTCCAAATATAATTAAATGTTTTCCACCAAACAGAACATCGTAATCTGTTTTTAAAATGTTTGAGACCATGCTCACCTCATCAATGATTAAACGTTTTCGTTTCTTAAGTACTCTAGAGACTTCATAACAATCATCTCCCGATATTTATTGATATTTCAATTTACTATCATGTTCAATGGGTAGCATAAGTAATCTATGTAAAGTAATTCCTTTAATGGTGTGTTCTGTAAATCCAGTTGGGGCTGTTACGATACAAGATACATGTGGTTCTATAATTTTGTATAGATAACTGGTCAACACTTTAATTAAGAAACTTTTTCCTGTTCGAGCTTGACCTCTATTGTACACTAGAATAGGTTTAAATGATGAACATTGGCATTGTTTTTTTTCATGGAGGAAACCATATTCTACCTGTTGTTTGGCTTTTAGTTATATTTATTTTTGTTCGATATTTAGTTGTTCCACTAACTTTTCAAACAGTAAAATATCCTGTTATGCTTGCTGCATTGCAGTTTCTATCTCATTCATGGATATTGCTGCTTCATTTTCAATAATTGGTTGTCCCAGTGGATCTTCAGTCAATGGACCTGAACTTTGACTGCTTTGTCAACTTTCTCTAGCTATTTCAGTTGCAATAGTTTCTTCTTGTTCAGTCTCATCATTTAACATTTGTAAGTAAGTTGAAAAAATTGTACACTGAAGTTGAATGAAAAGACACCTCATAACAATATAAATCTTCAAGTAATTCTCTTTCACTATGCAAAGGCCTGAACAGTTGCAGAAGTTCTAAATAGATACATTCTCTCTTATCTCCAGTTTAACAACTCAGTTTTCTGTGGTTAATAATATTCCCTTTAACATCTTTCACTAAACATATTTTATTTCATTTATATTTTCCCTAACTTTCTTTTTTAAACCTATAATGTTGAAGTATTTCATACAGACATGGGTTTTTAAGGTGTGGGCTCCTTTTGAGATAGTATGCATCCAACATATTAGTTTTGACAATATCAGTGCTTTCTGGCTCATACTATGCTAAGTATCAGATTTCTTGAAAATATTTAAATGCTCTATTTCAAGTGGAGGATAGACCTAGACTTATCCAAATGATTGCTCTTGATGTTGAATACAAACTGGCTGAGACCAAGCGATCCGAATCTTCGTAGAATCCTATCTCTCTATGGCAAAGTATCTTCAAGCTGAAGCTGTACAATTTCTTGCTGAGACTCTTTCCTGCAGAAATGTTTTACCACATTTCTTTCATCTCTGACTTTTCAGATTTTGTAATAAATGATACGCAATAACAAGCAATAGCAATTGAATTGTCTGCAACAAACCGAATATCCATTTTTGCATTCCACATTCACTTAAAGATATTGGAGGAGGTTTTACATAGTAAAGTCTTCTTACTAATTTCTGCCTTTCAGAGTGGTGTACAGCTAACATTCCTAAATGATGAAAAGTGGTTTGGCACACTTTTCTAGAAAGACAAGCCAGAGAATGACCCTGCAACTTAGTATATTTTCGTATCTTACTTATGGATCTAATTCTTACAAAATCTTAATCTTCTGCTTAATCATTGTTTTTCTTATACACGTAAATAAATTGTCATATACTGCAAATATTGCTACTATCTCATCTATATACAGGAGCTTGCATACACATTCCTTGAACTTCTTCAGCTATTACTTTTTCTACATTCCTAGCAACCATTTTTCCTTTGTAATGGGAGAGCCATCTTTCAGCTCATAACCTCGACAACTAGTATCTACTGCATGTATTAATGTGTTCTCCTGAAAATAGCTTTCTTCATGAAAGAAAGGCTCTGTACTGGAAGTGTGCTTCCATTCACCAGTAAAAGTTTTACAAAAGTTACTTCTATTGACCAGTCTTTTTCTTTTGCTTTTCTCCTCCATAAACACTATTACTTAATATTAAGATAAATAAGTTTTGTTTAAACTGAAAAGCTCTATCTACTACTTTCAATCTGTTGCATTTTCTTATAGAACACTGATCTTCTTTTATATATATTTTTTATTTTTTAATACACTTTGAATTCCTCTACTTCTAAACATCCTTCTTCATATATGTTTTTCTGTAATCTGAAGTTTTTTCAATATGAATAATTCCCTTTAGTTTCTGATTTCTTGATAAACTTTTCTTTTTCTTTTCAACAGTTCCACAGTTTTCAATCTTTGTAACAGTGTTTTGAGAAACTGTTTAGTTGTCTTACCTGAAGATTCTTTCCTCTTTAACATTGTGTGAGACATCTAATTTCTTATTTTCACTCTTCATTAAGTAGTACTTTGTTTTTTTGTTCTCTTCTCTTTTCATGTTTTCATGCCATCTTTAATTCTTTTATTAAGTAAAGTAAATATCTAAAACACAAAGAATAGTTTCAATAGTATGTTTCATTAATTAATCATTTTAAATTGATTACATAATATTATTCATAATAATTGCTAACCCCTTATTTAAATTACTTTGCCATTGTCTCCATAAGCAATACATATATTGGATATCTAACTATGAGCATTAGGTAAGTTGTAAATGGTTAAAGTCTGGTTGAAAAGTTTTATAAATTGGTATACATTTTTATTTTCTACATCGAGGACTTTGTATTTATTTTACAGGATTGACAGGTATGAACCTGTGTAATCAAATGCTTACATCAGCCCTGTCTAGCAAACAGATCTGTCTTTTAGTACTACAATGTGAAGTACTTTTCATAATATTTTCCCATGGGTATCATAGAAGGTGTACTCTTTCATTTACTGTAATCATATGTACTACACTAGTCAAACTAAACATAGAAGTAGCAACATACCTAACACATGGTAGAAGCAGACATTCAAACTTGAGAGAGTATGCTTGCATTTAAAGCACACACCTTACTATGTATGGCTTACTGCCAGTGTACCTATACAAAGACTGATACGGACTCAGATAAAGGTTAACATATGTGGAAACATGCTTTAAATCTTACTTTTCTCTACCAGTTTGATTAGAGAAGGAGATGTTGCAATGCCAAGGATTAATCACAATGAAAGGCCAACTCCGGTCATGCCACTCTTGTGAATGTCGGCATTTTCTAGAGAGCTCAATCTCTGTGCCAGTGCCTTTTTACAAGAAAGATAATACATTTAATCAAGCTTATATGTACTAGAGTACCCTTCTTTCACACATTATACTTTCTAAATGTCAACATATTTATAGAGACCTCAATGAGTGTGTCATTGCATTTCTAGAGGTAAGATAACATCCAAGAAACACTATACATATTAGAACACACCACATGCTTTCTAAATGTGTGTACAAGAAGCTGCATGAATCTCTTTCTGGTCCTTACACAGCAAAGCTGGGTATGAATGTGTGTGTTCAAGTGTCAACATTATGCCTGGCTAGACAAGGCACCTGTGCTTCTGCAACTGAATGCTGCAGTAGCTCTCACAAGATTTGTGAACCTGTATGACAAACTACATTGTTTTTTAAGTAAAAGTACACACATAGCTGAGACATGGTAGCAGTGAGATATTCAAACTTGACACATGACATTACCCTTTTATTTTAAAGCAGACACCTAGCTATCTGTGGCCTACTTGAAATGTACCTTTGCAGAGACTCATTTGGAGCATAATATATATTAATACATCTACAAACATGTTTCAAACCTCAGTTTTCCCTTGCAGTTTCATTACACAGTTAAAGCTCACAATGTCAGGCCGGTGAAAAAATAAAAGGCCCACTCCTCTCATGCCGCTCTTGTGAGTCTCAGCATCTTTCTAAACACTCCTATCACTATGTCTGTGCCTTTTAGGGGTAAGCTGACACATGTAAAGAAGCCTGTTGAATTTAGACTGTATCTGTTTCACTCTGCATGCTCTCTAATGTTTGTTAAAGAAGCTACATGCATCAGCTTCTGCTCATTATACAGAGCAGGCCAGTATGCAACTTAGGTGCATATGTACAAGCCTCTATCACCAACACAATGTCACTTTATCCGATGTTGTGGTGGGGTTAGGGGCTTACCCTTATTTACAAGGCAGCATCAAGCCACTAAATGTGGCTTAACGCTGCCTTGTAAAGAAGACCCCCTTTTATGCTATGGTTAGTGTGAAATGGGTGGGCTGTGCTGTTGCGCTGGGCAACATCTATTGAATTTGATTGATTTTGGCGTAAATAGGATGCAGCGCCAAAATTAAGACCAGGGAAGAACTGGCCTTAACTTGTCAAAACGAGGAGAATTGTAATATTTCTCCTTTTTTTGCTTGTATTCCATGTGTGCTGCCTTGTGCAGCACACATGGAAAAAGCAAACTGCACACCTACGAATGACCCAGGACCACCTCACCTTCAGGAAACACCTCAAGACCTGGCTTTTCCAGCAGTAGCAGCACCCCCCCTCCAGCGCCTTGAGACCCTCACGGGTGAGTAGCGCGCTCTATAAATGTTATTGATTGATTGATTGATTGATTACAGGAAGGTGCCCCTTCCTGTACATAACGGTTCAGAAAAGGGGGTGGTGATGGACAGAGTACCTGAATGAAGCAGAACACTCCTACCCAGTTAACAGATCAGGGCTTGATCCATCACGGTTTTTTAGCTCACTGCACCATCCCAGCTCAGAACCTGGCTACATGCAAATTAGTCTGTCCCTGGCCCAGTGCATCATGGGAACAGGGCAGACCAAACTACCAAGCCAATTCTTATACTGGAAAGGAAACAAGCTTTCGGGGACCGGTTTCTGGCATTACAGCCGTCTTCGGCCCAGCTTGCTTGAATCCTGATGGTGCAGTGAGCAAGGGACCTTCCTGTACATAAACAGTCTTGAAATCAAAATGCCATTTTGTGATAAAATAGCATTTTAGGATTGTTTACGTGCAGAAAGGAACACGTTCCTGTACATAAACAATCCTCCCCTGCACGCAGACCACCTTGCAGTATGGTGCAAGGGTGCCTGCGTTGGCGCTACATTTTGCGTGGCGCTACACTTCTAAGGCTGCACCATATCCTTGTAAATTTGGTGCAAGCTTGTGTTTCTGAAGTGGCGCAGTGAGGCGTTAAGCCATGACGGCTAACACCTCACTCCGCCACTTCGTCATACATATGCCCCTGAGTTTTTGAGTGCTTCTGTGATGCCTGCCTAGGTAACAGATCTATGCTCCTGGGACGAAATGCTGAAGTAGCTCTCACAGGTTTTGCTCAGTTGTATGATAAACTACATAGTTTTTAAGTTAAGGTCATAGGCTGAACCACAAGTGTCAAACTACACATAAAAGTAAACACATACCTGACGCATGCTAGTACTCAGACATTCAAACTTGTATGCTGTCAATTTAAAACACTAACTTTACTACTTACATCCTACTTCAAATGTACCTATGTAGAGACTTATATGGAGTGGGATACTAGTTTAGACATCTGTGAACATGGTCTAAGTCACACTTTACTCTACTACTTTCATTACAGTGTCAGACCTCACAATGCCAGGCGTACACCAAAATGAAAGACTCACTCTTTGCATGCCACTGTTGAAAGTCTCAGCATCTTTGTAAACTTCAAAACGTGTATATGTGGCTTTTAGGGTTGATTTACCACATTTAAAGAAGCCTAAACATATTGGAATACCTCTATTTCATACTGCATGCTCTGTAAATGTTTGTAAAAGAAGCTGCATAAATCATTTTCTGCTCATTATACTGGGCAGGTGGGTATGTTTCAGTGCTTTTGTGACACCTGCCTAGCTAACACATCCATGATTAGGCGACTGATCAATACCTGTGTCACATGTGCTCAAATAACACGGGAAACTACAAACAAACCTGAGACATGGTACCAGTTAACAATTTTAATTCCCCAGAATACACTTCTAGTTTCAAGCACAAGAATCAGTATGTACAACCTATTTACAATCTTTATTTCAGAACAATTATATAGACTACAGTACAGATTCCTACATTTGGTAACATGTTTTAAACCTCACATTCTGTAATGCTTATGCACTTTTCTACTCAGTGCATCTCAAAGTTAAAAATGTAATTTAAATCACAGAAGCACTCCTACATCATACCCAACATACCTTACTCACTTCTAACATAGTTTTGAAATCCTGTTGCAGAATATGAAAATATCACAAACTCTTAAATAATTGTTTTTCCCAGACAATAAATGTTATGCATCACTCTCAATAAGGAAAAACCAGTAATGGCAAATTTTCCCACTCATTTTCCACACAATTGATTGTAAGTAACTAATCAAAATACTCCGTTGATTTTTTCAAACTCCTAAACCACTTTCTATTGGATACTCATATTAACCATGTAATTCTCTCTTTTAAAAGAGCTCAATCTGGTTCAGTAACTTAATGGAGTCGCGACTCCACCGCGGTGCTGCAGTGTAACGTCGCAACGGAATCTCGAACCCGTTTCAGAGTTCAAAAAACTATTTCCAGTAACACTAGTATTATTTTTTAAGAACATACCACTTCTAAACATAGTCCTAATGTCAGAAACTTTAATTTACAACATGGATATAACATTCAGTTCTATGTTTTAAAACTACAGTTTACTTTAAACCCTTCCCTCGTAGTGCTTTATCTTAGTTTCCATAGCAACTCTTTCTACAACATTCAACTACATCAGTAGGTCAAATGTTCATTATACTTTTAAATGTAGCACACTAGCTTCCAAATCCAAATAACAGGTGTGGTTGACTATTGAAAATGGTAGCTTATTCGGTCTACTGTACCTATCAAACTTTTCTCCATAGCCAATCAGAAAAATTGTTGTTTTCCAAAGTAACATGACACCTATTTTTAAGTACGCCATGTTTATGAATATCCAATTACTTATCTGCTTTTTTTTAAACAACATTCTGTCTACCATTTTAAATACATCTCATTAACCAACTGACGTACTCGGCTACAGACATCTTTTGATTCCTTCCACACATCCCTTCAAAATGCTTACAATATGGATTGTAGGGCATAACTATGTTTTCTTGGGCACAAGGTATATTGGAATTCCTAGTGAAGCATACCTTTGCATAATTGATTTTGATTTTCCCTCACACTGTCTTTGTATACTCTAATAGATGACAAAGACAGAAATGAAAGTGGTCAAATCAATTTTGTGCACAGATTAACAAAGCTAGGAAGCACATTACTAAAGATGTTTCTGCTTAGCTCAGAGACCATAACATGGGCTCTATCTAGAACAACAATCTAACTCTGTCAATTTGAATGTGAGTATGTACTTCACTCTCAGTAGCTCTATATTAAACTTCAAAACTGTAAGAGTGGCTGTGTAATTATTTGATATTTATTTATTTATTCAAGGTAGATCCACAACTTCACCAAAATGTTGCACTGGGGGCCGTGCTGAGAGCGGCAATGAGGTGCGACTTCTAACATGCAAAAAATAATAATATGGTAATTAATAACCCCCCTTTCCCAGGCCTATTTCAGCCCCAGGGACCCCATCCCCCAGAGCCAGGCGTCACCATTTTGTGTTAAAATTGGGAGGGGGGACCAGCGCGGCCCCCCTCCCCTGGCCGATAATGCCCAGAGGACCCCGTCCTGCAGGGCATGGCTTCTTGTTAGGGGCCACGGGAGGAGCCTCAAGGCCCCTACAGTCCCTGCCTGCTCCCTTCCAGGAACTGGCATTGGTTTTTGGTGGAGGGAGCTGCTAATATACTGCTCCTCTGTCCAAAAGCAGTTCTGCCCCGCTTCATGGAAGCAAGACCATTTTTCATGCTTTCGCATACATGAAGCAGAGCAGTGTTTGCCATGGCTTGGCAGGAGCCGTGCGCCCACCAAGCCATAGCAAACTACACAATGTCCCGGGGTGGGCACCCTCAGTACATTGCTGGAGCCGGCCCTAGGGGCCTAAAGTAAATGAATCACGTGAGCCCACGCTTCATTTTTTAAAATATTTTGTGCAGGATTCAGCAATCCTTTGAGTCTCTAGTCAAATATTTTTGTAATGCTTTTTTGCCCACTGGGGGTTCCTGTGGGACTCCCTGAACAGGCCTAGGGGGTCAAGGTGTTTCTACCCTGCACCCTTTTCTTGTTGTTTCTGCTTTTTCTCTTGACTCGGTTCTACCAAGTCACTAGATGGCTGCCATCACATCCTGGTTTGAAGTGTTGCCAGCCAATCAGATCTCAGGCACGAGATGGGTTGGTTTAAGAATCCACTGCAGCCACAGTTGAATATCTGAGAATTTTTCACATTTCTCAGGAACTACTGAATGATTTACACCATTTAACAAAAAGAGTGCTTTCTGAACCAAGAGCTACCTTTTTGCCAAATTTGGTGTAAATCCATTCAGCAGTTCGGGCTGAAGCTGTGTCTCAAGTTACCTGTGAAAATTACCATGGAGAAAAAGCTTTTTGGCACCCTCCTTTTTCTCATCCCCTGCTTGACAAATCACCCCTAACTTTTAACACATTAGCTGCAGTAATATGACCCATTAGTTTTGAAAATCTCATGAAGATTTGTCAAGCAGTGCCAAAATTATTGGCAAATGAAAAAACGTTCTTCCACTGGAAACAAGGTCCTAACTATAACTACCTACTGGCATCTGCCAGTAGGTTATAAATATAGTTTTGGAGTGATCCATCAAGTTGGGGCCCAGAATAAAGGCTGGATTCCAAAATGCGTTTTCCCCATGCATTTTCCCATAGGGATTATGAGCACGACTACAGCACGAACCGCTGAACGGAATTACACCACATTTGTAAGAAAGCTCAATGTTGGTCCAACACGCGTGCTTTTTGTGATTTGGTGTCAATCAGGAGTTTTAGATATAGTTAAGTTTTAAAAAATGTAGATATTCGGGGATGCGGATCCTTGTAGTGCACTTGCAGATCCTACAGCCATCTTGCGACTTGGCTTGAAGCAGAGTTGCACAAAAACTTAAAAAAATAAATAAAAGGGGGCTTCTCTTATTCATTTATTAATGGGGGGCCCTCTTAGACCTCCACCTTCCAGGGGATTTAGTATTAAAGAATGCGAAGGTGACACAGACCCCATCCATAGCCCCAGGGTCTGTCCCCTCTCTGGGGCTTTAATTTTCAGTAATGCATAGGGCATGCAGAGACCCCCACAGCCCAGGGGACTGCCACCTTCCCAGGCCTTAAGTAAAACTGAATGTGGAGGGCTGTTCAGCCCCAGGAACCACCACCTCCCTGGGGCAAATTCTATCAAGGGAGAGGGGCCACACTGCCCCCCTCCTGGAACCATACGTTGCCCTGGGAACTGCCACCCCAGGGCAGCCTCCTGCTATGCCAGGGATGACCAACCAAACAACAAAGCTGTTTGCTATGGATTGACGGGATGTTTACCGCTTACGCCAAGCCATAGCAAACTGTGCTTGCTTTCACCAAGTAGGAGCACTGAAAATACTTGCTGAAAGTGGAGCACAATTGCTTTTACAGTGAGGGAGATGCATGTTAGCAGCTTTCTCTTTGTAAATCAATGCCGGCTACAGCTGAAGGACTGGGTTTTTCTAAGACCCAGCGGTGCCAGGGGACAACACCTGAAACCTTCGTGGGTAACCTGTTCCGGCGTACAAATGACAGAGACATGGGACACTTCCTTTGCCGTCAAAGATTCGAGATTTATTACTGCAGGGAACACAGAAGTCACGAGAAGTACATCACATGTAGGTTCACGGAGCCTGATTCGAATTGCTACTGTGGGTCGCTCCTTTTATACATATTTCTCTCATAGGTTAACATGATACACAAAGGTTTACAACTTGGTTCCCATCGTAAACGCCAGAAGGGGTTGCTTTCATGTATTCAGGGCCCGGAACATAAGTACGGAAACATTTGGTGGTTCCCAACTGTAAAAACCCATCTTCCCACCATTAGTACATTCCAATTGGCAGTAAACAGATCGAAGAAGGAACAGAAACAGGTGCAGAGGAAGGCAGAAACAGTGGGGAGATTGGAAAGGGTGTAAAAGGGGGTGGTATCGGGAAACACGAGCTGCAGGCATCAAAGGCACGCGCCTAATGAGATGCACGACTAAGACAATAGACCGGCACGGCAAGATGAGCCTCGAGCGAGGCCATCTGCCTTACAGTATCATCCCCTCATCATAAAGACACTTTCAAAGGAAACGTGTCTTCCGCAAGAGTCTTGGGAATCCCAGGGTCGCGAAGCGGACAGCGTCCGTTCGCTGGCTACTTGAGGGCAAGAGATAAAATGGATGCTGCATCTAATATGGAACCCGTGGGCTCGGATGTAGAAACCCACGAAACAAACGAACGGTTTAGGCTAGCACAGCGAAACTGCGTACACCCACTAAACTCGTCATTTGCGGTTCATAGATACCAGACTCGACCATTTTCGTGCAAGTCGAAAACACCACTTACGATCGTCACGGAACCTGACGCTCCTTTTGCCCTCATGTAGGCAAGCACTAGTCAGAATCATATTCGATATTCATCAGACCATCTAGATGTTGCTGCAACATAATTCTATCCATCAGAGCTCCTTTGGTAACAGGCGGCTGTCTTATACACGTCGTAGCACAGAGGCCACATAAGGCAGGACCACAATGCACACAAAGGCAACACGTGAACAGAAATGCTACAACGACTCTGATAATCATCAGAATCTTCCAACCCCAAGTCGACATTAGGCCCCAAAACCACCCAAGTAGCGTCCAATCCCCTACGTCCACGTGTATGGACTCAGAGATCTTATGCAACTTTGAGATGGCTTGATAGACGGTCGGAGCATTATCTGGAATGAAAATACATCAGCTCGAATGGATCACCTTACGTACTCCACCTCGATCTGCTAAAACAACGTCTAAAACCATACGGTTTTGTAGCGTCATAAGCCTGTCCGCCTGAAGTTCTGCGGTGATATTACCAAGGGCACTGGCAGTGATATTAGCTGTCGATTCCACCACTCGGGTCAACTGTCTCAGGTTCCTACTATTGACCATAGGCCCCCAAAACGGAAAGAAATCCTTGAAAAAGTCTCCTGCCTCTTGACCGGCAGTGTCCTCTTCGCTAATCACGCCCCTCACAACTCTAGTCTTGTGGTAATCTGCATCAACAGTAAACGTCGGAGGCAACAAATTTGCAATATAAAATGTGCCCGCAAAGTCGGAGGGCAACCACGTATACGCACGATCATGACAGACGAAGTATGTACCCTTGGCACTCAGAAACACAGGGGAAGAGAGCATCGGTAAGACATACGTCTCGGAGCAAGCGCTCTCTCCAAGATGAGCTCTCGGGCTTCGGCCACGACCTTTTAGACAGAAATTACCAAGGTGGGGTATGATCCATATCGGAGACGAGCTTTTAAGCTGTCTTTCACCCACGAGCGCACTATACTCAGCCTCACTCAGGTCCCTATAGGCTCGCACCTCTTCCTCTGGGATGAGCAACGGCTCATAGATATCCCTATCTAGATCAGCGATCGCTATAGCCAAAGGCTTGTGGTACGGACCGGGACCAAAGTGCGGAGGACGTGGCTCTCGATTGGGGTAGGAATCTAGTGCACTACGAAACATTGTTTGCAATGCTCGAGCTGAACCCTGGGAACTATAAGGAAGGACCAGATATGGAATCCCCTTATCCGTGGTATGCGGCATTAACCCACACACCCAACAATTAGTAGTATTAACCACTAGCTGATGCTGATGAAGGGGCTGAATGAAGGAATTATTTCTGAATTCCGCACGTCTGGCCTGCTCGTGTTGAGGTAGAATATGGAAGGAATGAGGGGACACAGTGGTGGTATATTTATGTTCAGAAGTAGGAATAGGTATGGCAGAAGGTAGGAAGTACTGTATCATATAATACACCCCACCCGCCAATAACGAGGAAACAATTAGAAACAGAAGGAGCACCTGAAACATAAAGCATTTGGTACGAGTAATTTGTTGGAGTTTGAATCTTTGCGCCTGAGCTTTTTCCAAGTCCATCAGCTTTGAAAACGCCATCCTCTAAAACCGTCCGCAACGTTTCTTGACGCACTTCGTTCTGTGTAGCAGTAGTCAATCCCCAGGAGTTCCCAGGAACCGACGGCCTTTGACCTAGTGTCAAGACCTTTCTAACCAGAAGGAAGTACACGCGCAGCCCTACTGTACACCTGGATGCAAGGTATCTTAATTCACAAATATGTACAAAGTCTCTCAGCTGTGGAAGCAAGAACACAGATGTGGAAAAAACTCAAAATTTACAAAATCACAGTTGTACGAGTGTTTAGATTGATCGTGGCAATGGGGTAACGTAGATGTCGAGGGGCAGAAACAAAACTTTTATTTGTCCTTGGTATTAGATCGCAAAAAGTATCGGCTCCTTCCAGGACGTGTCTGTTTGTCAAACAATGGATCCGATGAGGGAACAGAGTTCTGTTGATCAGTCAATTGTTCAGATCTTGAATCTTGTGGTGACAAATGTTCAACAATGTCGTTCTGCTGCACTAAGGATTCTCCGACAGGCTGAGCGTCGCTAAAAGGTATGAAGGTCTGCAATCTTTCAGTTTCAGACGAAGCAACGCCCTTCCTCACCCACGAGTCCGCTGATAAAGGTATAGGTACCTTTTTGGTATGGGTGGCATGCACCCAGTGCTTTCGTCCTTCCAAACGAACAGCAGTTCTCGTGGCAAGGAGGACTTGGTAGGGTCCAGTAAAGCGAGGTTCGAGATTACGTTTTCTTCCAAAGTTCCTCGTCACCACCCAGCGTCTGAGGAGCACGGTTAAACCGGAAGCTGCGGCCACCAAGAGAGAAACCGAAAAGGTCTCTACTCTCCTCAGCAATCGGAATGCTGAAGAACGCATTCTTCAGATCGATCACTGAAAACCAAGATGCAGAGGCTGGAATCAGAGTCAGTAGCGCCGTGATGCCAGGCACAACAGGGAACTGAGGAATCACAATTTTATTTACCTCCCGTAAATCGATAACAAAACGATAAACAGGTGGTTTCGAAGGGTCAGTACGTTTCAGAATGGGCAGTACAGGGCTGTTGCACACGTTTCCCCGAGTCTCCTCAATAACATCTTTCTCGATCAGGTCATAGATGATTGCTAACAATGCTCGTTCGCCATCAAGGGAGATACGATACTAGGGAATACGTGGCAATCGCACATTAGATTTCAAGTGAACAACATAAGGGGAGATGTCAAGCAGGCCCACGTCATTGGGACCTGTTGCCCACAAAGATGCAGGAAGAGAACTCAATTCTGGTGGAAGCTTATTGAGAGACAAGTACATTGGAGAGATCACTCTCTCACCCAAAGTAAGCTTTACTCCCGCAGGAGAACAATACAAAGTCGCATATAGACGTTTTAGCAAATCCAGACCCAAGAGATTTTCACCACAACCAGTGGTCAAAATCAACGGAGCTTTCAGCTCACGAGGCCCAATCGTAAGTGGCAAAGGGCACGAAACCGGATTGCTAACAGGGGCGCCAGAAAATCCAACGGAAACATTTGTTAAGCCAGACAAAGGTGCGCCAGGGAGTTTCGAATGCATGATGGAACTTTTCGCTGCACCAGTGTCCAACAGAAAAGGCTCAACAACGCCCGAGGTGGCAACTGCGACGTAAGGCCCTCTCTGATCAACCGGAACTGATACTACTCCCTCTCCTTGTCTATGGCTGTCCTAGTAATTACCGTCGTCAGCATCCTGATCGACGTAATAATCATCCACATTGTACTGAGCAGATCGCCCTTGCGACGATCCGCGCTGATCAAAACAATTATTGGAGTCAGAAGTGTTAGTGGAACGATCGTTTTGAGCACCGCGACCTCTACCACGTGATGTCTGTTGAGAACCACCACGACCTCCTCTGGACGAGTTACCACTATTACGCTCATTTAGAACTGGGCAATCGAATTTTAAATGTCCCTCGTTCCTACAATAGGCACACTGATTGTACCCTAACGAAGATCTCTGCGAAGAGGATTCATTTCGTGATTGTGACCTATTTAGCTGAGATTGTGATCTGTTCCGCTGTTGCGAGTCATTCTGATTCGAACGCGGAGGATACGCCTGTTGCAACAACACTTTAGTTTTGAGCTCTTTCGTTTTCTTGTCAGCACGATCATTCTCCTCTTTCTCCCTATTCTCATAATATTGGGCCGTAGCCAATATTTGAGCAGAAGTAGAAACAGCCCACGCACTTTCTGAATTATGCAATTTGTTGCTTAAGTCAGGCAGTAAATTTGAAACAAACTTATCCACAAACAATCGTTGACCTCTTTCAGTACCCATGTCTTGACCACTATGGTCAATGAAAGCCTCCTCAAATCTCGTAAAGAAATCAGAGACGCTCTCATCCTTCTTTTGTTTGCAAGCGAACAACTTGTCCCAATTTACTTTCATGGCTGGCATAAGCGTTTTCATTAGGGTAATTATTCTCTGAGGGAGATCGGCAATTAACTGTTCAGGTTTAGCCCCACCAACTTGCAAGGCGTCTGCCGCTACAAGAGCAGCCCAATCACCACCTAATTCTGCCGCATGGTTTTCTTGACGGATCTTTGCCCAAACCGGTTGCAGAACTACGTTACCGAACAACATATCGATGTCGGCAAGATTCATTATCGTAGCATCCACTAACTGAGATAATTCTTTATAATACCCTGCAGAATTTTTGCGAGGGTCAGGCAAAGATTGCTTCACTTGCAGAACTTCCGATCGTTTCCACGGGAGATGAATCCACACCCTCCGAAAGTGCGGCAAGACTGCAGGATTTTGAGTAGCATCACCTGGCATCCACACCAGTGGAATTTCACGCATGGGATACTACAGGCGCTGCAAGCGGTCCCTCAATGTCCTTCACAAACAATGCTCCTGGCATCGTAGAAGGACGAAAACACAATAATTGCTCAACAGCGCGTCTAACATTAGAGTCTACTATCATTCCGCTCGAAAACTGGAGCTGCAGATTAGTCAAAGCAGTCAATACATCGTCAGATGCATCAGCCGATATTTGGTCACGTAAAACCTTACACATTTCTTCAAAAACTTATCTTTGTGTCGGTATATTGAATTGACAGAACGTATCAAGCACCGCACGTGGAGGATTTCTAAGGGGGTATTTCATCCAAGCCATCGCCATATTATACAGTGCAGCACGTTCCCGATTACCGGGAAGCTGACTACGTCTTTGAGGACCGTCCGAACCAGCGGACTCAAGAATAGGTCCAAGAGAATTAAAGAAGTTAGCAGCTACAGAGGGGGTACGACGTCGAACAGACGGAGACAAAGAGTAACCCAACGGGGTAACAAGAGAAGTACCAAAAGCAGAAGAGACAGGAGAAGTAACCAGAACAGCAGGAGCAGCGGGAACAGCGGGAGCGGGAGTATAGGGAAGTACAAGTGGAGGAGCAGTAGGAACGGAAGTAGGCAAGGGAGCAGGAACAGTTGGAAGAACGGGTACAGGTTGGGGAACAGGTTGAGGAACAGGCACAGGGGGAACCACAGGAACTGCGGTACCCTGTGCGTACGGAGGTGGCAATTTCAAAAGATAGGACAGTACTGGGTCCTCAACTAATTCCTCTTTCCGTTGGCAAAGCGGGGTAACATTTATCTATAGACATACGCTGAAGCCTATCGAAAACGTCCTTTTCCTTTTCCTCCTTATCTCGCTGAAACTGTTCTGCTTTCTTCACTATGGTAGCAACTCCATCTCTCTGATTACGTTTAATCTGTCTGATTTCTTTCTGTTTGGCTTCTTTGCGCCATAACCGAAAGGCATCAAACATGGCCGGCCTTGATTTTTTCTTAAACAATTTAGCCTCGAGGTTATCTAAAATCGGGGGTCTCGAAACTGCCATGAGGTGGCCAACTAAGGACACCGTCCTTTTTAGTATAGCGAATCCAATATTCATTAAAGGTAATCGGACCTAACCCATGCTTGCTATATAGCTCATAAGTTCGAGTTCCAACTGGAGGTATCGGACACGAGTCCTCCAGTCGGGAATCCGCACCACAACTACCAAAACAACTGAACAAAGTACTACGGCCAGGCATCTTTCACACTATCCGAGTTTCACAAACTTCAAGGGTTATGGGATTTACCAAGTCCCTGCAAAGAGCAAAAACCCTTGGTTTTTGGCGACTGCAGACGTCAAATATCACAACAAAGAACCAAGTAATGCAATGGAACCATGCAACAACTAAGCACCCACAACTAAGGACTCTGTGAGTGACCCACAAATACTTAACTCAAAGATCGATGGCATCACCAGGAAGGCCCGTCAATCGTCTCGCTGTACCAAGGTCTACGCCAGGCGCCAAAACAGGTCTACAGTCAGGGCAGCAGTCCGTCGCAGCCGTCAGGAGGCGGGAATCTTTGCGGGAAAAGTCGTCGGGCCACTTGTTTCGACAACAGGATCGATGAAGCGGGGTGCACCTTCCCTCAGAGATTTCACACGAAGTTCCTCACGATCGTCGGGCTTGGACCGGTACCACTGATGCATCCCCACGTTGGGCGCCAACTGAAGGACTGGGTTTTTCTAAGACCCAGCGGTGCCAGGGGACAACACCTGAAACCTTCGTGGGTAACCTGTTCCGGCGTACAAATGACAGAGACACGGGACACTTCCTTCGGCGTCAAAGATTCGAGGTTTATTACTGCAGGGAACACAGAAGTCACGAGAAGTACATCACATGTAGGTTCACGGAGCCTGATTCGAATTGCTACTGTGGGTCGCTCCTTTTATACATATTTCTCTCATAGGTTAACATGATACACAAAGGTTTACAACTTGGTTCCCATCGTAAACACCAGAAGGGGTTGCTTTCATGTATTCAGGGCCCGGAACATAAGTACGGAAACATTTGGTGGTTCCCAACTGTAAAAACCCATCTTCCCACCATTAGTACATTCCAATTGGCAGTAAACAGATCGAAGAAGGAACAGAAACAGGTGCAGAGGAAGGCAGAAACAGTGGGGAGATTGGAAAGGGTGTAAAAGGGGGTGGTATCGGGAAACACGAGCTGCAGGCATCAAAGGGACGCGCCTAATGAGATGCACGACTAAGACAATAGACCGGCACGGCAAGATGAGCCTCGAGCGATGCCATCTGCCTTACAGTATCATCCCCCTCATCATAAAGACACTTTCAAAGGAAACGTGTCTTCCGCAAGAGTCTTGGGAATCCCAGGGTCGCGAAGCGGACAGCGTCCGTTCGCTGGCTACTTGAGGGCAAGAGACAAAATGGATGCCGCATCTAAGATGGAACCCGTGGGCTCGGATGTAGAAACCCACGAAACAAACGAACGGTTTAGGCTAGCACAGCGAAACTGCGTACACCCACTAAACTCGTCATTTGCAGTTCATAGATACCAGACTCGACCATATTCGTGCGAAAACACCACTTACGATCGTCACGGAACCTCACAGCAGGAGGTGAGGAGTCAGCAGGGACCATGGGGGCCTTGAAGTTCCCACCGTGGTCCCCAACAGAGCGGGAACAGGGTATCCACAATTTAGGCAGGGCCCCAGAGGATGGGGTCTCTGGGCCCAAAATCATCCAAGGAGGGGGGCCACACGCCCACCCCCCCATTATTTACTTTTTTTAAAAACATTTTTTCAAAGGTTTCAGGGGATGGGGTCCCCAGGGTCTAATCATCCAAAGGGTCCGCGAGGCTACCCCCCCCCATTCAAAATAGGCTTGGCTTAAGGGGATGCAGTCCCTGGGGTGGAAATCAGCCCAGGGAATGGGTGGATGCATGCCTCCTTGCCAAATAAATAAATATATATTTTAAAAAGATCAATGAGAGGACTTCGAAGGCCACGTCCCCTTTTTCCACCACCCTGAAAATGCACCTCCTCATGCACTGCTGGTTGTGGAATGGCGTACTCTTGGATGCTGAGGGTTCTTGCGGGCCCAAAAGCCCTCCTGTTACCTCCAGTAAGACTGACACAGCGGGATTCCTGAGAGCTGGTCAGAAGCCCTGCCACTTTTATCCACTACTCTGCAAACTCAACTACTCGGAAGAAAATCGTAGAAATTCACTTAAAAATTAAAAGGTTACAGGGACATTATAATTAGGAAATAGAATTTGAAAAACCTTAAAAATTCACTTAAAACAAAGGTTACGGGTTGTTATAGTTAGGAAGTAGAATTACAAAAATCTTAAAGGAACATTATAGTTAGGCTCAGATTTCACTCATACAAAAACAGTGAAATTCAGCAGTTATAGTTACCGGAGCTAACTATAACTTATGCCTCTGCAACCACTGATAATGAACTCACATATTACATCACTCATGACATAGTCAATGACATCACTGATGACATTTTAAATGACATCACTGATGATATCATCTACAGAACCGCTCAGACATCTACTCATACCCCCATACAACCTCTTATATGCCCACTTACACACCCATACAGCCATTCATACAACCATTCACTCATCCATTTACTGACCCATACCAATGCTTACACATCCACTCACTCTTCCATAGAGCCACTCACACACCCACTCACTCACTCATGTAGTCACTCATAGAAATATTCACTCACCCATACAGCTACTCATACATCCAGTCACTCACCTATACAGCCACTCACACAGTTACACACTTGGTCACATAGCTACCTATTTACCTACTCAGTCACTCAATCACAGCAACACTATCACCCACACAGGCACAAAAACAGACACCCATGTAATCACTTACATACCCATTCAGACATTCATACAAGCACTAACACATCCACTCACTCATCCACACAACCATTTACACAGACAGTCATGCTCCAGTACAGCTACTCAAACAGCAACTCACTTTAACCAAACACCCACTTATTCACCCATACAGCCTCTTATACACCCTGTCACTCACTCATACAGCCATACAGACATCTATTCACCCATACTGTTATTACATACCCATTTACCCACATATAGAGCCACTCACACTGCCACTCAATCACCCATACAGCCATTGACAAAGCATCTTACTCATCCAGTTCTATAGATATGTATATTCAATAATAAAAATAACTAGTGTACTAATCTAACTTTTGTAATAGTTTATTATATATGTTTAACACTCATAAACTCTTAAAAAACACATTCACTCACTTGATAATGTCATCAGTGATGTCATTTGAGATGTAATCAGTGGTGTCAACAGTAATGTCACTCACCATGCCATGAGTGATGTAATATGTGAGGCCATAAGAGGGTGTGAGTTGTAGTTAGCTCATTTTTTACAATCTATTTTCTACCTATACCATCCCAGTAACCTTTGTTTTTTCAACGAAATTCAACGAATTTCCAAGTTTTTTAAAATTCTATATCCTAACTACAACGTCCCTGTAACCTTTGGTTTTTTAAGTACATTTTGAAGGTTTTTTTTGTTTAACTTCCTAACTGTAACTAATAACCTTTGAGACCAAGTGTGTGAGTGAGTGCATGAGTGTCTCAGTGGGTGTAGGAGTGTCTGAGTAGGTTTGTAGATGGGTGTGAGAGAGTATGAGTGGGGCTGTAAGTGGGTATATGAGTGTCTGAGTGAGTCTGTGAGTGTTGTCCATTTGTAGAATGTTCACTGTGTTAGTGTGTGTTTTATGTACAAATGCTTTACACATTGACTCAAAGACAGGCCTAACTGCATTTGCCAAACTACCAAGGGGGTGAACAGGGACAATCTTGGGTGCGCAACTCCCTTACCTGACTAGAAGGGTCCCTACTCGGGCATAGGGTATACCACTGCCAACTAAAGTCCCCTATTACTAACAGCCTCTATCGGCTTGTTTCTGACTTTTATTTTGTCTCTTTCAACTCATTTCTGATCTCTACTTGTCCTATTTCTGCTACTTTCTGACCATTATTGTGCCTCTCTGCTTATTTCTGACCTTTATTTTGCCTCTTTCCACTTGCCTCTATTTTGCCTCTCACTGCTCATTTCTGACCTTTGTTTCGCCTCTTTCTGCTCTTTTCTGAACTTTATTTTGTCTCTATCTGCCAGTTTCTAGTCTCATTTTTGCCTCTTTCTGCTCATTTCTGATCTCTATTTTGCCTTTTTCTGCTAATTTCTAACCTTTATTTTGCTGATTTCTGCTAGTTTCAGACCTTTGTTTGCCACTTGCTGCTCGTTTCAGACAATTATTTTGTCTCATTTTGTTCGTTTGTGTTCTCTTGTTTTCCTATGGTTGCTTGTTTCTGTCCTTTATTTTGCCTCTGTCTGCTTGTTTCTCACCTTAATTTTGCATTTTCTGCTCTTTTCTGCTCTTTATTTTGCCTCTTTCTGTACATTTCTGACCTTTATTATACCTCTTGCTGCTTGTTTCCGACCTCTATTCTGCCTCTTTCTGCTATTTTCTGCTAATTTCCCACCCTTGTCTCAGCTCTTTATGCTCACTGCTGACCTTCAATCTGCCTCTTTATACTAATTTCTCATCTCTATTTTGCCTCTTTTTGCTAATTTTTTCATCATTATTTCGCCACTTTCTGTTTTTTCTGGCCTTTTTTTGCCTCTTTCTGCTTGTTTCTCACCTTTATTCTGACTCTTTCTGCTTGTTTCTGACCTTTATTCTGCCTCTTTCTGCTCCCTTTTGACTTTTAGTCTGCCTCTTTCTGCTCATTGCTTGCCTTTATTTTGCCTATTTCTGCATGTTTCTCACCTATATTTTGCATATTTCTGCTAATTGCTGACTTTTATTTTGCCTCTTTCTACTCGTTTCTCACCTTTATTTTACCTTCTACATGCTTGCTATTGACCTCCATTCTGCCTTTTTATATTCGTTTCTCTACTTTATTTTGCCTCTTTCTCCTTGTTTCTCACCTTTATTTTGCCTTCTTTCTACTTGTTGCTGGCCTTTATTTTGCCTCTTTCTGCTTGTTTCTCACCTTTATTTTGCCTCTTTCTGCTCATATCTCATTTTATTTAGCCTCTTGCAGCTTGTTTCTAGCTTTTATTCTGCCATTTAGTCTGTCTCTTTCTGCTCGTTGATAATCTTTATATTGCCTATTTCTTCTGGTTTCTCACCTTTATTTTGCATCTTTCTGCTCATTGCTGACTTGTATTCTGTCTCCTTCTGCTTGTTTATCACCTTTACTTTGACTTTTTCTGCTAATTGCTGACCTTTATTTTGCCTCTTTTTGCTCTTTTCCCCTGGGACCACAGGGGAACATCAAGGCCCCAGCAGTGTTGCTCTTGCACAAATAGAGCTGTTGAAAAATCTAGCTCCATGCATGCGAGAGCAATCATGTCATCTCATTCCCTGCCCACATGTCCTGCCAATCAAAAGCAAACAGCTATGTTTGGGGCGAAGCTAAGCACCCCAGGACATAGCAGGGGATGGCCCTGAGGGGTGGCGGTACCCATGGCCATATATGGGTCCAGGAAGAGAGCCACGCCCCCCTCTTTTGATCTGCACGGGCCGGCCCATGGGAGCCTACGCTTCCTTTTATAATTTTTCTCAGCGGGAGTCGCATGTTTCTACCCTGCCTCCTTTACTTTTTTAAAATGTTTTTTTCAGATGGCTGCCAACACTTCCTGGTTTGAAGTATTGCCAGCTAATCACATCTCATACACACAAAATAGTGAGGCGCCAT
This sequence comes from Lissotriton vulgaris, assembly GCF_964263255.1. NCBI lineage: Eukaryota > Metazoa > Chordata > Amphibia > Caudata > Salamandridae > Lissotriton > Lissotriton vulgaris. Next base: position 475,922,812 of record NC_141691.1, read on the forward strand.
GGTTTCACCGGATCCCTATACATACAACTGGGAATTTCTTGGATTTCTCAACAACCACTGAACATATTTGTACCAAATCACAAAAATTCATAACCCTGAACCAACATCTTCCGTCCTGCCAAATGCAGTGTAATTTCATTCAGCAGTTCGGGCTGTAGCCGTGTCTAAAGGTCCCAAGGGAATTAACATGGTGATAACAAGCTTTTAAGCACCTCCTGGTTCTCGACCCCCTCTTGACAGATCACCCCGAAACTTTCAAGATAGCAGCTGAAGTGAGCGTTGTAACAAGTTGGCAAAATGTGTGAAGATCCGTCAAACGTCCACAAAGTTATTGGCAAAACAAAAAAACTTTTTTCTATGGAAACTAGGTCCTAACTATATATCTTTTATATAACTATATATTCTAAGGTTTTTTAAATGCTAATTCCTAACTATAACATGGCTGAAACCTATGTTTTTTCAGTGAAAAAAAGAATTATATATATACATATATATATATATATTAAGAAACTTCAGAGTAATACTAACATCCTCATCCGCCATTCGGACAAGGGCGGCAACGTGGTGCTGTGGCCCAGGCAACTCTACATGGAAGAAGCTTTGGGCCAACTACAAGATAGGGACTGCTACAAGAGAGTCAACATGGTTGAAGTAAAACAGGCATGGAATGTGATTTATGGCAAACTAATTGGATGGCGCAGCCTTGGTCTCCTGTCTATGGATGAATACAAGTTCCTTAGAACGTTGAACCCTGTTATGCCGGTGGCATACTTCATCCCTAAGGTACACAAAAACAGCAGCAAGCTACCAGGGCGGCCCATTATATCGGCACGCAATGGCATTCTGGAGAACGTAAGTAGATATGTGGACTTCTTTCTCCAAGACTTTGTCAAACAACTGCCATCTTTCATATTGGACACTGGTGATCTTTTGCAGAAATTGAGGGATGTTGTTTGGAAACCTGGGTATTTGTTGATCACATTGGATGTTTCCTCCCTGTAAACTTCAATCCACCACAGGGATGGACTCAATGCAGTATCACATTTTTTGGGCAATAGGCTATCTTGTCTCAATGACCAAACTACAATGGTACTCGAAATTATTGAGTTGTGCCTAAGCAACAATTTCTTCATGTTTTCTACGCAGGTCTTCCAACAAATGAGAGGGGTGGCTATAGGGGCCTGCTTCTCTCCCAGTTATGCCTGTCTCCATATGGGCTACTAAGAGGGGCAGGTCCTACCACCTCTCTTCACACAAATACTGGCTACCAAAGTCGTCAAGTGGCTCCGCTACATTGACGACCAGCTAATTATCTGGAATGGTAGTGAGGAGGAGGCTTTAGTATTTGTCAATGACCTCAACAATAATTCCCTTAATCTGGGCTTCCCTAGCCACATGAGTTGTTCTTCCATTTGTTTTTGGGATGTTGAGATTTATATTTACAACTTTGAATCGCGCACCCGACTTTTCAGAAAGCCAACTGCGGGGAATGCGGTGCTCCATGCGTCCAGTCATCACCCGGCACCTCTAATACGCAGCATCCCGTATGGTGAGATGCTGCGTATTAGAAGGATCTGTAGCTCAGACTTGGATGGCAGGCTGGCCCAGAATGATTGTAAAGCCAGATTCCTCAGGCGGGGTTATCGGTTGGAGGTCTTAGACAGTGGAATGAGCCGAGCCAACTCTATGAGAGCTGTATCTCCAGCAACTCCTCCAGCACTCACATCTCCCATGTTGCTTGATGAAACCAGGCTGATCCTGACCTATAGCCGACAACATCAGGCTATTAGGAGAATAGTACGTAGTAATTGGTCGCTAATAGCAAGTGATCAAATCTTAGGAGAACAACTACGCACCCCTCCCAACATCACATTCAGGAAGGCAAGATCCATGCGTGACAGTTTGGTTTCTGGCAGCCCTGAGATTAGAGCGTCAGGTGATTGGCTAGCTGGCAGTAAGGGTTTCATTAAGTGCGCTACATGCAAGGCCTGTAAGAATGGCATTAGCAGAAGTGAATACATGATCCCATTTAATGATCAACCAGTGCACATCCAGACTAAGTTACCTTGCAAAATAGAGTACGCGGTGTATGTGCTGGAGTGTCCTTGTGGCCTTCGATATGTAGGCAGCACTAAGCTGCCTGTACACAAAAGGATACTCCAGCACCTTAGAGCCATCAACAAAGGCGACACTGCGTACCATGTAGCAAGACATTTCGAGGAGGTTCACAATAAAAACCCGGAGGGGCTAATATATTTTGCAATCGACACAGTTCCTCCACTAAGGAGAGGAGGTGACCGTGAGGCCCTTCTGCGCAAGCTAGAAACTAGGCATATATTACTGTTCGATTGTAAGATCCCTAATGGCATGAATGCCAGTGAAGATATGTATACCTATTTATAAGTATTTTCCTGCTGCTGTTAAATGTATCTAAGTATATTTACTGCATTCCTGCTAAGCTGCTACTCTTCTGATGAAATCATTGATCTTTTATAAATCTTTTTTTTAAAAGTTTATAATGTAATTAAGTGTGACATTTTTAAAGTATTTTTTAACACTGGTTTTTTTTCCTAGCGTGACTAAAGTTTCTTTGCATTGTATATCAAATACATGTTATTTGACTTGATTTGCTATTTTGCATACAGGATGTTAGCTTAGATGGGCTTCGAAGACCCCCTTATGACAATAATTGGTTGGTCAACATGGGCAAAGGGTTCAGTGGGACTATTAACAGTGATTTTAAACGGCTTTAACATGTAATTTACCTTTTGCATGTTTTAGCTGTTTTTACCTGTTTTAGCAATTGCTTTTACATGTTTTTACATGTTTTCACCTTCTGTTACCTGTGTATTCTATTTTGATAAAGTTATACAGTAACTGAACTGCCCTATCAATAGAATGTATCTGAGCAGTCAATTTTCACTAATTGTATTTTACAGTTATTTTTGTGTACCTACACTCGCATCGTTTGTTGTACCAATGCAATTGTTGGGGGCTTTGCAGCAGTATGGAGGGAATGACCTGAGTCTTTCCTCTATATCTATGCAAATTTACTAGCACGCTAGCACTTTAAAAGGGTCACCTCACCTGCTCAGCGCTTGTCTTTTGATCAAGGCCCTTCGCGGGCTGAAACGTGTTGTAGTCGGTGTGGTGTTTGGGCTACAATAAAGAATTTTGCACCATCATTGGGTTTGTCTCGTCTATTGCCGAAGCTGCTGTCAAGACGTTTTCTGCCTCATATATATATGTATACATATATATATATATATATATATATATATATATATATATATATATATATATATATATATATATTATCGTACTCCACCAAAACAGCTTCTCGGTAAGCAGATCAACAAGCGGACCCAAAGAGTTCTTTGTGCCAAATTTTATTTTCAAATATCCCGCACCAAAGCCGCCATGACGCGTTTCGGTCCCACCTGGACCATGATAACATGACGCGTTGCAAAAAGTTAACCGCCCTTTTAAAGTGCCAATGTCATTATTTACAGCTGTGCAAAGTCCATGCAAGAAATAAAAGACAGACTATACATTTCAAATGTGATAAAAAATACGGAAGTAAATACAACCGAAAAATTCATTATAACACAAACAGCAGCAATCAAAAAGTGCATTTCATCAAATTGATTACAAATTTGTAAATTCAAACCATGGCAAATACATATAAGATATAAATATACTGAAGTGTTTAAAAGTATAAATATAATTATATCAATATTCATAAAATCCATAAACAATTCACATTCAACCACCAATATGCGATGGTATAAGAATAATTGAGGTTTCACCAAATTTTTTCGGAAAAAAAAACCCTAATTTGTTTGCCCCGATAATATATGGGCATACAAGCCTTGGACCCAAATCAAAAATGTATTTGAACGGGTCCCCATACTCTCACTCTATGCCATGGTTATGATCATATGTAAGTTTCCAAATTTGCTGCTGGGAATAATTATACATATTGTTCCCCCAATGATGGGGTTGTTACTCACAAAAAAAACATAGGTTTCAGCAACGTTATAGTTAGGAATTAGCATTTACCAAATTGAAGGTCCACAAGAGGATACTCCAGCACATAAAGGCCATCAATACAGATGATGCCACGTACCCAGTTGCAAGGCATTTTTAGGAGCACCACAATAACAACAGTGGACTCCTCAGGTATTATGCCATAGACATGGTAGGTCTCTTGAGGAGAGGTGGCAATAGGGAAAGCATTTTAAGAGCTTTGGAGACTAGATACATTTTAGAAATGGACAGCAAGACCCCTCATGGCCTCAATTCCACAGAGGATTTCTATACTTGTCTCTAGTAAATATTGAATGTCTCCAAGTGAGTTGCTACCCCTCATAATGTATGAGATATCCTTCATAGTCGCTTACTACAAGAATATTTGTATCTTTCCATTTTTACAACTATATGTGTATCAACAGCTAGGTTGGTTAGTGGGGTACAAATCAAATGAATATGCCTGGTTCCTATTTGTCGGAATATGTATCACTTAGTAGAGGTTATGCATAACCTAAATGCAAGAGTTTACCACATTTGGTTTTTTCTATATATATAATTTCATATTATAATTTTTGTTTTTTTCAATCACATAAGTACAAACAATTGGCTATTGGGGTTAAATAAACGTGGCAGTCAAACCCTATGTTCAATATGGGGTCTGGTGGCTCTGAAATCGCTTAACATCAGCAGAGCCATTACTGTCTACACAAAAGAGGACTATACTTGGGCAAGGGAAATATGATCTCTCAAGCTCCATATGTCATGGGTTTTAAGTGCAGAAACTGAGATGAATGGTAATTGCGTATTTAAACACAACATCCCGTGGTTTGGTTTGTCAAACTTAATTAGATTTAATATAATAAATATATTTTTTTTTAAATATAAAATCATTTATTAGCTTTTATCCTGGTATTTTACTATATAAAATATAGGTTTGGCACTTTTCAGTATTTCTATGTATTTATACAGTGAATGTTGATAATGTTGTGGGTTTACCCTGTTATTGCACTTGAAACAAGATGTTGTCTATGTCCATTGTCATAAGATACCCCCTCTTTATTATGTCAGCCAATCACTTGTACTGTTACTTCTGCACTTGCACTTTAAATCCAGCTCACTTCTCTCACTGCGTCATGTGACCAAGGCCATGTGTAAAACCTATGGTTTTTCCATTGAATTTGTAAGGTTTTTTAAATGCTAATTCCTAACTATAACGTGGCTGAAACCTATGGTTTTTTTCAATGAATTTCAAAGGTTTTGTAAATGATCATTTTTAAATGTATTAATTGTTATTTTTTATACTAATTTACTACATTGTTTTAAAGTATTTATATTTAGATACTTTATTTTTTAAATTACATTACAAATTTTTAAAATACATTAAAAAAAGGTTTTTAAAAATATTGAAATTGTAATATTTGTTTTTTTTATTTTATATTTTTTTTTAACTAATATATATTTTATATAGCAGGCAATGATATCCTATGGAAGGAAATTCAACTTACCGTAAGTACGGTTAGAATCACTCAGTAGTGGGCTGAAAGATGCAGCACTGAGGTCTCTCCTGATAACAGGTGAGTAAATCGGAATTCGTAGTTCGGCTAGTTTTAGAGGAATTTTTTTAAAGTTCCAAAACTCCAGTCATTGAGAAAGCTGTCAACAGTCAGCTCGCCGCCTTCCTCGAATCCAACAAATCCCTCGACCCCTCACAGTCCGGCTTCAGAGCCAAACACAGCACCGAAACCGCCCTCATCGCAGCAACAGACGACATTCGAACACTTCTGGACAACGGAGAAACAGTTGCCCTCATCCTACTTGACCTCTCCGCAGCCTTCGACACAGTCTGTCATAGCACCCTCATACAAAACCTCAGCAACGTCAGAATTCAAGGAAAAGCATTGGACTGGATCATCTCGTTCCTCGCCGGAAGAACCCAGAGAGTCCGCCTCCCCCCTTTTTAGATCAGAGGCCACCGAAGTCATCTGCGGCGTACCACAAGGATCATCACTCAGTCCCACCCTCTTCAACATATACATGAATCCCCTCGCATCCATCGCGCGCCAACACAACCTCAACATCATCTCCTACGCAGATGACACCCAGCTGATCCTCTCCCTCACCAAAGACCCAAACACCGCCAAAACCAACTTACACGAAGGAATGAAAGAAGTAGCCGAGTGGATGAAGAACAGCCGTTTAAAACTGAACTCGGACAAAACGGAAGTCCTCATCTTAGGTTCATCCCCCTCTGCCTGGGACGACTCATGGTGGCCACCGGCCCTGGGAACTGCACCCATACCTATGGACCACGCACGTAACCTGGGCTTCATCCTGGACTCCTCCCTCTCGATGACCAGACAAGTCAATGCCGTCTCATCATCATGCTTCAACATCCTATGCATAATCAAAAAAATATTCAGTTGGATCCCCAACGAAACAAGAAAGACGGTCACCCACGCACTGGTCACAAGCCGACTGGATTACGGAAACACCCTTTACGACGGAACCACAGCCAAACTACAGAAAAAACTCCAACGCATCCAAAACGCCTCAACCAGACTCATACTAGACAACCCCCACCAAGCTCACATTTCCGGTCACCTGAAAGACCTCCACTGGCTCCCCGTCAACAAGAGAATAACGTTCCGTCTCCTCACCCACGCACACAAAGCCCTCTATGACCTAGGACCCGAATGCCTCCACACGGGCCTGTCCTTTTACACCCCCACCCGCCAACTACGATCGTCCAACCAAGCCCTCGCCGCAATTCAGCGCATCCATAGATCCACCATTGGGGGTAGATCCTTCTCCTACTTAGCGGCCAAAACCTGGTATTCTCTCCCCACCCACCTCTGCCTTACACAGAACCACCTCTCCTTCAGAAAACATCTAAAAACTTTGATATTCGATAAGTAAAGTACCCCCCTCCCTCAAGCGCCTTGAGACCCTCTGGGTGAGTAGTGCGCTATACAAATTTTTGAACTTGAACTTGAACTAGAAGAATTTCCATGTGAAACCAGTCAATGTTAGCCTATGGAAGGAAATTCAAGTTACTGTAAGTATGGTTAGAATTACTTTTCAGGGTCCGTACTGTGCTCAAAGATGCAGCACTGAGGTCTCTCAGGATAACAGGTGAGTAAATCGGAATTCGTAGTTCGGCTGATTTTAGAGGAATATTTTGCTCAATAATGAAGGAAGGGGGAGGGCCTGATGTAACATGTGTGCAAAAGCGCCCTGTGGCGAGCTTTAGGTTGGGGAATGAATTCCTCTTCAATCCTGAGGTCCTCTGTGAGGTCCTCCAGTATGAGCCCGGGAGCTGTGTTGCAGAGAGGTGTTCAGAGGGCACGCCCCCTTTTTACAACACTCTGCAACGCAGCTCTGTGGCGCTTACCGGAGATACCTGTTGGACTCTTTGCCCCCTAGGGGACCTCTGGATTGAAGAGGAATTAATTCCCCAACTTAAAACGTGCCACAGGGCATTTTTACATTCACATCACCTCAAGCCCCGCCCCCTACCTTCACCACTGTGCAAACGCGCCCCGTATCGTGTTCTAAGTTGGGGGATTAAGTCCCCTTGCATACTGGGGTTGCCTGGGGGCAAACTAGCCCACCAGGAAACTTCAGTATGTGCCAAGGGCCTGCGTTGCAGAGAGGTGTAAAAATGGGCTTGGCCTCATTACACCTCTCTGCAATGCAGCCCCCTGGCGCGTTTGCAGAGGGGGAACTAATTCCCCTTGCATACTGGAGGTCCCTGGGGGCCAACTAGCCCACCAGGAACCTCCAGTATGCGCCAGGGGGCTGCGTTGCAGGGAGGTGAAATGAGGCCACGCACCTTTTTACACCTCTCTGCAACGCAGCCCCCTGGCCCATTTGCAGAGGAGGAACTAATTCCCCTTGCGTACTGGGGGTCGCTGGGGGACAACTAGCCCACCAGGAACCTCCAGTATGCACCAGGGGGCTGGGTTGCAGAGAGGTGTAATGAGGCCATGCCCCTTTTTATACCTCTATGCAACGCAGCCCATGGCCCATATTGGAGGCTCCTGGTGGGATAGTGGGCCCCCAGGGACCCCTAGTATGCAAGGGGAATTAGTTCCCCCTCTGCAAACGCGCCAGGGGGCGTGTTTGCAGAGAGGTGCAAGGAGGGGATGGGCCTCCTCCTGAACCCATTTTTTAAAAAAAATCTAATTTTAAGAAGGGGGGGCTTTGTAGCCCCCTTCCTTTTCTTTTTTTTGCCCTAGGGACCCCTTTCCCCAGGGCCTGCCCCCAATTCTTATCTATTTAATTTTTTTACGGGAAGCAGCCGCGTGGCCCCCCTCCTATGCTCCCTTAAGGCCCCGGGGACCCCATCCCCCGGGGTCTGCCTATCTTTTTTTTTAAATTTTTTAATGGTGGAGGGGGGCTGCGTGGCCCCCCTCCTGGGCAACTTATGGCCCTGGGGACCCCATAAACCGGGGCCTACCCTCTCTGTTGGGTACCGTGGGGGGGTCACCAAGCCCCCCACGGTCCCTGCCGGCTCCCCACATCCTGCGGGAGCTGACATTGCTTTTATGCATGGGGAGCAGATAACATGCTGCTCCCCATGCAGAAAAGCAATCTGGTTTGATTTTTGAAAGAGAGAGCAGGAACCTGGAAGGTAGCAGTCCCCGGGGCGTGTGATAGGGCTTGAGCATCCTCACACAGGTTTTTTTTGTAATTAAAAAAAAAGAAGCCCTGGGGGGTGGCGGGGGTGGCGGTCCCTGGGGCTGCAGGGGGTCCTTGTGCCCCCGCTATTATAATTACTTTGCCCCAGGGGGTGGCGGTCCCCGGGGCAGTGTGGGGGGGATTGGGGCCCCCACACTTTTTTTTATAAAGCACCCGGGATTTGGTCCCCCCAGGGGCTAATTCGAGGAAAAAACAGACCAGATTTTTTCTTTCACGGGGTACGCATACCTACGCGTATCCCGCGCTTTAGAAAAATAAGAAATAATACTTTTTTGGGCCTTGGGGGTCCTTGTGGGACCCCCTGAGCAGGCCTATGGGGTCAGGGTGTTTCTACCCTGCCCCCTTTCTGTGTTTTTCGTGTTTCTTTTCCTGCTTTCTTGTGCCTCGGTTCTACCCAGGCACAAGATGGCTGCCAACACTTCCTGGTTTGGAGTGTTGACAGCCAATTAGCATAAAGCTTGTGCACGGGAACGTACGCGTACGGTACTTCATCTATAGATATATCTATGATTTTACTTTTGATTTTCTAAGAAACTGCTAAATGGATTTACACCATATAACACAAATCATAATCTGCGAACCAAACTCTACCTTTTTGCCAAATTTGGTGAAATTCCGTTCAGCAGTTTGGGCTGTAGCCTCACTTAAAGGTCCCTATGGAAAATTGCATGGGGAAAACACGTTTTGGGACCCCCCTTTTTTCTCGGCCCCCGCTTGACGAATCACCCCGAAACTTTAAGGGAAGGAGCGGAGCAGGCCATTTTCTTGGAGAATTTCGTGAAGATTCGTCGACCGGCGCAAAAGGTATTCCAAATAGAATGTTGCGGATTTCCTATGGAAACTAGGTCCTAACTATAACTACCTACTGGCGACTTTATATATGTGTGTGTGTGTGTATATATATATATACAAGTGGTATTCCATGCCTGGAATACCACTTGAAAGCTAATAAATCTTCCCACTGAATATATCTGCTGCTTCGGGGTCCTTTATCTGTTTTGGTGTGGAAAATCGCTGTGTGAACAGAAGGTGTCGAACAATATATATATATATATATATATATATATATACACATATACATATACATATTAAGGACACGGAGGCGAGGATTATCCCACCCGGTTTATTACAGTATTGGTAATAATTGCCCACCCGCATGTACTTGATATTCTGTATCAGCAGAAGTTACGGGTTTTTCCTGTCTCATTCTTTTCAGCTTCGAGTAAAGATGAAGGAGCAGGTGTTCTTCTGGCTTAGAAGACGAGATATTTCCAGTTGACGATGGTCCTCCATGTTGAAGGATGTTATTGAGACTCTTATTCTGTGAAAAGGACTGGATTTATTAATGTGTGGACTGTATGTGTTCGAGCAAAGAAAGAGGAGGAGACATTGGGTACAGCAGCTCTTATGGGGCTATACAGGATGTGATGTATGTACAAGCATCATGGGAAATGTAGTTTTTATTTGCATACAAAACGTTTTTCATTGGCTGCTGTGAGTAGCAAATATAAGAAAGAGAAGGCTGAATGGATTTGCACGAAACTTGGCAAAATTGTAGGGACTGTTAGCCCGATGTGCCTTTGCTAGGTCTCAATATATGTGCTCCAGTGGATTTTGAGTAATTTAGGTTCAAAAAAAGATATATATCTGGGCGGAGCCGAACCACACATCTGATCTGATTGGCTGTCAGCACTTCATCCAAGAAGTGTTGGCAGCCATCTTGGGACCAATATACATGATAGCACCTCATTAAAAAGCATTGTAGTTAATAGAGGGTTTTAGGACTTTAGTTACATTATAAATCATTTGTTGATGGTACCATACTCGTTTTAGGAATTGTGGTGGGTTCTCAGGTGATTTTACAATGTGAAAAAACCTTCTGCTGTGATATCATGAATATTCTTTGAAAGAAAACTAATATCTCATGATTTTCCCACAGTGGTTTGGAAGGGGATCTATAAGCTAAACTGAAAGCATATTTTCTGTAAATTCACATTATCTTTCTCAGTCATGTGAAAATGAAGTCTGACATTCTCAGTAAAACATGTACATCCAACAAGGACAGAGACTGTCAGTTGATTCCTTTGTGTTCTACTGCAGCCTCCTAGAGTGTTCTAAAGAACAACTAGAGCGCTAACAGTCCTACTTATTACAAAGGTATGGCACACCTGAAGCCATCTTGATTGGAATAAAGTGGTAACTCTTAAAACATTTAATTTAAAAAGAAACAACATGAGGGGGTATATTTTGCCATAGAAAGTATGATTAGTGCTGCAGAATGAAAAATTGGGGCACATTTTGAGTGACTTCTCAAATCCTTTTCTATTTCATTAAAACATTCTGACATGCAGTCTCCCAAAATGGCCACCAGAGACGAAAGAGCCCAAATGTAGCCCAAATATCACCCAGATGTAGCCCAAGTATAGTCCAATGACAGAATGTCCCAGAGTGTTCTAAAGAACAACTAGAGCGCTAACAGTCCTACTTATTACAAAGGTATGGCACACCTGAAGCCATCTTGATTGGAATAAAGTGGTAACTCTTAAAACATTTAATTTAAAAAGAAACAACATGAGGGGGTATATTTTGCCATAGAAAGTATGATTAGTGCTGCAGAATGAAAAATTAGGGCACATTTTGAGTGACTTCTCAAATCCTTTTCTATTTCATTAAAACATTCTGACATGCAGTCTCCCAAAATGGCCACCAGAGACAAAAGAGCCCAAATGTAGCCCAAATATCACCCAGATGTAGCCCAAGTATAGCCCAATGACAAAATGTCCCAGAGTGTTCTAAAGAACAACTAGAGCGCTAACAGTCCTACTTATTACAAAGGTATAGCACACCTGGAGCCATCGTGATGGGAATAAAGTGGTAACTCTTAAAACATTTAATTTAAAAAGGAACAAAATGAGGGGGTATATTATGCAATAGAAGGTATTATTAGTGCTGCAGAAAGAAAAATTAGGGCACATTTTGAGTGACTTTTCAAATCCTCTTCTATTTCATTAAAAAATTCTGACATGCAGTCTCCCAAAATGGCCACCAGAGACAAAAGAGCCCAAATGTAGCCCAAATATCACCCAGATGTAGCCCAAGTATAGCCCAATGACAGAATGCCCAGAGTGTTCTAAAGAACAACTAGAGCGCTAACAGTCCTACTTATTACAAAGGTATGGCACACCTGAAGCCATCTTGATTGGAATAAAGTGGTAAGTCTTAAAACATTTAATTTAAAAAGGAACAAAATGAGGGGGTATATTTTGCCATATGAATTATGATTAGTGCTGCAGAAAGAAAAATTAGGGCACATTTTGAGTGACTTCTCAAACCCTCTTCAATTTCATTAAAAAATTCTGACATACAGTCTCCCAAGATGGCCACCAGAGACAAAAGAGCCTAAATGTAGCCCAAATATCACCCAGATGTACCCCAACTATAGCCCAATGACAGAATGTCCCAGAGTGTTCTAAAGAACAACTAGAGCGCTAACAGTCTTACTTATGACAAAAGTATGGCACACCAGAAGCCATCTTGATTGGAATGAAGTGGTAAGTCTGAAAACACTCAATTTAAAAAGGAACAACATGAGGGGGTTAATTTTGCCATAGAAAGTATGATTAGTGCTTCAGAAAGAAAAATTAGGGATCATTTTGAGTGACTTCTCAAATCCTCTTCTATTTCATTAAAAAAATTCTGACATGCAGACTGAAACATGCACTTTGAATACCAGCAGCAGACGTCCCTGGTGAGCAGTAGCTTTACTACAGTGATCTAATGTGCAACTAGAGTGCTAACATTCAGAATTTATGGCAAATGTGTGACACATCTGAATGCCTTCTTGATGGAACCAAAGTAAACAAGCATTGAAAATGCAATAGATCTCGCCCTCGTTTAAGTTAAAGCCATTCTGTTTGTAATGAGGTGGCTTTTTAGCTTTGCTTTTATTAGTGTTTTTTCAACTTTCATGTAAATAACATGCATCTGTATGCATATAAGTATATGTATGCATGCATTTATGTTTGTATTTATATAGATATACAGATGATATATGTTTATATATGTATGTATATATATATATTCACTGAAAAAACCATAGGCTATAGACCATATATAGTTAGGAATTAGCATTTACAAAACCTTGAAAATTCACTGAAAAAAACATAGGTTATAGACCATATATAGTTAGGAATTAGCATTTACAAAACCTTGAAAATTCACTGAAAAAACCATAGGTTAAAGACCATATATAGTTAGGAATTCGCATTTACAAAACCTTATTTTACTCACACAAAACCATTGAAATTCCATATATAGTTAGTTGCACTAACTATATATCGCGCACCCGCAATCCACTGCTGATGATGTCACATATTACATCATTCATGACATGGTCAGTGACATCACTGATGACATCACTGATGACATCTCAAATGACATCACTGATGACATCACTGATGACAACATCCAGTGACTGTATGTTTCTGTAAAGTTAAAATATGTCTTACATATTGAAGAATGAGTGGATGTATAAGTGTCTGGATGAAGGATTTAGTAGGTGCATGACTGACTGTATGAGTGAGTGATTAAATGTGTCTCACTGAGTGCATGGGTTAGTGACTAAACTGTCTTAATGTGTGCATCATTATAACTGTTGTTCTGTAAACTGTTGCATGTGTTGATAAGTAGCTATATAAGTAACTATATGGGTTATTGATTGATTGCCCAAGTATTTGTATGGGAGAGTGAGTGTGTGTGTGGGTGGCTGGGAGGTGTGTGACTATGTGCATAGATGTGTGAGCAGTTGATTCACTAGATGCATGGGTTCAAAACTGCATGTGGAAACAGCTCTATGGGTGGTTGACTGTGTTCATTAGTGTATTGGTGAGTGAATGGATATCTCAGTGCTACATGTCAAAGTAAGTACATTTGTAAAACACAGTACATGTGAGAGTTGACATATATACATTACTGTGTATAAGAGCCAGTGAATGTGTGAGTGGCTGCATGGATCATTGTAAACTTGTATCAGTGATTGTATAAGAGAGTATATATGTGTTAGAATATGTTTGAATAAGTAAGGTGTGTATAACTGTATAGTTGAGGAAATGGAGGTGTGATTGTTTCTTTGCATGACTGACTTAGGTGTATGAGTAACTCCATGGATGAGTGACAATCTGTGAGTGTCTGTTTACACTGAGTGTATCTAAGGTTATATTAGAGTCTGAAGAGGTTCATCGTATTATCACATGAATGATGTCATCAGTGATGTTATCAGTGATGTCATTTGAGTTGTCATCAGTGATGTCATCAGTGATGTCACTGACCATGTCATGAATGATGTAATATGTGACATCATCAGCAGTGGATTACGGGTGCGCGGTATATAGTTAGTGCAACTAACTATATATGGAATTTCAATGGTTTTGTGTGAGTAAAATAAGGTTTTGTAAATGCGAATTCCTAACTATATATGGTCTTTAACCTATGGTTTTTTCAGTGAATATATATATATATATATATATATATACACATATACATATACATATATATATATGTATATATAGGTAGGCAATGTTTTTACCTGCTAAATACTTACTTTTTTGCTATTAAGGCATGCATGTTTTACTTTGATTTCATGATAGCATGTTGTTTGATTCATGACTCTTTTTTTTGTTCACTTAGTAAAAACATGGTAGAACATATGGTTTATTAAAAAAGTACCACAAATACTGGCTCTTTCTCAATGCAATATTGTGTTCTGTGTGATTTTTTATTCCACTCTTCTCAACACAATTGTTCTGTTCTTTTTATAACACTCATTACAGGGTACAGTTTAACCCTGCTTATGCTGTCTCTTCAGTAAAGGGACCCTCTTACCAGCTTCCAGGTCGCAGTAGTTCATTATGGGAATTTCTTTGAAGGACAACTGGAGGCACACAGAGTTACCAAACTAATAACAAAGGCTTTACTCAGCATAAAACAAAACTACTACTATTTTTGTGTTGATTTTGGTAGCAAATCAACTGAAGACACTAGATGGCTTGTTTGACTGAAAAGAGAAATCTGCAAAATGGTTGTTTCCATGATTTTAAATGCTAAGCCAATTTTATCAATTTGATGACCACCAATGAAGTCAAAGAAAATTACTGGCTTTGTTTTTTTTCTCGGAGATTGTTGACATTACCTGAAAAATGTCAAGGAAGGGAAAGAAATATAGGGCCAGATGTACGATGGCCAAAATAGCGCCATGCAAATTGTGAGTCTTTTGAGACTCGCAATTTGTGAGGCACTATTTTGGATGTACAACAGTGTGTAACACACTTTTAGGAATTCCCAATGGGGTCACAAATAGAGAGGCTCATGAATATTAATGAGCCTCTTGCAATTTGTGACCCCATTGGGAATAGCAGGCCCTCCCAGGTATGGTGGCTTGCTGCTGGCCGCAGCAGACCACCATGGCTGGTACTGCTTTTAAATAAAGCAGTTTTTTTATGCAGCCCGGTTTCCTTAAAGGAAAACGGGATGCTTTTTTAAAAGAAAGTTAAACAATTTTGTTTAATTTTTAAAAAGGCAGACTGAGCTACCTTGGACCACTGCCTGACCTTCAAAAATATTTTGCCCTTCATTTGAAATGGGGAAGGGGTTCTCTGGGGACCCCTTCCCTTTTGCGACCCCATTACCACCCTCTTGAAGAGGGTGGTAATTTGCTAGTGTTTTTAACCAGCAATTGCGGACACAAAACATTCTTAAATAGGGTTGCGCTTGCTATTAGGAAGGAAACCCCTTCCTAACAGCGAGTTGCAAACCCTATTTTGCAAATCGCAAAAAAATGTGACTCGCAAAATCGTGTTTGTACATTTCTGATGCTGTTTTTGCATGCACAAACGGGTTTGCAAACCCATTTGCACTTGCAAAAATGGTTGTACATCTGGCCCTAAGGGTGATACGACCAAAAAACAAAGGTCCAAGCATATGACAGCATAGTTGTGGTGTCAGCATCCATTACACAGCAACAGCTAGTTTTAGTAGAATTTTGTTACACAAAACACTGCTATGGACCAATCTAAATATAAGGATATTTTTCAAAGCCCAAATGTTCCCCTATTAGGCTGTGTTAGTGCTGAAGAAGGTAAGAACTAAAGTGCAGGGATTCACACTGCTAGAAACTGAAGTAACCGGGAAAGGGTCAGGTTTTGACGTTTCTACAAAGTCTCAGATGCAAAGGTCCTTTCCTGAGTTCTTGACAAGAAGAGTGTTCTGTAGCAGTACTCCTTGAACTCTGAAAGATGTCTGGACTACTTAAATCTAGCCACATAATGTTTTGGCACATATCTCAGTGATGACGGGCAGTGTATTTTGTTTAACTGTTTGGCAAAGATTTGTGGGCACTCGTCAAACTGGAAATGGTGCATAATACTTACATTTTCAAAGCAAATTCTGTCATCAACATTAGCAAATGAAATTGGCGGCTTTTTATCGGAGCGCATAGGGGCTTATTTACTGGTTTGTGATGCAGGGCAGCAAGTCACTTT
Source organism: Lissotriton vulgaris (assembly GCF_964263255.1). Taxonomy (NCBI): domain Eukaryota; kingdom Metazoa; phylum Chordata; class Amphibia; order Caudata; family Salamandridae; genus Lissotriton; species Lissotriton vulgaris. Next base: position 475,939,080 of record NC_141691.1, read on the forward strand.
GTTGCAATTCCGTGTATCTAAAGAAAAGGGCAGGAATACACTGTATCTATAAGATAGGGTGCATTCCTATCCTCTTTCACTGTGCTGGCACACAATTGGCTGCCTTGTGCCAACGCAGGCAACCTTGAACCATGGTGCACGGGTGTCTGCGCTGTATGAATGATTGTTTTGGTGCAGAAAAGGTACACCTACCTGCAGAAAAGCAATCAATGGGGACGTTTTCCTCCTTCAATGCCAAAAAAGGAAAAAACAAGGAGAAAGAAATGTATTTATCCTCATCACGCCTCTTCTCGGAAGCCATAGGCTTTTGGTGCATTCCCAGATTTACAACTCCTTATAAATCTGGTGAAGCGTCAAAATCCATGAGTGTAGCTTGGGAAACCCCACTGCAGCACCCATTGGAACGCCTTTTGATTCAGATTAAGGCAAAACAGAGACTTGCGCTACTTCGTCTTACTCCATATTTACCAGGCCATGAAATGCCACGCGAAGTGGTTTTGCATGGCCTCATAGATATGGATCACACTCTGCTCCGGGTGTGCGTCAAAAAAGTGGTGCACTGGTGATGCAATGGGCTTGTAAATAAGCCCCCCCCCCAGTGTCCTGGTTGTCACGTGTTGGACATTATGGAGTCTGACACTGGTCAGGCGTAGAAAAATTGAGTTGCCGAAGTTAAACAGGGATTGAACTAAGTTGCAGGCTACAGCTATCCCTTGATTAAAGTAAAGAAAAAATAACCCTTTTCAGAATACTTAAATGATTAACACCGGTCTTGGATTCTTGGTTGATGTGGCTAGTTGACGTGCATGAGAGATATTAGAATCATCAAGGGTCCAAAGATTTCTTAGCCCCCGAGAAAGTTGGGGATAAAGTACCAGGATTCAGGCCATAAATTGCCATCCCACGTATTGGCGGAAGAGTTTCTAACTGCGGCTGGCTGAACTTTTAACATATTTTGCTGCACAGGCAGCAATGGTGACTGTGTCATGTAACAGTCAGGGATGCACCATTGAATGTGAGGGCATATGCCTGATGGGCAGCTTGGCGAGTAGTGTTATTGAGAAAAATGACTGTGGAAGAGAAGAGCTTCAAAGGTCCCTTTATAAGATCCTAAAAGAGGTGGGGTTGTGAAGGTTTGGAGGTAGAGAATTCTAGTTGCATTACCTGAAAAAGATTGCACCGTAAGTCTTTCCCTTTTGATGGATGAAGGTTTGAGCAGCAGATTCAGGATTTCGTGAAGGTCTGGAGCAACCTGATATCTTGAGTTTGTTTGCTAGCTAGCAAGAGGTGTATGTGCGAAAGTCTTGTATATAACACTGGCTTCAATAGGAAGCCAGCGAAGAGTTAACAGCATAGATGTGGTATGGTAATTTCGTTTGGCCCCATAGTCGAAATGCACAGTTAATTTTAAAGGAATTGGGTGGGTTTTGGAGAGGCCTACAAGGAGATAATTACAGTAGGCAAGTTTGGAAAGTACCAAAGATTGGGTAAGAGTTTCATGTCTTGTTCAGGATTTTAACTTCAGATCCCCCTGGGAAGACCTAGTTGGAAGAGTGCCTTCTCGGGCAAGTTCCCAATTTGGGATTGGAAGTTAAGTCTTTCATCCAGGATGGCGCCTAAGGATTTGGCACTGTCAACAAAGGTAGGTTTACTGTTGTGAATGTTTAGATTATCCATCCATGCTTGAACAGAAGGTGGAGCGGTTAAAGTGGAGATAAGAAGAAATTCTGTTTCAGAGGAATTTAGGGGCATATTAGCAAGAACCTCATTAAAATGATCGCTGTTTTAGCGGCAGGAAACTGACGCTAAAATGGCAATAATGGGCTTGCTAGTATGCGTTAAAGAATTCCAATAGAAGCCCAGGTTAAATGTGCAGGACATCTAACCTGAGCTGCTATTGGAATTCTATAACGCATATTAGAAAGTCCATTGTCGCTGTTTTAGCTGCAGTTTCCTGCCGTTAAAACGGCAATAATTTTAACGAGGTTCTTGATAAAATACCCCTAAGTTTTAGGTGATGAGACAGCTTCCATTCTTGGATGGATTTAAGGGTGGCGGTGAGAAGTGAGATGTTGTGTGCCGAGGACACCTTGAGGCAGAGTTGGGTGTCATCAACATAGAGGTGATAAAGAATCCCAGCCTCTTTTTATAGGACTCCTAGCGGTTCAATGGAAACATTAAAAAGGATCAGAGCAAGGATAGACACTTGTGGGACACTTTGATCCATAGCCTTTGGAGTTGAGAGGTAGTTTTTAATTTTAATCATCTGAGATCTCCCCATGAGGTACGATTCAAACCATTTACTTACTACCCCTTCAATTTCCATCTTTGCTTTAGTGTGTTAAGAAGTGTGTGATGGTTTACAGTATCAAAGGATGATGAAAGGTCAAGAAAGACCAGGAGGAAGGAACTGCCCGAGTCAATGGACTCAAAGTTCATAATTGATAACCAGTAGCATTTCTGTGTGGGTGCTCATCCTTGACTGAAGCCGGCTTTAAATTTGTCTAGAAGATTGTTGTCATTGATGTGTTGGGTGAGTTGCTCCACTACACATCTTTCAGTGATTTTGGCAAAATAATGGATGTTGGTGATATTGTGGAAGTTGGTAAAGTAATTCTCATCAGCGGAGTTTTACTTTAGTAGTGGGGTCACCAGACCAGGTATTAGGATCTATGGCTGAGAAAGATGTTATGAAAAAGAACAGAACCTGTTTGTTGGGACGCACTATTCACTTGCCCAATATGGTGCCACTTTTTTTTGTTGGTCTTAAATAGCGTGTTTTGGTAGGCTGAAGCCTCACATAGTAGTGATACATATAGAAGGAATGGTGTTCGTTCTATAGTGTAGTGTACCACTAGTTGATAAAGTTTGTTACATTGAAGATCTTGACGCCATCTTTGGTCATTGTAACACACAAGTTCAGTGTAAATATTAGGCAGATACAAAGTCTGTTTTTTATGCTGGTGACGCTTAGTTGTTGAAAAAAGGAAGGAGGGTCCCATTGTTTCATTTGGATGCGTTTTACGTAACCTGAGAATGCGCGGATGACTGAATTGGCGGCTTGAACGCCGAGTGAAGCAGTTTTCCGTATTAGAGAGGCATTGATGAGGTAAAGAAGTTTTTTACACTGGATAAATAATCAGGAGAAACTGGTTACAAAGTAGTGATTAGCAGTTCAGTTAACAATTTACCTTGTGACTTTGACAGATTAAGGAAGTATCACAGCGCACATCAGAACAGATGGACTAGCATTGTAGAAAGAGGTGTCGAAAGGATAAACAAGAAGGTGAGGAGATGGGCTTACGGTTTATGGACACGGATTATAATGTGATGCAGGCATTATAAGTTTCTGTTTTGATATGTTTCTGACTTTTTACAGCTATTCAATCATTCAGTTGACATGAGGCATTCATTCATGCTAGAGGTGAGGCAGGAGCAGATAGCACATAGGCATGATTAATGCACGGAGGTGGCACAGGGTGTCTGTTGTAATTTAAAGCACGTATTTGGCAGGTAGGATCCACAGTAGATACTTAGGATTGTGGAGTAGCACTATTTGGATTTTATTTTTCATGAGCATGACAAACACATGGATCACAGGCATGCAGGGACCGGCTGGTCTATCCCCTTTTTTCTCTTAATTTTATCAACCATGAATGATAAAGTCATATTTTGAATTACAAGCAAATTTTACTGTTACTTACAGCATTCGCCTGATGAAGGTTAATACCAAAATGCATTGGGTGTTGAATATGCCAGGGAATTCGGTAACATGCTAACAAATGGATTGCATTTTGCGAAATTCTGTGAACTATCATGGATTCAGAGGAATTAAAGACAAGAGATGAAGAACTTCAAACCATTTGATTCTGATTGTGTATAATTTGATGTTTTTGAAAATTGTGTGCTAACATATCGAGTAAATATTGTTAATATTTTGGATAAATCAGCTTATGTACAGAAGAGGATATAGTTGTGGCACCATATTGGGCAAGTGAATAGTGCGTCCCAACAAACAGGTTCTGTTATTTTTCATAATTGTTCACCTGACTGGGGCCAGTCAGGATTTGGGACAGCACCGAACCAGATTTGATGATTTTGATGATTATTGATTATTAGACGTATACTGAGGAGTGCAGGTTATCTCACCTTTACAGATGAGAAAGTTGTTAGCCAGATTTGCCAAGCAAGGGACCGTGTATAGAGGTCTATTACAATGTCACTTGGGATAGGGTCTAGAGAATGGTTTGAAGGTTTAGTTTTCAAGTGGTTCTTGAATAGGGCATCCTCAGTAATGATATTAAAACTGAAAACTGTGCCATTAGCATATGGATCTACATACCTTATTTGGGGTTGGATGTTTATCATGATCAAGGAGCGATTATCTTTTGCATTGAAGAACTGTACAAATTCTTCAGCTTGTTTTTCGTGGGTCATCAAGTTTGATAGTTTAAGATTAGGAGGTGTTGCTGTTGGTTTTGATTTGTTCTGAGAGTTTCTTTGGTCTGTTCTTAGCGGACTTGAGGAGGGTTCTAAAGTGATTCGTTTTTTTTGCTAATGATATGTGAATGCAAGATTGTTGACTGAGGGTGACTATCTAAATTTTTTTCCCGGTATTCTTAGGTATTTCATTTCATCATAGAGGGACTTATTGAACCATGGGGCAGAGAGTCTGGGCCTTTTCTTCTTGCTTTGTAGTGGAGCTAAATTGTTTATCAAGACAGATAAATTGGTGAAGCAGTGAGTAGTCACGTCATTGATGTCATAATTGGGGCTAATGTCTGGTAATATCTTATTAGCAATGTTGCTGAGGGTGTTGATGTTGATGTTCTTTGTGTTACAAAACCAAATAATTGCTATTTTTGGTTGGCCCAGGATTACAACATGTGAGAGGTTAAATGAGAAAGAGACGAGGAAGCTAATGATTTAACAGTACAAGAGGTGCTATACAAAAAAAACTGGTGGTCGACAGTATAAATCCCAAGAGACAAAGCAAAAGTAGCTTTCACCTCTGTGCCACGAAGCACATGATTACTGAGAAACATGTCTAGGCCTCTAATCTTAGTGAAGTTTATAAAGAGGGTTCAGTCAGGCAAAATATCTGGGGTCTCCATAAGATCACTTAGATGTCCTTCAGAATCCATTTTGGTAATAGACAATATTATCCTTCTTGTGCATAATTTTACCTCGGGTAGTTTAAATACCCCAAACAGAATTGCTACTGTTGATGACATTTCATCAGTTAATATACGATACATGACCAGCACGGAATCAGAGACAATTTTAACCTCAACAACATATGACATAATGTGTCCCAAACAGACAGTTTAACAGCAAATAAATCAGCACAGTCCATCAAATGAGCCTTAAGTCAAAAAGGGATTTGAGCTTTGTAGACGTTTTGAAATCATGAAGGCATATAAAATTATTAAAATGCAATACAGAAGGCAAAAGAAAAGTAAGTCAAAATGTATGGTAAATCAAGATAGGGAATTAGCATAAGAATCAATAAGATGCAGCAAGGAGTCTGAAAAGAAGTCAGGGGCATATTATCAAGCACTGCGTTAAAACTATCGCCGCTTTAGCGGCAGAAAACTGCTGTTAAAGCGGCAATAATGGGCTTGATAATATTCCCTTGAGAATTCCAATAGGAGCCCATGTTGACACCAGAACATGGGTTTCTATTGGAATTCTCAAGGGCCTATTATCAAGCCCATTATTGCCGCTTTAGCAGCAGTATTCTACTGCTAAAGTGGCAATATTGTTAACATTGTTTCTGGATAATATGCTCCTCAGTTCTCAGAGCAAAACATATTTAAGTCCAAATTAAGAGACTGGCTAACTTGGGTACCCTCTCTGAAGTCTGGGCAAACCAGACGTGCTCACTTCCATAACACAACTCCTTATATAACAAAATGCACAGTGAAAATTGCAGTGTCAGCAGATGGTGAATATGTCATTGCACAAAATCAGAACACAGAATGTAATGCAGCATCATCTACACCAGGGGTCTTCAAAGTGTGGGGCGCGACCCCCAGGGGGGCCACGGAGTGATTGAAAGGGGGTCACGCATTCCCGATCACACTTCTTCCCCAGGCCCATCTGACTACAGGGATTCAGCCTCCCCTCTTCCCCCATAGTGTGTCTCAGCTCGAGCTGCTGTGAGCTGCGCTGGGCTGTGTCTGCAGTCTTATCTCCAGCACAGCCCGGCACCCCTGAGTTTTTCACAGGTCGTTAACGGCCATTTACATATTTACATAGCTTTTGAAAACTGGTCACTGAGGCTTAGTTTTTTTTTTATAGTTCCAGTACCCCCTGGGCCCCAACTCAGCCTTTCCCTTACATTTGTATTTTACATTTACTGCAATAGTGTGAGAATAGGAATAGTAATGTTACATGAGGAGAAAATTACAAGTGAACAAAGTACAAAAGTTACATGAGGCAAAAGTGACAATAGTGAGCAACCAAAATACAAGAGGTAGCAATCGGTACATTACAAGAGGAAAAAGTGATATGTGTGCAGGTTACAAAAGCGTACAAAGTAAAAGTAGAGGTATAATACTGCAATAAATGGCACACTCAAACACAAGAACAAACGTTACGTAGGCAATGGTGGCACTTGTGCAAGTATATAAAGCAAACAAAAGTGAGAGGGAGCAAACAGTGTGTTACAAGAGAAATGGCTGGTATTTTTTTCTTCTGACAATTCTACTTTTTATTATTTCTTTTCATGAAATACATTGTGAAGCACTCTGACACCTTCGGGTAAAGTCCGTGCTATATAAAGACGCATAAATAAAGACATTCGTAATGTGACTTTTAGGTCTCTGTTCCCCTTATTAGTCATGGATCATTGAGGCAGCCCTAGAACACAATTAAAAGTGCGTTCTATTTATATTTGTTGTTCCAAGTATGCACAGATGAGTGCTGAAATATACAGCTTTACGTGACTGCTTATTTTTGTACCGTCTGGGACATCAAAATATTGAGCAGGCAACTATAATCATAGGACATATTTCCTCCACCCTCGATCCCTGATTAATGTCATAATAGCAATAGTTTAACCTATATCTTAAACCCTACGCCGCAGTCAATAATATGTTGAGTTACTTCAAGTGTCTGGAAATGCACCTTGCATTCAGAGAACTCACTCCTCATTCTAGCACTTCACTTTCATGCTCACCCTGCATTCACAGCGATCACAATGCACTCACACTGATCACCATGCACTCACATCATTCACCCTCTCACCCTGCACTCACAGTGATCACTCTGCAATCACAATGCACTTGCAATGTTCTCCCTGTATCTCAACCTGCAGTCACGCTACTCATCTGCACTCATCCTGCACTCATGTGACACCTCATTCACCTGCCCCCTCACTGCTCAATTTGCAACTCGCTCAAACAAGCCCATCATTAACCGTGCATTCTTCCATCCCACTCTGCACTTATATCCACACTCAAATTCATATGGCCACCTCACTCACCCTGCAGTCACTCCTCTTTCCCTACTCTCATACTGTTGCATCGCTCACCGTGCACTCACATGGGCACTCTTCTCACCCACAGAGGGCAGGGTTTTAGGGACCCCTGCTGCTCCCGGACAGGGCCAGGTGAGCTTCTAATGTGGCAGCACGTATTCCTGCGGAGTGGAAGGCCCATCACAGAGGTTGACTAGACATCTTTCTGATGTTAATTGCTGTATTTTGGTTGTAAACTAGTACTGTTTTATTGTGAGCAAAAAATTGTCAAAATAATGAAGCAATTCTATCCCAAAATAACGTTACATCACATAACATTTACATTTTCCTCTCACACAATTTAGTCAAGCCTTCCGTGTAATTTGGTCCTCACCTGCCTCGTAATTCCAGAAGCCCTGCCTACAGGTTTAGAAATGTTTGTCAGGAGGGGGTCCTTATGACTGAAAATGTTGACAGGGGGGTCTCGGCACCCAAAAGTTTGAAGACCTCTGATCTACACCATCCCACCACCATCCAGTAATTGAGTATTATACAAACCCTAGTTGAGCTAATGTCAGAACACATTTAGTTACACTAAGAACAATGACAGTCTCTTAAAACGAATATACACAAGCAGGAAGAGCCCTGAAATGCATCAAATGGCTTACATGTCAACATAGAATATTACACTTTTGCACATTTTGTTATATGTGATGAGAGGAGAAATGAAAACCCACACCATGGCTGCGTTTGTTTTCAAAATGGAGTTTAGGTCTTGTTTGACCATAGTTTGGTTAGAACAGGAAAACACAGTTTTGCAGAGTGCAATGGTTTTTTTTAGTACATAATTGTCCATAACGTTAGGCACGCAATTACATTAATTCCAAAGCACCTCAATGACTACCATTTGCTTACAATAAGTAACTTTTATTTCTATCCCAGCACTTTACTCTCAACATCATCCCCGTGCCTATGGTCCTAAATATGAACCCAGTACCATAGAAGAGCTGCTGTGCACAGCTGTACCTAGTATTGGCAATGACAAATGATGACGTCTGAAAGTGGTCGAAAAACAAAGAAATGTGATTTTCTTTATGTCACTTTAGCCTTCCTCCTGTCCACTGGGCATCCATCTCTGCACCTTCTCATTTAAAGGGCAGCTTAGTGGAGACAGTGGACCTTATCTTAGAACACTTAAGTGATAAAACCAAGAGGCATAATTTACAACAGTAAAAAAAAATATAAACCTAATAGTACCAGATTACAACTATCATTCCTGCAATGGCCTAAATTACCTTAACGCCTTGCAGTCAATTTCCTCAGACTACTGCTTGATTTGTGCAATTACCAGTGCCAAGGCCCGGGTTTATCAAAGGTCACCCCATGCCATAGGGATAGCTTCCCCCTTCGGATTTATTGTTTTCTTAACTATATGGAGCACCTTTTCTTATTTACGACCTCTGTTCCGAATTAGACTGCACCACCATGTGGTGGACTGTCATAAATAAGTGCTGGGGTTTAGAAACAAGTGGTGGTGCTAAACGCAGGCATAACCCGGTACAAACTAAGCACTGCCCCAAAACACAGTGATTAACAGGGTCACCCTTGTTCATAAGGGGAGGGGTGGTTCACTTAGGGTTAAGCTGATACAATTACACGTGAATCCTACCTTGAATTCACAACAATGGATGCTCTTCAAATGAAGATGCAAATGTTTGCTGTGGTTCAAAGTGTACATGAGAGGCGTATATAACCTCTAATGGCCTGATTCTTAAAATAAAAATCAGCACTTATCGATGCATTTCCTCTATTATATTGTTGTTGTTCTACACTAAGGCTGCCAACAATGCTCCTGTGGGGTTTGTGAATTACCAGTTACCTCCATTCAAGGGCCGTTCCATATGAGTAACTGTGAACAGTTTGAAAGAACACATGCGGAATTTCTCTCTGACTTTGGCTCTCACATTTTCTATCTTAAACTTTTCTTTTGAAGTCAAAAGCACTCTTAAGCTTCCACATACGAAGATTGGCACTTTCTGAAAGACTGATAAATATATAAAATGCCCAGAAAATATATCACTACATTTGTTAAAGCATTAGAAATAATATTTATTTAGTGCAAATGAAATGGAGATTTATTATACACATTATAAGTGTAAACTAAATTATGCTGTCATATTACGTTAAAGTCTCTTCAATAAATTCCAAAAATATTCTATTACGTTTTGCATCTGTTTTGTGGAAAATACGTGCCAACATTTAATTCTTTCTTCAAACACCATGGTAACCATACACACTTAGCTGAGATGCAAATTTGTAATGGCAACATTGATCTTACTGCAATGGGCATTTTAAGTACAGAACTGTGCGAGAATAGTAATTGTTTTGAAAATCAATAAAGGGTAGAATGTAGTTCCTTTTTTATTAAAGCCATTGATGAATTTAGGTGCACGGTGGAGAACGTTTATGTTGTTTGGCACAAAACATATCTCTGTGGGATTGTTATTTTTAGTTTCTATTTGCGAGGACTGCGTGGGGTGTCATTATTCTTTATTTATTCCTTTTAGTGTATTGTAAGAAATTTTAAAATTGACTGACTGTCACTAGGTAAAATAAGTTCTGCTGTTCCTCTATTCACATTGCAGCACATTGATTTTTTTTTGCTGTTATTCACTAGCCTGGTGAAGGTAATTCGAGTGACAGAGACATCCATCCACACTGTGGTGAGAAGCATGGACATCATTTAGGGGTCACCATGGGTCACAGCTTGTCCATTACTATCCCTGGCATGCCTTTGCGACCCCTGGCCTCAGAGATGGCAAAATCAGTGCCAAGAAAACAGGGTGTCTCTAACCTTATTCTGCTCATTTTTATTTCACTAAAAGTGAAGAAAAGTTTATTATTCACTATTAGTGTAATCAAAAGTGGAGCAGCAAGATCTGGACCTACACTGGAATCTTAGACAAGAAAAATAAAATGTTTGTAGTGTATATTGCGTGCATACATGTGGGTGAGTTTGGGTAAGAGACCGTGTATATGTGTGAGCAATTATGTTTGTGTGTGGATCGTGGATATGTGTGCGATTTAAAATGAGTAAGTATAAGTGAGTCAGAGTAAGAGTGAGTGAAAGAGTGCGAATGAGCGATTCAGGGTGAAAGTGAGTGCACAAGAGTAGGTTGAAATGAATGAGTGCAAGTCAGCTTGTAGGTTCAAATTAATGAGTGTGAATAAGTGAATGTAAGTGAGCATGTATTTTTTACTTGCAGATTAACTGTTGTGCTGCATGCTTCTTGGTGTATAAAAGCATCCTCGAAAACATGTTGGCACTGGAATACTGGAGGCAATACTTGCATATGGGATACCCTTGGCAAAATGCTACTGCAGGTACATTTCTGCCACAGAGCACCCATGAAAAAATGCCAGCACTGGCTTGCTGGAGGACATTATTATTATTATTATTAATATTATTATTATTATATTCTTATATAGCGCCAGAATCGACCCCCGAAGGGGTATCTCCGCGCTTGCCTTGGGAACCCGTCCTGGTTTTTCCCTGTGAGAGAGCCCCTACAGGGTATCCCCAAGGTGAAAGCCAGGCATCCCGCCGCGGGGGGCCTTGTGGAGATTAAGCAAGCTTAATGCTCAGAGTTGCAGAGTGTGAACCCATGATTAGGTCAGGCACCGAAGCGAGAATTATCGAGTCCATGGACATTTGAGCTCAAGACCCTGCCGCGTCGGGAATTGAACCCTGGTCCCGGGTCTGACCTCTGCTTCAGGGTCTGCCTGCTCTAACCAGTGAGCCACACTTCTCCACATTTTTGGCATAGTTGGTACCTGTGGCAAATTGCTTGTGATGGAACAAGAACTTCTTGGCATATGAGAAGACAACTCTGTAAAGGTCATGGGGCCATCCATGACAAAATGTGGTCCATGACATATTAGACATACCCTTTAACATAGGGGACCTACATAGTGAAAGAGAAGCAGTATTAGGAAAATTCTGGCACTGGCATATTGTATGTAATGTTTGGGCAAAGGGACCACCATGGCATAAAGCTGGTCCTATCAATGGAGGTAATTATTTATATAAAGGGGCATCCATAGCACATTTTAAAATCATAATTGGCTGAACTCATTGAGTGTTTTTAGAGGTTTTGGCTTTTTTAGCAACTTTATGTGAAAACTGTCAATTAAAATGCACTAGTAAAGCCCATTTTTTCCAAAATTCCCTCAGGGGCAGAAAACCCTCCACCCTTTGTACTCCACTACAACACTATATAATATTAATTATGCAATTATGTAACTTTAGCAATGTTAATTATTGTGATGTCATTAGGATTATAATTATGTGACATCACTTATTTGGATGATGCAGGGTCAAAGGTCATATGATATCACTTTCTGTGAAATCTTTCAGGTCAAAGGCTAATTGATGTCACTACTGCTACCCCTGGCATTTTGGTGAATTGCCATCGAAAGTGAGAAGGGTTGACACATAGCTTTTTTAAAACAACTCTCCAACTCGCTGTGCCTGTTATTTAAAGGCATAACACTTGCGAACATAAAGGGAAATTGTGAAACAGGTGTCTCATCAGAAAAACTATAGTGTTGCCAACCATGTTAGAAATCTTTTACACCCCCATTGCTGTCAACTACTTAGTCTCATCCAAAGAGGATTACAATGGTAAGATCCATTGGTAGCCAACACTGGGAGTATGCAGGATTTTTTAAATGATATTGAAAAGTATACACAGTGATAGTGAGGGATCCCTGACTAGACCCTAGGGTTCCTACTCATCTCCAGTGGTCCCAACTGGTATATAGTGATTTTCCGTCACGCAAAGGGCAATTGCAAACGCTTCAGTCGGGCTAGTGTCCTGCCTGTGTTGACAATAACTTCACCTTGAAGCCAAGCTGTTGCATTGCTGGGCAATTTAAGTCCTTGTTGCTGCCATCTTGTAAGGGGAAACGCTTATGCTGTGGCATGATTGTCAGCCCAGCATATTGCCACCCTGCCAGCACTTTCCTGTCTCTGCTGGAAGGATGACTCATAGAGTTGGATCTTAGCACTGCCATCTCTTTTTAACTGCTATGACACAAGTTCAAAAAAACAATAGACCTTTAAACCACTTGCGGATGACAAATCACATGGCAATTTTTAAGCACTTAATACAACCTTAATCTGGTGCTTCAGTAGTCACTCTCCTGCACTTCAAATTTCCAACCTACTCTCAAATGCTCGCATCTGCTGCCTTCCAATGCTTCCTCCTTCTTTGACTCCACATTAAGGTAGACCTTTGTAACCCTGATCCCAAAGCATTCATCCTTGATCTGAATCTCTCCTGTGCAAGTAGCCTTCACCCCCTGCTGCTCCAGTGCCCACCATCCACCTTCTCCTTCACTATGGGATGTCATGAGCACCCTTATATTTTGGGGGCGGCACACCTGGGTTAATTTCCCCAAAGTAAAACTGTGATTTTTGATAAAAAAATGAGAAAATGGACACATGGACAAGTTCTTCTAACTCATACCTTGTACAAGTCTATTGTGGTGTTTAGAATTTGACAAACCAACCTGTGAGAGCATCTCTTGTTCTTGCTTGAGATAAATAAGCAGGTCCTACCCTGAGCTCCCAGTAACGATGCAAACACTTTTCAGGTTTCATAATGATTAGTATTTATTATATGCTATTCTTCTGAAAACCATGTAAAATAATCATCATAATAATGAATGTCTTTGCAGTTATAAATATTTTTATAGCTCATAAAAGATACACTACAAACACTGTTAATCACACATCCCTTAATAATTAGCGTGAAACTTCCTATTTGCATATATAACACAGTATTAATTTGTTTTGTTGTTTAGTTAGTTGTCTATTCATATAATATCTCTGCATAGCTTTGATCTTCGATTCAGAGTCCCAAGAGAAAGTATACCTCCAAGCAAACAGTTTCTCACCCTGCCTCTCCCTAATTAGCAAGAGTTTATATAGCTCTCCTTTTCATGCATTTGTTTGGAGCAGGTATGGAATCCTGTGTTTGCCAAACCAAGCTGAAAACAATATTTCCATTCAGATTTATCATGGCAGTATTAGTTCCTTTCATTCTCTCATGCCTGCAGCTACTGGTCCATAATCAACCACTGGCACTCATCCGCAGGCCCGCTCCCCTCCAGCTCAGGGCTGCTCCAAGCCTTTTTTTCAGTTATGCAAAACAAAGGCAACATTAGTGTCATCAATACAGTTCACACATTGTAATTGTCATGTAATATTACGTATAATAAAATTAGATTTGGTAGTGTTGCGTGATTTTGATTGGAGGAGGCAGTGTCCATGTCAAGTTAGCTGACATCGTCACAAGGAATGCGGTAAATGGACTCCATATAACTTTCTTTTTATTCTTGAAGCCCGTGGGGGCTCCACAGTGTTTAGATCGAGTTGATCTCTGAAGTATGTCATGTCTTTAACCTCTGATAAAATTTGGGAACCTCTCTTTTACCCCAGTGGATTGCCTCACTCCTTTTTGTTAACAGTAAAGCTATCACAGCTAACCTATGGTTGATCAGCTGTAGAGGCTTAAGAAAGGCCAAGGAGACATGCGGGGTCCTCAGCCTCACTTTTGGGGGTATAGACAGTGCCTTAGGCTCCTGAGTGACTGAGGTGACTAAGTGGTAAAGCAGAAGCAATGCTTGTGCGCTTATAGAGGATCCGCCCGCCCAAAAACTGACCGGGCCAGGTCCTCGAGGTACTGTGCATGCCATTTTTTTCCAGTCATATAACATCCCTGCGCTCATGAGGAACGCTGGTTTTGAGTTGTAAGGGGTGTGCGTCATCACTTTATATAGCTGTTGTGGCATATATTGAGGGAGGAAATACCATTAGTGGGTAAATTGTGCTTGTGCACACAAGTATAGGTGCAGGTCTGGGGGTCCAAATCCACCCTGTGTATATGGCCATGGGAGCGGGCTCGAGCCAGTTCTGGATGCTTACCCACCATCATGTGGGATTTGAAAGCCTTCATCAAGATGATGGAGCTATTGATCAACATGTATAAATATGCGATGATCACTCCTTTATCAGCAAGGGACAGGGGCAATCATGACCACTGGGCCACCAGATCCTCAATTTTTGACACTGCCTTTTTTATACAGAGTTTTATATAGCAGGAACTTGACCCGAATGGGATATCAGAGCGTTTTAAATTACACCAGTTGCGTTACATGAGGACACATTCATTTTTGTTAGGCATGGGAAAATTAAGAGATTTGCCAAGAGTTAGAAGATGTTCAGGTTATTGCCGAGACTCGAACCCAATTCCCCAGATTTGAGGTTGACCAACCTAGCCGTTAGGCCAACTCCTCTCCCTCTCCCTCGCCTTGCCATAGTTCTGCCTGACAGCTATCTCCAGTATCTGTGTCCCATGTAAAAAGGTATTTTATGGGCTCCACACACCATTCCAGAGAGAAGTCCAGTGTATAGGGCTTGGTGCACAGTGTCAGGGGAAATATGGTTGACTTGGTCCGACTGATACTCTGCCCAAAATACCATTCATATCTAACATACTCCCGGATTAGTGGGGCTAATTGTGTGGCCGGGTCATGAACATAGGGGTATATTCACAAGGGTATAGCGCCAGCAGGACTTTACTTCTATTGATGTACTGGTGGTGCAATGCCCGCCCTTCTCCATATTTACAAAGCGCCATTAAGCCCTTTTTTGTGACTTAACTCTGCCTTGTAAATACAGCCCCTTTACACACATAACTTAGCATGAAAGGGGCCTACAATGGTAGAGGTTTAGCCTTACGGCTAGAGAGATAGACCTTGAAGCAGGGGACCTGAGTTTGCATCCCGGCAACAATGCTCAACATCCTATGATATTGAGCAAATCACTTATTCTCCCTGTGCCTAACAAAAAAATGAATGTGTTAATTTGTTAACTAAACTGGTGCTCAAGTAAAGCGCTCTGATACCTCATATCTTCGGGTCTAGTTTGCGTTATTTAAAACTCTAAAAATAAATAAAAACATTGTGTTGCCATGAGCGTTCCACCACAACACCCAATGATTCTTTATGCTGCCACAGATTTACAAGAATCTGTAGATCTGAGGCACCACCAAAAACTAACGCCATGCAAGAGCAGGAATTAGAATGGATTTTGGGTAGTTATTGGCTGGATCCTTGTAGCTAACATTTGTTCCAAAATCTTGGTGTCTGTGTTTATTAGGGATAATGTTCGGTAGGATTGGCACTGTTCAGGTGGTTTGTCAGACTTTAACAATTCTATAATTAAAGCTTACTGCAGGGACAGCAACAATATCTGCTTCACAATTGCCTCAGCAAATATTTTGCGTAGGTGGGGCACTAGTACATCCATATATTCTTTATAAAATTTGCTTGGGAGCACATCTATTCCTGAAGCTTTCCCATTAGGGAGTGTCTGTATAGTGTCCTTTATCTTGTCTATGGGGATTGGCTGAACCAAAAATTCCTCTGTCCAGGCAATAGCCACAACCAAAGCTGTATCATCTAAGTATGCTTTTGTTTCAGCATCTTACGGGACTCGTGGGCAACGTAGATATCCACGAATTGTACAAGGATAGCTGTTGTATCATAATATAAACCCCCATCTCAGAATCCTTTGCCCACTATGTTAGTATGCGCCATGGCTCTGTTATTTTTGCAGCTAGACTACGGCCAGGTCGGCCTTCCGCTCCATAGGCTCTAGGGACCTATCGACGAGACAGGTGTCTCACTTCCTGCATAGAAGTGTCATTGTAGTCAGTGATCTGCCGCCTTATGGCTGCCAGTGTGTTGGGGTTCAAGAGAGTCTTGTATTCTTGCTCCAAGTTCCTTAAAGTTGTCTCTATGGTCTGTAATTGAAAATAACTTTAATACCCCTGCTTATAGCTAGATACACTCTTCCCTAATTGAAATTTTGAATGCATCCCACAGTGTGTGAGCCCCATCCGCAGGGTCGTGGCCTGAAGACTCCACTGATATTGCAGGGGCATGTGGGTGGGGATTGCAAGCGCCAAGAGGCACGTTCTGAGTGCGTCATCGGAATGTGCTGTAAGTCCGTTGTCCATGTGCTCACCTACCTCGTCACCAGCCAATAGTGTAATCTAGACCATGTTTTGTGTACAGAAGATGTAAAAGTGCCTTCCATACCTCCTGGATGCCACAGCCTCCAGATGTCTGTAAACCTATACTCTTCTTTACCCATCGGCAAAACCTGTGCAAATACTTTACCCTGCAAGTCTGCTGAGGTGGATCAATCCAGTGTGGGGTGCAGATAAGTGTTAAGGTCTCTGCCCCATATGACAGCTGAAGATTTCAGGGTGTGAGCCAGCACCAGATCCGAGTGTAAAACTCAAGGTTGTCTGTGTTGGGTCCATACATGTTTATGATAGTGACTCCAGTGCCACACAGACTACCCTGTACAATAACATAGCAACCCTGATTGTCAATTTTGGAATGTGTAAGTGTAAATGGGATTCCCTTCTTAATCAATAGAAAGTCCCCCGTAAATATGATGAGTACAAAGAAGCTGCTCGGGTTCCATCCCATTTGCCCCCTGGAATGTGCAAGATGTGTTTCCTGCAGCAATACAACTTGTACATGGTAGTGGTTCAAGTAGGCAAATACCTGTCTGTTATTTTTTGAGATTGTTGAGGCACCTCGCATTCCATGTAATAAATTAAACTCGGATTATGGTGTGGGTCATAGTGGACTCAGTAAGACAGTGATAGACTGGTTAGGCTGCAAACAGCAAACAGAACACCCCTCAGCCACTTCAGCATCCCAGCCATGCTAAAGCCATCCATACAACAAAAGGAAAACAAATCTAAACAGGCAAAGCACAAAATACAGTGAAAAGCAGTCAAGTCATCATACAATAATGCCATGTGGGATTTACACTCATCCTCGATGCCGAAAGTCCCTCTAGGTGGATGGAGGTGGCCGGGGACAGTGTGTTAACCTTTAAATAGATTGTTATCACATGAGGGCAGGTATATACCAACTAGTACTGGGGCCTGAAGGCCACAAAGGGCAGCCAGCTGCTGGGTGGTTTAATATTTTCAGGCGGAAGGAGAATGTTAAGTGTTCAAACAGGGCATACTGAGGTTCAGGCCTATTCTGTATCATATTTCATTGGGTATATCACTTGGTGCAGCTGCTTGGCAATAATGTCAAAGTATCTAACTTCTCTGATGAAGCCACAGAAGCTTACATACAGCTGATATCTCTTACTGCTCTCTGTTTCAGATATCTGAAGCACTAGAGTTAGATTGTATCAGGCTGCACCACTCCTGTGTCACTGATTTAGCAAAGTCCATGGTTGCCTTTGGGGTGGTGAAGATTTTCTGTGTGCCACCTTGTACAACTCAGAGGTGGGTGGGATACAGCATGCCGTACAGTATGTTTAGGGCTTGTAGTTGATTCTTGACCTGTAGAATCTCTCTCTGAGCTGCTTGCACAGTTACAGTGAATTCCAGGAAGAAGGCAATGTCATTGCCTTGAAACAGGATGGCTTTTCTTTCCCTGGATAAGCAGAGTTCCATGTTGCAATTTCAATAATTCAATAGTTTGGCGATGAGCTGGCATGGTGGGATGCTCAGGGGTGGTCTAGCCACCAGCAATCTGTGCACTCTTTACAATTAACACTGGGACAGCCACTCAGTTCCCAAACTCTCATGCATTATTGTTTCTATGTAGTCCTCCATCCAAACAGTGTTGGTGGATTCAGGTACGCCAATCATACACAAATTTATGCTGCAGGAGTGTGCGTCCAAGTCCTCATTTTTAGCATAAATCACCTCCAGCCCTTTTCAGTCTTGAAAATTTAGTTTTGACAGCCTGTACATCATCTTCGGCTGTGGATATACAGTGTTCCATGGTCATGATTCGTGCCATTTGCTTGTCGAGTTTTGTTCCTATATTATCCATTCTTAGGTACCCTGTGTCTATTTGCCCATCAATTGATTAGAAGCTTTGCTGCATTGCCAGGAACGTGGATCTAATGATGGAGCACTTTGCATGTGTGTTTCCTGTTTGGAACATGTTGTTAGGGCCTGGTTGCACACCTAGACTCAAAGGCGTGCCAGGACTGTTGCTTTTCTGTCTTACCTATGGTGGGGAGTGTGCTGTCCTCTTCTTGAGTCAGTGCAGGGCAGACTACCAGTCAGTGTCTGAGCAGGGCCCACAGGGGCCATCAATGTGGTCGGAGGAGGTGGTCTGCCTGATTTCAGATAGAGTGATCTTAGCCACCAGCAACACTAGAGCATAGCGCAGTGGAAGAAACACCAGTGCAGTGGCCGTTAAGGAGACTGGTGAGGTTATGCTCAGTTTTCATACAGGTATGGTGCTCACCGGGGTCACTTTCATGCCATCAGAAGTCTCATATGCTGTGTCACTGGTGGGGTTGGTTGGTATCTACTACTCTGCGTGTTCTGGGGCTTTGCACACTACAGGGCCCAGCACTGTGCCACAACGCCAACCTCCATTAGCCCATGGATTCCCCATGGATTCAATGTATGTTCTCAAAACTCTTTTATATCTGACCTCCACCAAGGGCCAACAAAGCACTCATGCTTCTGGCCCCATCGCCATTGCTCCCACCACTTTCTTCAGTGTTCCACGCACAGCACACCTGTGATGGCTGCACTCTATACCCCATTTGTACCTCAGACAGCCAGAAGTGCCTATCATCTTTAAAGAAGTGGTTCTTAAGGCCCACTTCAATCTGAAGAAGCACTGAATGTGGATCGTTCAGGGCAGGGAGGCCTCCATATTCCAGGTGCAGTCCCACAGCATCAGACTGCTGCTCCCATTGCTAAACTCTGATAGTCAATTACTGTGGTGTCAGCCCACTCACTATCCGTGTCTCTGATGCCACTCCTAGCCCGCCTCACAGGTGCCCCCATCACGCCTTGTCAGCTGCTCTACTACATTCCATACAATGCCACCCAGCAGGGTCTCTCTTCACTGTCCTGAATGTCTGCAGCATCCCTATCCACTCACCACTGACTAGACACCTTGGGACAACCCCTCATGGTCAGCCGCTTAGCGCTGCTTCGGCCACAGCATCTCTAACAGCAGCCGTCATCAGTCTGCCAACTGGCACCCCTAGCGCTCAGGACCACATTCCGATGGTCTCATATCCCTGCAATATTCTTCAGCACCGGCCGGCTGCCATCATTTTAATGCCATTCAGGTTCATGCAGAATCAAAGAGCCCATGGCACCTCTGTGATTGGCATTTGCCAAAGGTGCCGCTTTCTGCATAGTTTCTTCACCAGAAATCTTGTGCATAGCATGCCTGTTGGACTTGGCACTTTTTGCAGGGTCATCCTTGAACTTTTTGCCTTCCTCCTGGTATTTTTTCTGACTTGGTGTTGGTGGTTTTAGGACTTAATGGCACTTTATCACTGCTGCCAAGTGTAAAGTGCATGTGCTCCTTATGGTAAATTTGGTAAGATTGGTCTACACCTGTTTGGCGTATTTAATTTACCCATCAGTCCCTTGTAAAGTGGCCAGTGAATTAGATGCTAATGGTGGACATACAGCGCTGCTTCTGCCACCCACCAAAGTACTCTTTCAAACATGTCTCAGGCTTCTGCCATTGCAGGGCCTGTGCACGCAATTTATTGCTACTGTGACGTGGCACATAAAGTTGGTGCCCTGTCTGTGACTTCCCTTTTACCACATATCAGTCACCCCTAAGGTAGGCCCTAGTTAGCCCCATGGGCAGGGTGCACTGTAGGTAAAAGGTAGGACATGTGCCTTAACTCCATGGCATGTCCTAGTAGTGACAAACAGCCATTTTGTTTTCTCACTACTGTGAGGCTGCCCTCTCATAGGAATGCATTGGGGATTCCCTGATTTGTGTTTCAGTGGTAATTCCTGACATGAGAGGAGCAGCGTGGTCAAGTTTGGTAGGTTTGGAATAGGGGTTACAAATACTACGTACTGGTGTTCACAGATTTATTATCACTATTTTAGAAATGGCACTTTTAGAAGTGGGCATTTCTGTGTGCTATGTATATTTATGCCTGTGTTGTGTATTGCATGTCTGGCTCTGGAGTGACAGAGACTGGGAATGTGCAGTCGCTCCAGAGAGGCTGGGTGAATCAGAGCTAGGCAGAATAGGCCGATCTGCATTTGGAGAAGCGGGAAGAGTAGCAGCTGGACCTGAATAGGACTGTGCCTGCCTTACACAATGCTGGCTCTGCCCTGTGTGGTGTGGCTGGGGCCAGAGCCTACACTAACAAAGGAGGTTGTTGTGCACTGTAATTAAAATGTTTAAGTACCCCCCCAGAACTGGTTTGGACCGGGCACAGAACCCTGTGCCAGGGGGTGAACAAAGACTAGCAGTGGTATAAATATTGGGGCTGTGACCCCTTGAAGGAGAGACTTGCTGGAATTGTAGGGCTGAAGGAGTGCTGGGGGCCAGGAGGAACCACCACAACTGATTGGCCCTCTGCTGGAGGGCCCTGTGAGCTGACCTACCTCGGCGTAGCTCTGCCCTAGGTATTCCTGGGATCTAGCGCCAGGTGAGCGCTTTTTGACTCTAAGCAGAGTCTACAGAAGCTTGGGAGGAGCACTTTTGGCTCTGCTCCCTAACCAGCACGAGTGAGGGTGCTGCCAGGTTCTTGGAGAAAGGGGAGCAGCCGGTGGGCGATTCGGCACCCCCCCCTTTTCTCAAGAGTTGCATATGGCGGGCGCTTGAAAACTTGATTCCTGAGCCGAGAAGTAGGCTTCTTCGGTGCAACTACAGTGAGAGCAGGCTACTGTTGCTTGACTGTGGGTGGGGCATCATGCCCCCAGGAGAGGAAGCCAAGCCGGGGAAGCCTGGTTGTGGGCGGGTCCAATAGAGGCTTCGCTCTGTGTCCTGTGAGACGTTTTTAGCAATTCAAGGAGCCAGTGCAGGAAGCCCTGGTTCACACGTGATGGGCCATTGCCCTGGACAAGTGGTTTCTGTGCTTTTCAGCAAAGGAGACAGAGAGCAGAGAAGCAAGCCTCGCCGGCATCCAGGCCATGAAGAAAGTGCTGCTCAACCCTGCCTCAGGTCAGAGGCTGTGCGAGAAGTAGGGATAGTGTGACTCCATTCTCCTGCAACAGCAGTTGCCTTGACTAATTGGACGTACCTGGCCAGATGTGAGGGACCCTGCGAAGTTAACCAGCTGGAGCAGACAGGAAGTGTCCATCCCACCCTCAGGGGCCGGTACATGCTGCATTAGTTCCTGACAGTCCCCCCAGCCTGCCTGAGGGACTGCCAGAGCCAATACTCCCGGAACGAGTTGTTCGGGCAGTCTCCCTTGAAGGAGATAGGGGTGAGTTGCACCCGCGCTCCCTGTGCATTATGCACATCGTTTTTGCTGCATCAGCAGCTAGGGGGGCCACTTTGGAGGCATCATGGAGAAAGGGGCATTTTGGGGCCAAGCCCAGGATGGGGCCCTGGACACCCAAGTGTAGCAGCTTGCACCCTATGGGGAATTTAGGAATGTGTGCTCTTTATCATTGCTTACTTTGGTGCACTGCTTCTGTTACTACAGCATATTGTGTTATCCTGAGCACCCCTGTGTCCCATGATTACTGTGTGCCCTGATTACTGTGGGGCCTTCTTGCCATATATGATGTTTGCACAATGCTTTGTACTAGGGTGCACTGATGATTAAGATGTATGCATCATGGGTTTATCCTGAGTGTACTCTTACTGGTTGTTTTTGATGACCCTACTTGTGCGTTCTAATGGTTATGACAGCGGATCAATTGGTCCTGTAATGTATATAATCCCCTTTAAAGTGATACCTACGTGCCAGGTGGCACAGTATACAATTGTGATTACGTTCTAATGTTTTTTATGAGTAATACAGGGGTTATTTTTATATTACCTTGTTTGGAGTGTCTTTTGTGGTGTGCCTAGTGTGTCACTGCTGTGTGCTGCACAAATGCTTTACACATTGCCTCTGGGATAAGCCTGACTGCTCTGCAAAGCTACCAAGGGGATGAGTGAAGATTAAATTCAGCGTGTAACTCTCTTTCCCTGACTAGAGTGGTGGTTTCTGCTTGGCTTAGGTGCATGCCCAAGCCAAACACAAATCCCATTTCTAACATTGGTGGCAGCGGTGGGATAGGACTTGAGTTTGTGCAGTACCACAGTGACATATGGTTGCACTACAAACTCTGCATTTTAGACAATCATGTGTTTGGGGATTTCCCCTAGTTTTATTATTTCTCCTCAAAAGTGTAATTTTTGAATTGTGTACTTCCGTTGCAGCTCCTACATCTAGGTCTCCTGTGTTGCAATTACGTTGAAGTGCCTTGCCAACATGGAACCTACCATTATTGTGGGTGATCTGTTAAAATACAGTATGTTGGAGTTGAGGGGTTCTGTGAGGAGAGAGACATAGCAGTGAGTGGGTCAGTCACCTAGCTAAGTCTTCGGAAAATCCTTCTCCAATGGCAAGAGGAAGATTTGAGACTTAAGTACTCTGGGAGGAAGAGTGTCCTGTCCTCATACCAAGAGGGTGGTGGGTCTGAAGGTGGCCCTGAAGAGTCTGCACAGAAGAAGAAAATGACAGGGCAGGGATGCCAGTAGGTAGTCAGGACCCAGTAGAGAGGGTGTTCCTTGCTGGGTCCAGTACCGGGACAGTGCCTCATCCCTCTCCCTATCCCCAGAGGAGTGGGTAGATAGGAGGGAAGAAAGGGAGCACCAGCTGGCTTTGGAAAGGCTCAGGTTGGAGCATGCCAAGGAGATAGCACAGCTGGGTGTGGAGGAGAAAAAGACCTTGTTGGCTAAGGAGTTGAGTCTCAAGGAGTTGGTATTTGTAGAGAAAAAGCTAGACACTGAAAGGGTCTTACCACAGGAGAGGATGGCGGAGGTAGAGAGGGCCTTGGCCAGAGAAAAGCTAGTTCTTGAGGATATATAGCCTGAGTTTAGTTTTAGTGGACTGGATTCCCCAATGAGGGTGAAGTCCTGTGGTGGCAGCAATAGATAGTCCAGTGTAGTAAGTCCCACTCCCAGATCCCAGAGCATAGTACCTAGTTCCTAGGAAGAGGTTGTCACACCTGGAGGATATGGGTTGAGGTTCAGGGGCAGTAGGAAACTGTTTCACAAGTTTTGCAGGGAGTTTATGGATGGATGTTGTGATGCACTGGAAGGTTGGGTGATGGGTAGCATGGCAAACAATTTTGACAGGCTATTTAATCTGACTGTCAGAGAGCACATGTTCCGTTATTGTTTTCCAGAGTTATGCCAACACCTGTTGGAGTGTGAGTTCTCTGATCCCAGGGAGCTTGCACAGGAAGCAGACCTCTGGGTGAGTGCCAGAGGGTCTGAGGAGGCATAGGGGAGTGACCCTAAGGGGAGTGGCTCAGGTTTTTCCCAGCCCAGGGTGGTGGGAATGGTTCTTAGTAGCCCAGATACATCACAGTGTAGCGGGAGGGGTGTAGGGACTCACATCCTGTCTCCGCAGAGAAGGAGTGAGGATGGAATGCATCCCAATGTGCCCTAAACACAGTCTCAGGGTCTGGAGGGTTCCGTTGGGAAACAACAGGTGGGGAGCCTTGGCTGTCCTAGTAGGCCGTCCGTTAAGGGGAATCCCCTAGTGTCAGGAGAACTTGGAGTGTCTGTATGCAAAGCTCCACCAGTTCTTGTGTCTGGTGGTGACGCTCTTGAGTGGAGGGTACAGGAGTCCAGATGGAGGGGTGAGAGGGGAGATAGACCCCAGTGAGAGAAGCAGTGGGCCAGGGGCCAGCCTTGAGGGTTGAGGCTTCTAGGAGTGACCATGGTAACACCACATCTCTCCTGGGGGGGTATTTGTGCACTGTCAGATGGACATAGGTCAGAAGATCCACGCCAGGCAGATTGTCACACAACACTTGAGGTATGTATTACCCTGGGGGGAGGCTGCGTGTTCCCCCAGAAGTCCTGGTGTGTCAGGCAAGTGTTCAACCAGAGGGTGAAGTCCCCGGGCTGGGAGGTCAGGTTTAGGTTCTCCCTGACCTGGAGGGAAGGACATCTGTAAGCAGTGTCCCTACCGTTTTGTTTTCTGGGGGTACCGCTCCAGGTGGGAGGGTGCATAACTCTGGAAGGCGGTGAAGAGGGAGGGAGTCCTTGCCTCTGACCCCGGTTCAACCAGGTTTGACAGTTTTGTGGTCTGATGGTGCCTCTCCTAGGAGGAGAGTGCAGAACCCCAGAAGGAGAGGTGGGGGAGGAGAGCCTCACCTGTGACCTCTGATCAGCCTGAGGGTGCAGACCATGGGTTGAGGGATCAGTGTCAGTATAGGAGTCCACTGATGAGAGGTAGAGTGAAGATTGGATACTATGTACCTGAAGCTACTGCCCCCCACTCTATGAGATGCCAAGGACCAGAGACATCTTGATAGCCTAGGGCCTGGTCCTGGCCACAGACAGCTAGGGAGTTCCAGTGGGGTAGCTTAGTTGTTCATGGGAGCTTTGATAGAGGGAACCACATGGGTTCAGATTGACGTAGAACTGGAGTGTGCCCCTGCAGTTGTGGGCCCATTTCTGTGTTCTATCGCCCCAAGCAGGGAAGTCCATCATGGTATTGATTGGTCTACCTTGTCTTTACGCTGCAAGGAGGTTGTGTTGGACTTGGTCCTTTTTGCAGGGTCATCCCTGAACTTTTTGCGTTCATCCTGGTATTTTTTCTGACCTGGTGTTGGTGGGTTTGGGACTCTGGGCACTTTATCACTGCTGTCCAGTGTAAAGTGCATGTGGTCTCTATGGTAAACTTGATAAGATTGGTCTACACCTGTTTGGCATATTTAATTTATTGATTAAGATATATTCATAAAGGGTTTATGCTGACTATACTATTGCCAGTAAATATTGGTTGCTTTTAAATCCATTCCTTGTAAGTTCTAATGGTTATGACAGTGGCCCGATTGGTCCTATAATGTATATACTCCCCTGTAAAGTGATACCTTAGTGCCAGGTGTCACAGTGTCCATATTTGATTGCATTCTAATGTGTTTTATGGGTACTACAAAGGCTATTTTTGTATAACCTAGTGTGGAGTGTTTTTTGTGGTGTGCCTAGTGTGTTGCTGCTGTGTGAGTGTGCTAAAAAAACGCTTTACATATTGCCTCTGGGATAACCCTGAATGCTCTGCCAAGCTACCAAGTGGGTGAGCAGGGGTTATCTTCAGCGTGTAACTCCCTTGCCCTGACTAGAGTAGTAGTTTCTACCTGGCTTAGGTGCATACCCTAGCCAACCAAAAATCCAATTTCTAACAATGCCCCTCTTACTGGAAGTGGTTGAAGGTCAAATGGACGTATATTGAACAAATTAAAGTTCCTAACTAGCAGAGCTACACTTAAGTGTGCCCACCTTGCCATGGGCTTTATAGCGCCCCCTTCAGACCTTTTTTCTACCTCCACTTATTGATACCTGGCATTTGCATCTGCTCCACCTTGTAGGCATTTCTGATTCCCTTGATACCCAGAACGCATCCTCTGGTTTGTCCCACTCTCCATCAGTACTCCAAATCCCTACCTAGAGGACTCAACTGCCCACCTCCCAATGTCTAGCATTTACCTTTGTGCTAAATTTCCATGATCGTCCAAATTAATGGGATTAGATATTGCTTCTTTCTTGCAAGACGTTTTCTCAAGGATTATTCAGACGGTGAAGAAGAGGAGGAGGGCAGCCCAGGGACAACGCAGTGCAGGTAAGTGGTTTTAATTTACTTTAAGCAATGTGAATTACTTGTTAATATAGGGGGGTGGAGGCGGAAGCTCACTGTGAAGTGTGCAGAGATTTGCCTTCTCCTCGGAACGTGGAGGTGGCAAATCTCTAGACACTCCGCGGGCTGAGCGGAGGTCTCCACCCAGGCTTAGATTTAGCTACTCCTTTCAATTCAGAAATTGCAGCTTAAAAAGCGTTTAAGGCGTTCCCAATACTAGCCTATGAGAGTAGAAAGGCTCTCATTAGTAAAATACGAATATATCTGTTTGTCACTACAGGACATGTAAAACCTAAAAGTACATGTCCTATCTTTTAGTTATATAGCACCCTGTCTATAGGGCTACCTAGGGCCTACCCAAAGGGTGACCTATGTCTAATAACTGTGGAGTTTAAGGCTTAGCAAATCATTTTAAATGCCAAGTCGAAGTGGCAGGAACCTGCACACACAGGCATTACAAAGGCAAACCTGAAACAGGTTTGGAACGCTACTTGTGTGGGTGGCACAATCAGTGCTGCAGGCCCACTATTAGCATTTAGGTTAAAGGCCCTGGGTATATGGTACACCACTTTACAAGGGACTTATAACCAAACTAAATATGTCAATCAGGTATATATCAATGCTCTAGGGGAGAAGCACATGTACTTTAGTACTGGTCAGCAGTGGTATAGTATTGAGAGTCGTAAGGCAAACAAAAAGATACAGCAAAAGGTGGCAGTAAGCAGGCAAAAAGTTTGGGGAAGAAAAGTTTAACATGTGCCTCCAGTTGAAAGCGTGGAGATCTACCAAACCTATAGGGAGTTCTCATCACTAAGGCGTAAAAACTTGGACAGACCATCAGCATTGGCATGGTCTACTCCTGGTCTGTGATCCACTCTGAAGTCCATACCTTGTAAGGAAATGGACCACCTCAACAATTTTGGAGTACCACCCCTCATTTACATAAGCCACCTGAGGGGCATGGGGTCGGTTTGAATCAGGAAGTGAGTACCAAACAGTTATGGCATCAACTTCTTCAGTGCCCAGACCACAGCAAAAGCCGCTCCCTCTATAGTACTCCACATCTGTTCCCTGGAGAGTACCTTCCTGGACATGAAGGCTGCAGGTTTTTGCAGGCCCTCTTTATTTATCTGTCATAACACTGCCCTCTGTATCATGTTCTGAAGCATGTGTTTGAATGATACACTCCTTGGAGAAGTCAGGGGTCCTGAGCACAGCGGCTGTGCACATGACATGCTCCTGGGAGCAAATGCAGTTTGGCATGCCTCTTTCCAAATCACATTTCTGTGCTGCTTATTAAAAGACAGCTCTATCAAGGGGGCAATAAAAGTGTCATATCCCTTGACAAACCTCCTCTAGTACCCAGTGAGGCCCAAAAATGCTCTCTGGTCAGTCTGGGTTTTGGGGGGCTGTCAGGACATGATAGTCTCTATCGTGGCCTGGAGGTATTGCATCTCCCCCATGGCCACCAAGTATCCTAAGTACACAGCAGATCCCTGCCCTATCTGGTATTTTCTGCCCTTGAAAGTCAGACCTGACTGTTGCAGACCCTTAAGCACTTCCTGGAGGTTACAATAGTGATCCTTACAACTGCTACTGAGGACAACTTTGTCATCCAGCTAGGCAACTGAGAAGGCCTCTATACCAGCGAGTACCAGGTTCACCAACCTCTGGAAGTTGGCTGGGGAATTCTTGAGTCCAATGGGCATCACTCTAAACTGATAGTGGCCCTGTGGAGTAGAGAAGGCGGACTTCTCCTTCTCCTCCTTCTATTATGGCAATCTGCTAGTACCCTGATATAAGATCAACATCACTTAAGTACTGGGAGCCCCTAACCTGTCAAACAGCTCAATCATCAGTCTTTATCACAAAACTGATCCTGCTATATTCCACACAGAACCTCAGTTCATGTGTGTTGCCCGGGTAGCTTTTGGTACCAGAACTACAGGACTGGACCAGGGGCTAATGGAGGGTTCTATGAGCTCCAGCTCCAACATCTTAGAGACTTCACTCTTGATGCTGGCTCTCACCTTATCGGGCAACAAGTAAGATTTATGCTTCACAGGGAGGTTGTCCTCTATGTCTAGATCGTAGGTAAACAGGTGGGTAGTCCCAAGAGAACGGGAAAAAAAGGGAGGGTACTGCACCAACACTTGGCAGAAGTCACTCTGGGGTGCAAATCCATTTTTTTCCTTGGAGTACTAGAGGTCAAGGAGAGGTTCACTCCCCTCTTCCTCCTCTCTAGCTGTAACAAACAGCATAGTAAGTTCATACCTCTCAAAGTGGGGTGTGAAGTGATTGATGTGAAGCACTCTGTGTGGTTCCCAGGAGAACTTAAAGTTCACCAGGTAAGTAGCCTTACTCTTCTTCTCAGTCACCTCATGGGGCCCAGTTTAATAGTCCTTGAGTGCCCTGGGCTCCGTCGGTTCCATCACTCACACTTTCTGCCCAGGTTGTAGTTCATCAGTGGTAGAATTGTGGACAAACCACTCCTTTATCACTTTATCATAGCCTGACTGGCTATTAAGTATCCATAAGCTTGCTTCCACAACTTTGCCATCTGGCCTCTTTTCGCCAACATATAGCTCACTACATCCTGGGGAGTCGTCCTGAGAGGTTGCTACCACCCTTCCGTCACCAGACTCAGAGGTCCTCTAATTGGCTGCTCGTTTAGAAGCCTAAAGGGGCTGAACTCCATTCCCTTCCGTGGTACCTCCCTGAAGGCAAACACCAGGCTTAATCCTCTGGGCCTCAGAGAGGGCTCTAATCATGCCTTTCAGAGTCTTACTGAATGTCTCAACAAGCCCATTGGTTTGTGATTTAGTAGGAGTGGAGAACTTATAAGTTACTTCACATTCCTTACACATTGACTGCATATAAGCAGACATGAAGTTTCTGCCTCTGTCAGAAACAACTTTCTTGGGGAAACCCACTGGGTAAAAATCCCCATCAGGGCCTTTGCCACTGCAGATGCAGTCATTTGCCCTTAGCGTAATTGCATCTGGGTACCTAGTGGCATGATCCATAAGAATCAGGATGAACCTGCTGCCTGGATGAGTCTGGGAATATATAGGCCCTACAATGTCGATGTTCACACTCTGAAATGGTGTGTCAATGACTGACAGTGGGCTAAGTGGGGCTTTAAGTCTTTGCCCTGTCTTCCCACTAACCTGGCAGGTTACACAGGTCCTGCAGAATAATCTGAGGAGGCCGTGATCTTGGGCCTAAAGAAATGTGGGGCTAACCTTTCAAAGGTCATGTCTTGGCCCATGTTTCCTGCCAGGGGTATTTTATAAGCCAAATCCAGTTGGAATGACTTGTAGCATTGGAGGAACACTAGGGACCCAGCACAGGATACTTAGGCTCATTGTAAAGGAGGTTGTCCTCCCAGTAAATGTGATAACTCAAAGAGACATCCCCTGCTGCTTGGGCTTCAGTATGCTTCCTCATGCTCTCAAGAGTTGGACACTCCTTCTGAAACATACAGAGTTCCATATTGGTGGGTCCTCCTTCTCCTTCGGGGTGCCGCTCGCAGCCGAGAACTTGGGAATCCATTACTGTTGGCAGTGTAGCCGCGCCTGGACACTCGCTGCTGCTTTGTTTGCACGACCTGCCCTACCTGGAGCTCGACTATTGAGGACCTTGTGGCTGACATCAACGTAGCTGCCGGGGCAGGGACTGGGAGACCCAGGGTGCTTTGCGCATCACCACCCAGCACACCTGGTGTCTCTTCCCCGCCCCCAGCTCCCCTGCGCCATTAAACGGCTCGCGGCCCCCGCTTCGCGGGAGCCCCTCACAGCCGAGAACTTGGGAATCCATTACTGTTGGCAGTGTAGCCGCGCCTGGACACTCGCTGCTGCTTTGTTTGCACGACCTGCCCTACCTGGAGCTCGACTATTGAGGACCTTGTGGCTGACATCAACATAGCTGCCGGGGCAGGGACTGCAAGACCCAGGGTGCTTTGCGCATCACCACCCAGCGCACCTGGTGTCTCTTCCCCGCCCCCAGCTCCTATATCTTAACCACAATATCCCACGCGCGCGGGACGAAGCCCGGGGCTAAGCCCGGGCAAAGGGCGGGCCGTTTAAGGCCGTTCGAGGACTGGAGAGACTGGACTGGGCCCTACCCTTGTCGCCTCCCCTGCTTCAACGTTACTCCTATTTTGACACTATTGTTTAGGCAGGTCCCCCAGAAAACATGTGTTCACGTGCAAGCCGTAGTAGGGCTGCTAAAGGAGGGAAGATGCTGAATGGGACTCTCGATGATTTTATAACTAGGACCAATACAGCCATAGATATTGAAATTACTAAAATACAAAAGAGAGTCTCTATAGAATTAGACGCAGCTAGAAGATTGTCTCAGGATATTGCTATGTCTAAAAAATCATCCCTGGGCCACATTGCTACTGCTAAAACCCCCAAGCGTCCATCCAGCTTACGGCTAATTACCACACAGGCTGATGTACACCATACCGTAGCCACAACCCCACTCACGACAGTTCCTACTTCAGTGCTTGCCCATTCGCATCCCAATCAGAGTTCCACCTTACATGTTCCCGAAAGAATTTCACCAACTAATGAGGTGCATGAGAATAACTTGCGCACTAGCAACAAGGGAATAGTACATAAAAGGAAGCGTAACATAAGATCTGCCTACTCCAGGAAGAAGGCCAAAGTTGCCAGGGCACACTATCCTAATGATAGAAATTATTTTGTAGAAAGTGGGGTAGCTAGGGCCGTAGTCCCAGTGCAGGAGCTTCCTAGCGTTGAAGAGAATTGTTCAATCTTAGGTGCCACCAAGATAGAAATTATAGAGGGGGAGCTTCCGAGCATTGAAGAGAATTGCTCAATTCTAGATGCCACCAAAATAGACTTTATAGAGGGGGATATTGATCCACACAAAAGTGCTCTAAAGAATGGGGTACCCTATGTGAGATAGAGGGAAAAGATGAGGAATTTCTAAAGATAGTATGGGAGACCTTAAAACAACTTCTAACCCCCCTAGAACTCAGGCTCTCACGCATAGAAAATCATCTTCTAGAGGTAGAAAAGAGTATTCTAACCCTAGCAAGCCTCAGTCTCAAGGAAAACAACACCAATATTCCATTGGAAGCTGACAAAATTGCATTGGCACCCACTATTGTTCCAATAGTACCACCCCCAATCAAACCATTCCCCAAACCACGCAAGAAGGTCTATGACCATAAAGTCACCAAATCCCCATCGAGGATATTAAAACAACCCCTCACAATCAATAGCACCACACAAAGAAGTTGTTGCCCCGAGGATGAATAATACTAAGGCCCATCGAACTATCCCTCAGGGGCCACAAATTATAGAGAACTTCCGAGGGGGTTACATAGATCTCCCCCCAGATGTAAGGCCATATGTGGTGGTGTTAGCTGGAGTACCTGAAACTGGGGCCCATTATCAAGAAAATTTCTGGTCTCTTAAAAACAAGGTTATCCATTGGTTGAATACAAACAGACCGCTACCCAATCACTTGAGAAGTAAAATTCTGATGGTACGAAGGGTTCCTTGGATAGGCCCGTCATCTAAATCCATTCCAGGTGATTGTATTGTTGTCTCATTTGAAAATCCACACACGGCACAACACATATGTTAATGGAACACATGTGGTGAGAATTCATCCATCGTAGTTAGACCACTTACATTTTTCTATCCCCCTCGGCCCAGTCTAAATTACGGGGGGGATTGGCTATTGGCCCGACACCCTGCTCGGGGAGGTGATAGAGATGGCTGGCAAGGCACGAATAGACGGTGGAATGGGGCACCAACCTTTAATAGGTTTGGCTGCCTAGATGAGGTAGATTGACTCCCTACGTTTCTGGGACCCCCGTCTGACTCTACAGATATATCGCCTTTGCCGAACACTGAGTTTACGTCTATTATGTGCACCAGAGGCAGGAGGAGCCCACCAGCAAGAACAGAAAGGGACATGGTAAGGATAGTGACCAGTGTCTCAAATCCTAACCTAGACACAATATATCACATCGACAAAACAGTCTTGGAGGCCTCAGTTGAGCAGGGTGCGCCAAACAACTTTCTCCAAAGGGCATTTTATGCTACAGGTATTTTGTCTCAGACCTCTTTGATACCATCGCCACTGAATGTAGCAATCTGCTATAAAAACAACGCTGCTATTGAGTCTGATCCATCTGTAATTATACCCTCAGGGGCAAAGAATACCAAGGTTAGGGAGCCTAGCCTCACTTCTGACCCCCTTGTGTCTGCCTCTATGTTAGGGTCGGGGGATATTGGTAGCCCTACACTGAAGGTGCTTAGTTGGCCTTACACGAAACATCGACGTACCCGATTGGAATTCATTTGTCGAATCCTTCGGGATATGCCTCTTCCAGGAAACCTGGTGCTTGGAACCGTGCCACAAGGTGGGTTATTCTACCTACTTTGTGCCCGCGGTACAACCACCTGGCAGTAAAGGCCGCCCGTCTGGCGGCCTACTAATTTGGGTTAGCATCTCCCTGGGTCTAAATATCAGGTCCATACCAACAAAATCATCTGACCTGCAGAGACTATCAATTAAAGGTTCGGGGGCAAAGAAGCTGGAAGTCTTTAACATCTATGTAAGAGGAGCAAGGGACGGTGCTTCTATGTTGCCACTCACAGGAATTGAGGAGGAACTTGGTTCTTGTAATGCTGACTCCCTTGTTTTGTTAGCTGGGGATTTTAACTGCTCATTCGAACCACTTGCCCGTGAGGACATATTAGGCACCTGGGAAGATGATGCTAGGAGAGGCATTTCCCCGCTCACTCTAACACCCATCAGAAGCTGGACCCAAAGCGCCATAGACCATAACACCTTCTGCTTGGAATTCGGCCTTAGGGCAACCAATGGTAGATCTAAGTCCGACTCTCTTGGGGCACACACATTTAACAGGGTGGGCTACTCCTCACGTATCGATTACATACTCCGGAATTTTAGGCTTTGGGCTCACCTGATAGACATGAAGGTCTTGTCATCTACTGATAGTGATCACAGTCCCCTAGCTTTAACTTTGTCCTCTCTTTGGAAGGGTATGACTCCAGATCCAACCTCACACATATGGAGAACAACTCATGAAGTGTGCCCCTCCAACTGTGGCAGGCGGCTGAAATGGAACAAAATTGCTGCCAATGAGGGAAAGATTCTAGAAGCTAAACCCATAATGTCCAATGTGCAGTTGCGTCTAGATTCTTTGAGTCTCAGTAAGCATGATGTTCCAATCTTGTTTTCTGAAACCATCAATGCACTGGGCGAATTGTTCACTGTCCACTCAGCTGGTATGAGGAACAAGATAAGACATGGCCCTAAGGGCAGTGCGAGTTGGTTTTCCTCTGCCTGCCGCTCCTCCAAACGGGAGCTAATCAAAGCTGTGAAAGCCAAGGATGTTGGCCAGATTAGCCTTGCTAGGAAAACCTACAAAAGGGCTTTAGTTACGGCAAAGGCTGAGCATGAAACCCAGTTCTGGAATGACCTAAAGGCGGCTAGCTCTAGGAAAGATTCAAAGGGCTTTTGGGAATTGTTGAGAGCAAGGGATAAACCTGCAGATTCTTTATTAACATGTAATATAACTGGTGAGGCGTGGTTCAACCACTTCTCCCAGCTCTATTCTCTATCTGCGGGTCCCTCTACTAGCCTGATGGTCCAGCCTCTTACTGAATGTACTGACCACAATGAGGTTATTCTTTTTTTGCCCAAGGAAGTAGAGGGTGCAATTAAGTGCCTGGTTCCCAATAAGGCTGCGGGACCTGACGGTATCCCAGGCGATCTACTTCGGGTCAATCCAGAAGAGTGGGGCAGACTCATTGCTTCCCTTTTGAATGTTGCCTTGTACGGGGGATGTCTCCCGGACTCTTGGAAGGGCGCGGAGGTCGTCCCAATCTATAAGAAAGGGAGTCGGCCCTATCAGCCTGTTAGACTCCATGCAGAAGGTGGCTGGTAAGGTAGTCCTAGGTAGGGTCATGCAGTGGGTCGAGGAAAAGCAAATACTCTCCGACTATCAGGCTGATTTTAGAACTGGTACGGGGACCATCGAACAGACATTCCGGTTATTAATGATCTACTGGAAAGTGGTTGTACTGGGCAAGGGCAGTCTGTACCTTGCATTTATAGATTTACGGACTGCCTTTGACCTGGTTCCACGTGGCCAACTTTGGAGTGTTCTTGATGCACTGGGTATCCCCTCATATTTACTTAATATGCTCATAAAGTTACACGAGGATAACTTTGCACAGATCAGGTGGGGAGAGCAGGGACAAAAAACACCACGTATCCCTGTAAATAGGGGTGTGCACCAGGGTTGTGTGTTAGCCCCCACTCTGTTTTCATTATATGTTAACGAAGTGGTGGAGCATTTACTTAAACAACCAGCAGATGCACCTTCCCTGGCTGGCAAGAAAATCCCCACCCTCCTATTTGCAGATGACACCCTAATGATCTCAAAAACCCCAGTAGGCCTGCAATGTCTCCTCACCAGCTTTAAGAACTTCTGTGATGGCAGGGGACTTGCTATTAATATAGGAAAAAACAGGTTTTTGGTCCTAAACCCCCCGAGGAAGACTGTTAAGCCACCTTCCTTGGCCTCTGTCCCACTCGAGAGGGTAAAAGAGTTCGACTACTTAGGCATCCGTCTTTGTGATTCTATGAGCTGGAAACCACACCACCAAAAGATGTTGTTGACCCACAAGTGGGTGGTGGGGGTCCTTCTGAAAGAACAACGCGCCTCTTCACTTAAACCCATTGCTCCTGTATTGGACATCTATAGGGCAAGGGGGGTGAGTGCAGCTTTATATGGGTCAGAATTATGGGGCGTGCAGAATGTAGATTTTTTGACTCGCTCAGAAAACAAATTTCATAAAGACCTTATGGGCCTACCGAATAGTACACCATCTCTTCCGCTTCTCTTAGATGCTGGTACTCGCCCAATTAGTGATCTGGCGAGGCTGCGCCCCCTTCTTCTATGGGCACGCATTTGGAGGGTTCCAGAACTGTCTAGTTATGCAGAAGGCTTAAGGGAACTTCTTTTAACACCCGGTTGGCACAAGGTTCGTTGGCTAAAAGAAGTTAAGCGTCTCCTTTTTGACCTGGGCCTTGAGGATGCCTGGTCTAATAGATCTGCACCCGCCCAAGCTGATTTTGAAGAAGCTATATTGGACTTGGGTGACTGACGGCAGGAACAGCAAGGCCAACTTGTGCAGAACAACTGTAGAATTCTTGATGGTTAAGGAGGTCCCCTTCTGTGAACCATATCTGGATGTGATTACAAATACCAGGGATAGGGCCCTTTACTTAAAATTCAGGGTGGGCTTACTACCAGTGGGGAAATTGACTGCTAGCTGGAAGGTACCGGCGCAAACGACTCCTTTTTGCCCCTTCTGTGCGAACAGGCCTGAGTCTGTTCCTCACTTTCTGTTCGAATGTCCAGCCTATGCAGCTCCGCGTCGCAAATGGCTGAAGCCACTCTGTAGGAGCCTTGGTACTAGATCATTAAGGAGGCCCTACGAATTCTAAGATCAGACCCTTGCCCCTTGTTTGCTTGTGGCCTGGCCAAATTCCTTGGCTGGGCATGGCGAGTTAGATCCTCTAGGCTTCTGTGTCTTATACAAATATTCACTTTAGTCTGCACTCATGAGTAATCCGTTTGCTTTTTAAGTATGAAATGTATGTTTCTATCAATGTAATGTATTTTTTACTGTTTTTATTGGTTTGTAATGCTTTTAAGATATGTGAAATATATCAAAATAAAGCTTGTTACTACTACTACATGCCATCCAGCAAGTATAGGCAGGTCACCAAACCAAGGGAAGCAGTGTCCTCCTCAGGGGGCTGGTTTACCACATACTCTGCCTTTTCCCCTTTTTAGCAGCTGCTAGGCCATTGTTCCGGTCTCCAGCCCTTTTTGACACTCATCCTGGGCATCCATGGACCTTGTTGTGGCAAAGATCCAATCTGGTAACCCCAACATCTCCACATGAGCCTTGAACTCCACCTCTTTCCAGATAGTGTGATCAATGCCATTACTGAACAAAGAGTTCACAGGCATGGCAGGGCTCACCGCAACTTTCAGAAGATCTGTAACCCCCCACACTCAAATGGAACCAGGGCCATAGGATAGTGACCCTCTCTGTTGTCAGTCACTACAACCTGGAGGAATGCATTAGGAATTTATATCATGTGAACACCAGCTAACTTCTTACCATAGTCTTACTGGCTTCTATATCCCTCAGAACCTCAACACATTGCCAATTGATGGAGACCCATTTCCTATGCCTTGTAGTGTTTGAGTAAACAACATAAAAGGTGCCAATACTGATCTTCCTTCACTGTATTATTTTCACAGGATACAAGAACTATTCAATGTGGCCCAAAGTTATTGATCCTTATCTCTTTATTTTTTTAACAGAAGGTTTTTCTTTTGATTTTTTTTATGTTATGAAAAATATTTGTATAATATTACAAACATACACAACGTTCACAGAAGAAATTATTTACAATTATACACAAATAAATGAGCCACTATATAGATATGTGGATATGTGGATCCACAAACAAAAAAAAACACAGCGAATATGAGAGATGCGCCATCCCAGATTCACTCGTGGCATCTATATAGCGGCTCATTTTTCGCTTAAAACTTGAAAATAGAGTCCCTAGATCTGGATTTACAGAATAGTTCCCATCACGACCAGGAAAGATTTGACCAAAGAGTTAACAATTGTGTGGCATGTAGTGGCACAGGTAGAGATTGACTGATCTCACAAAGAGATAGTTTTTGTGGTCCTGAGGAGAACCCCAAGAGTAAAGGAGGAGTTCGAAACGCTTCGACCAGTTTCTATTCAAACAGTCTATAAAATACCAAACTGTTACTGTTTCTTATAATAATTACATTGGTTGGAAATTGAATATTTGAATGTACCAAAAAACAGTCCGGAGTTTTTTCCTTCTTAATTGGATACACTCTTTGTATTTTGCCCTGAATAGAAGGTTGAAACCTTGTAAATAGAAACTCACCTGTCTGGGTCTTTCTCCATTATTTTTCCTAAATGTTTATGTGTTTTTGAAAAGCAGTCTCTGTTTGTAATTTAATGTTTTTCATTTTATGTCATTTATTTGTGTATATTAGAGAGATGCACCAGGAGTACAATAAACATAAATGAACAAGTTATACAAGCGATAATAAAATGTACAATACAGCTTGAGTAATCAGATGTAAAAAACAATTGTTGTTGTGATTTCTGAATGTTTAATCATTCCATAGCCAGCCGACACGTGTTTCGTCGCGTTGGTGAAATTTCCACGCGACTAATCAGGGCTGCTACGTGTGTGTAGTCGATTCTAGGGTCGCTCCACCGGTGATATTTCCTCCCCGGCGGGGCTCTTGACCGGAAAAAGTTAAATCACGGGGGTGGATAATCAGAGTGGAAAGTGAGATCGTAAAAATGAGGTAAGAGGGTGGTTCTCCAAAAGCTCTAGGCGACTTGGGTAACTGTCGCACTCATGTTGCGAAGAAACGTGTAATAAAGCCCGGGAATAGTTACAGTTAGCCAAGTACCGGAGGGAATTATTTCCAGTTAATAGAGCAAAGACGTGACCTGCAATCTTGCTCCCAGGGTTGCTGTGTTCCAAAAATCCTGGATTTATTTGTGTATACTTGTAATGAATTTCTTCTGTGTACGTTGTGATGGTTGTAATATTGAAAATAATTTTTCATATTGTAAAATAATATATATATATAAAAAAAATCATTAATTAAAAACAGAGATATGGATTATTAGCTTTGGGCCAGATTGAATAGTATTTGTATCCCAGTGAAAATAATATAGTGAAGTAAGATCAGTATTGGCACCTTTTATGTTGTTTGTTGATGATTGGGCTCAGCCTTGCTGATAGGGGGTCAGAACCCCTTTTTGGTAACACATTGAGGGCACATGAATCTTAGGAACCATCTCACTGTCATCCAGGGACACTAGGGTAACCCAACCAAACTCCCCGCCCCCAATAATGGGGTCAAACTCCTCCCCGAGCACTACACTAACTACCCTTGGATTATTTCATCCAATGGGAGATGATGCTCTTTTTGTACACCTGGGATCCACCTAGTAGTGTCCATATTTGTAGCACTCATATCCCCAAATGAGCTTGGGCTGCTGACCTTTGTAAGGGTAAGTTTTTTTTATGGTAACCATAGAGGGAATGAAAATCAGACCCCTTAACTTGTGAGTTCTTTTGAGGGCCTTTAGAGAACTCTGTCTTATTATCTCCCTGTCTCTTTTCTGATGGGGTTCTAGACCACCCTTTTGGGGATCCCCCAAGATGCCTTCTTAAATACTCTGGTGCTGACCCAGATGTTCGTCTCCTCAGCAAGTTACCTGGGGTCAGTTAACTTGCTATCAACCAGTGTTGGTGCAGCGGTGGAAAAAAAATTCAAGCATGTGCACCTTCTAAATCAAGTTGTACAGCCCCGAATAATCATCAACCTTGCTGCCCCTCTCCCAGCCCTTCGGTGCCTTGCTGGTATAATCCAAGAAATCCACCCATGTGTGTGAAGAGATCTTGTGGCTGCCTCTGAACCCAAGCCTATACTTCTCAAGGGTCAGTCCAAACTTGTTGACTAGTATGGCCTTCATTGTAGTGTCGACCTCTGAAACAAAAGGGGCAATCCAGTAACTCAGGGACCTGGGCTGGATACTTTATGACAAAGAGGTGGTCCCTATGGGGGAAGTGTAGTCCTTGGAGTCCACTGAAAAGTGTCAAGAAGGGGGTACACACACTTCTAACACAAATAGCTAAAACTTACATATTTATTTCATGAGTTACTTCTCTGGGTTAAGGAGCTTTTCTTTCAATTCATTACAATGTGAAGTAAAATGTATGTTTGCTCTTAAAAACAAGGTGCTCCAAAAAGGGTGACAGCGCAGTGAAAGCGACTATATGGGCAGAAAGTTCATATGTGCTTTGTACAGAAATAAATACAGGTGGCTCGTAGGGATAATGACCTCTACACCCGCTGAGTGAGTGTCGAGATCCAGGATCAGTTTCATGATAAACAGTCCACATATTTTATTTTTTTCAACATTTTAACACCTGGGCCTAAATTATTAAAACGGGGTCATCATCAGGACGAAAAAGTATATAGGAGCCACTAATTGACTGGGGTAATTAGTTCACCAGTCAAAAGAATTTCGAAACAGGTATTAATATATGTAGTTCAGTGGGAACTGGACCTCAAACAGATTCCTGCCAGGAAAGAGCACTAATGTTTTACATGTGACCATGGGAGCTGAAACTTTGGAAGGATACTTTAAATCATCCAGATTATATCTGTTTTTCAAGTGAGCTTTAGTCTTGGACTGCAATTTCTTTTTTCTAACTTTCCAAACTCAGGCGTCTTTCTCGGGCCTACCGGTGATGTCAGACACTAAATATAGCTACATTATTACTATTGCCTGAAAATGAAATTGATGGGGTTGAAATTGAAATGATCGTCGAGTTGTTAAAGATTTATGCACCAAGCCAAGACCAGTCATTTTAATAGTAAGTAATAATTCAGTAAGGTCCTTAGAATGTTGTGTGTGCCTCGTTAGGTGGAACACAGATTACACTCTAGCTATCATCCTGAGGCTTTGGGAATAGTGGTACAGTTAAACGTAACATTGAAGTCTTGATTGGCCAAAATCTGTGCATCCACTTCTTTGAAGTGGTCAGATGCATTTCCAGGTTTTGATGAGTCTTCGAAGCATTCCTGACAGGAGAACAGGATTATCACCTCATGAAATCCTCACGGGTCATGCTATGAATGTTACAGATATGATGCTCAATTACTGCAAAGGATAAGCTGATGCAATTAATTCTGTTTCTCGCCAGGTTGGAGTGGTGTCACTACCAGTTCATATCAGGAGTGAGTTTCATGACCTTAATCCAAGGGACTGGGTTTTGGTGAAGAAACATGTTTGAAAATCCTGTATGGAGCCAAAGTAGAAAGACCCCTACCAGGTCATCTTGATCACTTATACTGTTGTTAATTGTGCCAGGATACCTACTAGATGCATGCTTTGCACACTCAGAGATTAGGGTATCTGCATAAAGAAGTATTGTTCTTTTAGCCAATTCAAAGATCTCCTGTACCCATACCTCCGGAAGGACCAGTGGTGGCTGAAATTCAGCCAAAGTACAGCCAAATCTCTCACCGGTGCAAATTTCAGAAATCTTGCAAAGTGGTCTGAAGCACACACTGAAGAGAAGAACTGAGAGCTGGAGAATAAAGGTTCTGCTGAAGTATCACATGAGCAATCAAATGATCCAGATGAAGGAAAATGTGCAAGAAGAGAAAGACCCCTATTGATATCGGAATGGCCAAACAGTAGAAGACAATTTCGATCAATTGTGTCAGTTAAATGAATACCACAAATCATAATTGAAAACACTGAATCTGGTGGTGTAGGCAAACAGAAAAAGATGAATTGACAACAAGCAGCAAGAGTACTTCGTTGTAAGTGATCTGCAACTGAATGGTCCCACTATGCAGAGAATGTGACTAATGCATCAGGTCAAAATCCTACTGAAGTGAGATCAGTGACATTTGGACCTCCATTATATGCCACACTGGGAAATAGCATTGATTAAATAGGATTTCTTGAAAAAGAATTACAATCAAATAACGTGGCAAGCACGATTTAGTAAACTCAAATGCTGAATCAATTGAGACGACAAGTAAGGTACTGTGTTTAAAACCACCAAATAAAAGACTAAAGTAAATGAAACTAACAATAGATAATTAATGAAAGTGAATAAAAGGAATTCGCTAGGACCAAGGTTGCAGCAGAAGAGTAGTGATAACACATTTAGAAGAAGATGGAGTAGGGGCTCTCACGCATAGAAAATCATCTTCTAGAGGTAGAAAAGAGTATTCTAACCCTAGCAAGCCTCAGTCTCAAGGAAAACAACACCAATATTCCATTGGAAGCTGACAAAATTGCATTGGCACCCACTATTGTTCCAATAGTACCACCCCCAATCAAACCATTCCCCAAACCACGCAAGAAGGTCCATGACCATAAAGTCACCAAATCCCCATCGAGGATATTAAAACAACCCCTCACAATCAATAGCACCACACAAAGAAGTTGTTGCCCCGAGGATGAATAATACTAAGGCCCATCGAACTATCCCTCAGGGGCCACAAATTATAGAGAACTTCCGAGGGGGTTACATAGATCTCCCCCCAGATGTAAGGCCATATGTGGTGGTGTTAGCTGGAGTCCCTGAAACTGGGGCCCATTATCAAGAAAATTTCTGGTCTCTTAAAAACAAGATTAACCATTGGTTGAATACAAACAGACCGCTACCCAATCACTTGAGAAGTAAAATTCTGATGGTACGAAGGGTTCCTTGGATAGGCCCGTCATCTAAATCCATTCCAGGTGATTGTATTGTTGTCTCATTTGAAAATCCACACACGGCACAACACATATGTTAATGGAACACATGTGGTGAGAATTCATCCATCGTAGTTAGACCACTTACATTTTTCTATCCCCCTCGGCCCAGTCTAAATTACGGGGGGGATTGGCTATTGGCCCGACACCCTGCTCGGGGA
Source organism: Lissotriton vulgaris (assembly GCF_964263255.1). Classification (NCBI taxonomy): domain Eukaryota; kingdom Metazoa; phylum Chordata; class Amphibia; order Caudata; family Salamandridae; genus Lissotriton; species Lissotriton vulgaris. The sequence goes on from NC_141691.1 coordinate 475,980,873, forward strand.
GGTGATAGAGATGGCTGGCAAGGCACGAATAGACGGTGGAATGGGGCACCAACCTTTAATAGGTTTGGCTGCCTAGATGAGGTAGATTGACTCCCTACGTTTCTGGGACCCCCGTCTGACTCTACAGATATATCGCCTTTGCCGAACACTGAGTTTACGTCTATTATGTGCACCACAGGCAGGAGGAGCCCACCAGCAAGAACAGAAAGGGACATGGTAAGGATAGTGACCAGTGTCTCAAATCCTAACCTAGACACAATATATCACATCGACAAAACAGTCTTGGAGGCCTCAGTTGAACAGGGTGCGCCAAACAACTTTCTCCAAAGGGCATTTTATGCTACAGGTATTTTGTCTCAGACCTCTTTGATACCATCGCCACTGAATGTAGCAATCTGCTATAAAAACAACGCTGCTATTGAGTCTGATCCATCTGTAATTATACCCTCAGGGGCAAAGAATACCACGGTTAGGGAGCCTAGCCTCACTTCTGACCCCCTTGTGTCTGCCTCTATGTTAGGGTCGGGGGATATTGGTAGCCCAACACTGAAGGTGCTTAGTTGGCCTTACACGAAACATCAACGTACCCGATTGGAATTCATTTGTCGAATCCTTCGGGATATGCCTCTTCCAGGAAACCTGGGGCTTGGAACCGCGCCACAAGGTGGGTTATTCTACCTACTTTGTGCCCGCGGTACAACCACCTGGCAGTAAAGGCCGCCCGTCTGGCGGCCTACTAATTTGGGTTAGCATCTCCCTGGGTCTAAATATCAGGTCCATACCAACAAAATCATCTGACCTGCAGAGACTATCAATTAAAGGTTCGGGGGCAAAGAACCTAGAAGTCTTTAACATCTATGTAAGAGGGGCAAGGGGCGGTGCTTCTATGTTGCCACTCACAGGAATTGAGGAGGAACTTGGTTCTTGTAATGCTGACTCCCTTGTTTTGTTAGCTGGGGATTTAACTGCTCATTCGAACCACTTGCCCGTGAGGACATATTAGGCACCTGGGAAGATGATGCTAGGAGAGGCATTTCCCCGCTCACTCTAACACCCATCAGAAGCTGGACCCAAAGCGCCATAGACCTTAACGCCTTCTGCTTGGAATTCGGCCTTAGGGCAACCAATGGTAGATCTAAGTCTGACTCTCTTGGGGCACACACATTTAACAGGGTGGGCTACTCCTCACGTATTGATTACATACTCCGGAATTTTAGGCTCTGGGCTCACCTGATAGACATGAAGGTCTTGTCATCTACTGATAGTGATCACAATCCCCTAGCTTTAACTTTGTCCTCTCTCTGGAAGGGTATGACTCCAGATCCAACCTCACACATATGGAGAACAACGCATGAAGTGTGCCCCTCCAACTGTGGCAGGCGGCTGAAATGGAACAAAATTGCTGCCAATGAGGGAAAGATTCTAGAAGCTAAACCCATAATGTCCAATGTGCAGTTGCATCTAGATTCTTTGAGTCTCAGTAAGCATGATGTTCCAATCTTGTTTTCTGAAACCATCAATGCACTGGGCGAATTGTTCACTGTCCACTCAGCTGTTATGAGGAACAAGATAAGACATGGCCCTAAGGGCAGTGCGAGTTGGTTTTCCTCTGCCTGCCGCTCCTCCAAACGGGAGCTAATCAAAGCTGTGAAAGCCAAGGATGTTGGCCAGATTAGCCTTGCTAGGAAAACCTACAAAAGGGCTTTAGTTACGGCAAAGGCTGAGCATGAAACCCAGTTCTGGAATGACCTAAAGGAGGCTAGCTCTAGGAAAGATTCAAAGGGCTTTTGGGAATTGTTGAGAGCAAGGGATAAACCCGCAGATTCTTTATTAACATGTAATATAACTGGTGAGGCGTGGTTCAACCACTTCTCCCAGCTCTATTCTCTATCTGCGGGTCCCTCTACTAGCCTGATGGTCCAGCCTCTTACTGAATGTACTGACCACAATGAGGTTATTCTTTTTTTGCCCAAGGAAGTAGAGGGTGCAATTAAGTGCCTGGTTCCCAATAAGGCTGCGGCACCTGACGGTATCCCAGGCGATCTACTTCGGGTCAATCCAGAAGAGTGGGGCAGACTCATTGCTTCCCTTTTGAATGTTGCCTTGTACGGGGGATGTCTCCCGGACTCTTGGAAGGGCGCGGAGGTCGTCCCAATCTATAAGAAAGGGAGTCGGGACGACCCCGTTAACTATCGCCCTATCAGCCTGTTAGACTCAATGCAGAAGGTGGCTGGTAAGGTAGTCCTAGGTAGGGTCATGCAGTGGGTCGAGGAAAAGCAAATACTCTCTGACTATCAGGCTGGTTTTAGAACTGGTACGGGGACCATCGAACAGACATTCCGGTTATTAATGATCTACTGGAAAGTGGTTGTACTGGGCAAGGGCAGTCTGTACCTTGCATTTATAGATTTACGGACTGCCTTTGACCTGGTTCCACGTGGCCAACTTTGGAGTGTTCTTGATGCACTGGGTATCCCCTCATATTTACTTAATATGCTCATAAAGTTACACGAGGATAACTTTGCACAGATCAGGTGGGGAGAGCAGGGACAAAAAACACCACGTATCCCTGTAAATAGGGGTGTGCACCAGGGTTGTGTGTTAGCCCCCACTCTGTTTTCATTATATGTTAACGGAGTGGTGGAGCATTTACTTAAACAACCAGCAGATGCACCTTCCCTGGCTGGCAAGAAAATCCCCACCCTCCTATTTGCAGATGACACCCTAATGATCTCAAAAACCCCAGTAGGCCTGCAATGTCTCCTCACCAGCTTTAAGAACTTCTGTTATGGCAGGGGACTTGCTATTAATATAGGAAAAACCAAGTTTTTGGTCCTAAACCCCCCGAGGAAGACTATTAAGCCACCTTCCTTGGCCTCTGTCCCACTCGAGAGGGTAAAAGAGTTCGACTACTTAGGCATCCGTCTTTGTGATTCTATGAGCTGGAAACCACACCACCAAAAGATGTTGTTGACCCACAAGTGGGTGGTGGGGGTCCTTCTGAAAGAACAACGCTCCTCTTCACTTAAACCCATTGCTCCTGTATTGGACATCTATAGGGCAAGGGGGGTGAGTGCAGCTTTATATGGGTCAGAATTATGGGGCGTGCAGAATGTAGATTTTTTGACTCGCTCAGAAAACAAATTTCATAAAGACCTTATGGGCCTACCGAATAGTACACCCTCTCTTCCGCTTCTCTTAGATGCTGGTACTCGCCCAATTAGTGATCTGGCGAGGCTGCGCCCCCTTCTTCTATGGGCACGCATTTGGAGGGTTCCAGAACTCTCTAGTTATGCAGAAGGCTTAAGGGAACTTCTTTTAACACCCGGTTGGCACAAGGTTCGTTGGCTAAAAGAAGTTAAGCGTCTCCTTTTTGACCTGTGCCTTGAGGATGCCTGGTCTAATAGATCTGCCCCGCCCAAGCTGATTTTGAAGAAGCTATATTGGACTTGGGTGACTGACGGCAGGAACAGCAAGGCCAACTTGTGCAGAACAACTGTAGAATTCTTGATGGTTAAGGAGGTCCCCTTCTGTGAACCATATCTGGATGTGATTACAAAAACCAGGGATAGGGCCCTTTACTTAAAATTCAGGGTGGGCTTACTACCAGTGGGGAAATTGACTGCTAGCTGGAAGGTACCGGCGCAAACGACTCCTTTTTGCCCCTTCTGTGCGAACAGGCCTGAGTCTGTTCCTCACTTTCTGTTCGAATGTCCAGCCTATGCAGCTCCGCGTCGCAAATGGCTGAAGCCACTCTGTACGAGCCTTGGTACTAGATCATTAAGGAGGCCCTACGAATTCTAAGATCAGACCCTTGCCCCTTGTTTGCTTGTGGCCTGGCCAAATTCCTTGGCTGGGCATGGCGAGTTAGATCCTCTAGGCTTCTGTGTCTTATATAAATATTCACTTTAGTCTGCACTCATGAGTAATCCGTTTGCTTTTTAAATATGAAATGTATGTTTCTATCAATGTAATGTATTTTTTACTGTTTTTATTGGTTTGTAATGCTTTTAAGATATGTGAAATATATCAAAATAAAGCTTGTTACTACTACTACATGCCATCCAGCAAGTATAGGCAGGTCACCAAACCAAGGGAAGCAGTGTCCTCCTCAGGGGGCTGGTTTACCACATACTCTGCTTTTTCCCCTTTTTAGCAGCTGCTAGGCCATTGTTCCGGTCTCCAGCCCTTTTTGACACTCATCCTGGGCATCCATGGACCTTGTTGTGGCAAAGATCCAATCTGGTAACCCCAACATCTCCACATGAGCCTTGAACTCCACCTCTTTCCAGATAGTGTGATCAATGCCATTACTGAACAAAGAGTTCACAGGCATGGCAGGGCTCACCGCAACTTTCAGAAGATCTGTAACCCCTGAGGTTCCGTGACAATTGTAAGCGGTGTTTTCGACTCGCACGAATATGGTTGAGTCTGGTATCTACGAACCGCAAATGACGAGTTTAGTAAGTGTGCGCAGTTTCGCTGTGCTAACTTAAACCGTTCGTTTGTTATGTGGGTTTTTCATCTGTACCCACGGGTTCCATCTTAGATACGGCATCCATTTTGTCTCTTGCCCTCAAGTAGCCAGCGAACGGACGTTGTCCGCTTCGCGACCCTGGGACTCCCAAGATATTTGCGGAAGACACATGTCTTTTGTAAGTGTCTTTATGATGAGGGGGATGATACTGTAAGGCAGATGGCCCCGCTCGAGGCTCATCTTGCCGTTCCGGTTTATTGTCTCAGCCGTGCATCTCATTAGGCACGTCCCTTTGATGCCTGCATCTCGTGTTTCCCGATACCTCCCCTTTTACACCCTTTCCGATCTCCCCACTGTTTCCATCTTCCTCTGCACCTGTCTTTGTTCCTATTTCGATCTGTTTTACTGCCGATTGGAATGCACTAATGTTGGGAAGATGGGTTTTTACAGTTGGGAACCGCCAAATGTTTCCGCACTTATGTTCCGGACCTTGTGTGTATCAAAGTGACCAAAGCGACCCCTCTGGGGGATAATTGTGGGAACCGGGTTGTAAACCTTTGTGTATCATGTTGTCCTATGGGTAAATTCTGTATAAAAGGAGCGATCCACAGAACCAATTTGAAGCAGTCTCCCCAAGTTGCACGTGTTGTACTTGTCGTGACTTCTGTGTTCCCTGCAGTAAATAAACCTTGAATCTTTGACGCCGAAGGAAGTGTCCCGTGTCTCTGTCATTCGTACGCCGGAGCAGGTTACCCACGAAGGTTTCAGGTGTTGTGCCCTGGCACCGCTGGGTTCTAAATAACCCAGTCATTCACCCCCCACACTCAAATGGAACCAGGGCCATAGGATAGTGACCCTCTCTGTTGTCAGTCACCACAACCTGGAGGAATGCATTAGGAATTTATATCATGTGAACACCAGCTAACTTCTTACCATAGTCTTACTGGCTTCTATATCCCTCAGAACCTCAACACATTGCCAATTGATGGAGACCCATTTCCTATGCCTTGTAGTGTTTGAGTAAACAACATAAAAGGTGCCAATACTGATCTTCCTTCACTGTATTATTTTCACAGGATACAAGAACTATTCAATGTGGCCCAAAGTTATTGATCCTTATCTCTTTATTTTTTTTAACAGAAGGTTTTTCTTTTGATTTTTTTTATGTTATGAAAAATTATTTGTATAATATTACAAACATCACAACGTTCACAGAAGAAATTATTTACAATTATACACAAATAAATGAGCCACTATATAGATATGTGGATCCACAAACAAAAAAAACACCGCGAATATGAGAGATGTGCCATCCCAGATTCACTCGTGGCATCTATATAGCGGCTCATTTTCCGCTTAAAACTTGAAAATAGAGTCCCTAGATCTGGATTTACAGAATAGTTCCCATCACGACCAGGAAAGATTTGACCAAAGAGTTAACAATTGTGTGGCATGTAGTGGCACAGGTAGAGATTGACTGATCTCACAAAGAGATAGTTTTTGTGGTCCTGAGGAGAACCCCAAGAGTAAAGGAGGAGTTTGAAACGCTTCGACCAGTTTCCTTTCAAACAGTCTATAAAATACAAAACTGTTACTGTTTCTTATAATAATTACATTGGTTGGAAATTGAATATTTGAATGTACCAAAAAACAGTCCGGAGTTTTTTCCTTCTTAATTGGATACACTCTTTGTATTTTGCCCTGAATAGAAGGTTGAAACCTTGTAAATAGAAACTCACCTGTCTGGGTCTTTCTCCATTATTTTTCCTAAATGTTTATGTGTTGTTGAAAAGCAGTCTCTGTTTGTAATTTAATGTTTTTCATTTTATGTCATTTATTTGTGTATATTAGAGAGATGCACCAGGAGTACAATAAACATAAATGAACAAGTTATACAAGCGATAATAAAATGTACAATACAGCTTGAGTAATCAGATGTAAAAAACAATTGTTGTTGTGATTTCTGAATGTTTAATCATTCCATAGCCAGCCGACACGTGTTTCGTCGCGTTGGTACAATTTCCACGCGACTCATCAGGGCTGCTACGTGTGTGTAGTCGATTCTAGGGTCGCTCCACCGGTGATATTTCCTCCCCGGCGGGGCTCTTGACCGGAAAAAGTTAAATCACGGGGGTGGATAATCAGAGTGGAAAGTGAGATCGTAAAAATGAGGTAAGAGGGTGGTTCTCCAAAAGCTCTAGGCGACTTGGGTAACTGTCGCACTCATGTTGCGAAGAAACGTGTAATAAAGCCCGGGAATAGTTACAGTTAACCAAGTACCGGAGGGAATCATTTCCAGTACAGTATTAATAGAGCATAGACGTGACCTGCAATCTTGCTTCCAGGGTTGCCGTGTTCCAAAAATCCTGGATTTATTTGTGTATACTTGTAATGAATTTCTTCTGTGTACGTTGTGATGGTTGTAATATTGAAAATAATTTTTCATAATGTAAAAAAATATATATATATAAAAAAAACCTTTCATTAAAAAAAGAGATATGGATTATTAACTTTGGGCCACATTGAATAGTTTCTTGTATCCCAGTGAAAATAATATAGTGAAGTAAGATCAGTATTGGCACCTTTTATGTTGTTTGTTGATGATTGGGCTCAGCCTTGCTGATAGGGGGTCAGAACCCCTTTTTGGTAACACGTTGAGGGCACATGAATCTTAGGAACCATCTCACTGTCATCCAGGGACACTAGGGTAACCCAACCAAACTCCCCGCCCCCAATAATGGGGTCAAACTCCTCCCCGAGCACTACACTAACTACCCTTGGATTATTTCATCCAATGGGAGATGATGCTCTTTTTGTACACCTGGGATCCACCTAGTAGTGTCCATATTTGTAGCACTCATATCACCAAATGGGCTTGGGCTGCTGACCTTTGTAAGGGTAAGTTTTTTTTATGGTAACCATAGAGGGAATGAAAATCAGACCCCTTACCTTGTGAGTTCTTTTGAGGGCCTTTAGAGAACTCTGTCTTATTATCTCCCTGTCTCTTTTCTGATGGGGTTCTAGACCACCCTTTTGGGGATCCCCCAAGATGCCTTCTTAAATACTCTGGTGCTGACCCAGATGTTCGTCTCCTCAGCAAGTTACCTGGGGTCAGTTAACTTGCTATCAACCAGTGTTGGTGCAGCGGTGGAAAAAAAATTCAAGCATGTGCACCTTCTAAATCAAGTTGTACAGCCCCGAATAATCATCAACCTTGCTGCCCCTCTCCCAGCCCTTCGGTGCCTTGCTGGTATAATCCAAGAAATCCACCCATGTGTGTGAAGAGATCTTGTGGCTGCCTCTGAACCCAAGCCTATACTTCTCAAGGGTGAGTCCAAACTTGTTGACTAGTATGGCCTTCATTGTAGTGTCGACCTCTGAAACAAAAGGGGCAATCCAGTAACTCAGGGACCTGGGCTGGATACTTTATGACAAAGAGGTGGTCCCTATGGGGGAAGTGTAGTCCTTGGAGTCCACTGAAAAGTGTCAAGAAGGGGGTACACACACTTCTAACACAAATAGCTAAAACTTACATATTTATTTCATGAGTTACTTCTCTGGGTTAAGGAGCTTTTCTTTCAATTCATTACAATGTGAAGTAAAATGTATGTTTGCTCTTAAAAACAAGGTGCTCCAAAAAGGGTGACAGCGCAGTGAAAGCGACTATATGGGCAGAAAGTTCATATGTGCTTTGTACAGAAATAAATACAGGTGGCTCGTAGGGATAATGACCTCTACACCCGCTGAGTGAGTGTCGAGATCCAGGATCAGTTTCATGATAAACAGTCCACATATTTTATTTTTTTCAACATTTTAACACCTGGGCCTAAATTATTAAAACGGGGTCATCATCAGGACGAAAAAGTATATAGGAGCCACTAATTGACTGGGGTAATTAGTTCACCAGTCAAAAGAATTTCGAAACAGGTATTAATATATGTAGTTCAGTGGGAACTGGACCTCAAACAGATTCCTGCCAGGAAAGAGCACTAATGTTTTACATGTGACCATGGGAGCTGAAACTTTGGAAGGATACTTTAAATCATCCAGATTATATCTGTTTTTCAAGTGAGCTTTAGTCTTGGACTGCAATTTCTTTTTTCTAACTTTCCAAACTCAGGCGTCTTTCTCGGGCCTACCGGTGATGTCAGACACTAAATATAGCTACATTATTACTATTGCCTGAAAATGAAATTGATGGGGTTGAAATTGAAATGATCGTCGAGTTGTTAAAGATTTATGCACCAAGCCAAGACCAGTCATTTTAATAGTAAGTAATAATTCAGTAAGGTCCTTAGAATGTTGTGTGTGCCTCGTTAGGTGGAACACAGATTACACTCTAGCTATCATCCTGAGGCTTTGGGAATAGTGGGGCAGTTAAACGTAACATTGAAGTCTTGATTGGCCAAAATCTGTGCATCCACTTCTTTGAAGTGGTCAGATGCATTTCCAGGTTTTGATGAGTCTTCGAAGCATTCCTGACAGGAGAACAGGATTATCACCTCATGAAATCCTCACGGGTCATGCTATGAATGTTACAGATATGATGCTCAATTACTGCAAAGGATAAGCTGATGCAATTAATTCTGTTTCTCGCCAGGTTGGAGTGGTGTCACTGCCAGTTCATATCAGGAGTGAGTTTCATGACCTTAATCCAAGGGACTGGGTTTTGGTGAAGAAACATGTTTGAAAATCCTGTCTGGAGCCAAAGTGGAAAGACCCCTAGCAGGTCATCTTGATCACTTATACTGTTGTTAATTGTGCCAGGATACCTACTAGATGCATGCTTTGCACACTCAGAGATTAAGGTATCTGCATAAAGAAGTATTGTTCTTTTAGCCAATTCAAAGATCTCCTGTACCCATACCTCCGGAAGGACCAGTGGTGGCTGAAATTCAGCCGAAGTACAGCCAAATCTCTCACCGGTGCAAATTTCAGAAATCTTGCAAAGTGGTCTGAAGCACACACTGAAGAGAAGAACTGAGAGCTGGAGAATAAAGGTTCTGCTGAAGTATCACATGAGCAATCAAATGATCCAGATGAAGGAAAATGTGCAAGAAGAGAAAGACCCCTATTGATATCGGAATGGCCAAACAGTAGAAGACAATTTCAATCAATTGTGTCAGTTAAATGAATACCACAAATCATAATTGTAAACACTAAATCTAGTGGTGTAGGCAAACAGAAAAAGATGAATTGACAACAAGCAGCAAGAGTACTTCGTTGTAAGTATTCTGCAACTGAATGGTCCCACTATGCAGAGAATGTGACTAATGCATCAGGTCAAAATCCTACTGAAGTGAGATCAGCGACATTTGGACCTCCATTATATGCCACACTGGGAAATAGCATTGATTAAATAGGATTTCTTGAAAAAGAATTACAATCAAATAACGTGGCAAGCACGATTTAGTAAATTCAAATGCTGAATCAATTGAGACGACAAGTAAGGTACTGTGTTTAAAACCACCAAATAAAAGACTAAAGTAAATGAAACTAACAATAGATAATTAATGAAAGTGAATAAAAGGAATTCGCTAGGACCAAGGTTGCAGCAGAAGAGTAGTGATAACACATTTAGAAGAAGATGGAGTAGGGGTAGGAATGTCTTCAAAGATTTTTGGACATAAGCTAAATAAAATAACTACAAGTTATAAGTCAAGAAGTTTTACACATTTGCACAAGTAGAAGTCAACACAGAATATAACATCTGCCTACTGCTATACTACATTAAGGTCTGACGGTAAACAAATATGTATTTTTACCAAAGCTAAGTGTAGAGTAGTGATTGTTATCACACTAATAGTTGATATATTAGCTATTATAATCCTTTTAGTTTGAATGAGTTTTACATCAGAAATAACAACACTTAGGTCTACACCAGCATCTACAAAACCTGCACAGGCAATAGATGAAACAAAATTCAAGTCTTATTTTGTAGATTATTCAAAAGAAGAGTTTTCGATTAACATTTATATTAGATTAGATCCAGAATACATTCAAGGTTTAGATACTAAGGACTGCTACTTCTGTTCACATTTACCTTCTTCAGCTGCAAAAGAAGTGACATATCATCATATCCCATTGTCATATGCAAATACATATTCATAGTTAGTTTTATAGTCGGGAAGGTTCTGAATGCTATTTTTCTAATTATATAATGATTGTTCTATTCAAAAGAATGACTCCTTAGCCACAAGCAAAATATACCAAAATTGCATGGTATTTCTTTACATCGTGAACACAACAGTGAAGGGAGGGTCAAAGGGGATATTTAACGACCTGGCACAGCTACTACCCCAATTTGAAACAATATGAGCAAACAAAGAGTGACTGTGGGTCAAAAAAAATGTGTCGACTAACTATGTATCTAACAACAACAGGAAACTGAAATGTATCTAAAAGTGTGATACAGGGTCAATAGGATATTTTCCAAAAGTGAAAAATACCCATCAGTTATCGACCGATACCGCCGTTGTCATCATCTGGGAACCTTCACACCAGGAAGAGTAAACATTGCAACCACTAATGAGTTTGGTCAAAATGTGGGTGCCCCAGTGGGCTATGAGTATGTTGGTGTGTACTGATAACTGTAAAGCAGTGCGTGAATATAAGTGAGGGTGAAAAAGGAAGTGCGAAAAAAAAGCCTAAAATTGGAGAGACAGGAGGAAAATAAGCTTAATAATTACCTCTCAGCTTCCAAAGAATAAAATCAGTGCGAAAATATAGTAGTTTCAACAAATAGCTACTATGTATAACAACTAGGTCAACATGTTTCTGCAGTCTATGGGCCCAAGTAGGTGTCCGCTGCTTTCATCAGGACCGGAGGTCGCTACTGCTTAAAGAACGTGGTGAACAACAAATAAAGTGGTAAAAATATCACCTGGACATTCTAGGTTTGATAGTCCTCCTAGCTGCAGGTAATTGTCCAAAGTAGGAGAACAGTTGGGTCAGATACTTAGAAAGACAAACAAAAACAGACAAATAGAAAAATATATTGGCGTCAGTCAAATGAGTTTATCAGGTCCAGCTAATCATAGGTGTCAGAGAATATTCATAGCACCTCTAGTGGCAAACAAATGTACACCAAATGACCCTTTATGAGTCCAACATCCTGCTTACCTATTTGGTAGAAGAAAAACGCTCCGCCTCACCTGGCTGTGGCGCAGGTAAACAGAGCACCGCTCTAATGAGAGAGTACAAAAAGAGAGCGTGAACAGGACAGGTCAGTAAACACTGACTTTGCATAATCACTATTTCAAGAGAGTGACCCCGGTGTTCATGGGACAAGATGTAAAAATATTTCTAGCTCATTTTTCTGCTCTTCTTCGCGATCCAATAGGATCGAGAAATGTGGTTTGACCCTGGTCACAGCTTCCTCAGCATGTATATAAAACAAGGAACTTATGACCACAGTACACGTGTGCCCCCTTCTTGATATAGTCTAATCTGGGTGCCGTTATGTAGAAACCTCACTTTGCAAAGTAACAAAGTACGCCATTGGTAATGAATCTTTGATGTGCACTATAGTTATGCCATATTATGCAAAACAGTTTTGTATTTTACATCAAGTACCGTGTGGGTCTCACTTAATGTTCAGATGTCACAGAAAAGCCTGTGCTCGTAGAGCCCCATCTACCAGACCGCCGGCTACTAACCACCAAAATACCCATACTTAGCGCTTAGATGTCATGAATAGACAGAAGAGAAAAGCACTACTGGCACCTGATCAAATGGTCTGCCAAATACCCGAACTAACATCGCGCGTGTGCTCACCTGGCCGTCGGTACTCCGGGCGTCCCTCTGGGCCGTCTCGGAGAGGTACCGGGTCTGTCCACCGCGCCATTTTTGTTTAGATTCTGAAAGCGGCGGAGCGTGTGATGTCACAAGCGTCCACAACGTGCTCAGCAGCTTGCATTCTGGGAATCGTGGTTTAAGGTCCTCTGCAAGTTATAGGTGCCTTAAAAAAAATTCCAATTTTGTAAGAAGAAATCATAGAGAACTCTCTCGGAAATTACATACAAACACCGATAACTAGTAAAACTCATAGTTGGTACGGCCAGCATTGCGCATGCAGCCACTCTTTACGCTCTAATAACATTAGTAGATGGACATAGGCATATGTGATGGCTCTATTCAAATGTATTACGCACTACTCAGATACTAGCACAGAATCTGCTGGTCCTCCATTACATTACAAAGGTGACCATAAAGATGATGGCTACAGTACATTGCACGGTTAGTATAACCAGTATTGTGCGTGAATCCACCACACATGTTCCAGTATACGTTATTAGGTGGTCACAATCTTTAAGATGGTTGTGCAACAATGTTACACCCTACAGACCAGAAAACACACAGTCTATAGGTCATCTTTTTTGAATAATCATGGTTTTAAAACAAGAGAACCCAAATATATTTGGCTGAATTAAGACAGCGGGGCGCACTGCACAGTAATTCACACCAATATAATTCAACCTCAAAAACCGGGTCATTAATGCCAGGAGGTGCAGGTGTCTTATTCTCAAGGGCTAGTGTGTCAAATGTCACTATGATTTATAAAGGTGACAACAATAATGTGAGCTACCCATCCCATGACCAATTTGGGAAAAGTGTCCGACACTACTAAATGATGCGCAAAAGGCTCCTCCATGGCAAATGGCAATGGAATAGTCAAAGAAATGTATTTCGCTACACAGTAATAATAGGGAATGTGCAGTGGGATAAAACCAGGTCCTTCACAGACCGAAGAACCACTGTTTCAATCTTAGATGTGGGGATGATGTAGGGCTGGTGTAACGTACGTCCCTAGTGTCATTACTGAGTTGGTATTTACAGGAAATTCTGGTACTCAAATCAAAAAAGAGACCCTAAATGCTCTGTGCATCATGGGTGAGTGAGTTCTCAAACTAGATCCGCCGCATTCAGAATCCAAACAAAAATGGTGCGGTGGACTGACCCGGTACCTCCCCGAGACGGCCCAGAGGGTTGCCCGGAGTACCGACGGCCAAGTTCGGGTATTTGGTGGACCATTTGATCAGGCGCCAGTAGTGCTTGTCTCGTCTGTCTCTTCATGACATCTAAACGCTAAGTATGGATATTTTCGTGGTTAGTAGCCGGCGGTCTAGTAGATGGAACTCTACGAGCACAGGCTTTTCTATGACATCTGAACATTAAGTGAGACCCACACGGCACTTGATGTAAAATACAAAACTGTTTTGCATAGTCTGGCATAACTATAGTGCACATCAAAGATTCATTACCAATGGCGTACTTTGTCACTTTGCAACGTGAGATTTCTACATAACGGCAACTAGATTAGACTATATCAAGAAGGGGGCACACGTGTACTGTGGTCATAAGTTCCTTGTTTTATATACATGCTGAGGAAGCCGTGACCAGGGTCAAACCACATTTCTCGATCCTATTGGATCGAGAAGAAGAGCAGAAAAATTAGCAAAACATTTTTTTACATCTGATCCCATGAACACTGGGGTCACTCTCTTGAAATAGTGATTATGCGAAGTCAGTGCTTACTGACCTGTCCTGTTCACTCTCTCTTTTTGTACTCTCTCATTAGAGCGGTGCTCTGTTACCTGCGCCGCAGCCAGGTGAGGCGGAGCTTTTTTCTCCTACCAAATAGGTAAGCGGGATGTTTGACTCATAAAGGGTCATTTGGTGTACATTTGTTTGACACTAGAGGTGTTATGAATATTCTCTGACACCTATGATTAGCTGGACTTGATAAACTCATTTGACTGACGCCAATATATTTCTCTATTTGTCTGTTTTTGTTTGTCTTTCTATGTATCTGACCCAACTGTTCTCCTACTTTGGCCAATTACCTGCAGCTAGGAGGACTATCATACCTAGGATGTCCAGGTGAAATTTTTACCACTTTATTTGTTGTTCATCACGTTCTTTAAGCAGTAGCGACCTCCGGTCCTGATGAAAGCAGCGGACACCTACTTGGGTCCATAGACTGCAGAAACATGTTGACCTAGTTGTTGTACATAGTAGCTATTTGTTGAAACTACTATATTTTCACACTGATTTTATTCTTTGGAACCTGGGAGGTACTTATTAAACTTATTTTCCTCCTGTCTCCCCAATTTTAGGTTTATTTTCGCACTTTCTTTTTCACCCTCACTTATATTCACACACTGCTCTACAGTTATCAGTACACATCAACATACCCATAGCCCACTGGGGCACCCACATTTTGAACAAACTCATTAGGGGTTGCAATGTTTACTCTTCCTGGTGTGAAGGGTCCAAGATGATGACAAGGGCGGTATCGGTCGATAACTGATCGGTATTTTTCCCTTTTGGAAAGTATCCTATTGACCCTGTATCACACTTTTAGATACATGTTCTCTTTCCTGTTGTTGTTAGATACATAGTTAGTCGACAAATTGTTTTTGACCCACAGTTACTCTTTGTTTGCTCATTTCTTTAGATCGCCCATAGTTATGGACACAGTTAAAGCATCCAAGAAGAATCTTACCTGTTAAATGAGACCATTAGTAAAATAAATAATTTTAACATTACAGGAGAGAAGAGCTCAATTTCTTCATAGTAAACAAAAAAGGGAGATGTTTTAAGGAATGTTTGGCAGAAGGAAGAGGATGAATATAAAAAGAAAATGATTCACCCAAAATTTATTTCAGACAGATGACAAACACTTAAACTATGTGTTTACAAAATGTTAGAGAAAGACACATAGGGATAAGTAATTGTGAACACACATTCAAAGTGTTAGCAGGACCTGTGTAAAATTTAACAGAAGAAGAGGCAGTTATTCCTGGAGTTTATTTTGTGTGTGGACAAGTTGCCTATTTCCAGTTGCCAGCTGATTAGGTGGGTGTTTGCTATTTAGCTTTGTATAATGTAAATAGCACAGATGCCTTAACAATGACACCATCTCATAGACACCTATATAGTACAAATAATGGGACACAATTAGTGGGAGAGATTATCGGAGCAATCAAACCACCTGTAGGAGTATGATTGATATAGCAGTAGATAAGCTAGTTTCTATAACATCTGGTGCCCTACTAATGGTTAACACAGAATTAGTGGCAATTAGATCAACAGTTTCGTAAAATCAATTCGCTTTTCATATTTTGTTGGCAAGCGCTGCGAGGCCTCCGGGTGGTTATGCGCTATATAAATGGAATTTTTCATTTCATTTCATTTCATTTCAAAGAAAGGCGGTGTCTGCAAGATGCTAAAAGCTCAACATTGCCATTTGTATATACCCAACGAAAGTAGAAACATAGAAGATTTTCCAAAGAACATTTCTGACTTGAAACCTGAATTAGAACCTTTAGAAGCAAGTAGTGGATTAGAGAGCTTTGGAAAATGATCTTCTGCCATTGCCAATTGGTTTGCAACTGTAGGGGGAGATTTTTAGGGTCATACTGGGACCTATACTAATCGTTGGAATGTGCATGATATGCTTACACACTTTCTACAAAGGATTTAGATACCATACAAATAGGAAGAATAATAAAGAAAGAAAATGACAAATCAGAAAAGAGTTTGAAATGGAAGAGAGTGCACTCTAAAGATTAATTTGTGAAGATATTTTGATGGTTTTTCAACCATCAGAGGTGGTAAACTGTTGCTGTGAATTTAATCGCTGCCAAAATACTTTTTTAAATAATGTGCAAAAGCTTACATTTAAATAAGACATGCGTTAAATGTCAAATTAGTCATAATTAATCATGCTTAAATGTTGTAGTCCTGCAAATAAATAAAAGCCCTGATTTAAATTTGCCTAACTGCAGATGCCATGTTATCTAAAGAAGAGCATATTAACACTGAAAGGCCTGTTTTGCTACTTTGAATAATTATTGTGAACTGTGTTTATCGACTTATTATAAGTGTTGATTTTTCTAGAAGCTTTCTGTTATCTAGTGAATAGGCTTTTGTTATGTATTAGATTACTGATAGGGAGTTCTCACAGAGAGAAGAGGAGATGACCGGAATGATGATTCATGAGAACAACTGTCTGGATCACAAAACATCAAAGCTGTAACTTTTCAAGGTTCAATGTCTGAAAACCTATGTTGCTTATCTGAGAAAATTAGGAGTTTGCTTATTTCCAGGAGTTTGTTGATATTCTATTGGAGGATGAAGAAGACAAAAAAATTATGTTGCAACATATAATTTGTGTGTTTATATTAATGCCTGTTCCTAGAATAGGTAGCCAGATGCATACTCCAGATTTCTTTCCCAACTCTCTGAATGGAGACTCGTCTTTGAGTTTCTTCTGCCTTCTCTTCTTGAGAGGCTGCCCTACTTAGATTTCATTGAACTGTCATCTTTGAACCAAGAATAATTTCTATCTTATAATGCAGATTTTAGGCTTGAATATTGATTCTCTCATCAGAGCTCTTTATTGGATATCTGAACTGGCACCTTCTTCCCTCTTTATCCCACCTTAATTTAGATTAGGGAAATTACTTTATGAAACACACTTGTTGTAATACTACTATTTTGACTGTGTTTCTAATTAACATGTTGTTCTGTTTTACAATGAAATATTGATTGATGGATTATGTCAACCTTTAATGCTGAAATTTAAAGATTAAAACCTAATGAATAAACAGATGAAAGACTACAAGATTTGAAAAGAAAATGCTTTTATCTCACACTAAATTCTCTTTATTGACTGAATTGAAAGTCCTTAATAACGTATTATTTTGTAAATGTTTGCTCCTCATTTTTCATTGTTGATGAACAAAAGTCCCTACAATCATTGGCACGGTTATTTAATGACTATACCCAAAGGTTAAGATATAGAAAACCCATCTCTCTCTTATGTGTCCAGTGGAGGTCCACTCTATCCTGGCTGCCCATCTCAAGGAGTTTCTCTGCATCATTATTTATTTGCTGCACTACCTTTCACTTTGTTCTTTTGCACACAAGGATTCTTTACTGCAACAGCAACACACAACACATTGTCCTGAATAGTAGTGTACCATGGTACTCCTCCTCCCATGGCAATACATGTAGGCACATGTATGGAGAATTTGAGATACCATTTGAGAGCTCATATGCCTGCCATGGTCCCTCCCTGGTTCCCACATCATTTTTAGCATATCGACCTACCCTTTGCCCCAACTGACTTTGCCAAAGATCACAGTGACCATTTTTCAAAATATGGGGACCAAACTTGCCCAGATGGTGATCATTCTTGGAATTTAATAGACATCCTTGGCATTTTGGTGCTTGTCATGCCCAGGACAGGGGCACTAGGACCCTGGGGGACAGGACAGAGGCCAGGGGACACCGGACACCAGTTCCGGTCAGGGGAGTGGACAGGGACACAACAAGCTGGACCTCGAGGCAAGAGGTCAGAGGTCACATGCGCTGTACCAGAGAATATAATAAATAAGTGCCTGAAGCACCAATCATTTCCTGTGTGGTTCTGGGGGTCGGAGAACATGACATCTGGCGACGAGGGTTCGAAGAAATCCATGTGTGCCCATCTGTGCCCATTGACGGATCGACCGCGATTGAAACCAGGAGCCCACCCTGGATCACGTCGTGCCGAGAAAAAGGAAAAGTAAAAGTGCCCAGGAGGAAACGCAGCGACGCAGGAGCCCACCCCGACTGCTGCTAGAAGAGGACTGTCTGTCCGGTAAAAGCCGTGTATAGAGCGCAAAAGTTAAGAAATTGGCGTGAGCTCTCGCGATAGTCTCGGCGGCCATATTGATATCAGGCGCGAGAACCAATCAGAGAAGTGGAAAGTACGGCAGCCATCTTTGAGTCAGGCAGCGTCCGCGATTGGCTAAGAAGTCTTAACAACAAAGTGCCAAGAAGAAGAAAAAGAGGGAAAGAAAGAAACAAGCACAAGGCAAGAAGAAAGTGCACAGGCAGAATGGCAGAACCAAAACAAAGTGCACAATATAGAGCGCCGCTACCATTCAACATATCTGAACCACAAGCTGGAATAAGGTGGGAAAAGTGGAACAGACGATTTGAGAGATACATGGATGGGACAGATGTGACAGCAGCCAAAAGGTTAGGTTTGTTCCTGAACTTAGTGGGTGATGAGGTCGAAGATCTATTAGTGACACTGCCACAAGAGGAGATCACCACCTATGACAAATTTAAAAAATGCCTAACTGATAAATTTGACCCTCAGAGAAATGTAGACTTTGAACGATACACTTTCACGATTGCATTTCAACAGCCGGATGAAACGCTAGATGACTTTGCAACAATTTAATCATGAATTTTTGTAATAATGTGTAATGTAAATGAATTGTTTTTATGTGGTACTTTTATGAATTTTATGAAATTCGAATAAAGGTCTTTTGAACTTGAACTTGACTTTGCAACATTACTGCGAAAAGCTTGTGACACACTGCGAATTTGACAAATACAATAATGAACAAGCAATCAGACTGCCTATCATTGAGGGCTGCTGTGACACGGAGTTCCGTGCAAGGATCCTAAAGGAACCAACGTCACTAGAAAACATACTGTAATTAACAAGAGCGGAGGCTACAGCGCCCGCACAAGCAAAGGAAATGGAGCGAGGAAAGGAACGACGAGTGGAACAAGCTCATCGTATGACAAATAACAACCGCTCGAGTGGGTGGAAAAAAGATAGAAATGAACCAACAAGAAAGAAACAACCGGAAGCAACATGTTCCAGGTGCAGACTTGAATTTACGCATAGAGGCCCATGCCCGGCATTTGGCCAGACGTGCAAGAAGTGCAATGGGAGAAACCATTACGCCAGCGTATGTCAAGGGCTGAATTTCAGAAATGACCGAGGAAGAACAGGAAGACCACGAATGTCAACTAGCAGGCACGTCAGGCATGTTGAAACAAAAACCAGGAGCTCCTCGATAGAATCAGATGAAGAAGAAGAAGAAAAGACGGAACGACTGTATCTCATGACGGACGGGACGACACCATTGAACAAACTGATGAGGGTGAAGAGAGAGAAAGAATATGCCTTGTGGACTGAAGCAAAATGAAAAAGACAGAATCTGTGACTATCGGCGTAGGCCACACAAAAGAAAGTTTGTCCTGGACAGTGGTGCAACATGTAAAATCATGTGCGTCTCTGAATACAAAAAAATGAAAATAAAACCAGCATTGAGGCCATCACGAGTTGAAGTATTCACCTGGGGGTCCAGGAAGCCGATAACAAATATGGGAAATTTCATGGAAGAACTGACATACAAAGATCTGAAGACGAAAGAAGAAATACACATGTTGAAAGGTGACATCCCAGCACCATGCTTATTGAGCAACATCACGGCCCAGTGGATGGGTCTCATGGAGATGACTTACAAAATGTCAGAAAAGAGAAGCATCCTGAAGGAATACCCCAAGCTACTGCAAGGACTAGGAAAACTGAAAGGGAGGCAGATAACACTCCACATTGACAAAACAGTAAGGCCAGTAGCGCAACATCACAGAAGAGTGCCGATACACCTGCAGCCACAGGTAGAGGATGAGCTTGAAGTACTGCTCAAGCAGGACATAATAGAGCAAGCAGAAGGACCAACGCCCTGGGTGTCGCCAATAGTGGCTGTTCCAAAAAAGGACACGTCAAAGATAAGAATATGTGTTGACATGAGGATACCAAACAAAGTAATTGAACGTGAGAGACATCCCGGACCACACCTCGATGATATGATCAGCTGCCTCACAGGCACAAGGCGTTTCTCAAAATTAGATTTGTGTAAGGGATACCACCAACTAGAATTAGATCCTCAGTCTAGATATATCACAATGTTCTCCACCCACCTAGGTCTCTACAGATACAAACGTCTGAGCTTTGGGATCTCCTCTGCTGCGGAAATATTTCAGGAAACGATAAGACAGGTGATAAGGCCAGTAAAGAACCGTTTAAATTACAGCGATGACATTCTAGTATTTGGAAAGTCAGACGAGGAGCACGACAAAGCTCTGAGAGAAGTATGTTCTCACCTGGAGCAGGCAGATCTGACACTGAATGAAGACAAATGTGAGCTAGAGCGAGAAGAACTAGTGTTTTTGGCCACATTTTTTCCAAAAAAGGAATGCGCCCGGATCGGGAATGCGCCCAGATCGCAGCAAGGTAAAGACACTAGAAAGAGCGAAGCAACCAAATGATGTGGCAGCAGTGAGGTCATTCCTTGGTCTTGCTAGCTACTGTGCAAGATATATTCAAGACTTTGTTACTGTGTGTGCACTGTTAAGAGAATTAACAAAACAAGGCAACGTCTTCAAGTGGATGGACGAATGCAGCAAAGCGCTCAAAGAAATAAGAAATGCTGTGACAGCCGTAGATCACTTAGCATATTTTGATCCAAGACTTTACACCGAACTAACAGTAGATGCGAGTCCAGAAGGACTAGGGGCAATATTGGCTCGACATCAACCAGGAAAAGACTCCCCAAGAGAAGTAGTAGCATATGGAAGCAAGCGCCTGTCAGAAGTGGAAAAAGGATACTCCCCAAAAAAGAGAGCTTGGCAGTACTGTGGGCGTGTGAACACTATCACATGTTCATCTACGGAAAACCATTTACAATCATAACAGATCACCAAGCACTAATAACAATATACGGCAACCCAAATGCAAAAATACCACCCCGAATAGAGAGGTGGGGGATAAGGCTCATGGATTACAATTTCAAAATAATTCACAAGCCAGGGAAGGAGCACAACCCAGCTGACTACGTATCAAGGCACCCCCTGCCCCAAGCATCACAAGCAACAACGATGGCAGAGGAATATTTGAACTTTGCACTGAAGCACAACACGCCGGCAACCATAACAATGGAAGAGCTAGAGAAGGAAACAAAACAAGAGACCACCATGCAAGAGACAATGAAAATAACAAAACAGCAAAGATGGAGGCACGTGAACAGCAACAGCAGCTGGGAAAAAGGGGTAGAAAGAGAAGAGCTGCTGGCGTTCAAAAAGATAAGTGAAGAGCTCTCCGAAAGTGGAAATGGAATAGTGATGAGAGGCACTCGAATAATAATGCCCCGGACACTGAGGAGAAGGACACTAGAACTAGCGCATGAGTCGCATCGAGGGATCGTAGCAACAAAAAAAATGCTGCGGGAAAAAGTGTGGTTTCCGGGACTAGACAACATGGTCGAGGAAATTGTGATGCACTGCCACATCTGCCAAATAACAGGGCCTCCATCAAAGCCAGAGCCACTGCAAAGGTCACAACTCCCAAAAGCTGTGTGGACAGAGCTGGCGGCTGACTTTTATGGCCTCTTGGAGACAGGAAATTACCTGCTGGTAGTAATAGATGAATTCTCCAGGTTCCCAATTGTGAGACAAGTGACATTGACATCGGCAAACGTAACACTGCCAGTCCTAGATGACATATTCGCAGCATGGGGCTCACCACAGTCACTGAAGACAGACAATGGTCCGCCATTCTCTGGCGAGGAATTCAAAAGATTCATGGATTACCTTGGGATCAATCATCGAAGGATAACACCTCTATGGCCACAAGCAAACGGAATGGCTGAGCGGTTCATGTGAACCATCAAAAAGGCGATACAGAGAGCAAAACTAACACAGATCTCAATTGGCCAAGCACTATGTCAGGTGCTGAGAGACTATCGGAACACCCCTCACAGCTCTACAGGAAGGTGGCCTGCTGAACTAGTTTTGGGGCGCTCAAGCAGAACGCGACTGCTACAAATGAAGGAGGTGGAAAGAGTGGAGCGAAAGGACATTGCGAAAAGAGATCAAGCAGCGAAAGCAAAAATGAAGGCATATGTTGATCAGAGAAAACACGCCACAAACAACAAAATAAAAGAAGGCGACACCGTGATAGTGAGACAAAGACAAGTAAAAAAATCAGATAGTGTTTTCTCAAGAGACCCATTGACAGTGACAGAAGTAAAGGGGCCTATGGTCACGGCATCATCAGGCCCATATCACATCACGAGAAATAACTCGCACTTCAGAGAATTGAAAACCAAAAAGGAGGAGGTGCCAAAGCAAGAGCACAAGGAAGAGACTCAAGAGGAAGAAGCACAAGCTAACATCAGAGAGCAGCGACCAAGAAGAGAATGCAAGAAGACAAAAAGACTAATAGAGGAGATGTAAAGAGACGGAGGCCTGTGGAAACCTCTCTGTCATCCATCTCTCTCTCTCTCTCTCTCTCTCTCTCTCTCTCTCTCTCTCTCTCTCGCCACAGGCAGCATCAGGTGAAATGTTCTATTGTGAAATGTTTGGTTTGCAACAAAGGGGAGATGTTATGCCTAGGACCGGGGCACTAGGACCCTGGGGCACAGGACAGAGGCCAGGGGACACCGGACACCAGTTCCGGTCATGGGAGGGGACAGGGACACAACAAGCTGGACCTCGAGGCAAGAGGTCAGAGGACACATGCGCTGTACCAGAGAATATAATAAATAAGTACCTGAAGCACCAATCGTTTCCTGTGTGGTTCTGGGGGTCGGAGAACACGACAGTGCTCACCCCTGAAATATATGTGACCTGACATAATGATGGTCCTTCTTGGCTGTTGTAAGCATCCATGACATGGTGTTGCCTTTCCCTGGTAAATATCTTTGGCATATTGTGGGCATTCGTGGTATGTTTTTGCCCTTCCCATGAATGAGGCTGATCATGTGATTATAGTAATTTCTAACATAACATATATATTTTTAAAACACAAATTCACCCGTAGGCATCTTGGCGCTGAATAACAGATGTCTATTGTCAGCCAACTCTATGGTACTCATTTTTTTGACCTCAGATGGATGAAAGGCTTAGTGGACTAGCCAGGAGAACCTGTGGCCATGAGGTCGAATATCAGTCCACTGAGCCAACAGACCTGGCTTTTTAAGTTATTGTCTATAAAAGACTATAACAAACATTTGCCAAGAGATGTTATGATGGTGGCTTTTTCTTTGGGGCTATTTTCACACACTTTTTCAGATAGCTGGCTTCACTATTTCATACGCTTTTGTCTCAGCGTTGGTAAGTATTATCCACCAGATGCAAACATCTAGAAATAACAGACACAGACAGATGTTCACATGTTCATGCTCAAAAGGATTTCGAGCTATTCATCTTCGAGCATAGCATGAGCTCTTTTCAGCCAATTAAAAACAGAAAACAACAGCACGCTCTTCAGCCATAGTTTTAGGTCTGCCCTTCCCTTACATAAGATTGGCTTCGGCCGTATGGTGGTCATTTCTAAAAGTTATAGGGTAAACAATACCAGAACTATTGCATGTGGGAATTCTTGCATTTTTCTTGCTTCATAATATTTTATTTTTCTTGATGGATGATACAAATAAATAAAATAAAAAATAGACTTTCTGTACCATTAAAATGAATAATACACCTGCCAACTCACGTTATGTCCGTGAGCTTTTCCCCACGGATGTCTTTACAGAATTTCAAACGGTTGGCTCTACTGTGTTTGTTGTGCATCTGCTTATGTGTCTAAATAGTGAGGTTGTACCTTCCAGAAACAGAATGATGAAGATCAACCCCCTGGATAGATGAGCCCTGGTACAAGCAAGGCAAAAGGTCCCCCTTCTTCCGGACGGCTAATAAAATACACTAAACAGGGTTCCGTGGACCATTAAGGGCTCTGGGGCCCGGTGTCACTGCGCCTGCTGCTCCCTTATTAGCTCCGCCCCATGCAGCTGATTAAGTTCATGCTCAGAAAGGCCAAAGTGTTCCAGCATTGTATCCTCGCGAATATAAGTTCAGGCAATTAGAAATAGATAAAAAGAACATGTTTATCAACAGTTCGAAAAACCGGGGAAGGTACCGCTGAAAAGTTAACTTTGTGAAGTTTCACCTTCATAGTTTTCCGTAAAAAAACTTGAACCCCTTTCAAGATTGGCACAGCAAACTGCGTGGAGGTAGTTGTCGTGATCTTATTAAACACATACATCTATGTGTAAAACAACAACAGCTGTGTAGGGATGACCGCCGAGTGAGGCATGTCTAACCACAGGATGCATGTAGGAGTGCAGGTGCTATTTATAGGATCTTCGAATCCTTTGGCTGACTCTTTAGAACATGCGGCTGGAGAATGAAATCAATAAAACTAAGTTATGAAGCATGATTTTATTGAGTGCTTGCTTGGTGGGAGAAATCAATGTTGCTTTGTCAAACAGAGTCCTTAAGCATTGCACATAAAAGTGCATTTGTAGAAATCAGCCCCTAGCGTTTGTTAACCATACATCACATCACTTTACATCTGACTTTAACTCCTCTGAACTCCTCCGTCTCTATATTCATCGGCCACTGAAAAGAGGGAATCTTTTATAATACTTCACTTGTCCCTTTCCGCTAACAAAGCTGGAATTGGGAAGACAAAACATTCTATCAATCAATAAACAGCAGAATGTAAAAAGGCATAGCGTTTTAACGATTGTAATAAGCTGTACACCAAGTTTCTGTTGTTCAAATGGTGTGTGGTAACTGCATTTTCAAATGCAATAGGTCTTGCATTGGCTGCCAAACTTTTGACTTTGGCAATTCTTGTGTTTTTTCCACCATGCTTTTATAAAACGTTATTGTTGTGGAAGCTGCCTGGCCCTCATCATAAATATGTTTTATGGTCTAAAAAAAGCACACAATACCATAGTAGTCACTGGCACTGAAGGGGACTACTTTGAGTGTGCATGTGCTCCTTGTGAGAAGGGATCATTTCGTAACTCAGAGTGATGTCAGCCAATGGATGAACTGTGCTGCCTTATTTCTGGAGCTGGTGGAAAAATGTGAATGACAACATCAACAGACAAATAGATGAATTAATTATCTGAAAACCCCTTTAAGTTACTGTTGGACCTGGCCCTTTTTGCAGGGTTATCCACAAACCTTTTGCCTTCTTCCTCCAATGTTTCAGACTTGTTTTTATTGGCTTTGGAACTCTGGGAACGTTATCATTGCTAACTAGTGCTAAAGTGCAAGTGCTCTCTATCTAGGCCCAAACCTTCCCTTTTAATACATGTGAGGCACCCCAAGGTAAGCCAAACGTAGCCCCATGGGCAGAGTGCAGTATATTTAAAAGGTAGGTATGTACGGTTGTGTTTTACATGTCCTCCTAATAGTGAAATTTTGCTAATTTCGTTTTACACTATTGCAAGCCCAATCTCCCGCATAGGGTAACATAGGGATTGCCTTGAAATATGTAATTTCCCGTTGGGAGCAGATAGAGATTTGGAGTTTGTGGGTCTCTGAACTCACAATTTAAAAATACATCTTTTGGTGAAGTTTTTTTTTATTATAACTCTGAAAATGCCACTTTTAGAAAGTGAGCATTTTATTGCTTACCCATTCTGTGCCTCTCCTTGGCTGTAGAAACACAACTGGGTTGGCTGATAGTTGGGCTCTTGGGCAATCACTTTAGACAGTCACACAAAGGGATTTGAGGTGTGCTTTGCATATTCTGATGGGCCATCACCAGGCTAATGAACCTTCCTGAGCTGAAGTGGTGGGGTGAGTTGTCACTGAGACTTGAATAGGGCTGTGCCTGTTCTCACACAAAGCAGTCTCCACCCCCTTGTAGTGTGCCTGGAGCCAAGTCTGGGAGAAGCAGGGTCTTGTGCACTGCAAAGACTTTCCTTTGACTTTTGCCTACTTTAAACGCAGAAAGGGGTTTAAGTATTGGACCTCTGACACCCCAAAATCAGAACACTTCTGGACTGAGAGCATTCTGCCAAGAAGTAGAGCTGGATGCGGTAGGAGGGACTGCCACTCTGCATGTTTTTTTGTCTTGCTGGCCTGCTGCTTCTGTCCTGGGAGTGAAAGGTTTGGACTCTGCTTTCTACATCCTGCTTCTAATGTTCTCCAATCGCTTGTGTGTGCTTGCCTCTTGTTAAGGAGTGTCAGGGCCATCATAGACCTCACCTGCCAGTGCCTGGGCTCTTCTGTGGAGAGTCCTGACTTGTAGAGTGGTGCCGAATCCAGTTCCTGGATCCTTGGAAGTGTAACCTGGTGATTTTCAGGAGAAAATCTATGCATCAACTTCCAGCGCCTGTTTTCTTGATGCACCACTGCAAAGATTGACACACTGCCGCTGCCTGCACCAAAGCATCATTTCTGCTTCATGCACTGACCAAAGCTTTCAGCACAGGCCCCAGTGTGCATTCGCAGAGATCACCCCAGAGTGAGTCCCGAGCACTGTGTCACCGTCGTCCGAGGCACCGGCTCAAACTCCTGCACAGTGCCTGCTTTGTGGCCGAGGAATTGATGTAGTGGCTGCTTCATGGCTGTGAAATCAATGCAGTGCCTGCATTGCCCATGTCGCAACAATGTAGCGCATCTGTATTTTTGACCCATCTCCCCTGCGAGCTGATTCTTCATTGGCACTGCAGTAAGGATCCAAGCCTGTGTGTCCTGAAACCGATGCAACACCACCTTTTCTAAACTGGTGTGGACTTCTTTTGTAGTGTTTTCATTGTGTTACTGTGTGTGTGATTGTGTGTGCATACACATAATGTACACATTGCCTCTGAGATAAGCCTGACTGCTTCTGCCAAGCTACCAAGGGGGTGAGTAGTGGTTATCTTAGCTCTTGGACTCCCTTAACTTGACAAGAGTGAGGGTCCATACTTGAACAGGGTGCAAACCACTGCCAATTACAGACCCCATTTCTAACAGTAACTATGTTATACAAACACTTTTTTTTAAACTAAAAAGGTCTTTGCTAACACCAGACCTAAAACAAAACAATCGGTCCAACAACAAAGCCTCTTTCATTTGCTAAAGCTTTTTTGTAATTTTGTTTAAATCTCTTACAGCTAGTCAGGGACAGACAGACAGTAAGACAAATAGATAGATAGATAGATAGATAGATAGATAGATAGATAGATAGATAGATAGAAAGATAGATAGATAGATAGATAGATAGATAGATAGATAGATAGATAGATAGATAGATAGATAGATAGATAGATAGATAGATAGATAGATAGATAGATAGATAGATAGATAGATAGATAGATAGATAGATAGATAGATAGATAGATAGATAGATAGATAGATAGATAGATAGATAGATAGATAGATAGATAGATAGATCAGGATACTGGAATGAACAGACCAGCTTCAATGGGTAACATATTAGTTAAGTATCAATATAACCACATCATTCAAGAACACTGAAAGTGAAGTAGAAATGCACACAATCAGGACACACAGACTACATACAAGTATTACTGTTGTCCCCAATAAAAATACCCCACAGCATGACTTAGTGGAATACAGTTATAAATGTATGTCACTGCATGCATACTGAAGGAGGATAACTTTATAAAGAACAGTTTCAAATAGATATAATCTGGTATGCTGTGAAATAGCAACATAAAAATCAATGGGGTTACCCAGTTTTTGTACAGAACCTGGATAATAATACGGTAAACAAACAGTGGTTCTGCTACCTTTCCTTACAAAAATTCTCAAATATTTCAATCACCCCACCAATAGGGGGATAAGCGTTCAATGAAAGATCAAACAAACGTATTTGAATCTCCCTATTACATTAAAAAAACAACCATGATTAAATCAAATAATTCATATGTATACTATGTAACTATAGAACAGTTTTCTGTTGGCACTGCACCAGTTTGGGACCCTCAGGGGCTGCACCTAACAGGTGATAGCTTTCCATATTACCTTCTTCTGCTAGGCAGTTGACTGCATAGATACAAGAATTATAGAAACAGTTTGTAACTAATAATTGGTAGAACTCAGCATGGTAGTTCTAACTGAGATTTTGGCGCTTGATACCAGAAGTCTGTTCACAGAGCGCGCTTATTTTGAATCATATTGGATGCCTCATCTATTGAAAATATAGGGTATTATCTGTGGAATCTACTTATGAGATCTCATCCTTTTGAATTAACTGGATTCCAAGGCTCTTAATTGGATTTTTCACTGTTATGCACACTTTATTTAGTCCTGAGAAAGACCCTATTCCAAGGAACTGACATTTCACGTGATAAATGAGGGGTCGAAATGTCGACGTACAAAACCAAATGAAACGTCCTATTGAATGTTGAACATGAATTGGTGAAGTTTAATCTGTGTATTCAACAGAAAACTGTTCTATAGTAATTGGACGTTAGAGGAATTGATCAGTTTTATATGTGATTATTTTTTGCGTCTATTTCAATGTATTGTGATTTATATATGTTATCATTTTTGCACTGTATTTGTATTGTGTTTTTTGTATGAATTGTGTAAATATATATGTGTTTATGTGTGAATATACTATTCTTTCAAATACATATGAATTATTTGATTTGATCATGGTTCTTTGTTTAATGTAATAGGGAGAATCAAATAAGTTTTTTGATCTTTCATTGAAAGCTCCCCCATGGTAGTTATAACATAGATTGACATCTAGCACACACATTACTCTATGTAAGACACCTCACATATGTCCATCTCACATGCTCACCACAAGTAATGAATGGAAATGCCCTCTTCTGCTCATGTGATGTTAAACTACAGTGCTGGTTGTGACAGTCACTGACTGAGCCAGACCACTTACATAATATGAACCAAGGCAATACTAGATGCAATGCTGATATGAAGGGTCATGAGGAACAGTACACCATTTAGAACATTTTGATGGGCCCTCAACCTGTGCATGACTGTCCAGACACCTTTAATGCAAGGTCCAGTGCATTGATGCACATGGCAAATACAGGAAAATATGCGAAGTATATTACATACAGCAATTGCAGTAAGATAACATAATACTGTAATAGCATGGTTTGTAGCTATGACATATATTCATAAAAATACATACACGAATAACACAGGCTAAAATACTCATTTGGTGCTTCTAAAATAATCCTATCCCACTGTAACTAACCTAAGTCTAGTACAAGGGAAGAAGTAGGTGCTTGTGTAGCTATAGTCTAGTTTAGCTATAGTTGCCCAGAGTCCCTCTAGGTTCTAGTCTGCTCCATACCTTAGAATGAGAGAGGCTGGAATCTCTTTCCCCGGTCTCGATCTCTAGCACCGAGCAAGGGGAGTCAGAAACACTGGAGCTGGATTCTCTGCGAGGAGGATGACGGTGCACAGTCTAAATATCGAGTTTTATATATCGACCTACAAAAATATCGAGTTGGAAATATCGAAGGTATAGAATATCGAGGTCAAGAATATCGTTGGACAGAATATCAACCCAAAGGTAAGTAATATCGATTTTTTTATATCGATGTAAGTAATATCGAAGTTAGTAATATCAATAGCAAATATATAGATGTAACTAATTTCGATGTTACTAATATCGATATTTGTATTATTGTTATGTATTTTATTATGTATGTGTAATATGTTTTTGTTAAGTATTTTAATTGTTTTAAATTATATGTGTAATATTTTTATATATTAATAATGTTATTTTTAAGTACATTTTATATTTTAGTACCAGAGAAGGTTGTGTTTTTATAGGGGAATAGGGTGGGAAGTAATTTAAATATACTAAATTAATTATACATTTTTAGGAATTATAAATTAATTTTAATTAATGTTTGTTTTTATTTCTGTAGCGGGTTGTGGGTTTATAGGGGAATTGGGTGGGAAGTAATTTAATTGTAATTAGTTAATGATTTATATTTATTTATTGGTATGGATAATTATTTTATTTATAATAAATTAATAATTGGCAATTAATTATTTTAATTGAGAATTATTTTTTTTGATTGGTAATTAATGTTTTTAATTGGTAATTATTTTTTAAAATTTGTAATAATTTTTTAATTGGTAAATAATGTTATTGGCAATTAATATTTTTAATTGGTAATTAATTTTCATTAATTGGAAATTATTTTTAATTAATTGGTAATCAATGTTTCATAGAAAGTATTATTTTGTATGAAAAAATGTTTTATTGTTTAATAATTTTTACTTGTGAATTAATTTTAAATAATTAATATATTTGTGTAATGAAAAATATTTTATTTTTTAATATTTATTATTTGGTGACTAATATTTATTAATTGATATGTATTGGTATTTGTTGTTAATTTATTGTTAATTAATTATTTAATTGTAATTGCATTTAATAATTATTAATTGTTTGTAAATGATGTAGATTTATTAAAAAATGAATTATTCATTATTTTACATATAAAAATTAGTTATAAGTATGTTATATTTCAATTCTATGCTATCCAACGTTTTCCATACTGTTTCACTCCCTGGAGTTGGAATAGTAATTTTTACCCCTACGCTATCCAATGCTTTCCCTACTGTTGCACCCTCTGGAATTGGAATAGTATTTTTACCCCAATGCTATCCAACGCTTTCCCTACTGATGCACCCTCTGGAGTTGGTATAGTAATTTTTACCAGTACGCTATCCAACGCTTTCCCTACTGTTACACCCTCTGGAGTTGGAATAGTAATTTTTACCCCTATGCTATCCAATGCTTTCCCTACTGTTGCCCCCTCTGGAGTTGGAATAGTAATTTTTACCCCTACGCTATCCAATGCTTTCCCTACTGTTGCCCCCTCTGGAGTTGGAATAGTAATTTTTACCCCTACGCTATCCAATGCTTTCCCTACTGTTGCACCCTCTGGAGTTGGAATAGTAATTTTTACCCCTACGCTATCCAACGCTTTCCCTACTGTTACACCCTCTGGAGTTGGAATACTAATTTTTACCCCTATGCCATCCAACGTTTTCTCTACTGTTGCCCCCTCTGGAGTTGGATTAGTAATTTTTACCTCTACGCTATCCAACGCTTTCTCTACTGTAGCACTCTTTGGAGTTGGAATAGTAATTTTTACCCCTACTCTATCCAACGCTTACCCTACTGTTACACCCTCTGGGGTTGGGATAGTAATTTTTACCCCTACGCTATCCAACGCTTTCCATACTGTTACACCCTCTGGAGTTGGAATAGTAATTTTTACCCCTACGCTATCCAACGCTTTCCCTACTGTTACACCTTCTGGAGTTGGAATAGTAATTTTTACCCCTACGCTATCCAATGCTTTCCCTCCTGTTGCACCCTCTGGAGTTGGAATAGTAATTTTTACATCTACGCTACCCAACGCTTTCCCAACTGTACCACTCTTTGGAGTTGGACTAGTTATTTTTACCCCTACGCTATCCAACGCCTTCCCTACTTTACCACCCAATGTTGTCATTACTGTAGTTTTTTTGGGACTTTGGATAGTACTTTTATTTATTTAGCTATTTCAAATTTTTGATAATGTAGTATGATAACAATTTTAAAAATATTGAAAGTATATTTAATTTTTTAATGTATTAAATATCATTGTTTAATTTGTATTTATGTTATTGTTTTCTGTTTAGGTGTATTTGTAATTTACAATATTTTTTAAGAATTTACGAGTTATTTAATTAATTATTAAAAGGTATTATTAAGTAAGTATATATTATATATTTTATGTATAGGTTTAAATAATGTTAGATTATTGTATATGTATTATTAACTCATTTTAAACATTATTAAATATTTTTAACTATGTTTATTTGGTTTATAAGTATCATTTACTTTATTTGACACTTTTTTAAATAAAACAATATTTTTAATTACGATATTTTTAACATCGATATTTTTTTCCGATATTTTTGTACATACCATGTTGTAGATAGGATGTCGATATTCTTGCCTTCGATATTCCACCGTCGATTTTTCTGTAGGTCAATATTTTGTCCGTCGATATTCTGTCAGTGATTCGAGGATGACAACGTCTGGTCAGTGCGTCAGTGCGTCAGTTGGGGACTTGACTTCCATCCGAACTTTCCGTGGCGAGCCGGTCATGCAAGTAGGCTGTCGAACCGTGGACCAAACCATGGTTTGCTATGGCAAGTGAAGGCATATATATACCTTGAAGGTGTTTAGGAATGCCAGTATTGACGTAAAAGTAGGGCATAAGAACATCATCAATGAACCCCTAAACAATAGCTGTTCATGCATAATATATTATTTCTTGGAGAAATCAATATCCAAGCAAGGGGGAGTCCTAAAGGCTTAAGAGTCTGGTTTTCCAAGAACTCATGACGTAGATGAACGGATGTAAGTAGCCATGCCTGTATTTGGGTAGCATGAGCAATGCCTAAATAAGGGCTGGATTTCTATGCCTAAATAAGGGCAATGTGAATTGTACCAATATAAGGGCATGAATCAGGAAATTCATACAGAATCTAAACCGACACACAACATGGGGACCTCGCAATTTAGATTCTCAGTGAGTGGGGTACATGCTGCCATCAGAGGAGACCCTTTTAGGCACATGTGGCACAGTCACAAGGATGGCATTAACTTTACATTTGTTTTGTATAATGTGATTTGGGCTACCTTAGTGTACGATGTACACAAAATATCCCTTTCAACAGACCTCTGGGAGTCGAGGGATAGTCATTAGTGGCAAACACCCATTTACATGGTGGGTCAATGTACAGGAGTATCAGATGAGGACATTCACCTCAAACTCCATCTCTGCTAATTACCAGATATTAAAGTAGGTAGGGTCAGCAAATATTCTTTCTGGGAACATTAGAGGAGCAGCTGGGGGAAAGTCGCATGCGTATTCTGACACTAGTCCTACCACAGTCAGGCCTTGCTCCCTGTCGGCTGGGGTAGATTATCCAAAATGTAGCTCCCGTTTCCAACACTCCTAACTGATTTCTCAACCTCTGCCCATTTCATATCTGAACTAATGGCTTTGTTGATCTCAGTAGTTGTGTGTGATTCGTAGTAACTTCCCAGTCAACTGTTTTGCAAAGTTTGATGTGGGCTTTGTAGACATTGGTACAGTACAATTGGCTTATATCATCCTATATTGTACATGACAGTATGAAGACTTGACTCATGGTGAGAACGTCTTACACACCATAATGTGTGTATCTAAGTCAATATTGGTATGATTAACTAGAGTGATGCATCAAGCTATGCCAGTGGCATACTTGGAGATAACCTGCTTCACACATTCCAATGGTGTCCTCCTCTCTACAAAGTCCTGGGGCCCATAGGCCTTCACACAGGTGCCCCTGTAAAGGTCAATCGATCTATGCAATGAACGTAATTCTTACACTCTGCGGCATATTGCAGCTAATGGGTACAGAAGATAAGCAGTCAAGCAGAGTGCAATCAGCATATAGGACCCTTACTGTTACCTCTGGTGAACCAAATAGCCTGCCATAGAGGGGAAGGACCACATCAACAAGGGCATCCAGTTCCTCTGGAGTGAAGGTATGGGACCTCTACCCTACTGCATGTGGCATGACAGCTCCCAGAGTTGACAAACAGCTACCGGTGATGGGGAAATGTGGCAATAAGCAGTGCCTGGTGGCAAGTGACAAGAGTTCAGAAATGCAAGGTCTAAGTAGGCCACATAGATTGGCTTTGCCATACACAGCCACAGAGATTGGACCCCGGTGTTTGCATTTTTCATTGGAAGCCTACGGGTGTGACTGCTGTGCCTGACCACGCCTACTGCACAGTTCAAATCATCTGGCAGTCGCAGAATAAGGCTGTCCCATTGGTGATGGCTGGTATTCACATAGACGGTCTCCACTGTAGGCAGACACATTCCTTGAACCATGGAGGACACATATTATACAGACAGCCAATGGCTGAGCCGGGCATGGTACAAATTGTATACCTCCTTGTTCAAAACATCCAGTGGTCGCAGAAGAGGCCTGTCCCATAGGTCATGACTGGTATACACATAGGCAGTTTCCACTGTAGGCGGGCGTAGGCAGCGGCACCTCTGACTGAGGTAGACGCTGCTTTATGTTATACTGCTAGCGATCCTTCCTTTGGGGCAATACGCCACGAGATTATTGTGACAGCAATTGTACCTTTTACTAGATGTCTGTGATAGCAACTGTGCTCTTTTTAAACTTACCCTGTTGTCAATGTTATTTTAAATGCACCGCAACTTACAGCCTACTGCCACCTGATCCCGGTCCGCTTGAACGGAAGGTCTATCACCGGCTTTTCAGTTCACTTCCGGTGGGATCGCCGGAAGTGTAGCTTAGCGGTGTAGCTTCCCCCTGCTCTTACTCCATTTAGAGCGGAGGCTAGTGCGGACGCTCGCCGCGGGGCGCCAGCGGCACGCCAAAGGCAAGCCCGTCTGCGCCCGTCAGCGCCCGACCGCCGCAAGACGCCTGGACCCCTGGCCCTTCATAGTCTGGTATTGTATCTGCTACCTCTGACTCAAATTTTGGACAACATGACCCTGTTCAGTTACTCCAGTAAACAACTAACAGAGTTGAACACCTCACAAATCAAACCTACTGGAACCCTAGCTTCTGAGTTAGATAGTTGTCCTCAAATCCCCCTGGTCGTTCATCCTACCGACCAGATAGAAACTCCCCCTTTTCCTGGTTCCTGCCTCCTCAACACAGACAATTTAGCTGAAACACTTAATGCCATATATTTTAATGCCCGCTCAATCCCCAAGCATGCTTTAGAAGTCTGTTCCTTACTTGACTAAGCAGCCCCAGATATTTGTTTTATCACCGAGACCTGGCTACATGAGCATGCCACCCCCGATTTATACACTGCCTTTCCATCAGAATATAAATTAACTCCACTTGATAGGAAAGAAACTAAAGGGGGGGGGGACTACTGATTGCTGCTAATAATAACGTGAACGTGGTTAGTTTAGAAAAGTTTGTCTCCAACTGTTTAGAAGTCATCATCTTTCAGATTGAGGGAAAATCAAACAACATTTGGAAAGGAGCCTTGATATATCGTCCCCCTGGCACCAAAGGAGACTTCGCAAATACTTTGCTCGAACTTATTGCACCACATGTCCTTGTCTCAGATAAATTCCTTGTAGTAGGGGATTTTAACTATCCTGCAGACATACCATCTGACTTAGATACAGAAAAGTTAATGTCCAACATGTACACTCTGGGACTTGATCTGAAGATCATATGCCCTACACACCAAGCCGGCCACACACTGGATCTTCTTTTTACCAATTCTTCTGATCGGAAAGCAGCCTCTCCTATTCCATTGCTCTGGACAGACCACTATTTGATAAATTTCCCTTTCCCGGTGGTCAAAATAAAAATAGCATTGGTAAATGGATCAACATTACATAGACCTTTGAAAAAAATCACTTCAGAAAAAAAAAATTAAGCTAACCTCTCACACTCCCTCCCTAAGTGCCAGCACTGTGGCAATACAATTTGATCTCGCTATAGAGGCAGCACTAAACAAAATTGCTCCTTTGAGCAGAGTTAAGCATAAAATTAGAACTTCGCCCTGGTTCACAGAGGAACTAAGAGTCATAAAACTGGAATGTAGAACCGCAGAGAAGAAATGGCGGAGGAGCAGAGATCAGAAAGATCGGAAAATATATAAACATCTGCACTCCAGCTACATGCTTAATATAAAACTGGCAAAAAGAGCGATTCTCACGGAGCGGATAGACAGAGCCCAAAACTCCTCTAAGGAACTTTTTCAAATAATGAAGGAATTTACCACTCCTAATACTGCATCAGAAATTCCGAACTCTCTGGAATGGACTAATGCATTATCCCAATTTTTTGAAGATAAAATTACCGCCATTCACCTC
Source organism: Lissotriton vulgaris (assembly GCF_964263255.1). Taxonomy (NCBI): domain Eukaryota; kingdom Metazoa; phylum Chordata; class Amphibia; order Caudata; family Salamandridae; genus Lissotriton; species Lissotriton vulgaris. The sequence goes on from NC_141691.1 coordinate 476,016,891, forward strand.
TCCTTTCCTTGTCATCCTGACCTAACTCAGCTAAATGCCTTGGGCATATCTCCATCAGACCCCCCACACATCATGGAGGAATTCGTCAAATGTGATTGTGAGGCGACCATGTCGGCCGGATAAAAAATCAAGTCAGGGACACCCTCTGATCTTATCCCCCCTAAACTTTTTTCTATAATGCGCCGGTACTGGTGGAACATCTCACTGACCTTTTTAATAAATCTTTCATGGATGCTGATTTTCCGACAATATGGAAAGCCGCCAAAGTCAAGCCCATCCTGAAAAAACCCACTGCCGACCCTAACCTCTTGTTAAAATATCGGCCTATATCCCTGCTTCCATACTTTGGGAAAATGCTTGAATCCATTGTTAACAAGCAGCTTGTGAGTCATCTTGAAAACCATGGACTCTTGGATCACACACAATCGGGTTTTAGGGCACAACAAAGCACTCAACGCACTGGTCAAGGTGGTTGATAACATCAGACTGGCGCTGGATGGTCAGCCATCCTCGTCCTGCTCGACCTGTCAGCAGCAATTGACACCATCTCCCACTGCATTCTAATTCATCGGCTGTGGGAGATTGGTGTCAGAGGAAACGCCTTAAAATGGTTTTCTAGCTATCTGTCCAATCGTACCACAACGGTCCAAATGGGAAAAAACTAGTGCACATGAAAGACCTGTTAAAATGGGTGTCCCTCAGGGCTCTATATTGAGCCCGACGCTCTTTAATATCTATATGACTCCTTTGGCCAATATAATTAGAGACCATGGTTTTGATGTTCTGTCGTATGCCGATGATATGCAGATTTTAGTCACACTAGATTCTGACCCTAACGAAACCAAACAATGTTTCCTAAGCTACCTAGTACAAGTTGAGGAATGGATGACCATCAATCACCTTCAACTAAATGGCAGTAAGTCAGAAATTATGCTTTTCGGCAAAGCGGCAGAACATTGGACAGATGACTGGTGGCCAACCAATCTGGGCACCTGCCCAGTACCAAAGGATTCAACCCGTAACTTGGGCTTCCTGTTGGATAACAAATTGTCTATGAACAGTCAAATAAACAACATCATTGGTACTTGCTTCGGACTAATGCGTAGTCTGAGAAAAAACTTCAAGTGGATCCCTGTTCTGGCCCGAAAACCCTTAGTCCAAGGCCTAATAATAAACAGGATGGACTACGGGAACGCACTTTTGTCTTCCATAAATGAACACCATCTGAGAGGCTTCAGGTTCTCCAGAATATCGCAGCCCGGTTGGTTCTTAACCTCCAACGAAAAACCTCTTCTGCTGCCTGTTTAAAAAGCCTACATTTGTTGCCGGTAAAAAAGCGGATCCTTTTTAAAATATTATGCCTGGTTCACAGACAACTGTATGAAAAAGGTCCTAAATACTGGTCCAAAAAAACTCAGATGGTATCAGCCACAAAGGGAACTCAGATCCAGAAATGAACTCCTATTGACCACTTTAAGAATACGAACCTCCATAAATGGCGGTCGATCATTTTCGTTTCTGGCTCCGGCCGCATGGACCAAAATGCCTTTCCACCTCCACAATTCCCCTGATCACGGCTGTTTCCGCAAAGGAATAAAAACTTGGCTCTTTGCAAACTAACTGCGTCCCCTTATGTCAGAGACTGCTGCAAGCGCCATGAGACTCCTAGGATGTGATTTGTGCGCTATACAAATGTCCCTGACTTCACTTGACTTGACGTATACCCTGAGCAGCTACAGTCACAATATTGTTCTTCAGGTTATGGCTGTAAACACCTTTCATGCACCCACCTACCGCACGAGTTGACACCACTGTTGGGGATCCTGTAAGTCTCCACCATGTCACTCCTCATTATCACATTGAATGTGGAAGTGACAGTTAGTCTCTGAGACAGCATTTCTATTTTCACCTGATGTATGTCACCTGACCTAGGCCTATACCACTGATCACATATCTGTGTTGTACATGAGCATGCATGAACACACAGTTATCATGAAGCTAGGTATCCCAGGGGTGACGGTGGAAATGTGTGCAATGCAGACTCCCCGAAATGGCAGTGCCCTCCAAATAAGGTGCGTATACATGATGGTCACTGGACTGTTACTGGATCATGTGTTTTCCAAATTGTGACAGGTAGGTGGGAATTGTGATGATGGCAGTGTATTCTACCCATCAGTATGTCAACCACATATAGCTGGGAATTGTATGTAATGCCTACTGCAGTGTCCTGGCTGTGAGGGGCACTAACAGCAGTGCTCCATGTGACTAATTTGTCATCAGGACAATGACGGCAACTGTTCCACTTTGCTCATTCTATAACTTGTAAGGAATATTTGCTGCCATACAGACATGCTGTACACTGCTCACAAATGCACTTCTGTTAAGTCACATGGCTGTTGGCTGTATCCTGGTATAAGTGAGTGTGGACTCTGTGACCACCATCAATAAGTGTTTTCATTCTACACATAGGAACCCTCGCAGAGGTAGCAGACAAAGTGCTCCAGTCTTTCGGCCTTTTCCAGACCTGATGACAATGGAAGAATGAGACATCATCAGGAAGTTTTGTATCAATAGGCGGTTAATAGAGGATCTATGTGGCCAGTAGGAGGTTCACTTGCATCCTCGTCTGACCTATACCCTAGCTCTGACACACAGTGGCTATATCTGGTGGTAAGTCACAATCAATGTTCCGTTTGGGTCTACGTGACGTGCTGTCAGAACTACATTCAGTTCCCCAGACCTGACGATTTGGCCACTGTGAAGGGAGACATTATGTCCTAGGTGGCATCACACATGTCATTGGAGCTATTGATGGAACACATATTGTCCTTGTACCTGTAGCCTGGCAGAGGCTATAGGAACAGGCAAAACATCCATTCCATTCCATCAATGTGCAAGTGGCATGTTTTTTGGATTTATACATCTCACACATCTGTGCCAAATTCCCAGGTTCTCCCCATGACTCATACGTAATGCGTAACAGCACCATATCGCAATTGATGTCACAACTGCAAGTGGAGAGGGCCTGGCTTGTTGGTGAGTGAGATGTGTCCAACCTTTGTGTGTGTGAGGTCCTGTGACATCTTCTGTAAATGTCTGATTCCTAACTGCACCTCTGTGTGTCTTCAATGTAGGTGACTCAGCATATCCCAACAGGCCATGGTTGTTGGCTCTGCTGCGGAATCCAACAAAGCCAGGGGAAGTCCACTTCAATGAGGCCCATGGTAGAACACGGGCCAGTACAGCAGGGTTTTGGGCTCCTGAAGGCTAGATTCCAATGTCAGAACAAGTCGAGAGGAGCCCTCCTCTACTCACCCAGGAATGTGTGTCAGATCACTGTCACTTGCTACATGCTCCACAAGCTCTGCATGAGCAGGAACATCCCTCTGATCAAAGAGGATGGAGACCAGCAGGACCCCCCAGGTGTGGACCCTGAAATGAGCAGGGATGATGACAGTGGCAAAGTGGAAAGAGTTGACATGCGTCAGCAGCTCATCAACAATTTCTTCCTTTGAGTGTATGCATGCTGAGAGATGTCATGACTGTGGCAGTTACTGTGGTTGTGCAGCTGTGATGGTGTAGTTAATGTTTGACTGTTTGGTGTGTACAGTTGGTCTGTCATTGGAGGAGCTCTTGACAAATGCACACATTGGTGATGTTGATTTGTGTAGTCTGATATTATCCATGTACCACGTACTGCTGATGTAGACTATCATTGTTGTCATATGAATGATTAGCTGAACGGTTATCTGACTTTTGCCCTGTTGTAGGTCATTTGGTCATTTCGGGAGACTGAATTTAGCAGATGTGAGATGCTCTTCTCCAGTGCAAATTGGACATGGTATGTACCAGGGAATGTGTGGCTCAGTCTTTTGGTGTACGACTCCGGTAGCAAGGCAGCTTGCACAGTAACAGGATAGTAAGTTTCCATTACACCATGGGGTTTCTGATCTGTTGTGTGGTGGTCCTTTGGCAATATTTGTGCGTTGGAATGGGCCCTTTTTGGCTAAAGTTCCTTAAACCTTTTGCCTTCCTCCTAGACCTTTTTCTGACATGTTGTTGCCGACTTAGATGCTTTGTGCACTTTGCCACTTCTGATCAGTGTAAAATTGCAAGTGCTCCCTGTAAAAAGTGTTATGGTAATTGGTAGTCCATAATTAGTATGTTTGTCTTACTAGCAAAGTCCCTGGTAAAGTGCACTGTGCGTGCCAGGGCTGGCAATGTAAATGCTACTAGTGGGCCTGCAGCACTAATTGCACCACCCACACAATTTATTTTATTTTATTTATTATTTATTTTAAGGTTTTATAGAGCGCAAACTTAACCCTAGAAGGTATCAAAGCGCTTTACAGATTCATGGAGTAATACAAAAGCCAGGTCGTCACAATAGACTTGTACATCAGAGAGCTTACAGAGTTGGGGGACATAAGGTAGGCAGAATATCACACGAGTACTGTACATTGGGGGATATGAAAAACTATACATCAGGGCTTTTTACAGAGTAAAGAGTCATACAATAAGCAGGATATCACACGAGTAATGTACATTGGGGAGGTAGTGAAGGGTACCAGCGGGGTGGGTGAACACAAGGAAGCATTATAATCATAGATTACAGATGGTGTATGATGATTATGTGGCGAGGTCGCAGGATAAGGCAATAGTCTCTCAGGTGGCAGGGAGCAGGTTTAGCGAAGGAATTTACCCATGAGGAAGGATTTAGTCTCTTTTTTGAAGCATGCCAGGGAGGGGATTCTTCTGATGTCGGGAGGGAGGGAGTTCCAAATTCTTGGTGTAGTCCCGGCGAAAGCCCGATTGTAGGTTTTTATTTTCCTAAAGCGTGCAGGCCGGAGTAGGAGGGCATTGGCCGATCGTGAGTTTCTGCTTCCTCCAGATATCACAAGCTTCTGTGCAAGATACGCAGGGGAGTTAGTGTGTAAGGCCTTGTGCGTAATGCATGCCAGTTTGAGGTGAATCCTAGCCTCGGGGGGAAGCCAGTTCAACAATTTTAAGTGAGGAGTGATGTGATCGAATTTTCTGGAGCCTGTAAGTAATCTGACGGCTGCATTGAGGCAGGCTTTTAAGGGTGCCAGTGAGATCTTTGGTAAGCCGGAAAGTGTGGAGCAACCATATTCCAGCCGAGAGATAACTAATGACTGGACTGCAAGTTTTAGGTCAGGAGCGTCTAGAAAGGGTTTTAGTTTCCATAGGTAGCTCAGGTGGAATCTGGCAGATTTGGCCATTGAGTTGATGTGGTCTCGCATGTTTAGGTTGTAATCCAAGGTAATTCCCAGTGATTTGGCCGAGTCCACAATGGTCGAGGGACAGTTTAAGGCTGTTATAGCTTTAATACAAGTCTGTACCTCAGAGTTGCTTTTGGGCGGGGAGATTAGTAGGAACTCCGTTTTCTTAGCATTGAGTTTGAGTTGGTTGGAGGAGAGCCATCGGACGGTCAGCTTCAGGGCCTCATTCAAGGTGAGGATCTCCGCAAGAGATGAGATTTTTATGTAGATCTGAGTGTCATCAGCGTACATATGGAAGGAGATATTTGCAGTGCGAAGGACTTTGGCAAGGGGTTCTAAATAGAGTTTGAAAAGGGTGGGGGAAAACGTTGATTCTTGAGGGACTCCCACCGTAACCACGGAGGGAGCGGACAGTTCACCATTGATTAGGAATCTCTGAGATCGGTTTTGGAGGTAGGAACTAAACCAATCGAAGACTGTGCCATCTAATCCCATCCTCAGTTTGAGGCGTTCGAGTAGCATCTCGTGGTTGACCGTGTCGAAGGCTGAGAATAGATAAAGGAGGATTATAAGACAGGTTTTGTCTTGGTCAAGGGCTTGAAGAGCGTCATCGACAATGTGGAGCAGGGTGGTTTCAGTGCTGTGTCCCGGTCTGAAGCCGGATTGGCAGTCGTCGAGAAGATGGAAGTTGTTGATGTGGTGACTTAGCTGTATTTGTACACACTTTTCCAGTACTTTGGCCAAGAGAGGAATGTTGGAAATCGGTCTAAAGTTGTCTGGGGAGGCTGGGTCCAGCGACGGCTTTTTCAGAATTTGGAGGACTTGGCCTGCTTTTAGCGAGGCCGGTATTGATCCCTGCTGGAGAGAGGCATTGATTATCGCAGTCCAGCTAGGAATAATGGATTTGGCAACGGTCGCAAGACAGTTTGAAGGGAGCGGGTCGTTGAAGTGGTTGTTCGGGTTCAAGGGGGAAAGGATTTTCTCGACAGCGTCTTCATCGTAGGGTGTGAATTCGGACCAGTGTGCTAGATTCTTAGGTGAAGACCATGGTGGTGAGGGGGAGGAGGTGGAGGGTCAAGGTTCGGTGGGGGGAGTGAAGCAGCCTTGAGTTCGATACCTAAGGTATTGATTTTGTTTACGAAAAACAAGGAGAAATCATCGGATGAGATGAGAGACTTGGGGGTTTCTTTCACTGTTTTGGACAGTTTATTTGATTGGAGTTTGAACATCTCAAAGAGTTTGCGTGGTCTGTTCTGATCATTTCCTGATTCCACTCTGAAAAACTCTTTTTTTGAGTTGACAATGTTATTGTTGTAAGTATTTCTGGCCTGGCGAAGAAGATTTAGGTGATCTGCCGAGGGGTGCTGTCTCCAGATTCTTTCGGTTTGTGAACCGTGGGTTTCTATCTTTGACTTGAGATCTTTTTAGTTTAAGAGGTGCTAGGTCATCCAAGATGTTCGATATTGTAGCAGAGTAGTGATCATTGAGGTCACTGACCGAGGAGATGTGGGGGTGGCGGGAGGTCGGATTTGCAGCGGATCTAGAGTTCATTGAGTTCGCTGACCCAGTGTTTTGGGAGCACCGGTTGTGGTGTCCTTGTCTTGCGGGTGCCAGGTAGCAGGAAGGCGATGGCATGGTGGTCTGACCAGTCGCAGAGGTCAATCGATGTGAGCTTGACGGTTGTCTTCTTAGAGATTATCCAGTCTAGAATGGCCCCTTTCGAGTGGGTTGGGAGAGGGAAAGCTTGGGTCAGAGCTAGATCGGCCAAGAGGTCTTTAATGGCTTTGACATGAGGATCCTTAAGGTCGTTCCAGTGCAGGTTGAAGTCACCGAGGAAAATGTCTTTGGTGTTGGGGGAGTTCTTAGCCGTGATAATTTCCATGAGCTAGTCAGTAAAGGGTTTGTAGTGCCTGGGGGTGGTAAAAGATGTGTAGGTTGGGGGCGTGGCCAAGATGGCGGCGGAGTAGGACGCCTTTCCGAGCCGCTCCGGCGCTGATCCGACTAAAGCATCTAATAGCACGGTCCTGAGGGAGCGACTTCGCTTCAAAAGTGGTGTGGATGTCTCCTTGGCGTGGCGGAGGGGTTTGGTGCCGTCGATGGGGCTGTGAGACCCCAAGATCGCCCACGAGATCGACTGAACGCCGCGGCCTGCGCGACCCCGGCCTCTCTTGGGTCTTGGCGCCCGATGTAGGAGGAGGGCAGAGCTCCTGAGATCCCGCCTGGAGACCCCGGAGCTGGCGGAAGGTGGAGAGTCGCGTTGAATCGGCGAAGCGGATGAGTGTGCTACAAGGGTGGCTTGGAGTCCCCTGGCTTGTGGGGTACGGCAGACCCGCGAGGCTTGGCTGAAGTGGCTTAACGGCGGCCGGCGGTGGTCGCCGAGAGGTGGCCCGAGACGCCTGAACACCGGCGGTGGTAAGCCTGGGCGGTGGCTGTGACTCTGACCGAGACCGGTGGTGGTGAGCGGTACCAGAGCGGCGGACTCCAGTGAGGCCCGGGCCTCGTGTGAGAAGGAAGCGATCCACGGGATAGCGACGGCATTCATGCATGGCCGCCATTGGACTTTTGGTCGCCCGCGGGCTTGAGCTTTGCCCTGTTCCCTGTGACGCCTAAGGAACGAGCTGCTGTGTATGCTGTGGGCGACGTATCAGTCGTATCAGGGGTGCTACGGACTATAGTTCGAGGCTTGGCTGTTGAGATTGCCGGCACTTGCTCCAGTCCGGGCCGAGCGACAAGGCCCGCCATCTTGTTTGGCCGCGTGGCGCTTGGGTGGAGTGCTGCTTGCCGCCATGTCTAACGCGCAGCGCAAGGGGCGCCTGGGGAAGGATGGCACTTCGAAATCTTCCCAACAGCCGGCATTCCCTGGAGCTAGTGGATCTTCGAAGCAATTGGACGATGAAGCACCGGCGACGAAGGCTTTTATGACTGAACTCTTTGCTTCCATTAAGGAGGATATCTCCGAGCTCCGTGCGCAATTGGCCTCTGATCTACGGGAGGTGCGGAGAGACGTAGACGGCTTAGGCGAGAGGGTGGCGACCCTGGAGGACCATGATCTAAGTATGGCCAACGACGTGCACTTGCTGCAGCAGGATATCATTCGCCTCACCGAGCAGAACCTGGACTTACAGACGCACACAGAGGATTTGGAAAACCGTTCCCGCAGGAATAACATTCGTATCCGGGCTGTGCCCTGGGATGGTGAGGCAGGGGACCTGCGTGGATATGTCCAGGACCTGTTCCTCCAGATACTGGATGAGGAGGAGACGCGGGAAATTCAAATGGACAGAGTGCATAGGGTGGGGTTGCCCAGGCGCGGGGGGGGCCCCCTCCCGATATTCTTGTGTGCGTCCATGACTTTCAGGTGAAAGAGCGAATCCTCCGCAAGGCCAGGGCAATCACGTCATTGCAATTCAGGGATCACCGCCCTCAACTGTACCAGGATCTAGCGGCCTCCACCCTGCGGAAAAGAAGGGAGTTCCGCCCAGTGACTGCCTTTCTGAGGGAGCGGGGCATCGCTTATTCCTGGGGGCATCCGTTTCGGATCATCTTTCGGTGGCAGAATCGTCTCGCACAAATTCGCACGCTCAGGCGGCAAAGGATCTTCTGGGCCTAGAGGATGTGCCGCCTTCGCAGAACACAGCTACTTCTCCGTCTCGGAGGCGCCACCGTTCGTCTTCCTGGCATAGGGTGGGCGCTTCCCCTGACCGACGGAGACCGGACCTCACTACCAGCCTGCAGGAGAGGGGCAACGCTGTGGCATCGGTGGCTTCGGCTACATTGGCTGATACGCAGCAAAGCTCCGGAGCGGCGTGACCTCTTTCTCGCTGATGGATCAGCGCCGGAGGGGTTCGGGCCTTCTGGTCTGGGGGTATGAATGTACTCTTGGAGGAGACACCCTCGACTGTGGCCATGGGGGATAGTGTATTAGTCCCCCCGGCCTGCTTCCTGGAAGGAAGGCCTCTTACGGACTCCGGCCTTCTGGACACGATGAGTACTGTCTTTGCTTTCACACTTTTGATTTTGCTCTCGTTTTTGGTTGTGGTTCAACTGGGGGAGGGGTGGGAGTTGGGGAGTTTGGGGTTGGGGGGGACCCATGACGGTGGGACTGGAGGGTTGTTGGATGTATGGCTGCGGATGTGTGTGCACAATGGCGTTGTAGGTAACATTGTGGTGGTTGGCTGGCGAGTGTTGAACGTCCCTTGTGTCGGGAGTGGCCTAGTTGTGGGGAAGTGGACAATTGGAGTGACGAGAGCAGTTCTCTGGGTTCGTCTTTGTAATGCCGATTAGCATAGGGACATGGAATATTAAGGGCATGAATTCGCCACAGAAGAGGCAGAGGGTTTGGAAGTATGTAGTGGACCATCACCTTGACATTGTGGGGTTGCAAGAAACCCACCTGGCACGGAAAGATGAGATGCGGCTCCGCCATAAGGCCTATCCCATTATTTATAGATCTTCCGCTGCTACGAAACACAGGGGGGGTGGCACTCCTTTTCCGAGCTGCGCTGCACTTTCAGCCTGTGGAGGTCCGTCACGATAAGGAGGGCCGTTGGTTGATGGTCAAAGGGCTTATACAAGGTCGATTGTGCACTTTTGTGGTGGTGTATTTACCCAATGTTGGTCAGAATAAGTATTTGCAGGATCTGTTGGTGAAGGTTGGGGACTTTGCAGAGGGTCACTTGTTCTTGTTGGGGGATTTTAATCTGGTGTGGGACAAGGATTTGGACAGCTCAGGGGGCCATAGGGCGGGTACGGGAGTTTTTTCTGCTTCGACACAGCAAGGGGTGGGGGAGCTTGGACTAGTTGATGGCTGGCGATTTTTCCACCCTACCACGAAGGATTACACGTTTTTCTCCCACGTGCATCATTCCTATTCCCGTTTAGATTCCATTTTCCTTAGCCAGTCCCTACGCGGGGACGTGAGGGATGCCACCATTCTTCCAATCTCTATTTCGGACCACAGTCTCTTGGTGCTTACCCTTCGCTGGTCGCCACCTGATGCGTCGCATCGGAAGTGGTATTTCCCGGCGTCGGTGATCAGGGACGATGTGTCTAATCAAGCATTGCACCTCGCTATCCGAGAGTTCTTTGACCTTAATCCCCCGTCGGACACCTCACTGTCGACCACGTGGGACGCCTTTAAGGCTACGATCAGGGGCACATGCCTGGGACTCAATTCTCAGATTAACGCCCTGCGGAGGAAGGAACATGAGGCATTGGAGACTGAGGTGGTCGAGCTCGAACGAGCCCACAAACTCAACCCCTCGAGGGTGACTCTTCGCCCGTTGACGGCAGTGAGGGGCAAATTAAAGGCGCACTATGCCAATAGGGCCGAGCTTACGCTTCTGCGACTGGGGCGTCAATCGTACTCTTGCGGTAACAAGGTTGGTAGACACCTGGCGCGGCAATTGCGGGATAGGAGGGAGCGGGAATACATAGGAGGGATCAGAGATGCCGCAGGTGTGTTGCACCACCGGGATGGAGCGAAGGCGGACATTTTTGGTCGCTTTTACGCCGAGTTGTATACGGGCGACGCCCTGGATGCAGAGGCACAGCGGGAGTTCCTACGACGTCTGCCGTTACCCCGAGTATCTAGAGAATGGAACGACCTATTAGAGGCACCAATTTCGAGAGAAGAGGTTCTCTCCGCCATCAAAAATTTGAAATTACACAAGGCCCCGGGTCCGGATGGTTATACTGCGGTCTTCTACAAGACGTATGCTACTGAGTTGTGTGACTTTTTGGTTGCTCTCTTTAATGATATGGCGACGTCCGGAATGAACGTGGGGATCCTGGCTGAGGCGGTGATAACGGTTTTGCCGAAACCAGGGAAGGACCCGGAGCAATGCGCTTCGTTTCGTCCCATAGCCTTGCTTAACATTGACGCGAAGCTATACTCGGCGATTCTGGCTGGCCGCTTGCAAGATCTGCTGCCGGCGATTTTACACCCAGACCAGTCTGGCTTTATTAAGGGCCGCCAGACCCACGATAATACCCGTAGAGTGGTTCACCTCATCGAAAAAGCGGACAGGTTCCGCATACTGGCTGTGTTGGTGGGTCTGGACGCGGAGAAGGCCTTCGACCGCGTGGATTGGGGCTTTCTGTTTAATACGCTCCGAGCTTTCGGCTTCTCTGATAAATTCATTACTATGGAACAGGCGAACTTTTGCAGCCCACGTTCGAGGGTGGCAGTGAATGGCCACCTTTCGGCCTTCTTCCCACACTCGCGGGGCACCAGACAGGGGTGTCCCCTCTCTCCCCTGCTATTCGCGCTCAGTATTGAGCCCCTGGCGATAGCGGTGAGGGAACACGAAGGCGTGAAGGTCATACCGTTCACGGGAGAGCAACATAAAATCTCGCTCTTCGCGGACGACGTCCTGCTCTCGGTGGCGGATCCGGCTGGTTCCTTGCCCTGTGTTAGGGACATTTTGCTTGAATTTGAGGGTGTGGCTGGATTTAAAGTGAATTATGGCAAGTCTTACATTTTGAATCTGACTTTATCGCAGGCTGATGTTGCTCAGGTGCGGGCGTTGACGCCATTGGCTTGGGCTTTGGGCTCGATTGTCTATCTGGGGGTCCACCTGACTCCGACGGTGGGTAAGATGTTCGCGGCCAACTTCCCGCCCCTCTTGGCGAAGACCCGGGCGGAATTGGAGAGGTGGAAACCTAAATTCTTGTCCTGGTTAGGTAGGGTGCATGCAATTAAAATGGTCCTTCTCCCAAAATATTTGTACCTGTTCCAGGCCTTGCCTATTCCGCTGGATAGCGCCTACTTCCGGCAACTCAAAACGCTGGTACTGAAATTTATCTGGCAAGGGGGCCGAGCGCGTCTGTCCTTCGCCGTTCTGCGTCGACCTCGATCGGAGGGTGGGGTTGGTCTCCCGGACCTGCGCCTCTATTATAAGGCTGCCCAACTGAGGGTCATGGTGGAATGGTCGCAGCAGCTCTCAGACAAACACTGGCTGCATATGGACCGGAGCGTGGCGGGTCGGTCCATCTGGGATTTAGCCTGGAAGCCAAAGAAAGACCGCCCCTTGAATGCTTACATCAGTATCCCCACGGGCACTATGCTGAAGGTATGGGACACCTTGGCTGGCGATGAGCGATGGACAACCTTCCCATCTTCGTTCACACCGTTGCATTTCAACCCGGCCTTCCCACCGGCGCTCGCCGAGGGACCCTTTGACGCATGGAGGGAGGGTGGGTGCAGGGCGCCGCTTCACTTGTTTCATGGCTCTGATCCTTTGACCTTTGCTAACTGAATGCGGGACTACCAGGTGCCGCAAACTGATAGATATAGGCATGTCCAATTGCTACATTGGGCCACGGCGCCAGGAGTGGTGGAGGCAGCCACGAGGCCTCCATCGAAATTTGAGGCTTTTCTGCTGAGGACATCCACCATGAAGGGAGCCATCTCCTTCCTATATCAGCTGCTGCTTCAATCTGAATTGTCACCTAGGCCACGTTATATGGAGCAGTGGGAGGAGATGGTGGGAAGGGATATCGCCGACGCCGAATGGTCAGCGCTGTGTAGGGATATGAACCAATTCAACCACTCGATCCACTTACGGGAGGCTCACTTAAAGACTCTCACACAGTGGTATATGGTTCCGACTCGGCTCCATCGTATCTACTTGGCTGCCTCGGACAAGTGCTGGAGGGGGTGTGGCCTTCTGGGGGACTTCCGCCACATTTGGTGGGATTGCCCAGTAATCAGGCCGTTCTGGGTTGAAATTCTTTCCCATATCAAAGATATCCTGCGATATCCTATTGAGGACTCTTTGGCCTTTGTGCTCCTGGGCCTGCGGGACCCCGGTCTTGAGCACCAGACGCGCGCGGATAAAAAGATTCTATGGCTGTGCTTGGGAGCAGCCAAGCTCACGCTGGCGGCGGCTTGGAAACGGAAGGAGGCACCGGCGATTTCCCTTTGGCACGCGAGACTCTGGAGGCTTCTGAGCCTGGAAAGAATGGCGGACATCTTCCTCGGTAACTACAAGAACTTTAAGCACGTGTGGGGCCCCTTGGTAACCTTCCTATCTACTGGCCTGCCTTCAGCGGTGTGCCCTGCATCATTGCGATCCTTACACCTCTTCCAACTTTAGTGTGCCTGCTGTATGAATGTGGTATGTATGCGTCGCCGTCATGGGGGGGGGGGGTTGGGGAGTTGTATTTTCTCTTCTTTCCTGTGTTGCAGCCGAGGTGCCTATTTTCATCGGATGGTGCATTTCTGTGATTTTTGTATAGCTTGAAGACATGCTTGATGGGACAATTTGATTTCGCAAGACTCGGCTCCTATGTGGCTTTTCCTTATGGCTTTTTTTTCTACAGGTGCTTGGACTAATTGACTGATCTTTCTCTTTGCGTTGTAGCATTACCACCGTCTTAATTTGCTTCTTTTCCCACTGTGTGGGAACACGCATGGCGCCCCGGTGCGGCTTATTTGTGTTGTTTTTCCTTCTTGTTATTTGCAAAATAAAAATTTTACCAAAAAAAAAAAAAGATGTGTAGGTTGCATAGGTAGGTGGTGTTACTGCAGACTGAGAGGGCTAGATATTCTAAGGAATCAGTGGTATCCGTTAGAAGCTCTGTGACAAGGAGGGTAGAGCGATGGATGCAGGCGATTCCAACACTTTTTTTGTTATGTGGTCTGTCTAGCCTGGCAATGTTAAAGTTGGGGGGGAATAAGAGGTCGAGGCATGGGGATGAAGCATCATTAAGCCATGATTCTGTTAAAATGGCTAAGTCGGTGTTGTTGTTCAGAATAAGAGCAGCGACATCGGCCGCATGCTTTACTGCAGAACGGCAGTTGATTAAGAGACCCGTCAGAGCAGGGAGGGGGTGGTAGCGGGAGTTGGGACAGACATGGGTATGGGTGCGAGGTTGCTTCTGATTACCCTTATATTAAAGAGGGGGGCTGATCTGTAAGGGTCGATAGCGACCGTGCAGATGGGGTGTGCAGCACTCGCGTCTGGTAGACAAGGAGAGGTAGGGGCTGCGTTATGGTCCTTGAGAAAATCCTGGATTTCCTTTTCAGTGAGGTCTAGTGAATTTGTTGTGAGGAGGGAAAAGTTGTAAGAAAAGGCGAGGTCGAGGGTTAACTCCTCAGATAGACAGCTAGTGTGCTTGCGAGGGCGTAGATGCCTCAAGGATGTTGGTAGAGGGCATTTGGGAAGCTCTGGGATTGGAGGGGAAGACAGCTGAGGCATGAGGTTTGCGAAGGAGAGATCGGCGAGGTGGAGGAGGTTTGTTAGATCGAGGATGGAGGAATGGAAGCTCTGAATTATTTTGGAGGTTCTGGAGTGAAGGGAGTGGATATCTGCGGAGTGGGGGTTGGAGGGTAAGGGTGGACTGTGCTAGGAGTCGCGGAAGTGGTTGCTTGAGTGTTAGCAGGTCTGGCTTGGCCTGCTACAGCAGGAGTCGCTGAGGAGGGGGGGTTGGAGGGTAAGGGTGGGCTGTGTTAGGAGTCATAAAACGAGTGGCTTGAGTGCTAGCAGGGCTGGCTTGACCTGCCACAGCAACAGTTGCTGAGGGCGTAGTGGTCTTAGAGTCCGAATGGGGAGTATGGAGAGAGAAGACCAAGGGTCCAGGGTTTATTTCGCTCGGGTGGTAGTAGGAGGCCTGATGGGGTTAAGGTGTGCTGTGATGGAAGCTGTGGAATCAGTGTGGGGAGCATGGAGTGGGGGAATAACGGATCTCTGGATCTAAAAAGAGATCTCAGGCCTGCCACTGCAGTGCCTGTGTGCAGTTTGTTGACTGCCTTGTTGTCCTGCAAGTGCACCCACTTGCCAGGTCTTCCCTTCCCTTTTTATGCACATCAGACACCCCTGTAGTAGGGCCAAGGTACCCCCCTGGGCAGGGTGCAGTGTATGTGAAAAGTAGAACATGTGTATCATGTCCTGACAGTGAAATACTGCCAAATTCATTTTTCACTGTTGCAAGGCCATCTTTCCCATAGGACAGAAAGGGGAATGCTGTGTCACATGTTTCCAGCATATTTTCCCATAGGCATGAGTTGGAGAGATGGACTTTATTGTACCTGAACTCAGAATTCAATACCACATCTTTTTGTGAAGATGTTTTTAAAACTGTGTGTTTAGAAACCACGCTTTTTAGAAGTGGCTGGTTTCTTGTCTTAAGCCATCCTGCGTGCCTCTGCCTGTTTGTGTATTGACCGTCTGGGTTTGGATGTGACAGGGTCTGGGAAGTGTCCTGACACCAGAGAGGAGTAGGTGAGACAACAACAGGCTGGCCTGCATTTGATGTGGGGGAGGAGAAGCCCCCTGGATGTGAACAGGGCTGTGTTGCTGCCACTAAAGGATGGCTCCACTTCCTGCTGAGCATCTGGGGCCCAGACCCTCACTATCAAAGGAAGAGGGTGTGCACTGGCAGGAAGACACCCAGGCCTGGTTTGGACCGGGCTCAGAGCCCCCTGAACACAAAGACTACAAAGGTATTTAGGGGTATATATGTGAGAGATGAAACCCCTGAACACAATACTGAAATCCAGACTGAAAAGGTATGAAACTACTTCGTAATCAAGAGGAACCTCTGCCAAAGATGAACAGCTGAAGAGACTGAAGAAAAGGACTGCCCTTGCTGTGTGTTCTGGGGCTGGCCTGCAGGTTGCTGATTTGACTAAGGAGAGGACAAGGGACTTTGCTGTGTGCTATGTCCCCCTGCTTGTGAGGACTTTGCTGTGTGCTGTGTCCTGTAGTAGCGTGTCTCCAAGGGCCCGAGCAGAGCTGGTTCCCTGCAGTGGTAACTCAGGAACATCAAAGTTTTCAACCGTGCCTCAGCGACGCTTGGTGCGTGGTGCTTTTGCAGGGTGAGACTGCTGTGTGGTCCGTGGTGCTGTTTACGAAGTGCCCCATGACCGCATTACCCCCGCAGCGTGAAACATCGACCACACTGCTGCATTATTGTTTGTGGCCCGAGCCAGCATCGTCAATGAGGCTGTGAGTAAGGATCGCCGCCACCGGCCCGAGCCGCAACCTGCAAAATGATTTCTGGGAGACTGCTGTTTGGTCTGTGGTACTCTTTAAGAGTTGCCCCATGACTGCATTGTCCCTGCAGCGTGAAACATTGTCCATGCTGCTGCATTTCTGTTTGTGGCCTGAGCCGTCATTGTAACTGAGGCTATGAGTAAGGATCGGTTCTGCCGGCCTGAGCCACAATGTGCTAAAGGATTTCTTGAAGCTAAGGAAGCTGCAAGTTGAAAGGGATCGTGATTGTTGTTCGCCAAGAGGAATCTGCCCAAGATCGTCAACGAAGGAGAAGGCAGCACCGTAATCCACCTGGCTACAGCGTCGCCTACCAACGGAACAGCAACGTCATCAAGGCCGGCCAGCAGGAGGTCTGACGAGCAAGGAGAGAGAGAGAGAGAGAGAGAGAGGGAGAGAGGCAGCGCACCCCCCAGGTAAAGCTTGGGCTCCGGTCTGGAGCCGCAAGCGTGTGTGGCCTGGAGAGGCATGCAGGAGGAGTACAGGAGTGCTCCGATATCTCTCCCGCTGTACCACCTTAAATGCGCTAAGTCCCAGAGCGGCCCGTACCTGCCCAGCAGTACCGGGGTCACCCCTTTAAGCTTACGACCATTGTCCCACCTGTTGGGGCCTAGCATTACGAACTGCATTATTCTTGCATTACGAACGGCCTGATTCTTGCATTACGAACCGCATTATTCTTACATTACGAACTGCGTGATTCTTGCATTACAAACTGCCATATTCTTGCTTTATGAACCTCATTATTCTTGCATTATGACCTGCATTATTCCTGCGTTACAAACTGCATTAGTACGTGCATTAAGTACTATCTTATTACCACATTACGAATTGCATTACGAACTACATAGCATTTCATTAGGACTGCATTAGATCATCATGAACTGCTCATTAATACCGTAAGAACCTACAAGTGATTGTTGATCTAATAACCGGCAAAGTGAAATATTACAAAAATGCATAGGTTGGATTTCTATTGCTTGGTCTCATCATCTTCCTTTTGATAAAGATACCGCTATTATTTATAAAACCGGTGTAGTGTCCATTTGTGGTGTTATCACTGTGTTAGTGGGAGTATGGTTGCAAATACTTTACACATTGCCTTGGAGATAAGCCTGGCTGCTTGTGCCAAACTACCGGGGGGGGGTGAGCCTGCTTTGTACTTGAATCTTGAAAACCAGACCATACTATTTAATGAACAAGTGTCTTCAGCCACTTGTGGATGCTCGTAGTAAGATTGAGATTCCTTAGGTCAAAATAATTAATTTTGGGGAGGAAATACAAGATCTACAACACACATATCACAATGTTCTAGACTGCGTAGTCATTCAGCATATGATAAACTTCTCCACATAGCAATTGCAAAATAGTCCTTATTGGTAAAGCCCGGACCACCTGCTTTTTCTGCTAATGTTTAAATAAGCAAAAGGACACCTTTGTCATAACCTTATTGTATCTGTATACAATACAAACTAATAAAGCCTGTCAAAGAGCCCTTAACTATTGTGTCATGTGACATTAACATATAATAATGCAATTATTAATGCATGACAGATGTTGCTTTGCGATTTTCTCCTCACCACCATTTCTCACCCCTGATGTTGCTGCCGTTCTTCACTGTTTGGAATGCTAAGACTTCACAATGCAATGAGATATCATGTCCATAGTGTCTGGTAGGTTTCACTGAATACATCAGTTGATGTGATCTAATTTACCTACTCAAGTTAAACATCTGATCTGTATGATTCTGATTGTAATAATGGCTTTTAACATTAAGTGGTCCAGCCTTGCTGGTTCTTTTCAGACCATAGAGATAAATGGCTTACGGTCCTTTATATGATAAGGGCCGGAAACTCTGCTTGGGACTCTCCTTTGTCTTTAACTTTACTTTTACTGTTTGATGAAATATGTGTTTAACTTAGCTCTGGCTTTCTCTCTGCTCAGCAAATAACTGAATTTTTTACACATTCATTGTATTTTTTCATTTTGGAATTATTACCATACTTTTGTTTATACCCCTTGACCCACAGTTTTTGATTCCTAATTTCCTCTGATTATTACTGTATATAGATCTTCCAGTGAAATTTAATCACATTAATTTTGATCATGTCAATCAAAAATGTGGCCACAGACAGCAAGTTGATACAAGGAAGATCAAATGATTTTAAGCAGACAGATTTAAAAAGCAGCTACAAGGAGAAAATTAGAATATCTGCATGATCATTAATTCCTGACCTCCCCACTTCCTCTGTTTGAGGTTGTGCTGTCTGAACTCCTCCATCTTTTCTGCATTGAGCAATGTGTATATGTTTTATTATATATCTACCTTGCTTTAAAATTAGGAAATCATATGTTATATTTCCTTACTCGAAAAACTCAAATTAATTCGTTAATTTTTGGTGCTCCTACACTTTCTGTGCAATGTGTGCAGCTATATCATAACTTATAATAAAGCCAGCTCATAGAACAGGCGTTTTCATCACTTCCATTTGAAATTGTTACCTCTTGTATTTGTCGCAATTAACCATGATTTATCTGGGTTTTCCATGAGTGATTTGGTCCTAATCCATGTCTTTTAAGCTTCACGCTCGAAAACACTTAAATTATCTGTGCTTAATGCCCACTGCTCCATTAATTGTATAAACAGTTTTTTAAAATATTTTCCAGGCAATCTCTTGGATAAGTCCTACATAGCTTGCCTTGCATTATTAAGGCTCATTTTGCAACCTTCCCGTCATTTAACCTGTTGCGTGCTCATGACAGGACCGCTCCGTCACGAGCCTCGGGTGGGCTGTGCTGGTGACGGAACGGTTCCATGACAGCCCACTTGCCCTGCCTGCGCGGCTCTGATTTCACGCCTGCGCGGCGCGTTCTATTAAGCGGCCGGGCCATGATGAAACCGTTCCGTCACAAGCACAGCCCACCCGAGGCTCATGACGGAGCGGTTCCTTCACGAGTATGGGAGTGCCGCGCGGCCCCTCTCCCCCCTATGCACTGCAGAGGAATAGCCGCCGCAGCTAAGGGGTTAAGCAAATGCTTTTTATTATCTTGAGCATCAACTAAGTTCTCAATTATGTTTAACCTTTTGATGTCTCCTGTATGCGATTATGTAGATTGGTAGAGTTAAGAGTGTAGAATTAAAAGTGTCAATTCAAGGTGTTCCATTACTGTTATGTGTGTTCTCTTGTAGACAGTTGCATAATTATGGCAAGTATGGCAAGGTATTTTTTTGGCAGATGGAAGCAAGGGAAGGATGAAACAGTTGGGGAATATATACATGCCTAGGGAAGTTGTCATTTATGTGCACGTTCGGTGCAACTTCAGGGGAGATAATTTGTGACCAGTTTGTTTTAAGATGTGGGAGTGATAGGATCAGGGAAGAATTATGGTTGAAAGATGAGCCACCCTTAGAGGAAGTGTAATGATGGCCAAAATAGTGGAGCACATGTTAAAGTTTGCTTCCGAGTTAAGAGCCTATAAAACGAAAAGTGTGGTGGGTTCAGCAAAAGTGGAGAACTGGTGTGTGAGGTAAAAAAGAAAGAAGTAGTCAAGGAGAAAGAGAAAGAGGTGCATGTACAATTCATGGGGGCATCTTTCAGGTGTAGCAATAGTGGCTGCAGAGCAAATGTGAGTTGCCGTCCTGCATTGAATTTCATTGTAATGAATGCAGGAAAAAGGGACACTTCTATTAGTGAGTTGGAACAAGAGCAGAAAGAATAACAAGGAATCATGTTTCAAGTAACCAGGGTCATGGGGAAGGATGAACACCCCAGTGAGAGAGTGGCGATAGATGGAGTGGGAGTATTAATGAGGTTTTATTCCTGTTCGCATTTGACCATCATTTCTAAGGAGTGTTATGCAAATGAGTTCAAAGGGAAAAACGAATTGCAATCTATGGATGTGAACCCAGGAGGATGTGGTTGGCAGCCGAACAAAATGTTTGGGCATTTTGAAGGCTGTTCGAAGCTAGGTGGTAGGTATACAGTAGGTAAGAAGTGCATGTCCAACAAAGGAGACACTTTATTGAGTTTGCCACGCCAAAGGTTCTTAGGTGTGGCGCTCAATCCCAACGCAGAGCCACAGGTACAGGTGCAAGAGATACACACTAGTGCATTGGATTTTGTAGCCAAGTTTTTTGATGTATTTACAGAGTCTTTGGAGTGTCTGTGAAAGTGCAAGCATTCTATCAGGTTGGAAATGGAACAGTACCAGTCACTGCTAGGGTCAGAAGAATTAATTTGGCTATGCAAGACGAGGTTAGTGCAGAACGTAGGAGATTGGAGGCTGTAGGAGTGATACTGGAGGTAGAGGTGTCCGAGTGGTTGGCCCCCGTTGTGGTAGGCAAGAAAAGCAATGGGGACATTAGGTTATGTGTAGACCTCAGAGCCCTCAACACGGAGGCTGTGGAGAACAAGTTCCCTCTTCCCAAAATTGAGGAAATAATTTTGACGGTTGGGGGAGCGAAGTTCTTCACCACACTGGACTTGGCATCAGCATACCATCAGGAGGAATTGGACAGTGAGACACAGGACCTAATGGCATTTTAAACACCTTTTTATACTTTTAAGTACAGGGGAAAACAGTCCGTTTGGTCTTGTGTCAGTGGTGTCAGTGTTTCAACTGATAATTAAGCATGGGCTGAAAATTCGTTCCGCTCGCGGAATTTGCGAATTATCCGCGATTTCACGATCCGCGAATCTCGCGAGAAATCGCTGTAAATCAGCGGGGGCGAATTTTCAGCCAAGCACTTACAGGGTTACAGCAGCAGGTGCAAAAGTTGAAGCTAATTTTTTGTAACCTTTTACAAAAGGGTTACAAGGAAATTAACTTCAACTTGGGCACCTGCTGCTGTAAGCCTGTAAGTGCTTCCTGGCGCCTCGTTGCCTACTTGCAACTATTCTCTGACCCTTGAAGCAGGGTCAGAGAATAGTTACAAGTAGGCAATGAGGCGCCTGTCACGAAAATTAAACCTCAACAGGAAGCACTGACAGATATAAAAACAAGCATTTGCAATGCAATAGGTCTCGCATTAGGAAAGTTTGAACTATTGGTCTTGTAAATGACAATTTTTTTTATTTATGTGTTGGTTTTAAAAATAGCTAAATTAATAGCTTTGTTATTTACAATGCCAATAGTTATAACTTTCGCAAATGTGACACCTATAGCATTTGTAATGCAACATGTTTTGTATTTACGTGATGTATTGATATTACAAATTACAACAGTTTTTAATTTTTTTAAATAATTAATACTTAAATAAAAGTGATTTTAATTTATAATGGCAATAGCTTAAACTTTTGTAAATAACTTTTGTGAAGATTATGTTCAGTGTATTTTATTGTGACGAAAATCCAAGAACAGAAGTGAAATATTAACATCTTTTTGTGACATTTGTACTAAAGCTTGAAACATTGAGAGAACATATTTGAACCAGTTGTTGTTGAATGGTTGCGCAGATTGATGCTGGCATGGCGCTGAGTGGTGTTGTGGTGGTGCTGAGTGGTGCTGTGGTGATGCTGAGTGGTGCTGTGGTGGTGCTCAGTGATACTGGGATGGTGCTGAGTGATGCTGGGGTGGTGCTGAGTGGTGCTGTAGTGGTGCTGAGTGATGCTGTGGTGGTGCTGAGTGATGCTGTGGTAGTGCTGAGTGGTGCTGTGGTGGTGCTGAGTGATATTGTGGTGGTGCTGAGTGATGCTGTGGTGGTGCTGAGCGATGCTCTGGTGGCACTGAGCGGTGCTGTGGTGGTGCTGATTGGTGCTGTGGTAGTGCTGAGTGGTGCTGTGGTGGTGCTGAGTGATAATGTGGTGGCGCTGAGTGATGCTGTGGTAGCGCTGAGTGATGCTGTGGTAGCGCTGAGTGGTGCTGTGATGGTGCTGAGTGGTGCTGTGGTGGTGCTGAGTGATGCTGTTGTGGTGCTGAGTGATGCTGTGGTGGTTCTGAGTGATGCTGTGGTGGTGCTGTGGTGGTGCTGAGTGATAATGTGGTGGTGCTGAGTGATAATGTGGTGGTGCTGAGTAATGCTGGAGTAGCGCTGAGTGATGATGTGGTGAAAGGCACAAAAAGCAGTCTAACAAAGGGCAGAAGGGAAGAAAAACAAGGGAAAAACCAGTCTAACAGAGGGCAGAAGGGCACAAAAAACAGTCTAACAGAGGGCAGAAGGGCACAAAAAACGAGTCTAACAGGGGGCAGAAAGTCACAAAAACGAGTCTAACAGAGGGTAGAAGGGCACAACAATAAGGGAATAACAGAGGGCAGAAGGGCACAAAAAACGAGTCTAACAGAGGGCAGAAGGGCAGAAAAACAAGGGAAAAATGAGTCTAACAGAGGGCAGAAGGGCACAAAAAACGAGTCTAACAGGGGGCAGAAGGGCAGAAAAACTAGGGAAAAACGAGTCTAACAGAGGGCAGAAGGGCACAAAAAACGAGTCTAACAGGGGGCAGAATGAATCCCGCCCTGCTTGTTTGTCCACGAAGATGCCACCTTTTTGTGCAACACCTCTACTCAACTGGAGTACTTTCTACTGTCTAATCAGTAAGTGCTCCCTCGTTGGCTAAATGTATAGGGGCAGATTTACAATAACTGGCACATGCCCAGGGATGCGTTGGCAGTGTCTCCCGGACCCGCTGCTGTGCTAGAGAGCGTCCTCACTTATATGAGCTGTGGTAATTATAGGGGGCTGCGAGAAGCGAGAAAACAAACGGACTGATTTTAGAGTCTGTTATATTTTTACTTGTATAATTGTGTTTTTATCTGGACAGACTCACGCGTTCATTTCAAAACAGCTCCTCTCCCTCTAAATCTCCTGGGCTCGATTTCCCGCCTGCACGCCTCGGTCCGACCCGGCAATAGTGCCGTTGTGCGGAGGGCGAACAGGCAAGAGCCAGGCAGACTGCACTTCCGGTAGCCCCGGAGTTGAGGTTAGCGCTCTAGTGGCTACCTCACTCTGGGCTATTTAGCCACGCCCTTCCTTCAAGCGCGCAGCGGTTGCGCGCAGGGGGCGCCTTCGAGCGCGCCTAAGAAGCGCCGAAGAAAAGCCCGTCTGCGCCCGTCCGCGACAGGACGGGGCGAGGGGCGATGGACCCTGACCCGACCCACCAAGATCTGACCGGTAAGGGCACACGGATAACTACCTACTCGGCCCAAACGCTTCTGAGCTACAGACCATCATGGTCATGTAGCACGAACATTCCCTGGCACCAGGTAGAGGGAGGTTTCTCCTGTCTGCAATGCCGGCGTCTATCTCAAAATAGTATTCCCCCCTCAGTCTCTAAACCCCCTCCTTCGGGCCTCAGGAGTTTTTTCCTTAATGTACGATCATTACCTAAGCATCAACATCAAGTGTGGGATCTAATCTATTCTATGCAACCAGACATCTGCTTCCTGGTCGAAACATGGCTAAAGCCGCATACAGTCACTGCCATTGCCATGGGAGATCCCTGCTGGGTATAAAATTAAACATCTAGACCGAGAAATAAAAACCGGAGGCGGCCTTGCTATAATACATAAGGATTGTATAAAAGTTACTATATGTGAGCAGCACATGCTCTCTCAGTTAGAAATAATGATTTTTAAATTCACTCTTACCAATCATATCTTCTGGAAAGGTGCTTTGGTATATCGACCCCCAGGCACTAACACGAACTTTGCTCTTCTTCTTCAAGAAATCTTGGCCCCTCACATTAAATCTAAAGAAGACTTTCTTCTTCTGGGAGACTTTAACACACATGTTGATCTACCCACACACTCTGATGCCACTGCCCTGATTACAGACCTTGCCAACTTAGGTCTGGAATTACAGAACAACGGACCTACCCATAGAGGAGGTCACACGTTAGACCTACTCTTTTGTAACTGTGCTAAAGTTAATTGTTCCCCGGCAAAAGAAATAACATGGACAGACCATTCCATGCTTGAATTCCTTTTGGCTACCCCTGTAAAAACTGTTAAGAGTGTTCCTCTTCCCCCTACTTGGCGACGAGAGTGGCACAAAGTCACGGCCAATAAAATCCAGGAATTCTGGATAAACCCAGAAATCTCAGCAACCGACACCGCTGATATGGCCTTAACTAAGCTCAATGTCTCAATTAAGCAAGCTATTGACATTGTAGCCCCACTAAAAAAGCACAAACAATATCCAGTGTCTAAACAAGACAGCTGGTATACCCATGAATTGAGGGTAGCTAGGCAAAACTGCAGACGGGCTGAGAAAGCCTGGAGGAAAGGGAAGACCGAGAGCACTAGAGTAGCTTTTTTAGATACTCAATCTAAGTACTACAAAAATATCAAGCAAGCCAGGAAGCAACATTTAACACAGCAGATTGCACAGGCCGGCAACTGCTCTAAGGAGCTTTTTAATATTTTGCAGAAATTTATTAAGCCGACTGCCTGTGACAGCTCTGAGGACTTCTCACAAGACCTATGTGATGGAGTTTCGATATATTTTGAAGATAAAATAAAGAACTTCTACGAAAAAATAGTGGCAGCCAATGATGCCATAAATATCTCCAACATAGGCCATCCCCATCCCCAAATATCGGTATCTGCTAAGAAACCCACCCTTTCACATTTCCCCCCAATTACCAACACAGAGCTCCTTTCCTTCTGCAGCCACATTAAATCTGGGTCGCCTAATGACCTTATTCCAACTAAAATGATCGGCCCTATGATTCCCATTTTAGGCCCGCACATGCTGGATGTGATTAACATCTCCCTAACTAATGGCCAGGTCCCTGCAGATTGGAAAAGGGCGGTGGGGAACCCGATCAGGAAAAAGGCATCCTCCCCTTGGACTGACCTCTCCAATCTTCGACCTATCTCCCTCCTGCCTCACCTAGGTAAGGTTACAGAGAAACATGTGAACACCTATCTTTCTCAACATCTAGTAGCGACGGAAGGCCTGGACTACTCACAATCTGGTTTCAGGCCTAACCACAGCACAGAATCAGCCCTTCAAACAGTGACCAATACCATCAGAATGGCACTGGATGAGGGCAGCTCACTGATTCTGGTGCTGTTGGACCTTTCCGCCGCTTTCGATACGGTGTCTCACGCGGTGCTCCTTGACCGCCTGGGTGAGGTGGGCGTGGAGGGAGAGGCTCTGACTTGGTTGAGGAGCTTCCTGACTGGTCGTGTTCAAGAAGTTAGGCTGGGCTCCCATAAATCCACACTAAGGGAGCTCAATAAGGGTGTGCCACAAGGCTCATGCCTAAGTCCTACACTCTTCAATGTGTATGTGGCACCCCTAGCCAACTTAGCTAGATCTTTCGGTTTCACCCCGGTGTCGTATGCGGACGACACCCAACTCCTTTTCCCTTTCAAAACTCTCACATCTGCAATAAAAAGATCTTTTGCAGATGGTATGAGAGCCATTGCAGACTGGATGTCAACTAACTGTCTGCAGTGCAATGTAGGGAAAACGGAGGTCATGTGTTTTGGACAAGCGGCAACATATTGGTCATCTGACTGGTGGCCCGTGGAGCTAGGCCCTGTCCCCACCCCCAAGAGTTCTGTCAGGAACCTGGGAGTGCTCTTTGATCAGCAACTTACTTTCAAGGGACATGTTAATCAGGTTGCTGGTACCTGCTTCCGGGCTATCGGGATGTTGAGACGAGTCTTCCCCTACATACCAGACCATCATAGAAAAACGCTCGTGCAGGCTCTGGTCATCAGCAGGGTGGACTACTGCAATGGACTGCTCCTCGGAGCTAACGAGGAGCAGCTCAGTAAATTGCAAGTAATTCAAAACACAGCAGCAAGGATTGTCCTGAATGTTCCAGCTAGGACTCCTTCTAGTCCCCTGCTGAAAAGACTCCACTGGCTTCCAGTGAGGCAGCGAGTCCAATTTAAGACTCTATGCACGATTCACAAGAGCATGATAGGGGAGGGCCCGAAGTACTTGACTAAGATCTTTCAGCCCTACATCCCGGGGCGTTTTCTGCGCTCCAGTCATCAGCAGCTCCTGCAGATACCAAGAGTAAAAAAAACCAGACAAGGTGGCCGTGCATTAGCCTATGCCGGCCCAACACTCTGGAATTCCTTGCCCCCAGAACTCAGATCAATTTCCAGTCATCTGTGTTTTCGGAAGAACTTAAAGACGTACCTGTATCCAGATAAATAATTTACTTTTCAGTTTCTGCACCCTATATTAGTCATGCTTTCGAAGCTAGCACAATCTCGTGGTACAGCAATAGCGCAGAGATACCCCTTCGGGAGTTTAGTCTGGCGCTTTATAAGAATATAAAATAAATAAATAAATAAATAAATTGTGCGCCGCAGCTCCGCAACCCATGGTGCGCTGCATTTACAATGCAGTGCACCCTGTGGCATAAATGGCACAGATGCGTGACGCATCTGTGCCGTAAAAGCAGCGCATTGCTGGAGCTGCGTCGCAAGCACAACGCAGCACCAGCATTGCTCTGGGGGGCCCTATCTCCCCAATGCTGTGTCAAGCCTTGCGCATGCTTCAAGCAGGCACAGGGTTTTGACGCAGCGTTGGCCAATTTTAGGAGCCTTCCTGCACAGGAACGCCCTCCCCTGTGCCGGAACGCCTCCTGATGGCGCAGGGCTTTACAACGTGACGCATCTCTCAGATGCGTCACGTTGTTAATACCCAGCACCATGGCGCATCTTTTGTGCTGCCGCTGCGTCAGAAAAGTGACGCAACTGCGGTGCAAAAGAGGTGCAAGCGGCTTGTAAATCTGCCCCATAATGCTTTTACTACACTGTAGCTGCGTAATTACAGGCACACATGGTCACTGGAGACACATCTTCTGGCCCTTTATGCAGCTGCAGTGTAGTAAAAGCATTATACATTTACCCAATGAGGGAGCACTTACTGGATTAGCCAGTAGAAAGTACTCCAGGGCAAATTGCAAAAAAATACTCGATTTTGGAGGAAAATTCACGAATTCGCGGACTGTTTTGCGATTTCGCGGAAAAATACGCCCATGCTTACTGATAATGTACAAGGTGTTGAAGGATTTGGTTGGGGTGAAGTGTTTCCAAAACAATGTTTTAATATGTGAAAGCACTATGGAGGAGCACAATGTCCGTGTTCGGATGGTTCTGCAGAAACTGAAAGAGGCAGGACTTACTCTCAAAAGAAGCAAACGTCCGTTTGTCAAGGTAGGAGTAAGTTATCTAGGTCATCTGATCTCGGGACAAGGTGTGAAGCCCAAGCCAGAGTTAATTGACACTACTTGATAAATTTGACACGCCAAAGCCTAAGGAGGAGTTAAGTAAATTTTTAAGAATGGTGAAATACTATGGGAGAGATATAAAGAACTTAGCTGGGAGATCTGGGACTTCGAGAAGTCTGCTAAAGAAAGGCAAGTAGTTCTTAGGAATGATCAATGTGGGATGGAATTCAGGAAGATCGAGGAGGAGTTGAAAGAGGCACCGTGTTTGCAGGCATTTATCCCAAGAGAGGAAACGTAAATTCTTATAGATGCTAGTTCCAAAGGTTTGGGAGCAGTGTTGACCCAAAACACGAAAAGAAAAGAGAAACTAATAGCATGTGGCTCAAAGACACTGAATGATACAGAGAAAAACTATTCAGTAATCGAAAGAGAAACCCTCGCAACATATTGGGCATTTAACAAATAAAATAAATTCATTTGGGGCATGAAGTTTGTTGTGCTATCTAACCATAAGTCATTGGTGGAAGCGCATAAGAGAAAGGGGTTGGACTGCATTCCTGCAAGGATTCGTAGATGATGATAACTTTGCAATAATTCAATCTTTATGTGGAATATTTGCCTGGAATACAGCATGTAAAGGTGGACTGTCTCTCAAGACTAGTGAGTGAGGAGAAAACTGGTGGTGGGCATGATGAGGACCATGATTTGGAGAAAAATGTGTGTGAGGTAATGCAAGATGTGAGTGAGGTTAATTGTGGAGCAGTAATTGAAGAAGCGTGGAAGGTATAAGTGCAAAATGATGAGATATTTTAAGAGGTGATTAGTGATGTGATTCATGGAAGGGTCAGAAGACTAGAGAGAATGTGGAATTTGATTAAGGATAAGTTGGCTGTAGATTTCACCATCAAAATTGAGCGTGAAGCTAATAAAACAGGATCATGTTGATCATCTGGGCATTGTAAAAAACTAAAAGCAGATTGTGAGCTCATTTCTGGTGGCGCAGGATGGATGTGGAAATTGAGCAGGCTGTAAGAGAATACTTGGAATTCACTTGTAGTGATTAAGCGTTGAAAACACATCAAGTTCCTATGGATTATAGGGCTTTATCTAACCAACCATGGGATAAGGTGTTCATGGGCATTGTGGGTCCATTGCTTGGTGAGCAAGCCACTCCTTTTCTGATTGTGAAGATGAATCTCTATTCAAGATGAGTGGAGGTGGCTAATGTCAAAGATATTTCATCTGCAAGCATTGTCAGGTTTATCGAATGTGTGTTTAGCAAGAGGAGTTTTCCAAAGAGCATCTTGTCTGGTAATGGTCCTCAATTTTGCTCAAGAGAGTTTGAGAATTTCCTAAAGTCAAGTGGCATTGAACATAAGAAATGTGGTATTTATCATCTGGAAATAAATGATGGTTTTGAGCGGTTTAACAAATTCATTAAGGAGGGTGTACAGTTTGCCATCGTGAACTGTAAAGACTGGAAACAAGAGTTACAGAGGAGGATAACTGCTTAGCTCATGTCACCGCATATGACTACTGGAAACTCTAAATTTGAGCTTATTAGAAATGGGGATCTCTAGTTGGCAATGGTTTGCACCATTGTCCAAGTAGGGACCCTTGTTCCTAGTCAGGGTAAGGGGGATACACTTCTAAAATAACCCCTGCTCACCCCCTTGGGAGCTTGGCACAAGAAGACAGGCTTATCTCAGAGGCAGAGTGTTAAGCATTTGTGCACACATACAGTAATACAGTGAAAACACTACAAAAGTACACTTCACCAGTTTAGAAAAATAAGTAATCTTTATCTAAACTAAACAAGACCAAAAGGACAAAAATCCCCAATACAGTAATACAAATATGACTTTCAAAATGTAGAAACAGGTCTGTTCAAAGCAAATTGCAGATGGAACAATTTCAAATCAAAGTACCTTGGATGAGTTAAAATCAAAAGCAAGAACAGCTGCAGGGAATTTGATGCGTTGGTTCCTTTTGCGCAGGGAAGGTGATGCATCGGTTCCTTACTCCAGGGTAGGTGATGCGTCAGTTCCTGACTGCCACACAGGGGAGGTGATGCATTGGTTCCTTACTAAAGGGGAGGTGATGTGCTGGTTTCTTACTGTGTGAGGAGGTGATGTGTCTGTTTCTTACTGTGGCCCTGGTGTCTTTGTAGACTTGGTGTCCAGGTGTGATACGTGAGGATCGGGGATGCATTGGTTCTCAAAGCAGCACTGGCAACTGCGCTTGCATGGATTTTTTCAGCCTTGGTCCCACGACGCGTTGGTTCTTGCAGCCACACAGCAGGGTCTATGTCGTAATCAGTGCGGTGATCTCGGCCTTCATAGATCGGTGCACTTGATGCGGAGTGCAGTGATTTCTCGAGCCGTGGGCAGGCGCAGCCTTTGTTTCTTCTGCGATGCATCGGAAATAGTTACAGATGTGTCATGCTTCTCCTCGTTGCATTACTTTTCCATCTCCCAAAAGCAGGAACAACCTCCAGAGGCCTAGAACAGCAGCAGACACCTCTCAGCAGGTCAGAACTCTCAGCAAGGGAGTTCATGGGAGCTGGGGGTGAAGTCTTTGTAAGCCTGAGATTTCAAAACAGAAGGCAAGCTCTACTTCAAGCCTTTGGAGATCTTCTTCAAGGAGGGGACACAGCACAGAGCAAAGTCCTTGTCATATTCCTTGGCAGAAACAGCCACTACAGGACAACCCCAGACAGCACACAGCAAGGGGCAGTACCTCTCCTCTGTTTCTCCAGCTCTTCTCCTTGGCAAAGGTTTCTCTTGAATTGCAGAAATGATCTTTGAAGTCTTTTCCATCCCTGAGATTTCAAACAGGTGGCACGCTCTACTTTAAGCCCTTGGAGAAAACTCTAACAGCAGGATGATGAAAGCACATTCCAGTCCTTTCCCTGCTTCAAGCCTTTGGTGATCTTCCTCAAGGAGGGGACACAGCACACCACAAAGTCCTTGTCCTATCTTTGGCAGGAGCAACCACTACTGGCCAACCCCAACATCACACAGCACAGGGGCAGTACTCCTCCTCCAGCTTTCCCGGTTCTTCTCCCTGGCAGGTTCCTTAGTTCAGCAGTATTATAAAGTTCAGGGGTCTGTGCCCACATTTTTATAGCACAAATTCCTTTGTTCTGTGGTGGCAGAGAAGCTCTTTGCCCAGCCAAAACCAGTTCTGTCTTCTCTGGTGCAGCTTCCTGGCTGGAGGTGGAGACAGCATTGTGTAAGGTAGACAGGACATACTCCCTGCTCTGAATGCAGCCCAGGTCTATTCAGCCCAGGCCTGACTCAATCAGGAAATTCAGGGCACTCAGAACCCCCTCCCCCCGATGGCTGTCTTAGAGAATGCACCTCCCAGTCCCTGTCACTCCAAAGCCAGACAGTCAATACACAAACCAGCAGAGGCACACAGGATGGCTTAGCAAATAAATACCCATTTTCTAAAAGTGGTATTTTCAAGCACACAATATAAAAATCATCTTTACTAAAAGATGCATTTTTATATTCTGAGTTCAGGCATACTAAACTCCAACTTTCTATCTTGCCCCAATGCAAAGTTATACTTCTAAGATGTTATAAATAAACTCCCATTCTATCTTGTGAGACAGATGGCCTTTCAATAGTGAAAAACGAAATTGGCAGGACCTGCCACACACACCAGGGCATGTCCCACCTTTCAGAAACACTGCATCCTGCCCACAGTGGTACCTTGGGCCTACCTTAGGGATGACTCACATGTTAAAAAAGGAAACGTTTGGGCCTGAAAGTGGGTGCCCTTGCCATGTCGACGTGGCAGTACCAGACTGCACACAGGCTCTGCAATGGCAGGCCTGAGTTACATTTACAGGCTGCCTATGTGGGTGGCACAATCAGTGCTGCAGGCCCATTAGCAGCATTTGATTTACAGGCCCTGGGCACACACAGTGCATGGTGCTAGGGACTGACTAATAAATCAAATATGCCAAACATAGAATCACCAATCCATCATAACAATTTACAGGGGGAGCATGTGCACTTTAGCACTGATCAGCAGTGATAAAGTGCCCAGAGTCATAAAACCCCCAACAACAGGTTGGAACAAATAAAATAGGAAGGCAAAAAGTCCTGGGACGACCCTGCAAAAAGGGCTACGTCCAACAGAGCTGTTTAAATGAGAGAGCCCAACACCTGTTCAGGATTGATGGATTGCGACAAAGGCATAAAGTTTAATGGTCCCTGAAGTTGGAGAAGTCGTGAACGAAGACTTATGCTAAAAAGGAAAGGGGATTTTGACAGGAGGAGAAAGGTCTGTGATGTTAAGGTGAAAGTAAGTGATGTTGTAAAAATTAAAGCACCTGTTGGTTGTGCAGCATGGTAGAAGTTCACAAAGGCAAAAAAGGTTATTAAACTATTTTGCAGTGCAGTGAAAACTGTTGATGAAAGAATTTGGAACAAGAACAGGATTGTGCTGTACAAAAGGAAAAGAGGGAAGATGTGAGCATGGGTTGTGAGAACAAATGTTCTTGGAGCTAAAAGAAGTTCTAGTGTTGTGAGGAGAAATGATGGAGGAGCGAGACTGACTGCAAGATCAGGTGGGAGATTTTGGATTGAATGGATTGGTCAAAAGAAGTGTAGAAGAGTGAGCAGCAGGAAGAAAGTGCTACCACGTATCTCAAAGATTTTGTCATGGAAAAAAGGGATTTGTGGCGGAAATTCTGTTCTACTCTGTACATATTTGAAAATCAATATAATGCTGTTACCTTGAGTTTTGTCTCCTGCATGTGGGTCTAGGATTAGAGCAACATGTAGATTAGTAGATGAGAGTGTAGAATTTAGAATGGCTATTCAAGGTGTTCCATTACTGTTATGTGTGTTTTCTTGAAGACATTTGCTTTCAACTGGCTATGGATGAGCTGAAATAAACTTCCATGAACTTCTGTATAGATTTACTAAACATTGCAAACCATATTTCAGACGTTATGATATTGGGTCCTATTGGTAACTTATTATGCTATGCACCTTCTTACACTCACAGAGCACTTCTATTTTGATTTGATTTTCCTGTGAGATGATACGGTTCCCTATACATTGCTTTGAGCGGTACTCATAAAGAATCACTGACTATCCCTCTCCTGTAATATTTTTCGTGTTGGTATTGATCTCACCTGTGATAGCTAACTTTTCTTACTCCTACGGTCTTCCTGATTACTTTCTAGCAGTTCACGGTCACCTTACCCCTCGTGTTAACCCTCTCTTAATGTTCCTTGTTGGTTTTGAGCTATTGTTGGGTTTGTTTGATATCATTGTGTGTGCTTTGTTCTGTGTCTCCAGAGCAGGTACCTAATTTATTTGATTAACCCACACTGTCTTTTATCTTTTCCACTCCCTTTTCTCTGTTTTTTTCCAGTCCATGTTTGTGTCACCTTGGTGTTAATTAAATCTTCAGAATCTAGTTATTTCCCACTGTAATAGGACATGTGGCCAGATAGTTTTGTTTTGAACATAATGGTTGCTGTTGAGTATCTAGATATCCGAGAGTCCTGTGTTGGCAATTCACTGAGGCTTTTCCTACATAGCCATATTTAATGAAACTCTCCCAAGTGTCTAGATTTTGTGACCAGTACAGAGTTTTCACAGGAGTTCATTTGAGAGAGGTTAACTGTTGCTTTCTGGTTCCACTGCATATTGAACCTGAACTAAGATCGTCCTCACTCATACTCAGTGATTCTGGTGCTTTGTTATTATTGACTGAGGTCTTTGGTGCTTGATTTAGAGAAACATTCAAAAGCTGTTCATTTTGAGGGAACCTGACACTGAAGCTGTAGGGAACGAAACGTGAGGGTGCAATCGGCAAAGGACATGGAGGCCCCCCTCTGGAGTCAGTCTGGAACTCTCAGGTCAGGATACTCTGCAAAGGAGGCCCCCTGAAGCTCAGCCCCCCCCCCCTGCATCAAAGGGGGCTGTTGGCCCTATGTTACATCACTGCACTGAAGCCATTGCAGCACAGCAGAGGTCTGGCAGAAGCTATGTGTAATTTGCTTTAGCACTCATCAATGTGATATCTGTAATATAATCGTAGACAGCTCAACAAATATCAATGTTTCTAATCATGAGGGAGAACTAGAATGTTTTTTCTAACCAGAAACAAGACCTCTTTGTTCTGCTTTCTGAAAATGTTACCATAAGGTTGCACCCGCTATTTTCTGGTGGGCTAATGCCTGCCTTTATTTTGAGGAAAGCCTAAGTTCTTAAAGGGTTTTGATAAGCCTATTTGCAGTTGAGGGAGGACCTGGCCTAGCAGTTCGTGCAGACTGTTCCCACTGGAGTAGGGTCAAGACTTATTTGCATACGGCTAGGTCCAAACTGAGGTGGCATGGTGTGCAAAATAACAATGGACAAGGAGGTGGCACAAGTGATTACCATGGCTGAAATTAATTGAAGCATTCCAATAATCATGTTTTTGTATGCTTAATTGTGATATCCCAAGTGGGAAAGATATGCACAGAACGTGCCACTGGAGCTAATAAAAACCCAACTAATGAGCCCTAAGAAGGCTGAAACCAGTCCTGGGTTGCTTGTATTCTGGATCAGGAAGGACAAAGCCTGGCTGGTTAGGCTGAATTGTCCCCAATAGAGCAGGGGCAAGGAAGATTTGAATGTGACTGGATCCAAACTGTGGTGGCACAGTGTGCAACAAAATGATGGATTGGGATTTGGGCCCAATAATTTCCAAAGTCTGATTTTATTTAAGTTTTCCATGAATCACATTTTTGTGTGCTTTAGTGAGACACTTTAAATGGACAGGTATGCCTCTAAATGGATGATCTGCACTGTGCCATCAGAGCCAAACTACACCGGGCTCACTTGATGCTTATGGAAGTGCTAGAATCTCTGACTGCAGTGATTTACTTTAGCCATTACAAGGAAAAGGCACAGTCTGAATACATTCTTTGAATGTTGAGCTCAATCATTAGTCTATAGATTTGAATTGAAGTGGTTTGGTTTGTGGCTGAAAAATATTGTACTGCCTTCCGCTGCCTCCCTTTCACTGCTGCATCTTACACATTATGTCTCCAAGAGAAAAGCTAAAAGAGGAACTGGAAAGAAAGAGGTGGGCGCAATAACTAGCACCAGTGGCCCCACATGAATCTTTGTAGTTCATGGCCAGGCAAAGCCACTAACACCAAGTAGCGCTGCCCAGAACAGGGGAGAGGAACACTCAGTAGAGAGAGCTGGCACTGCCACACAGTAAACTAAAATGAATAGTAGTAGTGGTAATAAGCTTTTGTTTAGGTATGTCCCATAAAAGGTTCAAGAGAAAAGGCAGTAGATCATTATATAATGCATTATACACAATTTAAAAGTAACCCTGATTAAAGCAACCTTCTTATTTTCAACTGGATTTGCTAAATTGAATCAAAATATAGCAACAAGTGTGAATAACAATCCTTGGATTTGAAAGATTGCTTCTGTATAAACCATGACCTCAAGAGAAATCTTTAAAGACAGTTAGATAATAGCTTCTCCTTAGTGGTGGTACCTCTAGACGGTCACCCACTCAAGTCCCAATAAACAAATCTACACTTATTTTTTAGAGTAAAGACCACAGTTTATTGTCTTCTTGCACTTATAATCTATCCATCATAGGTTCACTTTGTGTTCTACATTTAAATTGATAGCTTTATATTGTCTCCCCACCTCATTGAAGGTTATTGTGCTCTTTACCAGCTGACCCTTTATACTGGTACTATAAAATAATCCATCCAAACAGGTATCCCAGGTGACTAAGGTGAATATACATGCACCTTCAAAGCCATAAACATAGTCATAATCTTAACACAGCCATGTTTGATATAGTTTAAGGTAATTAAGCATGTTGGGTGACCATCAATTTCTGGTAGTTGTTCATGTAGTCATGAATACTAGGTGACCTTTCAATTCTAGTGACTGGGTTTTATAGGTTACAATCTTACCGAAGCCATGCTTTATTTCCTTCAGTCAACCAGGCATGCTAGGTGGTTGTTAATTTTCAGTAGCCATGCCTCGGTCTGTCAAACAAAGCAGGTGCCCCTTCAGTTCTAGAGGCTGGGCTACAATTGTCAAAGTCTTACAGGTACCCTGTTTTATTTACCTTCAGGTAATCAAGCATGCCAGGCTGCCATCCAGTTCTGTTAACTTTGCCTCATCCATGTGCTCTGGTCAGACCACAACTTCCAGGGGCTGTGCTTCCCTCACCTTCCCCTAAATCATGACTTCCACACTGCAATAGGTTCTCCTCTGCTTCTCTTTACATCCATTTCTTCTGCTATCTGTTCTTTGTCTGACTATGGAAAAGAGATAATCATAGCCCTGATGTAATATCCATTCTTGCCTTCTGACACATTCTCTATTAACCCCTTGGTAGCTATATTGTACTTTCTGAGGATATAGTTAGAAGCCCTTCTTGCTGACATAGTCAAGTGGTGAATATCATCCCACAAAACACAGGTCTGAAACTTTTAACTGTGTGAGCTTCAAGGAGGCGTACATTTATATCCTTTTTTTAGCTAAAAAAACTGTTTAAAAGTAGCTGGTCATTCATTAGTTCATTAATCCATAGTTACTGACTGTAGCTTTCTCCCCAGGCTGGGCACCTCGAAATGCCTACGCAACACATGGATCTTGATATTATACAACTGTATTCGTCTGCTTGTAATCACAATTCAACTTTCTAAACCTATATTCACTTAATTATGCTTTAACACTTTGATCACAGTTCTATGGAGTCCATCCGGAGCAAAAGGGTTCCGTCATTCCTACCTCACTCAACACTAAATCTCCCCCTGTGTTAAATAAAAAATTCCCACTATGTATATATATGATTATAATTGGTAATAGAATAACCGGGAGTGCATGGAGATCTGACTCCCCTTTTTGGGGAAACTGGAATATATATATATATATATATATATATATATATATATATATATATATATATATATATATATATATATATATATATATATATATTACCTACTGGCGGTCGCCAGTAGGTAGTTATAGTTCGGATTTTTTTCAATGTTAAATCTCAAAATTCTATTTGGAATAACTTTGGTGCCGGTTGACGAATCTGCCTGAAAATTTCATCAAAATAGCCTCGCGGAGCTCCGGTCCTTCCGTGAAAGTTTGGGGGGGATTCGTCAAGCGGGGGCCGAGATAAAAGGGGGATCCCAAAACGCGTTTTCCGCATGTTAATTTCCATAGGGCGGTCGATTTCACTTTTAGCCCGAACGGCTGAATGGATTTACACCAAACTTGGCAAAATTGTAGGGACTGGTAGCCCGATGTGCCTTTGCTATGTCTCAGGATATGTGCTCCAGTGGATTTTGAGTAATTTAGGTTGAAAAAAATATATATATCTAGAGCCGCGCCCCGGTAGGCATACCGGGGAGCGCTCAAAGCGCGCCACGCGACTTGCGCACGGAAAGCTGATTGGCTGTCGGTTGTCTGTAAACATTCTAAACAGTCCGCAGCGGCCGTCATCTTGTGTCTCGGTAGGATCGAGACATGAGAGGTGGCCAAAACAAAGGGGTAAAAGACTATAAGGGGGCAGAGTAGACACCCCCTGTCCCCCTAGGTTTGATGTGGGGGCCATTAAAGGGCCCCACGGGGTCTCAATTTTTTTTTTTTTTTTTAGATTTTCGCGGGGGAAGCGCCCGGTACGCGCACTGGGGAGCGCACTATGGGAAAAAAATCACTTTAAAAAATTGTATGTTTATTAATTGTTTTTTTTGTTTTTTTGTTTGTTTTATGTGAGTACCTACATGTAGGTACCAATGCAGAGACTTAAATTTAATGTACACCATCTCCTCTGTGGATATCTTGCATGTTGTTATTGAAGTTTTTGTGGTATATGGAATCCATAACATAGTCTGTCTGGAAAGCAGAAACAGAACTTTTAAGCACTCCATGAGAATTTCTAGGGGATCATGGGTAGTCTATCCTGATCCCGTATGATGAAAAAGAGGTGTAAAATATACATAGGAGATAATATAGTGGGAGAAAGGTAGTAACTATGAGTAAACTTACTATGTAACAGAAAAAAAGTTGCACAGTATACTATAAGTCTCATTTTATAATATAATTATTTTGGTAATACTTCATGAATTACATATAAAAATGAATATTGTCTCAAAAACAATTTAAAATTATTAAATATACATTTATTCCTCTGATTCTTTTTCATAATTTAATAAAACTTGTAACATAATATTGTCCGGTATTTCCTCATAATTATAAGTACATGATTCCATTTGTTCCAAATATTCTATAAACTGTTGATCCAAAGAGTCATCCATGAAATCAACTTTATCTTTTTGCTCTTCTGGATTTTCCACTTTTACTTCGATAGAAGTAACATTTGCTTGTTTTTCTCCTTCAATTTTCTTTCTGAAAATTGCATAAAAATTAACTATATTAGTAGAGTTAGGGTACTGTTGGGTTTAAGTTTAGACAGGTACTTTTGAGTTTTTAACAGTCAAGTAATTTTTGGGCAGTGTATGGTTTCAGGCAGGAAGTAGAGTTATTAAAAAGTGCATGTGATTAAGCCTAAGTAAATTCATAATTATACCAGAGAAGCCTAACTCAATCCATAACTATTACAGAGAAGTCTATTTCAATCTATAACTATTACAGAGGGATAGTATATAACTAACAGAATATTTTTTCTCAAATTAACTTAAAGTGCACAACATACTTCACTTTCCAAAATAACAACTTACCTTGGAGAAATCAGTTGAAGTTGTCAGTGTTATTTGTTTTCAAATGTACTTCTGGAAGCAGTAGTCAAAATGGCTGTGTTTCCCTCTCTTCTTTTATATATATTTTTGTACATAACCAATCAAATGTTAGGAAATAATCGTAGAAAATGAAAGAAACTTTTTAATTGGTTGTAAATTCTAACATTTCATATGTGTTTTTGTCATGTAATTTACCTCAGGATATTTAGACAGGCCTGTAGCCTAAATGTCTCAATGGAATTTCACCAAATTTGGGCAAATGGTAGGGACTGCTATGTAGTAAGGCTTATTCTATATTTGATGAAAGTGTCTCCAGTGGTTTTTCTGAAAATTACTTTCCCACCTTTTTTTATGGAGCGCTTACCGGTGCGCGCTCCGATACGCGCATCGGCAGCGTTACGGGAGTTCTCCATTTTGTGTTTTGGTACAATCGAGACACAAGATGGAGGGCAAACAATGTTTGTATGGCTAGAAGGGGGAACAGTAGAGACTTCTCGACCCTCTAGGTTTTCTGAGGGGGGCTTAGGAGGCTCATAAACGTTTAAAAAAAAAATCTTTAATTTTTCGCGGGGGGAGCGCCCGGTACGCGTACTGGGGAGCGTACTTTGGTGAAAAATAGTGAAAAAAGTTAGAAAAAGATAAACGTTTTGAATGATCAGAGGTAGGGTAGCTCTGAAAAGAGCTTTTGGGTTCTGTGGTTGAGTTAGGTACCTACAAGTAGGTTCCAATGCACAGTCTTAAATTCAGGAGGAATATTCTATTTCCCTCATCTGAGAAGTGCACACCATCTCCTCTGTAGATGTCTTGCATGTTGTAACGCAAGTTGTTATTGTATATTGAACCCATTCCACAGTCTCTCATGTAAGCAGAAACAGATTTATTCACATGTTTCCGTGCTTTCTCAAATTGTGGACAAAATTGGTTGGACCAGTTCCATTTCTGTCTTTGGCATATATTTGAATATACCAAGGCAGTTTGTGGAAAAAGTATCATCAATTGATGAAAGGTGTCCTTTAAAAGCATTTCCAGACCAACCCCAGTCATAGTGCCCAAATCATTTCCACCACAGTGCACTATTAAGAGGTCAGGGCTTGGCAGATGCAAAAAGGTTTTCACCAATGGTATCAATTGATGACATCTTAATCCTCTCTGGCCAATCCACTTGATTTCCACATTTGATAAATCAAGGTTGTGATAATTTCTGCTTGCTGCATACCTTTGAGCCCAGTGGATGTAGCTATGTCCTATAATCCATGCAGAATACATGATGTGAGAAGGTTCTGGTGCAGTCAGATGAAGTGTAGGAATGAAATGGCAGTTGGAACAGTAGGAGTTTACAAAAAAATAATTGTGGAGTTTCACTGCTTTTGAATCACAAGCAATGATTGGTGGATTCAGATAGTTGAAAACTGAAAGTTAGGGTGCATGGTTGTGTTGTGTGAAAGAAGCAATTTGAATGGTTAAAAAAAGTGACTAAAAGCAAAAATACCCTGGATAAGCTGGTGTATTGAGAGGTCAAACATCCTTGCTGAGTTAATTTGCAACATTGTACAATAAACTTTTGAACCTGAGAGTTCAGTTAGGAGGGAGTTGCTATGGTAACAGATAGAGAGATCCGAGAGGGGGAAGGGTGTTGGTTTGAAAATAGTGAGGGAAGACTTTTGATTGGTTGAATTAAGGCATATGTGTACAAAGTTAGAGATTTTCTATGCCAGTCTTGGTTTCAGTGTATTGAGTGCACACTTTTTGCTCTGCTAAAGAGAAATTGGTGTGTGTGTCTGACACTGTTTTCAATCTCCCAAAGCATTTGTAAAGGTAAGTAATGATTTATTTAATTTTGATAAAGACTTGTTTGCTCTATGGAGAATATTTGGAAGCAGATAGTTATGTTTCAGAAGTCAAATTGTATGCTAGTATATAAGTCCTGTGTTGTGTTTCTAAAATGTTATACAAAAAACGATTTTGGGTGCAAATGAATGGTATTTTCATTTGGCCTTTTTTTATGATTGCCTTGTGCAACTGGTGCATCACTTTGTAAATGGGAAATAAGTGACGGTCTTGTGGCGCAAGGCCTTCATAAATAAGGCCCTGAGTTTGTTGGCTGTTGATTTGTTATTTGCTTTTTGATAATACTTATGAACATATGCAAGATAGTGCATTTGTATTTTGGGACACAGTGATGTTTCAAAGCTGATATTGAGTGGTTGTACATAGGTTCTGCGCAGTGTTTCTTAAATGTTATTAAAAAAACGATTTTTGGGTGCAATTGATTGGTATTTGTATTTGGCCCTTTTTTATGATTGCCTTGTGCAGCTGATGCATCACTTTAAACATGGGTAATAAGTGACGCACTGGTGGCGCAAGGCCTTCATAAATAAGGCCCTGACTTTGTTTGCTGTTGCTTTGTTTTTGGATTTTTGATAATGCTTGATATCAACATTTGAAAGATAGAGTATTTGTATTTGGGGAAACAGTGACGTTTCAAAAGTGATATTCTGTGCTTGTACATAGGTTCTGCGCAGTGTTTTTTAAATGTTATTCAAAAAACGATTTTGGGTGCAAATGAATGGTATTTTCATTTGGCCCTTATTTATGATTGCCTTATGCAACTGGTGCATCACTTTATACATGTGAAATAAGTGACACTCTTGTGGCGCAAGACCTTCATAAATAAGGCCCTGACTTTGTTTGCTGATATTGAGTGGTTGTACATAGGTTCTGCGCAGTGTTTCTTAAATGTTATTCAAAAAACGATTTTTGGGTGCAATTGATTGGTATTTGCATTTGGCCCTTTTTTATGATTGCCTTGTGCAGCTGATGCATCACTTTAAACATGGGTAATAAGTGACGCACTGGTGGCGCAAGGCCTTCATAAATAAGGCCCTGACTTTGTTTGCTGTTGATTTGTTTTTGGATTTTTGATAATGCTTGATATCAACATTTGAAATATAGAGGATTTGTATTTGGGGAAACAGTGACGTTTCAAAAGTGATATTCTGTGCTTGTACATAGGTTCTGCGCAGTGTTTTTTAAATGTTATTCAAAAAACGATTTTGGGTGCAAATGAATGGTATTTTCATTTGGCCCTTATTTATGATTGCCTTATGCAACTGGTGCATCACTTTATACATGGGAAATAAGTGACACTCTTGTGGCGCAAGGCCTTCATAAATAAGGCCCTGACTTTGTTTGCTGATATTGAGTGGTTGTACATAGGTTCTGCGCAGTGTTTCTTAAATGTTATTCAAAAAACGATTTTTGGGTGCAATTGATTGGTATTTTCATTTGGCCCTTTTTTATGATTGCCTTGTGGCGCTGGTATGTCACTTTTAATATGGGTTGCACTGGTGGTGCAAGGCCTTCATAAATAAGGCCCTGAGTTGCTGTTGTATAAACTTAAATATGTTGCAATTTATTGTTTATATTGTTTGCTTTTTGACATTACTTTGTTGTTTGCTAATAGTGGTCTTTCATGTGTTTTTTTTTCAGAACAACAGATTCAAATCAACTTCTGAAAAGCAAGCAAAAATGCCTTCAAGGCAAAGAATTATCAAAAATACCATACGTAAAAGGAGAACATCAGCACCAGAATTTATGGAATCCTCTACAACAACTACTTTAAAAAACACCAGAAAAGCTTCTGGTAAGCCAATTAAGTATTTTCTTTGCAACATATGTCGTCGAAAAAGAAATGATATTGCTAATGTAAATATTCA
Organism: Lissotriton vulgaris; assembly: GCF_964263255.1. NCBI lineage: Eukaryota > Metazoa > Chordata > Amphibia > Caudata > Salamandridae > Lissotriton > Lissotriton vulgaris. Next base: position 476,058,750 of record NC_141691.1, read on the forward strand.
GAAAAAGTCAGCAAATCTAAAAAGGAAGGAGAGGCCCACAAAAATGTCTCGATTGGAGCAGGAGAGAAGAGAATGGATAGCAATGGAAGGGTAAATCAATTTAAGGACATTCGTAGGCGAATGTTTCGCAATAGGGTAGTTTTAAATTTGCTAAAAAATGATAAGAAAAGTAAACTGAGAGCTGCTTTTTACAAGAAAAAGAAAAGTGTAGAAAAGATTCTTGATCAGGCTTTTGAAGTTAAGAAAAAAATATTTATTTTAGTAATCAATAGAATTAGGATACTTAATAAGGCAATTGATGTTTTCAAATCGAACAGTAAATGGAAAAGAATTATTAATCGGAGTAATTTTTGTGAAGTATTTTCTGGTGAATGGATGCATAGTTCAAGTTCTGAGCTGTTTTTCAATGAGGAGAGTTACTTTCAGGAAAATGATTTGGTCCATGCCGTTGACACCAGTGGTCGAGCATATGAGGTGAAAGATGGTCGTGTGATGGAAAAAGAGAAACTTGTATCTAGAGATGCAGAAGAGTTGTTAGCTGATGAAGTTTTAGGGAGACGTACTAAGGGTCCAGTGTACACATGGAAGTGCAGTAGTATTTGTAGTGTGCGACAGGATCCAATCGATTTGCTTCGAAATTTCTTACATACATATAGTAAGAAAAGTCTCAAACAAAAAATGAAGATCTTGCAAGAGTTAGATCCTTGCAGAGTGAGAGAAAGCACAGGTTTGCATGGGCATTCACTAGCTTGTCTTTCTAGAAAAGTATGTCAGAGTGTTTTTCATCATTTTAGGATGTTAGCAGTGCATCATAATAAGGTGAGGAAATTTGTGAGAAAGTTGTATTATGCAAAAAGTCCAGCACTTAAGCTTAAACAGTTAAACAGTGCTCTTTTGCATGGATATGAAGTGGATGTGAAGACTATTTGTGAAGAAATTGAGTTTTGTTATTTTGGGAACAAAGAGGACAGTGTAGAAATAGATATAGTAATGGATGGTAATGTGGAAGATAATGGACAAATTTCAAGTATAGAAAAGTTTGACGAGGAAATTACCAAGTTTAAGGTGAAATCAAGTGAAAGGCCTAATTTAACTTGTGTGTGTTGTCGACGGACTCATTATAAGATTCAGACTAGGTTAGTTGATTTATATGCAAAAAGTGAATTGGAAAATAATAGTGAATGGAAGGATTTTGTAAGTTATTTGTTGGTGGAGAATTCTTTTGATTTGAGTTTTGATCAGCGTATTTGTAATTATTGTTTAAAAAATGTAAATGAAAATAGAATGCCTGCTAGAGCAGTTCATAATAATCTTCAGTTGATAGATATTCCTTCTGAATTGATGGATCTAAATACTTATGAATCTATTTTGATTCAATGTGTCCATCCTTTTCAGGCTATTGTACGCATGGAGCCTAAGACAGGGAAATTGCCTCCATCAGATTTACAGAGAGGATTAAAGGGAAGAGTTGTTTATTTGCCTCTAGATGTAAAGAAAAATATTGATACAATTGGTGTAGAAAGAGTAGAAGAGGATCCTCTAGTTATTCTAGTTAATGGGGTTCCGACAAAGAGTAAGAAAATCTGGCAAGATTTAGTGGATGTTAGAAAAGTCAAAAAGGCAATGTTGTATTTGGTCAAAATCAATGAGTACTACAAAGATGTAAGTGTTGGAGCAGAGGAAACAGCTGCAGAAGAAGACAGTGATTGTTCAGTTGGTCAAATTGAAAAAGTTGATGTGTCTAGAAGTGAAGAAATATATGAACATTATATTGTTCATCCTTTGCATTCCAAAGAAGTAATGGGAAATGCAATTGACTTGTTTCAAATGAAAGCAGCAAAAGGAAGTCCCATTAATGTATGGGAAGAAAGTTTGGAAGCTCGTTGTTTTCCACAATTATTTCCAACAGGTCGTGGTGGACGATATGATGATCGACCAGTTCAAATTCCTGCAGCTGAATTCCGGACTCTAAGATTATATGCTGAAGATCCAAGGTTTCGTCAATGCATTCCATATTTGTTTCATCTACTGTTTGAAAGTGATTTGTCTGGGCTTTCTTATGCAGTTAATCATATATTAAAAAGTGGAGCTCATTTGCAAAATGTTTCTGCAAGGGACTTTATGGAGAAAGTTAATCTGCAAGATAGTATTTTGGAATCTCAGCTAATCAATCTCATGGCATGTCAACGTGGAACCAATGAGTATTGGTTCCGTTTTCATGGAGAATTGAAATGTATGCTAAGAAACTTAGGAACTCCTACATGGTTCCTCACTCTTAGCTGTGCTGAGTATGCATGGGGCGACTTACTTGAATTTCTACGAGAGGCAAATGAAAACATACCAAATATAGAATTGAAAACACCTGGAGAACTGTGTTCTTTGGATCCAGTGAATGTTTGCAGATATTTTAATCATAGATTTGAAGCTATGATGTCTTTTATTACCAACAAAAAAAATCCTCCCCTTGGAGAGGTTTTGGATTTCTTTTGGAGGAAGGAATATCAAGCGAGAGGTGCTCCTCATATACATATGTTGTTGTGGATTAAAGATGCACCCAAATTTGGATCAGATTCAGATGAAACAGTGATGAGTTTCATTGAAGAGTATTCAACATGTGCTGTTCCAAAATCTACTGTAGAAAACAGTTTAAAGCAACAAGTTTTACGTTTTCAATCTCATCGTTGTGGAAAGTACTGTCGTCGAAAATTTAAAAACAAGGAAAAGTACTACAAGAAATGTCGTTTTGCATTTCCACAACCAGTGATTTCTAAGGAAAGAGTAAATAATTTGATGTCATCTCTACGACATACTGTGACAAGGAAATCTCCCAAAAATACATACAATTTGAAAAGAAATGAAGAATCTAAGTACATCAACGATTATAACCCAGTGATTTTGTCCATGTGGAATGCTAACATGGATATTCAGTTCGTTGCTGACAACTCTATTGCTGTGGCTCGATATGTAACATCTTACATCACCAAAAAAGAAAAGACAGAACTGAAGGAAATGTGGGAGGACATTTCACATGAAAAGAGTCTAAGCAAAAAATTATATAGTTTCAGTCTGAAGATGTTGTCGCATCGAGAAATTGGAGCATATGAATGTTCTGATCGGGTATCATCAGCAAGTCTCTATGCCAAATCAAGAACAATCATTTGGGTGAGTCTAGGTCTTGCTGCAACACGAAACCGAGTTTTGAAATCTGTACAAGAAATTGAATATTTGGTGAAGAAAGAACCAAACAGTACAGATATTTTGAAGACAAATATGTTGGATACATACTATCCAAATAGAAGTACTCACCTTGAGAACACTTGTTTGTATGAAGTTCTGCAAAACTACAGTTATAAGAGGAACATCACAGCAGATATCAATAATGGAAAATATGCAGTCATTGGCTATGAAGGATGTCTAGTGAAGCAGAAAAAAGGCCATTTGATTAATCATCGAAAATTGAGTTGTGAAGCTCCAGACAAAAGAGAATTTTACTATTTAGCTCTTTTGCAACTCTTTAAGCCATGGCGTACAGAAGAGGAACTACTTGGAGATTTTCTCTGTTATGAAGACACTTTTAATGCAACTTAGGATACCATAGAATGTCCTATTTTTCTAAATTATCTGCAAATGTTGAATGAAGAAATGGAGCAAGAAACTACAATTGCTGAAGAGATAGCTAGAGACGGTTCTCAAGATAGTCAGAGTTCTACTTCATTGTGTCAGGATCCACTAGGAGGACCTATTATCCAAAATGAAGCTGCCACTGCCATGGATGAGGTGGAAAGAGCTATGGAACAAGCTCAAGAGGATGGAGTTAACTTAGAAGATTTGGTAAAGCAACTAAACGTTGAGCAGAAAAAGATATATGATGAAGTCACAGAGCAGATTGAACATGGATTCAGACATGAGAAAAAAGAGTGCTCATGTACATCATTTGACCCTGTCCGACTGTACGTAAGTGGAGAAGCGGGGACAGGAAAAAGTTTTCTAATTAAAGCCATTGCAAGTTATCTGCAGAAAAGGACTGATTCACCGCTGTCTTGTGTTGTAACTGCTCCAACTGATCTGGCTGCACATAATATTAAAGGGATTACTCTACATCGTTTACTGATGCTGCCAGTTGAGCATGATAATAAATTGCATTACAACAAGTTATCTGGAGATGCGTGTTCTGAAGTTTCAAGAGTCTTGAAGAAAATGAAACTTCTTATCATTGATGAAGTAAGCATGGTCTCAAATCTAATGCTTGCTTTTGTGCATTTGAGAATGCAAGAAATTCTTAGAACAGAGTATGATGTGTTATTTGGAGGAAAACACATTATTGTTTTTGGAGATCTATTGCAGTTGACTCCAGTAAAAGGACAACCAGTGTTTAAAATGCTCACACATGAAGATACCAGGAAGTCCCTTGGAAGCATTGGAAACGTTAATATATGGTTAAATTTTAAATATGCTGAACTGCTTCAAAATATGCCACAGGCAAAGGATGAAGATTATAAAAATATTCTACAAGATGTAAGAATTGGAAAAGTAAGCGAGCTTGGGAAAAAAGCTTTACATGGTCGATTAATTTCAAATTTGTATCCAAATGAAAACATTCTTCCAGAGAATATTTTTTTAAAAATGACTGAGAAGAAATCTGGGATATGTTTGATGCCAACTCTGCAAGAATGTTCCATCTTCAACAACAAAATGTTAGAGTTAGAAAATTAAGAGATTGTGAAACTGGAAGCAATGGATAAAATAGAGCATATGGGTGCAACAATTGTTTTGTCTGAAAATGTGAAAACTAAATTGGATTCATTAGAGAAAAGTATTTCGAAAACAGCTGGTTTTGAAAAGACTCTGAATGTGTGTTTAAATTGTCGTATCCCTTTGAGAAGGAATTTAAATGTTGAAAGAGGTCTGGTAAATGGAGCAATGGGTTATGTTGTTGATTTTGTGAATTACAGAAATAGAGATGGAATTGAATTTTTAAAAATAAAATTTGATGGCATTGAAGAAGTACAACAAATAAGTTGTTGTTCTGCTAGATTTTTACTTGTAAAAGACTTATATGTTCGCCGAAAACAGTTTCCTGTTTGTTTGGCATATGCAGTAACAATTCATAAATCTCAAGGTTTAAGTGTAGATAATGCTTTGGTGAACATTGGAAGATCTGTGTTTAAAGAGGGTATGGCATATGTGGCTTTATCCCGAGTCAGAACTTTATCAGGATTGTACTTGATTGAGTGTGATGAGACAAAAATTTGTGCAGATCTAGATTGTGTTAAAAAGAAGAAATGAGGATAATTCCAGTGAGGTAGTTGCAAAAAGACAAAAAGTAGAGAAAACTGTAATTGAAAACAGAAAGAAAAAGAATTGTGAAGAAAATGTTGTTGGATTTCAGTTTGAAATAGTTCTGGTGTCAACTGCTATGCTAATGTAGTGGTTAATGTTGTTTTTTTTCTTAAAAGTTTACAAGAACAGATTGTTGAATATCGGGATCAAAGATTGTGTGGTTTATTGAATTCTGTGTTTGACAAATGTAGCAGTGATACAGCAGAAATAGAAAGTGTAACAGAAATTCGAAATATTTTAGATATGTGTTCTGGTCAAGATACATTTTCACAGAACATTCAGCAGAATTTTTAATGTTTATGTTTGGTGTTTTGTAAGATGAAGGTGTAGATGTAGATAATCTTTTCAGCCTTTCTTATCTATGGCAGAATGACTGCCACAATTGTAGTTCATCAAGTACTACTAGAATAGACACTGAAAGATCTATATATTTGACTTTACCTGACTGTAAATCAGTGTCATTTAAAAATCTAGTTAAAGCAGCAGATCATAATATGGTGTGTACCCAATGTAACTGTACAATGCTGTCCACATTATTTATACAAAGTTATGGGCAGTATATCATTTTAGTTTTCCAACGATGTAGACCTGATGGAACTAAATTGACAACTTCTATCAAAAATTTTGTGGCTTCTCAGTTATCAATTTCAGGAAAAACCTTTACAACTGAAGCTATTATTTATCATGACGGTTCTTCGACAACCTCAGGACATTATACATGTTACTTAAAATCTGAAAAAGGATGGAGTTACTATAATGATTCTCATTTAACTTATAAACAACGTTTGCCTTATGACTCTACAAATTCTTATCTAGTGTTTTTAAAACCAAAGTTTTAGTAAAGGGAATTGGCCTTTGAAGTCGGGAATAGATACTAAAAGTTAGTTAGTTAGTTAGTTAATCTAATATTTTAAAATATTTATCTCATGTAGATACTTTAAGTGGATCTCAAAGTAAAAAATACTGATATATCTGACACAAATTGGCCGTGAGGAAAGTGTAAGGTATGATGTTCTTAGATCTTTTTTCATAGGAAGTCGATGAAATGGAAGTTATAGAGCACAGCAGACTTTTTTTTCCACCAAAAGGACCTTCACTATCTTCTATTTGGCCTCACGGAAAAGTAAGTGAATCAAATATTAGTGTACATATATGAGATGTATGTTTGAATGTGTTTTTGTAAACACAATCTTTTAGATTGTGTTTTTTTTCCCGCTGTTATATGATGAAGACTTTGAACTCACTAATTTAAGTGAAATTCAATATATTCTGAGAACAGCAAAAATAAATAATGTAACATATTGTAGAAGTTATTGTGTAGTTTGCATTGTGTAATTTATATTGTGTTCACATTGTCTCACACTCATTTTCCTTTTTCACCCTTATTTACCTCTCTTTACTAATTTACACCTTTTTCATCGCTGTTTCTTTACTGCACTTCATTCACAACTTCTCAATCTAATTTGAACTGTCTGCATTTCCTCTCTTCCTTCCACCACTTTTTATCTTTTTCATATTATCTCAGTACCACTGCTTTAGTTTTCTTACCCTCTCTTTCTTTTTCTCCTTTTTTTTTTCTTTCGCACTAATTGTACTGTAGTTCACTTAGTTCTTCCTTTTGTTTTTCTATGTACTTACTCTCTCACTCCTGTTTTATCCATCATTCTATAATAACCTCATTCCTTTCATCCCTTCACTCTGTGACTCCACTTCACTCACTCTCAGTCATCTTCTATTCCTCTTTTTTATTAATAGTTTCTCATTCAGACTCCTCTCCTTTTCACTCCTTTTCCTTTTCCTTTATTATCTTTACTGATTTTGCTTTGATATTTTACATTCTTTTAGTATCTTACTTACCTTTAGGAATTTGTTCTCTTTCTATTTCTTTTTCCTTCTTTTTTCTCTTTCTACATTACTTTCTTTCTGTTTTTGTATCCTTCACTATTGCTTCATTTCTTAGTAAACTTTTGTAGATTTTTAAACCTCATGAACTGTTTCTTCTATTTTATTATATATTTTTAAGTAATTATAACGTGTTTTTTCTTTTATCTTTCACAGATACAAATGTCATTAATTATATGGTAAGTGTGTTTACAAAATGTATTTTGTTCTCATCTTTTGTTTTATTTTCACTTTTTTTCACCCTACCTCACCCCTGTTTCCTTACTTTGCTTCCCTCACTTATTCTTATCCTCCATGTTTACTTCCTACCACATTCAACTTCTTTCAGTACCTCTGCTTATCCACACTTCTTCACTTACCTTTTTTACTGGTTCACTTAGTCCCTTTGTGACACTCCTTCCTTAACTCTCTCTCTTCTTTCTCTCTGTCACTCCCCATGTCTTACCCTTATTCACTTATATGTACCCTCTTTCACTCCTCTTTACTTACACTCACTGATATTTTCTTTCCCTCCGTCACCGCTATTCCTTTTCTCTGGTTCCGTCACTATCTGTCATTCCCCATACTTAACTCTCCTTCCTTTTACTTTCATCATCCATTCACATTCTCCCAGAACCTCTGCTTTAGTCTTCTTCCTATTTCTTCTCTTCTTTTGTTCCCTTATTCTTTTTCTTTTTCTCAGTTACTTCCTCTTACACTTTTTCTCTGTCTTACTATCTATTACACAGTCCCTCTGTGTTCCTCCCTCTACCTAGCTTTCTCTTAACACCACTCTCTCTGTCCCCATTCCTCATAGTCACTCCTTCATACTTTTTTTTTCTTTTTTTTTGTTGGTGCGCTGACGGGATGCGCACCGGTACGCGCACTGGGGCGTTCACCGATGCGCGCACCGGGAGCGCTCCAAAGACGAATATATTAAAAAAAAATACTATTTTAAAACAAAAAATAATATTATAATATACATTATAGTGTTCATTTTTATAAAAACATACCTTTCTCAGCTATAGACATTTTTGAAAAAATAAGCTTAGAAATTTACTAAAAAGTACATAGGTATGAAGCCCTATAAAAAGTTAAAAATTAGCATTAAAAAAACCTATGATATTCACTGAAAAAACCAGAGGTTTCACACCAGTTATAGTTAGGAATTAGCATTTAAAAAACCTAAGAAATTCACTGAAAAAACCAAAGGTTTCACACCAGTTATAGTTAGGAATTAGCATTTAAAAAACCTAAGAAATTCACTGAAAAAACCAGAGGTTTCACACCAGTTATAGTTAGGAATTAGCATTTAAAAAACCTATTAAATTCACTGAAAAAAACAAAGGTTTCACACCAGTTATAGTTAGCTGGAAATTTTACTGACATAAAACCATTGAAATTCCCACGTTATAGTTAGTCGGACTCACTATAACTTGCGCATGCAATGCACTGCTGATGACATCACATATTACATCACTCATGACATCACATATTACATCACTCATGACAATGACAATGACAATATATATATATATATATATATATATATATATATATATATATATATATATATATATATATATATATATATTATTATTATTATTATTATTATTATAATTAAATTTCTAAAGCGCTCAGCTACCCGTAGGTTTCCCGGCGCTAAAACCAAAAAGTGAGAGGGAAGAGTCAGAAGAGAACTGTTAGATGTCAAATAGCCAGGTTTTTATCTGTCCACGGAACCTGAGATAGTTAGGTTCAGTTCGTATCTGAAGAGGGAGAGAATTCCAGAGTGAGGGAGCCAGCCAAGCAAATGAGCGGCCACCCATTCTGGCTTTCTTGATTCTAGGAACCGACAGTAGGTTTTGATTAGAAGATCGAAGATTACGAGAGGGATGGTATGATTGTGCCAAGGGGTTGAGATAAGAGGGGGCTAAGCCGGAGTTTATTCTGTGGATGATGCAGAGGGCCTTGAATTTTGTCCGATTTTCAATTCGGAGCCAGTGCAAGGAACGAAGGGCATTGGAGGTAGGAGAAGTGTTAGGTAATTTGCAGAGAAGTCGCGCAGCCATGTTTTGAACTGTCTGCAGCTTACGCGTCACCTCTTTACTGGCTCCCAGAAGAAGGATGTTCCCGTAGTCCAGTCTTGAAGTAATAAGAGCCTGGATCACTGTCTTCTGAGTGTCCAAGGGAAGCATCCAAATGATTTTTCGCAACCACTTATTGATAGTGATGCAAGTGGATGATGTTTTAACCACATGGTTCTTCATAGACAGTTGATTATCGAAGGTGACGCCAAGGTTGCGAGCAGTTATAGATGGGGTGGGTAAAGGGCCCATTTGTGAAGGCCAATGCTGCAGAAGGACCTCAGTTTTACCCCCATTTAGTTGTAGTTTGTTGTCCAACATCCAGGCTGCGATGTTACTCAGACCTGTACGGAGGGAGGAGGATGAGGAATGAGAGTCAGAGGAAAGGGAGTAGATGATCTGAGTATCATCGGCGTACGAGTAAATAGTGAGCCCAGCTTGCTCTGCAATAGCAGCCAAAGGTCTGACATACAAATTGAACAGCAAGGGGCTCAAGATGGAACCCTGCGGTACACCGTACGCCGATGTAAAGGTTTGAGAAACAGAGGACGAGGAGAAAACTTGAAAGGTGCGGTCTGAAAGAAAGCTAATAAACCAGTTGAGAGCTGTGCCGATGATACCAGATGATCCGAGGGCATTGATAAGGATGGCATGGGAAACCGTATCAAATGCGGCACTCAGATCAAGTAAAATGAGTGCCACGGTTTCACCCTTATCAACTCGGCCCCTGATGTTTTCCGAGACCCCTAACAGGGTGGATTCAGTCGAGAAGCCACGTCTGAACCCGGATTGAGATGGATGAAGTAGTCCACTAGCCTCAACATGTGTTGACAATTGAGAGTTGATGTGTTTTTCCATAATTTTGGAAAAAACTGGAAGAAGTGAGATTGGGCGAAAATTAGATGGGATACTTGGGTCTGCATTAGGCTTTTTTAGCAGGGGTACTATCATTGCATGTTTCCATGCAGCGGGTACTGAAGCTGTGTTAAGGGAGGTGTTAAGAAGATCCACAATCAGTGCAAGAGAAGAATGGTCTAGTTTGTTTAGTATGTGGGGAGGAAGAGGGTCCAGAGGAGAGCCGGACTTAATTTTGCGCATGATGTCAGAGAGAGTCGTGATGTCAAATGGCTCCCAAGTGTCGATCAGAGGAAAGGAAGGAGAACTGATGTCAAGATGAGTTCTGGAATCACAAGAGATCATGGGTACTAGGGGAGTGGAGGGAGTATATAGACCTGAAGTAGAAGACGAGTCCTCTAGTGTCAGCTGTTCAGTGAGTAAGATAGGGGTGGATGGGTAAGACAGCGAAGGGGAAGGGGTAGATTTCTCAAAATTGGAATAGATGGTATCTATTTTGGCTACAAAGAATTCGGCCAATGAATTACACTGCGCAGCATCTAGGCTAGGTTGTTTGGGTTGACACAGAGCGCCCGACAAACTCTGCACTACCTTAAAGAGAGCTTTAGGGCGATTTTTTGCTTCAAGAATGGTCATATTAACATGCTCAACTTTAGCAATTTTACATGAAGAGTGGTATTTGCATAAAGCGGCTTTATAAATTTGTTTTGAACAAGGATCGTATTTTAAGCGCCACTTACGTTCAAGATTTTTGCAGATGGTTTTTTCTGCTTTTAAGGCAGCTGTAAACCAGGGTGCGGGCGGATGGTGAAGATTATATTTTTGCATACGTTGGGGTAGGCAAGCATCTGCAGCCTTAGCTAGCCAGGCGTCAACAGCCTCAGCAGCTTCAGTACAATTATCTTCCCTGGAAGGTCTAGTGTTCTCAAGACAGAGATTGAATTCATTTATATCCAGTTTGTTCCAGTTTCTAGAAAGTCTGGATTCAGTTAATTTCGGGGGAATATTAGATTGGTGACCGATGGTAATAGTAAAAGTTACCAGGAAGTGGTCCGACCATAGGATCGGTAGTGAGGCCTCACAATCAATAGTTTCTAAATTGGAAAGAATGGGATCCAAAAGATGTCCTGCAATATGCGTAGGGCCTGTGTTATGTAGGGTGATGTTTAATGCAGCCAAGTCCTGTAAAAAATTTCTACTAATGGAGCAACAGGGGTCATTTAAGTGAAGGTTGAGGTCACCAAGGATTGAAAAATTGGTGGAGTTCTGGATGAAGGGCGCTATATACTCAGGGAGGGAGGTGGCCCAAGAACTCGCTGGTCCGGGGGGACGATATATGAGCAGTCCGGAAAAGGTAAAGTTGGGAGACAGCGAAAGCTTGAAGAGGCCTAACTCACAGTAAGGCACTACAATGTCTTCCCATTTGCAGGAATACCGTCGGTTATAGACTATAGCTATTCCTCCGCCATCTTTCAAGGCTCTGTTTTTGCCGACATAGGTGTAGTTGTCAGGGAGAGCCGCAGCAATATCTGGACCAGAATGATCTTTTAGCCATGTCTCCGTTAGGAATATAGCTGTAGGTTCCTCAGAGACAAGGAGGTCAAATATTTCCCTCTTGTGTTTCACTAGGGATCTGCAGTTTAGGCTAATCAATGTCCGAGTTGAGAGAATAACTGTGGGAGTGGATGTGACACATGTAGGAGGAAAGTCTGATAGTGCAGTGTTAGTTAGGGAGGGGAGGGACGTAAGAGAAAGATGACAAGCAGGACAAAAGGAAGGGGCATGGAAAGGATTCAATATGGTGCAATAAGCGCAAGGTGTTGACCTAAACTTAAACAGAGTTTCCCTAGAGTACGTGTGTAACGTACCAGGGAGTGATGGGCCAAGGATCAAAGCCCCTAGTCCCGGCCCGTCGCGGACGGGCGCAGACGGGCTCGCCTTCGGCGCGCCTTCGGCGCGCAAACGGCGCGCCCGCTGCGCTCGTCCGCTGCGCTTCCTGAAGTTACACATCTATATACGCCCGTGGGGGCGGGAGGGGGCGTGGCCTAAGAGTGGGCGTGGCCGCAGCCTCGGCGTCGGTGAAGGCGGGAGGAATACCCAGGTAGGTCGTGTGACAGCGCAAAATAGCAACAGAATACAGTTTGTTTAAAAACACAGACAAATGCAGTTAGTGCTTCTCCCGGCTATCCGCCTCAGGAGATTCGGTCTTCACGAAGCGCTAGCAATCAGCGCTTATGAAGCTAGGAGGGCGGGAGGGGGCGTGGCCTAAGAGTGGGCGTGGCCGCAGCCTCGGCGTCGGTGAAGGCGGGAGGACTACCCAGGTAGGTCGTGTGACAGCGCAAAATAGCAACAGAATACAGTTTGTTTAAAAACACAGACAAATGCAGTTAGTGCTTCTCCCGGCTATCCGCCTCAGGAGATTCGGTCTTCACGAAGCGCTAGCAATCAGCGCTTATGAAGCTAGGAGGGCGGGAGGGGGCGTGGCCTAAGAGTGGGCGTGGCCACAGCCTCGGCGTCGGTGAAGGCGGGAGGACTACCCAGGTAGGTCGTGTGACAGCGCAAAATAGCAACAGAATACAGTTTGTTTAAAAACACAGACAAATGCAGTTAGTGCTTCTCCCGGCTATCCGCCTCAGGAGATTCGGTCTTCCGAATATATATATATATATATATATATATATATATATATATATAATAAAGTTCCAAACTTAGACAGTGCTCTCAGTCCGCAAAACAACACGACACCGCTGTGGTCTCCAAGGGTGTTTATTTCACTAACAACATGTTTCGGCTGCGGACAGCCTTGTTCACGTTAGTTTGAAAAGCAGTTTCCGTGGTAAATACAGTGTCCGGAAAAGTAAACATAGAAACAGGACTTGAATACCACATATCATGATTTGCATGATTAAACAATTACACGGAACATAATCACACAGAAATTAAATTTCCTGTACCAGGCATTGCATATACTAAATGTACGTGTTCTAATACAAAATTATGAATAATTCGTACATTATTAAAAAATGTGTTCACAAATATCAGGAATGCATTAATGTCCCACTGATATTCATGCAATGTTAAAATCAATGATTCAATCATAAAGCATTGTCAAGTTTGCCCTGAATAAACGGTAAAGCCTCCGCCGCCATGAGCGTAGTTTAACAAAGGCGGCGCAGGACTACAGGTTGCTATGCCAACGTTCCATTTGCGTGAAGTTCGTGTGAGAACAACTCGTCGGTATTGGATAAAGTTTCAATTCAATTGAAACAGCTACAAAGACGTGTGCCATGAGGATACAAATGATAATACATCATGCAATGTAAAAAACAACATTTGGCAGTACTAAATATCGCTGCCATGTATGGCGTTATTTATAAAAGGACAGCATAAGCATACTATAGCATGAATGTCTAGCTGGCTGACATTGTCACAAAAACGCAAACCCAATGCGGGTCACGTATACATTGCAAAAACCACATGTTCCACTGTGTAGGATAGTTTTACACAAAAAAAATATAAAATTATACATAGATTATAGTCTGTGTGTGTAAGGTAGCAGATGTACTATGTTGGTAAAATACCATAGCACAACAAGGTGGACCGCTAACCCTACCTCTTGCGGAGGTAGGGTTAGCGGTCCAGCTGGTCGAGCCCTCCCCCTTCTCTAGCTACAAATAGGATTCGCCGCTAGCAAGCATTGTTTGCATTCTCACCCCTGAGGCGGAAGCCGGGGGCATCTTACTTTACCTTTGCGCAGAAAAGTGAATTGCCACATTTAACAACGCGTGATTGAATACTACTCACGTGTTCCTTTTAAAACTGTAAATATTTTAGCAGTAGCTTTTAAATACCACACCTCGGCGCGAGAGTCGCTTCGCACCGAGGCTGCTTTAATCAGCTGGCCGATTGCACCGCGCCTGTATTCAGACGCTGGGACCTCAACCGACTCGCCTTGGCGGACATCTTGCGGAGGTAGGGTTAGCGGTCCAGCTGGTCGAGCCCTCCCCCTTCTCTAGCTACAAATAGGATTCGCCGCTAGCAAGCATTGTTTGCATTCTCACCCCTGAGGCGGAAGCCGGGGGCATCTTACTTTACCTTTGCGCAGAAAAGTGAATTGCCACATTTAACAACGCGTGATTGAATACTACTCACGTGTTCCTTTTAAAACTGTAAATATTTTAGCAGTAGCTTTTAAATACCACACCTCGGCGCGAGAGTCGCTTCGCACCGAGGCTGCTTTAATCAGCTGGCCGATTGCACCGCGCCTGTATTCAGACGCTGGGACCTCAACCGACTCGCCTTGGCGGACATCTTGCGGAGGTAGGGTTAGCGGTCCAGCTGGTCGAACCCTCCCATTTTTCCCGCCTAACCATGCATAAAAGAACAGACACCTCCCGTCCACGCAGCGGGCGGGCGCAGCGGGCGCGCCGGCGGCGCGCCGGAGGCGCGCCAGAGGCAAGCCCGTCTGCGCCCGTCCGCGCCGGTCCCGGGCCGAGGGCCCAGACCCCTGGTCCAGTCTCCACAAATTCCCAGCTAGTTTACACAAGAGCATCCTTGATGAGCTATAAACCGACTATAAACCCAGCTTGTACTCTATTAGACTTCTCTAACAACATTACGACATGTGGTCATAGTTGTACACATTGTCAGTTTACTACACTGCCAAACAGGGAAAGACCACGCTTAAAACTAAATACTCAGACCATGGTAAACCTAGCCCTCATTAATGCAAGGTCTCTAGTCAAACACAGTCATGAAATAGCAGATTTAATAACTGATTTTAAGCTGGATATTCTTTTTATAACGGAGACGTGGACTGACGATGCATCTGAACCAGACCTGGTTATAGCTACACCGGCTGGGTACAAATCTTATAGACAGGACAGACCAATAAAGAGGGGAGGCGGACTTGCCATTATAGCCAGAGACAAATTTGAAGTCATGACTTCACACATCCCAGATACATCGTGCGAAATTTTAAGATACTCTATAAAACTCACCCCCCTTTACAATTTTAAAGGGTTACTTCTGTACAGACCGCCAGGAGCCAAGTCTACCTTTCTGACCAATTTAAACTCGATATTAGAAATATTGGCACTAGAAAACCCGGTAACAGTGCTGGGTGACCTGAACTTTCATCTAGATGTAGAAAATGACAGAGATACTACTACCTTAATCTCAGACTTGCAGACCATGGGACTCTCACAACTTATTACTGCACCCACGCACCAGGCCGGACATATTTTAGATGGAATCTTTTCCAACGCACAAGGCCTACAGATCTCCAGTATTCTACCAATGACGTGGACAGATCATTATGTAATACTCGCTACCCTAACCATCACCAACACTACAAACAAGGTAACTGCAAGGACTCATCAGAGTTCTATTAAAGCCTGGCATAATATCAACCAGACTGACCTAATAAAGCAGCTCGACGTTACAAGACCGAGCATACCAGCCGACTCGGCTGTAGCAACACGGCGGTATCATGACTGGCTGAGTCAAGCCATGAATCTTCTTGTCCCCACTAAAACTATTGCAAAGAATAGATCGGCCTCTACAGCACCATGGTATACAGAAGAACTAAAAATACAAAAACATCAAAATAGACAATTGGAAAGGCAATGGAGAAAAAATTATGACCAGACATCTAAGCTACGCTACAAAGAATCTCTTGCTGTTTACAAAAGTATGATCATAGCCGCAAAAAAATCCTTCTATTCAGATCAAATAGAGCAAGCAAAAAATTCAAGCCGAAAGCTTTATGAAATTACTAAATCCCTCTCAGGCCACATCCAAGACCTAACACCACCACCATCTCAAACTATGTGTGATGCATTGGCAGACTTCTTCTTTTCTAAAGTAGACGATATCTACCAGGCATTTTCCTGTAATTCAGCCGATACTTCTCACATCTCAACAGAACCCCTGACATTGAGAAAACAACAAACTCCTACTTTTCCTAATTTTACAGCAATAACGGATGACCAAATATTGAGCATTGTATCAACCATCAAATCAGGCTCCATACTTGATCCTTGCCCATCTTCAGTCCTCCTCCCACTGATGGACATAATTACACCTGTTTTAACACAAGTATGTAATTCCATACTGTGCTCAGGTAACTACCCTCAGTTCTTAAAAACTACGCTGCTTAAACCTCTCCTAAAAAAACCAGGAGCAGACAAGACTGAATTAAAAAATTACCGGCCAATTGCTAATCTGCCTTTCCTGGCCAAAGTGGTGGAAAAGGCCATGAATATTCAGCTATCAGAACATATTGAGAGGTATAGTTTATTGGATGATACCCAGTTCGGGTTTTGGAAACATCATGGGACAGAAACAGCCCTGATTAAGGCCGCTGATGATGTACGCCGAATTAGAGACCTTGGCGGAACCGCAGTACTAATACTGCTTGACCTTTCAGCGGCATTCGACACGGTCGACCATAAGATCCTAGTCGACCGTGTCGAGAAGATGGGCATTTGTCACACAGCCAAAGAACTGCTAGCCTCTTTCCTCTCAGAGAGAACTCAAGCAGTCCCCCTAGGACCTTACCAATCTGTTGAGCTGACGCTACCATGTGGGGTACCTCAAGGCTCATCCCTGAGTCCGACACTATTCAACATCTATGTGTCGGACCTTGCTAATGTCATCAAGGCACACGGGATGGGCCTTACCTCATATGCTGATGATACACAATTGGTTATGGCCATAAAGGGAGATGGACCAGAAGTGGCCCAACGCTTTCAGAGGGGAATGACGGAGATAGGAAACTGGATGGCAACCAATTGCTTAAAACTTAATTCAGAAAAGACCGAAGTACTTTTATTCGGCCCAATGTCACCCAGCTGGTCAGCAGAATGGTGGCCATCCAGTTTTGGTGCTGTCCCCAAACCAGTCCCTAAGGTCAGGAATTTAGGTATTATCTTTGATGATGGCCTAAATTTTATGGACCATGCAAATAAAGTGGCTTCCATAGCTCACTATAAGCTCCGCATGATTAAAAAAATCAGTCCCTACCTCCCTGTGACGGCTATTAAAACCTTAGTCAGCTCCCTGGTTTTATCGTCACTGGATTATTGCAACGGTCTATTTTTAAATGCACAATCCAGAGTACTGAGGAAACTGCAGTCAGTACAAAATGCCGCAGCCCGTTTGGTCTTTGGTATTCCAAAATATGCATCCATCTCAGATGCAATTTCACGATTACACTGGCTGACAATCCAGAATAGGATTAAATTTAAATCATTATGTACTGTCTATAAGACACTTAATGGACAAGGCCCACACTCACTAAGTGAGCAACTGAAACCATACCAGCCTTCCCGCCAACTTCGGTCCCTCAATAACAATCTTCTATTGATTCCAAGGGTAAAAACAGTATCGTGGGGCGACCGTCGTTTTACGGTCGCGGCACCCAAGCTGTGGAATTCCCTCCCGCTGGACATAAAAACCTGCCCAACGCTGCTCCAGTTTCGAAGGAAACTCAAAACATGGCTGTTCACTCAATAACTCCTTAAAGGCATTGCTCAGATAATTAACATCATTGAGATCACTGCAAACAATTAGCGCCAAGACGCCTTCGGGTATAAGTTGCGCTTAACAAATAGCAATAAATAAATAAATAAATAAATAAATAAATTACAAATTGTTCCAAAGGGAAACCCAAAGGTCCTGGTCAAAGGTAACAAGTCCAAAGTAGAAGGTTGCCCCCCACAACGGGGCCTACCGTGCTCAGAGAAACTGCCCAGATGTCAAGGTGAAGTGAAGTGAATAAGAGATGAAAGTCCGTTTTCATGAAACAGGACAAGTGAGAAGGGTGAGGTGATGACAAGATCCCGTGTGGAAGTCAATCTATAAAAAACATGAGAGGACAAAATAAGTACTCAACATGTATATAAAACTCACTAGGAACATCTTAAAATAAACAGTGCATACTAGGATCAGGAAGAAGCAAGTGAATTCTGAGAGCATAATTTTGTGATACAATTCTATGAATCTGGGCGTCCTCTGCGTTTTAGAGAACATAGTAAAATGCTAGTGGACATGATGTCATACTGTCTTTGTAACAACTATTTTGTCTTTGATGGTGTTATGTACAGACAAACAACTGGGACTGCGATGGGTTCATGCATTGCTCCCAGTTTTGTGAACCTTTTTTTGGGGCACTGGGAGCAAAGCATCCGCTCAGATCCCAATCTGAGAACCTTTTGGCAATATGTCGACACATGGTGGCAATATATTGACAACCTTTTTGTAATTTGGAGTGGGTCCCCCGAGATGGCGAATGACTTTGTAAATAGACTTAA
This sequence comes from Lissotriton vulgaris, assembly GCF_964263255.1. Lineage (NCBI taxonomy): Eukaryota > Metazoa > Chordata > Amphibia > Caudata > Salamandridae > Lissotriton > Lissotriton vulgaris. The sequence goes on from NC_141691.1 coordinate 476,077,228, forward strand.
CATAAATGATCTGAACATTGTACTCACAAGTAATATCAGCAACAGTACCGCAGAATATTTAGATGTCAGAATTGAGGTAATCAATGGCAAACTACAGACCTACCTGTTTAGAAAGGCTACCGCAGGCAACAGTGTGCTGCATGCCCTGAGCAGCCATCCGGAGACTCTTAAGTGGAGTATTCCCTTCGGTGAGCTGCTCAGGGCGAAAAGGAACTGCAGCACAGATAAGGCTTATGAACAGGTCGGTCGTGAAATGATGGCCAGATTTAAAGACAGAGGTTATCCAGCATGGGTTATAAAAAGAGCCAAATCCCGTGCGGATGGCATTCTCAGGTCAGATACCTTAGATGGCAAAGAGATCGATACTACCATTGAGGATGAACAAACATGTCTCATCCTTACGTACAATACAGAATCCAAGCAGATTCATAGAACTGTATCACAAAATTGGAACATCCTTACTGCGGATAATGTGATTGGCAAGGATTTGTCTAATCGGCCTCTTATCACATACAGAAAAGGAAGGTCTTAACGTGATATGTTGGTCAAAAGCGACATCACTATCTATCCCAAAACACAGAACCTAGGTCTGGCAGGTTTCTTTCCTTGTGGTCACTGCAAGGTGTGTAGATACAGTACTCACAAAAAAACTGTAGCATATAATGGGATAAGTAAAAAACTGACTCAATTTCTCACATGCAGCACAACTTTTGTTATCTATGCAATTGTGTGCCCATGTGGTTTGTGGTACATAGGCAGTAGCACCAAACAAGCCAAAAATCGAGTACTTGAGCACTACCAAGCCATCGTCAATAACAATGAAAAATATCCTGTAGCAGGACACTTTGCTGAAAAGCACTTCTCAAATCCAGCCCAAATAAGTTTTCATGTATTGGAACACATGGAAAGAAATCCCCGGGGGGGAGACAGGACCCTTAAATTAAGCCAAAAAGAGTCCAAATACATAATTGAATTTCAAACCAAGGCCCCAGGGGGACTGAATCAGGATGAGGAGCTAGCAGTTCATCTCAAAGAGTAATTGTGTTATGTTGATACTGTTTTAGCCACATTGTTTATGCTCTCAGAATTCACTTGCTTCTTCCTGTTCCTAGTATGCACTGTTTATTTTAAGATGTTCCTAGTGAGTTTTATATACATGTTGAGTACTTATTTTGTCCTCTCATGTTTTTTATAGATTGACTTCCACACGGGATCTTGTCATCACCTCACCCTTCTCACTTGTCCTGTTTCATGAAAACGGACTTTCATCTCTTATTCACTTTACTTCACCTTGACATCTGGGCAGTTTCTCTCAGCACGGTAGGCCCCGTTGTGGGGGGCAACCTTCTACTTTGGACTTGTTACCTTTGACCAGGACCTTTGGGTTTCCCTTTGGAACTATTTGTCATTGCCCACCTTGTTGTGCTATGGTATTTTACCAACATAGTACATCTGCTACCTTACACACACAGACTATAATCTATGTATATATATATATTTTTTTTTTGTGTGTGTAAAACTATCCTACACAGTGGAACGTGGTTTTTGCAATGTATACGTGACCCTGTTGATTCTGATGGTAACCATAATGATACACCGCATTGGGTTTGCGTTTTTGTGACAATGTCAGCCAGCTAGACATTCATGCTATACTATGCTTATGCTGTCCTTTTATAAATAACGCAATACATGGCAGCAATATTTAGTACTGCCAAATGTTGTTTTTTACATTGCACGATGTATTATCATTTGTATCCTCATGGCACACGTCTTTGTAGCTGTTTCAATTGAATTGAAACTTTATCCAATACCGACGAGTTGTTCTCACACGAACTTCACGCAAATGGAACGTCGGCATAGCAACCTGTAGCCCTGCACTGCCTTTGTTAAACTACGCTCATGGCGGCGGAGGCTTTACCGTTTATTCAGGGCAAACTTGACAATGCTTTATGATTGAATCATTGATTTTAACATTGCATGAATATCAGTGGGACATTAATGCATTCCTGATATTTGTGAACACATTTTTCAATAATGTACGAATTATTCATAATTTTGTATTAGAACACGTACATTTAGTATATGCAATGCCTGGTACAGGAAATTTAATTTCTGTGTAATTATTTTCCGTGTAATTTTTTAATCATGCAAATCATGATATGTGGTATTCAAGTCCTGTTTCTATGTTTACTTTTCCGGACACTTTATTTACCACGGAAACTGCTTTTCAAACTAACGTGAACAAGGCTGTCCGCAGCCGAAACATGTTGTTAGTGAAATAAACACCCTTGGAGACCACAGCGGTGTCGTGTTGTTTTGCGAACTGAGAGCACTGTCTAAGTTTGGAACTTTATTATTGGATTTACCGGCTTGCTCGGCCGGCATTGGTGCCACCTCCCGAGGGGCCGCAGTCAGCGTCTTGAGAGCGGACTTTGGTATTTATATATATACTTTTAAAATATCATAGCTCCTCGATGAGTCTTTGTGGCTCTCTGATCACATGCCTTCGAAAACTTGGGACAGGTAGCGGAAGTGTTGGCAATCTGAGTTGGTGATAAATAAACAATAGCTATCCTTTCAGACCCAGTCCCTACATTGACATCAGTTCCTGACAAGCGATGAGCCACACGTCGTAAATGTGAGGAATCTCACGTAATGGACTTCCCAGGATTTGGGTAGTCACCATTTGTCCTTTGTCGGTCACCGCATAAAACGGTTCAGCATTGAATCGAGCATCACATTTTTGTTTTTTAGACTGAGAAACAAGCACTTGTTTGCCTCAAGTGAAATTAATGTCTTTTGCATGTCAGTGCTTGTCTGCATAAGCCTACATTTTCATTTTACAATTTAAATCTTTTATACTGGTTTCTTCCTCAGAATTTGATCTTCTGTTGATCGATTGGGGCAACTAGGTTGTCATGGCTCCCCCGAACATCCGGGGTTGCAGGGCTCTCACCTGTGGTTGAATAAGGGGCCAAATGGTAAGCTCCAAGAGTAGAATTCAAAAAAGTTTTAAAGTCGAGCTTTTGCAATAGAGCTCGCTAAACAGCGAATTTAAGTGTACTCATGAAATGCTCGACAAGACCGTTGGCCTGTGGCTAAAGAGGTGTGCTGTTCTGATGCTTCACATTAAGATGACTGAGAAAAATCTCTGGATTCTCGGCTGTTGAAAGGTGGGCCATTAACACATTTTAAGATAGCAAGAGCACCCCAATCTGAGAAGATGCTGTCTGATCTCTCAATGACTCTTTCTTGAGTGATGGATGGGAGATTGTCTGTCAATGGGAAACAGGAGTATTCATCAAGAATCACCACCAGAAAATGTCCAGTGTCAAGGGGACCGAAGATGTTAATGGCAATTCTTTCCCATGCTTGATTGGGCAACTCTGATATGTTTAATGTGTGTTGAGTGGTTTTCAATAAAAGGCAGTTGCATAGATGACAGGCCTTACATTTTCTTTCAACCCTCTCAACCAGACTCTGTCTCCGAGAGCTCGTTTTGTGACAACGATTCCATGATTTCAATTATCTGCTGTTGCAGACTCTCTTGTATAACAATTCTTGAACCTCTCAGGATAATACCTTCTTCAGTAATGGACAGTTCATCTTTCCCATTTTTAAACTTCTGGTATTCACTGTCACTAGTTAGAGGTCGAGTGCTGCTGGTTCCAAGACTGATGTGTTATAACGTCTTTTAGTTTCAACATGTCACTATCTCGAGTCCCTGCCATCGAGCCTTGGATCGAAGAACATAACATGCATCGCCACTTGCTGCTTTGGAACTCGTTATTTCACAGTTTAAACGCCAGGTTATTCATCCTCAGAAAATGCTAATAATTTAGCTACCTCCAACAAATGCGTATGCAGCTTAACCTTCCGCAAGCCTAATTGAGGCATTCTCTAATTATTCAATCTTGTACCCTTATTGTCCTCATGATGATCCTACTATTTTTTTAAATAGGATTGAAACGTCATCGACTAATGTAAACAGTTTGCACATTAATCAAATCTGATAAAAAAGTGTAATTACTGTTTCCTCAAGCTTGTTAGAAATTGTGTTCAATATTCCACAAGCAACCCTTTCTTGCCTGATTTGTTCCTGTCATAAAGTGTACTTGTCATGTGTTTATGTAGGATGCAGGATTGTGTCCCACTATGTTGATGTGTGTATACTTTTCGATGATTAAATTGACTGTCCGGCTGGACACTCTTAATATAGGAATGATTGGAGTATATATTTACTGTTCTTTTTAAGGACCATTGTTCTTATACTAAACTATCTCGAGTAATGGCAGTGACAGAATTACATTGGATGGGCTTGATTTCACAGTGAAATTTGCATAGGCTTCAGCAGTCTTGGAAGCGGTACCATGGCACTATAGAGGCACTCTTGAGAAGTAGTCGGCAGGGTTTTACTCTTTCCTTGGATGGTGCACGATTGTGTAGTTGTATTTTCATAATCATAGACCCCAATGTTCAATCTGAGGAGGCATCATGGCCTCTGGATTGCCAATGAGGGTCAACAATGCTGGATTATTCGTCACAATCAAAAAAGGCTTTCCATATAAGTATACGTGGAAATGTTCACACGCCAATACCAGTGCTACATTTTATTTCACAGGTTCTGAATAAGCACGTTCAGTTTGGGGCAAATGTCTCCTTGCATATGCCACAATATGTCATCAAGCATTTGGGGGTCCACTGTGCTGTGCAAAGATTGCGCCTAACCCGACTGGGCTAGTATCAACAAGAACCTCGTTATGAAGCTTTGGATCAAAGTATGCGATTTCAGTAGCATTCTCAATAGCTTGTATGATTTTCTTTAAGCTGTGCTCACATTCTTGTGACCAATGAAATAAAACATTCTTTTTCATCAAGTCTCTCAGCAGGGAACTTACAGTGGCAAAGTCTAGTATGGTTATAGAAAAGTAGCTGGCCATGCTAAGGAATGAACGTAACATGGAAACATCTTGTCGAGGACTGGCAGTTGACAACGCTTTCACTTTAGCTGAATGTGGTGTCATACCCCCTTCAGAAAAGATATGGCCAAAGAATATTATCTTTCTATTATGGAAGTCACATTTTAAAGCATTCAAACTTAAACCTGCATCAACAAGTAAACAACATACATGTGTGCAAACTGTATTGTGCTTCTTCGGTGTAGCTCCAAAAGCTAATATGTCATCACTATAATTTAAAGCATCCATGACAGGATGTATGATATGTCGCTTAACATCTTGAAAAAGCTCTGCAGCTGGAAACTTAGGGCCTTATTACGAGTTTGGTAGCTCTGCAACGGGCCACCACACCAGCATCCCACTGCAAGACCACAAAACTCATTGTCAGAACACCTGCAGAATTTATCCTGTGTGCGCACTCCTGGTGTGGGGGAGCGGGGGGGGCACAGCGTTGCTTATCCAAGGAACATAGGTGTGCCTTAGACATGGACTGCCATGAGACAACATGTGTCCTGCTGCATGAATTCCCAGGCCTAGAGGCAACACCACCATCCTTTCGATGGCAGGCTTACCACCATGGAAATGATGGCCGTGTGGCAACTCATAATATGGTTGGAAGTGCCCCAGCGGCACTACCAGCATATTGTTGACTGTGACCGCTGCCCAACCACCAGGGGATCAAGGATACGTGTCGGTTGAAGCAGTCCTGTGGCAGTCCAACTTCCCAAGTCTTAATAGAGTGGATGGACAGCCAGTCTGGTGGTCCACAGACTGCTACCCCGTCATAATAAAGTGATTAATCTTTTATATCGGAACAGACCAATATGTGTAGAAAAGATTGTATTCTTCCTGCAATTCTATTTAAGTTCCAATTAATGATATCCTTTATTCAAATCAAGGTGAAAGAAGACCTTCGCATCATTTAATTGTGTTATCGTGTCGGCATTGTGTGGACCTGGATGTCATTTTCTTTCAATGGCCTTGTTCGCTTGATGCATGTCAACACAGATGCATACAGCACTGTTCTTTTTGGGCTGCTACCACTATGGGAGAAACCCATGCTGTTGGACCAGTAGAACACTCAATGATATCATGCTCAAGTAATGATTTAAGTTCTTTTTCAACAGCTTCCTATTCCTATAAATGAAATGTAATTCATCTGTGTCTTTGAGCAACAGGAAAGACGTCCTCATTCATACGTTATTGTACTTTCAGAGTATTGAATTCTCATAACTGATTAAACAAAGACGGGACTTGACTTACTATTTCATGATGCACATTCATGTTTCAGTTCACAATATCAGTCCCATATTAGCAGCTCTGTTGAGCCTGAGTAGTCAGGCAGATGACGCCATACCTTGAAGTACTTGAATGGGTGCTTGTACTTTTGTTTTCTTGTGTTTCATCATTGCCACAAATGAACCTTGACTTTTTAATGGTGTTGATTCAGCCCATGTACATACTTTAGTTTTCGATGGAGTAAGTCAGGGCAATAGAGATAGTTCATTGAAGTTCACCTCAGGCATAATGGTTATTGATGCACCACTGTCGATAATAAAAGGTATTGAGCAACAGTTTGCTTTCATTGTAATCTTCGAACAATGCTTGAATGACTTGGGTGCTTGTTCATGTTGACTTTTCTTTGACCTGTATTTTCCATCACATGTGGTCAGTCCAACATGCAAATGTTTTTATGAGGTAAACATCAACCATACACAACCATATTCTTCACTTTCACTTGATATTGATACTGAAAAATGTTTTAATGATGATTTAGATGATGCTCAACCTTGTTTGGTGTCAATTTGCCTCAGCTGGTGTTGTCGCTTGGCCTTTTGGCCGTGCATCGGATGTTGCTTTTGGAACATTCAAGCGCCCATTTTGTCTTCAGGCCGTGATGCACTTACTTTTTCTTTCACCTTGCAAACCATTATAAAGTGGTTCTCCTTCCACCAGCCCTTGCAGATCTGCCAATGGTGGGACATTTACCGTCATGTGGACATGAAAATCTGCACCTGAAGCACAACTTATTTTTCCATGAAGACACCACTCTGTCCTTTTGCCATGTACTTTTGCTTACTTTTCATGTTCATTACTGACTCACTCTAGACACCTCTGGCCTCCATGTCAGCAGCTGGTCGATCTGCACACTCTTCACCTCCCCCAGCCAAAAGAATTTGCTCCAGACTAGGAGTTTCTCTCTGCATTCATTTTCTGGCTAACGGGTCCCTCTGCAGTATTCCCTAACCTTTGGAGGGCAGCTCTTTTGGTCCACTAATAAGAAATGTGTAGATCCCAGTGTTTGTCAATTGCCATGTATGGCTCTGAAGTGTAGGCAGTTGTGATTGTTTGGCTATTGAAAAAGAAGAAAAAAGATTTCTTAGAAAGGCTTATCGGTTCCTTTTATTGCCTCACATTTTATCTGGCACAAGCAACTTGGGCTACCTTATATAGGTGATCTGATACGGGTGGGGCCTGCCTTACTGTGACTTTCGATTTGAAAGAATCCTGATGCTCCCCAAACAAGAGAAATTAACAAGAGAATCATAGTAGACTGCCTCTCTCTAGACAGAGGTTTACATATCCCTGGACTGCAAATATTAAGGATGTATACTGTAAGATTGTGATGCACACATGCCTTTTATAACTTTGAGAAATCACAACGGTAAGAGATCAAGGGCCAGATGTAAGAGCCCTAATACCGGTTGGAAACGGCAGATTTTGGCCGTTTCCGACCGGTATTAGGCTTTTCAGATGTAGGGGGCCTACCGAATCGGTAATTTTACCGATTCGTTAATTTTACCGATTCGGTAAATATACCGATTCGGTGAAATACCGAATCGGTATATTTACCGAATCGGTAAATCCATATGTAGCTGACACTCCTAAGAGTGCCACAGGCCCTTAATAGTCGGTATTTTACCACACAATCCTATTGTGTGGTAAAATACCGAATTCAGGTGTCCAGGCACATCTGTGCATGCACACCTGTGCCATGTGACACACAGACATGCCCTTAGGGCGTGTATGTGTGCCACATGTCACACAAGCCTGTACTTGGGGTGCTAGAGGGTGTCAAAGTGACACCCCCTGCACCCTTGCAGGATTTGGTATTTACCGATTCTGTAAATACCGAATCGGTATTTCCCATTGATTCCTATGGGCTTCAAGGCCCATAGGAATCAATGGGCAATACCGATTCGGTATTTACCGAATTGGTAATTACCGAATCTTACAGATTCGGTATTCCTAAATTCGGAATTACCTAAATCTGCCCCCTTCCCATTTACAGACTCTTAAATACAGATTCGGTAAAATTCTGTATTTAAGAGTCTGTAAATGGGAATTACCTACATCTGGCCCCTGGTGGGGAAACCCACTATGACCAGATACCTCAATATGTAGGATTAGGACTATACTACCGTTTATATATTTGGTGTGCTTGCAATCGATGGGATCACTCTTTTCTATTTTGCCCCAGATCTGACTCTGTTAAATACTTGATTTGTTTCCCTGTGGGTTTTACACATAACTTTGATTTCCTGCTTTGTCATTCTGAAAACTCCTCTGGGCAATCAATGCTTCATTTTATCTTTTTTTTTGTAAATTTTATGCAATGTACAGTAGGCTTTTTTAACCCCACTTAAAAAAAAATACTGATGCAATATTGACCAATGCAGACCTGCTATTAGATTTCTGCTACGTTTAATTGGTAATGAAGCTATTTTGCACATTGGGTCATTTTTATAATCTGCCATAAGAGCACTTAGGACTATTTTGTTTTAACAAATTGCTGCTATTATACTGTATTGGTTCCTTGTGTATTTTATGCAGTCTGTATCTGACATGATTTAGGAATTGTTCTATTGTTTGCCTTGTATTATGAAAATGCTGTTATGGACAGTATAATGCCTACGAATAAAGATTATTATTGATTGATTGAATAACTCTGAGACGTATAGCTTCCTCATCAATTGCGAGGCCTCAGGGTATGTACACGCTATATAAATATAATTTTCATTTCATTCATTTCATCTTTAAATTCACTGAACGTAAAGTGCTTGATGAGCTTATCCAGTCTCGCTTACAATTTGCTGATGGTTTCACCAACATTTTTTTCATCCTTGACTGAAAATGTATTTGCCATTGGATTGAAGTTCAGATTCAAGGCTTCTTTGATCTGACGTTATGTAGTTTCGTCAGCTCGGGGTATTTTCTTTATGACATATTTTACACTTTCACCAGCAAGAGTCTTAAGGTATTTGATAATCTTCTTCTGATCTGTTTCTACAAGCCCATCAATGAAATCATCAAATGTCTCGCTCCAAGCAGTCCATCTGTCACCATATTCTGCTTTCTGGCAGTATGGAATGGGGGTGGAGGTTTCAGGAATGTGGCGGCAATATAACTGTTTGTGGAACTTACTGATGCGTCAAACTTTGATCATGCCGACGCTGCTTGAAGATCTAATTTATGCAAATAATATCTGAGGCCTATGGGTCATCTTTGATAATTACTGGATATGAGGCATCTTTCTTGGTCCCCATTGGAGCCCTTTGGAGATGTTTTGAGATGCCACCCGGCAGCAATGGTGGTGGGCAGCTTTGTGTATGAACGGCTCCATAAGCACAACTCTGGGGCCTTCTTCTCGGGGCACTCCATATAATGCTGTGGTATGTCTCTCTTTAATCGATTCCTGTAACCCATTTCTTGTATCTAAATCACTTTGCTTTTAGGCATCTCTTTGTACTTTCTGACACCTGGTAGAGCTCTTCATCACAGTGCTTCTGATTGCAGTGTTATCTTGCAATTTGCTGTTGCTATTGGCTACTCTTTCAAAACATGGTTTTATCCACCTTTAAGCTACCATTTCAGATGGATGTACAACTTCAGGTTTGGTAGCGAGATACCTCTATTTACAAACACACCAACAGGATCCATCAGGAGCAAAAAGGGTTTAACCATAGCTAACCCACACACCACTACACTGACTACAAGGTACCTACTGATAGGCGACTGCTATTGAAAGTTATATACATTTAAGTTACTCTTCCAACAATGTTTAGTGTTGCTTGATAACAAAAATAAATGTAAATCTAGAATTTTTTACTTTTTTCAGCTTTCTACCTTTAGATGAATAAGGACGAGTAGAGGCCACCAGATCTCTGAACGTCTAGGAAATATTCTAGTGCCAGAATGTTATAGTTCCTTAATTTGTCTGCATACATTGTGTTATCTCTTAACCATTGACAGACATACTTTATTGTCCACAAGCACTTTCTGTTTAATACAGGGAAACTCTGAATGTGTCTCATCTCCAAGATTCAAACCCAGTTAGAGTGCTCAATCAACATAACCATGTGGGAATTAAACTGATTGCAGTATAGCATTTGGATTCAAATGGTTGTTCTCAGTACCTCTACATAGACGCATTTCTCCCCTTATACCTCTTTAGTTTCCAGTATATCAGTGCCAGCCCTCTCTTCTGAATATTATGTTTTTCTTTTTCATTCCTACAAGTACATCCCTCTATATTTCTGCCACCCCGTAGCAGTCAATATTAAAGAGTGGTGTGTCGATCAGCGTTGCATTGAAGCGGTTGTACTACAGATATTAGTGCCTGTGACAGTGACTGTTTTGTTTCTGCTGTATTCCATCTGTAGTGCTTGAAGTCACTTCTAACCAAGTATCTTGGCACTGCTCTATGCCCTTGGAGTTCTACCTACTATAAACAGACCATTTCTTTTTTTTTTGCAGCTTTTTACAGTGTGAACTGGACCCGAAGGTACTGGAGTGCTTTACAAGAGCATCAGTTACATTACATAAGGACACATTAATTTTCTTTTTCTGTAGGCACAAGGAGATAAAGGGTCTGATTTCGATTTCGTAGGACGGGTTACACAGTCACAACAGTGAGGGATATCTCATCCACCAAAAATATAAATCTCATAAAATTCTATGGGATTTATATTTCGGCAGACGGGATATCCATCACCGTTGTGATGAAGTAACCGGCCAAATCTAAAGTAGGCCCTAATTGATTTGCCCAGACTCACAGGATGTTGAGCCCATATTGAAACTCAAACCTGGTTCCCCAGTTCCAAAGTCAGCAGCTCTGGCCGTAACGCCACATACTCTCCAAGTGTACCCTACCAGCATTCAAACGTGGAATGTGCAGTTTACATATCACATTTTTGACAGATGTATGCTTTTTCAGTGGCTGCATTGTACGTATTTAATGAACAGCATACATGGCCGATCTGGTATATAGGGGTATCAGGTAGTGCCCGATGGGCTGGTCACACATGACATTGTGTGGCCCAGTTTTATAGTCTGGTCCCTGATATTAAAACAAACATTACCTAATAGCAAGCTCAAACCCATGGAATGTTCCATGTCTTACAAACCACCATACAGCTTGTCATTACAAGTCCAAACCTGCCCCAATTGGCAAACAAATGCCACTTTCTAGGTATATAATTCATTATTAGGGTCCACTTTTATTTTGGTGTCCGAGCCTATTTTGAGTCCCAGCCTGATCTCATCAACAATACGGTATTGATATATGTTCTCTTAAAATGTCATCTGCATTTTAAGTTGAATGAACTACAGCGTTACGACATTCAGCGCAAAATAAAATAACATTGTTTCAAACATTTGATTATACCGCAAATAGAACTCATGTAAGCAACATTTATGCTGTGAACAAACTCTGTTAAAAAAACCCTTGTTTCTGTGGGCATTTTTGTAGGAAAAAATCAAAGAGGAAATGTCTAAGCAGTGTTGACAGCAGAACCAAACGCATGACAACTTGATTACTTGATTTATTCAAATGTTTCTCCTGCAGTACAGTACTTTAGAGTTGTCCATCTTAATTTGAGAATCAGTAATAGCATTTGCCTCTAAAGCCCATGACACTTTATATATCAGGCTGCGCTTGCACTAACTGTATTACCATTTGACATCGTTTACATTTCGTGGTGGTGAGCCCCCTGCCTTTGCTTGGCAGCAGAATATGTCCTACGTTCATTTCTTAGGAATATGGAGAGCTGCATATGTATGTCTGTTGGTATTTTAAAGCAATATCAAAGGAATACAAGAGACACTGATAAAACAAAAAGAAAGCACTCACACACCTCAAACAAGCTGGTCTTATAATTTTGTATCACCTCATAACAAATGTCTTGGCCTGATTTTAGGTATGGCATGTAGGCTGCCATTCATCACGGTGGCTAAGGTCTTACCTCTGTCACCCTGGCCAGACCCGATCCGGCCCATCATATGTATCGATCTTTGGAGCATATTTACAAGCCCCTTTTGCCACCACAACTTCATTTTTAGTGATGTTGTGGAAGCGATAGGGGATTTGCCTTATTTAAAAGGCACTTTAAAGCCAATTAACGTAGTTTAGCGCTGCCTTGTAAATAGGGCACCCTTTCATGTTGTACCTAGCATGAAAGGGGAGGGCAATGGGTGTTGCAGTGGGCGTTCCAACACAACACTCATTGGTTTTGATGCTACCCCATATTTACAAGTCTGGCGTGAATATGGGGTAGCGCCAAAATTAAGACAAAACAAAACGTGTTCCCACCCCGGCGAAATAAGCAGAAATGTTTTATTTCTCTTTGGGTTTGCTGTTTGTATGTATTCTGCATTGTGCAGCAGACATAGAAACAGCAAAACACCATTGACTGTTTTTGGGCATGAAGGTATCTCTTCCTGCACATAAAAAATCTTTAAAAAAATGACGTGTTGCAACTTCTATGTGTGCTGCATTCTGCAGCAAACCTAGAAGTTACAAAACACCATTTGTGATTTTTTTTTCACCATTTGTGATTGTTTATGTGCAGAAAGACGTCCCTTCCTGATCATAAACAATCACCAACGGCGTTTTGCACATAAACAATCTTTCCCTCAATGCAGGCACCCTTGCACAATGGTGCAGGAGTGGCTGTGTTGTCACTAGGCAGCTCCATTTAGCCCCTTCACAGGGTGATAGCACAGCTGGACCGAATTCTTGTAAATACAGTGTAGCCTTGCATTTCTGAAGTGCTGGAGTGCGGCGTTATGCCAACAAGACAAACACTGCATCCCACCACTTCATAGTGAATATGCTCCTCTGTGCATCCACAAGCCACTGCTTTGGGTTCTTTTTTACCTGGCAGTGGCGCATCTAGCTGTCCACTCTAAATGGGGCCTAGATATCTGATGCCCTCACCAATCATGCCATTGGAAAAAGTGTTCAGATAGTGGTGACTGTAAGGGCACTGCGGTGGGAACTGACAGAAATTCTGACTCATTATTGAGCAGGCGCACCAAGGGTTTGTCAGACAGGGCACAATTGCCCACATGCATCAAGCACTTTTGCAGTCGCAAACGGTGCGATTCCTTAAAATCGGCCGTTTGCGATTCCAAAAATGCTTTTTGAGATGCATCATTGGTTTTAGTTGAAAATCGCTAATTTTGCGACTTTCTAAAATTCGATTGCATTTAAGGAATCACAATTTTGCGATTCCTTAAATGCAATGCATCATTCTTTAAAAAATTGCGATCTTGAAGATTGCAAGTGCAAACTACCACGAGGTAGAACCTCGTGGTAATTTGCGAAAAATGTTTAAAATGCTTAGGACATGTGTGTGTGAAACATCCATTTTAAAATACATTTCAGGGGTGCAGGGGGGGTCCTTTGGACCCCCCCCTGCACCCATGGAATGCATCAACATTTGTGAGTTCCAATTTGCGGATTCGCAATTACCATTGATTCCTATGGGCCTTTTGGCCCATAGGAATCAATGGGAATTGCGAAATCGCAAATTTGAATTCGCATAATATTTGCGATTCGGTAAAAATTGCGATTTTTACCGAATCGCAAATATTATGCACTTTCAATAATGCATCCCGTTTTGCCATTCCTTATTTGCGATTCGGTAAAAATCGCAAATTTGGAAACGCAAAACGGGAGCTTGATGCATGTGGGCATTTATGTTTGTGATATAGTACCCTCTCGACCATACTCTAATTCGGGCCCTAAGACTTAGATGGTTAAATACAATTCTGGATAAACGGTGCTCAATTCCAACTCCAACTAAAAAAATTGAATAAGAGGATCATTCCCAAAAAAGATCTTAACCAAGTTGTACACACTCTGGTAACCTTCAGACACAAATATGGAACCTCGATCCTCACTGGCGTCCCTGCTGTCCAGTTAGCCCCATTGAAATCAACCCTTCATGAAACTTTGCAATCGATTACAGACATAAAGTAGTTTCACCATATCACACTTGTACTTAACAAACATAAATGGATTCCATTTCAACCTAATGCGTTTTCGGATCTACCTGCATATAGTGTAAGCTCTAAATCTCAACTACCCTCACCCCAGTGAAAAAGAATGGACTACTTTCAGGCAGATGGAGATACCTTTACTGCTCTAGAAATCTTAAATTCTAAACAGTTTGCTGCCACAAATTCTCCACTCTAATGCATTTTTTCCATGATTTCTTCCAAAGATTTGGATTGGTATTCCAGCTTACATTAGACAAACAATACCTTCTCAATCTTCAAAAAAGGTAGCAGCTATTTGGCCGGCCTCTGGGTAAATAGTGACTTTTCACTTCTATTTACTTGCCCGCTGGCTAAATAGTAAAAATTATTTACTAATTTGCCGGCAGCCTTTCATATAGCACAGACCTACAATTTTAACCGAGCAGCTGGCCAAAACATTGAGATTTTCCAGTGTTTGGCCGGTGTCTGTGCAAATAGCAATAACATTTCACTATTTGCCTTGCTGCTGGCTGAATAGAAGACATTCTGCACTGTTTGACCGCACCCATGAAACAGCAAGGAAACTTAATTTTTTATCTGGCCACTGGCTAAATGGCAGAGATGATGTACTGTTTGGCAGGCTTCCATGAAAATTGCAAACCGAATCTTTACTATTTACCTAGTCTGTGGTTAAATGCTGTTTGGGCAAAATATGGTCAAAAAACATATTTTGATACAATAATATCATGTAAAGAATATTGGGATAGCAAAAATATAATCGTCAGGAATATCGAAGGTAAAAATTGTATTGTTAGTGTTGTTTTTAGTATCCGTGCAACAAATATCGATGTTAAAAATATTGTTGTATGTAATGTTGTTTGTAAGTGTTAATTAGTATATCATTTATTGTACTGTATTTGATTGTATATGTATATTCTTTTTTATTTGTGTTTTAGTTAGATATGTGTAGTCATAAAATTGCTGACATTTGTGTTTTTTAGTTGTATTAATGTGTATAATTATTTGTTGAGGTTTTTTGTGGCAGTATATTGGGTTCTTTGGAATAAGAGTAGAGAGCTTTTTAAAACATTCATGGTATACATTTGAGTTAGTAACTTTAAAGATATGAAACTTAATAATTTTTAATTGGTAAATGTATTTTGTTATAGTAATATTTTTAATATATTTTAATTTGATGTCAATTAAAATACGCATTAACAGTATTAAATAATTAAAAGAAATATAACATTTAAAACATATTTTAATAGAGTAGAATATTTGGAAATATTTATGTTAAAATATTTTTTGTTTTTTTTAAATATTTCAAATTCTGTAATAATTTTAACTTTATGTAATTAATAAACTAAATTGTAGTTACATTGGTTTTAAACAACTATAAAAGGTATTTACATTTCTTTTATCTATAATTGTTAATTTTGTTTAATGATTTTATTTTCAGTTTATTCTTTAAAGTTTATCAATGGTAGTAAATATGTTCAAAAATATATTACATGTTTATAGTCATGGAAATATGTACATAAAAGTTTGTAGTTTAGATTAGTGTGTTTTTAGATAACATTTTAGTAAATTGTGGGCAGAAAGCCACTAGACACCAGGGAGTTTTAGACTTATATGTTGGGTAGTTGTCCCTTGGGCAAGGATTGCTCCCCTTTACTGGCACAATGTTTTGGCAGTTTTCTGTCCCGGCCATATATTTAGGGCTATCTGCCAGAGAAGGGCAGAAAGCCACTAGACACCAGGGAATTTTGAATTAATATGTCGGGGAGCAGGCCCTTTGGCAAAGGCCTCATTATGGGGATCAATATTTTTGCCATTTTCAGTCACTCCTGGAGGCAGATGGCTATATTTTTAGGCAAACTAGACACCAGAGAATGTTTCAGTGTGTTTGTAAATGGGAGTTTGACTGAGGGTCTGCGTGTACTGGTGTTTGGCTGGCTGTGTGTGTTCTGGCATTTGGCTGGCGGTGTTTGTAGACTCGTGCTTGACTGATGGTGTGTGTGAACTGGCACTTGCTGTGTATGTAGACTGGTGCTTGATTGGCTGGTGGTGTGCATGGACTGGTGTTTTCCTAGTGGTGTGTGGCTGGGAGTGTGTGGAGTAGTGTTTGGATGGCAGTGTATGTGGACTGGTGCTTTCCTGACAGTGTGTGTGTACTGGCGATTGACTGGCAGTATGTGTGGCTGACTGTGTGTGTGGACTAACACTGGGGTGGAGGTGTGAGTGCAATGCTGTTTGGCTGATAGTGTGATTGAACTGGGAATTTTGCGGGTTGTGTGTGTTGACTGACTTCTGGCTGGCAATGTCTGTGGCTTATATTTTGGTGGTGATAGATAGCCATAGGTTTATCATAATGTTAACTGTTTTATTCCTTTCTGGTCATCATTTGCATTTGTGATTGTAATATTTTATTTCTCCTTTTTCTTCTAGTGTTAAGCTTTTGATTTCCTATTCTGAGACTCCTGTTTGTGGTTTTGGCACTGGTAGATCAGTAGTTTGAGTAGTTGCATGTGTTTGGTAAGAAAACTTTTTTTACTGTTTACTGTAAATGAGTATCATGTCACTGCATGAATGTGATTTTTGTAAATGCTGTAATAATAGCAGAATATTTAGCTTCTGTTTTACTGTGTGTGAAATTCTCCTTGCATTTGTGCACAATGTGTATTGTGTTCTCTTGTGTACAATTATCTTTTGTACTTTCTTTCTAGATGGATATTGTTGGTACTTGTTGAGTCTGTGCAGAGTAGGTACTTGTGAGTCTAGCTGTCTCCGGCAAGTGAGTGGTATTGTTTTTCAAATTATTGGTCTCGGTATAGTTTGTAATGATTGACTTTTCCTTTCAGATCACCAGTAGTTTTACTCTCTATTTGATAAAGCCATACTCTGTAAATTACTTATTTTACCCAGTGTTGGGTACTGTTGACATATTTGTCAAGTTACTTTTCTTAGTAAGGATTATGGCTAGCCGCAGGATTACTGCTCTGCAGTTTGTTGATATGCTTTTCAAGTCTTCCTCTGACCATGATTATGAGACGGACTCTATGTCTGAGGCAGACTGACAGTGAGTTTTATGTCCAAGAGGAGTCATCGGATGATGAAGCCATTCTCAGTGCAGAGGAAGTGCCTCCTTTAGAGGAGGACACTGATGTGCCAATAGTGCAGCAAGAGACATCTGGATTGCAGCCTGGGGTTGAAAGGCTTCCAGTTGGAAGAGCTGAACTCTGGGTTGCCCTATTAATGGTGCAGCTGGTGTTTCCTGCCTTTATTGGTGTTGCAGGTTGTGGAGTGAGCACTGTAAACGTTTTGCATATAACTATCAGTTGTTTGTGGATGATGTATTTTTGGATGAGATTGTTGACCAGACTAATTTGTATGCTGAACTTTATTTAAGGGACAACATTGCTAGACTTAAGCCCCACTCTAGAGCTACCTGGTGGACTCCGACAAATCTAGATGAGTTGAGGAAGTTCTTGAGTTTAATTTTTTATGATGGGCTTGATAAGGAAGCTGTCTTCCTATTGCTCTACAAGTCCCTTGATGGCAATGGCTATATTCGCTGCAACCAAGAGTTGTGATTGGTATTTGCTTCTTCTTCATATGCTGCATTTTGTTGAAAATGATTCAGCTTTGCCACAAGATCAGCCAGACTGTGCCTATATGTTTAAGATTTGACCTGTTCTTGATCACTTTGTAGATCGATTTTGGGAGAGCTATGTTCCAGGGAAAGAAATGGCTGTGGATGAGTCTTTGGTCCTGTTCATATTAATTGCAAGAGGGAACTTCATATAATTAAGATGTATGTGCTGTCTGAGAATAGTACCGGATGCGTCTATATTTTCAGGGTGTACACCCATAGAGATTCCAGTATTGACCTGCTTGGTTGTCTGTTCACTTTCAGAGTTAGTGAGAAAATTGTGTGGGGACCTTTTAAACAAAGGTCACCATTTATACGTAGATAACTTTTACACTTGTGTCAATTATTCAGGGAATTGTTCAAAGTGGACACTGTTGCTTGTGTCATAATCCACCCTAACCCTAAAGGTTACCCAAAAGAGCTTGTTTGTAAATGACTTGAGAAGGGACAATGCGTTGCCTTACGTAGTGAGGAGCTTCTTGGTGTGACATTTTCTGACAGGAGATATGTCTGCATGCTGACTACCATCCATGATGAAAGTACTTCACCGGTGACTGTTTGGGGTCAGGTTGCTGAAGTGCACAAAACTGTCTGCATTTTAGACCACAATAAGCACATGTGAGGTGTAGATAGAGTAGATCAGAGGTTGGAACCTTACACTGCTGTTCATAAGGCTTGCGTTTGGTATATGAAGTTGGCTCTCCATTTATTCTATTTATCAACCTTCAATGCTTTTGTTGTATTCAAGGATTGTTCTCCAGAGCCAACAATTACATTTTTTATGTTTCAGCAGTCTGTGATAGGTAGCCTTGTTGTAGTGGTACAGTAAACAGTTCCTAGAGTTGCAGCAGTGGAGGATGTGGCTAGATTGAAAGAACATCACCTTTCTTATCTCATTCCTCCAATGTCCAAAAAAGACTTTCCGAGTAGTAGATGTAGAGTCTCTACCCAAAGAGGTGTACAGAAGGAGAGTCATGTGTACTGCCCCGATTGGCTTTCTAAACCCGGGCTGTGTGTGCCCACGTGTTTGAGATTGCACCACATGCAACTGAGTTTTTGGGAGAAACGGTGAGCGTAATAGTAAGCTGACTGGTCTGGCTCTTTTTATATTTTTTGTTCATATTTTAGAGTTGGCATTTGCGTGATGTTTTAGTTAGAGCTGTTATATTTGTGGTTATAGTCTTGTATCTGCTTCCAGTTGGTTTGTCTTTTTGTTTGTTAAAAAACATTTGACTCGTGTTTGGCTGGCTGTGTTCATGAACTGGCATTAGGCTTGTGGTGTGCATGGACTGGCATTTGGCTGGTGGTGTGTGAGTAGTGACTTGCTGCTGCTTGTATGTCTGCTGTGTCAGTCATGTGGGCGAATGAAAGTGATGGGCCCTTAAATGGGGCTGTCTATTGATGTAAGTGTTGTAATGTGCTGGTCTTGCAGCTGGTGTTGTGAATTGACTTGTGTATGTGTCACTTATGAAAGGTGTGTGAATGGCCTGTAAAGCAGTTGGTGCCTTGTCACCGTTTTACAGCTCATGAGCTGTGAGTCATTGGTTCTGTTTCTTGACCTTTCAATTATTAACAGTGCATTTCATTTTTGTGAAATCTCTTGTTAATAAAATTTTACATTCTGAACCTTCACTCACCCTCGTGCCAAATCCAACCGGTATGTGTGTGTCTTTGAGGAATAGGTGGTTGTGATATAATATTTGTCTTTTCTGTCTTTCTCTGCAATGGAGTACATTGTCTGTACATTGTCTGTTGATGTGAGTGTTGTAATGTGCTTGTCCCGTGGCTGGTGGTGTGAATGGTCTTCTGTGGGTCGCATATTAAAAGTGTGTGAATGGCCTGTAAACCGGTTGGCTACTTGTCACGGCTTTACAGCTCACAAATTGTGAGTCATTGCTTTAGTTATTTGACAGTACAATTATTAACAGTGCATTTCATTTTTGTGAAACCTCTTGTTACTAAAGTATACATTTTGAACCTTTCACTCACCCTCGCGCCAAATCCAACAAGTATGTATGCGTACTAGAGGAACAGATAATTGTGCAGTAACATTTGTCTTTTCTGTCTTTCTCTGCCAAGGTGCACATTGTCTCTAGGAAAAATCTATCAAGTTGAGATATTTTTGTTAACTAGACAACCAGGAAAGTACAGGTTGGTGGGCCTCTCATGTAACCCCAGTAAGTGTTCTTACACACAATGCCTTGCAAATCTCAAATTGTGAAATAAATCACACATTTTCTGTGCATTACTATACCATATTGTTCCAGAATCAGAAGAAGTTGTCTACCACCCAGCCTTCCCACAGGTCTCTCGATAAAAAATGCTAACTCACTTTTGTGGGGTGGGCCACGCGGCTGCGACAGGGACTTGACCAAAACTATTGTGGAGACATAAAAATGATCTATCACAAAACAACCGGGTTTTGCATGGGGGTCACCTGCGTTTTTGGTCCCAGGCTCTACGGCCATATAAAGAACTATCAAACCCAGACACTTCTGAAATCTAGACAGCCAGGGGAGCCCATGAGGTGTGACTTACATGGAACCCCCCACTGTGGGATTACTTCACTAACACCAGTTTTCCACCACCAAGCGTTCTACTGGGTCTCTCGATACAAATGAAAACTCACTTGTGTGAGTGGGCCAAATGCTTCCAGCACGGAAGGGCCACAAACATGTAAAGATTAACGGGGCAGCAAAGCGTGTGCATAAAAGCAGGTTTTCTTTTTTTACATCTTTTGACTAATTCTGGTTTGGGCACCCACAAAAGTGGTACAACACATAATAGTAGAGCAAGTGGTATTACCCATTATCTTTCTCTGAATTTTTGCCTTCCAAATGTAAGACTGTGTGTAAAAAAGAAGTCCTTTTGAGAAATGCCCTCTGCTTCTAACTCCATATCTTGTCCCTATTTTGGAAATACATAGGTTTCTTTGATACCTCTTTTTCACTCTTTATATTTTACCAAATGTTTTGCTGTATAGCCTGTACACAATGAAAAAACCATTGCATGGTGCAGCTCATTTTTTGCATCTGGGTACCTTGGGTTGTTGGTGAACCTACAAGCCCTATATATGTGAACATCCAAAAGGGCCCATTGAATTTAACAGTATATTGCTTTTAAAAACCGGTCATAGTTAGAAGAAGAAACAGATGAAAACGTAGATACAAATGGCTGGTATTTTCAACTGAATGTCATTGTTTTTTATTTTAACTGTTACTTTCTATAGGAAAACCTTGAAGGATCTACACAAATTACCCCTTGCTGAATTCAAAATGTCTACTTTTCAGATATGTATAACTTTCTGGTATCCACCATTAGTTTTACATGTATTTCTACCACTAACTGGAACAAGGTTAAAGAATGGGCTTTGTCCCAGTAAAATGCCAAAACTATGTTAAAAAGTTTAGTTTTTTAACAAGGTCTACCTGTTCCTGAAAGCTGCATAGATGGTGATTTTATCTCTGCAAACCCTTGATGCCATTTGCAGGGGAAAACGCAGCCACTTTCTTCTGCAGCGCTCTTCCCCATTTTCCCCAAAAAACCCTATATTTTTCTTGTCAAGGATGTTGAAAAATTAGGATGTTAAAAAAGAGACAGGAGTGTCCCCACGAAAAGACAGTCTAGGACTGTGTTTCACACTTAGTACGTGGACCCTAGGGTGAATATTCCATTTCCAAAGAAGTATATATATAGAGCATGCCAATAATACGGCGGGAAAGGTAAAGTTACAGGAATTTTAACTCGATTTCTATCAGTGTATGTTGATATTAGAGAAGAGCTATGTGTATTTGTTTTTTTATTTTCTTATATCCCTATAGATGCCAAGTCTTATAGGAGATGCAATGTTAATACATTTGCATAAAAAACATTTAAAAACAAAGAATCACAGGACCTGTGATTCTTTGTTTTTATTTGTTTTTAAATGTTTTTTATGCAAATGTATTAACATTGTTCTCTTAAATAATTGTATACTTTGTAATGATGAAATTTTAAAATTTGTATGTATAATAAATGTGTAACAGAGTAACTCATGGTGTGGTAAACTTTCTTTTTTAAACAATGATTTTTGTATATCCTTTTTAAACATTAATTCTTGTGTACATTGTGTTAATCAAGCAATACTGTAGATCTTAATGTGGATGTATGAACTGATTATACGGTGAGGCAATAGGCTTTCTCCTATAAGACTTGGCATCTATAGGGATATAAGAAAATAGAAAAACAAATACACATAGCTCTTCTCTAATCTCAACATACACTGATAGAAATCGAGTTAAAATTCCTGTAACTTTACCTTTCCCGCCGTATTATTGGCATGCTCTATATATATACTTCTTTGGAAATGGAATATTCACCCTAGGGTCCACGTACTAAGTGTGAAACACAGTCCTAGACTGTCTTTTCGTGGGGACACTCCTGTCTCTTTTTTAAGATCTGCTATCCCCCCAGTCCCCTATCAGTCTGTGCGGGGTCCTCCTTTTATTTTTAAAACGAAAAATTAGGATGTACATTTGAAGTGGATTTAGTATGTGGTCAAAATGTTAAGTGCAAACTACCCCAAATATTTTTTAAAAGGCTTAGCGTGGGGGGCAAAAGGCCTAGTAGCAAAGGTGGTAAGGAATTCAGTTTTGGTTTATAATAAACCAATCTTATTTACTTTGATTTCCTTTTTTCGGGTTTCCTAGAGTAATTCTTTTTTTTAAACTCTTTTTCCAGTTTTCTATGGATCCTAGATACTTTGGATTGCTTTGATGGATTTCTATTTGATTTTTCATATTTTTTGGAGGGATTTTTGGATACTATGTACCTCATTTTTTGTGGATTACAATTTTTTCTTACATGATACAGAGAAAATCCACAGCTACAGTTTTCTTTATTTCTTTTCTTTTGAGTGGGAATTGTGATATTATATTGTTTATTGCAAAATTATGTGATTGTTACTTGGAATTGATTGGTTTATGTTTTGTAATTAATGTATGTGATAGATTGAGTTTGTTTTCATTTTTCTTGGTTATACCAGTTTTAATTAACTCTGTGATTTTAGATAATTGTTTGACTGATCTAATAATATATTTTATTTATTACTTAAAAAAAAAGGTTTAATATGTTTGTGAAAAGTTGGCCTGATATATGATGTTTCCAATTCTGGAACCACCTTGTATCAGTCTAAACAACCCTTATGATGATCGGTTGTAAGTCAACCTTATAGACCAGTTATCCTAGTGGTAACGTGGACAAAGCAGTCTTAGGCTAAACTCTGAAAGGCATGTGAAGCCAGCTGTATTACCACACACAACCCCCTTGAATACCAGATGAAAGGACACCACACAGATATAAATTGAAAATATATATATATATTTATTAACTACAAATATCCCCTGAACTCTTTATGAGCACAGAAGCACAAGCGTTAAACAAAACACAGTTTAAAATACACAAAAGATGCACAATATGGATGAGCCCTAGGGGCCACCTAAACCATATACTAAGAAAGTGGTATAAGAGATACCAATCGGAAAGGAAACAGGCCTAGGGCCTTGGGAATCTCTGGAGCTGATCGGGACTAGCAGTGACTAAGTCGGGAAAGGCCCGCAAGACTCGGGTGCAGTGTTTAAAGTGCACGCACTCACCAATACAAAGTCTATGGTGCGTAAAAGTTAGAAACTTAGTTAGTTCGGAACCTTCCGAGTGACCTAGAGAGCTGAAACTTGAGACACAGGCCCTAGAGGTGTGTACCAGTGTAGGAACACCGGCGTTGCTGATTTACCTCACCCACAGGAAGCGGGTGCATAGGGTCGAAGTAGTGTCGGATTTCGTCACGCTGGTCGATGGTGCTTGGAGCTGGAGATGCTGCAGGCTGCTCGATGTGAAGAGTTCCGGTGGATGGATCTGAAGATGTGAAGACCTGAAAGCAGAGGGGACAATATTCAAAGTCACTAGCCAGTGACTACCGTGGAACCGGATTAGAACCAGGCGATGTCGGGTGAAAACAGGCGTTGAGGTATAGCTTCTCTCTGCAGCCACGTGGACACCGGGGGATGAGGACGTCCAGGTGTCGATCACGAGCTGTCCCACGCAGGCTTCTCGCTGTCGGCAGTGTCAGCAACTTGATCGGAGCAAACAGGCCTTGGCTAATGCAAGCCACGCAGGAGTTGAAAAAGGCTTCTTACTCAGACCAGCAAGGTCAGAGCGGGTGCTCCTTTTTACAGGAGCGAGGGCAAGTCTGGGGCAACCAGACCCACAATGGCCGCTGACCACGTGGCTAGTGGCCAGGATGGCGCGTCGAGTGGCACAATGCAAAAGGGCCCCACGCAGATCGTGGAGAAGCTGGGGGGCTGATCTTCGGTGCAAGGGCTGCTCGGTGGTGGGGGTTCTCAGTCCCCAAAGCACAACGTCGAGGATGCCTCTGATGCTGCGCAGTCAGCTCTTCAGGTGTTTTCCAAGATGTCCAGTCCCACTTCTCTCGGTGCCTCCACGGGTCCCTTCTGTGCAGGGACTGTGGATCGGGCTGTGAGAAGTCTGGGAGTCTGGGTCTTGTCAGGCTCTGGGCTCGGGCTCCGGCGGGAGGCGGCGGCAAAGCAGACGTCGATTCGCTTGTTGGTACCTGTGTTCACAGGGTGGCCACTCCTAGGCCACAAGGGAGATGCTCTTCAGTCTTCTGTGCAGCAGAATGTCGAAGTTCAGTTGTCTTCTTAGTTTCAAGTTGATTCAGGATGATCTGCCGTGCAATGGCACTGCTCCCACTCTTATTCCCAATCTGAGGGGTGGATCACCTACTAGGTCCCTCCTCTGGGTGGGACCAGGAAGGGGGGCGGTTACACTCCCTTTCCTTTGTCCAGCTCCTCGCCAGGCCTGGGTCTGGAAAGTCCCAGGACCGGTTTGGACTGGCTTATGCACGGGGACACCTTATGTGCCCCGGGCATGTCTCAATCTATTCAGCCCTGTCCTACCCAATACACAAAATCCTGTCTGGGGTGGTGCTCGCACCTCCCAAGGCAGGAAACCCTTTGTCCAAGCCTTCCTCGCTGGAAGGACTCCCAGCAGCAGGAGGTCAGACTTGTGTCTGTGGTGGCAGCATCCATTTAGTGATGCTGAGGCTCTGGTTAACTTTAACCGGGGTTAAGGCTACACACATGTCGTGTCCCTCTAGAAGGGTGGAATGCTATCCCCGTTGACAGAACAGTCGAGGGGATAGTATTCCAAATCGTATGACACCTTACTCGTCATGTTTTGATAAAGCCAAACCAAAAATAGCATATAACCGCGAGGATTATAATGCACTTAAGAGTATATGGTCTGGCAATATCCCGGAACAGCTAAGGGAGTGGTTCTCGACAGCTGCCGACAGGCTCAGCTCATGCTAGAGCACCATCTCACATATTTCCAAGCACTCTGCCTCCAGGATTGATGAGGCCTTCCATAGGAGTGGCTGATAGGAACATATGTGTCCAGTTTAAGGTTAGATATAGGGATACTATATCTAAGTAAGAGGTGATTACACCAACTTACCCCAGCTGAGTGATCAGCCAGTTGTGTCAAATATGGAGGCCAGGCCAGGGGTGGCACAATACATGCTGCAGCCCCTGGTAGGTCTTGGAACCACCTATGCCCTGGGTACCTAGGGTACACTGTTACAGTGGCCAATAAGGTGAACCAGTTCCAATTGTGTATGCACCTAAGGTACATGGAGTCCATTTTAAGGAGAGAGCAATTAGCCTGGGGCCCTGAATAGCAGGATCCCAGGCCAACTATGTCAAACCAGCTAAACACCAGGCAAAAAGTTTGGGGGTAACCATAGTCAGATATCCACCTTCCTACATAACCCCCCTCCAAACGAAAGGAGATAAGGCTATCCTTGATCAGGTAAGCCTATATTGCCTAAGTGGCCATATAAGGAAGTACCAGCTCTGGCTTGGTAACCCCCTGTCTCATGGTACACTAAGCAATCCCTCACCCTAAGGGTATCTGAGGGTCTCCACCATAGGGAATCTCTACCTGTGGTGTGTCTTTGCAAAGTCAAAGGCTGGTGTTGAGATGGAGTACTGAAGTGAGTTTCCTCTGCAGGGCTCAGCTTCCTCCAATCACTCTCCACAATGTGTGCCTTTCTTTCTTTGACTGAGTTGAACTGTGCTCTCAGGGTCAACCTCTGGCTACCTAAAGCTGGAGGCTGAGTCCCTCTGTTTGGCTTACTGGAGGGACAGTTCAGGTTTTGGCCCTTAGGGTCCCAGGTTTGGCTGTGCCCAACAGAATCCATCTGTGGGAGGTCCCTAACTACTTTTAAGGGGGCTCCCTCTGGAGTTTTTAAAGTTTTCACCTCACTAGGGCTACTAGTTTTGGTGCCCCTAATCTGTTGATGGGGGTGCTTTATTTGACAGGGGGCCCTTTGGGTCTCACTGTCCTTCTTGTCCTCTGCAGCCCTGGGCTGAGTAAGTCAAGGTAGAGAGGGGCAGGTTACCTGCTCCAGACTGGGTCCCACCTGAGAAGGGTCCACTACCATCAGAGGCTCTGTCAGGCCAGGCCTAATAACCTCTGGGCCAGTTCCTTCATCAGGGGTAAGATCAGTTCCCTAAGGAGGCTGATCCTTTCCTAAAGTCTGGTGGGAGGGAGATTTCTCTTCCTCCTCAATGCTCTCAGTTTGGGTGGAGTGATTCATCATTACATGCTTCACTACCCATGTATCAGTTTGAGTTTGGGCTATGGCCATCACAGCCCCACCAACCTTTTCAGGGGGAGACTCAGTTTGGGTATGGGCTGTTACCAGTACAACCCTGCTACTCTTTTCAGGAGGGAAGTTAGCTAAAGATGAGGCTGAGGTTTGCCCAGCCCTACCAACCTTTTCAGGAAGGACATCTTGGATTGGGGCTGTAGCCATCACAGCCCCACTAACCTTTCCATGGAGATTTACCATTCTAGAATGGGTTTGCTGTTCAACCTCAGCCCAGGCTGAGATTTCCAAATCATTACCCAGTAGGCAATCTACAGGCAAGTATGCTGACACTGCCACTCTCTTTGGGCCAGTGACACCTCCCCAGCTAAGATTGACTACTGCCATGGGATGATTGGTTCTTATGCCATCAATGTTTGTCACCTGATATGTGGCATCAGGTGAAAGTTGCCTTGAGGGGACTAGGCATTCAGCCACCACGGTGATGCTAGCCCCTGTGTCTCTGAAGGCCTCAACTTTCAAACCATTGATGAGGGGCTCCTGTCTATACTTGCTCAAAGTGTTAGGGCAAGCAGTGAAATTGGCAAACCCCATGCCAGTCTCATAGACAAGAGTATCTGAGATAGGGGACCTGGATAGGCCAGAGTCCACCTGTCCTCCAAAAGTAAACCCATCCAGATTCCTGGGTGTGCTCCCACTTCCTGGGGGATTACTGCTGACAGTAACAGGAGGTGTTGGAGCTGGCTTTGGAGGTATATTCTCTTTATTGCCATTCTTGGGACAACAGCTGTCTGTTTTGTAATGCCCAACCTGTTTACAGGTATTGCAATAAGGCTTTTTATGGGTTGAAGAAGTGTCTTGGGACCCACCCCCATTCTTGGAGTTTTGGGGCCCTGGGGAAGTCTTTTCCTTACTTTTATCCCCACCCTTCTCTTGAGGCTTGGTAGTCTCTTTCTTTTGGTCACCACCCTGGTTCTTAGGCCTGATCCTGGTTCTGACCCATTTGTCTGCCCTCCTGCCCAATTCTTGTGGGGAGGTCAGATCAGAGTCAACCAGGTGCTGATGTAGAAGCTGATTTTGACAATTACTTAAGATTTGCTCTCTCATAATTACATTATACAATCCTGTATAGTCAGTAACCTTACTTCCCAGCAACCAGCCCTGCAGAGCCTTAGTGGCACATTCAACAAATTCAGACCAGTCCTGAGTCTGTGTCTTCTGGGTGTCTCTGAACATTAACCTGTACTGTTCAGTGGTT
Organism: Lissotriton vulgaris; assembly: GCF_964263255.1. Classification (NCBI taxonomy): domain Eukaryota; kingdom Metazoa; phylum Chordata; class Amphibia; order Caudata; family Salamandridae; genus Lissotriton; species Lissotriton vulgaris. Next base: position 476,105,028 of record NC_141691.1, read on the forward strand.
AAGCCTAACCCATCAATCAGAGCACTCTTCAGGACCATGTAGTTTCTAGAATCCCCATCACTAACTGTGAGGAGTCTGTCTCGGCCTCTACCTTCAAAGGCGAGCCACAAGATTGCTGCCCACTGCTCCGTAGGGGTCTGCTGTACCTTGCAGGCTCTCTCAAGTGCAGTCATCCATTTGTGGATATCATCCCCAGCTTTGTAGGGGGGCACAATCTTACTCAGGTTTCTGGTATCAAAAGACCTGTCTTTATCCTTAGGGATAGTGCTGCCAGTGGATCCTAATCCACTCTCTCTAGGCTGTCTTGCTCTAGCAAGCTTCTCTTGGGCCAGGGCAACCTCTAATTCTTGTCTCTGGATCCTAAGCTCAGCCTCTCTCATTTTGGCCTCATGCTCCCTTCTCTGAGGGCTAGTCATCTCCCTTCTGGAGTGACCATGAGAGCCTCTAGAAGCCTGGGAGGTATTGGAGTCACCTGAGTTATTCCTACTCCTCCTATGCCCCTGGTTAAGTCCACTTGGGTGTCTGGGCAAGGTCAGCCTTGCTTCAGTCCCAAATATACTTAAGTTAGCCGGGTTAAGCCTACTGACTAGCACCTGGCTATTTCTACCATCATCAGAATCACTGCTCCCCCTTCTGTCTCTTCTTCCTCTTCCTCCTCTGGATCTACCTGAGGAGCTCCAGTGATGGGAACATCCTCATCTACCAGGACTATAGGGACAGGGGCATCTGCACTATCATCTTCAGTGGGAGAGCCTCCTTCAGCAATCCCTGTGGGGTCTGCTTTAGAGGTCTTTAGAGTCTCAGACTGGTCTAAGATCTCTCTAAGGTGGTCTGTAGTAGGGGAAGGCCCTGTCTTCAGACCCCTTAAGGCACAAAGCTGCCTTAATTCCTTAAAGGAAAAGACAGCAAATTTGGATGGTGCCCTTGGAGGGTCACTCTCAACAGGAGTCCACTGGACCCCTCTGCTCCAGACATTGCTCTAGTGTGGTGGATGTGTTGCAATCTACCTACACTGGTGTTTACCTACTAAACCTATCTAGTAGTTGTAGTCAGGGTGTGCTACTCCCTATCCTCTACAACAACTAAGTTCAGTAGAACATATGTATACTAGTCTTGTTTTATATGTACCTAACAGGTACCTGTATGATCTTTCAAATGATAATCTCAAAGATTGCAATGGTAAAACAACAGCAAGCTCAGATCCCCACCCGCTGCTCACCAATGTGAGAAGTTGGCCTGATATATGATGTTTCCAATTCTGGAACCACCTTGTATCAGTCCAAACAACCCTTATGAGGCCTTCCATAGGAGTGGCTGATAGGAACATGTGTGTCCAGTTTAAGGTTAGATATAGGGATACTATATCTAAGTAAGAGGTGATTACATCAACTTACCCCAGCTGAGTGATCAGCCAGTTGTGTCAAATATGGAGGCCAGGCCAGGGGTGGCACAATACATGCTGCAGCCCCTGGTAGGCCTTGGAATCACCTATGCCCTGGGTACCTAGGGTACACTGTTACAGGGGCTATTAAGGTGAACCAGTTCCAATTGTGTATGCACCTAAGGTACATGGAGTCCGTTTTAAGGAGAGAGCAATTAGCCTGGGGCCCTGAATAGCAGGATCCCAGGCCAACTATGTCAAACCAGCTAAACACCAGGCAAAAAGTTTGGGGGTAACCATAGTCAGATATCCACCTTCCTACAATGTCGGTTTAGAATTTGTGTAGTTTTTTAAGACTTTGGTAGGCTGCTATTTATTTAATAATAAACATTTTGACTATGATATTTAAAGGCCTGATTTAGTTCTTGGCAGTCTTACCGCCTACCATCCATGGTGTTGGTCCCAAGTACTTTGTTGAGCTGATGGTGGGCCGCCCGCCCTATTTAGATGTTGGGGAAATAGACCAGACCGTCATGGCAGTGGATTTCTTTGCTGGTTAGCAGTACTCCATCTTTATCAGGCCAGCGAGATTCTGCCAAGCTGATTTAGATGTGCCAGTTGTGCAGGAGTTGTCCTGGTGGTAGAGTGTTGAGGTATTGGGGCAATGGTGGCGTGAAAACGTGAAGACAGGAAAGTGCATCTTATTTTCATCTCAATACACATATATGTTGTGCATATGTCAATATGCACATGGAGGACAGTTAACTGGTCATTGTTTATGCATATAGCATTGCACACCACCAACGTGTACACACACACCCACCACAAAAGCCTACTTTACATTCTGTTGACAAAGGGGTGGCTGAGCATCATGCTCAAATAGCAGCAGCGCAGCAAGGAATGGATACTGGCATTGAAGGAGGAATGGAGGTTGGGACCCCATAAAAAGGTGACTTTTCTTCATTTCCGCCAACCTAAGCTTGAAGGTTTCCCCGTCACAGTTGCCTCGAAGGAAAGGTACTTCATAAACTGGAAGGTGAGAATCTCGGCGGGACTCCCTCCAACAGCTGCTTCAGCATCTGACATTGTTGACGCGAGAGCTAGATCCTGGTAGAGTAAGCAGGAATGCAGAAGAGGTCTTCCCTCCAATGCCCAGCCAACATCTAAATTAGGTGGATGGACCACCAAGGCGGCGGGTGGGAGGACTGGGAAAAAAGCGACAGTGGGACCTGGCCTCCCAAGACTTAAATCAGGCCTTAAGTAATCTATTTCTTTGTTACTTATGAAAAGTTTGACTTTAAATTAAGGCATGTCATATATTATGTTGGTTTGTTTGCTAAGTTTAGGTTCAACTTGGCAAACAGATTGCCCCATTCACAGTTCTTGGTAGTTTTTCTCTTTTTGTAATGCTTCTAAAAATTTGTAGATTGTAGGTTGAGCTCTGCTTACTGTGGATTGGAAGGCATTATATCATCCTTCCGCAGTGTTGTTTGTTTTAGCTTCCCCTGCCAAGGTGTTGTCATAGATATTCCATTACATCATTTGGATTGCTGTCTGTTTCAGGAGTGATGCAGTCTACCAACCTGTCTTTGAAATAGTCTATTATGGGACTACATTTGTCTTCATGTTGTTGGTTGAAAGAGCTTTCCATCACTTAATTGTAGTTGTTGACTGCTTTGGTGACAGTGACATAGGTTCTACTATCGTTTTTTTTATTTAAAGGCAAATTGGCTGTTTGTAGAACATTGTATAGTTTGTGAAGATTTTTGGAGGTCTCTCCATATGTTTCGATTGAAATGATAGTAACAGTCTTGTATGGCTGTTTGGGGGTAAATGCTTAAAATTGTTCGAATCATGACTTGCCCAAAGCCTAGGATTACTTTTTGGGGTTAGGTTTATTAGGTCATAGTAAGTACTGATTTGTGTTATTTGGAAGTAGGGCATGTATAAAAGGGATATTTTTGTTTGATATTCACCAAGTATTGTGTATACCTGGGTGTTCAGGACACATTTTGAATGTCTTAGGTTTCATGCATGTTCATCATTGGGTATGTTTTATTAAGTTATCTGTTGTAGAGAATAGTAAGATTTGTGTCTCCTTATTTAGGTTGTCATGTAAAAGGAAAGGTTCCTCATTATGTGTTATTGCTAAATGTTCATGTATGAGTATGTCTTGGTATGTTCTAGGGGCAGCTGGGGTATCACTGGTGGCTTTTTTAAGTTCATGCAATTAAACGTTTTAAAGTGTGTATAGAAGGTAATTGACTTTAGGTAGTATATATTTGCTTGTGGGTGCCTTGGAGCTGGTGCTTGCCTGTCTTATATCCTGCAATATCTCTCTTACTTCTATTTATGTCATATTTGGGTGCTTTCTTACATGAATTACAACCTTATCTTTTGTAGCTGCCCTCCATATCATGCATTAGAATAACATTTAGTACATTTCCAGTTTATCTTTTCTGATGCACTTTCTTGGCTGTAGGTGTAGCCCATAAATTTACTAACTGCTTTCCGTTAGTGAAGTGATAAATTTGGCAGCCACTGTCATTGTATCTGAAAGTAGTGTAATATATACATATATTTTATATTTTAACTTTTGCACGTTTGTTATGAACATGTAAAAAAGTAACTACTTCCATTTGGCATACTTACATGTATGTTCTGTTTAGATGTTTCCCACAGTTTTGCTGCTTTTCCATGGAGAGTGTTCTAATGTGGAGCAGCTACTTTCTTTTCTGTTGGATGGAAGAAAAAAACGTAAGTTTTATATTACATGTTAATTTGTTGGTAATTTGTAGAGGTTGAGCTCCTTAGGTTTATTTTTGCTCATTATTTGTTTGAGTTTATACTTTTTTAATTTACGCATGCATAACTTTTTTATACCTTTTTGCTGTTTTTTATAGCTGTTGTTTTCTGGCACTTTTTTAGGTTTTCAAGCACTGCCTCCATTCAGGATCACAATTCTGACTGCCACTGCATCGAGATCAGTAGATCCTGGCAGAGGCACAGTCCTTCCCAAAGATTGAAGGGTCCAACCACCTGCATCCTAGTGCATCAGTCGTCCCGAAGGGCTGTCTGTCAGTGAGACTGCTTCCGACTGTCTGTCAGTGGTGGTCCCAGCAATATTGAAATCTGCCCCTTAGTTGTTTAAATTAATGTGCCTTGTATATTGCTGATTCAATAGTTTGTTTAATGTATTGGTTAAAGTAGTGTTTATAGTTCTATTTTATTGATTGGCTTTAGTTTGAATTTTTTTTTCATTGTAAATGTAGTGTATTTTGTAAATCGTACAACTGCCCCAACGCGGCGTCCCGGCGCTGTGGAACCCTTCCTGGCTCTCCCTGTGAGATGCCCCTCCTGGGCACCCCCAAGGTGAAGCCAGGCATCCCAGTGTTGTAGGGGCCGTTGTGGAGATTAAGCAAGCTATTGCCCAGAGTTGCAGCGTGGGACACATGATTAGAGTAGGGGCCGAGGCGAGAATTATCGAGTCTGCGGACATTGAGCCCAAGACCCTGCCGCGTCGGGACTTGAACCCTGGTCCCGGGCCTGATCTCTGCTGCAGAGCCTGCCGCTCTAACCAGTGAGCCACACTTCTCATTTGAGTCCTTCGATGGCAAACGCTTATTTAGGTTTATCATTTGATATATGATTTAGAATGTCATTTTTTTTTACATAAATGTTTGTAAAAACACATATTTATTAATAAATAGGTCGGTGTTTAAATGTTTGTAGTTAATGCTAATACTTTTTTGGGAATTATTGGTAATATTTTCGATACATAATTTTTGGGGTGACTGGTAAATGTTAAATACATTTTTATTTAATTTCAATATGTGTATAACAAGTTATTGAATGAATGAATTAGCATTTCTAGAGTGTGTGGTTACCCGGAGGCGCCCCAGCGCTGGAAGCAGTCCAATCACAATCTCCGTGTAGTGATTGTGTGAATCAATATTTTTTATATATTATATGTTTACCTAAATGTAACAATATTTTTGTTTCTAATATTTTTGTTTTCAATTTAGGTAGAAATTGATATTTTTGACAACAGTATTTGTATTCTTGATATTTGTGCTTTTTATAGTTGAATATAGGAAGTCAATATTTTTTTAATCAATATTTAGTTACCGATATTTTTGTTTTTCAATATTGTATGGATTGATATAAAGTCAGTTATCCTGGTTAAATAGCAGACATTCTGTACTGTTTGTTTGGCAGTAATATAAATAGCAAAGAAACTTCATTATTCGCCCAGCCAATGCCTAACTAGCAAAAATTATGCACTATTTGTACAGCAGCTAAGTAAATTGCCAAGAAATGTCACTCTTTATCTAGCCCGTGGCAAAATAGCAGGCATTATGTAAAATTTGGTGGCCTTGCAAATAGAAAAGAAATGTCACTTTTAACTTGGCTGCAAACAAACTTCAGTATTTACCTGGTGGCAGACTAAGTAGTAGACAGCATGCAGAATGTATTCAGTAGTTGTGCAATTAGCAGAGACGCGTCACTATTTATCCAGCTACTGTCTAAACAGCTGAAAATATTTATTAACATGCCACATGCAGATTTTAACAGGTACTTACTACCAGGCTCAATACAATTGGGTTCCATCTCCTTATATAAGTTAGTTCTAAACCGGGCTGAAATGCAATTCCACCCAAATAGCACTACCTCTTAGGTCTGAAGGTCCAATAGGCATTGTCTGAAGGTTTCCAGCTTAATTTTGATCACACGGGACAGAAAGCCACTCCATTATACCGAGAGCCAAGGAGCAGCATCTTGGGAGGCCCATTATTGAGATGTCATGTACTCCCAACTGCTCCTGTTCATTTCTGTTCACCTGAAGAGGTTGCTAATGATAAATTAGATTAGATCATTTGCAAAACTGGGCAAAGCTGCTCACCCATCTATAAGTATGTACCTGCTATTACTCAGTCATGGCAATGATCCAGGGCCAGAAAATCTGATGCCACTAGAAACAACTCTTTTTCTGCCTTGATTGTTCTTGCAACAAAACCTTGCAGTCTGGATTTAGTAATTAATGTTGAGTAAAATCAAAACAAAACAGACTGAAACATTGAAAAACAATTATTTGTTGAAAAGAAAAGGACAGAAGTACAAATGTTGTAGTCAAGCGAAAATATACACTCTGATATTTGGGATGATCTGTTCAAAATACATTCAGTTACTTAGCGCCCCTATGCAAGTCACCAACATAGTATACTTCAGAGGCTTTATTCAATCTCATGACTAAATGAAAAAAAACTATAGCTCTTAAAATCACAGAAGTGATGTACCTATCAAAATGTCAGTATGTGTTTTTGTCAGACGCCTTCACACCTGTATTCAGCAAGTAAATATTAGAAATCAATAAATGACAGCCCAAACCGAACGGGCTTCTCTTCAAGCTACCATCTCCAAAGATGCATTTTTGCCAACTCTTCAGCCTACCCAGAACTCGAGTCAGTTCTCCCCAATAGCATTAACATTCCTAAACTCACCCATACCGGATTATCAAACAAGGAATACTAGAGTTCTGTCACCACAGGTTACGACCCACCCATGTGCCCACTTCAGTAACCTCAACCAGTCACATCCAGAAAGTTCTCAAGACAACGCTGACCAAAGAGATCAAACGGTCACCCAAGAGTGGCCCAATGAGAATATAATCCTCACTTCTTTAGATCTATTGTTCTTCACTAATGAACCTAAAATGTCCACCGTGCATGAAAAGCCCTCATCAATTGACCTTAATGACCTATGGTCTCAATTATTGCAAACCCTTCAAATCACGGCCGCAGCACTGACCCACCATTCTGATAAGATGGACCTGCAGGTGCACTTTGTAAACACACTTGCGGTGCACACCGCGGGGATTGATAAAAAACTGGAGGCGCTCAACTCACTCGTAATAAAGGACCAATCCTATGCCCAACTGGTCCAATCAGTATGCTGCTGCTCCCCCATAATTGATTCCCTATCGTCCTTACCTCAATTTCTCTCCTCAGTATTAACAGAAATTAAGAAGCTACCAGAGCCGGGGCTTCATGACTCTTCACCCCAGGCTTCTAGTTTGGTCCAGGATCCTACTCCTCCAGAAGTGCAACACCAACCCTTCTCCCCGTACCTCGAGTAGCCAGTTGATGGCAATGTAATTCCCACAGAATCATCTAACCTTCACAATACACACCGGCTGTCGAAACGTGAAAAAAAAGACAGTGGAAGAGCCGGAATAAACAGATAATGGAAACTAAAAGCTCAAGAGTTAGTTATTCCCCAAAGACCAATTCAGAGTCACTACGGGAGAAGAAAGCTATTTCAGTTACTACAGGAGCAAATCTGAACCCGGAGCCAATGGCGCTTCAACCGGTTTACCAGAAAGAACTCTCATGACAGAATAGTCTATCAGTAGGGCCATTTCAAGATCTACTGCCCTCCTCACAGTTACTCACTCAATTAAAACCTGGTTTTAATCAACTCCCAACAGTAGCGCCAGCACCCGTCATAGGCCAACTAGGATCTGTAAATCCCCAGAAGCCATTTGTGGACACCGGCGCCAGCATTCCACCTATAGTGGAGGACAACAACGTGGGCCCACAGTGCACAGTCAAGGAGAAAGCCCACTTGAATCCCTTAAATGTATCAAATCATCAACTGTTGGTGGTTAAAGTAAAAGACCCCCAGTTTTACTTCCAATCACCTATCAATGAGAATTGTCCCTTCAAACGCCCGCCATAGCCACAACCAAGTTGCCCCTTGAAGAAAATTCTAAACAAACAAAGCCGGTAACAATTGATGAGGTCTTCTTGCAAGCAACCAACAGTCCAGCCACTAAACTGCTGCTAATCCCAGAATACATCTCAAGAGGCACCCACCACATTCTTAATCAAGGGAGTATTCTTAGACTCTTCAAATCATCCCCAGACTTAAGCAGCCTACAATCGAAAGACCTAGTTGCGATTGAATTTATACCAACTATAGGATCCAATACAGGTGAAGCAACCCAACTCACATTAGCATCCCCAGCAATTCGACAATTGGTTCAGTCAAAAACCGAACAATTAAAAAATTGGACTTCACCTTAGGGAGCAGAGAGATACTTCCCCTGATCGAAAGTTATCACATCACACCACAAGGCAAGAGCGACCATCGGCCACAAATTATAACATTATCTGCCAATATCCCATGTCATCAGGAACTCGCTCACACCCATTCAGATTGCCAAATAGAAAACTTAAAGAAAATAAAATGGTCGGATGCCACAGCTCTCCCTATGATGGAAAAATGTACCTTACTACACTTACCACTGGAGTCAGATACTTTGGTTATTAGCAGCTGGGCTAGCTTCATAAATCAACTATTTGAAGACTCGTCACCAAAGCAGAGCATTAGGCAACAAGCATTCCATTTTCGCATTTCACCAGCTACAATGCAATTAAAAGCACAAAGAAATTGAGCACTGCGTCTATCTAGGAAGAGCCCAGGTGACAGAACCGAATTCAATAACTACAAGCAATCCCAACTAGCTTTCAAGAATGGAATACGCACGGAAAAACAAGCTTCTTTGGATCAATTTTGGCTGAAGCTTATTTATGAAAGCAAAATTCCAAATTTAAAGCAATTCTGGTCTCTCGTAAAATGGGGTCTACAAAATAGAAGTGGTGAGGGTAATGCAAACATCAGCACAGATGAATGGAGCCAGTCCTTATCATTGCATTTTAAAGACAATAACACAAAGGATGACCATCTCATATCCCACAGCTCAGCTAACGCTGTGATTTTATATTCAGAACCAAAGAGTTCAAGACGACCTGATCTCAGTCACTCATTTATGAACATGACAGAAGTGCCAATAATCAGGGGCTCAGAGCGAAAAACAATGACTTATTTTCAGAGACCACCATGTCATCAGTTGAGCTAAAAAATGGGATATCATGCTCCATAACGAAAGCCAGAGCCGAAGGAGCACCAGGGCCAAATGGTCTTCCCTTGCCAATTTTTAAATTTGACGTAGACCTATGGTCAGCTTACCTGACCCCCGTGTTTCTCCACTGCAGGCTAAACAACACCGTCCCATAGTCCTGGTGAGGCGCTATCATTCACCCAATTCATTAAGGCTGGAAAAGAAATTACCCTAATAATTACTGAATGATAGCACTCCTAGACGTTGAGTCCAAATATTAGGCCAGTATTCTATAAGAAGAGCTGCAGGCCTGGGTCGATACAACAAAGTGCCTCCCTTTTAACCAGACTGGTTTTGTGGCTAATTCTGGCACAACAACTAACTTACTCACCTTAACTGTCCTGATGGAGAATGTGGCAGCTCAACAAACCCAATTGCATTTCTGCTTTGTTGACTTTAAAGCGGCCTTCGACCGTGTACCCCGGGGCCTACTGTGGCAAAAATTTAGTCCTGGGGCATACCTCCGACCCTTTTACATGCTATCGTCTAACTCCATTCAGAAATATGGATCAGAATCAAGCTGGGCAAAGGCTCCCAAGTGTCCAGGAAAATCAGAACTAAATCCGGAGTTAAACAAAGCTGTGTGCTGGCTAAGCATGGGCTGAAAATTCGTTCCACTCGCGGAATTTGCACATTTTTGTCAATTTCGCAATCCACGAATCACGAGAAATTGCCCAAAAATTCACAAATCGCAAGTTGGCGAATTTTTTTTGCTTGGTCGCGCTTCAAAAATGCAATTTTGCGCGTGTGGTGTTGACTTACTGTGATTCTGAGTTCGCCGAGTTGTTTTCCTCTCGGTTTGCGTGCGCTGCGCCATTTTGGATCTGGCTGCGTGATCGCGCAAGACTTTTCGACCGCATGTACGTCATGGAGTCCCGCCATCTTGCACTGCGAGACTTTGAGAATGCGAATACGTAGATGTAAAGCGCAGCTGACATCCGGCTGGAGATTTGAACAGCTCGCTTTCCCGAAGTCGCAAAAATTGCATTTCTGCACAAGAAATCAATCGCTGGCAGCATAAACCTTCTGAAAATAATGATTTGGATCAGAATAACTCCTAAGATCGACATTTGGCTGCAATTTCTTGTGCAAGGAGTCCATTTTTGGGGGGGTGGGAGGAAGGAAGTGCCCCAGAGTCTCCAACTCCCTGTTCCTTTCCAGCAGGCTCCTCCCAGTGCTTTGTCCATGTTGGGTGTTGTTGGGGCCTGGTCCAGGGCCTGGCCATGTGGGTGGAGGCCATTTTGATGCCTGGTCCAGGGCCTTGCCATGTGGGTGGGGGCCTAGGGGCCATTTTGAAGCCAGGCAGTGTGCTTTGTGCCATAGGCCTGCACCCAGTCTGCCTTGCTTTCATCCATTATGCCCAGGGGTACTCAGTGGTGCATGGACCAAGTCTTTATGTGGGGTCTCTTGAATTTAAACATCATTTAGGGCATGGATGGTATTGGATTGAGGTGATTCTTGTGTGCATTGTGATTCTTTGGGTGTTGTTGGGGCCTGGTCCAGGGCCTGGCTATGTGGGTGGGGGCCATTCTGAGGCCTGGTCCAGGGCCTGACCATGTGGGTGGTAGTCCGGGGGCCATTTTGAAGCCAGACAGTGTGCTGTGTGCCATAGGCCTGCACCAAGTCCGCCTTGATTTCATCCATTATACCCAGAGGTACTCAGTGGTGCATGGACCAAGTCTTTCTGTGGGGTCTCTTGAATTTAAACATCATTTAGGGCATGGAGGGCATGAATGGCATTGGGTTGGGGTGATTTTTGTGTGCATTTCGATTTTTTGGTTGTTGTTGGGGCCTGGTCCAGGGCCTGGCCATGTGGGTGGGGGCCATTTTGATGCCTGGTCCAGGGCCTGGCCATGTGAGTGGGGGTCTAGGGGCCATTTTGAAGCCAGGTAGAGCCACCACGCCAAGTTAGGCCCAAGCCCATGAGTGCCGCAGAGGCAGCCACTTTAATTGCTCTTTCACCATTGACCAGTGATGTTGGCGTTGACTCATCGCAAAGTAGCATCCAATCAACGCAGGGTGTAACTCATCTGACGAGTGTTCAACCACAGCCGCAACGACATCCACAAGTGCAACAAGGAGAGGCCCATCCTCCACTTCATCTGGCCTTGAAAGTGGCACCTCCACCACCACCACCAGAAATCTCAACTCCCTAGTTTGGGACTTCTTTAGTATTAGCAAAAAGGAGGAAAAACCAAGTTATTTGTTCGATTTGTAAACAAGTAATTAGTCGGGGTAAGCTTGGTACCAACTATGGTACCGGAGGCCAGAGAGGTCATCTCCAAAAACACCACAGCATCCAGTGGGAGGTGCACCTAAGTAACATCCGGAAAGCCAAAAGTACAAATCCAAATGTAGCCATTGATATTGCATCTGATGACGAGGAGCTGATCGTGCAGGGGGGAGGTGAAGAAGCGAGCAACATTTATTCTGGTACACACAGTACCCCTGGCAGCAGCACTGCGGTGGTAGCGCCCACACCCTCTACCCCAGCAACATCTAGGTGGCCCAGTAAGAGTCTGGTAGAGACACCAATGCGAAAAAGTACATCAATGAGCCTAACTGGGTTGAAGAAGTCTGGATCATCATCACATATGAAAACGGTCCAGACCACCATTAAAAGCATGTTTTGGTCGGAGGCGCCATTGGAATGGAACCACCCAACGGCACGTCTTTATAATGCAATGCTGGCTAAAATGTTAGCGCTGGACTTTCTCCTTTTTTCTTTCGTGGAAGGGGTGGGTTTTCTAGAATTAGTGGCAACAGTCTGCCCTAAATGGAAGGTTCCTAGCTGGTTGTATTTTGCCAGAGTTGCGGTTCCAACACTACATCAAGATGTGCTGGACGTGAATGGGGCAGCTTTGCAGAAGAGTGCTGTTCAACCTATTCACCTGACAACAGACATGTGGACTAGTTGCCAAGCCGTTGATTACATGTGCATCACTGCACACTGGGTCTCTTTTGCTGGAGTTAGAGAGAAGATAGCTGCAGGTGTTGACAGTGTCACAATTTTTCAAGCTACTCGGAAACATGCAACAGTAGCCTTGTTTGCCATGGAGAAATCTGATACTGCAGTAAACATTTTGGAGGAGTTTAACAGTAAGTTCTTTGAATGGCTGCAGCCAAGAAAGCACATGATTGGTTATGTTTCCACGGACAATGGCAGTATTATAGTTAAGGCCATGGCTGATGGTGGCTATTTCAGAGTGCTGTGTTTGGTGCACAGCATTAACATTATTGTTCAAGATTTCTTGAAAAAAGAAAACACAGTCAGCAAGTTACTGACCACCTGCCGAAGAATCTGCACACTTTTCAGCCATTCTTTTAAGGCCCCGAAGCAGCTGAGGATCATTCAACGCGACCGTAGAGTGCCAGTCAGAGGACTTATCCAGGAGGTGGCAACACGTTGGAACTCAACCTTCTACATGCTTGAGCGTCTGTTTGAGCAGTACTTGGTAATCAATGAGTATCTTTCACGCACAGTGTGCTTCTATGAAAGACATGAGGCTAGAAGTGGAGGAATGGGACTTAGTTAAAAGCCTGACAGACATGCTTCGTCCTTTTGAGGTCTTGACGTGTGAAGTCAGCAGGGAGGACTGTACTTTGGGCAAAGCTATCCCATTGTTGCACATGCTAGAGCACCAACTGAAGGCGGTGTCTTCAACGTTCCAAGTTGAGGCTGAAAAACAAGATGCATATCAGTTGGCGGAGAGCTTATTAAGCCGCCTAGTTGGACAATGCAAGGCTTAAAGCAATACATTCAGAACAACATTACATTTGTGCCACTATTCTGGATTCACGGTACAAAAAGGCACTGGCCAGCAATACATTCATTCCTGTTTCTGAAGCAGATGTTTCCAAGTACAAACATTGGCTAGCTCTGTCAGCCACTCGGTTCGAAAAAGAGCGGCAGGAAATTGAAGGAACCACCACAAGTACTACTGAAGCAGCAGGCCATCTGGCGTCAAGGTCCACTTCTGGGGCCGAAGGCACTCACTTTCCCTCAGAGCCGTTACCGACACCAGCAACCATATCATCATCACCTGCACCAGGCCCAGCCATAATATTGTCGAAAGTGGATTGGATAACTCATCAAGGGTTTGCTTGTTCCAGTGTTGATGCAAAGGCAACAGATGGTACGCAAAGTGGAGCACCCCTGGAGGACCTTGAGTGGATGGTGCAGGCCTATCTGGATGACCCAACAGAGGTCTTCTATGATCAGAACCCATTGGTGTGTTGGTATGGGAAAAGGCCTCAATGGCCACTGATCACCAAGCTGGCTATAAATTATTTGGCTTGCCCACTCGCAAGCGTGTCTTCTGAATGTGTTTTCAGTGCTGCTGGTGCCATTGTAACTTCAAAAATGACCCGCCTCTCGCCCAAAAATGTGGAGAGGTTAACAATGATCAAGATGAATCAGCACTTCATACCACCAGATTACAAAATATGTGAATACACGCAGGAAGAAGAGGACACCGACTTAGGTGACAGAAGTTCTTCTCTGTTAGCTGACCTACTCCTGTTTCAATTCACAGAGTTTGAGGACGAGCTCTACTTCCCTGACACCTAGGCTTGAAATACTTACTTTTTTTTTGTCCTTATTCACTTTTATTTCTGTGTGTCTTTCTTTGTTTTGCAACTTTTAGCACAACAAAACTTTAATCACAACAAATCCATCAGCAGCACTGTCTTTGTCTTATTTCTCTGTCTGCATTCCTGAAGTTCACACGTTCAGAACTCAGTCATGCTCCTCTATTCTCCTCCTCCAGACTCTCTCTATCCATTTCCCTCAAGGCAGATGGCCGGATTACGCAGAATCAAGAAACTGTTGCTTCGTAGATGAGTCCCCTCAAAAGAAGAGGGACTGGAATGACTGACTATGCTGACTGTTACTTCTGAAATTGACACGAGAGGCTGTCCTGTGGCCCTTCACTTAAGAAAAGATGCTGACAAAAAGTGGAACAGGTAATGAATGATGAAATGGCATGCAGTGGACAACACTGGTTGTCTGGCTCTGATGAAAGCAATCGCTGTTTGTTTGTTGTGCATTAAATGAATCCTATGTGTTCTGTTATTATTAAACTTTTGCACACTAAATGTAACTCAAGTCTACTCTGTTTACCTTGTTTAATGCAAATTGTACTTCTACAGCAGGGGCCACTACATTGCAGTTTTTAATATGGAAAATGTCCTTGGACTCACTGTGTGTAGACTGTGACTGCATGAATGAATGAATGAATGAATGTTGGATTTATAGAGCGCGTGGTTACCCTGGGGCGTCCCAGCGTTGTACCACTGGGGAACCCGTCCTGGCTTTCCCTGTGAGATGGTCCCTTTACTGGGCATCCCCAAGGTGCAGCCAGGCATCCCCGACGGTGATGGGGCCGGAGTGGAGATTAAGCAAGCTATTGCCCAGAGTTGCAGCGTGGGACCCTATGGTTAGAGTGGCACCGAGGTGAGATTTATCGGGCCCGCTGACATTGGTCCTGCACCCGGCCGCGTCGGGAATTGAACCCTGGTCCCGGGCCGACCTCTGCCTCCGGGTCTGCCGCCTCTAACCGTTGAGCCACACTTCTCCTGAACAACATTGAGTTTGCCAACACCATGATGATGATGAGTCATGATGACCAAAGTTACAAAATATCTTTACAGTCACTCACTGGGATGGATGGATCATCATCATCGACTTACGGAAGAACAATGGCCATTTCGTGAGTGGCAAACAGGTAAACAAGTCAGCAACAACCACAGCAGAACTACATGTTTGTCTAGTCATGGTATGGAGTGGTCGAGCCAGTGTAGTGTTATGCCAGAATCCAGACAGCGGTTCATGCAAAATTGCGGCAATTTGGCTTGCTGTATAAAATGAGATCTGCTCTGTCTGTCTGTGTCAAAGAGGTATGCTACATGGAGGTTGGTTCACTCAGTGGTGCCTGCCTTGACCGTCTGCATGGCCCTGGCCTGCTGTGTGCTAATTATTATCCTGGGAACAGGGACTCAGAGTAGGCACTTCAGAAATGATGCATGTATGTAATACTGTCGCCTCTGAAAGTGAAAGTGGTATTTTTGCACTACACACCGTACCTTATATTTTTCCTCCGGGGTGTTTTAATATCCCTTTCTGTTTTTCCGTCGACAATTACAGGCCGGCACTTACCCTGTCTGATGGGAAAAACATTGACTCAGGGTTGCCATAGCAATCCGCAATTCCGCATCCTCCGGGCAGGCAGTGGACAGTGTGGTCACCAAGATTGATCGACGGAGCGCCCGATGGAATGGAGGAGTACCGCGAATAAGAGGAATGGCTGGATGCATGCAACCTCCCAATTTGACCAAGACAACTACAACATACAGTTACAGTATCCACTTCACTTTTCCTTATCTTTTAAATAATGTTATTGTAGTGAACTTCTATGAGTGCGACTCTGTGCGTTTGCTCTCTGCTTCAAATTCATCCCTACAGCTATTTGATAAGTTTCTTTGCTATTTTTAACACTAATGTAATGTACTACTAAGTGTTTTTTCTCTCTGAGGGCAGATAGGCAAGTGAAATTGTGTAATTACTGCAGCCCTGTACTGTCTAATTGTTTAGTACTAGTTAATAAGTTGTAGTAAGTACTACTTTTCAGTAACCTAACCATCCATTTAGCAAACAACTTCATGCATGCACTTCCTTTATGTCCCTTAAAAGATTTATAGATATCTTCGTATCCAAAGATTTGTTGTTCTTCATTTGTTGTTTGTCCATGCTGTGTTTTTTTTCTCTCTCCAAAAAACTTTCCCAAAAACCCGCATTCCCATTCATTTTTCAAACCCTAACCCTCTTCCCCCGGGCTGTGTGGTTTTCATTGAGGTGTGACTAAATGACACCAATAATTCCACACGCTTGCTGGGGAGGATAAGGTCAAAAGCAACAGAAAATCAATTTCAAGGCAGGTCATGGAATCCGAGGATATATTCTTATTCTGCTTGACACACACCCATGAGTATTTGCAAATCAATTCAGAATTTCATGTCCGCCATCGAGTTGATTCATCATCAACAACATCCTCCTACACGTGATGAAAGCTTACGCTGCTGTGTCCTTCAGTACTAGTTCTTGTAGTAGCCATAATCCACGCAACTAGTAGTTAACTTTAGATTGAATACTTTAGCATTGCATAGGCTACAATTTATGGCACTGTTCTTGTGTACTATCGTACTGTTCTAATGCTCCTCTCAGGCCACTCAATGTCTCATTTCCTTTTTTTTCCTATGCTGCTATTGCCAGTGTGTACCACTACTACTACCACCACAATGATGCCATTTCATCCGTCCAGGATTCCATAGCAACCTTAATCGCCATTTGTCATGCAGCCAGTCCTGTGCCTAGCCCTATTCTCAAACACGAATCACAGGTAAGATAAGCATTTTGGGGGAGGAAGAATAATGGAGTAGGAAGAGAGTAGAGACTGACGGTAGTACTAGTAAAGTAGTAGGACAATTGAATTCACTAACTCTGTCAGTGGCACTTTTGTCCAAATTTGGGCGATTACTTTAACAATTTGAATAAACCAGCCAGTTATATTTCACGAAAACAAACGTACAGTTAACCCCCCCTGCCTCCCCAGAAAACAGTAAAAACACGTATGCTATGTTTAAGTGGAAAATAAATAATTATTTCGACCCTAACAAAAATAAACTATCCACAAGACCCGACCCACCCCGCTCCCTAACCCCAACTAATGTCCATGAAATGTCCCCAAAAGTTCAAAAACCCCAACGCCCAATTTCCACCCCCCAAAAGTCTTTAAAAGGGGGGCAAGGGACAGTCTCTACTTTGGCCGGCGGTGTCCTGTGGACAGGTGGTCCCGCAGCTCTCTCCAGAGGGCCTTAAGCAGGACATTTTGCCTCTCCACCTCCTGCTCAAGGTAGGCCACTCGCAGGGTTAGGTGGTGCACACGCGCCTTGCAGGTACTGTGGGGGGCAGCTGTTGGTTTTGCTCAATCAACAACAACAGCCGCATTCTCCTCCACTGCCCCTGGGTCATACAGCCAGCCCAAACATCTAGCGGTACGGCGCTGCGGTCCGGCAGCCACCCGCCGCCACCGTCGTACCGCTGGAGGATTGGGCTGGCTGTATGACCCAGGGGCAGTGGAGGAGGATGCGGCTGTTGTTGTTGATTGAGAGTCATCCTCCTCCTCCTGAGCCACCAGCCGCCGATATTCGAAGACAATTGCCTCCAGCTTCCGTCGCCTGGCCCGGATAGCCAACGACTTCCTTGATAGTTTAGAAGGAGTATCTATATGAAGATAGAAAAATATACTGTAACCAATACTCTTTAAGATTAACACAAAATAATTCAACAGAAAGTTTTGTCACAGTAGCACTAGCAACTTGCAAGCATAGTACATAACATTTGTGGCATATATCTAACCTCCCACTTCGTCGGCCTCTGCTCTAACATTAGTGGGAGTTTCAGGAAATCTACTAGCACTATGGACTCACTACATTAGACTCAGACAGTACACCAGTCTTCTTCTTCTCTCTTGTTTAGCGAAATTAGTATGTAAACTTGTGGAAGCCGGCAAAATGCCAGCGCAGTCAGCTTGCACCCAAGAAAAACAGACGCAAGCCATGATGACGCAGACTTGCATTACTGTTACCAGTACATGCAGGTGGGGAAGCTCTTACTTTTCTATTACGGATGGCACTGGCAATACTCTGTTACAAGGGCTACTGCTCAATTATTTTAACTTTCACCCTGCCCTGCCCCTGACTACTACAAAAGGAAAATGAATAGGATAATATGATCATCTATCCCTTCACATGATATTTGCTTATGTAAGGTATGACTTTAGGTGTTTTGTTTTTATTGATTGAGTGAACATAGATAGGACACACATGAACGACAGAGTTGAAAAAAAATTATTAACATAGGTAGTGAGTGGTCCCCGTAATCGCAGGAGGAAGGCACTTGTGACTTGACCTGATAATGTGAACTATGCAATTTAGATACACAAGATATGCTGTGCTTGCAAACTACTGTTAGTCAAGGGAGTATTCTGAAAAATTACAACTTCAACTTTCCTCAGCTTTGCTGCTTTTCAAACTAACACTCTTCATCCAGTGACCGTCTACTCTTTCTACTCTACACACACCTATGCTATCTATGAGGAAGATACCATCCAGGCATCCATCCATTCAAAGTAAATGTCAATCATTCTTCGTAATGTCTCAACTGGACAAACCTTACTTTTTTCTCACCGAAAAACACCCTTTTTATTTTATTTTGTAAACCGCGACCAATGCATCCGTGCTTGACTTGCTTTTGAATTTGACCCAAAGGATATATTGCGCACACATACAGTTTCTGTTTCACCCACCCAAGCAGTCCTCTTTGCTTTCTCCTTCTACCCATCCTTGCTTCAACCGGCCATGCATCAGATTCCTGCCAGCCACCTCTGCCTGCATTCAAAAACACGTATCATTTGCCAGTCATTAATTTAACTCGGTCGTCCTTCCTTACACCCTTCTTTCCCTTTTCTTTCATCCCATCCATCAAGTTCATCTCTGATCTGACTTGGCTTCTCGATAAAACTTTCACAGCTGATTTGAAGTCAAATTTAGAGAAGGCCTTTGGTTACTCGTCAACTCCCACCGCTAATGCTATTGCTAATGGGAAGTCAAGGATGACTGTCTTCTACCTGGTTGACAAAAACTTAGTTCTAAATTTGTAAAGTTTACTTGTACTGCACAACATATACACCCCTGCAGAGAACCTACTCTGCAATCTCAATAAGTGAGGAATAAAATAGCTTACCACTGCCCGCCACAACCGAGCCATCCCCCACAGCAGTTCCTGCGGGCACTGGTGGCACCGCATCTGCCCCTGGAGTGACCACCTCCGTGCTGGCCCCGGCACTGGTGGTGTTCTGTGCCGATGGTGTTCCGCCTAGAAAATACATTTCATATTTTTAGATGCCATATACACCACTCACTATTTTGTCTAGGAATGAAAAAATTTTTTACCACATAAATAAACCTATTTATTTGTGACTCTCTTTGTCTAAAAATTGCCCTTTTGGAAGGGGAGGGTGTTTTTATCTATGCTTGGCCATAACATGCTACACTTTTTGGCACAACTGATGAATGCTTGCTTTTTAACACGCACCATTTTTCTCATAAGAGACAGAAGCTTCCCTTCTACTAACAAGAGCAATATGTTACTCATCATCATCACCACCAGTACTTTAAGTTCCAACCAGGTCAGGGGTCTCCCACAATTAATGTGTAAAATCAGCCACTGTTCAGTTTTCATGAGTTCACTGTTTCTCTTCTATGAAGTTGATTTTAATAAATGTTTTTATATAATGCACAATTGAAAATTAATAAATAGAGTACACACAGAGCTAGTTGTTTTACTTTTAATAAAGCTTTAAAACCTACATAGACTCTGGGGTTTTTGTCATGAGTGAGTGAGCGAAAGGGTTTGCAATTTGCAAGCATGATTCCGTGACTCTAAGAGGTCAGGACTCTGACTCCGTAGTCTTATGTTCTGGGTTGTTAATCATTGGGGATCATCGCTGCATTCAGGAGCTAAATAATGACTCCGACACACTAGCTAGTCAGTAAGGAGATTGGGGTTCAACTTCTGTTATGACTGAGGTATGTGGAAAGTCTAACTGCGCCTATTATCACCAATGCCCTATTTTGTGTCCACAGTTCTGTAAGTGCAGAATAGTCCCTGCAACAGTAAAAGTATGTCCTCCTATCCAATCAAAAAGTAAACTAGTATCTTATTCTTGATGGCCATTGACATTTTATTGCTGGGAATTGTCAAAGCATAAACATTAAGAAGACTTCAATAGACATTATGGACAACCCAGAGGACTGCACTCAGTGCCTAGAGCTACTGCTGAATAGGAGTTTTGTTTAACACCTTTTGCCAACTGTGCAAGCTTAGCTAGCTACACAGACAGACTAATAAAAATAAATAGTAGTAGCACAGAGAGTCATAGTAGAGGCAGGATAATAATTTAGAAACAGTCTACAAGAAGATCAAAGACAATTTAGGAAAAAATAGAATAATGATGAACGTTTGGAATAAATAGGTGTTGTAAAAGTTAGGGAAGTTCAATTATTAATATTAACAGGAAAACCTACTGGGGCCAGCAGAAGAGCCCTCTGCGGACCGATCCTGGCCTTCCTGCTCTGCCGGCGCCACCACCTCTGTCCTCTTGCCCCTGGGAGGTGCTGATGTACATGAAAGAAAGACACAAACATGGATGATTGTTGTCAACGAAATCAAACATTTAAAAAAACCAATAAATTATTTCGGGGAAAAAAACAACAATTGCACTAAATTTATTGACCTATCTGATGTGGTCTACTAGGATATTAGTATTGCTGGATTCGTGGACCGTCTACCTGGAAAGTTATGTAACATCACTAAACCAACTACAAAAAGGTTCTACTAGGACTGGCAGCACTCAGCAGCACACAAAGTGACAGACACAGTCTGTCATGATTGCAGACCACTAAAAAATGTCCTACTAAAAAACAAGTCATAATATACTCAAGCTATCAATCCGCCATCACTATCTCTTCTTAGTGGCAGGAGTACAAAGGAAGGACTGGACTTGTGTCTCTAGTCTCTCTAGCATTAAGCAGTTCTGTAAAGTACACTCATACATAATCACTCAGGCCAAATGAGCACAAAACAAAACAAGCATAGTAGCACTGCCACTGAGCAGGCAAGCACCTGCAATCACAGAAGCTTTTGAAACATAATTTACCTGCAATGTAATCGGCAGCATTCGTGCTCTTCGGAAAAAAACATATATTTGCAATATAACACAGAGCAGAAGAAAACAAAGTAGTTATTAAATAGCTACTAGTACTCACCAAGCCCAGGGATCTCGACGCCAAGCAGGTCGAGCAGGTCTTGTTCCCGGTCCAGAATGGACCGGTGTGTCACCTTGTTGTAGGTGCGACAGACTCCTGATACGTGGCCCGGCACACCTTACCGATAGCTGGCGATGCTCCCGGAGGCCGTACCCGGTACCGGGCCCGCCGCCTGCTGCGATGGTCTTGGGGAGGTAGCGCTGCACAAAGAACACCAGGGTGGCCACCTCCACCATGCTGAAGATCTCCCTGGGACTTACAGACGCCCCCCTTAAACGCCCCCAAGGGAGCTGGCTGCGGGGTGCGGGACTCTTCCCCTTGGACTTGCCGGCTCCCTTTGCCATGGTCCTGGGATAAAGAAAGGAAAAATAGGAAAGAATAGGGAAAAAAGTAAATAAAAGAAAAGAGAGAGCTATAAAAACAAGCATTTACAATGCAATGGTCTCGTCTTTGTTAATGTTAGAGCTATTGGCATTGCTTTTGACATTTTTGTTTTTAAAACATATAAATGAATGGTATTGTTATTTACAATGCCACTAGCTTAATCTCTCGCAAATGCGAGACCTATTGCACTTGCACCCACACACACACACAGAGCCACACGCACCCACACACACACAGAGCCACACAAAGAGCCAGAGCCACACATACACAGAGCCACACACACACACACACACACACACACAGAGTCCAACACACACACACACAGAGCCCAACACACACACACACACACACACAGAGCCACAAACACACACAGAGCCACACACACACACACAGAGCCCAACACACACACAGAGCCCAACACACACACACAGAGCCCAACACACACACACAGAGCCCAACACAAACACAGAGCCCAACACACACACACAGAGCCCAACACACACACACACACAGAGCCCAACACACAAACACACACAGAGCCCAACACACACACACACACAGCCCAACACACACACAGAGCCCAACCCCCCACACACACAGAGCCCAACACACACACAAGCCCAACACACACACAGAGCCCAACACACACAGAGCCCAACACACACACAGAGCCCAACACACACAGAGCCCAACACACACACACACAGAGCCCAGCACACACACAGAGCCCAACACACACACACACACACAGAGCCCAACAGACACACACACAGAGCCCAACACACACACACACAGATCCCAACACACACACACACACAGAGCCCAACACACACACACACACAGAGCCCAACACACACAGAGCCCAACACACACACACACACACACAGAGCCCAACATACACACACACAGAGCCGGGCACACACAGAGCCACACACACACACAGAGTCTCACACACACACACACACACACACACACAGAGCCACACACACACAGAGACACACACGCACACACAGAGACACACACACACACACATACACACCCAGAGCCACACACACACACAAAGAGACACACACAAACAGAGCCACACACGCAGAGCCACACACACACACAAAGCCACAGAGACACACACACACACACCCTCACCCCAGGGAGTCTCCCTATTTACAAATGGGTTATTCGAGGCCCCCACCAACTGTTATGTTATGTTATGTTAAAAATGCTCTTTTATAGCGCACGGCTACTCCAAGGAGTGTCCCGGCGCTTTGGCAAAGAGCCTAAGGAATAAGAAAAAACATAGCACAACAGACACGAAAAGAAAGAAAACAGAAACCAATTAAGCCAGGTTTTGAGTCCTTTTCTAAAGGAAAGCAGATCATCAGTTTTCCTGAGCAGAACAGGCAGCTCCCAGAGCTCACCCGTTGCTTCCCTCAGTCTAGGTCAGCCACACGCCCATCTCTGCCCAGTAACACCCCAGGGAACCGAGGCAAGAAAAAAACGACCACAAGCAGGGAACAGAGGCAAGAAAAAAAACGATCACAAGCATTACAAGCAGGGAACAGAGGCAAGGAAAAACTATCACAAGCAGGGAACAGAGGCAAGGAAAAACTATCACAATCAGGGAACAGAGGCAAGAAAATCGAGCACAAGCAGGGAACAAAGGCAAGAAAAAACGATCACAAGCAGGGAACAGAGGCAAGAAAAAAACGATCACAAGCAGGGAACAGAGGCAAGAAAATACAATCACAAGCAGTTGATAGAGGGGAATTTATTTCCAATACCTCTGTTAGAGAGAGAGGTGCACAGCACCAACTTGAAACCGGATTTGGGAAGCAGAAGAATTGCTCGATCACATAAATTTGAGGAAGGTGCTGTGTAAACCAGCCTCCATTAGGGAACACCTTTATACTCTACTGGTAAATGCACCTGAGAGGAAATCGACACTGAAAGGCAGCGTTACGAAATAGGAAATAAGGCGCATACGCTTTTAGTGAATGCCTTAAAAGCAAAAAAAAAAATTACATCAAACCCCCTTAAGCTCTAAAGGAACATAACATGATACTGACAAACAAGACAAATAAGATATTCATAGCATACTACAATTCCTTAAATATGAAGTGACCCTAACAGAACAAAAGTACTTCTTGAAAAACTAACACTTATCACAAAAAACAAAAACACAGCTAGGGGCCTCATCAGCCCCGTTCCTTAATATGGAAGTCCAATCGGCCATTAAATCAAGCCATTTAAACCACAACAAACAGACAGTTATACCTGGAATTTATATAAGGTTTTGCCCCGGTTAATGTATTTAAATCAGCAGTAGAGTCAGGCATGGACACACTAACCATTACAGAAGCGGAGGTCATCAAGCATCCCCAGTCGGGTCAGAACTGCTGACACCCATGCCAAAAGCGAAGGCACTAAGAAGTTAGTAAAAATATATATTAAAAGCGCTAATGGCAGTCAGGGCTAAGTAAAAAAGAAATACTTGCTCTAATTTCATATATGACACATTTGTATAATATTTTTTTTCATCAAGGTATGCAGTCTCCCTGCTTTTGCTACCGACACATGACACATTTTCCATGTCGAGTAGTGGCCGTCATACATGACATTAGAGCAAGTATTTACTTTTTACTTAGCGCTGAATACCATTAGAGCTTTCACTAACCTCATTACCGATCTCCCCATACTCTGTTGACTTCTCCCCCTCGGCCTCTCTCCCACTATGGCACCCGCAACACCCACACGCATGTGCCTTGGGAGGTCACTCTTCTTGTTGAATTGGGTAACTCTCCGCCCTATTCACAACATGGCGCCGACTTTTTCCACATGCCTCAGCCGAGTCACATCCCACTCCCCTGCAACACTCCATATCCGAGAGTTGACGAGGTCGGAGTCTCTTCAGTGTCTAAGAAGCGAGCTGGTGGTGTCGTGCACTACATTTCAAGGAATATTAAGTGTACACAAACGTTCGTGCATAAGCACTTCGGCTCAACAAACAGAAAGAATAGAACATTTTCTGAAGTTAATGTAACGATTTCAGATACATCCAACAGTGCTCGCCTCAGAAGCAAAAAGCACATTACCACGAAGGCATCTCTTTAAAGACACAAAATTTTAATGGCAGCAGTATGTAATCAACAAGCGAACTCCGGCTGGAAAGCGGACCACGCCATGAACACCACCATGTTTCTCCGAGGTCATGCAGAAATGCCTCGGAGAAACGCCCCGTGATTTTCGGACTGCGGGCGTGTTTTTCTTTCTCTCCTCTTCCCATTGGCTGGAATGTAAAATTCCAGCCAATGGGAAGAGGAGAGAAAGAACATGAAAAAACACGCCCCTCAATCTGAAAAAGACGGGGCTTAAATGGACAGACGCCCCTCTTCTCCAATGGCTGGCCTAGAAAGCCAGCCAAAGGAAGAGGGGCGGGTTCAAGCTCCACTCTGGAAGACATACAACCTCGCCAGCAAGACTGCGCAAGCGCAACCTACGCAGGCCGAGACCTAAACAGTAGTTATTTAAGTAAGAAAAAGTAGGACAAAAACCACAAAATATAGATGTACAAAAATAGAGAGATATATAATGAGTAAAAAAGATTTTAAAAAAAGAGTTCAAACAAACAAAGGATTACAAAGATTGAAGCAGGATAGAAAAGGCATGCCCAGAACCAGAGAAATGAATGAAAAACAAGATGGCCGCGCCCATTGCAACCACGTGGGTAAGTTTGCGCGATATTTTCCTCGCGAGCACGCAATAATGAACGTGAACAGGCAATTGCGACCCGGAACAGGAAATGCACAACGCGAGCAAAAAACAAGCGAACGGAAATATGCAACATGAACAGTGAAAACAAGATGGCCGTGCCCATATACGACCGCATGGGTAACTTCGCGGTAGCCGCGGTGAAAAAAAATCCTGCAAACTCGCAAAAATAAAAAAATCCGAAATCTCACGAAAGTTTGCTTATTTTGCTCATATTTAGTGCTGGCTCCACTCCTTTTTAACTTGTTTATATCAGACCTATCCCCATCACTCGATAGTGTCAACTGCCATCCCCTTCAACTAGATGGAAACCTCATCAGCAATCTGCTGTACGCCGACGACTTGGTGTTGCTAAGCCACAAAAAAGTGGGCCTACAGAGGCTACTTGATAAACTGCTTCCCAACACCATGAGAAAATCCTTAGAACTGAATCTGCAAAAAACTAAAACAATATCTTTTGGGAAGCAAGAGAGGCCACACAGGTGGTTCTTTAATAACGCAAACCTCGAATCAACATCTTACTACAAATATTTGGGAATTTTTCTCGACCGTAGGTGTTCACTCGTCAAGCAAAAAGAAACATTAAGGACTAAAGCCTTGTCACTAGAGGCCGCAGCTGCAAAACTGTCAAAACAGCTACTTGGCCCAAGCCTAAACCCCATGCTGAAAGTGATGAAGGCGAAAATAATCAACTCTCTGTCGTACGGGCACGAGATCACGATGGGCACAACAAGTGCTTTACTAAACAAACTAACAATCAAAATTTTTAAATGTTGATTTTGTCTGCCAAAATCAACTTTCCCAGGCCAAGTTCAACTCGAACTGGGCCTACTGGACCAGCATGGAGTAGAGGCTGGCACATTAATAAAGTTCTGTAACAGACTGCGCCATGCTAGGGAGGGCTCCCTGGAGGCCGACTTTGGCAAGAAATATCGAAATACCAGACCAGCCAGAAGTATCGGCAACACCTGGATCACAGCCTACAATTACTAGTAGTTAAAGAGATCTGGGGAACAAACCCCTCCCAGCCGGTGCTAAAGGTAGCCATCAAGAAGAGCGCCAGATTGTGGTCTTTTCAAACAGACAGGGCAACACTGTCAAAAAGGAAACACGCCTTGGTAGTAATTTCCAACTTTAAACCAGGCGTTGAGTTGCCCTACTTATCAAGCTCATTATCTGTATACAATGCTATTGAGGGTTTTTACTCAGTGGTCCTTTTTATGAATGAATCAAATTTGTTTTTATATTGTAATGGTTTTTAAACAAACAATAAAGTTTATATATACCTGCTGAACAATAAATGATTGTGTGGTTTGTGATGACATCATTTTTTATTTCTATTTCATTTCAAAAGAATTGCTAGAACAGTGGATGAAGGGTATATTCTGTATGATTTGATTTCCAAATATGTGATTTCTAAAAAGCAATAACTATGCATTGCCTTTTACAGCACTGTTGACATAGTTCATGATCCAAACTTGTGGGTATTGATTATCGCCCTATTTAATACTGTGTAAGTTGTTTAACAAATAGTGTAGTACTGAATACATAAAGCTAATATACGAACAAGTATAGTGACAAAGGTGCACTGCGGTGGAGTCTCGGCAACTCTTATATTTTCAGCATGTAAATTTGATGCGTGTGGTCTTTCAAAGGCAATTTTCTGTGTACCACAGAACAACAATGAAACTATTCTTCCATCTCTATGCCAGCAATGTCCTATCTATTGTAAGAACAAAGAATGTATTAGAGACACTCTAAGAAACTTTTGAAATGGTCTCAGAGTAATAATTAAGAGAAGTTGACTAAATTAGTGGGAGGAAAACTCTTTGCATGGCTTGG
Organism: Lissotriton vulgaris; assembly: GCF_964263255.1. Classification (NCBI taxonomy): domain Eukaryota; kingdom Metazoa; phylum Chordata; class Amphibia; order Caudata; family Salamandridae; genus Lissotriton; species Lissotriton vulgaris. The sequence goes on from NC_141691.1 coordinate 476,132,249, forward strand.
AAATGCTGTACTATCTTACCCTATTAACCTGTGCTCAAACATCTGGTATCTTGGCACAGTGCCGTCAGGCTTAACTTAGGGGCAATGTGCAAAGTATGTATTCAGCACTTCAAACATTAATGAAGTGAAAACACAACACAAGACTAATCCCACACCAATTTAGCAGAATAGAGTACATTTTAATAAAGTTAGACTAAAACTGAAATAAAAGCAATAAGTGGGACTTAAGATATCTATTTTAAAAAATGTCAGTGAATATACCACCAAAAAGCACAAAGCACCAACTATGGGCATCTTGTTGTGCTAGACCAGGACAAACGAACAAGTTCAGGCCGGCCACAATGGAGTCCAGGTTGGTTAAAGGGAACCAGTTAGGGCCGTCAAGCAAGAGTACTTTAAATCATGGTTGCGAAGTTAAGGAGTCCCGTGTCAAGGTAGCATTGTGCAGAGGAGGTGATGTGAGGTCCTGGTCAGAGATGCATTTGTAAAGTGTCGGGTCAGATAAGCTGCAAAACAGCAATGCGAGGTCCTGCGTCGTAGTTGAAGAGGCTGTCATGGAGGGGGCTTGTGATGAGATAAGAAGTCCTGGATCAAGGATGCGTTGCACACCAGGTGGTTCCGAATGAGTTGCAGAGCTGGCGATGTGGAGTCCTCTGTCATCGTCAATGCTGCCAATGTGAGGGCTGCATCGAGGATGTGTGAAACAACAAGAGGAACGGAGGTAGGACGATATTGTGTGTGCTGCATCGAGGATGTGTCATGCAGCAGCAGTTCAAATCAGGCTGCAGTGTGAAGTCCTTGCAATGGTAAAGTCCATACAGCAGAGGCGATGCATGGGTGCTGCCTGGATTTGCATCAGACTTCACCATTTAAAGATTGCTTTTAATTATTATACTTTAGACACCAAACTCAACCTGCCTACATGCTCCCAAATGGAAGTTGCAGCTTATTAAATGCAGTAAGGCAACCCAAGTGTTATCCTATGGGTGAGGAGGGTCTTACTCTATTAAACCCACTTATCTCCCACTTCCTAAACTGCTATTAGCCTTGAGGGCAATAAAAAGAGATGGAGAGGGTGGCTGACGTGAAATCAACAAAAAAAATCTTGACCAGTCAATACTGATCTAACCAGTGATTTTTGGCTTCAGAATCTAGAAAAATGTAGATGACAAAGAAAGTCACACTTCTCCAGAGCTGTAGTACTTTGTATTGCAATGTTTTGTCTAATGCTTTTTGCCCCTGATTAGGCACCAAAGCAATTCTGGGTCATCAGCTAAAAATATGTTATGATTTGTTGATGTTGTGTTGGAAACATTGGGTGTCATCAATGAGGGTCGCAAATGTGCTCCAATCACTTACTGGCAAACTTGTGGTTGAGCTTAAGCATGAAGTGAAGCAGACATTTTAGGAAAGAAGGAGTTCCATTTTCAAACATGTGGGTTTTTATTATTAGGTGTCATGTATGAAATAATGAAATGAAATACCAGCATTTGTAATATGCACAGCAACCTCCGGAGGGGTCCTGGTGCTGGGGGCCATCTGGAAAATTAAGCAAGCTATTGCCCAGAGTCACATGGTGCTGGGCTAACCTGTCGCCAGCGCCTGGTATCAAACTGTGAACCCCGTGCTCCGGAGTCAGGCACCCTTGCTGCTGCCCCACACCTCTCTGCCACCCATTTGTGTGATAACAATTTTTAAGGAACACAGATGCATGGGGTGTGGCAGAAAAGTGTAAGATTGATGGAATCAATCTTGCAGCTTCAAAACCATCATCCTCTAATCTTACCTACTTATCATCATCTCTATAGGAACAGCAAAGGTAATCCCTCCAATATTTACTAGAGATACGCCATGCAATAGGGGATATTATTTTATTGTAGCCATAAAACAGAGAGCTGCCCATAGCAGAAACTGGTACTATCTGACCAACAATAACCTCACCATGACTGGGTTTCAACATAAACATGCAAAGACCTTTTATCATAAAGCTATTAGAGCAGCCCGTAAGAATTATATTGCCTCCCAACTTTTGGCAGCAGGGGACGCCCCTAAAGTACTTTACCAGCTTTTGCAATCCTTCATAAAACCAGTTGCCTGTGAGAGCATGGATATGTCCTCACAACAATTATGTGAAGATATCTCATGCTTTTTCACTAAGAAAATAGATAAGATTTATGAAAAAATTATGGATTCTAATCTATCTATAAACCGGCCTATAGCATTGCTTCAGGCTATGGAAGGAGCAAATTCTGATATACTTTCTAAATTTCCTGACATCTCTTTCAATGAGGTGCAGGACATGGTAAGCCAAATTAAGAGTGGCTGCCCGTCTGACTTGATTCCAGCTAGAATTATGCCGGTGGTTAGCCGGGCGCTCAGTCCTGGGATCCAACGCCTTGTCAACCTCTCGATTGCTGATGGCTGTGTCCCATGAGAGTGGAAAAAAGCACTGGTGAGACCTATTCGGAAAAACACCTCTATCCCATGGACGGATTTGTCCAATCTCAGACCCATATCTCTGCTTCCATTCCTGGGCAAGTTTATTGAGAAGCATGTGAATAAACATCTTTCGCATTTCATTGAACAATCTGGGAGCCTGGACTATTCTCAGTCCAGCTTCAGGCTGAATTACAGCGCCAAATCGGCCTTGCTGTCGGTAACGGACAATCTACGCATGTACCAGGACAAGGGATTCTCTGTAGTCCTGGTGCTGTTGGATTTATCGGCGGCGTTCGATACTATATCTCACAATATCTTGCTCGGACGTCTTGCAGAGATTGGGCTTGAGAACATGGCCCTGGCCTGGATGAGGAGCTTTCTCTCCGAGCGCACTCAATGTGTTAGCATGGGTGCGTTTCAATCGGCGGGGGTAGAGATCACTAAGGGGGTGCCACAGGGCTCATGTTTGAGCCCCACCCTTTTTAACATCTCTGTGGCCCCCCTGGCGAGGATTATGAGAGCCTTCGGTTTCACCCCAGTGTCATATGCTGATGACACCCAGCTTCTTTTTCCGTTCAAATCTCTTACCTTGGAGGTTAAACAATCCTTCTCCAAGGGCATGAATGCTGTATCCCAGTGGATGTCTTTGAACTTCCTACAATGCAATGTGGGTAAGACAGAGGTCATGCTTTTTGGGGAGGCCAAGATGTTGTGGTCCCCCGATTGGTGGCCGTTAGATCTAGGCCCGGTTCCTGACCCTAAACAGGTGGTGAAGAACTTGGGGGTACGCTTAGACCAGGAGCTATCCCTAAAGCAGCAAGGAAACCACATAGTAGGATCCTGTTTCCATGTTATAGGTCTTCTTCGCAAAGTGTTTCCACTACTCCCTGATTCTAAAAAAGAAAAACTTTGGTGCAGGCCCTAGTGCTTAGTTGGCTTGACTATTGCAATGGACTGTTGGCCTCAGCTAATGAAGAAGTACTTGGCAAACTTCAAGTAGTGCAGAATACTGCTGCCAGATTGGTCCTCAATGCACCTCCTAGATCCCCCTAAAATCCCCTCTTGGAAAAACTGCACTGGCTCTCAGTCCGCCAAAGAGTGAACTTTAAGACCTGCTGTGTGGTCCACAAGGGCCTACATGGACTAGGACCCTCATATCTGGCAGAGAAATTCATTCCGTATAACCCTGCCCGTACCCTTAGGTCGAGTAATCAGTTTCTTTTGCGAGTGCCCAGGATCAGAAAGGTAAGACAGGGCGGTAAAGCCCTGTCAGTGGTTGGTCCTGCATTATGGAATAAGCTTCCTTATCTGTTGAGACAATCTTCGTACCATCTGATTTTCAGAAAAAGGTTGAAAACTTTTCTGTTCCAGATTTAGCTAGCTCTGAATCTCTGATAGCACCCTCTTTTTTTCGGATTGGCCGTTCTCTTCCACCTGCCACTGGCGTTTTTGGCGCAGATACTCCTTCGGGAGTTGATTCAAGCGCGGTATAAACCCATAAATAATTAAATAAATAAGGAATGTGATGGGTGGCACAGAAGCCTGGTCCTAAACCAACTTTATTGCTTGCATATCTTAAGTGGCTAGCTTAGATTCTCCATCAGTTCCCAGTTACTTTTCCTTTATTATTATTATTATTATTATTATTATTATTATTATTATTATTATTATTAATATTATTATTATTATTATTTATTTCCTTTATTATGGCAGTCAGTATTAGGTAATAAAACATGAAAACTATTTTCTGAAGAAAGGTTAAAACTATAATGACTGTTCTTCATGCATTAGCCTATTTGTGCAGCATATTCAACTTGGCTTTAGAAATATCAAAATAGTTAATGGGAAATTCATCCATCCAGCTATATCAGCTCCAGTTCTCTAAAACACAATCTTCAAAAGTGGAAATCAACACTATTTATCTTTTATTGCGATTAATAATACTGTCATAACAAACACAAATAATGGATTAGCACAGTTATAGGAACACAAAGAATATATATCTACAAGTACTTATTTAAATTTGATAGACTAGTACTCATTTAAAGTAAACAGTCAACCAGCAGACACAATGACATAATGTTCAGCCATGTACTTATTTAAGTAATGAAAGTACTTTAATCTCACAGTAAACTGAAATGCTGCCTCATTCAAATAGGACTAGAGTTACCAGGTTTTAATCCCAATTACAAATCTCAATGAAAAACTACACACCCTACGGCACCTTCTCCCAGCTATATGAGTTCTCCTAATATCTACAGTCCCTCACATGATGTTTGGACATAGTTATTGGTTAACAGGCTAATGCATGGATTGGGTCAACAGTCCATACCACTACGAGTTCATGCAAGCAAAGTCTGCAGGTCCTAATGGCAGATTTGACTGTGTTTTTAATTTTTCAGGTCTTCTCGCTATACCAGCTCGATGAAGGTGTGGTTCTTGTGGTATTGGCAGGTACATTCTGAAACCCGGGTCCTCCAGCAGTGACTTTGATGATTCAGGACCACAAAGGCTGTCTCATTTGGCACAAGGACTGCTGGATGAGGATTAGCACAAGAGGCCTATGTAGGTTGTGCTTGCCATCAGCAGTTGTAGCCTTCTAGACTGGACATAGAAGTGACATCATCTTCTAAGTTGCAGCCACAAGCAGGTGCCCATCTTCAGCAATTGCAGCCACCCAGGACAGATCAGACCTCTTGCATCAGTGGTGACAATTACTCCTCTTTCATGATAGTCTTAGCATCAGTCAGTCGTTCCTCAGTGCCCTAGCACATAGCATGGATGACAGACAAAGCACTGTTGCTGTTTAGTTGAATAGCTTGATTCATTTAACTGTGTGAACCATTCAGGGAACTGGGAGACACTTCACAACATGTGTTGATTCCTGGCTTCATTCTCTTCTAGCGGTTACTCATGCCAAGAACATGCTGGACTACTGCTCCTGGATAGCCTCTCCTACTGCAGGGCCATGAACTTTTGTTCAGTCTTAGAGAAGGCCGGCAGAAAGACTTTAAGGTACTAGGCAATCCCACCGCTCCTTCAATAAAAAAGGCAGACTTCTGATAATGCCCTCTCAGCTTTCGGAAACTGGCTGTCATGCAGACCCCAGCCCTGGTCACGCAGAAACCTTTAGAGCACTCTGCAACACACTCCATTGCTCATGAAGAACTTGGAACTTGGTTTAAGAGTCTGAAAAGAGTCAAAGCAGTTCTTTCCTGACAAGAGTCTTGCCTGGTAAAGGCAACACTAGGGCATGGTACAGCACATGGACAGAAGTATTAGAGTAGAACCCAGGAGCAGAAACCACCGACAGGTTTGCTTAAACAAACCAAAACTATGTTGCTTCAGTCATTTCTGAAGATGGTGAGTAAGTAAACTCAAATCCAAGCTTCACTAGGGATGACATAGTAGGCTGCAGTTCTCCACAAGGAAACTGCCTTTCCCAGAGCCCTTCTCAAGCGAAGGCAAGAATGCAGACAGGGAGAAGGCAGGAGTTTAAGGAGGTGGGTTTAGGATCAGCGCTGATGGCTGATCGCCCAGTCAGAATCCTGCTGATGTTAGGGTCATTACATATAACTGGAACTCCACTATTAGGGAATCAGAAGTTTTGTGCCCCCCCCCCCCCAATCCTTTTGAAATAATCTCTATAGACAAAAGAGAAAAAGAGATTACAAATTTGTGAACATTTAGGCTTCTGGTCAGACAAGACAACTGCCTCTGTTTTCTCTCAGGCAGTCATCGCCAAGGGAACAAAAGGAAAGTACTCTTAATTGGGGAGAATTAGCATTTAGACTACACACCAGAGATGGCCATTGTCTCTTCTTTTTCTTAAGATAGGGAAGACTTTGCTTAGGAAGGATATGGATTGAAAGATATGGGGGGAGTCAACTAACCCCCACAATAATTGTTAAATCATAAATAAAGTTGTCTTTACTAGCGAAGAAATGGGTAATAATTAATTGAACTCAATGGCATTGTTATATTCTCAATAAACCAGAGAAAGACATAAAGGCATCAGGGTGGGGTTCCCCTCCTGTATTGATTACATCTTGTTAAATCTAAATCTCTGGAGACATTTAATAGACATGGAGGTTGTATTTACCACCGATAGCGACCATAACTCGCTGTCCCTGTCCTTTAAACCTCTATGGCTTCCTAACCCAGAAAACACGTGCAGCGAGGCCCATATAACAACAAGGGAAGTAACCCCCTCCAATTGCGGAAGACGCCTTAAATGGCACAAGATAGCAATGGATGAGGGGAAACTGTCCACTATAAGGGAGACCCTGGCAGAGGCCCTAAGCGATTTGCAAGAGATTAATATTGATCTAGATGGTACTCAGAAGGTATCTTCAACTTATGAGGGGCTGGTTAACACTCTGGTATCCTTATTTTGCACTACCTCTGACAGCAAACAATGCACCCTGAGCAGTGACACTACCAACTCGTGGTATACGAGGACCTGCAGATGTAAAAAATCTGCAATAATTATGGCCGTTAAAGGCAAGTCCCCTGACAGGATTAAGTCCGCCAGAAGGGAATACAAGTTGACAATCCTCAAAGCCAAGAGTGAGTGGGAGGAGCAGCACTGGCAAGCATTAAAAGCAGCCAGCATAGGGAAGGATGCTAGTCTCTTTTGGAATCTGGTCAGGAAAAAGTCCCGTCCCGACAGTGAATTAATAACGAATAACATCCCGAGCAAGAGATGGTATGACCATTTTCTCAACTTATATTCCGGTTCACAGGAAACTATCTCGGATGGCCCAACTATTGACCCAAGGGCCTCGGGTCGGGAATCAAACCTAGATCCTTTCACTGAGCTGGAGGTCGAGGCTGCTATCAAGCGAACAGTCCCGGCTAAGGCAGCAGGACCTGATGGCCTGCCAGGGGACCTTTTCCGAGCATATCCAGTGAAATGGGCAACATTTATTGCATTTCTAATTAATGCTATTGATTGTGGCTGTCCTATCCCAGCCTCTTGGAAGGAAGCAGAAGTTGTGCCCATCTTTAAAAAGGGGGGTAGGGAAGAGCCTGCCAATTACCGCCCGATAAGCTTGATCGATTCAACACAGAAAGTAGTAGGTCGGGTATTGCTGGAGAGGATCCTTGCATGGGCTGACGAAAATAGGATCCTTTCTGACTACCAAGCCGGACTTAGGGCAGGTACGGGAACCATTGAACAGGCGTTCAGGTTATTACTTCTATATTGGAAGGTGGTTAAGCTGGGCAAAGGCAGTCTTTATCTCGCATTTATCGATTTAAAGACTGCCTTTGACCTGGTCCCTCGTGAGCGCCTGTGGCAAGTTTTGCCAGAGCAGGGGATTCCCAGGTATATTCTTAACATGCTAATCCATCTGCACGAGGATAATTATGCCCAAGTAAGATGGGGTTCCCAAGGGCAACAACTGCACGGATACCAGTGAACAGGGGAGTCCGCCAGGGCTGTGTGTTAGCTCCCACCCTATTTTCTTTGTATGTTAATGGGGTGGTTGAGCACCTACAGCAAATACCATCTGATGCCCCTGCCCAGGCGGGGGAAAAAATCCCCACTCTCCTGTTTGCAGACGATACCCTCCTCATCTCAAAAATGCCAAAGGGCCTGCAGACTCTTTTAAACAGCTTTGACCAGTTTTGTAACAACAGAGGGCTGTCCATGAATACCCAAAAAACAAAATTCCTAATCTTAAATCCACCTAAATCATTTAGTAACCCTCCCGCACTTAACAGTGTCCCTCTGGAGAGGGTTACGGCATTTGAATATTTAAGAATTCGTATTTCTGATTCCATGCTATGGAGGTCGCATGTGCAGAAAATGCTCTTGAGCCATAAAAGGGTGGTGGGGGCAATTTTGAAAGAGCATCGCTCCTCAACAAGCAAACTCATTGCCCCTGCCCTAACAATCTATAAGGCCAGAGCTGTAAGTTCGGCACTCTGCGGAGCCGAATTATGGGGTCTTTCCAACACAGACCAAATCTGCAGATCGGAAAAGAAATTCCTGAAGTATCTAATGATGCTCCCCAGACGACATCAACCAAGCCCCTCCTATATGATCTTGGATGCCACTCGCTAGAAGACATAGCAAAATTACATCCTCTTTTGCTATGGGCCCGCTTGTGGCGGACACCTGAACTAGCCTACTACGCAGCAGGGCTTAGAGAGGTAATGGATATGGATGGGTGGCACAAGATTAACTGGTTAAAAGGTGTGAAAAAGCTTCTATATGATCTCTGCCTCAAAGAGGCTTGGATTAATACCTCCCCACCAAAGGCAGAAATTAAAAAGGTATACTGGCGGTGGGTTGCCATAAGCAACCTCCTTAATCCTAGACTTGGAAGGTTAACAGAGGAATTTATGCAGCATAAGCATACAATGCACCTGGAACCCTACCTGGACCTAATACAAAAATCTTATGACAGAGTACTGTATTTTAAGTTTAGGGTAGGCATACTCCCTTTGCACGATTTGACTGTCCAGTGGAAGCCACCTTACCAAACCTCTGCCTCCTGTCCAAGTTCGATGCCGCCACTGAGTCAATTTCACATTTTTTGTTCACTTGCCCAGCTTACAAAGCTCCAAGGAGGCACTGGCTGAAACCACTTTGCAGGGAGTTAGGCACTCGCAGTCACCAAACAGCATTACGCATTTTAAGATCTGATCCAAGGGACCTCTATGCCTGTGCAATAGCCAGATTTCTTAGATGGGCATGGAGTATCAGAGCGAGAAACTTGAGCATTAATTCCTAAATAATTACAATGCTCAAGTGACGTTTGCCCCCTAGCAAAAGCACTTTCTCACTTTTAGGTATAATGCCTATGCAACTTTTTAATCCTTTATGTTCTTAAATGTTTCTTCAATCAATTGTTTTAATTGCATACTGTGCCCAAAATGTATCCATGAATTTCTTAATACTTCCTGCGATTATGTATAGCTTTTAAGATATTTCTTGTATCGAAATAAAGCTTATATTGATTGATTGATTGATTGATAAAGGCATCAAAGACACAGAAGAAAAGAAACTGATCCACAACATATTCACTCACATTGAATGTCAGTTCAAAGGTCTGGCAGTCATATAAACTTATCTACTGGTCTTTACACTCACTGTTCAACTAGCCCTCAGAGATTTTCAAACCACCCATCTAGTCTGGCACTGCTGGCCTTGGTTCCTAGTGCTATCACAGCTGGCAATCAGAGCACTTTGTTACTCAGGATCCCTCCTTGGGTATCTGAACCTTTTCCCCTCATCAGAGCCTTCTTATGATCTTGATCTCCTGGTTGCTGATTATCATAGCCCTTTGGCCTAATTTGTTAGCCATATCCATTTTTGTTGACATCAACCCTCTGACCTTCTCATGCCCTTCCTGCCATCCTTTACAGACCACATTCCTTTCCACCCTTCCACTTCCACCTTTAGACCTCTCTGACAAGATTTAGTCCCTCTTCCCTCTAACCCACACACGGACTACTCTGCCAGCATCCTACAAAATATATTATTACTCAGAGGTTAGTGTACAACAGCCCTGTCTTTTTATTCATTGTATATACTCAGTTTTTTCATCAAATACTTACTAGTTCCATGTGTGGTTAAAAAGGTCGGAGTTTCTAGGAGTTAACAGAGTAGAAAGTATAAATATGAACCATTTACATAAGGGATATCCTAATACTTGTAGCCTAGAATCACATAGGTGTCATCTTGCTCTCATTCCCCTTCTGTTCCTTCTTTGCCATCTGGTGTTAATCTTCCTCCTAGTCCTGTTCCATGTCAACCTTTTCTGTGTTGTTTTAGTGTTCCTGGTCCTCATACTAGCTCTGGGTCCTGTGGGACTGGTTTCCTGAATCTGGTGCTCCTGAACCTTGTCTTCCTGGCCCTGGCCCTGGCCCTTCCTTGTATTGACCCTTCCTGGGCTTCCTGATCCTGACTCTACTTATCATCACCTCCCTGATCCTGTTTGGTCTGCTGGTTTCTTCTCTACCTGGTCATGTTGTCCTTGTTCTACTACATCTGGCACTCCTAGTTTTCCTAGTTTACATCCACTGAATTTCCTCCCTCATGGTCCTGGTACAACTAATTTGTAGGCTCTATATTTATGAAGGTTTTCCTGATTCCTCTTCCTCATGCCCAATATTGAAGTTACGCATGCTCCATTACTTATGATATTTTGCACAATATAAGATATTAACCTTGGCAAGAGCAAACCTGGATACCATTTGCTTCACACAACAGTCTGGATTTTTCATAGAGTAAAATTGATTCAGCCTGTCAGCCTTGATAAAGTCCATTCTGGACGAAAAACTTGTTTGCCTCTTTCACATGTCACATAGTATCGCCAACTGTACCATTGTGTCTTTTTTGAGGAAGAATTAATGTGGTTATGGACCTAAGTACAAGCCGATAACAGACTTTGCTCTAATTTAAGTCATTATTCTTGAACTCTGTGGAGAATACAAGAAATGTATTTAAGTCAGCTTTTGAAGGTAATTTGCAATATCCTGTCAAACACTGAGGAAGGCTATGTCTGAGTCAGAAACACGTCAGCTTGGGAATGTGAATTATTGGAGATTTGGGGCCACAAGTATGAAACTTTGGAACAGCAAGTTCCTAATTGTGACCTCCTGTGAATCTCAATTAGGAAATTGCTTTTTCAAATGTATGAAACTCATTTGAGTTTCCTTTGCAATTTCCAGTGGGTTGCAAATAGACCTACCTCATAAATAATAATGAGGTAGGTCATGGTTTGGGATCCATTGGAAATACCTAAAACCACAGGGATTGAGGACTGATAGGGTCAGCAGACCACCATGTCAATGATTGCTTTAAATAAAGCAATCTTTTTTTTAAATGCAGCCCGTTTTCCTTAAAGGAAAGTGGGATGAGTTTATAAAAATAAAGAAAAAAATGTCCTCTAATTTTTTAAGAGTAGCAGTGATCGGAAGGTCCCCCTTCCTACTTGAAAATGTGATACCACCAATTTGAAATTAGTGATATATTGTAAATGTTTTACGAACACATTTCGGTCGCAAAACATTCACACACACCACTGTGATTTGGTATTAGGCAGGGACACCCTAAACATGCCCCTTCTTAATACGGAATCGCAGAATAAATTTGCAATTCAGTAATAGGTCACTGAATGTCAAATAGAGCTTCCTACATCCCAAAAAGCCTTTTTACATTTGCAAATTGATCAATACGGCGAAACCACCCATTTACCACCAGTAGAAAGGTTTGTGCATGTGGTCCTGGGTATGGTGCACTTGTTGTAAGATACTGTCTTCACATTTTATATGTTTTTAATTAAAATTGAAAAAACTTTTAGGGAACTATTTTGATACCCAAGATTTTTTTTTTATACTTGGAGTCAAATGTAGAGCTGAAATAGTGTATGTATGTGTGTTTGTGTGTGTGTGTGTGAGTAGGCAAGTGTGTGGTGTGTATGTGTTTGTGTGTGAACATGTTAGATGTCTTGAGTGTGTACCCTGTGTGGAGGCAGTGTGACATGAATGGGGAGTATTGATGCAGTTGAAAGGTAGAAAAATGTTGCTTCTACAAAGCCTTACATTGGGATTTCTAAGCAGGTCTTATAGCGGGCTATGTGCATGGTGGAGAGGATGCAATCATTGTGATGGTTGAGACAAACACTCGATCCGATCTCTTTCCAGTTTTGGACCTGTGTCAGTAGCACCCTAGATATGTTCTCCTTCGTCCACCTCTATTTGCCCTGTCACTTCTTTTTTAAGTCTCTCATATTGTGTTTCTCTACCCCAGGGCATTGACAGAGTATGTTAGCACCTGCCTCATAGTAACCCTCGCCACTTTGTTAGGGTTTACGGAGGGAGACCATGTGTTTCCCTATATTGATCTACAAAAATGTTCACTTCAAGGCCTGTCTCCTCTTTAGTGAAATTCATCATCCTCTTATGTAGGGTATGCAGCATCCTGTTAGTTATAGGTTGGAGCTGTAGTGTGCATCCAGAAGTTCATGCAGTCCAAGTGGAAGAGCTTAGGGTGTGTGCAGTATATAGGTGCTTGAAGTGTAAATATTTGTCATTTGTGTGTGATTTAAGTCAGGTGAATGCTTTATTTGCTTCCATTCAGTGTTTTTCATTGCATAGATTAAGATCATGGAAGTCGGTCAATACTTGTAATTCTTCTACTGGACATGTATTTATACCCTGAAATGATAACTAGGTGAAAACTTGCATGTGCAGAGATCTCCACAGATGAAGTTATCTTTATGATTAGGCCCATATTATGTTTGGTATATGAAAAGTGAAACTCCTAGGTTGAAAAGAAAGATCATTCCTAAGAGAAATGGACATTTGCACCCTGAATATTATTTTTATTTGCTCTAAAACTCCTTTGAGCCAGATCCTGATTTAGGGGCCCAGCCTGATTTAGTGTTTGGTGGATGGGTACAACTCTGAATGACATTCCTTCCACCCGATTAACAGTTTCACAGGATATAATGCACTTGTAATAAGGTGGATGTGTGATACCAGTTACATTTGTAATGAATTAACCCATTCGCCACACTCTAAATCAGGCCCTTAATCTCGTGGTGTGATCTTGTCAGCCTTGCACGTACCTCTGATCCACATATGTCTGTTGGAACTAGTTATAAAATACAAAATTCTCATGCACTGATACTCTTTACCGTATGCAGAATAGATCTGGTGGCAGAAGATTTGAGCTGGGTTCATGTGCGAACCAGACAACATCATGAATGTTGTGCGTAACTATGCAGAAGCATTTCCTACTTTCAGGGTACAAGGTTATACGTCCATGATTGATTACTTCTTTGTATCGCCCAATTTGGAGGTATTGCCTATATCAGGGAAGGTTAGTGCTTCTGGTTATGGTGACCACAAACCAAGTGAGGTGGTCCTTTCCCTGGCCCCTAAACCAAATTTTTGTATTGAGTCCGAGCAATCAGTCTTGGACCCTCTTCTGAAGGCTTTAGACCAATTTGGTGGTCAGTCGCAACCGCAATCCTATTTGGGAAACTCATTAGAGAGAATCTCCCTGTGGTTAATAGCATATCTTAGCTAAAAACATACAGCTTATCGAGTGGCCATGGCTTTAAAAGAGATCTGTTCCCTTATTAAGAAAGAGCTTATGGGCCACATGCATCAAGCATTTTTGGAGTCGCAAACGGTGCGATTCCTTAAAATCGGCCGTTTGCGACTCCAAAAATGCTTTTTCAGATGCATCATTATTTTTTAATGAAATTCGCTGATTTTGCGACTTTCCAGAATGCGATTGCATTTAAGGAATCGCAAATTTGCGATTCCTTAAATGCAATGCATCATTCTGAAATCAAATTGCGAGAACAAGGTTTGGAAGTGCAAATTACCACGAGGTTGAACCTCGTGGTAAATTGCGAAAAATGTTTAAAATGTACTAATTTACATTTTAAACAATGTCATGTTACAGACACACATGTCCTTAGGACATGTGTGTGTGAAACATCCATTTAAAAATACATTTCAGGGGTGCAGGGGGGGGTCCTTTGGACCCCCCCCTGCACCCATGAAATTTTCTAAGTGCCACTCGCAATTTCCATTGATTCCTATGGGCCTTTTGGCCCATAGGAATCAATGGGAATAGCGAATTCGCAATTTTGAAGTCACATAATATTTGCGATTCGGTAAAAATTGCGATTTTTACCGAATCGGAAATATTTTGCACTTTCTATGATGCATCCCGTTTTGCGAATCCATATTTGCGATTCGGTAAAATTCGCAAATCTGGAAACGCAAAACGGGAGTTTGATGCATGTGGCAGTAAGAAACCAATAAAACCTCTCATCAGTAAACCAAAATGGTTTACACAGGAGTGCTCCGCCGCTTATCGGCAATTCTGCCAGGCACTTAATGCCTTTCCCAGGAATATGCAAGAGGTGAGAGGACTACGGGTGACATATAAGGGGGTAACTGTAACTAGAAAAAATGAGGTTTTGAACCAGGACTGAAATCCTCCAGCATAACCCCAGGGCTCTGAACATTGTTAACAGATTGGTACACTTCCCATTACCAAGTACATGGTTAACATCAATTATTGTCCCTATCTTCAAGAAGGCAAACCGCTCGAAGCTAAGCTGCAAAAGGCCAATCTCATTAATTGATACAACATTAAAAATTCTGGGAACGGCCGTATATAATCGGATAAAAGAATGGGAAATGGAAAATTCATTCCTTTATCCTTGTCAGTATGGTTTTAGATCCAAGATTGGCACTGTAAAGCAGTGACTCAATCGTAACTTAGTTATGGAAAATAAACCCTAGCACAACACTCTCCAATATATCTGGCATTCATGGACTTGACCCACAGCTTTCAACAGTATAAACCGTTTGAAGCTGTTGTCTATTCTTTTAACCCTTGGTATGGATGAAACATTAATGCACTTTCTAGCTTACTTGCACGGAGACATGAAAACCAGAATAACAATGAAAACTCAAAAGGTGGTGTCTGGGGCAATTGAACTTTTTAGGAGGATAAGACAAGGGTGGTTTTTTAGCTCCACTTTTCTTTGTGTTATATATATATATATATAGAAATGATCTTCACCCTTTTTTACTAACAGCTAGCCTTGATGTACCTACAGTTAAAAGTTCCTTTCTGCCATCAGTCCTATATGCTGACGACACCGTACTAGTAACTTGTACTCCAAAGGCTTTATGACAGTTAGGGCATGGTTTTATAAATTGTATCAAATCCTTAGATTTACGAACCATTTTTAATTTTTTTTATAGAATACATTGGAGCCCAAAGAAATAGAATTTGACTCACTTAAATTAAGGGAGTCCATTTTAAATGGCAGTTGGGACCAACTTTTACTGATAATGCGTGTAGGAAGCTGTGGTTCTGTTGCAGTAACCCCTCCAACACTTTTTGCCAGATTTCAGATGCACTTTAAATGGATGTGCCCTGGTTCCCTACAAATCAAGTTCCCAGGGCCTGTGTTCTTTCCCAAAACTGTACCTTTTTACCCCAATTGGCACCTCTGTGGCCACATGTAAATCCCTTATAGAAGTTACCATAGGTATCAAGGACACTGTGACCAGGGAAGGCCTCTAAGGGTTGCAGGAATATTGTGATACCCTTAGAGGTCCTGTACCTTAACACACACACACTACAATTGTAGGCTGAGTGTTTTGATGCAGAGAAAAGTGAAGAGTCGACATGGCACACATTCCTGTGTGCCATGCCTGCAACCCACTGCCTATGGTATAGGTAAAACACACCTCTAGCTGGGTGCACTATACCACTGGTGAGGATACAGTAGCATGAGCACTGTACACCTACAGTGTCTATGTCCATTCTTAGAGATTGTAAGTGCAGTAAAGCCATAAAGAGGATATGGTCTGAGAGTTTGTCATTATGAATTCCACAGCACCATAATGGCTTTACTGAATTCTGGAAAGATTGGTATCAAACTTCTCAGCATAATAAACCCACACTGATCCAAGTGTGGCATTTATTATACCATGCACTCAGAGGGCATCTTAGAGATGCTCCCTGAAAAATGAACAGCCTCTGGTGGGTACCCTGACTGGTAAACACCAGCCTGCCAACACAAGATATTTTTTTTACCCCTGGGGTGGGAGCTTTTGCTCCTTGAGCACAGAAACAAAGCCTTTCCTGGGTGGAGGTGTTCACAGCTCACCCAGGTCAGGAAGGGCCATCTGTCACAGGTGAGCTACAAAGGCCTTGCTGCCTTTGTAACATCGCCACCAGCCCCTCTTGCTATCAGGAGCAAGCACCCAATCTGTCTCCCCTCCTATTCAGCGATAAGACATGGAAGAAAAATTAGAACAGCCCTGAAGGTGTGCCCACCTCTGACAACCCCACCCCTCAGGTGGGGGACCGAGGTGAAGCCCACTCTTCAGTGCCTGCCATCTTGCACTCTCCAATCAGGGTTAGGGATTGTGCCCACTTCCCCACAAGGGGTGAGCACACAAGGGTATAGTCACCCTAAGGTCAGTAGCCAATTGGCTACTGCCCGCGAGACCCCTAAAACGCCCTGCGAGTACAGTATTTAGGGGCAGCCCTGAACTAAAAAGATAGATTTGCGCAACCTACGATGAAGAAGGATGAAAGAAAATGCCCAGCAGATGGAACTTTAGAGAAGAACTGATTTGGCCCCAGCCCTACCGGCGAGTCTGCAGATTCCAGTGATCCTGCGCCAAAAGTCACCTTGTCCTGCAGGCGGCGACCTCTAGAACACTGGGAGGACTGACTGCCCTCAAAAAAGACTGGATCTCCTGTGAACAGCAGCTCTGTTCAAAAGAAACTCCCAAGACAGACTCTGAGCAACCTTGTGGAAACACTTACTATTAGAAAAAAGAGCTTCAAGTAGCTCTGTACAAATCCCTGCCTGCTTTTAGATTAGCAAATGAGACTACAAAGCCAAGTGTGGTGACCTACATGAATCTAGGAGTGTGGTTAGATCAAATGAATTATAAAGTTTGAGAGACCCTGCCCCCGGAGGGAAAGACTGCAGCAGAGGTGATGCGGCAATGGCGGTGTGTGGGAGAAGCTGAGAAGGTGAACCGAATCCAGGGATAATTCTCTACTGAACGCAGCAGAAGGATGCAATTACTGCCTCATTACTTGGAGATAACCGACCACGATACCTCGCCTGCTTTGACCGGCAGAAGTGGCAGGCGTAGGATGGATTGGAGACAGACCCCCTTCACACGCTGAACTGCGCTTTGCAAAACAGGTACCAGGGAAAATAACATACACAAAAAAACGAAGAAACTGTTACTTTGCACCAGAACTTTTTGTGGGAACCTTTTGCTACTTTGTTGTGGCCCTGATTACCTGCCGCTCACGGAGCCAACGCCAGCACTGACAGGGGATCCAGGGGTAGCGCCACGGTCGATACACTGCCTGCACACTCCGGGGAAACTACAGTCCCCAGAGTGTACCGCTGCTCTGACCAGCTGCCACGAGTGAGGGGGAGGCAGGGCTAATGCGCTTATAGCACAGCCTCTCCCCCCACGGCGCGGGACGCAGCCCGAACGAAGGGCTGGCACGTCTAAGCCTGTCGAAGCCAGGAAGAGGCAGGGCTGGGCCAGGGATCTAACATCGCCACCCACATATCTGATTACTCCGCTTTGGTGACTACACACTGCTATAGAAGGCAGAATAGTACTTTGCTGCCTATTTTATACATCCTGAGGGTTGTTGATCTGGCTATCAAATTTTGTGCAGTTTAAGGCCGACCCTGCTGATCCCCGAATCGCGATGACTAAAGAGAGAATCAAACTAGACAACGTGGGAGGGAGCCTAAAAGGTACATTGGATGCTTTCTTTATCAGGGCAGAATCAGCCTTGGATCAAGAAATTCGTTCTGCCAAAAGAAGACTTTCCTTGGACTCCAACATAGCCCAAAAAAGACTGTCCATGGGGGGTTTAGCCAAGACAGAGACTCCGAAGGCTGTTACCTCGAAAAATTAAGACACTGTCATTACTTCCCACAGATCAGCAGAGAAAGCCAGTGCTGAGGCAGGAGTAATTATGTCATCTACCAAGGACATGACATCTGTAATTGTAATAAATGGAGTGGAGGAAGGAGAATCGGGCCAATCCATGTTGGCATCTACGTCATCATCAAGGGGGGGAAGGAGCGGGGGAAGAGGGGGCGGAGAGGGCTGAAGCACCAGAGCCCTGTGGGCTGCCACCTATGGAACCTGCAGAGGTTGAAACACGATCTAAAAGGGCGCGCTTAGATCAACACATGTCTAGTAGAGATGTTATGCCCATAAATGTCCCCACAGCCTCAGCCAAGAGGGGGAGGACGAAATAAGGCTATCAGAAATGTGAATAAGAAAGAACCATCAAAGGAGGATAGGCCCAAAGGGACACCAGAAGCCACAGGCTTCTTGCAGTGTTCTAAATGCAGAGGGATGGACTTGGGCAATGAGTAGGACTCACCATTATGGCTAAGATTCGAATTACTTATCACTAACCAACTAGCACCCCTCTACACAAAAATTAGCGTGCTCGAAGAAAATATGGCCAGATTGGCAGCACAGTGGACGGACCCACCCACATTAGTCACTCCCCGACCCACAGCAGCTCAGGATATGGACATTCGAGGTAGTGAGGGTACGGTAGGAGTACCTCAGGGAGACCTACTGCAGAGAGAGAGGAATAGTACCCTCTCAAGTAGTGCGCAAGCAGAATCCCCGGGGATTGGCATAAAACGAAGATACCAGAAGGAAGGAGAGCGTTCTGCCCACTAGGAAGGAAGTGCAAATGATGCCACAACAAAGTGGGACAACAGGAAAGAGGGCTCAGGGGGCCAGGGGGGTGGGACTGGTGCAATTGCAGTGAATGAGCCAGTAGGGAGCGAGTTTGTCAAGGGCACAATAAACCTGCCTGTTATGGATCTTCTCCCCGCCGCGAGCCCTTATGCAATAGTTCTGACAGGGGTTCCTGCTTATACTGAAATTTGTGAAGAAACACCCCAGATGTTAATCAACAAGGCAGCACATTGGCTAAGTAAAAACACACATTTTAAACTGGAGCACTATAGTCAAATCTTAATGGCAAGAAGGGTGTCCTGGATAGGCCGGAGCAGAAAGTGTTTTGAAGGAGATATAGTGATCGTAAATTTTAGATCACCAGGGTTGATACAGGACCTCCTTGCCTATCCCCGGGGTGGCCTCAGAGGGGAGAAGGTCTCATTCATCCAAATGTTACCGCTAGGTTTCTTTTATAGGGACCCACGGACAAGTTCCCGAAGAGAGATCGACAGGCAGACGTATAGGGGGGTGATTGGAAAGGGGCCCTTGTCTTTTACAAAAAATCGTTTTGCTCCTCTGGCAAATAGCCGGGGACTGGAAGACATTGATTGACATGAACAGAGGTCTCGCCGCGGTGACGCACCCGCCGAAGCGATTGCTCCACGCATACATTCTAGTGGAGGCCTCCCAGTAACCCCAGAATGCACACAAACATCCGTTCCCTTGAAAAGTGATATAGTTAGCTGTCCTAAAGAGGACGAAGGACAGACTTTAGGAGCCCATTTGACTATCCGCAGCAGTCTGACATTGCTGAGCACAAGTACCATGACCCAAGGCACTATAAAAGTTTTATCATGGAACGTAGCGGGCTGTCAGCAAAATTAAAAAAATATGAATGGGTGGCTTATATAAAAAAGTTCCAGGTCATATATTTACAAGAGACATGGGAATTGAACAGAGACCAGCTAGTTATTGAAGGCTTTAAGATGTTCATTGTCCCGGCAAGGAAAGGGCGGTCAGGAAGTGCTAGGGACGGGCTGATGATCTATGCGGATTTAAAACTGAAAGGGAAATGGGTAGACCTGAGCTGGAACTCTGATGTTGTACAAGGGTTAAACTAAGTATGAGGGGCCAGAACATATTATTCGTGAACTTCTATAATGCTATAGCTCCAGGGTCACCACGCATTAATTTTAGAGAATTGGGTAAAAGGCTGCAGGGAGAGACTGATCAAGAGGGACGCAAGTACGAATGGGTGCTGGCAGGTGATTTTAATTGTCACCTTTGCCCAAATGTGAAAAATACACGGGATGTCTGGTACTCCTGTCCGTTGGAAGAGGGCCCCCATTGAGAACACACTGCAGAGGGAAAAGAGCTCAATATGGTGCTGGAAAGGCATGATCTCCAACACACCATGGATTTAATGAATGGAGATAATGAAGGGCGGATAAACCCAACTTTCAAAGGACGAGGTTGTGATTCAGTCATTGATTTTATTTTTGTATCTCACATAATGAAGCTGGAACTTTTGGGGTTCGAAATACAATACAGTGCATTTAGTGACCACAATCCCTTAGTTATCACCCTAAGGGACCCAGACACCACCAACACCCACGACAAAAGAGGTCCGAAAGGGGAGCTAATTGCAACTGATCAGGGCAGAAGGCTGAGATGATCCAAAATTGACGTTGATGCCTTTTATGATGCACTAATGACAAAGACCATCATATAGGGAGACGCTTGACTCTTGAAGTGACAGGGGTTGATCTGGTTAAGGCCTATGAAGGGGCAACACTGCACATTGATAGACTCCTCAGGGTCAAGCTCGGAAAAAAAGAACCAAGGGAAAATGACCGGTTCGACCAGGCTTGTTCGAAGGCTCTGAGAGAGCTGAAAATGGCTTTGAAATCCTGCCCGAGGGATAAAACCAGGGTTAAGGCATGTTGAGGCTTATACAAACATGTGGTTAAGCGCTATAAATCTTTGATGCAACAGCAGGCGTGGGAGAACCTGAGGGAAACAATAGATACTAAAAATATGAGGGCATTTTGGAAAATCATAAATGACCCTTGCTTCCAAGACCGTGATAAACCCAAGATTGTAACCCAAATCCTGGCGGAGACCTGGCATGAGCACTTTAAAGGTCTATATAATCTTAGCACCCAGGAAGATTGCCTTGTGACCAATAAAGGGCCAGGAAGGGGGGAACCAACAATTTTCTCTCTTCATGAGATTAAGGACGGCATAGAAGCACTTACCAGTAACAAAGCGCCGGGTCCACATGGTGTCCCCCTGGACTTGTTCTTAGCGTATGCAGAGTTGTGGGCCCCGACTTTAACTAGGGTTATAAGTGCTGCAGTGTGCACAGACATGCCTCAATTTTGGTCAACAGCCAGTATTGTGCCAATCTTTAAAAAAGGTAACAGGGAGAGCCCGTCCTGTTACAGGCCCATTTCCCTGATAGATGTCTCTGTGAAAGTTCTCGGCAGGGTTATACTTAACCTTCTATTGGATTGGTCAGAAGAACACAAGATCATAACGGACACACAGTACCGTTTCAGGGCCGGCCGGTCTACGATGGACCAATTTCTCAACCTGTATCTCCTGACCACCAAGTACACAATAGCGAGCCAAGGAACTGTGTACTTGGCGTTCATGGACCTCACAGCTGCATTTGATCGGGTAAACAGGAACAAATTGTGGGAACTTATGGAGGGATTGGGAGTGGATCATGGCCTAGTAAATATCTTGAGATCCCTATACATGAATACCCATGCCCAGGTTAGGTACAACGAGGAGGGCAGTCTGACAAATCAGTTCTCCTGTACGAGGGGAGTTAGACAGGGCTGTATTTTAGCACCTTTTTTATTCACCTTCTATATTAATGGCTTAGAGAAAGTACTGGCTGGGCTGGGAGTGAACTAGCCTAAGATAGGTCACCGGGGGGTTCAGGTTCTGCTCTATGCAGATGATATAGTGCTTCTAGCCCGAACCCCGCGTGGCCTACAAACTTTGTTAGATGGTTTTATCCACTTCATGGAGAGCCTGGATTTGTCAGCAAACCTAGCCAAATCCTACATAATGGAGGTAGGGAAGTTGCCACCAAAGAAATATAAATACACGATTGGGGCAAATTGTATTGAAAATGTTCAGTCCTTCTCATACCTAGGGATATTGCTCGACTCCAGGCTTAATTTTATATGTATATGTGTTGTATTTGTAGAGTGCGAACAGTAACCCGGAGGCATCCCGGCGCTTGTACTCCTACCACAAGGGAACCCCTCCTGGCTTTTCCTTGTGAGGTGTCCACTCCTGGGCATCCCATGGTGAAACCAGGCATCCCTTGTGCATCAGGGGCCGTTGTGGAGACTAAGCAAGCTATTGCCCAGAGTTGCAGCGTGGGGCCCATGCTTAGATTCGGCACTGAGGCGATAATATCCGGTCAGAGGAATTTAAGCCCGATCCCGCCGAGGCGGGAATCGAACCCTGGTCCCTGGCAAGCGTTCTGCATCAAGGTCTGCCGCTCTAACCATTGAGCCACACCACCATTGCTGGAGGATAAATGTTGTTTACTAACCAGAAAAATGGGGGCATTTATGAATCACACACATAGGCTGGGCAGTTGGGCTCCTGGCCAGATCCTGATTCTCTACAATTCAATATGTTCCGCCAAAGTTCTCTATGACAGTGAGGTCTGGGGCTTTGTGGACACAAAGTCGCTCAATACCGAAGAGAATAAACTTTTAAGAAGACTGCTGAAAGTTGCCCACATCACGGACAGGATAACATTTAAACCGTTTAGCTGCTGGATTAAGAGCTGGTCAAACCCAGAGGCGGCCCTGGCAAGAGATATCATTAAGGACTGATTGGCACGGAACAAGGGGATTAATAGCCCATGGCTCAAATATGTCAGAGATTATCTTTAGGCCACGGGTCACCTGGAACTTTTTACTCATCCCACTAAAATCTTGGCAAAGGATAAGACCATTGTTAAAGGGGAGATTTTGAATTTTCTGGGTTCTATCAGGGAATACCAAGAGATAACAAAACCCGCAGTGAAAAGCCACATACTGACATAATCTTGCCCAGGCATCGAATCTTACCTGTATCTCATACACAGTGCCTAGGATAGGTTCCTCATGACACGCTTCAGGTTGAACTCCATACATCACAGCCTAGCGGTGCCTGCAGGTTTTACTAAAACGGTGGAACAGAAGGGTCCCTGCGGCTGCGATCTTGGCAGGACACACTTCACTTTGTGCTTTTATGTCCGTATTTCATGCTCCCAATGAAACATTTTTTAAAAAGAGTTTTAAAAAAGGCTGGTTTTAGACAGGCCAAAGTAGCTTTATTGTACCTGAAACTTTTTGCAGATATTTGAACATTGCACTGTACTGTAAACTTTCTAAGAGTAGCGATGTGCCTTAGGAACACAAGAGGGGATATGCGAACTGTGTACTAGGAATGGTTTTTCCCTTTTTTATGATACTGGAGCACTTTAACAACCTTTGGCTGTTTACATAATGCACATGCACTTTATTGAATTTGACTCATTATCAACGTTAGGCCCCGATTTCCCTATGTATTGCACATGCACTTTTAGCAAATTACAGTGTCTGGGGGGAAAGTGGAGCGCTGTGTACACTGTAATGCTGTTTTAACCAGAATAACTGCCCGTTTTTAATATTGTAATGTTCGTCTCTTTTTATCTAATGGCTTGTACTGTATTTTTTAATCTGTGTTTTTATGGCCGTTTCGGCTGAAATAAAGATTCTTGATGATGAATTGCTGTGTGTCTAACAAAATCTATGGGGTAATGGGAAAGAGGTTGGCTATTCTGTTTTAGAGCAGGTACTGCTAAATACTTGCTGTGTTTCCCCCTACAATTGCGGGAAAATTTGGACAAGGCAAAAGATTTATATTGCCACTGATGCATAAAAACAATTTAAAGCAATGCAGTGTAGGAATTTTTTGTTTACAATCATTACCAGATACTCTAGTTTGTTACTCTCTGGCGTCTTCTTTAATTCTATCATGGAAGACCAGGAGATTGTATAACACCCAAGAATAAACTGTAACCCCTGTTTTTATTACTTGGGTTTTACTGACCGCTTTTGTAATTGTGATTGTATTGAATTCTTTTAATTGATGTTTTTAATTGATTTATTAATTTTTGAATATGGATGGCTGTTTTACTGTGTTTATCTGTACTTTTGTGATCTTATAAAATAAGTATTGAATAAAGTGATTTGACTGACTGACACCATGCTGGGTTTTCACATGATGGTATTACTTTCATGTTCAGCCTGTTTCTCTCAAAATGTCTAGACCACTAAATCTGACATTGATTTTGAAAATGTTCTGGGTTCATTTCACAAAGAAAACTCCTTTTTAGAGTTCAGAAGGCCAATTTCTGTTTCTGTGGATTACACTACTTCTAGTAAACTTCTGAAGAACACTCAAATCTTTCAACTAGATGGTTCTGCAGATCGTTCCCTTCTCAAAGTCACCTTTTCAATTAAAGAATTAACCTTGTCAGGAAGTAGAAGCAATTGTAGCAGAAAATGCTGTTTTTTCTATTGTTTAAGTCGTTCTATGTGCAACATCGAGATATGTCCCAATGTCCTTAATGAACCTATTACAAGCAAAAGAACATGACTGGGGTGTGCCTTCAGGACCAGGCGTCTCATATGGTATGCCTTCAGATGCAAAGTCTCCTGCGTATGACCCTCCAGGGTCGATACTTCAAGTTTGTTTGCCTTTGGCTTCAATGTCTCCACCAACCTACTGTCCTCACAGGAGCCTTCAGTCAATTTCCCTTAGTGCTACTGTAGCCTGACTTGACGCGTTTTGAGGATAAATGGTCCAAGCTCCTTAACCTCCATTACTGGCTTCAGACTCTTCAAGCTTGCTTACAATCATGCTTCTTAAACCTGATAGCTTTGCCCATCAATGGTATGCCAGTGTGGTTTCTGTTAATCCACAACCTGATAGTCTACACTCAAGACCATCATGTTTGAGCCACAGTCCTCTAGTACCTCATGTGTCAACTATGGTGGAATCTGACACATTTCAGGTAAGCAAAGGCTTTGGGCTCATACGCTGCCAGTATCATGGAAAAAGGCGGTGGTACTACCTATTAGGAAAAAGACCACTCTCAGCCATGATATTCTGGAAAACCTTAGACCCATTTCTTTGCTGCCTTACGTTGCTAAGGTAGCAGAAAAAGTGATCAATATCCACCTGCTGACTGCACACATGGAGGGAGCTAAGCTCCTGCATACCTCTCAATCAGGGTTCAGGGCAGGTTATTCCACCGAAAATGCTCTGTTAAGAGCCACAGAAACCATCAGGCAAGGAGCAGATGCCGGACACACCATGGCACTCTTAATGCTAGATCTCAGCGCTGCGTTCGACACTGTAGCACATTTCACCTTGCTACAGTGTCTGAACAGAGGTGGCGTTTTGGGCCCAGCGCTGGGCTGGCTGAAATCCTTTCTGACAGAGCGTAGTTTCCAGATCCAAAGAGGATCATTCCAGTCCAAAGAGGTGGCATTGGAACAGGGGGTCCCCCAGGGATCGGCCCTCAGCCCCACCCTATTCAACCTTTACCTGTCCCCCCTGGCTGAGGTGGTGCACGTGTTTGGAGTGGAATTAGTGTCATTCGCCGATGACACTCAGCTGCTCATTACTCTATCTCAAGCACCGTCGGCGGAGGCCTCCAATTTTAAACAATGCATGCAGGAGCTTGCCTCCTGGATGACTAACAACTGCTTGAAATTGAACAGTACAAAAACGGAGGTGTTAGTGGTCGGCAAAGACAAGTCTTACTGGTCATCAGAATGGTGGCCACTATGCCTTGGCCCTACCCCTACTCCATGTCCAGAGGCTAAGAATCTGGGAGTCTGGGTGGACTCGGCCCTCCCTTTTGAAGGCCACATGCGACGGCTAGTAGGGAAATGTTTCGGTGTTCTAAAAACCCTTAAAAAACACTTGATTTACTCCCTCTAGAGACCAGACAGACCGTAACTCAAGCCTTAGTTACTTCCCGACTAGATTATGGGAATGTTCTTTTTCTGGGTACCCCGGAAAAGAATATCAGACGTCTTCAAGTCCTACAGAATGCGGCTGCTTGTCTGATTTTGAGACTTCCCAGAAGAGGCGCATCAAAATCTGCTCTTGAAGCCCTTCATTGGCTTCCAGTCAAGAAAAGGATACTATTCAAATCCCTCCTGATCTGCCATCGTATCCTTTGGCTTAAAGCCCCAATGTACCTGGGAAATCTGATTACGAGATATATACCAGGAAGAACATTGATATCAGGCGGGACAGGACAGCTGGTAGTCCCTAGGATTAAGAAAGCAAGAATGGGAGGTCGCTCATTCCGCCTGTTAGCGGCACAAAACTGGAATAAGCTACCACTTGGACTAAGGTTGGAGCAATCAGAGACCAGGTTTAGGAGCCTTCTGAAAACTCATCTGTTTTCTCAATAGCCCCCCCTTGACAGCGAACATATGATTCCTATCTACTGCCTTGCTCCAAACTCTTCTCCACAGAGCGGGGACACGCCGTATGGCGTAACCAGGCGCATTATAAGCCCCTTTATTATTATTATTATTATTATTTTAGATGCCATGACTCAGATGTGAGAGGGTTATACTTTAATGATTTGCTCCCTGCTCTCTCATAATCAAGTCTGTGGGGCATAGCAGGTGTCATTTCCTGATCTGGACTAAACTCCCTGACTTTGTGCTATGTCTGTGCACTGACTTCCAATCCTATGGTCAATATTCCAAACATATCTAGCATGTTGGATCCTTGTAGGACTTTGTGATAGCCAGAATACTTTTCCTATCAATGACAACAGAATCTTCGACCTCAGGACATATTTCAAGAAGCATTTTCAGTTTCCTGGAAAATGTCTAGAACTTGTTTTTCATTGCTGATTCAAGCTAGGATTGTGGAATCATATTTCATTCCTGCTTAAGACTGGATTACAGGAATAAAAATTCCTACCCAATGCTTCATCTAAACACTTAAAAGCTAAAGACAGGTGAAGGAATTGTCACACCTGTGGATGGTAAGTACTATCTAGATAGCATCTGAGGCATGTGATAAGACAGTAAAATCTTCATAACTTTTTTACTTCAGCCCGGGTATGGAAATTGATGCAGTATTTCTGTATTGCTGTATGAATCAAGGGTTTTCATATTTGTAAACTATTGCAAAGCCCTTTCCATTGTCATTGTCTTCCTTTCCCTTTTTCTTTAGGTCACAGTTTTTACTTTTCACTATGCTACCTTTGTATCCTTTCTGGCTTGGTTTCCAATGTCTTAGAGGGATTAGCTTGCTTGATGTCTTCTAAATGTTACCCATGTTTTGCCTCTGTCCTTTTAAGAACTACTTCTTGGGAGACAGGAGCCCGGCCCTGAGAAGCATGGCAGCAGCACGATGGAGCTCCCTGGAGATTGCAGGCTAAAACATATAGGACTCAGGATTAGGAAGGTGCTCTGAATCACGTCTACCAGCGACATAAAGCCTTTGAGACTACATATACAAAGGAATCAAAGGACAGGGCTGTGTCACCACCAAAGGGAAGAAAATCTAAGGAACAGTGCATGTGTCCTGGGGGTTTTATAGCATATTTATTGAGTTTGATAAATACCCTCTATTATGAGTTGTTGGGAATAACATACATATTTTGGTGTCTAACACGCCAAAATATGTATAATACAGTAAATATCATATGGTTTTTGCCTGTTAACTGCCGAAACGTAATAATGGTTGAGTTATTTAATGCATCCGATGATTATCAGACGTGTTAAATAATTAAAAATTCGTAATTCCAACCCATGCTTACTCAGGGGTTTTAGGCACTGGTCGCAACTAACTGCTCAACTCATAATCAGGGCCTAAGTGAGTATATTGCAGTGATAACAACCTACAGAAGAAGAGGACAATCACTCAATGACCGTCTTCCTCTTCCACTAGGAGAAAAATAACAATGACCCCTGACCATGGTGTTGATCGAAAACTGAGAATGGAAACACTACCAGTTTACATGGCTGCTAGAGCAGAGTCCCAAGTGCAGGAAAACTAGAGAAACATCAGTATGACTGAGGAGCTCGAAGAGGGGAACAGGTAAAGGAGCACCTGAGCAACACTGGACATATGAGTTAGAGCTTTGAATAATGCTCAACGGGTACACCAGCAGTGCAGTGATTAAAGTCAATAGAAATAAAAAGAGGACGTAGCAGGGTGGTCATATTGTTAAGGATCACAGAAAGCTCCACAACAATATTATACTGTGAAAGAGTGCAGTCGTGGTCCGTGCCGGTAACAGTGGGGCGGACACATTAATGAAGGTGTTAGACAATATTAAGTTGTCAGTATGATGAGAGGATACAATGTTATGTTGTATGGATTTGTAGAGTGTATGGCTGCCCAAAGGCTTCCAAGCGCTAGGCATAAAATACTGTTCAGACTGCAGGAGAGGAGATTAATAGAACTGGTGGAACAACCAGTTCTGCAGATTTTTTCTGGAGGTCGATTTTGTGACTAGGAATCTGAGTTCCTAGTTTGCTAGATGAGAAAAAGTTCTTCCACCTCCTCTGGCTCTTTTTATTCTGGTTGTATTTAATAGGTGCTCAGTTCCGGATCTCAGAAGTTTGTTAGGGAGATATAAGCCCACCAGCTTTCTGATTTTGCAAGGTCCCTTGTTATTTATGGCTCTATGCGTTAGGCAGAGTGCTTTAAATTTAACTCTAGCCTCAATCGGGAGCCAATAAAGAGTTCTTCGAGGCTTTTCCACTGGTTCCTGAATTGGGATCTTACAAAGAAGTCTTACCGCAGCATTCTACCTGACTGGTAATTTCTTGATTACATATTTAGGTGCACCCAGAAAGAAGGAGTTGCCATAATCTTAATGTGACGTTACTAGAGCATGTATGACTGTCTTTCTTAGCTGTAAGGGGATGAGCGCAAGGATCTTGCATTGAATCTGTACTGTTTAGTATTGCTCTGAGCAACACAGGAGATGCATTAGTTTTGCAGGATCCACAGATGTTCTATCAGAACACCTTCAGAGCCACTGAAAAGTGTCCAAGACTGGGGTGGCACATCTTGGCAGGATAGGACTCACAGATGGTAGAGCTCAGGTGCTGGGTTCAGGTTGTTGGAGCCTTCTCTCCCTGAGACTCTGGTCTGAAAGCCAGCCAACTAGCCCTTGGATTAACTCTGGGCCACTGGATTTAACAGATTCAAGTGAAGTGAGTAAAAGTCCTTTCAACAGGACAACAGTCCTTTTTCCTGACAAATTATCCACAGGTCAACATGTGTCCAGATGTATCTAGGGTCCAATATTTATATATGGTCCCTCAATTGAAGTGGGAGAAACATTTCCCTTTGAAGTCCACAGGCTTACTGCCTTTGCTGTCCTGGCTCCGCCTATATACAAGAGGTAAGCAGCACTGTGTGGTGGATGCAGTATACAGCCTATTTAAGTATAAGCAGGGCTGTGCTCAGCACCACCCTCACATTCTGCCAGTGATGGCCCACCCAAGAACACCTAAGCTGTCTATTGTGTTCATCTGCTTAGGAGAAAAAACACAAAGCCCAGTTGCCTGCTACACCTAGTCATTTGAACCAGAGACAGGCTGCAGGTACAAAATGGCTAAGTCAGGAAAATGCTAACTTTCTAAAATTGTAATTTTCAAAATGTAATTTTAAATCCAACTTCACAATGAGAGAGAATTTGTCATTATATTTCCGCCAACACCAAACATGCTCAGACATCTCTCTTTTGCTTCGGTGTGACCTTGACCTCACTTTGCCCTTCTGCCTCATGTTGGTGTCTGTCTCCTGCCATTTCCTCGGTAGCTGCTTGTTCTGTCCTGACTCAGTAACTGCTCTTAATTTGTTTGTGCCTACTGTTTTATTTGCCCTGTCTCTGTTTATGTGTTACTTTTTGCATCCTTTGTTCCTTTTAACTGCTCCTTTTTGCATCGTTTTCTCTTCTTACTGTTTGGTTTTGCATCTTCATCTCTTCTGTCAGTTTTCCTACCAAATTGCTCCACTCATCTTGTTTCCCTGCCTGGACTACCCCACCGGACTTTACTGCTCTCCTCAACGGACTTTCCCACTCTCTCTGCTGGATTTTCCTGCTCTGGCTGAGCTCTCCCACCACCTCATGCTCCTCCCAATCTCCAAGGTCCTACTTAATAGAATCCACAGCTGAAGGCATTCCTAAGTCAAGGCCTTATTTGCCCATCCATGCCTGTATCATGCCCAGTGTCAGGAACATTGATCCAAATGCCTCCTGCTGTAACACTGCATATGAGCTCCATCTGCTCAGCTCTGGATGTCACTACCAAAGCTGCTGCTGAGATATATCTCAGCCTACAGTGGGCCCCTTTGAATGCTCATACTGCCACTTCACATGCCTCCACAAACATGCTCCCAATGCCCATACACACACTGCACCCCTCACCAAGTCAGAACTGAAGACCCACACTCAGACAGCCCCACACACCCACCCCGCACAATATCAATCACTCCCATGCATGCTCAACAAACACTCTGCAAGCATTCCACCAAGATTTGGGACCTTTTCAACTCAATCGCACCAGACTTCCTCTTCCTCACTGAATCCTGGCTCAACTCCACATTAGTGCTGGACATTGCCGCAGCTGTCCCTATTGGTTACAAAATCTTGCACCAGAACTGATCCCATAAACCAAGAGGAGGACTCGCCATCACCTAAAAAAGCACCATTATGTTTACCTCCTACACTGAACCAGTGACTGTGTTTCAAGTTTCAGACACACAGTAAAACCACTATCAAAGTTACCTTCGCATACCAGCCTGCAGGACCTTGCACCCACTTCATCAACCTCCTCAATGACCTCACCACTCCCTTCGGCATGAGGACTAAAAACGTTGTACTCAGAGGGATTCTCAATTTTCATCTCGATGACCCCATGGCCACCAACTCCGTAGACCTGCTTGAAAGGCTACAGAGCATCTGCCTCACCAAACTAGTAACAAGACCTACCCACATCAGCAGAAACTCACTGGATCCCATCTTCTCTTCCAGTGGCAAGGGTAAAGTCAGTCACATCACTCTATTCACATGGTCTGCTTACTCCAACATCCACTTCCACATAACAGGGCCATCAACCACCCATACAGAGTCTAGTAACACCCCAAGCTGGAAGAAAGTTACACAAACACAATTGCTCAAAACCCTACAAGTACACTACCCAGAACCCACCAACGACCTTATCGACACATACAGCTACAACAACTGGATCACCACCTGTGCCAATACACTGACGTCCCGAGAAACACCATACCCAAAAGATCCAACAATGAACCTAGCTGGTACAGGCCGACCTCCGGGAGTACAAGAGAGCTTACCAACAACTCAAAAGGAAATGGAGAACCCCCTGAGGAGCCACAGCAAGAAACACCAACAAGGCCACACTTAGACACTACCACCATCAAGTGAAAAAGATCAAGAAAAGGGCTTTGAGCATCAAATGCAGCTCCTACAACTGCAAGGAACTTTTCACCATCATCAAGGAATTCGCCAACCTAACAGCCACAACCAACACCATCATCCCTACAGAAGAACTCTGCAACCAATCTCTCCAACTTCTCCCATGAAAAAATCAGCAGGATCTACAGCAACTTTGTACCCCAGCTACCCACATCCACATTCCCAGCCTGCTAACCTCATCAGCCATAAACTAAACTGACAGCATGAAACCATCTAACCATTGAGGACGTTGCAGCAATAATGAAGACAGTCCACTCAAGGTGTTCCCACAGACTCCTTATCCCAACCTATCTACAAGAGTCACGATCAGTCAGCGCTGCACTCACCTCCATCATCAACACCTTTCTCAAGAAAGTCACCTTCTCAGATAGCTGGATACACAGTGAAGTCACCAGCCTCCTCAAAAAGCCCTTAGCCAACCCCAAAGTACTCAGCAACTGCTGACCAATCTTGTTTCTCCCCTTCTTGGCCAAAGTCATCAAGAACACCATCAACAGACAACTCTCTGACCACCTAGATTGCCACAAACTCCTGGACAACTCGCAATCAGTACTCTGAAACAACCATAGCACTGAAAAAGGCCTCATGGCTTCCACAGATGACATTTGCACCAACCCCAACCATGGACGGACAGCCTCCCTCATCCTCCTTGACCTCTTCACCACTGTCACCAATTTACATATACAAATACAGAGGAACACAAAAATTAGTTTAAACAGTGGGGCAATCACCTTGTTGGAGAAAAGGCTGCTGAAAGACTTTGCCGTCTATTGAGGCCACATTCGAACCAACTCCTCGCCGTACCCGCTTCGCGGGTGCCGCGTCGCACGGGAGTGCGCCGTCCATCTTCAACCGGCTACAGGGAGGAAGGCAGAGGTAAGGGTCAGTGGCTCGGCGGGGCTGCGAGCGTGCGGGGACTCCAGCGACCAGGAGTCCCTGCGAGACCACGGACACAGCATCCGGTCCGCTCTTCCCGCTGGCCCGCCCCCGCCTTCCTAGCGGTACTAAAGCCATCTCCTACTTTCACCTGTTGGGGCAATCACCTTGTTGGAGAAAAGGCTGCTGAAAGACTTTGCCGTCTATTGAGGCCACATTCGAACCAACTCCTCGCCGCACCCGCTTCGCGGGTGCCGCGTCGCACGGGAGTGCGCCGTCCATCTCCAACCGGCTACAGGGAGGAAGGCAGAGGTAAGGGTCAGTGGCTCGGCGGGGCTGCGAGCGTGCGGGGACTCCAGCGACCAGGAGTCCCTGCGAGACCACGGACACAGCATCCGGTCCGCTCTCCCCGCTGGCCCGCCCCCCACCCTTCACGTCCCCTATATTACATCATTAGACTCCCGCAGCGCGGGACGCAGCACTGGCGAAGACCGGGCCAAGAGCGGGCCGTTTGAGGCCGTTCGAGGACTGAGCGGACTGGACTGGCCCACCCTCTTTCGCCATTTTTCACGCTCCCTTCATTAAGTATACATCCGTTAAACAGTTTCAATTATTATTCCACTCTGGCTGTTTGATAGGCGATTACCCCTTGTCCTAAAAGACATGAGTACAGGGGTAACACGGAGCAAGGCCTCCAAGGTTGGCCCGCAAATCAGTGGCCCCATGGATGACTTCATCACCCGTACTAATATAGCTATCGATCACGAAATATCCAAACTTCAAACCCGGGTCTCTTTAGAATTGGTAGCCGCTAGAAGACTGTCCCAAGTTATTGCGCTCTCCAAAAAATCCTCCCTAGGCCACATAGCTGCTTCGGTTACCCCGGAGCGCCCTACCATCCCCCAATGTGTAGTTACACAGGCTGATGTCCATCGGACCTCGATTTGCTCCATCCCCGCCTCACCGGTAGAGCACCACTCTAACGCAGACCAAGCTAATCTAGTGGTTGCTTCCTGCACTCAGAATCCAATTTCTAACCCCCAGGCACCCCCGATCACCATTAGTGGCAAACTACCCAAAAGAAAGCGCCGTTCACGTTCAGCCTACTCCCGTAAAAAGGCGAAAATTGCGGTCCCACAACACCTGTCCTTGACAAGAGTACTGCCACCTAACGCAAAACTAGAGCAAAACCCAAGGTCGCAGCCCCCAAGT
This sequence comes from Lissotriton vulgaris, assembly GCF_964263255.1. Taxonomy (NCBI): domain Eukaryota; kingdom Metazoa; phylum Chordata; class Amphibia; order Caudata; family Salamandridae; genus Lissotriton; species Lissotriton vulgaris. The sequence goes on from NC_141691.1 coordinate 476,165,592, forward strand.
GAGGGAGGGACTGTGGGGTTAGATGCCACCTCCTCTACCACCACCCAAAAGGACGAGGGCTCACAGGCTGAAGGGTTGGGTAAGAATGAAAGGGAATTTATAGATCTGGTTTGGGAAACCCTAAAAAAACTCCTTTCCCCTCTTGACCTCAGACTCTCAAGAATAGAAAACAACTTGCTCGAGACGTTCGTGCATGAAAGATCTAGCAGAATGGATGGCCAACAATTGTTTGAAGTTGAACGGCAGCAAGACAGAGGTGCTGGTGGTGGGGAGGGCCCAGTCTGCCTGGTCGCCGGCGTGGTGGCCTTCCTGCCTTGGACCTACCCCAACCCCCTGCCAAGAGGCACGCAACCTGAGGGTGTGGTTTGACGCGGGTCTTACATTCGGCCCCCAGATTAATCGGGTGGTGGGAGTCTGCTTCGGGATTCTGAAGAAGCTGAGGAAAGTCCTGGACTTACTCCCGATTGAAGCCCGTCAAACCCTGGTCCATGCCCTGGTGACAGCTAGGTCGGATTATGGGAACCTGCTGTACCTGGGGGCTCCAGAAAAAAGTATGGCGCGCCTGCAAGTGCTGCAGAATGCGGCAGCGCGTCTGATTCTCAGACTGCCTAAAAGGGCGCCTTCTAAGGCGGCCCTCCAGCAGCTACACTGGCTCCCTGTGAGGAGAAGAGTGGAGTATAAAGCGCTCTGCACCTGTCATCGCATCTTGAATGGCAGGGCACCCGACCCTCTGACCAAACTGATCGAAGTGTACAAACCTACACGTGCGCTGAGATCCACGGGGGGCGGCCTACTGAAGATTCCAAGAATTAAGAAGGCCCGCATGGGAGGCAGGTCCTTCAGATGCCTAGCGGCTGCTAACTGGAATAAACTGCCAGCGGACTTGCGCCTGGATCCAATGGAGGCTAGCTTCCGTGCGAAACTAAAAACATTTCTTTATACTAAATAACGGCCCGCGCAGTTTTTGTGTCCCCTGTTTCTCTGCCTCTCCCACTTTCAGCGCGTGGACACGCCGGTGTGCGTAATCGCAGCGCTCTACAAATGTCCCAATAATAATAATAATAATAATAATAAAGAGCATTATTGCCCTGGCCACTCTCGGCTTGAGAAGTCTTTAAAATCAGGGCTATCCTGCAGCAGACCCAATACCACTAACCCCTACCTCCCAAGTCCAGAATGTCCCGCCCTCAGTCCCAGTCACTATACGGCCGATTCCTAAGCCGAGGACCGTTGCTGTGGACCAAATTTCCACTACCACCAAACCTAAGGCTCCCCAACGGGCTCTTAAGCCTCAAACAGGAAAGCCTAAACCTGGCACGTACCCTAAACCCATCCCGAGCGAAGCACAGGACCCTCCCATAAAGGACAACTTTAGAGGGGGGTACATTGATCTTCCCCCAGAAGCCAAAGACTATGTGGTAGTATTAACGGGTGTCCCCCAGATTGGCGCAGGCCAATACGAGAATCATTGGTCGCTGAAAAACAAGATAATATATTGGCTTAATGTAAACAGACCAATCCCTAACAGCCGGAGAAGCAGAGTCCTGATGGTTCGAAGAACTCCCTGGGTGGGCCCATCAAAGAAAACCAGTCCTGGGGACTGTATAGTGGTGACCTTTGAGGATCCACATACGGCACAATTCATCTGTTCCTGGCCTGGTAGTGAAGGGTCCCCGGTTATACCCAGGCCGCTGTCCTTTTTCTATCCACCGCGCCTCCGACACACCTTGGTGGACGATTGGACATTGGTGCAGCATCAACCATGGAAGAGCCATCCCAATACCCACAATCATACTCTTCCACACTGGAATGGCCTCCCAACTTCAAATAGATATGGTGGCCTGGAAGAGGTAGATTGACTTTCTAGCCAGTATGCCCAACACCAACTGGGAAAACCATTATCACCACTTACACCAGGGCTAACCGAACCCTTACCCTATGACCCCTTAGAAGGTTTAGTAGGGCCTGTAAATAGTTTAGCTATTGAGGGAGGGATGATGGTTCCAAACACTTCAGACTTCCAAACCTTGGAAGACCGGCCGGATCCACCCAGCATGATTCCTCGACCACAAATCCAAATGGTCCTAGCAGAGAGGAAGCTGACCGGCACAATCACGGCTCCCAATCACCAGCAGTCTGAACTTCGTGTAAGGATCTCTAGAGGGGCTGTGTCTAATTCTTCCTTACCTTCTTTTCCACCTAACCAGCTTACCCCGGGTGCGCCGTTGATAAAGATCCTAAGCTGGAATGTGGCTGGGCTTGCCCGCAACTTTGATAGTCCTGAATGGATTGCCTTCCTAGAACCCTACAGCATCTGCCTCCTACAGGAAACCTGGTGCCAAGATCCCAGACACAGAGTAGGTTTCTCAACCTACTTTGTTCCAGCCGTTCAACAACTTGGCTCCAAAGGTCGCCCGTCTGGCGGTCTTTTGATTTGGATCAGCATCGCTCTAAGGTTAAGTGTTACCCAAAGGTCCACTAAATCTCCTGACCTCCAATGGATAACAATACATCGTAAAGGAGGGAGGAATCTAGAAGTCTTTAATATTTATTTGAGGGGTGCTAGTGGTGGGACATCACGTTTAACTTCAACAGGCCTAAGCAGCGATTTAGCTTCCTGTAACATTGACTCCTATGTCCTTCTTGCTGGCGATTTTAATTGCTGCTTTGAGCCATTGGCCAGGGAAGATATTCTGGATACCTTTGAAGAGGACTCAAGGAGAGGTATCCCTATCCTAACCCTTGACCCGATCCCCAAATGGACACAAAGCGCGATAGACATTAACGCCCTTTGCTTGGAACATAATCTGAGACCAGCCAATGGTCGCTCTAAATCGGACCTTATGGGAGCTCATACATACAACAGGACGGGCGATCTTCCAGAATCGATTTCATTATGCTCAATTACAATCTTTGGTCTTTCCACCAAGACATGGAGGTCATTGTGTCTTGTGACAGTGATCATAACCCACTCTCCCTATCCATTACTTTTCCTTGGCAGGATGGGACCCAAGACATATCAGACCATAAGTGGAAAACATCACATGAAATCGTTCCCTCAAACTGCGGCAGGCGCCTGAAGTGGGCAAGAGTCTCAGCGGACGAAGCAAGGATGGCACAAGCTGGGTCCATCCTGTTAGAGGTGGATTCCAGGCTTGATGCCTTAAGCCCCACTAGTAAAAAGACTTTACCACTATTTACAGAGACCATAGCGGCTTTGAGTGACTTGTTTATTATTCCCCAATCTAGTACCAGGGTGGGTCTGAAAGGTGCCTCCAGGGCCAGAGACAAGTGGTACTCCTCTAAATGTCGAGCAGCGAAGAGGGCACTTATTTCTGCAGTAAAGAACCAAGAACCAGTCAGAATAAGAGCTGCGAGGAAACTCTATAAAAAAGCTGTGGCAGAAGCAAAAGAGGCTCACGATCTAAACTTCTGGCGGGAGCTAGCAGAAGCAAGCACTTGGAAAAATGCCAAGGGGTTTTGGGATCTGCTAAGAGCCAGGGACAAGCCTACCGATCAGCAGCTAACTTGTAATATCCCTGGTGATGTGTGGTTGGAACACTTCTCAAAGCTGTACTCTGCTCCCCTGGGGGCATCTCACTATAATTTGGCTCCCTTACCTTGCCCCACAGCTGATCTTCCAAGTAGCGATGGTTTATTCTCTAGACAGGAAGTAGAAAGGGCAATTAAGTGCATTGTACCCAATAAGGCTGCAGGCCCTGATGGGATTCCGGGCGATTTGCTAAAGTCCTATCCAGCATGGTGGAGCAGATTAATTGCTTCTCTCCTAAATGAGGTCTTGTTGGGAGGTTCTTTCCCTGATTCATGGAGGGGTGCGGAAGTGGTCCCTATTTTTAAGAAAGGCTGCAGGGACGATCCGGCAAACTATCGCCCCATTAGTTTGCTGGATTCAACCCAAAAGGTCGCGGGTAAAGTAGTACTGACCAGGATTTTGCAGTGGGCAGAGGAAAATCAGATTTTGTCTGATTTTCAAGCAGGCTTTAGAACGGGGACTGGCACCATCGAGCAGACATTTCGCCTTCTAATGATTTATTGGAAAGTAGTGGTGCTGGGAGGGGGCAGTTTGTACTTGGTCTTTATAGACCTGCGTACAGCCTTCAACCTGGTCCCACGAGTATTATTGTGGAATGTCCTCAATGGGTTAGGCTTACTGCCTTATTTGTTGGCCTTACTCATAAAATTTCATGATAGCAATTTTGCCCAAATTAGATGGGGTTCCCAAGGGGAAAAAACATCTCGTATCCCGGTAAATAGGGGCGTCCGCCAGGGTTGTGTGCTTGCCCCCACTCTGTTCTCTCTCTATGTTAACGGAGTGGTGGAGCATCTCCTTCAACATCCATCGGATGCACCCTCCCTGGCGGGGAAGAAAATCCCGACGCTCCTATTTGCGGATGATACCCTTCTAATTTCGAAGTCACCAGCGGGCATCCAAAAACTGCTCTCTAGCTTCAAGACCTTTTGTGACAACAAAGGTCTGGCTATAAATATAGGTAAGACCAAGTTTCTCGCCCTTAACCCCCCCAAGAAATCTGTTGCTCCCCCCGTTCTAGACTCCGTCCCTTTGGAGAGAGTCAAGGAATTCGATTATTTGGGCATACGACTTTCCGACTCTATGAGCTGGAAGGCACACCACCAAAAGGTGTTTCTTGCTCATAAGAGGGTAGCAGGAGCCCTGCTTAAAGAACAGCGTGCCTCATCATTAAAACCTATTGGGGCACTTCTAGATATTTATAGGGCAAGGGTTGTAAGTGCAGCACTATACGGTGCAGAACTGTGGGGCATTCAGAAAGTTGACACCTTGGCCTCCCTCGATAACAATTTTCATAAAGACCTTATGAGGCTGCCCCACAGTACTCCCACAATCCCCCTCTTGCTAGATGCGGGCTCCCGCCCAATATGTGAGCAAGCAAAATTACGTCCCCTTTTATTATGGTCCAGAATATGGAATGTCCCTGAACTCCGCAGCTACGCAGATGCTCTAGAAGATCTCCTGTCCCTTCCGGGTTGCTATAAGATCACCTGGCTTAGGGAAGTCAAGTGCCTCCTCTATAAACTGGGTCTAGGAGATGCTTGGGACAACAAATCAGCACCCTCAAAACAACTGCTAAAAAAGGTGTACTGGTCATGGGTGGACAACGAGAGAATGTGCAATCCAAATCACTGCAAATCTGTTGCCCAGTTTTTGTTAATCAAAGAGCTCCCTTTTAGGGAACCCTATTTGGATCTAATTCACAATTCAGGCGACAGATCTCTGTACATCAAATTCAGGGTGGGGGTACTCCCTCTGGGCCAGTTTAACTCGACTTGGAAACCACCCTTACAAACTGTACCATTTTGTCCTTTTTGCGATACGAGGGTTGAGTCCGTTGCGCACCTGTTGTTCGAGTGCAACACTTATGCAATGCCTAGAAGGTTGTGGTTGAAGCCCCTATGCAGGAGCCTGGGAACGAGATCTCATCTGGAAGCCCTGCACATACTGCGCACAGATGCAAGACCTTTCTTCGCCTGCTGTATGGCAAAATTCCTAGGCTGGGCTTGGCGTATAAGAACTGCAAAAAAGCTGTTGATCCAGTAACATGCTCTTTCCCTGTTTTGCCCTTTCTTAAAATTATTGATTGCTTTTAAAAATATTCAATGTTGATTCTGTCGGTCATTGTATTGACTGTGCTAAAAATGTCTTTTAATTGATGTGATGTGTTGCTTTTATGATATGTTTTTATATAGAAATAAAGCTTAACTAACTAACTAACTAACTAAGTTTAAACAGTGTATTGGTTAGTAACAATAAAAGTAACTCAAGGTAATCCAATTCGAATTTCCTTCCTTTTATTTTCTGGTCTTTTCTTATCAGAAAGGGGAGACACACTGGCAGCTGACACGTGTTTCGCCCTATGGACGTTTTCAAGGCCAAATGAAATAGGAAGTAAAACCGAGCCTGGAAAATCCAAAGAAATAGGTCCCCTAGAGACCTGAACTTCCTACCATATTTCTTGGAGACCTTCTTATTATGCTGGCGCACTGAGTGACCATCATGATCCTCTATTTCCTTCCAGTACAGAGCATCCACAGCATATATGGATAAACATTCGTTATAGAGGAGATTTTAAAAGAGAGTGGAAAAAATTGGTTAATTCCTCCAAAGCTGACCTAAATAGCAAGCTACGGTTAGAATCCCTCTCTAGAACGAATGAGGCAATAGCTCTGGGTCAACACAGCAAACACAGTGTAGCAGAACCCGCCATATGCCCAAATTTCACCACTAGAGTTGGAATCCTCACAGCGTTGTGTCCCCAGCAGGTAACACCACTTACTGCCTACATAGATGTCCGTGGGTTTAGTGACTTCTCGGAATCTTATATGTTTTTCACCTATTGAAGATGGGCTTGGACACAAATGTCCTAGACCCTAATTGGTGTGGGTAACCTATCTGCCTATGGCATGACCTGGCCAAATGCCTTAACATCCAGCTCACGTGACTACCAGTGGGCAGTTCAACCAGCAGGATGAGGCCAAAAGACTAAAAGGATCCTCGCAAAAGGGTGATTTTCTTCAAACTTCCAACTATGATAAGAAAACCATGAAGCTGTCGAAACCCCCCTGACACCTCCCTCAAGTGATGATCTTCACTGCTCTTGCCTCCATGTTGGTTTCGGTAGCTCCAAAGCTCAACAAATCTGAAAAGCGGACAGCACGCCATGAACATCTCTATCGTGTATCCCATGACAGCAGATCAAAATGAACTATTTGGAAACAATAAAACCTCTCACATACACCCACATCAGACACTCCCAGTGGAAGCATCTCAGGCCATGTAGATCATCTTGGATCCAGCCTTGATCATAACTGCAAACCTCAGCCTTCATTCATGACCAGAGATACACTGTTGTGTCCGGCCCCCCACACAGTGACTCCATTTGACACACTGACAGACAATGATCCAAACCATACGTGGAAATGTTCCTGCAATTTGCTACACACGTAAGGAAGGGCACACAACACTTACTGTCAACATGTCGCACAGAAGTAAGGTCAAGAACTTATTTTAGCAATGACCTGCAGATTCAGTTCGGTTTTGAGGAAATGTCCTTGAATGTTTTCTATATATAATCAAGATTTCTGTGTGCGCCGCAAAAAAGAGCAATAATACAATCCAAATGCTGCCAATGCATTGTTTTTTAAAAGAAAACCACTTACGTTGGAAGGAGAGCCTAAAATAAGAAAATGCCTGAATTACCATTCAGTATCATCTGTGCTTCAATCAGAGATAGCAAATGAACATTTACACTCTCAGCCATTCCAGAAAACACCTGTTCTTGTTTCTTACTGTGTGAGGGTTAAATTACCCAAGGTGATCATTACGGCACCTTTAAACTTAACTAGGAGAGCGGGTAGCGCAGAGTGAAACACGGGATTTCAAAAGAAGAAAAAAGCTGTACAATATGCATAATCGGCTATTCCAATCAATTGAAATTCGGGATTCCAGCGGCTCGTTTCATGTACTTTGTACACGATCACGGCAAATGCTTATTAAAGTTTCTTATGACATAAAAATGTTCAACATGAGGCATCAAAAACTTTTTTCGATTCAGCAATCACCGCTTTTCACCAAAAGTTTTTACTTAGCACTTTTACGGTGTGCCTAAACGGGATGTAGGTAGTTGTTTGGTTCTTCCACTAGTGCTCCCTAAAAATACAAGCATAAAATGTGAGGTAAATTATTTTTTATGAGTGGACTAACTAACAAATAGTCATGATTTGTGAAAATAAAATTTGACACTCTGCAAACTATATTTACTTTAGTTGAAAAATGAAAAAAGTCACACATCTGGGCATTGACATCGACCAATATATTCTAGACCAGTGATGCTCAAAGTACAGCCTAGGGCTGCATGCGGCCCTTCTGACCTTTACATGGAGCCCCATCATCATCAACAGCAGCAGTGGGCTGTTGTTTACTCAATTCTGCACTAGCATCAAAAAGATGTTAAATAAAAGGACAAGCCTATATTTAAATGTTAATTAAAGTTATAGGAAGAAAGTAACTGGGGTATCCTGCACCACTTAACTTTAGAAATGTCTTCATTTTTGAAGGCATCTTGCAGGAAAAATGTAAAAGTGTGATAAAGTTGGTTCACTAGTCAGAAAGGGTATTTCATTCACATGCAGAACTGTTTCAATTTAGTACATCAGATTATATCAGTGTATTGAGAAGAGGTTTTTAAAAGACTGATAGTTTTCAAACATGAATTAAGAAACACTCGTTCTTCAACCCCACCCTGACAATAAATGCCAGCAGTGACCTAAGAGGAATGTTAGTGGCATGTTTTGCTATTGTAAAGAACAAGAAGAGTTGGAGGGTCTGAGAGGCAAAGTGCCAAGTCTACAAGGTCCTTATTGTAAGCTACACATTTGGATTGCACTGAATCAGACCAAAGTGGTCACTAGACACTAGGTGTACAATAGATATCCTATCAGCCCACCCACTTGGCGGAGCCTCGTCATGTAGGACGTCTAGAACCAAGTTGGTGTGTCCAAGCCTAGATGAATTGGCTAGACAGCACACAATTGTGGCTCATACAATAGAAGTGTCCACACCACTGGGCGGTGCTGGTGCAGTGCAGTGCAAAAAGAAAAGTGAATAAGTGATGTTAAGATGACGGTCAAGGCAAACGAAAAACTTTTTATTAGTATTCACCTGGACGTCAGATTAAAAAGAGATGCAAGACAGTGTGACAAAATCACTGTCTACTTTGCTGTGTGATTAAATAGGCCAACATGTTTCTGCCAAAGGTGAAATTACACCGGCATTCTTCAGGGCCATTTATATGGAATGTTGCTACTGCAAAGGTACACTCTGATGGTGGTGTAAAAAAGTGAAGATGACAGACCAGAAGTTTAAGACTGTCAAACTAATAGTGTGGTCACTAGGACCATCCTACCGTATCCTCTTGAACCGTTTGTTGATAGAGGATGCAGTCCTGTAAACAAAAAACAGAAGAAAAAACTACTATGTGTTCTTTAAACATAACCAGCTTACAGGAGCAATTTTCCCCGAAGCAGGTTACACTATTATAACACAAGGACCAATATAAGACTTAGCACAGCCAGTCCAAATTAGACCGGCCACTTTGATTTATCACAGGTTGCACTTAAAATAAACCACAGAAATTTCTGAATACAAAGTTGAAATCAATGAAAAAGACTTACCCAACAGTGTGTGGGAGTCTAGCCTCACCTCACCCGGCAACGGCTCGGAGATTGAGGCCCCGCTCTATGCACAAACAAATATATGTAAACATGTAGACCGGAGCGACAATAAAGATCTGGTAAGTATCTTTAGTCAGTACTATGTCTCAAGAAGTTTATGCATATAAACAACTGGTTGCTAGTTGCCCACAGTGATCACAGTCCCGTGGAGAACAAAAGAAAGGGGAAGGCATGAGAGCTAGTTAAAACTAGTGAGGATGCTGACAGATAGGGCAAGTAATGTGTAAATCCCACTATTTTTATCCATAGTGTTGATTCCCTTTGTGAATACCCAAAGCATGCAAACAGCTGTCAGTTAGAAGTGTACTGTAGCACTTGAAAATAGAAATGAAAGGGTGGTACAGCTGACTCTCTATTGTGGCTTATTCTTAAGAGAAAGTACAGCCTCTAGTTTAGCCGGCGAGGCAAAACAACATCAGACGCCCAACACTTCACTGGTACAACGAGGCAGAAATCCGATGTTGACCATTCAAGCCGGTTTTGCAGTTACTGTTATCAAGCAAAACCGCTTCATCTCCCACTCAATATTTATCAAGAAAACAAAGTTTTAGGCCAATGTAAACGAAACGCGGCGTGACCACTCACCTCTCCGTCGGTACCTCTCGGCTGAAACCAAAGCCGAAGGGGAGGCAACGAGGAGAGGTGAGACGCGCGTTAAATACCCTCTCTGATAGGCGGAGGTGGCGTTAACAATGAACAGCTGCTCTGCTAATTCCGGTCTTGTGATGCGCAAATTCTAGTCACAGCGCATGCGTGCCGGTGAGCCGCATCTTGAAGCGATGTGGTCAAAAACCGGGGCATGCGCTGAATGATTGTAGGCGCGCCTACGGTTTACAAGTTGAGTTAGCGTCTTTGCGCGTGCTCAGATCGCTGCAATCCCGCATGTGTGGAGACAGCGACATTACAGAGACGGAACACGGCCTCATTTGACTCCCACACACTGTTGGGTAAGTCTTTTTCATTGATTTCAACTTTGTATTCAGAAATTTCTGTGGTTTATTTTAAGTGCAACCTGAGATAAATCAAAGTGGCCGGTCTAATTTGGACTGGCCGTGCTAAGTCTTATATTGGTCCTTGTGTTATAATAGTGTAACCTGCTTCGGGGATAATTGCTCCTGTAAGCTGGTTATGTTTAAAGAACACATAGTAGTTTTTTCTTCTGTTTTTTGTTTACAGGACTGCATCCTCTATCAACAAACGGTTCAAGAGGATACGGTAGGATGGTCCTAGTGACCACACTATTAGTTTGACAGTCTTAAACTTCTGGTCTGTCATCTTCACTTTTTTACACCACCATCAGAGTGTACCTTTGCAGTAGCAACATTCCATATAAATGGCCCTGAAGAATGCCGGTGTAATTTCACCTTTGGCAGAAACATGTTGGCCTATTTAATCACACAGCAAAGTAGACAGTGATTTTGTCACACTGTCTTGCATCTCTTTTTAATCTGACGTCCAGGTGAATACTAATAAAAAGTTTTTCGTTTGCCTTGACCGTCATCTTAACATCACTTATTCACTTTTCTTTTTGCACTGCACTGCACCAGCACCGCCCAGTGGCGTGGACACTTCTATTGTATGAGCCACAATTGTGTGCTGTCTAGCCAATTCATCTAGGCTTGGACACACCAACTTGGTTCTAGACGTCCTACATGACGAGGCTCCGCCAAGTGGGTGGGCTGATAGGATATCTATTGTACACCTAGTGTCTAGTGACCACTTTGGTCTGATTCAGTGCAATCCAAATGTGTAGCTTACAATAAGGACCTTGTAGACTTGGCACTTTGCCTCTCAGACCCATTGGGCCCGATTCACAGAACTAACTTAAGACAAAATCGTAAACTTACTACTTTTGGTATTCACAGAAGTTAGGATTTTGTCTTAAGTTTGTCTCAAGACAGACTTAAGACAGACTTAAGTTAGGATTTTGTCTTAAGTCTGTCTTAAGTCTGTCTTAAGTCTGTCTTAAGACAAACTTAAGACAAAATCCTAACTTCTGTGAATTCCAAAAGTAGTAAGTTTAGGATTTTGTCTTAAGTTAGTTCTGTGAATCGGGCCCTCCAACTCTTCTTGTTCTTTATAGTTCCAATAGGGGTGATCCGAGTTTGGACGGTCTATAAATATATTCCCCTTGACCCTCCATAAATAGTTGTTTTTCTATGTTTTGCTATTGTACATGAACAGCATTATATTTTTTTTAATCTAGCAGAGGAGGTGATTTTGTACAGCACACATCTCAAGTCATGTATTGTGAGGTTCTCAGATGTGATAATGAAAAAAAAGTGAAATCAGAAAATGTACCATGATCACACACATTCGTTTCAGTGGAGAAGCCAAGATTATTCCCAAGATTCTGGTTTCTTAGTGAGCAATTCAGACACTTAATTTCCCTACACCCAGCTTACTGCCAAACTCCTTTCCCAACTCCCGACCACCACTCTGCTGGCATCAATGCAGCCCTCGGTCACATCACAGACCAAACTTTGTGGCCCCTAGGAAAATGTTTGCGAGTACCCATGTTCAAGACCATCACTCGTTTCCACCATGGAGTGTACCCCAGGCATTGAATAAGTAAGTGATACACGAAAGTACCAGGTAAAAATTATACTTAAGAAGCATTTATTCCCATGAGTACGGCTCTTGGTACTCCACTTGAGGCCAGATTATAAGTAAATAAAAAAGTAGAGTAGACCTGATCCATCTGCGCAGCACAGCTGGGCCTCATTTATGAAAAGTGACGCATCGCTGCGTGAAAACAGTGATGCGTGACTTTTCACTGCGCACTCCTTACGACATTCCTGATGCGTCATATTTAATGTATGACGCATCATGTCGCAAGGAGTTACAGATACGTCAGTATTTCTGACGTATCTGTATGGCGCAAAAGTGACGCATTGCTGGAGTGTGTCACAAAAGTGACGCAACTCCAGCAATGCGTCCTTTCACATGGGGAAAGCCCCATGTGAAAGGGCTTGCATCAGTCCTACGCCTGCTGTGAGGCAGGCGCAAGATTTTGACGCAACAGCGTTCTAAAAGTGACGCAGTGAAATCTCATAGATTTCACTGCGTCACTGTTACGAGGCTTTTTGCGGGGGAACGCCCCCTCTGCATACATTATACCTGACGCAGGTATAATGTGGTGCAGGGGTTTAAAAAGTGACGCATCCACCTAGATGCGTCACTTTTTGAATATGGCACAACGAGGCGCATTTTTTACACCGCTGGTGCGTCACAAAAAGTGACGCACCGGCGGCGCAAAACTGACGCAAGGCCTCATAAATAAGGGCAGCTGTGTTAATCTTCAAACCCTGCCTGGCCAATTTGAAATTAACAAAGAGGCTGTTTCATCCTTTTCTGCCAGTTACACCACTGCCTGTTTCGTATTTAATATCTTAACAACTAATCCCCCAGAGAAGAAAATAAGTGCAAATGGAAGGAATGAGACACTTAGACTGCAAACCAAGGATTACATCCAAGTACACTACTTCGAAACTACTAACCGAGGAGGAGCCCTGAATGCCACGGAGTATATGTCCCCATGATATCTCTCCATGACCAGGAAGGGTCATTGTGAATAGGAGTTCTCATGTGAGATATTCAATTGGTTCTGTTTCAAGAGGAGACAGCATCAAAGGCAAGTGCTGGAGAGGTATCTACACATTATTGATATCATGGGCCAGTGAAACAATCTTGATGAGTACAGTAATAAAGTGCTCTACTACTGACTTTGGTCCTACCTTGAATTCACTAAATAGTATGGGAGACCATTGCACTCAAAGGCTGGAGACAGACAGCAAAGCTCAACACCTTCCCAGAAGGATGTGAGAACAAACTCAGTCTAAATGTTCCTTGATGGCAATACAGTTCAGTTTATGATGTGAAAACAAAGTCAATTAAGGATTACATGAGATAAGCAACCATAGAGGTGTGCTTAGATTCCTGGAATGTCTCTAGTGATCCCACTAAAGCTGAAGACCTAGACTTTCAACTTTCAAGCTCAGAACTGTAATCTCTGACACACCAAGGGTTACAAAAAATGAGAAATTGTAATTGTGCTTTCCCATTCTTTTAACTTCCTTAACAATGTCAAATGTTTTAACATGTCAACAGATATTTTATCTCTTCTCACAGATTTAAACATTTTGGATTAGGTTTTATTCTTTACTAAACAATGGAATGTTGGAAGCTCTATTGAAAACAATGGAGTGCTCCAAGCTTCTAATCTCTGGTAGAAGCCCAGAGTTCAAACATTCCAATGTTGTACTTTAAAAACTTTTTCTGTGAACAAAGGTCTTATGGAGCCCAAGTCGATTTCAATCCCCTCGGGCTTGGTGAGGCCTTTGTTTTATCTGTTAGAACATTCGGCTCTCTGTCTTGGTTATGGCGCTGACCACAATGGCGGTGTTGTGTCAAGCGCCAACGGACAGGGAAGCCTTTATTCATCACGGAACGGCTCCAACGCTCGCCAGACCAGGGAGACAGGTATGCGCCTCCTGTTGTGGATCGGGTGAATTACAAATTATCCACAGGTCAACATGTGTCCAGATGTATCTAGGGTCCAATATTTATATATGGTCCCTCAATTGATGTGGGAGAAACATTTCCCTTTGAAGTCCACAGGCTTACTGCCTTTGCTGTCCTGGCTCCGCCTATATACAAGAGGTAAGCAGCACTGTGTGGTGGATGCAGTATACAGCCTATTTAAGTATAAGCAGGGCTGTGCTCAGCACCACCCTCACATTCTGCCAGTGATGGCCCACCCAAGAACACCTAAGCTGTCTATTGTGTTCATCTGCTTAGGAGAAAAAACACAAAGCCCAGTTGCCTGCTACACCTAGTCATTTGAACCAGAGACAGGCTGCAGGTACAAAATGGCTAAGTCAGGAAAATGCTAACTTTCTAAAATTGTAATTTTCAAAATGTAATTTTAAATCCAACTTCACAATGAGAGAGAATTTGTCATTATATTTCCGCCAACACCAAACATGCTCAGACATCTCTCTTTTGCTTCGGTGTGACCTTGACCTCACTTTGCCCTTCTGCCTCATGTTGGTGTCTGTCTCCTGCCATTTCCTCGGTAGCTGCTTGTTCTGTCCTGACTCAGTAACTGCTCTTAATTTGTTTGTGCCTACTGTTTTATTTGCCCTGTCTCTGTTTATGTGTTACTTTTTGCATCCTTTGTTCCTTTTAACTGCTCCTTTTTGCATCGTTTTCTCTTCTTACTGTTTGGTTTTGCATCTTCATCTCTTCTGTCAGTTTTCCTACCAAATTGCTCCACTCATCTTGTTTCCCTGCCTGGACTACCCCACCGGACTTTACTGCTCTCCTCAACGGACTTTCCCACTCTCTCTGCTGGATTTTCCTGCTCTGGCTGAGCTCTCCCACCACCTCATGCTCCTCCCAATCTCCAAGGTCCTACTTAATAGAATCCACAGCTGAAGGCATTCCTAAGTCAAGGCCTTATTTGCCCATCCATGCCTGTATCATGCCCAGTGTCAGGAACATTGATCCAAATGCCTCCTGCTGTAACACTGCATATGAGCTCCATCTGCTCAGCTCTGGATGTCACTACCAAAGCTGCTGCTGAGATATATCTCAGCCTACAGTGGGCCCCTTTGAATGCTCATACTGCCACTTCACATGCCTCCACAAACATGCTCCCAATGCCCATACACACACTGCACCCCTCACCAAGTCAGAACTGAAGACCCACACTCAGACAGCCCCACACACCCACCCCGCACAATATCAATCACTCCCATGCATGCTCAACAAACACTCTGCAAGCATTCCACCAAGATTTGGGACCTTTTCAACTCAATCGCACCAGACTTCCTCTTCCTCACTGAATCCTGGCTCAACTCCACATTAGTGCTGGACATTGCCGCAGCTGTCCCTATTGGTTACAAAATCTTGCACCAGAACTGATCCCATAAACCAAGAGGAGGACTCGCCATCACCTAAAAAAGCACCATTATGTTTACCTCCTACACTGAACCAGTGACTGTGTTTCAAGTTTCAGACACACAGTAAAACCACTATCAAAGTTACCTTCGCATACCAGCCTGCAGGACCTTGCACCCACTTCATCAACCTCCTCAATGACCTCACCACTCCCTTCGGCATGAGGACTAAAAACGTTGTACTCAGAGGGATTCTCAATTTTCATCTCGATGACCCCATGGCCACCAACTCCGTAGACCTGCTTGAAAGGCTACAGAGCATCTGCCTCACCAAACTAGTAACAAGACCTACCCACATCAGCAGAAACTCACTGGATCCCATCTTCTCTTCCAGTGGCAAGGGTAAAGTCAGTCACATCACTCTATTCACATGGTCTGCTTACTCCAACATCCACTTCCACATAACAGGGCCATCAACCACCCATACAGAGTCTAGTAACACCCCAAGCTGGAAGAAAGTTACACAAACACAATTGCTCAAAACCCTACAAGTACACTACCCAGAACCCACCAACGACCTTATCGACACATACAGCTACAACAACTGGATCACCACCTGTGCCAATACACTGACGTCCCGAGAAACACCATACCCAAAAGATCCAACAATGAACCTAGCTGGTACAAGCCGACCTCCGGGAGTACAAGAGAGCTTACCAACAACTCAAAAGGAAATGGAGAACCCCCTGAGGAGCCACAGCAAGAAACACCAACAAGGCCACACTTAGACACTACCACCATCAAGTGAAAAAGATCAAGAAAAGGGCTTTGAGCATCAAATGCAGCTCCTACAACTGCAAGGAACTTTTCACCATCATCAAGGAATTCGCCAACCTAACAGCCACAACCAACACCATCATCCCTACAGAAGAACTCTGCAACCAATCTCTCCAACTTCTCCCATGAAAAAATCAGCAGGATCTACAGCAACTTTGTACCCCAGCTACCCACATCCACATTCCCAGCCTGCTAACCTCATCAGCCATAAACTAAACTGACAGCATGAAACCATCTAACCATTGAGGACGTTGCAGCAATAATGAAGACAGTCCACTCAAGGTGTTCCCACAGACTCCTTATCCCAACCTATCTACAAGAGTCACGATCAGTCAGCGCTGCACTCACCTCCATCATCAACACCTTTCTCAAGAAAGTCACCTTCTCAGATAGCTGGATACACAGTGAAGTCACCAGCCTCCTCAAAAAGCCCTTAGCCAACCCCAAAGTACTCAGCAACTGCTGACCAATCTTGTTTCTCCCCTTCTTGGCCAAAGTCATCAAGAACACCATCAACAGACAACTCTCTGACCACCTAGATTGCCACAAACTCCTGGACAACTCGCAATCAGTACTCTGAAACAACCATAGCACTGAAAAAGGCCTCATGGCTTCCACAGATGACATTTGCACCAACCCCAACCATGGACGGACAGCCTCCCTCATCCTCCTTGACCTCTTCACCACTGTCACCAATTTACATATACAAATACAGAGGAACACAAAAATTAGTTTAAACAGTGGGGCAATCACCTTGTTGGAGAAAAGGCTGCTGAAAGACTTTGCCGTCTATTGAGGCCACATTCGAACCAACTCCTCGCCGTACCCGCTTCGCGGGTGCCGCGTCGCACGGGAGTGCGCCGTCCATCTTCAACCGGCTACAGGGAGGAAGGCAGAGGTAAGGGTCAGTGGCTCGGCGGGGCTGCGAGCGTGCGGGGACTCCAGCGACCAGGAGTCCCTGCGAGACCACGGACACAGCATCCGGTCCGCTCTTCCCGCTGGCCCGCCCCCGCCTTCCTAGCGGTACTAAAGCCATCTCCTACTTTCACCTGTTGGGGCAATCACCTTGTTGGAGAAAAGGCTGCTGAAAGACTTTGCCGTCTATTGAGGCCACATTCGAACCAACTCCTCGCCGCACCCGCTTCGCGGGTGCCGCGTCGCACGGGAGTGCGCCGTCCATCTCCAACCGGCTACAGGGAGGAAGGCAGAGGTAAGGGTCAGTGGCTCGGCGGGGCTGCGAGCGTGCGGGGACTCCAGCGACCAGGAGTCCCTGCGAGACCACGGACACAGCATCCGGTCCGCTCTCCCCGCTGGCCCGCCCCCCACCCTTCACGTCCCCTATATTACATCATTAGACTCCCGCAGCGCGGGACGCAGCACTGGCGAAGACCGGGCCAAGAGCGGGCCGTTTGAGGCCGTTCGAGGACTGAGCGGACTGGACTGGCCCACCCTCTTTCGCCATTTTTCACGCTCCCTTCATTAAGTATACATCCGTTAAACAGTTTCAATTATTATTCCACTCTGGCTGTTTGATAGGCGATTACCCCTTGTCCTAAAAGACATGAGTACAGGGGTAACACGGAGCAAGGCCTCCAAGGTTGGCCCGCAAATCAGTGGCCCCATGGATGACTTCATCACCCGTACTAATATAGCTATCGATCACGAAATATCCAAACTTCAAACCCGGGTCTCTTTAGAATTGGTAGCCGCTAGAAGACTGTCCCAAGTTATTGCGCTCTCCAAAAAATCCTCCCTAGGCCACATAGCTGCTTCGGTTACCCCGGAGCGCCCTACCATCCCCCAATGTGTAGTTACACAGGCTGATGTCCATCGGACCTCGATTTGCTCCATCCCCGCCTCATCGGTAGAGCACCACTCTAACGCAGACCAAGCTAATCTATTGGTTGCTTCCTGCACTCAGAATCCAATTTCTAACCCCCAGGCACCCCCGATCACCATTAGTGGCAAACTACCCAAAAGAAAGCGCCGTTCACGTTCAGCCTACTCCCGTAAAAAGGCGAAAATTGCGGTCCCACAACACCTGTCCTTGACAAGAGTACTGCCACCTAACGCAAAACTAGAGCAAAACCCAAGGTCGCAGCCCCCAAGTGAGGGAGGGACTGTGGGGTTAGATGCCACCTCCTCTACCACCACCCAAAAGGACGAGGGCTCACAGGCTGAAGGGTTGGGTAAGAATGAAAGGGAATTTATAGATCTGGTTTGGGAAACCCTAAAAAAACTCCTTTCCCCTCTTGACCTCAGACTCTCAAGAATAGAAAACAACTTGCTCGAGACGTTCGTGCATGAAAGATCTAGCAGAATGGATGGCCAACAATTGTTTGAAGTTGAACGGCAGCAAGACAGAGGTGCTGGTGGTGGGGAGGGCCCAGTCTGCCTGGTCGCCGGCGTGGTGGCCTTCCTGCCTTGGACCTACCCCAACCCCCTGCCAAGAGGCACGCAACCTGAGGGTGTGGTTTGACGCGGGTCTTACATTCGGCCCCCAGATTAATCGGGTGGTGGGAGTCTGCTTCGGGATTCTGAAGAAGCTGAGGAAAGTCCTGGACTTACTCCCGATTGAAGCCCGTCAAACCCTGGTCCATGCCCTGGTGACAGCTAGGTCGGATTATGGGAACCTGCTGTACCTGGGGGCTCCAGAAAAAAGTATGGCGCGCCTGCAAGTGCTGCAGAATGCGGCAGCGCGTCTGATTCTCAGACTGCCTAAAAGGGCGCCTTCTAAGGCGGCCCTCCAGCAGCTACACTGGCTCCCTGTGAGGAGAAGAGTGGAGTATAAAGCGCTCTGCACCTGTCATCGCATCTTGAATGGCAGGGCACCCGACCCTCTGACCAAACTGATCGAAGTGTACAAACCTACACGTGCGCTGAGATCCACGGGGGGCGGCCTACTGAAGATTCCAAGAATTAAGAAGGCCCGCATGGGAGGCAGGTCCTTCAGATGCCTAGCGGCTGCTAACTGGAATAAACTGCCAGCGGACTTGCGCCTGGATCCAGTGGAGGCTAGCTTCCGTGCGAAACTAAAAACATTTCTTTATACTAAATAACGGCCCGCGCAGTTTTTGTGTCCCCTGTTTCTCTGCCTCTCCCACTTTCAGCGCGTGGACACGCCGGTGTGCGTAATCGCAGCGCTCTACAAATGTCCCAATAATAATAATAATAATAATAATAAAGAGCATTATTGCCCTGGCCACTCTCGGCTTGAGAAGTCTTTAAAATCAGGGCTATCCTGCAGCAGACCCAATACCACTAACCCCTACCTCCCAAGTCCAGAATGTCCCGCCCTCAGTCCCAGTCACTATACGGCCGATTCCTAAGCCGAGGACCGTTGCTGTGGACCAAATTTCCACTACCACCAAACCTAAGGCTCCCCAACGGGCTCTTAAGCCTCAAACAGGAAAGCCTAAACCTGGCACGTACCCTAAACCCATCCCGAGCGAAGCACAGGACCCTCCCATAAAGGACAACTTTAGAGGGGGGTACATTGATCTTCCCCCAGAAGCCAAAGACTATGTGGTAGTATTAACGGGTGTCCCCCAGATTGGCGCAGGCCAATACGAGAATCATTGGTCGCTGAAAAACAAGATAATATATTGGCTTAATGTAAACAGACCAATCCCTAACAGCCGGAGAAGCAGAGTCCTGATGGTTCGAAGAACTCCCTGGGTGGGCCCATCAAAGAAAACCAGTCCTGGGGACTGTATAGTGGTGACCTTTGAGGATCCACATACGGCACAATTCATCTGTTCCTGGCCTGGTAGTGAAGGGTCCCCGGTTATACCCAGGCCGCTGTCCTTTTTCTATCCACCGCGCCTCCGACACACCTTGGTGGACGATTGGACATTGGTGCAGCATCAACCATGGAAGAGCCATCCCAATACCCACAATCATACTCTTCCACACTGGAATGGCCTCCCAACTTCAAATAGATATGGTGGCCTGGAAGAGGTAGATTGACTTTCTAGCCAGTATGCCCAACACCAACTGGGAAAACCATTATCACCACTTACACCAGGGCTAACCGAACCCTTACCCTATGACCCCTTAGAAGGTTTAGTAGGGCCTGTAAATAGTTTAGCTATTGAGGGAGGGATGATGGTTCCAAACACTTCAGACTTCCAAACCTTGGAAGACCGGCCGGATCCACCCAGCATGATTCCTCGACCACAAATCCAAATGGTCCTAGCAGAGAGGAAGCTGACCGGCACAATCACGGCTCCCAATCACCAGCAGTCTGAACTTCGTGTAAGGATCTCTAGAGGGGCTGTGTCTAATTCTTCCTTACCTTCTTTTCCACCTAACCAGCTTACCCCGGGTGCGCCGTTGATAAAGATCCTAAGCTGGAATGTGGCTGGGCTTGCCCGCAACTTTGATAGTCCTGAATGGATTGCCTTCCTAGAACCCTACAGCATCTGCCTCCTACAGGAAACCTGGTGCCAAGATCCCAGACACAGAGTAGGTTTCTCAACCTACTTTGTTCCAGCCGTTCAACAACTTGGCTCCAAAGGTCGCCCGTCTGGCGGTCTTTTGATTTGGATCAGCATCGCTCTAAGGTTAAGTGTTACCCAAAGGTCCACTAAATCTCCTGACCTCCAATGGATAACAATACATCGTAAAGGAGGGAGGAATCTAGAAGTCTTTAATATTTATTTGAGGGGTGCTAGTGGTGGGACATCACGTTTAACTTCAACAGGCCTAAGCAGCGATTTAGCTTCCTGTAACATTGACTCCTATGTCCTTCTTGCTGGCGATTTTAATTGCTGCTTTGAGCCATTGGCCAGGGAAGATATTCTGGATACCTTTGAAGAGGACTCAAGGAGAGGTATCCCTATCCTAACCCTTGACCCGATCCCCAAATGGACACAAAGCGCGATAGACATTAACGCCCTTTGCTTGGAACATAATCTGAGACCAGCCAATGGTCGCTCTAAATCGGACCTTATGGGAGCTCATACATACAACAGGACGGGCGATCTTCCAGAATCGATTTCATTATGCTCAATTACAATCTTTGGTCTTTCCACCAAGACATGGAGGTCATTGTGTCTTGTGACAGTGATCATAACCCACTCTCCCTATCCATTACTTTTCCTTGGCAGGATGGGACCCAAGACATATCAGACCATAAGTGGAAAACATCACATGAAATCGTTCCCTCAAACTGCGGCAGGCGCCTGAAGTGGGCAAGAGTCTCAGCGGACGAAGCAAGGATGGCACAAGCTGGGTCCATCCTGTTAGAGGTGGATTCCAGGCTTGATGCCTTAAGCCCCACTAGTAAAAAGACTTTACCACTATTTACAGAGACCATAGCGGCTTTGAGTGACTTGTTTATTATTCCCCAATCTAGTACCAGGGTGGGTCTGAAAGGTGCCTCCAGGGCCAGAGACAAGTGGTACTCCTCTAAATGTCGAGCAGCGAAGAGGGCACTTATTTCTGCAGTAAAGAACCAAGAACCAGTCAGAATAAGAGCTGCGAGGAAACTCTATAAAAAAGCTGTGGCAGAAGCAAAAGAGGCTCACGATCTAAACTTCTGGCGGGAGCTAGCAGAAGCAAGCACTTGGAAAAATGCCAAGGGGTTTTGGGATCTGCTAAGAGCCAGGGACAAGCCTACCGATCAGCAGCTAACTTGTAATATCCCTGGTGATGTGTGGTTGGAACACTTCTCAAAGCTGTACTCTGCTCCCCTGGGGGCATCTCACTATAATTTGGCTCCCTTACCATGCCCCACAGCTGATCTTCCAAGTAGCGATGGTTTATTCTCTAGACAGGAAGTAGAAAGGGCAATTAAGTGCATTGTACCCAATAAGGCTGCAGGCCCTGATGGGATTCCGGGCGATTTGCTAAAGTCCTATCCAGCATGGTGGAGCAGATTAATTGCTTCTCTCCTAAATGAGGTCTTGTTGGGAGGTTCTTTCCCTGATTCATGGAGGGGTGCGGAAGTGGTCCCTATTTTTAAGAAAGGCTGCAGGGACGATCCGGCAAACTATCGCCCCATTAGTTTGCTGGATTCAACCCAAAAGGTCGCGGGTAAAGTAGTACTGACCAGGATTTTGCAGTGGGCAGAGGAAAATCAGATTTTGTCTGATTTTCAAGCAGGCTTTAGAACGGGGACTGGCACCATCGAGCAGACATTTCGCCTTCTAATGATTTATTGGAAAGTAGTGGTGCTGGGAGGGGGCAGTTTGTACTTGGTCTTTATAGACCTGCGTACAGCCTTCAACCTGGTCCCACGAGTATTATTGTGGAATGTCCTCAATGGGTTAGGCTTACTGCCTTATTTGTTGGCCTTACTCATAAAATTTCATGATAGCAATTTTGCCCAAATTAGATGGGGTTCCCAAGGGGAAAAAACATCTCGTATCCCGGTAAATAGGGGCGTCCGCCAGGGTTGTGTGCTTGCCCCCACTCTGTTCTCTCTCTATGTTAACGGAGTGGTGGAGCATCTCCTTCAACATCCATCGGATGCACCCTCCCTGGCGGGGAAGAAAATCCCGACGCTCCTATTTGCGGATGATACCCTTCTAATTTCGAAGTCACCAGCGGGCATCCAAAAACTGCTCTCTAGCTTCAAGACCTTTTGTGACAACAAAGGTCTGGCTATAAATATAGGTAAGACCAAGTTTCTCGCCCTTAACCCCCCCAAGAAATCTGTTGCTCCCCCCGTTCTAGACTCCGTCCCTTTGGAGAGAGTCAAGGAATTCGATTATTTGGGCATACGACTTTCCGACTCTATGAGCTGGAAGGCACACCACCAAAAGGTGTTTCTTGCTCATAAGAGGGTAGCAGGAGCCCTGCTTAAAGAACAGCGTGCCTTATCATTAAAACCTATTGGGGCACTTCTAGATATTTATAGGGCAAGGGTTGTAAGTGCAGCACTATACGGTGCAGAACTGTGGGGCATTCAGAAAGTTGACACCTTGGCCTCCCTCGATAACAATTTTCATAAAGACCTTATGAGGCTGCCCCACAGTACTCCCACAATCCCCCTCTTGCTAGATGCGGGCTCCCGCCCAATATGTGAGCAAGCAAAATTACGTCCCCTTTTATTATGGTCCAGAATATGGAATGTCCCTGAACTCCGCAGCTACGCAGATGCTCTAGAAGATCTCCTGTCCCTTCCGGGTTGCTATAAGATCACCTGGCTTAGGGAAGTCAAGTGCCTCCTCTATAAACTGGGTCTAGGAGATGCTTGGGACAACAAATCAGCACCCTCAAAACAACTGCTAAAAAAGGTGTACTGGTCATGGGTGGACAACGAGAGAATGTGCAATCCAAATCACTGCAAATCTGTTGCCCAGTTTTTGTTAATCAAAGAGCTCCCTTTTAGGGAACCCTATTTGGATCTAATTCACAATTCAGGCGACAGATCTCTGTACATCAAATTCAGGGTGGGGGGAAGTCCCTCTGGGCCAGTTTAACTCGACTTGGAAACCACCCTTACAAACTGTACCATTTTGTCCTTTTTGCGATACGAGGGTTGAGTCCGTTGCGCACCTGTTGTTCGAGTGCAACACTTATGCAATGCCTAGAAGGTTGTGGTTGAAGCCCCTATGCAGGAGCCTGGGAACGAGATCTCATCTGGAAGCCCTGCACATACTGCGCACAGATGCAAGACCTTTCTTCGCCTGCTGTATGGCAAAATTCCTAGGCTGGGCTTGGCGTATAAGAACTGCAAAAAAGCTGTTGATCCAGTAACATGCTCTTTCCCTGTTTTGCCCTTTCTTAAAATTATTGATTGCTTTTAAAAATATTCAATGTTGATTCTGTCGGTCATTGTATTGACTGTGCTAAAAATGTCTTTTAATTGATGTGATGTGTTGCTTTTATGATATGTTTTTATATAGAAATAAAGCTTAACTAACTAACTAACTAACTAAGTTTAAACAGTGTATTGGTTAGTAACAATAAAAGTAACTCAAGGTAATCCAATTCGAATTTCCTTCCTTTTATTTTCTGGTCTTTTCTTATCAGAAAGGGGAGACACACTGGCAGCTGACACGTGTTTCGCCCTATGGACGTTTTCAAGGCCAAATGAAATAGGAAGTAAAACCGAGCCTGGAAAATCCAAAGAAATAGGTCCCCTAGAGACCTGAACTTCCTACCATATTTCTTGGAGACCTTCTTATTATGCTGGCGCACTGAGTGACCATCATGATCCTCTATTTCCTTCCAGTACAGAGCATCCACAGCATATATGGATAAACATTCGTTATAGAGGAGATTTTAAAAGAGAGTGGAAAAAATTGGTTAATTCCTCCAAAGCTGACCTAAATAGCAAGCTACGGTTAGAATCCCTCTCTAGAACGAATGAGGCAATAGCTCTGGGTCAACACAGCAAACACAGTGTAGCAGAACCCGCCATATGCCCAAATTTCACCACTAGAGTTGGAATCCTCACAGCGTTGTGTCCCCAGCAGGTAACACCACTTACTGCCTACATAGATGTCCGTGGGTTTAGTGACTTCTCGGAATCTTATATGTTTTTCACCTATTGAAGATGGGCTTGGACACAAATGTCCTAGACCCTAATTGGTGTGGGTAACCTATCTGCCTATGGCATGACCTGGCCAAATGCCTTAACATCCAGCTCACGTGACTACCAGTGGGCAGTTCAACCAGCAGGATGAGGCCAAAAGACTAAAAGGATCCTCGCAAAAGGGTGATTTTCTTCAAACTTCCAACTTTGATAAGAAAACCATGAAGCTGTCGAAACCCCCCTGACACCTCCCTCAAGTGATGATCTTCACTGCT
Organism: Lissotriton vulgaris; assembly: GCF_964263255.1. Taxonomy (NCBI): domain Eukaryota; kingdom Metazoa; phylum Chordata; class Amphibia; order Caudata; family Salamandridae; genus Lissotriton; species Lissotriton vulgaris. Next base: position 476,190,383 of record NC_141691.1, read on the forward strand.
CTTGCCTCCATGTTGGTTTCGGTAGCTCCAAAGCTCAACAAATCTGAAAAGCGGACAGCACGCCATGAACATCTCTATCGTGTATCCCATGACAGCAGATCAAAATGAACTATTTGGAAACAATAAAACCTCTCACATACACCCACATCAGACACTCCCAGTGGAAGCATCTCAGGCCATGTAGATCATCTTGGATCCAGCCTTGATCATAACTGCAAACCTCAGCCTTCATTCATGACCAGAGATACACTGTTGTGTCCGGCCCCCCACACAGTGACTCCATTTGACACACTGACAGACAATGATCCAAACCATACGTGGAAATGTTCCTGCAATTTGCTACACACGTAAGGAAGGGCACACAACACTTACTGTCAACATGTCGCACAGAAGTAAGGTCAAGAACTTATTTTAGCAATGACCTGCAGATTCAGTTCGGTTTTGAGGAAATGTCCTTGAATGTTTTCTATATATAATCAAGATTTCTGTGTGCGCCGCAAAAAAGAGCAATAATACAATCCAGATGCTGCCAATGCATTGTTTTTTAAAAGAAAACCACTTACGTTGGAAGGAGAGCCTAAAATAAGAAAATGCCTGAATTACCATTCAGTATCATCTGTGCTTCAATCAGAGATAGCAAATGAACATTTACACTCTCAGCCATTCCAGAAAACACCTGTTCTTGTTTCTTACTGTGTGAGGGTTAAATTACCCAAGGTGATCATTACGGCACCTTTAAACTTAACTAGGAGAGCGGGTAGCGCAGAGTGAAACACGGGATTTCAAAAGAAGAAAAAAGCTGTACAATATGCATAATCGGCTATTCCAATCAATTGAAATTCGGGATTCCAGCGGCTCGTTTCATGTACTTTGTACACGATCACGGCAAATGCTTATTAAAGTTTCTTATGACATAAAAATGTTCAACATGAGGCATCAAAAACTTTTTTCGATTCAGCAATCACCGCTTTTCACCAAAAGTTTTTACTTAGCACTTTTACGGTGTGCCTAAACGGGATGTAGGTAGTTGTTTGGTTCTTCCACTAGTGCTCCCTAAAAATACAAGCATAAAATGTGAGGTAAATTATTTTTTATGAGTGGACTAACTAACAAATAGTCATGATTTGTGAAAATAAAATTTGACACTCTGCAAACTATATTTACTTTAGTTGAAAAATGAAAAAAGTCACACATCTGGGCATTGACATCGACCAATATATTCTAGACCAGTGATGCTCAAAGTACAGCCTAGGGCTGCATGCGGCCCTTCTGACCTTTACATGGAGCCCCATCATCATCAACAGCAGCAGTGGGCTGTTGTTTACTCAATTCTGCACTAGCATCAAAAAGATGTTAAATAAAAGGACAAGCCTATATTTAAATGTTAATTAAAGTTATAGGAAGAAAGTAACTGGGGTATCCTGCACCACTTAACTTTAGAAATGTCTTCATTTTTGAAGGCATCTTGCAGGAAAAATGTAAAAGTGTGATAAAGTTGGTTCACTAGTCAGAAAGGGTATTTCATTCACATGCAGAACTGTTTCAATTTAGTACATCAGATTATATCAGTGTATTGAGAAGAGGTTTTTAAAAGACTGATAGTTTTCAAACATGAATTAAGAAACACTCGTTCTTCAACCCCACCCTGACAATAAATGCCAGCAGTGACCTAAGAGGAATGTTAGTGGCATGTTTTGCTATTGTAAAGAACAAGAAGAGTTGGAGGGTCTGAGAGGCAAAGTGCCAAGTCTACAAGGTCCTTATTGTAAGCTACACATTTGGATTGCACTGAATCAGACCAAAGTGGTCACTAGACACTAGGTGTACAATAGATATCCTATCAGCCCACCCACTTGGCGGAGCCTCGTCATGTAGGACGTCTAGAACCAAGTTGGTGTGTCCAAGCCTAGATGAATTGGCTAGACAGCACACAATTGTGGCTCATACAATAGAAGTGTCCACACCACTGGGCGGTGCTGGTGCAGTGCAGTGCAAAAAGAAAAGTGAATAAGTGATGTTAAGATGACGGTCAAGGCAAACGAAAAACTTTTTATTAGTATTCACCTGGACGTCAGATTAAAAAGAGATGCAAGACAGTGTGACAAAATCACTGTCTACTTTGCTGTGTGATTAAATAGGCCAACATGTTTCTGCCAAAGGTGAAATTACACCGGCATTCTTCAGGGCCATTTATATGGAATGTTGCTACTGCAAAGGTACACTCTGATGGTGGTGTAAAAAAGTGAAGATGACAGACCAGAAGTTTAAGACTGTCAAACTAATAGTGTGGTCACTAGGACCATCCTACCGTATCCTCTTGAACCGTTTGTTGATAGAGGATGCAGTCCTGTAAACAAAAAACAGAAGAAAAAACTACTATGTGTTCTTTAAACATAACCAGCTTACAGGAGCAATTTTCCCCGAAGCAGGTTACACTATTATAACACAAGGACCAATATAAGACTTAGCACAGCCAGTCCAAATTAGACCGGCCACTTTGATTTATCACAGGTTGCACTTAAAATAAACCACAGAAATTTCTGAATACAAAGTTGAAATCAATGAAAAAGACTTACCCAACAGTGTGTGGGAGTCTAGCCTCACCTCACCCGGCAACGGCTCGGAGATTGAGGCCCCGCTCTATGCACAAACAAATATATGTAAACATGTAGACCGGAGCGACAATAAAGATCTGGTAAGTATCTTTAGTCAGTACTATGTCTCAAGAAGTTTATGCATATAAACAACTGGTTGCTAGTTGCCCACAGTGATCACAGTCCCGTGGAGAACAAAAGAAAGGGGAAGGCATGAGAGCTAGTTAAAACTAGTGAGGATGCTGACAGATAGGGCAAGTAATGTGTAAATCCCACTATTTTTATCCATAGTGTTGATTCCCTTTGTGAATACCCAAAGCATGCAAACAGCTGTCAGTTAGAAGTGTACTGTAGCACTTGAAAATAGAAATGAAAGGGTGGTACAGCTGACTCTCTATTGTGGCTTATTCTTAAGAGAAAGTACAGCCTCTAGTTTAGCCGGCGAGGCAAAACAACATCAGACGCCCAACACTTCACTGGTACAACGAGGCAGAAATCCGATGTTGACCATTCAAGCCGGTTTTGCAGTTACTGTTATCAAGCAAAACCGCTTCATCTCCCACTCAATATTTATCAAGAAAACAAAGTTTTAGGCCAATGTAAACGAAACGCGGCGTGACCACTCACCTCTCCGTCGGTACCTCTCGGCTGAAACCAAAGCCGAAGGGGAGGCAACGAGGAGAGGTGAGACGCGCGTTAAATACCCTCTCTGATAGGCGGAGGTGGCGTTAACAATGAACAGCTGCTCTGCTAATTCCGGTCTTGTGATGCGCGAATTCTAGTCACAGCGCATGCGTGCCGGTGAGCCGCATCTTGAAGCGATGTGGTCAAAAACCGGGGCATGCGCTGAATGATTGTAGGCGCGCCTACGGTTTACAAGTTGAGTTAGCGTCTTTGCGCGTGCTCAGATCGCTGCAATCCCGCATGTGTGGAGACAGCGACATTACAGAGACGGAACACGGCCTCATTTGACTCCCACACACTGTTGGGTAAGTCTTTTTCATTGATTTCAACTTTGTATTCAGAAATTTCTGTGGTTTATTTTAAGTGCAACCTGAGATAAATCAAAGTGGCCGGTCTAATTTGGACTGGCCGTGCTAAGTCTTATATTGGTCCTTGTGTTATAATAGTGTAACCTGCTTCGGGGATAATTGCTCCTGTAAGCTGGTTATGTTTAAAGAACACATAGTAGTTTTTTCTTCTGTTTTTTGTTTACAGGACTGCATCCTCTATCAACAAACGGTTCAAGAGGATACGGTAGGATGGTCCTAGTGACCACACTATTAGTTTGACAGTCTTAAACTTCTGGTCTGTCATCTTCACTTTTTTACACCACCATCAGAGTGTACCTTTGCAGTAGCAACATTCCATATAAATGGCCCTGAAGAATGCCGGTGTAATTTCACCTTTGGCAGAAACATGTTGGCCTATTTAATCACACAGCAAAGTAGACAGTGATTTTGTCACACTGTCTTGCATCTCTTTTTAATCTGACGTCCAGGTGAATACTAATAAAAAGTTTTTCGTTTGCCTTGACCGTCATCTTAACATCACTTATTCACTTTTCTTTTTGCACTGCACTGCACCAGCACCGCCCAGTGGCGTGGACACTTCTATTGTATGAGCCACAATTGTGTGCTGTCTAGCCAATTCATCTAGGCTTGGACACACCAACTTGGTTCTAGACGTCCTACATGACGAGGCTCCGCCAAGTGGGTGGGCTGATAGGATATCTATTGTACACCTAGTGTCTAGTGACCACTTTGGTCTGATTCAGTGCAATCCAAATGTGTAGCTTACAATAAGGACCTTGTAGACTTGGCACTTTGCCTCTCAGACCCATTGGGCCCGATTCACAGAACTAACTTAAGACAAAATCGTAAACTTACTACTTTTGGTATTCACAGAAGTTAGGATTTTGTCTTAAGTTTGTCTCAAGACAGACTTAAGACAGACTTAAGTTAGGATTTTGTCTTAAGTCTGTCTTAAGTCTGTCTTAAGTCTGTCTTAAGACAAACTTAAGACAAAATTCTAACTTCTGTGAATTCCAAAAGTAGTAAGTTTAGGATTTTGTCTTAAGTTAGTTCTGTGAATCGGGCCCTCCAACTCTTCTTGTTCTTTATAGTTCCAATAGGGGTGATCCGAGTTTGGACGGTCTATAAATATATTCCCCTTGACCCTCCATAAATAGTTGTTTTTCTATGTTTTGCTATTGTACATGAACAGCATTATATTTTTTTTAATCTAGCAGAGGAGGTGATTTTGTACAGCACACATCTCAAGTCATGTATTGTGAGGTTCTCAGATGTGATAATGAAAAAAAAGTGAAATCAGAAAATGTACCATGATCACACACATTCGTTTCAGTGGAGAAGCCAAGATTATTCCCAAGATTCTGGTTTCTTAGTGAGCAATTCAGACACTTAATTTCCCTACACCCAGCTTACTGCCAAACTCCTTTCCCAACTCCCGACCACCACTCTGCTGGCATCAATGCAGCCCTCGGTCACATCACAGACCAAACTTTGTGGCCCCTAGGAAAATGTTTGCGAGTACCCATGTTCAAGACCATCACTCGTTTCCACCATGGAGTGTACCCCAGGCATTGAATAAGTAAGTGATACACGAAAGTACCAGGTAAAAATTATACTTAAGAAGTATTTATTCCCATGAGTACGGCTCTTGGTACTCCACTTGAGGCCAGATTATAAGTAAATAAAAAAGTAGAGTAGACCTGATCCATCTGCGCAGCACAGCTGGGCCTCATTTATGAAAAGTGACGCATCGCTGCGTGAAAACAGTGATGCGTGACTTTTCACTGCGCACTCCTTACGACATTCCTGATGCGTCATATTTAATGTATGACGCATCATGTCGCAAGGAGTTACAGATACGTCAGTATTTCTGACGTATCTGTATGGCGCAAAAGTGACGCATTGCTGGAGTGTGTCACAAAAGTGACGCAACTCCAGCAATGCGTCCTTTCACATGGGGAAAGCCCCATGTGAAAGGGCTTGCATCAGTCCTACGCCTGCTGTGAGGCAGGCGCAAGATTTTGACGCAACAGCGTTCTAAAAGTGACGCAGTGAAATCTCATAGATTTCACTGCGTCACTGTTACGAGGCTTTTTGCGGGGGAACGCCCCCTCTGCATACATTATACCTGACGCAGGTATAATGTGGTGCAGGGGTTTAAAAAGTGACGCATCCACCTAGATGCGTCACTTTTTGAATATGGCACAACGAGGCGCATTTTTTACACCGCTGGTGCGTCACAAAAAGTGACGCACCGGCGGCGCAAAACTGACGCAAGGCCTCATAAATAAGGGCAGCTGTGTTAATCTTCAAACCCTGCCTGGCCAATTTGAAATTAACAAAGAGGCTGTTTCATCCTTTTCTGCCAGTTACACCACTGCCTGTTTCGTATTTAATATCTTAACAACTAATCCCCCAGAGAAGAAAATAAGTGCAAATGGAAGGAATGAGACACTTAGACTGCAAACCAAGGATTACATCCAAGTACACTACTTCGAAACTACTAACCGAGGAGGAGCCCTGAATGCCACGGAGTATATGTCCCCATGATATCTCTCCATGACCAGGAAGGGTCATTGTGAATAGGAGTTCTCATGTGAGATATTCAATTGGTTCTGTTTCAAGAGGAGACAGCATCAAAGGCAAGTGCTGGAGAGGTATCTACACATTATTGATATCATGGGCCAGTGAAACAATCTTGATGAGTACAGTAATAAAGTGCTCTACTACTGACTTTGGTCCTACCTTGAATTCACTAAATAGTATGGGAGACCATTGCACTCAAAGGCTGGAGACAGACAGCAAAGCTCAACACCTTCCCAGAAGGATGTGAGAACAAACTCAGTCTAAATGTTCCTTGATGGCAATACAGTTCAGTTTATGATGTGAAAACAAAGTCAATTAAGGATTACATGAGATAAGCAACCATAGAGGTGTGCTTAGATTCCTGGAATGTCTCTAGTGATCCCACTAAAGCTGAAGACCTAGACTTTCAACTTTCAAGCTCAGAACTGTAATCTCTGACACACCAAGGGTTACAAAAAATGAGAAATTGTAATTGTGCTTTCCCATTCTTTTAACTTCCTTAACAATGTCAAATGTTTTAACATGTCAACAGATATTTTATCTCTTCTCACAGATTTAAACATTTTGGATTAGGTTTTATTCTTTACTAAACAATGGAATGTTGGAAGCTCTATTGAAAACAATGGAGTGCTCCAAGCTTCTAATCTCTGGTAGAAGCCCAGAGTTCAAACATTCCAATGTTGTACTTTAAAAACTTTTTCTGTGAACAAAGGTCTTATGGAGCCCAAGTCGATTTCAATCCCCTCGGGCTTGGTGAGGCCTTTGTTTTATCTGTTAGAACATTCGGCTCTCTGTCTTGGTTATGGCGCTGACCACAATGGCGGTGTTGTGTCAAGCGCCAACGGACAGGGAAGCCTTTATTCATCACGGAACGGCTCCAACGCTCGCCAGACCAGGGAGACAGGTATGCGCCTCCTGTTGTGGATCGGGTGAATTACTGTAGCCTTTTTCAGAGTTCTGTGCATTTCTCCTTGATCAATTCCTCTGCCAGGCAGGTGTTTGTAGAGCTCCTCACGCTCCTAAAATTGACTTAATGTTTATGAACTAATATCTACAAATTTATTCTATGGCTCCTACAGTTGTTTCTACTTTATGTGAGAAGTTATTTTTACTCAGTATCTGCTGCTGTCTGCTCTTACTTAATTTTTCACATACATTTTTTCTGCTCATTGTTTCTTCAGTTTTTCTGTCCCTGGTATATATTTTGCATGGCATGAATATCCTCTTGTAATGAGTTTTTTTTATGTCTTCTCAATTTGCTACCATATCTTCTCCATTTATGGGAAAAATACGGAATCTTAAACTTTCGTGTACCTACTCAAATCACAACGATATGAATGACGCTGCTTCTCGGAAACCTGAACCTCCTCATGTAATAAAATGACAGTGAGTTAAAATAAAAGCCCTTCACCAGTGAATCTCATATCAGGATCTATGGAGTCTATACCTGATGAAATGTGTATGTTAAGATCATTTATGGAAGATACTACTGAAACATTACAACAGCTGGATGACAATTGGTCTTCTATAGAGTCGAGTGTTTTAATGGTAGAGCAAAAGACTGAAAGTCTACAGCAAGCAACTTTACGCATTTCACAATTGGAATCAAATCAGAAATATCTCTACTTTAACCCCTTCTTGCATCAGACGCACTGGAGCCATCAGAGGCAAAAGTGCTCACCTGTGTAGGACGGCTCCTGCACGTCTGATGCCATGGCACAGGGAATCCCTAGGTGTGGGCACCAGAAGGATTCCCTTTCCCCCTAAACAGCCCCGGGAGCTGGGAAACAGCTTCCCCAGCTCCAGAGGCTGTTTAGTTGGTTTTCCTGAAAAGACAATCAGCATGCACGTTGCACTGACGTCATTTCAGTGAAACAGAAACTGATCAGTTTTTCTTTATACGTGCTCAGGGGGCTATCTCAGCCCCCCAAGCATGTAGAAAGATAGACAGGAGGGGTAACATTGGAAAGGGGAGTATGTCCCATTTCCAATGGTACCCCACCCTTGTGGATCCCTGCTTGACGATCGCCCCAGGAGGGTGATCTCCAAGCAGGGATACACCCACTGGACACCAGAGAGGGGGGAGCGTCCCCTTGAGCAATGGTCTTTACTCCCCCCAATTGTGGGGGAGGCAGAAACCCCATTAGATGCCAGGGATTATTTTTTATTGTATTTAGGGGTGGAGGCTGCCCGAGATGGGCATGCCAATGCACCCACTCCTGCAAAATTCCAGTCTTCTGCCCCCCCTGGGAGGCAGATGGGGCAGTAGCCCCTAATCTGTCCTCTCGTGTGGGCAGAAAGCCCACTAGATGCCAGGGATTTTTTTAAATTGTATTTAGGGGTGGGGGCTGCCCGAGATGAGCATGTCAATGCTCCCACCTTGCAATATTTTACAGTTTTTCTGCCCCCCCCATGAGGCAGATGGGGACAGTAGCCCCTGATCTGCCCCACTGAGGGGGGGGGGAGACCCCACTAGATGCGCAGTATTCATTTTTTTATTGTATTTGGGGGCTGCCCGATATTGGCATACCAATGCCTCACCCCCTGCAAAATTGAACAGTCTTTCTGCCCCCCTGGGAGGCAGAAAGCCCACAAGACGCCAAGGAAACATTGTTTTAATTGTATTTAGGAGTGGGGCTGCTTGAGATGGGCATGCTAATGCCCCACCCTCCCTGCTAAATTCCACAGTCTTTCTGCCAACCTCCAGTAGGCAGATGTGGCAATAGCCCCTGATCTGCCTCTTGGGGGGGGGGGGGGGGGGTCAAAAAGCTCACTAGGCACCAGGGATTTTGTTGTTTTTTCATACGTAAGGGTTAGGGCTGCTGAGAATAGGCATGCTAATGCCCCTAACCCCGAAAAAGTAGGCCAGCCCCCCCAGAAGGCAGATCAGGGCAATAGCACCTTATCTGTCTCCTCCGGGGTGGCAGAAAGCCCACTAGGCACCAGGGATTATGTTTTTTATTATACGTAGGTGTGGGGGCTGCCCAGAATGGGAATGCTAAAACCCCCAGCCTTAGAGAAAAATTAGCCACAGTCTTTTTGCTTCCCCCAGGAGGCGGATGGGGCAATAGTCCCTAATCTGACCACCTGGGTGCAGAAAGCACACTAGGCACCAGGGATTTTTTTTTTATAAATAGCTGTTGGGGCTGCCGAGAATGGGCATGCTAATGCCCCCACCCCCAAAAAAGTCTTTCTGCCCCAGGGGAAGGCAGATCGGGGCAATAGTCCCTAATCTACCCCCCAGGGGGCAGAAAGCCCACTAGGCAACAGGGATATGTTTATGGGCATGCCAGTGAGAAGCCCCTTATGTAAGGGTTGCTCCCTTTTTTTAGGCACACATTGTGGCTGTTTCAGTGATACTTTTAGTCTCATCTGCACCCAAAGGGGGGGGGGGGGCAGAAAACCAATATAAACCATGGAGAGTTTGTGTGTGTGTGTAAACTGGAGTTTGGCTGATGGTATGTGTGTACTGACCTTTGGCTGGCATTTTACTGCCGGTGGGTGTGGACCCGCACTTGGCTAATGGTGGGGGTGGACTCAAGCTTGATGGTGGTGTGTGTAGATTGGTGCTTGCCTGGTGAAGTGTGTGGCGTAGTGCTTGGCTGGTGGTGTACGTGGAATGATACTTGGCTGACTGTGTGCATGTATGGTGCTTGGCTGCAGGGCCAGACTGGCCGTAGTGGGCACTGGGTGATTCCATGGTGAGCCAGAGAGGTGGGAGCCTGGTTTCTTGCCATGGGGAGCTGTTTTGTCACTGGGGGCCTGTTTTGCAGCACTGCTGCAATATTGGGCCCCAGCAATAAAAGCGGGAGCAGTGCTTTTTTCTAGCACGCCCCACTTCTCAGAGCCGGTCAAGCAGCAATCTGTCAAGGCTGGTTGCTGTTCCCAGTCCGGCCCTGCTTGGCTGAAGTTGTCCAGGGATGGCAGTTGACCGGCAGAGTGCATTGGTGACACTTGGCTGGCAGTGAGCATGGATATTGCTTGGCTGAGTGTGTGCATGGATAGCATTTGGCTTGTGGTGTACATGGATGGTGCTTGGCTAGCAGTATGTGTGGATGGTGCTTGGATGGAGGTGTGCATGGATGGCACTTGGCTGACGGTGTGTGTGGATGACGCTTGGATGGTGGTGTGAGTGGATGGGGGTGTGCGTGTACTGACTCGTGCCTGGCAGTGTGACTTTCATTGATCCCCCAGTATTTTCTTCCCCAGAATCCCCAGCAAACCTCAAATTTTCTTACAAAGTCACATTTTTCTCATATTTTCGTGTGAGTAATTTGGAGGATCAGCATGCAGGCACAAATTTCGTACTACCCAGCATTCCCTGTGGTTTCCGGAGAAAAAGGATACCTCACTTGTGTGGGTGCCCAAAGTAGCGTCAGCCTAAAAACGTATAAACAAACTGCCCTTTTCGACCAGCTTTTGGCCCCCCCTCAATCTCTACACATTTTTAGCTCCTCCATTTCAAAAGCATTTTGCCCATCCACACAAGGAAGGTATAATTGTTATCAGGATACTGAGGAGAACACACATATGTGCCATGGGGTGATCCCACAACTCTCCAATACAGATATTAGAGGAAAATGTGACTTTTCAGCTAAATTTAGGTTTTGGAAGGAAAATTTTGGGGACCAATGCAAGTCACACATCCCTTGACTCCCGAGGGTATCTAGTTTTCAGAAATGTCTGGGTTTTGTAGGTTCCCCTAGATGTCCACAAAGTCCAAAAACACAGGCACCCACATATTTCTCACAAACCAACCTTGTTTTTCAAGGGGGTCACCTACATTTTTGGTCCCAGGTTCAGCTGCCTTCTAGGGAATCTCACGTAATACAGATATTTCTTGAAACTAGACTCCCAGTGGAGTCCATGGAGCTGTGCTTGCGTGGATCTCCCAACATTGTTTGACCAAGAATCCCTTGCAAACCTCAAATTTAGATAAAAAAGCAATTTTACTCATGTTTCTGTGTGGGGAAGATGTGGCACCACCATGCTGACACAAATGACCCACCACCAAGCGTTCCCCCAGGTGTCCTGATAAAAATGGTACCTCAATTGTGTGGGTGGGCCAAGTACCCCACAACATGCAAGGGCCCAAAGTGTATTGTGGAGACATCAAAAATTACCTATTACAAAACAACCTGGTTTTGCAAGGGGGGTTACCTGGGTTTTTGGATCCTGATTCGGTCACCATCTAGGGAAACCTACCAAACCCACACGTTCCTGAAAACTAGATTCCCGGGGGAGTCAAGGGAGGTATGGCTTGCGTGGAACTCCTAACACTTTCCTACCCACAATATCATGGCGTCGCTTACTGATCCTTCTTTTTAGGTTAGGATATCCTCTATTTCCTTCTTGATGTTCCAACATCAAGATACATTCTTGAGCCATTCTGGCTCTTTAATGATGTTGTGTACAGTAACTCACAATTTATTCACCATATATTTTTGGGAGAGGTGTTTTGAGCTTTTTATTACATATTTTCACGCTATTCACTCTCAATTTGGTTTCCATATCCTCTTTATATTTCTACTTTTTTCAATTTTTTGGCACATGGTCTATTTTCTTTCTCCTATCTCATGGAGAATTTTAGCCTGAATGGTAACACATGAGTTTTTAAATAGTAGTTGTCTTAATACTGTATTTAATTTTAAGTAGGACTATGTTTCTCTGAGATCAATATCATTGTTTGTATCCCCTACAGATTTTGCTCTTTGATCATCATGGCTACCTGATGAAGGCATCAGGCCGAAACGCTGGTAGACATGAATTATGTTAGCCATGATTATGTCTGTTTTATATTCATTATATTATGTTTAATTTTGTTGTTATAGGTCATCTACTGTTGGCACACATATCCAAGTCCTGTATCAAACAATATCATGTTTTGATGTATCAAAAGAATTAAGGCTATGTGTGAATGAACTTGTGTGCGTGATTAGCCTTCCAAACCTTTTGCATCAACATTAGTTGTATGATGTGTAGGCAATCTATCAATGTTCCAATAGCATGATTTATAATTACATATTATTTCTCTCCGTGTTTAAATAATTAAAACTTTTACAACATAAAATAATAAAAAATATATATATATTTTCAATAATTTTTCTCTTATTCTTGGGCTTTCTGCATTTATATTTATGTCGACTCGGTTATCCATTTCCTAAATGCTTTATTCACATAATATTTCTCTCCCTAATTTAGGAAATTAATTTAGGGGTACCATTCTTTGTTAAACAACATAGCCCTCACTGTCATTTATTCTCATTCACGTTCCTGTCTCTCACACTCACACATACTTGCACACTCAGACACACATAAACACATAAACAGGCTCACACGTGCATGAAAGTACACAAAATGTCACTTTTTTTATTACTTACGTTCTGCTGTTCTTGATGCGTAGACTTTTGGGACAGAAACCCATCTTCCTCTTGCCTTGATTACTGAAGCAGGAAATCTCTGCAGTGGGAAACATAGGCTCCAGCTTTAAGTTTATTTCTTTTTTACCTCATCCTCTCTCATCTTATCACAGGATTGGATGGGGTCAGTCAGTCTACTGACCTCACCCGACCCTGTAACGAGAAAGGGGAGGCTGAGTTGACAGCCTGATCAATGGGCAGCCTATGGCACTGCTGGGCTTAAGGGTAAAGCACCCCAGGCTACCTGCACCAGTGATGCTGCAGCACATCATTAATTGGGCCGTCCTGAAGCATGGCTTGCCCTTGAGTCAAGGTCTGGGACTTCATCCTCCCTTGACAGTCTGTTTGATGGATGGTGCGGGCACCTTTATTCATCTGCAGAACTTATACAATAAGATTCACCGAGTCCGCCTGCGGCGAGGGCATGCTTTTTCTGGTATACAAGTAGTAAATAATAGGTAATTATTCACTACTTGTATAAATAATGTTCTCAAGCTAGGAGGGTGGAGCCCAAACCTCCATAAGGGCGAGCCACCACTGCCCTGAAATAAACTTGTTGGTCCAACCATGTAACCATTGAAAAGGCTATTTCAGGGCCTATTCAATTTACCTTAGAAACTCAGAGATGATGTGAGAGCTTAACAACTCATCTTGTGGATAATTGCTTTAACCAAGTCATTTCGAGGGGAATGGTTTTACCAAGCGTGGTTTTCTCACTTCTGGAGAAAAAGATAAAAGTGAAAAGCAGCATGTCTGTTCATTCCCATAAGGCAACAAACCAATGGTCTACTTCAGTAATAGATGACCCCTGAGGAGGCTGCCTCTTCTTCATCTCAAACAATATTTTCATATTTTCTGTAGCACCCATAGTTGCTTTTTTATCTTGATTATGTGACATTTGCATGTTTTGATGTTGTCTATGCATGACAATTCAATTCCTTTTGTCTAACACTTTCCCCAGGCATGACTGTTTTGTTCTCCCTGCCACATATTTAATAAATTACCAACTCGTGTGCATTAGTATGGTTTAGAAATAGCCATAAAACAGCAGCTACGCTCCTAAAACACCCGTGCAAATTCAATAATATAATTTCCTTTTCCATCATGATCTAAAATGAGTATAATCTAAAAGAAGTCGAGCTGTCTTAACAACGCAAATCACCGTTTTTCAATACAAAATGCAATGAAAATAAACTTTACTAAAACAAAAACTATGGTTGCAAAATACTACAAGAAGAAACACCTCAATTGGTTCCGGACGGTCACCGCTTAGATCAAGCTACAAGCTATAGATACCTGGAGATAACACTAGACCAGAATAACTCATTTAAACCACAAATGGAATCTTTGTGGAAAAAGGGGGTAACGACCTACCTATCCTTTAAACCACTGAAGAAGTTGCTATCAGACTTGACACTTAACCGTTTTCTAAGGGTCTTGCGAGCTAAACTTCAGCCCACAATAACCTATGGGAGAGAACTAATGAAAGAAAAAGACGCAACTATTCTCGATAACCCAATCTCCAGCTCTTACCCAGCGATCTTTCAACGTCCTAGAAATGTTTCCCCAGCTCAAATACGGTTGAAATTTGGGCTGCAAAAACAGTCAATGGAAAGAAGGGGGGCATATGTGAAATGCTGACATAAAATGAAATGCGATGAAGAAGGATCCCTGGTCGACTAACTCTGGAAAGAACTGTTTCACCCCGAAAAATCTCCTGCAAGAGAATATCTGCAGGAATTCCTCAAACTTTTAGGCCTAACAGACTTGTGGAACATCTCAACAAATCACTTCGCTTTTAAACAAGCTGGAACAAAGGTTATTTAAATATTATCTGTCAGAGAGGACAAAAATTCACTACCCAAACAAGCTCATGGCTGGGTAGTACTGAATACATACAAAGCACTTAAACTCCAATCCTATTTGACAAAGAGAATAAAAATCGACACCAAGGAAAAATTCCTAAAACTCCAGTTGGGGGTTGAGCCCTTCAATCAATTCTTACCTTCTTGGGAAAAAAAGTAGAGGAGACCAGCTCTGTCGTAGCTCTGTCCTAAGAGATATAAGCCCTTGCTTAGGTAGCGCTGGGATGCCCCGTAACTGGGGCAGCTATGCGCTTTATAAAACTTAAAATAAATAAATAAGGATAACCTTGCCTAAACCAACGTTCAGACAGCATGGAGTTAGGGCCTGCCGACAAGCGATAATGAATAACACAGCTAAACTGCCGGCTAACTAAATTTCTTGATATAACTGCAAAAAAATTGAAATACTTGCCCATATTGGCTAAAAACTAACTTTCATCAGACTAGCCACTGTTTGAAATAACATCAACAGATTTAAAGGAGGGTGGAGCAGTAGTTATTAATAACATGATTCCTTCTTTTAATTACTTTTTACTCTTATTTATTTATTATTGTAAACATTTTCTTTATAAAAGTGTTTTTATTGCATAAGAGCAAGACATGTTATTTAAAATGTATTAATGTATGCAATGGTTTTAATTAAACAAGCATAATAAAATGTACTTACTTACACAGACAGTCCAGTGTCCCGCCCCAAAGACTGCTAGAGACGGAGTATTCTGAAAGCACAAGTGCAACTGAAGGGGGGGCCTATACGCTTGAAAGTGATACCCAGCTGGGAGAGTGGGGGGGAGGTGACATCATTTTAAACTAGTGGCGACATATGAAAACAAGCATTTGCAATGCAATAGGTCTCCAATTGACACAAATCCTATTGCATTGCAAATGGTTGGCAACTTGGCATCACGGACAACGGGACGACAGCGGGTGAGGGGGGAGAAGGCACGGACATTGGTAGGGAGGGTTGGAGAAGGTACGGACTACAGGAGGGATGGCAAGGAAGGGAAAAGATGGCACAGACAACGGGAGGGAGGGCTGGGGGGGAAGGAGGCACAAAACGGGAGGGGGGTAGAAGGCACCTGGTCTGTCACCTGCGGCGGACTCCTGCTCCAAAATGAAATAGTACACGCCTCCCATGGCCAGTAGCCATGGTAGGATACAAATTAAGATATGGCTGTTTTAAGGAGCAACTAACAATCCTCATTATGAATCAGAAGACAGCATTTACAAAGGACAAACACACAAGCCAATGAAAAATAAAGTTGGAGGAGTGGGCAAAGCTTCTCTCCATTCTGAACTAACACAGCTCTTCGCAGAGCAGCGCTTGCGTGCTGGCTCACACTCGACCTAAAAAAGGAGTAGGGCTTGCTATACTCTACAAAAATACTTTAGAAATATCAGGCCAACCTGTTCTACTAATTGACTGTGAAGCCCTCTCCTTCAGTTGTAATGTGAAGAATCAAACCAAACTTCATGACATTCTGGTTTATAGGCCCCTGGTCCTAAGACTGTTTTATTAGAGTCCCTTAATGATTATTTGGAAAGGAGTGTATTCTTAGGTAATTATACTATACATTTTAATTTCCATCTTGATGATCTTAGCAATAAGGATAATAACACGTTTATTGATAACATGCAATGCTTTGATTTAAAGGAATTGGTTGCTGCTCCCACTCATCAGGCTGGACATATGCTTGATGGCATTTTAAAAATTTCCTGGAGTTACATCTATTAGACATTTTCCCGGTGACATGGTCTAACCACAGGGCAGTTCAGTCAGTTTTCTGTTTCAATCAGATGAAGGAGGCCTGACCCCAAAACACCAGGCCAAACCGATCAGTCCTTAGAACAAAATAAATTAACAGGACCTAATTAGGACACTAGAGTCCACTCAACCTGTGTTAACTGAAACTCGCAACATTGCAGTCTTGTGATACATTAACTGGATTAACAAAGCAGTAAATAAATTAGCTCCATATAAGAAAGTTATTAGTCACAGAGCATGCCCATCAGTCCCTGGGTTTTTTGAGAAATTAAGACCAAAAAAAATCTGTTGTTAGCAGGATAGGAAATGCAGAAGTAATTACGCCCCAGAAGAAAAACTGAGATACAAACAACAGATCCAGAAATACAAGAAACTGATTGTCGTTGAAAAAATAAGTTTTTTCAAAGATACAATCAGATCTGCAGTGAGCTCATCCCGGGATCTGTTGCAGACAGTATCTAGCCTATCTGCCCTGTCTGTCCAATCTACAACGACCACTTCACAGCTGTTTTGAGACAACCTAGCAAGTTTTTTCAAAAACAAAGTAGAGGTAGTTTATTCTTAATAATAACCCAGGGTGGTGTTCACTGAGTTGCTCTTATCGGAACTCGGCGAAGTGGCAAAAAAACACTTCTGCGCTAGGCTCCATAGAAAAATGCTGTTTGCCATGATTGCACAGTGTGGATGCTTGTCCGCACTGTGCAATCATCGCGAATGGCACCTGGCACAGCGCAAGCAGTCCCTTCTTTCCCTTTTCTGCCACTTAAGTAGATTGTTACTCGAGCGGCAGCTTTCTCAATGCGAACAAGCAGTTTCTCATTGCAAGCGGTCAGGAGCATACGTGACCACATGCAATGACAAACCTGACCACCCTGGGTTGAGGAATCTCGCCGGGATGTTTATTTTCCACGCTCGTGCTTGCCAACTTGATGTTGACGATATTTTGGATGAGGAAAAATCTCACTGGGAGGTTGATTTTCCTCACTCGGGGTCACCAACTTGACGTTGATGATCGCAAGCATGGAAAAATACTGCGAGCATAATGCGGAGTGCAGGAAACTTTACAAATGGAGCAGAGTGGAGTTCACTGTCCAGACTTACTTAATAATGGAACAAACCAACTATCACAAGTCACCACTCAATTTAATCAAGGCCATCAGGTTTTTGAAGAGTTTCCGGCTATCTCTCCTGACTGTATGACTGAGCTCCTTAAAGAAACTAAATCAGGTGCCCCATCAGACCCATGTCCCACTAGGGTGTTGCACAGCATAGTTGATTTCATTGCACTCCCACTCCCTTTGTTGTTTAATAACATCCTAATGGAATGGAAAAGGCCTCCATTCTATTCTTCCTCTCCTAAAGAAACAATTTCTTGAACCAGCTGAAGAACACAACTACTGTCCTATATCTGCCACATGTTTTTCTGGATTCTATCCTTCAACAGTAGAGAACAAAACCACATTTCATCAGGGGTTGCTGAGAATGCTGCCACAGTCCTCTCAGGTCTCAGTACCTCTCACTGGCACACAGGTGAATCTCCAAATGCTTACCAGCTTGCTGGCTCCAGGGACCATTTTTTTTAAAGGAAGGGTGATGGAAGTACGCTACTTAACATCACAAACCAGTTTGCCCCTCAGCCATATGGCAAATGTAGTATACAGTGTTTATAATGTTCACCAATAGTTAGCCGCTCACATACCTGACGCTGTTTTCTGCCCTCAAAGGATCTCTCTGCTGCCAAATGAAGGGTGCCTCCTTCGCTAACTTTGTTCAGCTGTGTCCAGACTTCGTGGAGGTCGCGCCGCTGGTGGGAGCTCTTCCGTGGTCGACGGTTTGCCTACCAGCTCCCAGCGAGCGCTTGACCCCATCACCATTGGCTGCCTGCATCGGGGGACTGCGAGGACCAGAAGCCTTTGCTTCTTCCAGCTGGTGCCTCTTCCCCCGGCGGTAACGCCCCCTACCTGCCGGCTATTTACTTTTCGCGACACCCGCTGCGCGGGTGCCGCTCACATACCTGACGCTGTTTTCTGCCCTCAAAGGATCTCTCTGCTGCCAAACAAAGGGTGCCTCCTTCGCTAACTTTGTTCAGCTGTGTCCAGACTTCGTGGAGGTCGCGCGGCTGGTGGGAGCTCTTCCGTGGTCGACGGTTTGCCTACCAGCTCCCAGCGAGCGCTTGACCCCATCACCATTGGCTGCCTGCACCGGGGGACTGCGAGGACCAGAAGCCTTTGCTTCTTCCAGCTGGTGCCGCTTCCCCCGGCGGTAACGCCCCCTACCTGCCGTCTATTTACTTTTCGCGACACCCGCTGCGCGGGTGCCGCTCACATACCTGACGCTGTTTTCTGCCCTCAAAGGATCTCTCTGCTGCCAAACGAAGGGTGCCTCCTTCGCTAACTTTGTTCAGCTGTGTCCAGACTTCGTGGAGGTCGCGCCGCTGGTGGGAGCTCTTCCGTGGTCGACGGTTTGCCTACCAGCTCCCAGCGAGCGCTTCACCCCATCACCATTGGCTGCCTGCACCGGGGGACTGCGAGGACCAGAAGCCTTTGCTTCTTCCAGCTGGTGCCTCTTCCCCCGGCGGTAACGCCCCCTACCTGCCGGCTATTTACTTTTCGCGACACCCGCTGCCCGGGTGCCGCTCACATACCTGACGCTGTTTTCTGCCCTCAAAGGATCTCTCTGCTGCCAAACGAAGGGTGTCTCCTTCGCTAACTTTGTTCAGCTGTGTCCAGACTTCGTGGAGGTCACGCCGCTGGTGGGAGCTCTTACGTGGTCGACGGTTTGCCTACCAGCTCCCAGCGAGCACTTGACCCCATCACCATTGGCTGCCAGCACCGGGGGACTGCGAGGACCAGAAGCCTTTGCTTCTTCCAGCTGGTGCCTCTTCCCCCGGCGGTAACGCCCCCTACCTGCCGGCTATTTACTTTTCGCGACACCCGCTGCGCGGGTGCCGCTCACATACCTGACGCTGTTTTCTGCCCTCAAAGGATCTCTCTGCTGCCAAACGAAGGGTGCCTCCTTCGCTAACTTTGTTCAGCTGTGTCCAGACTTCGTGGAGGTCGCGCCGCTGGTGGGAGCTCTTCCGTGGTCGACGGTTTGCCTACCAGCTCCCAGCGAGCGCTTGACCCCATCACCATTGGCTGCCTGCACCGGGGGACTGCGAGGACCAGAAGCCTTTCCTTCTTCCAGCTGGTGCCTCTTCCCCCGGCGGTAACGCCCCCTACCTGCCGGCTATTTACTTTTCGCGACACCCGCTGCGCGGGTGCCTCTCACATACCTGACGCTGTTTTCTGCCCTCAAAGGATCTCTCTGCTGCCAAACGAAGGGTGCCTCCTTCGCTAACTTTGTTCAGCTGTGTCCAGACTTCGTGGAGGTCGCGCCGCTGGTGGGAGCTCTTCCGTGGTCGACGGTTTGCCTACCAGCTCCCAGCGAGCGCTTGACCCCATCACCATTGGCTGCCTGCACCGGGGGACTGCGAGGACCAGAAGCCTTTGCTTCTTCCAGCTGGTGCCTCTTCCCCCGGCGGTAACGCCCCCTACCTGCCGGCTATTTACTTTTCGCGACACCCGCTGCGCGGGTGCCGCTCACATACCTGACGCTGTTTTCTACCCTCAAAGGATCTCTCTGCTGCCAAACGAAGGGTGCCTCCTTCGCTAACTTTGTTCAGCTGTGTCCAGACTTCGTGGAGGTCGCGCCGCTGGTGGGAGCTCTTCCGTGGTCGACGGTTTGCCTACCAGCTCCCAGCGAGCGCTTGACCCCATCACCATTGGCTGCCAGCACCGGGGGACTGCGAGGACCAGAAGCCTTTGCTTCTTCCAGCTGGTGCCTCTTCCCCCGGCGGTAACGCCCCCTACCTGCCGGCTATTTACTTTTCGCGACACCCGCTGCGCGGGTGCCGCTCACATACCTGACGCTGTTTTCTGCCCTCAAAGGATCTCTCTGCTGCAAAACGAAGGGTGCCTCCTTCGCTAACTTTGTTCAGCTGTGTCCAGACTTCGTGGAGGTCGCGCCGCTGGTGGGAGCTCTTCCGTGGTCGACGGTTTGCCTACCAGCTCCCAGCGAGCGCTTGACCCCATCACCATTGGCTGCCTGCACCGGGGGACTGCGAGGACCAGAAGCCTTTGCTTCTTCCAGCTGGTGCCTCTTCCCCCGGCGGTAACGCCCCCTACCTGCCGGCTATTTACTTTTCGCGACACCCGCTGCGCGGGTGCCGCTCACATACCTGACGCTGTTTTCTGCCCTCAAAGGATCTCTCTGCTGCCAAACGAAGGGTGCCTACTTCGCTAACTTTGTTCAGCTGTGTCCAGACTTCGTGGAGGTCGCGCCGCTGGTGGGAGGTCTTCCGTGGTCGACGGTTTGCCTACCAGCTCCCAGCGAGCGCTTGACCCCATCACCATTGGCTGCCTGCACCGGGGGACTGCGAGGACCAGAAGCCTTTGCTTCTTCCAGCTGGTGCCTCTTCCCCCGGCGGTAACGCCCCCTACCTGCCGGCTATTTACTTTTCGCGACACCCGCTGCGCGGGTGCCGCTCACATACCTGACGCTGTTTTCTGCCCTCAAAGGATCTCTCTGCTGCCAAACGAAGGGTGCCTCCTTCGCTAACTTTGTTCAGCTGTGTCCAGACTTCGTGGAGGTCGCGCCGCTGGTGGGAGCTCTTCCGTGGTCGACGGTTTGCCTACCAGCTCCCAGCGAGCGCTTGACCCCATCACCATTGGCTGCCTGCACCGGGGGACTGCGAGGACCAGAAGCATTTGCTTCTTCCAGCTGGTGCCTCTTCCCCCGGCGGTAACGCCCCCGTGCATAAACCTTAAATTGAAGCGCATCACACGCAACGCGGGACGCGCGCGAGGAGAAGCGCGAGGCGAAGCCCGGGCCAAGGGCGGGCCCGTTTCAGCCCGTTCCAGACTGTGCAGGACTGGACTGGGCCATGGTATTTGCTTTCTACTATTCATTCCTAGACTTTGTGAGAACACCTGTGGGGTTTTATACCCATATCTTTGCCAATAGCCTGACCAGTTGGTTTGTTTTGCTCTATCATTTTGTGTAGTTTGAGACCCATAGCGTCCGATCATGAGTAGAGCCACTAGAAGCAAAAAGACAGATAAATCTACTGACATAACTGGACACATTGACTTATTTTTAAATAAGGCCAATGCAGCTATTGATAATACCATCCAATTGATAGAACGTCGGGTGTCACATGAACTGGAGATTGCCAGAAAAAGATCGTCAATGGGCCCTTTGGCTCTAGCACAAACTCCAATTCACAAGGGTTCGATCACTCCCCTGCTGAATCAAGCAAGTGCACTAGTTCACACAGTCCCAGATACTGTGGACTTGTCAGCAACCCAATTGTCATTAGGGTCTGATTCTGTGGAGGACTTGGAAAAAACTCCGGACCTACAACTCCTACACAACCAAGACATGGCATTAGAACCTAATTTCACGGGTGATAGGGAGGGTGCCATATCTAAGAGGTCAAGCAAGGGGTTGTTTACACAGAATATCACATCGGCGCTACCTAACTGTGTGAATCCTGGGAACCTGAATAAGAATAGTGACAACATTGTAGTACAGCAAATCCCCCCACCCACCAATAGAGTGGTTTCTAAAAAGCCCATACAGAACACCGAGCCACTAGGGAATTTAGATGCAATAGGGGCTGTAGGGGGTATACACAAACCATGTACCACATGTGTGTCACTACATGATTTTCTTACAAATAGCATGGGGGTATTGTTAAAACACCATCTGAAACCCTTGGAAAAAAGTATAAGGATAATTGAAAAACAACTTGCAAAATTAAATACTCCGGCATTCACTCAGAAGTCACTGGGCACCTTAGACACGGGGGAGGGGAAAACCAAAGAGCCAAGTAAACCGGCTCAACCGCTTACCTTACCAGCGGCGTGTCCAAAACCCCCTGCGCAAGATAAAGTAGCTAACACCCAGACTAATAAGAGTGTCAGACCAAACTCACAAAATACCCCCAAACCCCTAACTGTAGAAGGGAAGGGCCAACCCGATATCACCAGTGATAATGCGCAACCCACCCCAGCCCTTGTGGCCTTAAATACCCAGCTAGCTAACCTAAAGGAGACTTTACACACATCACAAAAAACCCAGTCTCCCCAATTTCAGGGAAAACAAAGGAAGGGTACTAGGTTCAGGCGGCCGTTTCATCTGCCACCTGAGGCTACCCCGTTCACTGTCGTCCTCACAGGGGTGTCAGAATTACCAGATGGCTCGGACGAGCCCCCGTGGTCACTGAGGAACAAAGTTCTGCAATGGTTAAGTCAAAATAGACCTTTACAGTCATTCCATCACAGTAGAATAACCTCTGTGAAAAGAGTGTTCTGGATTGGGGACACGAAAAAAAGCTTACAGGGTGACTGTGTTATAGTCAACTGTGACGATCCTGCCATGGTGGACTATATTTCTTCCTGGCCAGCGCTTGAAAAAAGGGGAGGGGTTGACGTACAACGTCTTGCCTTCTTCTATCCACCTTTAAACACTCCCAATTATGGTGATACAACGGGATGGGATGAAGTTCAAGACTGGCCTTGGACGCAGGTGGGGTACACAAATAGAAGTAGAAACAGGAACAGCAATAATTACTGGAACAGAGGCTGGGAGTCCCGCCCCTGGCACCATAGCAGAGGAAACCCAAATCCTGACTATTAGAGGGGGGCTCCCACAAGGAACAGATACGACTGTTTAGATATGGTCGATTGACCAACAAAGGTCACTAAAAGGGCATCAGTAACCTCAGCACCCCCTTTAGAGACTTTAAAGACTCATGATGTTTTTTCACAGGTAGAAAGCACTAATCCCACGATGACAGAGAGCACATCAGATTACGATACGGGTGGTGCAAACTTGTCAGGTCAGCATCCAACAGAACAATCTAGTAACCCATTCAAGAAGAGTGGACTTGAGTCCACAGCTGAAACCACCTGTATGGACCCACATCTGAATACAGTAGTTAAGATTAAGAGCCAAATTCACAATGAGACAGGAGCCCTGCCCGTGGGCATTGTCCCACTAACCAGCCAGGAAGAATCCAGTCCACCCAATGAGGTGAAATGCTCGTTAAAAATAACATCATGGAATATTGCTGGGCTAGGTAAAAAAGCGCGGGACCAGCTATTCCTAACTTTTATGGAAAGGCAGGATATAATCTGCCTACAGGAGTGCTGGGACTTAGATGAGACCCACATCGAGGGTTTTAGCACTTTTTATGTTCCCGCGATTCAGGGCAACCGAGGCAGAGGCTCTGGGGGACTGTGTATTTTCACCTCTAACCTTTGTAATATAGAACAGAGTATGTATGAGGCAAATGGACCGAAAGCAGGGGTAGGGAGCTTACTACAGGGTTTGTTTATTAAATCAAACGGGCGCTCCTTTTTCCTGATCAACCTTTATAATAATGCGCCAAAAGATGAGGTTAAAACTTTAATGGCGGAGTTGGACTCACTGCTAAAGAGAGGTGGGCAGGTGGCAGACTGCTTACTTATAGCAGGGGATTTCAATTGTCACTTATGCCCCTATAGTCATACAAAAAATTGTGGCATTTTTGACCTAAGAGGGGATCCAACTACGCACTTCGAACATACTATAGGGGGCAATCTGCTAAATCAACTCATGCATGAGTGGGATTTGGCCTTTGCTAACGAACTTTGTGAGCCACCCGCAGCGTTTCAGACAACCTTCTTTGGCCACGGGGCAGCCACTGTGATTGACTTCATTTTAGTCTCTAACAGGAACCAAGGCTGGGTGGGGGGCTTTGATATGGAGGATCTAGCAATAAGCGACCATTTTCCTATCAGCATTGCTCTTAGTCTAGGGAAAGCGGAGACCCAAAAAACAAGTACCATGAATATACTTCATGGCCGCTCAGTGGCGCTGGCCAGGAAAAATGGCTATGCCATTAAATGGGCAAAAATTGAACCCACAAACTTTCTGAAAGACCTGGTACGGAAAGAAACTAGACAATTTGCCACTTGTCTCGAACCAAGCACCAACCCCGAGCTAATAATACAGGCGTATGAAGGGATCAAAACTACAATAAACGCCAAGTTAACTAAAAAACTAAAGGTAGGGGAAGACACAAGATTACATGGCTGGTTCGATCGAGCCTGTACTAAAGCTCATAAAGCCCTCTTACAGGCCTTAAAAACCATTCCTAGGGATAGCGGCCGAGTTAAGGAGGCTAGACAAGCCTATAAGCAGACCCTACGAACTAGACAGAAAGAACTTAAAAACGCAGCCTGGGAAGCCCTGATAAAGGCAAGTGCTCTAAGGGACAACACGTCGTTCTGGAAAGAAATTAATGCCCCCTTCTTCTTGGATAGGAAGGTAGACTCCCTGGAAATAGGCATATCAGAAGATGTTTGGGTTAATTATTTCACTTCCCTCTATAAGAAAGAATCACTTGCTCCGATCCCACAGGTTGAGATGGACGCGGGGCGAGGGGTTCTTCCACTATTTCAGGGAAATTTTCCACTAAAAGTAATGTTTACCCCTGCAGACGTGGAACAAGCGATTTGTCAGAGTGCTAGTTTAAAGGCCCCTGGACCTGATGGAATCCCCATTGACTTGTTTAAAGGGAACGTAGACCTTTGGGCCCCCTTACTAGCAAATGTATTAAATGCTTATACTAAACTAGGTTTCCCAATACATGGAACGAAGCAATAGTTATCCCAATTTTTAAAAAAGGGGACAGACAAGACCCAAAATGTTACTGCCCTATCTCTCTGCTAGACAACCTAATGAAAGTAGCAGGCAGGGTGTTGTTAACCAAATTACAAACCTGGTCTAAGACCAATGGGATACTCTCAAAATTCCAATATGGTTTTAAGTCAGGTTTGGGAACCATAGAGCAGGGCCTAAATCTGTCCCTCATAATGAACAAATACATTGGAATAAAAAAAGGGAACCTGTTCCTAACATTCGTTGATTTAACTTCGGCGTTCGATTGTTTGGATCATGAAATGTTGTGGAAAACCCTGATCACAATGGGGATAGATAAAAATATCTTAAACTTTATTCAGGAGCTGTATAGAGATGCAGGCGCCACGGTGAGATTTGGCAAAAATGGCGAGCAAACTAGAAAATTCCCCATAGCAAAGGGTGTTCGCCAAGGCTGCATACTTGCGCCTTTTTTATTCAACTTGTATATAAACGAGGTAGCAGATTTCCTGAATGATCTGGAGGTGGACTATCCTAAGATAAATGGTCTTGCAGTCCCATTATTGTTATACGCCGACGATGCGGTGATTATGGCCCGCACACAGCGGGGACTCCAAAAGGCACTAATGGGTTTTGCAACCTTTATGAGCTCTAGAGGCCTAAAAATAAACGTGGGGAAAACTTTTACGATGTCTTGTACCACCAGCAAAAAAGTCCCTGACTGCAAAACGTTTGTCAATGATTCAAAGATAGCTATGTCTAAAACGTTTTCCTATCTGGGCATTATCTTTAGCAATAGGGGGACATGGACCCCAGCGATCACCTCCCGGAACCTGGCCTTTGCCCGTTCAATAGGGGCGGTCAAGCAATTTGCCAAAAGACTCGGTGGGAAACCGGTAGACACACTACTTAAGATTTATGCAGCAAAATGCGTGTCTACAGCGGTTTATGGGGCGGGGATTTGGGGACTTGCAGACAGCTCTCAAATTCAAAGGGTGGAAAATGCTTTCCTGAGGTATCTTCTAGGAGTTCCGTGTTCCACATATACTACCATATGCCACAATGAACTTGACAGATCCCATATTAGTGATCTGATAAAGATAGCACCAGTTATGTTGTGGTACAAGATTTGGACATGCGAGGACACGACCTTCAATAGGGAAGTAATTAATGATTGTCTGCAGCAAGCCGAGGGCTCTAAGCAGCCATGGCTGGCCTATGTTAGTAAATTTTTGAATTCCATCGGCCAACCAGAATTATTTTCAAACCCTACCTCATGTGCCCAAATGTCAAAAAAAGCATTAAAAGAGACATGCCTTGGTCTATTGGAGGAGGAGGAGATATTATCTAGATGGGAATAAGTCGACCATTGTAGCCCATCGCCAGATCCTCCACGATCATGGCCTCCATCCTTATCTGGCGCCAAATTTTTCATGCTATCATAGAATGCTTTTGGCACGAATGAGGACGGAATCTTTTTTTAGGCTAATTACGTTCCCTGCTCCAAATGACTGGTCTGGGAAGTTGATAAAATGCCCGTGCGATGGAGTAGCCATCCAGTCTAATATACACTGTATTCTTTTTTGCCAGTACTACCAGTGGGGGAGGAAAAAACACCTGCTACCACTACTAAGGTTGTGGGGTCTGAGAAGCTGCAAAACTGCCCTTCATAGACTGTATTTGCTCCAAGACGAGCTTACTATTGTTTATTATTATTTATTATTTATTATTTAGAAGTTTTCTATAGCGCTAACAAGACCCGAAGGTAGCAGAGCGCTTTACAGTAAAGGCATGAGAAGGTGGACAAAAAGACAAGTAACAAATAAAGGTGATCATCAAATGACAGTTCGTACAGTAGGACTTCTTGGCAATAGGATACAGAGTTCTCACATAGTTCTGGGGATGGATGATGATCCTAGTTACCCAGGACCTAGGGAACGGATGAGGAACAAGGATTTGAGTTGGCTCTTGAATTCCGCATAGGACGGTATGGTTCTGATATGCGGGGGGATAGAGTTCCATATTTTGGGGGCATTTCCTGAGAAGGAGCAGTCCGCAGTTTTCTTCTTTCTGGTTTTTGGTAGGATGAGCAGCAGGGAGTTAGAGCTTCTCAAGATTCTACTTTGGCCAGCTTTTGTGAGTTTGTTTGCCAGGTATTCTGGTTTTCCGGTGTGGAGGGCCTTGTGGGTTAGACAGGCCGTTCTGAAGGTGCTACGCATATCCACCGGGAGCCATTCAAGTTCTTTGAGTGCAGGGGAGATGTGGTCGGATTTTTTGCATCCTGTGATCATTCTTGCTGCCGCATGCAATGTTGTTTTTAATGGGGCCAGGTGTGATTTGGGGATGCCTGTTAGGATTGAGTTCCCATAGTCCAGTCTAGATAAAACTAGTGATTGCGTGGCTAGTTTGAGGTCCTTGTTGGGAATGAAAGGTTTGATTTTGTTCCGCAGTCTGAGGTTAAAGAATGCGCTTTTTGCCGAGTTCTTAATGTGGTTTGTCAAGGTTAGTTTGGGGTCTAAGGTGAAGCCCAGAGATTTTACGGAATCAGCTAGCGTGAGAGAACCTTTAAGAGCATCGATCGACTTCAGCCACTCGATGATTTGAGGGTTGTCTTCTTTGTTTGAGATGAGAAGAGTTTCGGTCTTGTCGGGATTGAGTTTCAGGTGATTCTTTGTCAGCCAGTCTTGAACATCATTTAAGACGGCATTTACTCGGTGGATGTCGTTAATAGAAGAGGTTTCCAGGTAGATCTGTGTGTCATCCGCGTAGAGGTGGAAGTGGATATTGGCATTCCTGAGTAGTTTGGCGAGCGGTTCCATATAGATGTTGAAGAGCTGAGGAGAAAGTACTGATCCTTGGGGGACACCCCTGTTGACTTGCTGGGATTCGGAGGTGAAGTTCTTCATTTTTATTATTTGCGAGCGGTTGTGTAGAAAGGAGGAAAACCAATCGAGAACTACCTCGCCGAGGCCAGCTCTTACTTGCAGAGTCTTGATGAGGAGCCTATGGTCCACCGTGTCGAAAGCTGCGGATAAATCAAGGAGTATGAGGAGGCAGCATTTGTCAGCGTCAAGGGAACCGTGAATATCGTCTATGATGTTCAGCATCGCGGTTTCTGTGCTGCGGCCTTGTCTGAAGCCGGATTGGAGGGGGTCTAGGAGATTGATGTTATCCAGATGATGAGTCAATTGAAGGAGAACGCATCGTTGCAGTGTTTTGGCAAGTAGAGGGAGGTTAGATATCGGTCTGAAATTGTTCAAGTCAGTAGAGTCAAGACCGGGTTTTTTCAGCAAAGGGGTGACTTGTCCCATTTTTAGACAGTCGGGGACCACTCCGCTTTGTAGGGAGCTGTTTATGATTTTGCCCCAGGTAGGTGCTAAGGTGAGCTTCATTTTTTTGATTAGTGAGGGGGGAATGGGATCTGAGATGTGAGCTGATGGTTTGGAGGTCGAGATCAGCGAGATTATCTCAGTTTCCTGCACGTGGCGAAAGCTTAGCCAACGGAGGGGGGAGGAGCCGGAAGGTAGGGCCTGAGGGATGGCCACGTTGTCCTTCGGGAGGAGTGAGTTGTTGATGTCTAGAGATAATTCGATTTTTAGGACTTTGTCGTTGAAGAAGGTGGCGAAGTTATCGCATAGTTCTTTGGACTCCTGCAGGGGTGAGGGCAGAGGCTTGGATGTTTGACGTCTGATAATGTTGTAGAGCTCCTTAGGTCTGTTTTTGGAATTGGCTAGTGCCTCTCGGAAGAAGCTGGATTTCTTGTTTTTGATGTGGTTGTTGTATTTCCTGCGTGCTGTTTTTAGTTGTAAGCGAAGGATGGCTGTTGGGTTGTTTCTCCACTTTCTTTCTTTGGCTCTCAAGGATCTTCTTTCTGCGTTGAGGTCCGCATTGAACCAGGTTCTAGAAGGGGTGGCACGGCTTCTTTTGAGCTTTAGTGGAGCTAGATTATCGAGAATGGAGACTATCTCGGAGTTGTAGTGGTCGATGAGATCATTGGTCGAGAGGTGCAAAGAGTTGTCTGGAAGAAGTGAACTTAGTTGGCCTTCTAGAATGTCTTGGGGTACTTGGGAGAGGTTTCTTGACCATTTGGGGGGGTGTTGGGGAGGTTAGAGCGGGATGATGGGGTGATTGATGTGAAATAGGATCATATGATGATCTGACCAGTCAACAGGTAGTATGTGGTTGACCGTGATTGAGTTCTTTTGTGCGATGATGGCGTCCAGTGTGGCTCCTTTGTAGTGCGTCTCCTCGGTGCAATGTTGAGTGAGGTTGTTTTCGGCGAGGAGGCTGGATAGCGATTGATATGTATTGTAGTGGCGATAAAATTTTTGTCGTTCATCATAAAATGTAGAGGAACCATGAGAAATAATTAGAAGGCTGAGGGTTTGTATGAGTATTATTTTGTGCATAATAACACCATATAATACATAAATATGTTATATTTACCTCAACCGTTCATTAATCTAATGAATTTATCTCCCTACCAAATGCAGTGTGTGAAAAGATTTTATGGTTTTTAAGATCAGATTAATTGACTGATAATGTGTAATGAAGTGTATTCGTTGCAGTGATTTCCTTTTCTTAATTATTAAGCTTTTAATTGTCGCGTTTTTCACTGTATTTTGTATTGTCTGCTTTTATGGTCTTTGCCAAATACCGAATAAAGCTATCTTTGAATCTTGAATCTTGAAGTAGAGAACAAAACCACATTTCATCAGGGGTTGCTGAGAATGCTGCCACAGTCCTCTCAGGTCTCAGTACCTCTCACTGGCACACAGGTGAATCTCCAAATGCTTACCAGCTTGCTGGCTCCAGGGACCATTTTTTTTAAAGGAAGGGTGATGGAAGTACGCTACTTAACATCACAAACCAGTTTGCCCCTCAGCCATATGGCAAATGTAGTATACAGTGTTTATAATGTTCACCAATAGTTAGCAACTACAAACAGTGTCTTAAGAGTTACTGGTGTGGGGTGAGGGGCATTATCGTTGCTTTTCTATTTTGTTTACAAATACAGCACAATTCATGATTAATTGGTGACCGTGAAAAGTACATATTGAGGACATTTCACATAGAAATCTATACATTTTATGTGTAATAGCAGTAATGAAGAACTGCTTTGTATATTCATATATATAATTCACAAAGCCACAGTTGTAGCTGTATATCCACAGTTGCCCTATCTTTCATTTCCATAGTTTTCTACAGAGAATGTTTAGAACGACGTACATGGCGGTCTACATTTTATGTGTAAGCACAACAAGCATACCTACAAAATGGAGTCAGATGCAATTCACCAACGTTACCCCTGTAGTAGTGTATCCCAAACATGCTCAAAGCTACTTACAGCCAAACCTTGAAGTAGGCTATACTCCATGCATGGCCACACACAGGTATTACAAGGCAATCCCATAGAAATCTGCAAGGCAGTGAATAACAACACAACTCAAAGGCACAACAAAAATACAAATAAATCAAATAGTGAAATAATGTTAGAGATTGCATGAATCCATAAAAAATACATTATAAAAAAGTAACCATTACAGATGTGCGATGTGCATACAAAGAAAATTACAAGTATTACACAAACTAAAAGGCACACCATAACATATGCCATGTCTCTAAAAGAGTCTCTCTCTCTCTCTCTCTCTCTCTCTCAGAGTGCAGGAAACTTTACAAATGGAGCGAGAGAGAGAGAGAGAGAGAGAGAGAGAGAGAGAGAGAGAGAGAGAGAGAGAGAGAGAGAGAGAGACATGGCATATGTTATGGTGTGCCTTTTATTGTGTGTAATACTCTCAAAGAGAGAGAGAGAGAGAGAGACTCTCTTTTATCTTCAACTGTAGCCAGTGTCTGATTACTGCGGTCTTGAAACACAATGGGATGGTGGCTGATTCTAGGGTGTTGGCTCTATTTATATATTTGTAATGTTTATCAAGCTGTGTTAATTTCTTCAGCGGATGCTTATCAAACAAGTTTTTTCAATTTGTTTGTCTACATAGACTATCCAGAGGTTTCTGAGTATGTTACATGGAACTTCTGTTGGTTGATTTAAGCCTAAAATATGCCTGTAAAGCTACTAGTAGTGGCTTTCCATTTTTGTTTTGAGTCGTACATGTAAGAAGTGTACTCGTACTATTACTAAATGTTGCTATTTTGTACAGTGGCGTCTGCTATGGAACGGGGGTTGCGTGGGGGGGGATGAAAAAAGTTCACTTTCCTATATTGTGACGCTGCCTCTCTTCCATCCTCAGTCTCTTACTGACTCTGGGTCCTAGAAAGCACACAGGGTCCTAAAATCTCCTAGACAATCACGACACTGTGGTCACCAGCATGACACCAGTGTTGTGAATGGTCTGAGTGCCACAGTTCACCATTCAGACAGGGACTGGGAGTCTGTGCATATTCTCCACCCTGTTTTACAATACAACCAGGTGGAGAACATGCTAAATGCGCATGAAGGTTTGGCCGGCCCATGACGGCCGACCAAACTGTCATGCACACTTAGAAAGTGCACCAATCACTCCTCCTCTTGCCCTGGACAGATTAGCCCTGCCCCGGACATAAATGACATAAACCGAGCCAGTATAAAAAATAAAATTATAATAAGATGTTGCTATTATCGTTTTCTTTTTTCTTTTTTGCACTGCTCAGAAGCAGTGGGGCGACGCTCCTTCACCTTAGCGGAGGAGTCGCTGATGATTTTATATTAAAATCACTGATGGATATTTTGTCTTTAAAGTGCAACAATTATTATAGCTACAATAAACAGTTGCATCCTTCACGTCACCTTCTTTGATTTAGACTGTCTACTACAAACCAAGCTACCCAGAGAGTGAAGGAGTTGGTATGAGTTTAACTTTGTGTCAAGACCGAGTACTCATTTTCCAGTTTAGTGGCAGACCACCACAATCTCACTCTTGATGTTCTTGATAGTTCTGGCATCTTTAAGGATTATGGAGAAAGCCAGACATCCATTACTTGTGATAACAAACTCGTTATTGTACGTCTAGGTAAAATGTTACTGGATACTAGCTCTTCCCAGCGTGAAAATTGTCCTAAAACATTTTAAAATTGCATTAAGGAAAATAAAGAACATAAAATAAAATGTTATTTGCGTCGGTACTATAGAAAAAAAAGAAATGTTAGGGAAAGTAAAATTAGCTTAAATCACAATCAAATCAAATAAAGTGATAAGCAATGTTCTGACATTTCTAGAGAAATGAAAACCTAACAACTGCAGCTTTAAATTCTGCAGGCTATATTTCTTGATCTCTTAAATATTCATGGTGCTTTAAAATTTAAAAAAATATATTCAACCTTTGCCTTAACGGAAATTACTTTTATCTTTGGAAAGGTACATGATATGTTACCAAGAGAGAAAAATGGATGAAAAGAATATAGCCAGGATAATTCGCAATAATGAAGAATAAGGAGAAGACTAATGCACACGGCCTACCCCTGGGCGCACAGCGTTTTATTCAAGCTCTCCAGTGTAATAAGGCAGGAAATGGAAAAAAGAAAGCGTGAAATTTGCTTCATCACAAAGTTCGAAACTCAAGAGGTAAAGTAGCAAGTAACCTTTTAAAATGTCTATAAAGACATTGTACCTGCTTCATCTGTTTGAGCGTCACTGAATTGGCTATTCCTCAGATAGCACCAAGAGCTGCTATTATGAAAAGCATAGTCACGGTTATTGACTCTGTCTTAAGGAGGGATATGACATTAAAATATGGGGCGCTAATATAAAAAGTGGGATTGGCAGACCAAATTGTAACTACAGACCTAGGGGCAGTTTTAGAAATTGGGTTATTAGTTGAGAGGGGTGGAAGCCCTTCTTAAATCATATTCACGGTCCTAATCAGGGTGAACCACAAAAGTCACTACATTAACCTGTGCCTAACCCTCTGTAGCTTGCAACGAAAGCAGTAATGCCTAACTTAACAGGCAAAGTATTTATGCAGCACTGAAACAGTTAAAAAGTGAAAAGACAAGCTGATAAAATGTCCAAACTATTCTTGAAAAATTAATTGTAATAAATAATATGTCACCAAAACAATAAAAATCAGTGAAAACATAATTATGATTTTTTTAAAGTTTCAAGTGAAAATAGTGGCAACAAGCATAAAGCGCTAATTGTGGTATCTGGTCGCACTGGACCACGTGGAAGTTAGCCACCGCAATAAAGCATGGGCTGTATACAAGACATAAATAGGCCCAAAGGGAGTTGATGAGAGGTCTGTTAGGATTTGGTCATACTGCGTCAGTTCCAGGGATCCTTTCAGCAGAGGAGTGGGGCATTGCAGGTCTTTGTGTTGCTCTGCATCATATCCACTGAAGCCTTCGAATAGGAGTTGAGTGGTTCTGCAGGACTGAAGGTCGCGCTTAGGGGCCTATTAGGATGGCGGACGGACCTGCGTCCGTCCGCCACCCCAGAGGAGGAGGGACCGTCCGCAGGGGCTGAGGTGGTCCCTCCGTGCTAATTAGGATGTGACCGCCACCCTGGTAGTCACATCCTGTATTTTTAACATTGTGGCGGTTGTTGTTTGAAGCAGCACACGCCACAATGTTAAAAAAAACATGTTTACCTTTTCGTGCATGAAGCTGCAGGCACCGCGTAGTGCCTGCCGCTTCGTGCACGCAAAGGCAAGGGTGGTACCGTAGGTACCTCCCATGTGCACCCCCCACCTCCCTTCACCCCTGGGGGCCCGCAACGGGCCCCCAAAGAAAAGTCTCTATGCCTTTCCACGGCATAAATGCCGCTGTGGAAAGGCATAGGACCGCTGACATCCTAATATGGCTGGCGGTGTCTGATAGACATAGCCAGCCATGTTAGAGCTTTTCCGCCGCGGTCGGAAGGCGACCGCGGCGGAAAAGCTGCGGACTGAAAAAAGATCCCCCATGCCTCCTAATCTGACCGAGGGTCTTTTTTCAGTCCACAGCGGTTGATCCGCATCCTCCGGGCCGGCAGTGGCTTCCGCCGGCCCGGAGGATGCGGATTAACCGCAATCATAATCGGCCCCTTAGTTGGAACCAGTCAGTTCCAGTATAGCCTTCAGTTCGGAGCTGCGCAGGTTTGCAGGGTCCTATGTCCCTTCATGTTGGATCTGATGGAACATTCAGTTAGACATGGGAAAGGTCACTGACGCCAGCCAAGCGTCCAGAGTGACAGTGCTTGGAAAGTCAGGAGTCACTCCCAAAGATGCCAGCAAAGAAAACAACCTCAGGTCTATTGGTTTTTGTCAGCTGGAAACACAAATACCCTATGGAAGCTTACAGTGCTCCTATAGCTAAAATAGGAGGCAGCCAACTGACCCTTGGAGTCATGTTTGGGGAGCCTGGGTTCCAGGCAAGCAGGTTCAGTCTTCCTTCTTCAGACAGCCGGACAGTCCTACTTCTGAATCTTCCAAAGGTTCTGAAAAAAGGTTCTGAAAGTGCCACTTTTATCCCCGGTGCAAGCCTTCAGGTGAGGTGTGCCTCCTTTGTCTAATGTTCCCCTTTTCGTGGATTTGGCTCCAAACTGTCTAGGGTAAAAAAGGGTAGGCAAGTGCAGGTGTGAGCTGGATTTGTCAGTGGCAGGGCAGGCAGCCCTTAGAAGTCCAGAAAGGGCGGTGGAAGCACTGAACCTAGCAATTGAAGCTCATGAAGGGACGAGTACTACTCCCCCTGCCATCCTGCTAAGGACAGCACCACCCTGACACACACCTAAGGCCTTTTTGTCACTATGTCTGGAAGGAATACATAAAACACCTCAGGAGAGCGACTGAAAGTCCTGTGGCCCTGGACACTGGCAGGAAGGCACATTTGGTTTAGTCAGAAAAATGCCACCTTTCTAAAAGTTGCATTTTCAGATTAGTAACGTAAGATCTGAAGTTGCAAATAAAGAGGGTTTTAAATTACAATTCATTTGAATGAAAGGAACATTTTTCTATCTGTTCCTAAACTAAAGATTTCACTTATTAAGTATAATAAGTTAACCCAGTGTTAGTTTATGGGAGAGATGGCATTACAATAGTGAAAAAGGCCTTTAGGAGTTTTTCACAATGAGAACATGTAAAACCTAAATACACCTGTCCTACTCTTTAAATACCACACACCTTCCCTAAGAGTGGTTAGGGCCTACATTAGGGATGATGTATAAGTATTAGAAAGAAAAGGTGAGGCCCGGTAAAAGGTTTATTTTGCCAAAGTAAAATGGCAGTTTAAACTGCACTACAGGCTCAAGTGGCAGACCTGAGACATGTTTTGAAGTGCTACTTTAGTGGGTGGCACAGTAAGTGATGCTGCCCACTAGTAGCATTTAATTTGCATTACCCTCATGGGTACAGGTGGTAACCTTTACGAGGGACATATAGGTACATTAAATGTGCCATTAAGGTGTATGCCTGTCTAAGCAAGAGAGCGCAAGCCCTTTGCCACTGGTGCACAGAATACTAATGTGAACAAAAATGAGTTCAGAAAAAAATAGGGGGAGAAGGCAAAAAAGTATAGGGGTGTAACAGACAGATATAGAGATACCTTGTTTTTTTGCTGCGCATATATGAAAAGTGGTTTTCCTTGAGAAAACGGAAACAGTAATGTCATATGTAAAAAGTAGAGTACAACAGTTGACTGCTGTTATTAATAGATGTGATAACAGATAAGTTGTTCATATAAGTAACTAAGTAACTTTTAAATGTTTGTAAAGCAACATCTTACATAGTGCTCCATGTCCAGGACACAGAGCTTAAACATGTAATTCTATGTGCACACATCATTTAAGCATTAAGAGCCCTAGCTTTTTTCTGTGCCAGGCCTAGGGCAGCCCTTTTAAACCTTGTGTGGAGTATACCAACTTTGGTATAGGGCCTGAATGCTTTGCAACAGGAGTTGGCACAGAAAAAAGAATAGGTTTTCTCAATGTTCTGTAGTTAAAGGTTTTCCTTCACTCCCTAACCATGAATAATTTGACAGTGGCTGAGAGTGTATTGCCAATACACAGTTCGATGTATACCCTGTTTTGTCCACTAGTCCCATCTAAGTGTATGTTGTCTGTGTTTTATACATGGCTATCTGAGTATATGCTTTGTACTTCTAAGCGAAGCATGATAATGAAGGCACGTGGGTTCCATTTTGGAAGTCCCAAGTCTGTTCCTATGGACAATATGGGGTGATATTGTTTGCCCAGACAGTGGTGGTGTATCACAGGAGATGGAGGAGGGAGGAGAAATAGACAGCCAAGTGAGTACAAAGAAGACAAAGCTACTAAAGAAATTTGAATAGGTCATTCCTGTAGGACTGCCAAATGGTAGAGGGTGGGGTGAAGGGGGCTGCAATCTGTAGTTCAGAGTGAACATGGTCTTTTAGGGAAAACCCACCCTTTTGACTCATTCCTGATCAATATCTTGTGTCTGTTCATGGCCAGGTGCATCTTGTTAACACCTCCGTGTGCCTCTTTTATGGATGTTTCAGGCTGCACACTTCCCTGCTGTGAGGATCATCACCCCACACAAAGACTGTTTGCAGAGCAGCATAGAAAGGTACATGAAAAAGGAAGCCACCCCAAGCCTGTTCTTATGCTTGCAGAATTCTGAAAAAATATGCAGATTTGTTTTGCCAGAGACCATTATTTTACAAAATATAGGCATGCTGCATCTTGGAATCTTGGCAATAATATCACAGTATAAGAGATATAGGAATTATACTGCATGCACATTGCACATATTATACTTTACAGGTGCAGCATTATACTTCAGCTGTGTTGCCTCTGTGAGTTTTTTTTATAGGACTGGCCAGATATAATTGGAAACTTTGAGGGGAAATAGCTGTACCAATGGCACAATGGACCAGAGAGTCTAATGATAGGCCCTGTATAGTCTGATGATAGGCACTGTATTTGAAATAAAAATGGGAAAGAGACTACCACTGATATCTTATTATAATGTCTACTTCATTGCAAATCAATGAAACGTCATCCTGCAGAAGAAATTATAATTTCCTTGTTTCTCATCCTTACCACTGGATTCAAAGTCTGGGACCTTCCAAAATATTTCTCTGCTAATTTTCAATTAGTGATGGCAGTTATATTCAAGCGTACAGAATGGATTAAGTTATGACTGGCTACACACAATGTTTTAAGGATTTAAATAAGCGTTGTTTGAAGTTATTGATTGTGTTAGTAATGTTTAACTTT
The DNA here is from genome assembly GCF_964263255.1 of Lissotriton vulgaris. Taxonomy (NCBI): domain Eukaryota; kingdom Metazoa; phylum Chordata; class Amphibia; order Caudata; family Salamandridae; genus Lissotriton; species Lissotriton vulgaris. The sequence goes on from NC_141691.1 coordinate 476,227,503, forward strand.
AATTAAGAAGTTAAAAATTTGAATTACTATCAATTGAAAAATAATTCCAGAAAGGGCTGTGTAAGAATTTGGATTGCTGGTTGAGGGTAATGAAACCCTTCTCAAGCAACAACCACAATTATTCTCAGGATGAAGTCACAAGTAACCCCAAATTACTTGGTGCTCAGCTTTATGGTGGCTTGGTACAGAGCAGTCAGGCGTAGCCTAAAGACAATGTGTAAAGTATTTGTGCAACACTTCAACTAGTAACACAGTGAAAACCCACCACAAAAGGAGTATAACAGGGTTAGAAAATAAGGGTAATTATGAGTATTAATAATAATGATGATGCTTTCAAGAGGAGTCATGTATATGTTGTAGAGAGTAGGGCTGAGTGAGGAGCCTTGCGGACTCTGTAGAAAAGGTCCTTGGGTCCTGAGCTGAACTGAGGGAGCTTGACCAAATGTGTTCGTCCGGTCAGGAAGAAGGCTTTCCACTTGAGATCTGGTCCTTGGATTTCAGTGTTGTGGGTTCTGGAAATGAGTGTTAGGTAGGAGCCGGTGTTGAAGGTGCCAGAAAGGTCGAGGAGGGTGAGTGCAGCAGTCTGGCCTCGATCTAGTATGGTGCGAGTGTTATTTGAAACTGGGAGGGGGGCCATCTTGGTGCTGTGGTTGCTGCTAAAATGTGATTGCAAGCTTTCCAGGAGTTTGCAGAGTTTAAGGTGGTAGGGGAGCTGATTGTGTAATGCCTTTCTATCACTTTTGCTGAGAAGGGGAGCAGGGAGATGGGTCGGTAGTTGCTGAGAACTTTGGGTTCTGAGGTTGGTTTCTTGAGGAGAGGGGTGACTTCAGCGTGTTTCTAGGCATGTGGGAGAGTGTCTTTAATTAGTTTTCTAGGTTGTGGCATTCCAGTATTTATATGTTAATCAGTACCTTGGTTTTCTACATAGGCCTGCCACTGTGAAAATGTATATTAGGGCAATGTAGCTGTAGGGACATGGTAACATGAAGTTTCTTCATGTATTACTTTTAAATACAATGTACCCTACCTTTTGGCTTCAAAGAATAATTAATATTTAAAAGGAAAGTTTTTACCTGTGATAAAGGATTATTTTAACAGGTTGCACTGCAGGTTTAAACTGCAGGAGGCAGGCTGCAATGGGAAGCCTGAAGCGATGTATTGCATCTCACATCAGTGAGTGGCCCTTTAAAGGCTGCAGTCAACAGATGATATTTAAGTTTTTATGCCATAGGTGCAGTTTCTACACCATTTACTATAGCCTTATTAGTGAGTTAAATACAGCAATCAGGGATTAGTCAATTTCTACATGTTTTTGACATCAGGGCACATACAGTGGGCAGCAGAGGCCCCTAGATGGTGAGTCTGAAGGCCAGCAAAAAAATCTGTAAAAATTTGGTGACCTCGCAAAAAGGGGCCTTTTCTCATAAGGCCCATGCAAAGATTATGGAAAGACTACAATGCAAAAATATGAACATGCAATGTTATAATGCAACCGAGTGGCCAGATTGAAAGTAAAAATATGTTTTCATACTTTCAAGATGGTCACCAAGATGCATCATCACATTGCATTACACAACATGGCTGCTGTGTAAAAGTGTGAAAGTACAGAAAACAATATTTTTATATTTTCAGTGTTTCTATTATTTTGATAGAAGATGTCAAGTCACCTTTATTGGCTTTGCCAATGCTGGAGCATTTTAGGAGCACACGCAATTGGCAAAGCTGAAAGTGGCAGCTGCACAGCATTGGAAAAGTTGAGACTGATTTTCTTTGCCAGTGCTTGTTTCTTTTCCTGTATGACATGGGGTTACATGTGTTTTTTGCTCTTTCCATATTTATGTGCCCCACTCTCTGTTTCAGATTTTTGACCCCTACCCCACCAACGTTGCTCTCTCATTCCTGTGTTTATAATTCGTCACTGCAACACCTTGCCTGTTTTCTCCTACACCTTCACTTTTCCAGTGCTCCATGGTGCTCCCGTACTTCTAGCAGCTTTCTTTTTTAACATTGACCACTCACTATAGTTTTCGTGCTCCATCACACTTTGTTTGCTTACCTTAAATTTACCATTCTAAAATCGCCATTGACCATAATAGAATGATAAATTAAATTAAAAATGACGCAATGGCCTCTGGTGACCCACAACACTTGAGCAAGCATGAGCAGCAATCTTGAAATGTCTTTTCAGCAATAAAATACCCATTCCGCAATGGCGCACATGCACTGGCATACGTGTGCATAGATCGCTATGTAAAAAATGTGGGTATGCTTCTTGACACACTTGGAGCCATTTTGGCTAATGACAAAGCTGATAGCTCGGCATTTTACTGCATAAATGTTTTGGCTTAGCCAATGCTTTCTGAGGAAGATATGTATAACCACTTCTCCCTCGTGACCAACTCAAAATCCACCAACACCATCACCGTCATCCCTAATGCATTTGAAGTAAGGCAGGCAGTCTGGCAAGGGGCAAGGTGACCAGGGGCGAAAACATCCACCTTCCCAGAAGGGAAACATTTTCCATATTTAGAGTTTCTTGCCACGCAAGGGATACTTTTTCAGAAAGTGTTTCATCTCTGCAGTTAAAGCCCTTTCTACTAAACTGAAATGCTGGATTTTCACCATGAATGGCAGTCAGACAGTTTGGTATGTTTATTGGGAAGAAACAAACCCTCAAGACAGCGAATAGTCCTGCAAAACAAGCAAGCATTGACAAAGACAAATAGTCTGGCATTTTCAATCTGGTGCAGTGGTTACCCTTTTTCATATTATTTTGAAAGCACGCGCCACAGAAGTAAAAATACGAATAGCAAAATAAAGCATGCTACCATCCAAAACTGGTTGTATGCTTGTAATAAAAATAATACAATTAAAAAAAATAGTCATTACTAGTACCAGTGCTTCATAGCAGGCAGCAGTACTTACAATAGGCATCGAAATCCTTTAAAGTCCTTTGAAGTGTAATTGCACTTGACAGGAAAAAAAAAGGTTCCCCCATATCCCTTTTACCATCTATTTTGTTGGCCCACTTTGAAGAATTGGTAAAAACCCTATTATCCCCGCTTATTGAAAGGATAGGGAGAATTGGGGAAAATCTCTCAACAATAGATGAAAATACCAAGCCAACCAAGTCAAACAACCAATTCCAGAGAATAGTTGACTCAAAAAGGTCTGACACCACTGTACACAGTAAAATTGCCCAGAATAAGCCACCAGATCCTGTACTATCAATTTCTAAAAACAAGGAGGTAGTCAAAGAACCGACAATGGCCCTTAGCTCTGTCCGCAGAGTTGGGTGGTCGAAAGTAGGCAATTGTTCTGAGGGGCTACTGCGAGTAATAAATGCATACATTTACCACCAGAGGCAGCACCCTACGTGTGTGTCCTCTCGGGAGTCCCTGAGCTCACCACCGGAAAAATTGAAGGTCACCAGGACCTTAAAAACAAAGTCCAGTTTTGGTTGACAAAGAACAGACCGCTTCCATCCAATATTAATGGGACAATCCTAAATGTGAGAAGGGTGGGGTGGATAGGCTCCCGTCCCGAGAACACAGCGGGAGACCTGGTCATTGTAAACTTCCGGGATAACCAGGTCGTCCCTTATCTGCGAAGCTGGGAGCCACAAAGAGGAGATGGGCCTATAAAAACACTTGAATTGTGCGATTTTTACCCTAGAACTGCGTATTCGCCAATCACAAGGTGGAGTGTAGAGAGATACCACCGGGGGGGGTAGGAGGGACCCTGTATCAATTAGCTACCAGCAGTTACCCACCTATAATTACCAGAACCTACTCCCTGGCTCAGATATGTTACCCTGATAGGACAAGGATATCGCTCCTACCAATTCTGTATTGTCTGGTTGTAAGGAAAACTGAAGTACTTTTATTTTAAATTTTATTGTTATTCTAATGTTAAGGATTTTCTGTACTTTGTATGCTTTTATGGTTAATAATTTTAACCAAATAAAGTACCTTTGATGAAATGTTCTTATACGTGCAAAGAAAAAGTACAAATAGCTTTGAATTACAGTTAACTGAACGTATAGTTTAAACACACAAGTAGAGTCAAAAACTAAAAACATAAGAATGGAAAGAAAAAAGCAATGGCAAAGTAAAGTGGTGGCCCTCCAGCCGTGTGATTAAAAATGCACATTAATTTAGGTGGATGTGCACATGTGATCGGGAAAGTGCAATGGATAGGAAGGACTGACACTACGCCCTTGTATATATGTAGGTATTTTTTCATTATATCAGAATGGTGATAGTCTCTGGGCCAGACCTAAAAATCAAAGGAACAGAGGGGCATATTACCAAGCAATAGCGATAATTATCGCTATGGCTTGGTTAGAGACAATAATTTATTGCCGACTTGCGGCGATTTTTACCGCAAACAAACCTTGGTATTACCAAGGTTTATCGCAAATGCGATAAAAATTCTGCCGCAATGCATGAATATTGCTGAAAAGTCAGCGATATTCATGCATTACCGAGCTAATGCTCTTAGCCATGTTATCCACCTCCCATTGGATAACATGGCTAAGAACTGCTCTGGGCAGGTGTCAGCTTTTGGAGATATTCGCACTTAGAGCGAATATCTCCAAAAGTTGATAATAGGAGATAGCGATGTTAGCGACTATTTCCAGTCGCTAACATCTTGGCACGCCCACTTTGCATGTCATTAGTGATACATTTCTCTGACATGCAAAGTGGGGCCCAAGATGGTCGCTATCTCCTACTAGCTGTCGCTAACTGGTGTTAGCGACAGCTAGGTAATAGGGAGATAATTTTATCTCTGCTTTCTTGGCTTTTAAAGCCAAAAAAGCGGAGATAAACCCCCTTGATAATCTTCTCCCAGAGCGTAGGACCTATTTGATTTGTTTCGTGTTTCAGACTACCAGACTTTCCCTGAAAGTACCAAACAGGAAAAATGTATGCCATCAATTTCATGCTAAATACGACAGCCATTCATACCTAAAGGTTTCTACTGCAAGAACCACTGCTATCAGAAATCTGGGGATGTTTCGAATCTCTAAATAGAATGCGGGGAACCACGAGTTTAGTTGACAGGACACCTAGTGCTTTTTATGCAGACGCCCGCGTCTCCCAAACTCTAAATAACCTCCTGATCTTTTACCGCTTTGTTTAGCCTTCATTGCACTCCTTTCAAACATCTCTATATCACAAACAATAGTTTACTTAATCAATATGGGCTGCAAATTAAAGCATTTGAAATGTGTTGCTATGTCCTGCTTCTAAATTTGGCTTTCACTAGACATCACTCTGGGCCCAATAAAAACTGATGAGGGGAAGTATAACTTCAGAGGGCTCAGAGTCCTATCACATCAAACTAATACTGTAAATGGAGAATGAACATCCATCTGCACATTTTAAGCTCTTGTGTATGCCCCTTGCTTCTCTCTTCTTGCAATAGTATGCTTTTTAAAAGAATCCGCGTAAAATATGCCAGAGAGCAGGCTGCAGCCCTTTGCCTACTACAGAGAGGTGGCCTGACAATTTATATGCAAAGTAGCAGGACAGGCTACCCTGGCTTAGATATGAAAATGTTAATGTCAGGAAATGCCGAGTCCGTAGATTATGGTTTTGATCTTGACAGTAGCCATTTTACATGTTAAAAAAATGCCTTTATACTTCACAGGAGCTGTAGGCTTCAAACATAATGTGCTTGTGCGCAACCAATTTGATCTAAATCAAAAGTAATACTGACGGTTGACTTTTTGCAATTACAGAATGAAATATGCAATCATGCACTCGCAGCCAAAAACAGCTTTTAAGATGCCTGGGATGCAAATACTCAGAAAACGAGACACTGGGTTAATTTCTTTTATGTTTCCAGGATGCACCTGCTCTTCTCTTATAAATTGTCTACTATGTTTTCTCTCATCTATCTATCTTACAATTGGGAATTCTCAAACTTTACTATGATTTTGTGACTGTCTGAATGCATCTTTCAGGACATTGCTTTGCTCCTCTAACGCTCTGTGAAGGTAAAGTAACTGTCATAGCTTTTCAAAAGTGTGGTGATATTAGGTTCATATAAACAATGAGATCCTATCAATGTGAAGTGATGATAATTTTTAGGTGTTTTTATTTTTTATTTTTGGGTCTAGTGAGATACTAGGCTCTCTCTTAGGTTTAGAAAGACAAGAGCACTATGTGCTTTTTAAAAATACCCCTCACACACTAAAAAGTCCTTTAGTGTCATGCTTCATCATAGGGGTCTTCCCGTCCTTATAACGGGGCGGGGCGTGCTGCGACCAAACGGACTACGCGGGAGCACTTATATTGTGACAGAGGCTATGTGTTGGTGTAAGGGTGTCAGTGAAGTGTAGGGACCTAACAAGTGAGTGCAAAAAATAAAAAAGGTTAAAAATTCCCTGGCTAGTAGAAACAATACATTTTATTCACTTCTCTAACTGGGAACATTAAGAAGGGGATTTTGAGGTAGAGCAATAGCTTGCTACCAAGTCGACATGTTTCGTAAGCAGTCCCCTACTGCTTACTCACCAGGACCATGTATTGATCCCTACTACAGATAGCTCAGTTCTAAAGTGGTACGCCTACTGTCCTACAAACAAAACAGCAAAAATAGGCTGACTGTTTGAGCTTCAGGGCATGAGCTGGCCCAGGTGAAGCATGGTAATTTACAATGAATACCGAAAATATTGACCTATTGCGGTCTTCTTTTCATAAGTGTTCAATGCCCCATGAGCTTGCAGGCGAAGGGTGTTCAGCGCGGTATAATCACCGGCACAAGAACGTTTCCTTATTCCTAACCCCGTGCTGCTCCGATGGTATTCATTGTAAATTACCATGCTTCACCTGGGCCAGCTCATGCCCTGAAGCTCAAACAGTCAGCCTATTTTTGCTGTTTTGTTTGTAGGACAGTAGGCTTACCACTTTAGAACTGAGCTATCTCTAGTAGGGATCACTACATGGTCCTGGTGAGTAAGCAGTAGGGGACTGCTTACGAAACATGTCGACTTGGTAGCAAGCTATTGCTACCTCAAAATCCCCTTCTTAATGTTCCCAGCTAGAGAAGTGAATAAAATGTATTTTTTCTACTAGCCAGGGAATGTTTAACCTTTTGTATTTTTTGCACTCACTTGTTAGGTCCCTACACTTCACTGACACCCTTACACCAACACATAGCCTCTGTCATAATATAAGTGCTCCTGCGTAGTCCGTTTGGTCGCAGCACGCCCCGCCCCGTTATAGCGACGGGAAGACCCCTATGATGAAGCATGACACTAAAGGACTTTTTAGTGTGTGAGGGGTATTTTTAAAAAGCACATAGTGCTCTTGTCTTTCTAAACCTAAGAGAGAGCCTAGTATCTCACTAGACCCAAAAATAAAAAATAAAAACACCTAAAAATTATCATCACTTCACATTGATAGGATCTCATTGTTTATATAATACTGTTAGGAGGGTGATTCTATCAGCGCCTCTATGCTTTCCCTTTTGTTTTGGATCTTGGGGTCATTACATCATAACTCGATGTCATTGGAATCTAGAATGTCATGTGTGGATTTCTAGTTATGTGATTCTATGTGAAACAGTTATTCTGGGACTGCTGCAGCTGTGGCTAATAAATACACCTCTTGAAGTATTCCTGTCTGCTGCCACTATACTTCATTACAAAAAGTCATAAGAATCGATAAATATGTATATTTAATGCTAGACATGTCAGACTTAGGGTGGATTCCCCCCAAACTTTTTGCATACATCCCTCCATATTTGCTGGAAGTAGTTTTTGTTTGCCTTAAGACTCAGTTCACTTTAGCACTACTAACCTTTGCTAACATGATTGTGCTCACTCCCCTTAACATAGTTAACTTGGTTCACACTTGATTGGCATATTTAATTTATTTATACGTCCCTAGTAGAGTGCTATACCATATACCCAAACCGTATAAATGAAATACTACTAGTGTGGCTGCAGCACATATTGGACCACCCACTTAAGTAGCCCCTTAAAACATGCCCCAGTGTGTGGGAGTAGTTGGCAGTTAGACTTTATCAATTCCTCTCAGACAGTCACACAATAGAGGGATTAGGTGGGCCTGAATGAGCCATTTTAGAGGGGAGCTGGGCACAGCCCCACTTGCAACTGAATATGCTGTGCTCTGCCTTTACCCAAAGGGCTTTATTTATTTATTTTACAGATTTGTAAAGCGCATGGCTGCCCGTGAGCGTCCCAGCGCTAGTGATAGATCAGAAGAGATTGAGGTAGAAGTGAATTAGGGAAACAGCCAGGTCTTAAAATGGAAGAAGGTTGGACTGAGCCCGGATGTCAGAGGGCAGTGTGTTTCACAGCTTGGAGGCATTGTATGAAAATAGTCGGCCTCCAGAGCGGCCCTTCCTAATCCTAGGTACTGATGCCAAGTTTGATTGTGAAGAGCGGAGGGTTCTGTTAGTTTTGTAGGGGGCAATAAGGTCCTTTAGGATGGGTGGGGCCTTTCTGTGCAAGATTTTATGGGTGGTGCAAAGGGCTTTAAAATACACCCTTTCTTGGATGGGCAGCCAATGTAGTGATTTAAGGGCTGGTTTGGCTGAGCAGCAGCTGTGTGTCCCCGTGAGAAGACGGGCGGCAGTGTTTTGCACAGCCTGGAGTTTTTCCAGCACCTTGTTGGGGGCCCCTAGATACAAGGCATTGCCATAGTCCAAACGGGACACCACAAGGCCCTGAATCAGTAGTTTTTGAGATTGTACAGTGAGTAGAGGGCGGATTTTTCTGGAGGTCCGTAGGAGACCATAGCAGGTTCCGGCCGTTTTCCTGGCTTGGGTGGAGAAGTTAAGACCCTCGTCCAGCCAGATCCCTAAGCTCTTAATTTCATGTTTAGGGGTAGGGGGTATACCCATACAGGGAGGCCACAGGGACTCGGGGCGGAAGTGTGACTAGTTGCCTAGGACCATGATCTCTGTCTTTTCGCTATTGAGCTTAAGGTGGGACCTGTCCATCCATTTGGTTATGTCACCAAGACAAGCAGAGAGATTGGTGGAAGGGTGGTCAAGCTGACTAAGGGATACCACCAGCTGGGTGTCATCCGCATAGGTTAATAGCTTGATCCCAAATGGCGCGACGTTCTTCTCAAGGGGGGACATGTACACATTAAAAAGGGTCGGGCTCAAAGATGAGCCCTGAGGGACCCCACAGTGTATAGGTGTTGACTTGGAGGTGAAATTAGCATCCGCTACCTGAAAGGAATGGTCACTCAAGAAGGATTCCAGCCAGGACAAGGCAGGCCCTGAGATACCCAGGTCCTTAAGCCTGTGGGTCAGTATGGAGTGGTTGATGGTGTCGAAGGCCGCACTAAGGTCCAGGAGGATCACTGTCACTGATCCTCCTGAGTCAATGATCTTTTTTGCCTCTTCGACCACCGCCAACATCGCAGTCTCCATGCTCTGGCCTGGCCTAAAGCCCGTCTGTGAGGGTTTAGGATGGCCGTTAACTTCGAGGTAGTTGGAAAGTTGCTGATTGACATATTTTTCCGCGATCTTACTGATACCTGGCAGTAGGGATATCGGCTGAAAATTACTTAGCTCCAGGGGATCTAAGTAAGGTTTCCTAATCAGGGCTTTAATGATTGCCTTTTTCCAGCTCGGCGGGACAATACCATGAGAGAGCGAGGTGTTGATCAGATTCACCATGGGAGGCAGGATGGTTGAGGCAACTGTTTTTAGGATGTTTTAGGATGTTAAAAGGTGCAGGGTCCAGTGGAGATCCACTTTTGATTGATTGTAGTATTGGGGATAGCGTATCTACTGTCATGGGAGCGAACTGAGTCAGCTGGGGCTCCAGAGCCTGGGATACGAATCCGGGCGAGTTATGAGGGGTAGGTTTGTCTGGTGTTTGCAGGGGAACGGAGCTGAGAATCTTTTTTATCTTGGAGTCAAAAAATTCGGCTAATTCGTTACACCGGCTGACCGAGGGTTCCACAGGGGAGGGAGGATCCGGGGTTTTTATGAGTTTTTTTGCAATTCTCCCTCGATGAATTGGCAGATAGCCTAATTTTTTCTTAAAAAAAATTGGACTGTGCAACTTTGAGGGCCTTTTTATAATTAAGAATCATATGTTTATATTCTAGCTTCTTGATGGGGTCGAAGTTTTTTCTCCACTCTCCTTCAGTTTTTTTGCAGAGCTTTTTAAAGAGGCGTACTTCCTTGGTGAACCAGGGCGAGGTGATTTTACCTCGAGGTTTGCAGGTAGACTTTTTCGGGAGAGTTATATCCAGTGTCTCTCCAATCCACTTTGAGAACTCGGAGTCAGCTAATGCGGGATCCGAGACTAATAGTGGAGAGGAGAGTTCCAGGTTGTACTTCCATTTTTCCGGGTCTAATTTAGCCCAGGGGCGTGTAGGTTTGCTACGAGGAGGTCTGGGGCGAGAGATGGTGGAGAGCCACCAGTTCAGTAATATAAGGAAGTGGTCTGACCATGGTATCGGGGTGGGACTTAGGGTTGTGAGATCAGGGATGTTGGAGAAAATAGGGTCCAAGAGGTGCCCAGCGTGTGGGTGGGATACCGACTTTCCAGCCTAAGCTGGTGGGTTTCAAGGTCTAATAGCAGATCAGAAGCTAGTTTATCTTCGCCCTTATCGAAGTGGATAAAAGATCTCCTAAGATCATAAAGCTAGAGTGGGTGGCAGCCAGTAGGCCTGAGTGTTCCAGAAGTGAGCTACAGAATTGTCCTATAGGGCCCAGCAGGCGATAGATAAGAAGTCCCAAGAGGGATTTACATGAGGAGACTTGAATCATAAATAGAACATTTTCGCAGTCAGAGAGGGGGGTGCCTTGAAGACGGCAGGAAAGGTGGTCCCTATAAATTATGGCGATTCCCCCTCCCTTCCCTTTTGATCGGTCTACATGCTGGATAAGAAAGCCCGGTGGAAGAGACTTAATGATGTCTGGGTCTGAGTCAGGTCCTAACCATGTTTCTGTCAGGAAGATTATTTCCAACTGGAGGTCTTCTAGAATTCGATAGATTTCTACAGCATGTTTTGGAAGCGATCTACAGTTGACTAGGGCCATACGTATTGAGATGGAAATAGCTCAACAAGGTTCATTCAGATTAAGCTTGTAAGGGAGTGAACGCAATGGTTGGAGGGACTGTCCCCTGGCAAAGAGTGTAAACAAGGGGTTGCTACCTTCAGTCTCATGTGCATCAGGGCGACTCTAGAGTATTCAAGTGGGACCTGAAGATATCCTCCCATAGTGCTGAGCTCTGCCTAGCGCGGACAAGCTCAGACGGGCTTACCTCTGGTGCACCTCCGGCGCACCATCGTCACACCCGCTGCGCTCGTCCGCTGCGCGGTCGAGGTGGGAGGAGCATTTTGTAGTGCTGGGCCTAATCGCCCTAAACACTAGCCCGCTGAACTTGCGGTACGCCCAATATGGCGCCTGAAGGGAAATTGGTCGCGCCTAGTCCCGCGTTCCAGAGGCCCTTAATCGGCCACTGTGAATAGCGTGGACTCTCTGGTGGAGCAAAGGAGGAGATGGGGGCAGAGCGCTTTTTTAAAATCCAAATGCACCAACACAGCGTTCAATGATTGTTTAAAATGCCACACAGATTTAGATTTACGATCTACTAACGGTGCAAAATGAATGAAGTGAAACGAATATTTAGATTGTCACACAAATAGATTTACGATCTACTAAAATGGTGCAAATAAGAATAAAATAACACAAATGAAAAGAAATGCGTTCCTTGACTCCCGGCTTCCGCCTCAAGAGTCTACTCACTATCACCTGGCTTGTCACCACTGCATTGTTTCTGTAGCCAGCTTGGAGCCAGGAAATTCCAAGCACTTCAAAAAAAATCCTCTAGAAACTCTTCCCAAATCAGAGAAGGCACCAGGTACAAAAAATTGGGGCATCTACATGATACACGGTAACTGTACTCTGTGTCAACATTGTCCACATGTCTTTTCACAATTCCTTGCCCCACACTTCCTTTGCATTTATCATCCAATTATGAGCATGCCATGTGGGAAGCCAAGTTGCAAACACATTGGCAGTTATGTTATGTTATGTTATGTTAAATGATCTTATATAGAGCACGGCTGCCCCAGCAAAGGTGTGTCCCGGCGCTTTTACTCACACAGACCACACCCAAGGCCTGAAGAACAGGGGCAAAACAGTAGGCTGATAACAGAACTATTGCGATGGAAACAGATATGTCTTTATCGCTCTCCTGAAGTTCGTCAGGCTATCCATGCCTCGAATCTCTAGAGGAAGAGAGTTCCATAGTATTGCCGCTAAATAGCGAAAAGAGCAGCTCCCAGCTCAGGCGCGCTTTGCAACGTACGAGATGGTACATAGGGGTTCAGAGTGTTACACAACAGGGTGGGTAAAGCAAATTTTAGTATCTTAAATGCAAGACACAAGGGCCCAGATGTAGGTAAATCTGATTTACCGACTCTAGAATACCGAATTTTACCGATTCGGTATTCTAGATTCGGTAAAGCATATGTAGGTAAAAATTCGGTAATTTTTACCGAATCTGTAGGATTCGGTAATTACCGAATCGGTATTTACCGATTCAGTAATTGCCATTGATTCCTATGGGCCTGTAGGCCCATAGGAATCAATATCAATTACCGAATCTGTAAATATCGATTCGGTAAAATTACCGATTTTGCAAGAGTGACAGGGTGTCACTTTGACACCCTGTTTCACCCCCGATTTTGACTTGTGTGCCATGTGACACACATACATGCCCTTAGGGCATGTCTGTGTGCCACATGGCACAGGTGTACATGCACAGATGTGCATGTACACAGATATTCGTTATTTATCATGCAATAGAATTACATGGTAAATAACGAATCAGTAAGGGCCTGTGGCACTGTTTTCTGTGCCACCTACATATTGATTTACCGATTCGGTAAATTTACAGAATCACCGATTCTGTAAATATACCGATTCTGACCATTTTAAGGCCCCTACATCTCCATTTGTAAATACCGGTCGGTAACGGCTGAAATCGGCCGTTACCGACCGGTATTTGCCGACCTACATCTGGCCCCTAGTCTTGAACTTGATACGCTCTGCCGCAAGCAACCAATGCAACTTCCAGAGAGTCTTGGCTATGGAGCAATGCCAAGGAAGCCCTAACAGCACTCTGGCCGCCATGTTTTGAGTGCGTTGAAGTTGAACAATCTCGGCTTGGTTGGCGCCCAAGAGCAGGGAGCTGGCATAGTCCAAACGAGATAAAATCATTGATTGAACAATCAATTGACGAGTTCCGGGCTCAGAGAACTTTAGAAGAGGTCTAAGCCCCCGTAGTAGCCCGAAACATGTGTAGGAAACCTTTTTTGGATGAGATCCAAAGCTCAGGGAAGAGTCCATCAATACACCTAAGTTCTTGATTTCAACCTTAGGCTCAGGAGTCTTACCCAGCGCCTTAGGCCACCAGTGTGCACCCCACATACCGGCATTCTTACCAACTATCAGAACCTTAGTTTTACTGGTGTTTAACTGTAGGTAATTAGCGGTCATCCAGTCGGACACCACCGCCAAGCCATCCCTAAATTTAGAGGCATGCTTAGCAGATTCCTTTGACAGTGCTACCACCAGCTGCGTGTCGTCTGCATACGAGACGATGGTAAGATCCCATTGCTTGGCGACCACAGCGAGTGACTGAACATAGAGATTGAATAAGGTGGAGCTCAGGTCAGAGTCCTGTGGAACCCCCTGTTGGGCCTCAGATAGAAAGGGTGGGACGGTAACCCTGAAGGATCTCCCAGACAAAAATGAACTGAACCATTCCAGGGCCAGACCAGTAATACCGGCCTCCTCCAGGCATTGTATCAGGATGTAATGCGAAACAGTGTCAAATGCAGCACTGAGGTCCAATAAGATCAGTGCTGCTGACTGACCGGCATCCAGAATAGTGCGTAGATGCTCAGTCATGGCCAGGAGGCAGTCTCGGTGCTATGACCGGACCGAAAACCGATTTGAGACATATCCAGGATATTATTGGCGTGCAAAAAGTTTGTTAATGTGGTGTTAGCATGGGATTCCGCCACTTTTGCCACGCAAGAAAGGTGGGAAATGGGTCTGAGGTTTTCAGGCTTAGTCCGATCTAGAGTGGGCTTCTTGAGGATGGGGGACACCCACGCCTGTTTCCACTAAATAGGCACCACCGCAGAGGAAAACAACAGGTTAATGATCTGACAGAGAGGGTCTGAAAACCGTGATAGAGAGTGTTTAAAAAGAGCGGGCTTTACAGGGTCAGCCGGAGAGCCAGATTTTATTTTTATACTTAGCTTACCAAGCTCTTCATGAGAAATCAGTGGGATAACCATAAGCCTGGAGCTAGAGCTAGGGCCTGACCTTAACGGAATCAAACCAGCAGAAGAGGGTCCAGTAGGAAAGGACTTATATATCGCCTGCACCTTATCAACGAAAAAGGAGGCCACTGCTTCACACTGGGATTCTGAGGTAATTACAGGCTCCAGATTCTTTCTAACTCTGAGATCTTTTAAAATCTTAAAAATACATTTGGCCGGGTGAAGGACTGGGTTCTTTTGGACCCAGCGGTGCCAGGGCACAACACCTGAAACCTTCGTGGGTAACCTGCTCCGGCGTACAAGTCACAGAGACACGGGACACTTCCTTCGGCGTCAAAGAGTCAAGGTTTATTTACTGCAGGGAACACAGAAGTCACGACAAGTACACCACGTACAACTTGGGGAGACTGCTTCAAATTGGTTTTGTGGATCGCTCCTTTTATACAGTTTTTACCCATAAGCTAACATTGAACACAAAGGTTTACAACTCAGTTCCCACATCTAGCTCCCAGAGGGGTCGCTTTGGTCGCTTTGAAACATACAAGGTCCGGAACATAAGTGCGGAAACATTTGGCGGTTCCCAACTGTAAAAACCCATCTTCCCACCATTAGCAAATTCCAATCAGCAGTAAAGTAGATCGAAACAGGAACGAAGACAGGTGCAGAGGAAGACGGAGACAGTGGGGAGATCGGAAAGGGTGTAAAAAGGGGAGGTGTCGGGAAGCACGAGATACAGGCATCAAAGGGACGTGCCTAATGAGATGCACGGCTGAGACAATAAGTCCGTGCGGCAAGATGAGCCTCGAGCGGCGCCACCTGCCTTACAGTAGCAACCCCCTCATCATAAAGACACTTTCAAAGGACATGTGTCTTCCGCAAATATCTTGGGAGTCCCAGGGTCGCGAAGCGGACAGCGTCCGTTCGCTGACTACTTGAGGGCAAGAGACAAAATGGATGCCGTATCTAAGATGGAACCCGTGGGTACAGATGAGAAGCCCACATAACAAACGAACGGTTTAAGTTAGCACAGCGAAACTGCGCACACTTACTAAACTCGTCATTTGCGGTTCATAGATACTAGACTCGACCATATTCGTGCGAGTCGAAAACACCACTTACGATTGTCACGGAACCTCAGACGCTCCTTTTGCCCTCATGTAGGCAAGCACTAGTCAGAATCATATTCAATATTCATCAGACCATCAAGATGTCGTTGTAGCATAGCTCTGTCCGACCGAGTCCCCTTGGTAACAGGTGGTTGTCTCATACACGTTGTAGCACAGAGGCCACATAAGGCAGGACCACACTGCACACAAAGGCAACACGTGAACAGGAACACTACCACAACCCCGATGATCATCAGAATCTTCCAACCCCAAGTCGATACCAGGCCCCAAAACCAACCGAGTAGCGTCCAATCCCCTACATCCACGTGTATGGATTCGGAGATCTTATGCAACTTCGAGATGGCTTGATAAACAGTAGGAGCATTATCAGGTATGAAAATGCAACAGCTCGAATGGATCACTTTACATACCCCACCGCGATCTGCCAAGACGACATCTAAAACCATACGGTTTTGCAACGTCATAAGTCTCTCCGCCTGGAGTTCTGTGGTGATATTACCAAGGGCACTGGCAGTAATGTTAGCTGTCGATTCTACCACTCGAGTCAAATGTCTCAGGTTCCTACTATTAACCATAGGTCCCCAAAACGGGAGGAAACCCTTGAAAAAGTCTCCTGCCTCTTGACCGGCAGTATCCTCTTCGCTAATTACGCCTCGTACAACTCTAGTCTTATGGTAATCGGCATCTACAGTGAACGTCGGAGGCAACAGATTTGCAACAAAACATGAGCCCATGAAGTCTGAGGGCAACCATGTATATGCACGATCATGACAGATGAAGTACGTACCCTTGGCAGCCAGAAACACAGGGGTCGGGGACATTGGCAGAAGGTAACTTTCAGTGCAAGCACTTACTCCAAGTGAGGCTTGCGAACCACGACCCACAAGACAAAAATTACCAGTGTGGGGTACGACCCATATTGGAGGCGAGCTTTTAAGCTGCTTTTCATTAGTGAACATACTATATTCCCCTCTACTTAGGACCCTATAGGCTTGTACCTCTTCCTTAGGGATGAGAAAAGCATCATGGATCTCATCTTCCAAATCCTGTATTGCCATCGATAGCACCCACTGATACGAGGTAGGACCAGGTTTGGGGGAACGTTCTGGAGAGGGGTGGAAACCTAGTGCGCTTCGAAGCATTGTTTGGTATGCTCGAGCTGACCCTTGGGAACTATACGGTAACACCAGATATGGGATTCCCTTACCCGTAGTATGTGGCATCAACCCACACACCCAACAATTAGTAGTGTTAACCACTAACTGATGCTGATGGAGGAGCTGGATAAAGGAATTGTTGCGGAATTCTACACGTCTAGCCTGTTCGTGTTCCGGTAAAATATGAAAGGAATGGGGAGAAGCAGTAGTAGCAGTAGAAGTAAGGTTAGGGTAAGGAGTAGGAGTAGGGGTAGGAAGTAAGAAGTAAGACATAGCGTAATACACCCCACCCGCCAAGAATGCAGAAGCAGTTAAAAACAATACAAACAATTGGAATACAAAACATTTAGTACGACTGAGTTTTTGCAGTTTGACTCTATACGCCTGAGCTCCTTCCAAATCGTCCAGCTTCGAAAATGCCATTTCCCTACGACCGTCCGCAACGTTTCTTGACGCACTTCGTTCTGTGCAGCAATAGTCAATCCCCAGGAGTTCCTAGGAACCGACGGCCTTTAACCTAGCGTCAAGACCTACTGTCCAGAAGGAAGTACGCGCGCGGCCCTACGGCCCTCAATACACAATATGTATTTATTTAGCACAATATTTCAGCTGAGGAAGGAAAAAGATACAAGAAAAAATCTTAATACATGTACAAAACAAGTGTCAATGATACGAATTGTTCAAAGTTGATCAGGGGAAACGAAGATATTGCAGTTATCAGTTTCAGCAAAGCAAGAAAACAATTTTATTTGTCCTTAGTATGAGAACGCAAAGAATATCGATGTTTCCCGGGACGTGTCTGCTCGTCAAACAAAGGATCCGTTGAGGAGACAGCGTCCTGCTGATCAGTTTGTTGATTTGGTCTTGAGTCTTTTGCTGACAATGTTCCAACAGTGGCTTTCTGCTGCGCTGAGTGTTCACCAATATGCTGTGCGTCGCTAAAAGGAACAAACGCCGGCAATGTCTCTGCTTCTGTTGACGCAATGCCTTTCCTCACCCACGGGTCTGCCGGCAAAGGAATAGGGACTCGTTTACAATGGGTAGCGTGTACCCAATTCTTCCGCCCCTCAAGACGAACGGCAGTCCTCGTGGCCAGGAGCACCTGGTGAGGTCCAACAAAACGGGGGTCCAGATTCTTCTTGCGTGAAAAATTACGGGTGACAACCCAATCACCGGGCTGGAGCTGGTGGCCTGGACCCTCCGTCTGCGTCGGCAAGGCGTCGTAAACCTGTTGATGAATTAACCTCAGTTTAGCAGTCAAGTCATGTAAGTAGTCAATCAACATCGGATACTCAAGATCAACGAATATACCTGGCCTAGGAACCCCCCACACATTCGCAGGACGGCCGAACACTATTTCATAGGGACTAAGCCCTATTCGGGAGTGTACAGTCGCCCTAGTTGACAGTAGTGCTAAAGGCAAAGCGTCAGGCCACGAAAGTCCACTCGTAGCCTGAATCTTTGCTAATTTTAGTTTAAGGGTACCATTGTAACCTTCAACCAATCCAGCTGACTGGGGATGATTGGCGCTGTGGAATTTTTGATTAATTCCAAGGCCCTTACACACACTCTTCATCACACTTCCAACAAACTCACTTCCGTTATCTGACCACACGACTCTAGGCATTCCATACCGAGGAAAGTATTCCTTCAGCAGGATTTTCGCAGTAGACAAAGCAGTATTATCTTTGAGGGGATAGGCCTCGATCCATCGGGAGAATGCGCAAACCACAACCAAAACAAATTTCAGGTTATTGCATCGCTCCATATGGATGAAGTCCAATTGGATCACCTCAAAGGGATACGAAGGAGGAGCAAAACTGCCAGGGGGAGTTGGGGTTCCTTTGCCAGGATTGTACATTATACACACCATACAATTCTTCACCAGACGTTCAGCACACTTCGTAATACCATCATTCTTCCACACATCAGCCAACAACTTGCAAATACCTTTCGCGCTAATATGTGCTAACCCATGTGCCATTGTCACAACGGCTAGTACATACGCATCCGGTAACATCCATCTTTTCTGATCCGACAAATCAATCCAGCAACCATTCGCATCCAACCTTCCCGTACTTTCTTTCCACTTCGTCTTTTCAGTATCAGTGGCCTCATTCTGAATTGCTTTCACGCTCTCTATAGTATTCTCACACACACTTGATTCTGTAGGCCACCTAACCGAACTCGTCACATACATTCGAGTGCTAAGGTTCCGGGCAGTCTCCTTAGCAATCTCATCTGCAAACGCGTTACCACGACCAACATCATCCGTCACCTTACGATGCGCACTACACTTAACAATTGCAACTTGAGCAGGCAAAGTCAATGCATCCAAAAGATCGTTCACGAGCTGGCCATGCTGTATTTTCGTGCCATGCGACGTGAAGAAACCACGCTCTCGCCACAACCGTCCAAAGCTATGCGCTACACCGAAAGCATACTGACTATCGGTGTACACATTCACACGTTTATCTTTTGCTAATACACATGCTCTAGTAAGAGCAATCAGCTCTGCAGCTTGGGCAGAATTCTGATTCAATCTCGCAGTCTCAACAACAGTATTCAACGTCACAACAGCATAAGCAGTAGTCACATCACCATTCGGTAATTTAAAACATGACCCATCCACATACAGGGTGCCGTCAGGGTCTTCCAATGGGGTGTTTTTAAGGTCCACTCGACCTTTTGTTTCCTCCTCTGTACGCAAGTAGCAGTCATGTTCTGCTACTTCATCTGACTCTGTACTAATCGGTAACAAAGTTGCCGGATTTAGGACATTACAACGTTTTATCTGAATGTGGCTTGCCAAGAGCGTCAATTCGTACCCAGACAACCTTGCACTCGTCAAGTGCTGAGTTTTCGTTCGATTCAAAAGAGTATCGACTGCATGCGGAACCATCACCGTAAGCATATTATCCATGACCAATCCTGCTGATTGTCGGATGGAGACCGCAGCTGCCGCAGTTGCTCTCAAACAACTCGGCAATGCTCTAGCTACTGGGTCTAAGGTCGAGGAAAAATATGCACATGGACGTTGCTTACCACCAAAAGGTTGCGTTAAGACACTCAACGCACAACCTTCCCTCTCGTGAACATATAACGTGAACGGCTTGCTGTAATCAGGGGTACCTAACACAGGAGCCGAACACAACGAATCACGTAATTCAGAAAAACTTTTCTGACATTCTTCCGTCCATGGTAAAGGAGTTGAAACATCCTTGCACGTAAGAGCCACCAATGGTTTCGCTAGCAATGAAAAATTAGGAATCCACTGCCTGCAGTACGACGTGATACCTAGAAAGGCACGCACATCTCTCTGGGTTTGTGGCACAGCCATTCGCGCAATTGCTGCAATTCTCTCTGGCGTCAATCTCCTTCCCTCCTTTGACAATAAGTGACCTAGATAGGTTACTTCTTGACAACAATATTGGAGTTTAGAAGGTGACACCTTGTGATTTAACTCACAGAGATGTTGCAGCAACGACACTGTAGCAATTTTGCAAATGTCCTGAGTATCAGCAGCCACCAATAGGTCGTCGACGTATTGGATTAAAGCCGCACCAACCGGCAACCTAAACGCATCTAGTTGACCCTTCAAAGCTTGACTGTAAATCGATGGACTTTCACAGTAGCCTTGAGGAGCGCGTTTGAAGCGGAAGCTACGTCCACCAAGAGAGAAACCGAAAAGGTCCCTGCTCTCTTCGGCAATCGGGATGCTGAAAAACGCATTTTTCAAATCAATCACCGAGAACCACGAAGCAGTAGCTGGAATCAGAGTCAGTAGCGCCGTGATGTCAGGCACAACAGGGAATTGAGGAATCACAATTTTATTCACCTCCCGTAAATCGATAACAAAACGATAAACAGGCGGTTTGGTAGGATCAGTACGTTTAAGAATGGGCAGTACAGGGCTGTTGCACACGTTTCCCCGTGTCTCCTCAATAACATCTTTCTCGATCAAATCATAGATGATCGCTAACAAAGCTCGTTCACCATCCAGGGAGATACGATATTGGGGAATACGTGGCAATCGCACATTAGATTTCAACTGAACAACATAAGGGGAAATATCAAGTAGGCCCACATCATTTGGACCCGTCGCCCACAAAGACGCAGGAAGAGAATCCAATTCCGGTGGAAGCTTATCGAGGGACAAATACATGGGAGAGACTACGTTCTCTCCGAACGTAAGCTTTACACCCGCAGGAGAACAATACAAAGTTGCATACAAACGTTTAAGCAAATCCAGACCCAAAAGATTTTCGCCACAACCAGTGGTTAAAATCAACGGAGCTTCGAGCTCACGAGGCCCAATTTTAAGGGGCAAAGGGCATGAAACTGGATTGCTAACGGGGGCGCCAGAGAATCCAACGGAAACATTTGTTAAGCCAGACAAAGGTGCGCCAGGGAGTTTCGAATGCATGATAGAACTTTTCGCTGCACCAGTGTCCAACAGAAAAGGCTCAACGACGCCCGATGTAGCAACTGCGACGTAAGGCCCTCTCTGATCAACCGGAACTGATACCACTCCCTCTCCTTGTCTTTGGCTGTCCTAGTAATTGCTGTCGTCAGTTCCCTGATCGACGTAATAATCGTCTACATTGTACTGTGCAGATCGTCCTTGCGATGATCCACGTTGATCGAAACAATTATTAGAATTTGATGAATTGTCAGAACGGTCGGTCTGAGCACCACGACCTCTACCACGTGATGCGTTCTGTGAACCACCACGGCCTCCTCTAGACGAATTACCACTATGACGATCATTTAAAGCAGGACAATCAAATTTAATGTGTCCCTCCTGTCTACAATAAGCACATTGATTGTACCCTAATGAAGATCTGTTGAAAGAGGAATCATTACGCGACTGCGATCGATTCGATTGCGACTGTGATCTATTCTGATGAGAAGCATTCTGATTAGAACGCGGCGGATATGCTTGTTGCAACAACACTTTAGTTTTCAGCTCTTTTGTCTTTTTATCAGCACGGTCAGTTTCCTCTTTTTCTCTATTTTCGTAATATTGTGCCGTAGCCAGAATCTGAGCTGAGGTAGAAACGGCCCACGCACTTTCTGAATTCTTCAATTTATTGCACAAGTCGGGCAATAAGTTCGATACAAATTTATCCACAAACAGCCTTTGTCCACCCTCAGTACCCATATCCTGTCCACTATGATCAACGAATGTTTCCTCAAACCTCGTAAAGAAGTCTGAAACACTCTCATCTTTCTTTTGCTTACAGGCTGACAACTTGTCCCAATTTACCTTCATAGCTGGCATGAGCGTTTTCATTAACGTAATGATCCGCTGGGGAAGAAGTTCAATCAACTGATCGGGTTTAGTAGCAGCCGCTTGTCCAGCGTCTGCCGCTGTAATAGCATTCCAATCACCACCCAATTCATTTGCGTGATCTTGGTGACGAATCTTAGCCCATACCGGTTGCGGTACGACATTGCCAAACAGCATGTCGATATCGGCAAGATTCATTACCGTAGCATCTACGAGCTGGGACAATTCCTTATAATACCCTGCAGGATTCTTGCGAGGATCGGGCAAAGTTTGTTTCACCTGAAGCACTTCCGATCGTTTCCATGGGAGGTGTATCCACACTCTCTGGAAATGTGCCGCTATTGGGTTATTAACATCGGTATTATCAGCGGGTACCCAAACCGGCGGAACTTCACGCATAGGATATTGGCCAGACTCAGCTTGTTGGCGTTCAAGATCCTCTACAAACAGTGCGTGAGGAATAGGAGCTAGACGAAAAGACAGCAACTGCTCGATAGCACGTCGGACATTAGTGTCGACTATCAGTCCAGTAGCGAACTGAAGCCGAAGATTAGACAGGGCGGTCAGCACCTCGTCAGGCGCAACAGCCGCTATCTGATCATGTAGGAGTTTACACATTTCGTCAAACACATATCTCTGAGTCGGTATGTTGAATTGACTAAATGTTTCAAGAACAACTCGGGGTGGATTTCTCTGTGGATTGTCCATCCAACCCATCGCCATATTGTAGAGCGCAGCGCGTTCTCTATTAGCAGGAAGCTGGCTACGTCTCTGAGGACCATCAGAACCAGCAGACCCAAAAACAGGTCCTAGCGACTGAAAGAAGCTAGCCGCAATGGGAGAACTACGGTTACGAGTAGAGGGACAAGAATAAGACACAGGACTAACAAGAGAAGGAGTAGAAACATTAGCAACAACAGGGGTTAACAACACAGGAGCAGTAGCGTGAGTAGGAGTATGTGGAAGCGGAGGAGCAGTAGGAATAGAAACAGGCACAGGAGCAGGAACAGTCGGAAGAGCGGGTGCAGGTTGAGGAACTGGTGGAGGAATAACAGGTGGAAGAACAGGTACGGCAGGGACCACAGGAGCTGCGGTACCCTGTACGTACGGAGGTGGCGACTTCATAAGATAGGACATTAAAGGATCCTCAACTGCCTCTTCCTTCTTATCTGACTCCGTAGGCAAAGCAGGATAGCATTTATCTATGGTCATACGCTGCAACCTCTCAAACACTTCCTTATCCTTATCCTCCTTATCACGCTGAAACTGCTCAGCTTTCTTAACAATAGTAGCAACATTATCTCGCTCACTACGTTTATTCTGTCTGATCTCTTTCTGTCGGGCTTCTTTGCGCCACAACCGAAAGGCGTCAAACATGGCCGGCCTAGATTTGCGTTCGAACAACTTTATTTCCAAATTATCTAAGATCGACGCTTCGAAGCTACCATGAGGTGGCCAACGAAGATCGCCGTCTTTCTTTGTATATTTTATCCAATAATCATTAAAAGCAATCGGGCCTAGCCCATGTTTGCTATATAGGTCATAAGTAGGAGTTCCAACCGGAGGTATCGGACACGAGTCCTCCAGCAGGGAATCCGCACCACAAGGTCTAAAACAACTGAACAAAGTACTGCGACCAGGCATCTTGCACGCTAGCCGAGTTTCACAAACTTCAAGGGTTACGGGATTTACCAAGTCCCAGCAAGAACAAAACCCTCGGTCTTTGGCGGCTGCAGTCGTCAAACAAATACAACAACAAAGTACGCCTAGCAAAGTGTCACCGACAAAAAACACTCACACAGCGTGTACAACAACAACAAACACTAGTGTTTACAACAAAGACACTCGCTAAAGTGTCTACAACAAAAACACTCGCTAGAGTGTTTACAACCAAGGATTCTGGGAGCGACCCACAAATACTTAACTCAAAGATCAATGGCGTCCTCAGGAAGGCCCGTCTATCGTCTCGCTATACCAAGGTCTACGCCAGGCGCCAAAACAGGTCTACAGTCAGGGCAGCAGTCCGTCGCAGCCGTTAGGAGGCGGGAATCTTCGCGGGAAAAGTCTTCGGGCCACTTATTTCGACAACAGGATCGATGAAGCGGGGTGCACCTTCCCTCGGAGATTTCACACGAAGTTCCTCACGATCGTCGGGCTTGGACCGGTACCACTGATGCAGCCCCACGTTGGGCGCCAACTGAAGGACTGGGTTCTTTTGGACCCAGCGGTGCCAGGGCACAACACCTGAAACCTTCGTGGGTAACCTGCTCCGGCGTACAAGTCACAGAGACACGGGACACTTCCTTCGGCGTCAAAGAGTCAAGGTTTATTTACTGCAGGGAACACAGAAGTCACGACAAGTACACCACGTGCAACTTGGGGAGACTGCTTCAAATTGGTTTTGTGGATCGCTCCTTTTATACAGTTTTTACCCATAAGCTAACATTGAACACAAAGGTTTACAACTCAGTTCCCACATCTAGCTCCCAGAGGGGTCGCTTTGGTCGCTTTGAAACATACAAGGTCCGGAACATAAGTGCGGAAACATTTGGCGGTTCCCAACTGTAAAAACCCATCTTCCCACCATTAGCAAATTCCAATCAGCAGTAAAGTAGATCGAAACAGGAACGAAGACAGGTGCAGAGGAAGACGGAGACAGTGGGGAGATCGGAAAGGGTGTAAAAAGGGGAGGTGTCGGGAAGCACGAGATACAGGCATCAAAGGGACGTGCCTAATGAGATGCACGGCTGAGACAATAAGTCCGTGCGGCAAGATGAGCCTCGAGCGGCGCCACCTGCCTTACAGTAGCAACCCCCTCATCATAAAGACACTTTCAAAGGACATGTGTCTTCCGCAAATATCTTGGGAGTCCCAGAGTCGCGAAGCGGACAGCGTCCGTTCGCTGACTACTTGAGGGCAAGAGACAAAATGGATGCCGTATCTAAGATGGAACCCGTGGGTACAGATGAGAAGCCCACATAACAAACGAACGGTTTAAGTTAGCACAGCGAAACTGCGCACACTTACTAAACTCGTCATTTGCGGTTCATAGATACTAGACTCGACCATATTCGTGCGAGTCGAAAACACCACTTACGATTGTCACGGAACCTCACGGGTTAGTACTGCTATTGATCTCATTAGTATAGTACGCATCTCGAGCTTTATAGACCGCTCTGTGATATGATTTGAGCTCGGCCAGATAATGTTTCCTAAGTCCAATATCAAACTCTTTCCTCCAGGTACGCTCAGTTTTTTTACATGCCTTCCTTAGCATGGACAACAAATCATTATACCATGGGCTAGACTCATGGGTACGGCTCTTACACCAACGTGCCGTAATCAGAGAGTCCAGAGCCGAGTGATCCAATCAGAAAACGCAGCGTAGCCTGATTCAACATCCCCAAAGGGACCAAAAGGGTCGGCCATAAGAAGAGCATGAAAATCCTCAAGCGCTAAGTTAGGTTCAGTCATAGTTGCACCATTGACCCATGTCTTAGTGAGAGAAAAAAAATCTGGTGTTTCATCGATAATAATGTCATAAATTCCTGCATAGTGCTTCACTAGGGACCTTACATCAAGCTGCAAAATGTTCAATCGGCGCTGAGATGCAGTTACAATGTGAGCAGGGGAAACAGATAGGGGGGTAGGCAACACAAAATTACAGCAAAGGCAGCCAATGGGTCCCCCCAAGGGATGTAAGGGAGAGGATAGACACCGTTTGTTCAAAGGGTTTAGGGCAAGTAGCTTCCCCCATGTATAAGTACTCGTCTTAGAGGTACCACAGCCAGCGTTTCTGGCGAGAGGCGACGTACAGGCGCAGACGGGCTTGCCTTTGGCGCACCGCCGACGCGCCCGCTGCGCGCGTCCGCTGCGTTCGCTGCGCTCGCGCTCCATTGCCAAATTATAGTGTACCACGAATCAGTGTAAAAATGACATTTTCCCGGCAGTTCTTGTTTCAAAACTAGATACACAGCGTATATTTATGCAAACTGGCTACTCTTTCCTTCTCCAGTAGCAGTCAGCAATTTCTGGGTCACAGAGTTGTATGACACCTCCTTCCAGTGCCTCCTAGCCCTTACATACCTGGCTGCACCATCAGTAAACCACTCATGCTACTTGTCCTCCACGGAAAATTTGCTAAATGGCTTACCCCACTTTACAGGCGACTTCTATATTTCAGGTACATCATGCAACACCTCTGTCTCTTCCATTGACGCCTGTGCCACCTGCTCATGCAACACCGTGCTGCCTTTGGGACCTACTCGGCCAAATCCAGGCTTGTGAGGGCAGCTTGAAGGTGGGAGGCTGCTGCCACAGAGATAATGGCTGTGGCTCCTGTTTTTAATTATATGATTTGTGTGATACTCATTCTGGGGGCATTTCAGTTAGCTTCTTGAATTTCTTAACTACACTGGGCACTTTCTTTTAAATAATTGCCAACCTCGCTCTGCACTTACCTGGGAGCAGAGGGGGCCTGGGCTAGCTGGGTTTTCACTCATACTGCTCTCCTCGAGTGAGGGTCCGTCCGTGCGAGCGGACCCACCATCTTGGGAGTAGCAGAGTAACAGAGTGGCGGTCTAGTCTCCAGGACTCACGGGCACAAAAGCAGACGCTGGAGCGAACGCACGCAGCGGGCGCGCCGGCAGCGTGCCAAAGGCAAGCCCCTCTGCGCCCATCCGCGCTAAGGACGCGCTCAGCGACAGGTATGCTGCTCCTTTAGGGCTAGGACTGGGGCCTGCTGTAGGGTGATCCCAGACGGTACACCAGCAAAGAACTTACTATCATTGGTGAGAGGGGGCATGATAGAGGGACCCTTACGCTGTCCAACACTGCTGTCCCTGTGTCTGATTTTCTGAGGTGTGACACCACAGCCGGTGGGCTTTTGAATGTGAGGTCTCTCCGTAAACACAGTGTTGACATACAACTGGTGTTGGAGACTCATGAACTTGATTTCATGTGCATGACCGAAACATGGATTGCGCCGGGGTGCGAAGTTGATGCTGGGAAAGCTTGCCCGTCAGGGTTTAAAATGCGCCACAAGCCCAGAACTAGTGGGAGGGGGGTGGGGTGGGGTGGGTGTGATTTTTAGAGACACACTTGATTTGAATGTCATTGAAATCGATGAGTGCAATGGCTCTGAATTATTTGGCTTCTCTCTTAAGAACTCACTGAGGCTTTTTTTAACATGTATCATCTGTTATAGACCTCCGGGGGTCTTCACGCTAGCCCAGCAGCAGTCACTACTGGAATTGTTTTCCAATATGGCTGTCACTCATAGCCATCTGGTGATTCTTGGTGATTTTAACCTGTGGCTGAATGGCACTGTGAACACGGAAGTTCTTAATATGATTCACTCATGTGAGGCCCTTGGTCTCTCCCAGTGAGTTCTACAGGCTACCAATACAGGAGGTCATTGGCTGGATCTGATTTTTTCTTAGACCAACCTCCTTACTGTTGGGGATGTGCTACCTATGGCCTGGACGGACCACTCTCTGATTATGTTTTTTGTAAAGGCAGGCACGCCTACTGCAGGGACATCTAATCAAGTGAGGGAGTATGTCAGCAGGGACTGTAAGTCCCTTATTCGGAAAAAAGGTGCCTCACCCACGTTCATGGTTGAGGAATGCTTTGCCTCTGACTTACAGGTTGAGGGGAATTATGCTGCACTCTGCGCGAAGATTACTTCGGTGTTGTCTGCTGCTGCTCTCCCCTCTCAAATGCATTTTTCTTTTGCGTAACTTTGTACAAAGGAGCCAAAATCTGACTCAAGTGAGGGATGTGCTGTCTCCAAAAATCCCTTGAGAGGGTTCTTGTAATGTGTCTCTCCCTGTATCCTCACGTCATCAATGTAATGACAAAGCTGTACTCCAGGAATAACTGACACCTCTTCTAAATGCTCTGCCACTAGCCCGTGACAGATCGTGGGACTATGCAAGTACCCTTGTGGCAAATTCTTAAATGTCATTTATCTACCCCCCATGAGAGACTGAATTTCTCTTGACATTCAGGTGCTATTTGTATTGAAAAGAAATCATTGGCAATATCAAAAGTTTCATACCAAGTCCCAGGGTGCTTCTGTATTTTCTCAAATAAAGTTACAGTATCTGGGACAGCAGCAGTCAAGGGAGGTGTGTGCTTGTTCAAATTTGCGATAATCAACTGTCATGCACCAGGTATTGTCACTTTTGCACACTTGGAGTCACCACCCCTGCCTCAATCAAGTCCTGTATGTTCTCATGACCTCCTGGAATTCTTCACTGGGGGAATATTCAAGTGACTCACCCTTACAGCACCAACTGAAATGTACTTCTTTGATCCAAATTGATAGTGTCCATCTTCCAAATACAAAGTCATTCCCTTTAGAATATCAATTCTATTAATGTATTAAGAGAAGGGCACAATCAATACAGTGTATTCTCTTTTAAGTATTTTCCCTATTTTCATTTGGACCTTTGTCTGCACTGCTGGGGCCTCTTTACCACCTAAGCCTGTAATTGTGAAATACTGTCCTTTAAACTTTCTGGGATTTCCATATATCAAAGTGCCCTCTGCTCCGGTATCTACTAGGGCTTGGGCCCTCTGAACATTACGATGTTTCCAATACATTTCTATGTCAACATAAGGTCTATTGTTTTTGCGAGTCCATCTCTGCACCGAGGCTTGACCTATTTCCTAATCTGCCTTGTATCTGTTAACCTTTGGCCAAGTCAAATCCGGGTACAATCTTTCATATCCTCAAGGGAGAAAATCCTCCTCCCTCTGGTTCTCAGAGAGCCAGTTGCTTTCAAAATGTCTACCTTCCTTCCTGCTTGAGCGGGCATGTCTCTCCCCCTCCTTTTCCTGTTCCTTGCTCTCGCCCTCATCTGATGGTCTTTGCGTTTTATTTTGTTTATTCACTCTCCTGCTTCCTTCCTTCTTATCCAAACCTCTTTTTCTGTACATTTCCCACAAACCTTTAGTCTATCTTTTCTTTCTCCACACCATCTTTTAACAAAGCCATAAACATATCTCTTTTAGACAGCCTGTTATTGTCTGTACGAGTCTCAGACCTGGAAGCTCTTTCAGTCTTTATCCATTTCCCCAACTCTCTTAACTCGCAAACTGCCTCAACCACCTGTGCCAAAGTATTACCAGTCTGATTGATTAGCTAAGTCATCATCACTTGTTTGTATGCAGGGGGAGCAGTACAAAGGATTCTATTTCGCACAGATGCATTCAACAGCCCATCCATCAACCTATGTGCATTATCCCAAAAAATAGCAGTTTCCATCACCTCCTCCTTAAGCCTCTGTATGGCATCTCTCAATGTATACCAAGGTTTAACATTCACTGGCCTGTCTGACTCAAATTGGGTATTTATGACTACATCCAATCACAGACAACTGCAACAAGCTGATTTGATTATTGTCACTGTAATTCCTAAACTGCTCCTGCACTGTAAAATCAGAACTGAGTGTACAAAATTTCACTGCATCTCCATGATCTAACATCACACCAGCAGCACCCAGCTCAAACAACCAAACCATCGACGTACGCAGAGATTCTCCAGGCCTTTGTCAAAATCTGACTGAAATGTCATTAATCTCCTGCTGAGTAAAATCCTCCATACAGTCCATTGCAACTCCCTGTGGATAATTAGGACCATCCGGTATCTTCAGACGATATATGGGTTGCGCCTTAATCACTTTGCAAACCATTAACTCACCCTGCCTGTCAGCCTGGTCACGTTTGTCAACTTTATCACACTCTCCTCCAGAGTCTGAGAACTCAGAAGAATCCCATATATTTCCATCCCACGTTTCAGGGTCCCAGTCAATTATAACCTTTGCAATAGCTAAACGAACTTTTCTCTTTTTAACCCTCCCTCTCCTTTGCCTATACTAGTATTGCACGATACGAACTGCGGCCTTTCTGCCACAGTCTGTTAGGTTTCTAACTTATCTTGCAATAACTTATTCTGACAAATTAACATGGTGGAGGTATTTTTGGCTTCAACAAACTGACCGTCCTGACGCTCTCAGTAGCGGTCGCTCTCCACGCTCCCTGCTCCTCTCCTGGTATCGTTTGGGCTGCGCTCTGTGCTCTCCTCAGAATACTGTACATGTGCTGGCTGCTGTGCATATTGGCGCTATATTGATTTTATTTTATTTGACTGCACTTCTCCCCTGTTTTTAGCAGGGTCTTGCCCCCTTCCTCATTCTGCATATAATTGGCTCCCTCACTGCCGTTTTGGCGGGCCTGGATCCCGGGGGTGGTTTCACTCTGGGCGCCATTTTGGGTAGGGCTGAGATTTTAGAATCGGGCGCCATCTTGGAGCGTCCTCGCGCTCGCGCTAGGATTGGTGGCCCTACTTAAGGCGGACCTTCGTGTTGAATCGGCCTTGACAGACGCCTATTTCATCGCGCACACGCTGTTGCTGGCGCTGCTGTTGGCGCTTTTGCCTTTTTAACCTTCCTGATTTTGTCATTTGATTTTATTTTATTTGACTGCACTTCTCCCCTGTTTTTAGCAGGGTCTTGCCCCCTTCCTCATTCTGCATATAATTGGCTCCCTCACCGCCGTTTTGGCGGGCCTGGATCCCGGGGGTGGTTTCACTCTGGGCGCCATTTTGGGTAGGGCTGAGATTTTAGAATCGGGCGCCATCTTGGAGCGTCCTCGCGCTCGCGCTAGGATTGGTGGCCCTACTTAAGGCGGACCTTCGTGTTGAATCGGCCTTGACAGACGCCTATTTCATCGCGCACACGCTGTTGCTGGCGCTGCTGTTGGCGCTTTTGCCTTTTTAACCTTCCTGATTTTGTCATTTGATTTTATTTTATTTGACTGCACTTCTCCCCTGTTTTTAGCAGGGTCTTGCCCCCTTCCTCATTCTGCATATAATTGGCTTCCTCACCGCCGTTTTGGCGGGCCTGGATCCCGGGGGTGGTTTCACTCTGGGCGCCATTTTGGGTAGGGCTGAGATTTTAGAATCGGGCGCCATCTTGGAGCGTCCTCGCGCTAGGATTGGTGGCCCTACTTAAGGCGGACCTTCGTGTTGAATCGGCCTTGACAGACGCCTATTTCATCGCGCACACGCTGTTGCTGGCGCTGCTGTTGGCGCTTTTGCCTTTTTAACCTTCCTGATTTTGTCATTTGATTTTATTTTATTTGACTGCACTTCTCCCCTGTTTTTAGCAGGGTCTTGCCCCCTTCCTCATTCTGCATATAATTGGCTCCCTCACCGCCGTTTTGGCGGGCCTGGATCCCGGGGGTGGTTTCACTCTGGGCGCCATTTTGGGTAGGGCTGAGATTTTAGAATCGGGCGCCATCTTGGAGCGTCCTCGCGCTCGCGCTAGGATTGGTGGCCCTACTTAAAGCTTCCCTCTCCCGCGCAGCGGGACGCGCAGGGGAGGACGCCGTCGCTTAGCCGGAGTCGTGCCAGAGTCCTGCCCGTCTGCGCCCGTCAGCGTCCCGGAGGCTCTCGAGGCGAAGGGCCGGACTGGGACTTGTCAGCACACTCTGCCAATTGTGTGGATGAACATGCTATACTACTCGGGTCAGGAGCTCCGCACTTGGCAATATACGAACGTGTCCTGTCGTACGGTATTTCCTGCGCGTCATAAAGGTAAGAGTCGCTGCCCTCAGTGTGGTTGGCACCCGCAGAAACATCTGGCCGGTGTGCCGCGGAAGGAGACAGTTAGTATAAAACACCTGTACCTACTGCTTAATACTAGATCTCTTGGTCGCCATGCTCTGGACATTTATGATCTGTTGGACACAGAAAAACCGCTGGTTCTGATGCTCACCGAGACTTGGCTCGGGGAGTCGTCCAACCCAGATATTGTGGCGGCTATCCCTCCGGACTATAACATCTTCAGGCAGGATAGGCAGGAGGGGCGCGGAGGCGGGGTGGCACTGATAGTAAACAAAATGGCCACTTGCACCATCATTCCCGCGGACGCGATTAAGGGCTGTGAATCCCTTGCCTTTTCTATTGTTGTGTCTCCTCACCAATCCATGAAAGGCCTTCTCGTGTATCGCCCTCCAGGGCCTACTGGCACTTTTTTTGAGGAGCTCCAGTCGGTTACCTCGTCTTTGTTACTTACATCGGAGCATTGTATAGTTGTTGGTGACTTTAACGTCCATATGGACGACGATCTGGATGCCGACACGATAAAAATGTTGGATGTTACAGCCCCTCTCGGCCTGGTCCCCTATCATGTAGGACCAACCCACGAGAAGGGTCATACCCTTGATCTGACTTTCTCTACAATCCCTATAGAGATGCATACACCTAGTCAGGTGTTATGGTCGGACCACAGGTTGGTCAAATTTTATATTCAGGAGGTAAGGAAATCCTCCTGTCCCCCTCGACAGGTTTCCCAGGGATTTAGGGCACTCCATCGGGTTACCCCGGAACTACTGGCACAGGAATGTGCGGCCCACCCTTGCATCCTGACAGGGGATCTAGACGGGGATGCAGAGCGGTTGCAGGCGTGGCTCCTAGAGAGGCTTGATGACCTGGCTCCTGTGAGACCGCCTCGCAAGGTGGATAAACGTGCATCTGCTCCCTGGTTCACGGAAGTGCTGGCAGCTTCTCGCCGGCAGTGCAAAGTAGCCGAAAGAGCATGGCGCGCCAAATATGATCCGGCGGCTAAACTTGATTATAGGTCTCTAGTGAAAATGTATCATCGAGACATCCTTTCTGAGAAGAAGGGCTATTTCGCTAGGAAAATTGAAGCTGCCTCCAATTCTTGTAAAGAACTATTCGCCATTGTGCGGGAGTTTACGACTTCACGCGCCACGTCGAATCAGACTCCCCCCCTTGAGCCTTGGGTCAGGGGGATCGCGGACTTTTTTATTTCCAAGATCCGTCTGATCCAGGATTCCTTTCCTGTGCAGGAGTCCGAGGTGCCCTGCCTGGTGGAGGAGACCTCGGTCCTCCCGACCAGTGCTGGCCCAGTTCTAGCAGTTTTCCCTCCTCTTTCTATGGCCTCTTCGTTGGATCTGATGGCCTGTCTAAAATCTGGCTCTCCGCGGGATGCCTGCCCGCCAAGTTTTTGGCGAAAATGGCAGCAGTCATCAATCCTTTTGTGAACCCCCTGTTGAACTGTTCTCTGGTCCAGGGTGTGGTTCCTCAGTCATGGAAGCAGGCGATGATCATCCCCCTGCTCAAAAAGCCCGGTCTGGACGTGGAGGTGCTAGCGAATTATAGACCTATTTCGCTTTTGCCTGCTTTTGCAAAAATCATCGAAAAACATGTGCATAAGGTGCTTGCCGATTATCTGGAGTCCCATGACCTACTGCACCCTACTCAATCAGGTTTCCGCACAAATCTTAGTACCGAAACAGCTCTCCTGGAAGTTTCGGAGGCGATTAAGGAGGTGCTGGATTCAGGTGGTAGGGCGATGCTGGTGATGTTAGACCTGTCGGCGGCCTTTGACACCGTCCCCCACGAGGGTCTCCTCACAAGACTTTCTGAGATCGGTCTTAGGGGGACGGTGCTCAACTGGTTTCGTTGTTTTCTGACGGGCCGTCGACAAACGGTCTGGGCCTCTGCCTGCTCCGCCGAGATGGCGCCACTGGGTGTCGGGGTCCCTCAGGGCT
This sequence comes from Lissotriton vulgaris, assembly GCF_964263255.1. Lineage (NCBI taxonomy): Eukaryota > Metazoa > Chordata > Amphibia > Caudata > Salamandridae > Lissotriton > Lissotriton vulgaris. The sequence continues at coordinate 476,260,975 of NC_141691.1, forward strand.
CAGTATTGAGCCCGACCCTTTTCAACATCGTCATGACCCCTCTGGCGGCTCTGGCGGAGTCTTTCGGGGCTCAGATCGTTTCTTACGCTGACGATACCCAGCTCCTCTTCACCTGTGAGAGGGGTGCGGACTTCAACGGAGAGAGGATCCAGGGTTGCCTTGAGGCTGTGTTTCAGTGGTTCCAACATAACAGCCTCAAGTGCAACTCGGATAAATCCGAGGTCCTCTTCTTTGGGTGCAGTGTAGATCCGGACTGGAAGGTATGGTGGCCAGAGAACATGTTCCCACCAGCAAGTTCTTCCCAGGTGGCGAAAAACCTTGGGATTAAGATCGACAATGGCCTCACACTGCGCTCCCAGATAATCGGCCTTACCGGCACGTGTTTCGGCCTGCTCTGGATGTTGCGTAAGTTTCCCCCTTTACTATCAGAGGAGCACAGGAAAATCACAGTGCAGGCGATAATTGGCTCGCGAATTGACTATGCGAACATTCTCTATCTTGGCCTGCCGGAATATCTGCTTCAACGGCTACAGGTGGTCCAGAACTCGGCAGCACGTGCTATCTTTGGATTATCCCGCCGTGCTAGAGCCTCGGGCCTCCTGCAGGTACTGCACTGGCTTCCCATCCGGAAGCGGATAATCTTTAAGGCCTTGACGTTGGCGCATAAGGCTCTGCATGCCACCGGAGCGAAATACCTTCAAAAAAGGCTGGCTTTTTATCATCCAGCCAGGTCCTTGAGGTCAGGGTCTTTGTACCTTGCCAAGGTTCCTCGTGTCAAAAGGGCACGTATTGGAGGCCGTTCCTTCAGATTGTTAGCCCCCCAGCTCTGGAACGTGTTGCCAGTGGCGCTTCGCAGCACGTCTAACCTACTGGCCTTTAGGAAGGGGCTCAAAACTTGGCTTTTCACCTCTTAGCTGCTTCCTGGGTTCTGTTTTTCTTTCTTTTCTGGATTTTTCGTTTTTTATTTCTCTTCTCTCTTGTTGTGTTATGAGATAGGTGTGCAACCAAAGCGCCGGGACACTCTCTGAGTAGCCGTGCGCTATACAAAAAACCAGCATAACATAACATAACATAAGCTTTGCCAAATTAATTGCATAATTAATTTCACTTTCAGCGCTCGCTGTGTTGCTCTCCTTATAACTGCATTGGTTGTGTTGTGCCTTGTTGATTTGTAGCGCTTTATTGTACCAACGTGTAAGCTGCCTGTTTTTGGCTTTGTGCCCAAGCCTCTCTGTAGTTTCACTTTTCGATACTGCTGCCATTTTGTTGTTGTTGTGCCTCGGAGACCGTCCCCTGCACCTCGCCCCCGCCTCCCAGCTGACCCTCCCTCGCCCCTCCCCCCTCCACTTCTCCATTTATGACAGATGCCTCCGCGCGCAGCAGTCACGCGCAGCGGTCGTGCCCCATGCGCGCCGAAGGTGCACCAAAGGTATGCCCGTCTACGCCCGTCTGCGCCTGGACCGCGCCCAGCGCCAGACCCCCTGGCCCCCGCGAACCGCAGTCCTCCCGCATAACGTATGACGCCGCCACCCTCCTAGCCCTTAACCCCGGACGCACACCACAATGCTACAAAGCTGCCCCAGGACGTACCCATGGTCCCTTCGACTGCCACTCCTGCAAGTTCGCCTGCATCAAGACTTTCACCAAATCCACTTCCTCCAAACACAGCTCCGACTCTAACCACCTGAAGTGCATCCTGCTTAACACAGCTCGATCCACAAACACGCCACTGAACTCTGGGACCTACTAGACACTGCGTCACCGGACATCGCCTTCCTCACAGAAACCTGGATGAATGCATCATCAGCACCCGACATCGCCATAGCCATCCCGGACGCCTACAAGATCATCCGAAAGGACCGCACCAACCAAACAGAAGGAGGCATAGCCATCGTCCATAATACACCATCAGAATCACGACCAGCTCAGACGATAACCTTGTGACCGCCGAACACCTCCACTTCCCGATCCACACCGACCCCAGGACCACACTTAGAGGCACCCTCATCTAAAGACCACCAGGAAGCCGTAAACAATTCAGCGAAGACATCACTGACTTCATCAGCCCACATGCCCTCCCCTCCGAGAACTACATTCTACTGGGAGACTTCAACTTCCACCTAGAAAAGAAAAACGGCAGAAACACCTCCACCCTTCTGGACAACCCGGCCAATCTCGGACTCAAACAACTTGTTGACACCCCCACTCATGCAGCCGGACATACGCTCAACTCTATCTTCACCTCCTGCAAACACATCTCTTTCGATCATATCACCGCTCTCCATTGGACGGACCACAGCTGTGTTCACTTCAGCTACAAAACCACCACCATCCACAACCCCCCACAACCTATTCCTCGAAGAAACTGGAACAAAATTACCAACGACCAACTCCTCACATCGCTCAACCAAAACCCTCCTGCCCTCTCATCGGACCCAAACGATGCTGCCACCAAACTCAAACAATGGATCACTCACAGCGTTGACGGATTAGCACCCTTGAAAAACCACCAGATCAAGCAAGGTAACAAAAAGGCACCCTGGTTCAACGATGACCTTAAGAAATCCAAGAAACTATGCCGTACTCTCGAAAAAACATGGAGAAAAAACCCAACCACTGACAACCTGACCACCTTCAAGGCAGCCACCCGCAAACACCACCAATTGATCCGAGCCACCAAGAAATCAGCATTCAAGGATCGACTAGACAACAACGCCCATAACAGCAAGGAACTTTTCAACATCGTCAAAGAATTTACCAACCCCAACGCAGCCTCAAACGACATCACTCCCTCCCAAGACCTCTGCGACTCGTTATCCTCTTTCTTCGACAACAAAATAGCCGACATACATGACAACTTTTAGAACATTTCCAAAGAACAGTCCACTCCACCCACCTCCGAACCTGAACCGCTCTCTAACAACCTTAGCGCATGGAACCCAATCACCACTGAAGACACCATCCGCCTAATGAACTCCATCCATTCAGGTTCGCCAACCGACCCCTGTCCCCACCACATCTTCAACAAAGCAGACTCCATCATTGCCCCCCATCTCCGTGATGTCATCAACTGCTCCTTCAACTCAGCTACCTTCCCAGAAAGCTGGAAACACGCCGAACTCAGCGCCCTCCTGAAGAAACCCACAGCAGACCCCTCTGAACTTAAGAACTACCGCCCCATTTCCCTCCTCCCATTCCCTGCCAAAGTCATTGAGAAAGCCGTCAATAGCCAGCTCGCCGCCTTCCTTGAATCCAACAACTCCCTCGACTCCTCTCAGTCTGGCTTCCGAGCCAAACACAGCACCAAAACCACCCTCATTGCAGCGACAGACGACATCCGAACGTTACTGGACAACGGAGAAACAGTTGCCCTCATCCTACTCGACCTCTCCGCCGCCTTCGACACAGTCTGTCATAGCACCCTCATACAACGCCTCAGCAACGTCGGAATACAAGGAAAAGCCCTAGACTGGATCATCTCGTTCCTCTCCGGAAGAACCCAGAGAGTCTGCCTCCCCCCTCTCAAATCAGAGGCCACCGAAGTCATCTGCGGAGTACCACAAGGATCATCACTCAGTCCCATCCTCTTCAACGTCTACATGAGTCCCCTCGCATCCATCGCGCGACAACACAACCTCAACATTATCTCCTACACTGACGACACCCAGTTAATCCTTTCCCTCACCAAAGACCCTAACACCACCAAAACCAATCTTCATGAAGGCATGAAAGAAGTAGCCGAATGGATGAAAAACAGCCTCCTAAAACTTAACTCAGACAAAACGGAAGTTCTCATCCTAGGATCTTCCCCCTCTGCCTGGGACGACTCATGGTGGCCATCAGCCCTGGGCACAGCTCCCATACCCGCAGACCACGCATGCAACCTAGGCTTCATCCTAGACTCCTCCCTCTCGATGACCAGACAAGTTAACGCAGTCTCATCCTCTTGCTTCAACGTACTTGGTATGCTCAAAAAGATCTTCCGTTGGATCCCCACCGAAACAAGAAAGACGGTCACCCACGCACTGGTCACTAGCCGACTGGACTATGGAAACACCCTCTACGCCGGAACCACAGCCAAATTACAGAAAAACTCCAACTCATCCAAAATGTATCAGCCAGACTCATATTGGACATCCCTCGCCAAGCTCACATCTCCGGTCACCTGAAAGACCTTCACTGGTTTCCCTTCAACAAGAGAATAATGTTCCGTCTCCTCACCCATGCTCACAAGGCCCTCTACAAACTAGGACCCGAATGCCTCATCACACGACTGCCCTTCTACACACCCACCTGCCAACTTAGATCCTCACCAAGCGCTCGCCACAGTTCCGCGCATCCACAAATCCACCATGGGAGGAAGATCCTTCTCCTACCTGGCGGCCAAGACCAGGAATTCTCTCCCCACTCACCTCCGCCTCACACAGAACCACATTTCATTCAGAAAGGAACTTAAAACCTGGCTATTCGATAAATAACGCTATCCCTCCCACAAGCGCCTTGAGACCCTCTGGGTGAGTAGTGCGCTATACAAATATCTGAACTTGAACTTGAACTTTTCTCAAATTTTTCACATTCACTGAAAATATTTTTCATGCATTATACGATAAGCATTTAAAAGGATCCATCCCCTTCTTCTTAATTTCCCAAACTCCTCTCCTTTCTTCACAGGCACTTTTTGTAAATCACGCAATCACTTGTACTGGCTGAGCGTCAGCTAAACACGCGCTCCAATTCTCAGTCAACCCAGCACAATTAGCCTACTCATGGGCAAGCGCACTGTATGAGCCCATCTCCCATCCTGGAATCTCAATTGGTATCTGGGAATCTGCCTTTGATTTTCTAGAAAATATATTTCATCCCCTTTAATTCTCTGTTCGAATCCTGTGAGAATGATGCCAAGACGTAATGAATGTGCCTTTTTCTGAAAGGACACACCCAAACCCTGCACTCCCACTTTGCCGGCAAATATACCACTGAACCTTTAAATAATACACTTTGAGCAACACTCCCAAAAGATGAGGCAAAGACCCGGCACTCCCTTAAGGCGAGGTTAGAAAACAAATCCAGGTGCATATAGATAAACACACAAGTTTATAAAAGCAATATTTTAGAATAGCAGGCCGAATAAATCAGTAATGGCAGACTCCCAAATATCAAGTGAACAATTGAAATAGAATGCAGTATATACATCCATTTAGACACTTATTTCAAAAGTTATTCTTCCATCGACCTTTACAAATACATTTGTAAAACATATTTATTTTACAGAAAGACACACATTCACTGGATGGTATCATCAGTGATGTCATGAGTGATGTCACTGACCATGTCCTGAGTGATGTAATATGTGACGTCATCAGCAGTGCATTGCAGGCGCGCAAGTTATAGTGAGTCCAACTAACTATAACGTGGGATCTTCAATGGTTTTATGTCAGTAAAAGTTTCAGCTAACTATAACTGGTGTGAAACCTATGTTTCTTTCAGTGAATTTAATAGGTTTTTTAAATGCTAATTCCTAACTGTAACTGGTGTGAAACCTATGGTTTTTTCAGTGAATTTCATAGGTTTTTTAAATGCTAATTCCTAACTATAACTGGTGTGAAACCTATGGTTTTTTCAGTGAATTTCATAGGTTTTTTTAAATGCTAATTCCTAACTATATGTAGGGCCTCAAAAGTATGTTTTTTTCAGTGAATTTCAAAGGTTTTTTATTAGCAAATTTCTATAGGTATGAAATGTAATATTTTTTAAAATGAATCCTATATTGTATATTTATGTAATACTATTTTTTTTATGTATATTGTTCATGGTTTTGTTTTTTTTGCCCTGGAGCGCTCCCGGTGCGCGTCCCGGTGAGCGCACCGGTAAGCGCAGTCTTGCGCTGCACCCCGGGGCGCGTACCGGTGAGCGTCCCGTTCGCGCTATTGCCGCGAACGAGAACATCATCGTGACGTATCGCGTAGCCGCGTCCGCATGATACGCACGGCGTAAGCGCACCCGGAAGCACTCGAGCGCATACGATCGCGCTACATAACCATCCGACGTGCTTACGCGACGAGCCCCTGGGCGTGCCCCGGGGCGCGTAGCGTAAGCGCGTCGGGTCATGTGACCTAAAAATAACACTTTTTATTGGTTCAGGACAGTTTTGGTTTCCAAATGATGAAAGCCCTGGTCATGGGACCTTAAAATAACTATTTTCATTGGTTGTTATCAGTTTTTTTTTACAACTAATGAAAACCCCACCCATTTCCTTCATTTCTACTTTCACTTTGGAGACAGCAAGACCTGTTTTTTTCTGTCCAACCATTTTGTGTAAAGAATGACAGCTAGACCATCCAGCAGTAGTGAGGACTCAGATGGCTTCATTGAGGAAGAGCCTCCTCAGCCCAAGATCAAGGAGCATTTTATTTGGAATTTTTTTTCAATACCTGAAGGATTAAAAAAGGTGAATGCTCCCAAAGTAGAATGCAAAATCTGCCAAACTGTGCTTTCCTGAGGAGACCCAAAAAGGAAGTACAGTTTTGGCAATTCGACAATGATTCGCCACGTCCAACGCAGGCACCCCCAGAACTATGCCCGGGAGAGTGTCCGAGACCTGGCACGTAATCCCCCAAGGGATGGTGCCTCTACATCTACAGGAGGAGCCACAACATCAGGGAGAGGACGTGCAGCGGAATTGGAGATCATTCCGAACATTCAACCTGTTTTTAGTGACATTACTATAAAGTGCAAGCAATGCGATGAAATGCTTTGCTATGGTGAGCAGAGCATCAAGCTCATTGCACGCAAGAGGCAAGAACACCGCTGCCTTCCCCAGCCCTAATTTTTCCCCTTTTTTTGCTCCTGTTGAGCAGTTTTGCATTCCCTGTTTTTGTTTTTGTTCTGAAAAAAACATAAAAAAGAAGAAAAAAAACAGTTCTTTTTAGAACTACCTCCAGTTCCCAAAAAAGAGCTATATTCTAATCAAATTTAAAATGAGTAACTGAAGTGGAGTGCAGTGAGAGAGGAGAGGAAAGGAAAATGAGTGAGAAAGCAAAGAAAGGGACGAGAGGGGAAGGGAAGTGAAGTAGGGGGACTGAAAGAAGGTGAGTGTGGGAAACGAGAGTGAGGAGAAGGAGAGTGAACATGGGGAATGTGGATAAGTGAAGAAAATGTAGTAAAAGAACGGTGGTGTGGAAGGGTAAGAAAAGACTGACGCAAGCCCTTTCACATTATACCTGCGCCAGGTGTAATGTATGCAAATGGGGAGTATTGACGCAAGAAAGGGTCGTAGAAGTGACGCAGTGAAATCTATGAGATTTCACTGTGTCACCTTTAGGACACCGTTGCGTCAAAATCTTGCGCCTGCCTCACAGCAGGCGTAAGACTGACGCAGGCCCTTTCACGTGGGGCTGGCCCCATGTGAAAGGATGCATTGATGGAGTTGCATCACTTTTGTGACACACTCCAGCAATGCATCACTACCTCTAAGCACTTTAAATTATTATTTTACTGTTTCACTGGGTTTTCACCATGGTACGCTCCATGGGGGGGCCCTTTTATGGCACCCACATCAAACCTAGGGGCTCAGGGGGGTCTACCCTGCCCCCTTTTGGACATTTCCCCCTTTGTTTTTCCCACCTCTTGTGTCTCGATCCTACCAAGACACAAGATGGCGGCCGCTCCGGACTGTTTGGAATGTTGACAGACTTCCGAGAGCCAATCAGCTTTCCGCGCACAAACTCGCGTAGCGCGCCCGGTGCGCGTACCGGGGCGCACTTATATATATATATTTTTTTAACCTAAATTACTCAAAATCCACTGGAGCACATATCTTGAGACATAGCAAAGGCACATCGGGCTACCAGTCCCTACAATTTTGCCAAGTTTGGTGGAAATCCACCGTTCGGGCTAAAAGTGAGTTCGACCGCCCTATGGAAATTAACATGGGGAAAAAACATGGGGAAAAAACATTTTGGGACCCCCCTTTTATCTCGGCCCCCGCTTGATGATTCCCCCTAAACTTTCAGAGAAGGAGCGGAGTGCTGAGGCAAATTTGAGGCAAATTTCAGGCAGATTCCTCAACCGGCGCCAAAGTTATTCCAATAGAATGTTGCGAATTCCCTATACAAAATAATCTTAACTATAACTACCTACTGGCGACTGCCAGTAGGTAATATATATATATATATAGGCTTTGGAAGAAGACCGTTTGGTCGAAACGCGTCGCCATTAAACATCTTTAAAAACACAGACCCTGGAGTGCGAGTCTTCTTGTGTGACTGCAGCGCGGATGTTAGCTGTCAGCCCTTTCGAAAATATATATATATATATATATATATTGGTAAGGACCACCTCACTGATTGAATTTACATTATCCTTGGTAACTCAAGGTGTGGGAAGGCTGTCAACAGCCCAGGAAGGAGTTCAATCAGGACTCAAGTTCCGTCACCTGCACAGCAATACGTCTATTCTGTGGTGAACTTCCACCTGGCCCCGAAGGCTCCCAGCTTTAATACCATTACTCAATGTGAGGTCAAGCTTCTAGAAAACCTCGCCCCCTTCTCATTAGAAAGAAACCAAGCTGGCTGTACTGGACTGCGGCAGGGCCAAGACGGTGGCTGGCCAAGCTCCTGTGTTTTGACTCTGAGGCAGAGCTGTACATTCCACAGATAATATCCAGTTCACTCAGGTCAGTGAGGTGCGAAAAACAAGTGAGGAGCAGAAACATGCCCTCCCCACTTTGCAGCTACGTACGAGCACAGAAAAAGATGACATGAGGCCATGTTAAAGCCAATAGTAAGAACTCATCATCAAGGCAAAGTCAGAAAACAATATGACATGAGGCCATGTCAAAGCCAATAGTAAGAACTCATAATATAAATGTACTGTTCTACTCCGTGACAGCTCCCATTGAAAGACAGCAAGATTACAAGACAGAAGAGGAGCAGGCACTAGCATGACCATCCTACATTAAGGCTAGGGTAAATACACACACTAAACTCAGTTAAAATGGTGATAGTCAAAGGTCATCATAGGGTGCCCAAGTACAAGAGTGGCTCTTTCACTACACCTGTAGACAGACTTTGCAATTTCATGCAACCATTGTATTCCTTGGCATTGTCAGAGAGGCATACAGGCTTGTCTCCAGATCTGGGGGAAGGCTCCATCGGCCACATTTTAGGCAAAACTGCTTGTTCTTAGAAGGCACAATGACAGGGCAGATACCACAAAGGGAGTGGGACTACCCAGATCCAAGTTGCAATAAATCCCGGTGGGCCTCATTACATTACGTTTTGTTTATTAAATTTTTTATTTGTAAACAAAATGTTATTGTTTTCAATAAAAAACATAAAGAAATAACTGGAAAGATATATTACATGTAATGAAAATGCACTGTGGCAGCACATTGAAAATATATTTAAAATGGCAAGCAAGCAAATACATATAATATATAGGTTAAATATGACAGCAAAGCAAGCACGTATAATAAATAGGTTAAAAATGACAAGAAAGTGAGTACAAAACATATTCAAGAAGACCACTAGTCCACTACAGCTTTCATCAGCAAAAAATAACGAACTCCCCCACCTACATTTGCTCCTTGCCAAGCTGTCATATGTGGTGCACTACAATGGCCAACATCATCAAAGTTAAACACAGTAGTTCAAATCCTGCCAAGACAACCCATGAAAGGTTAGCTATTGTCCCCCTAAGAAATTAATGAGCTAGTCTGCATATCCATGTCATCGTTTGGGGCCAACAAGCAATCTACAAGGTGTTCCCATGCCCTAGCACTTTTAATTGTTGCCTACCCTAATTCAGCTCCTGGAACAACATAGTATTCTCAAGACCTGCTCATTTAACCAGTTCTTCTAGCCATTTAATCATTTAAGGTTAGACTACCAATGCATTATCAATTCTCATTTTGCCAGAATCAATGTCAAGTCAACAATGCTGTTGCAGGGATTCTGCTCCTACACAGAACTGTGCATAGAGACTTAGGACCTCAGTGAATTAGAGTGTACCAAAACCCACCTTAGTGCCCAACCCCCCTGCCAGACTAGCAATTAGTGACTCATTGGTTCTTCGTCCTATAGCAAAAACACCAATGATTAGTCAACCCAGAACATGCGACTTAGGATACCTCAGGTAAGGTGGTTAACAACAGCACTCTTTCGTTACAGTCTTACACCAGTTCAAAACAAGGAGTAAATAGAGACATGTGCAAATGTTTATTTCTAACGCTGTGATATCATGCGCAGTACCTTAGAGAATACAAGCAAACATATTATCAGAAACAAGGTTGTCAGCATTGTTACTATTCCATAAAATACAAAGAGAGAACGCATCTTATAATGCTAACGGGAAACAGGTTTGAAATATACCTATATTTTACCCTCCCTACTTAGTGAGTTAGTTTATAACTAATGAAGGTCTCATAGGATTACATGGGCAGCCCCATACCTCTGATACTCATCAGTAGTGGATCACATCGAGTTCTGCACAAGCTGTCAGGATACGAAAGTTCTCCCAGTGTTCTTTTTCATGTCTGCTCAGTGCATTATTAAATGTGCCAGTATTAGAGGTGGCCACAGCTGCATATGTGTTATGTCTAGAACATGCGAGGATCATTCAGAATAACAGACACAGTGTCCAAGATAACCTTGAAGGCTCAGGCTCTCACTGTACAGATTAAACTAGCGAGGCAGTTTAGAAATGTAACATAACAAGCTATTCTCATGTGAAGCAAAATACTCAGCCTTCTCTAAACAATATCCCAAGTGCTTGTCATGTGCAAAGCAGAGCAGGAAAGAAAAAATGGCGTCTAAGCTTCTAATAAACCCATGCTAACTTTAACACTGTGTGAATGTAAGGCACGCCCCCCCACTACACCCTCCCTTGACCGAAGCACGTGATATAAACGTGGACGAACTAGGAATGCAAAGTCCAAACCTGGAAAGCTGAGTCAAGTTCAAACGTGCTCTAAAAAAAACCTAATTGCTGTTTGATAGAAAACAGTAGCTAAAAAAAAACCATAGCGAACAGGCATAAAAACAAAGAGTCTCATTCCAACAGCGTATAAGCACAGTATGTTGCAACAGCCTCCAATAGGAAGTCGGTGTTCTCATCCATAAACATTTCTGCCATCCAATCCAAGAGTGAGAATGAACACACATGTTCCTCAACGATCGGAGCCTCTAGCACTATCAGAGGAAGTCTCGGGTCATCTTCAATATAACTGCGTGCCAAGAAGTCATGCGCTGCTGCAAAAACATTCCAACGTCCCATTACTCCATTTATCGCTGCTAAGGCCATAATCCCGCAGCCAGAACAGATCAAGTCATGAACCACTAAGGGGCTCATCATCTGGTCATAATCCGCGTTGGGAGACACCGTAATGCAGAGACACAAAACCAGAGTCCAGTCGAAATCGCAGCTCCGGCAATAAAAGACAGGCTGGATGCATGCGAAATAGGAGAATCGAAACGATAATCCATAAGCTGCGCTCAATGTTGCTAGAGGCAGTGCTCCATAGTAACTAAGCATTCGGATGCGGAGCAGCAAAGGCCGGGGCATATTGTCCTGTGCTGCAGGATGTGCATCTATTTTTAAACAAACAAATCAAGAGCAGCACAACAGCAACTAATGTGAGCATTAAAGGAAATCCACCAAAGAGGCTCGAAAAAATCGAATGAAAAAATGTGGGGAACACACCAATAATAGTTTGAAAAGAAGTCACAAGGCCGCAGCATACGACTTTAAAAAAGTGCGCTAACCCCGTAGTCGAGGACGCATTAAAGATAGTGTGAATTAACTCCCCAAAATGTAAGGGCAGGTCTGTATTTTACAACGCATGTACTTCAGTGCGGGTATTTGCCACTTGAAGGACAAATGTTTCTCTAGCAGATGTAAGAGCAATTTCTTTTTGAGACAATAGCGCTCTTAAACGACTCATTTGGTTAAACTCTGCTTTCAAGGTCGGAATCGACGGCCAGATGGAAACATCCAGCTTCCCATGCAGAGGAGGAAACAGAACATTTTTACAGCAAATTACACGCTCATTGACCGTAACCACATAAGCGATACCGGCCATCATCCCATAACAATCTGCATTATTTAACAGTAAATAACTCCAGTTTGCCAGTAAAGTGAATGTGGGTATGATTGCAGGTGTTGGAGTGCCTTTAAAAATACAAGCCAAATTAGGGTCCTCCTGATTACAAGAGCCATGCAATTGTATGTGTCTACAAATAAGAGTGGTCTGGCACTGTTGTGCAATCCTCACCATTCAAGTAAACTTCTTTACCCTCCCTCAGACACCTGCAGGTAAACGGTAGTGACCAAGCTTCATGGAGATAAGTGCTGCCTAAGGGTTCATATCTGCCTATAGTATAGTATTTCATGCAAGCTTCAAATTTAAACAGGCTGAAAGGTAACATTATCATTCCGTGGATAAGCCACACAGCAGAATTTGTTTCGGCCACAGAAAATGGCAAGGGTTCCAGTTTTTCAATAGGTAACATAGAAAACGTGGCATCTTTCATTGACATGAATTACTGTTTGTCAGTCAAATTAAAAGGTGCAAATAACGAGGACGTATTCATGTAATCCCAAGGAACCCGTCCAGATTTTAACGTCTGTAAGGTCCAAGCAAACTGCATTACAGAACGCAATTGATTCTGATCATGGAACAAAACAGAAACATCCTCTTGCACTATATCCACAACAGACAACACAATATTATCCAAGGTGTAAATGTGGGAGGAAAGCGTATTAATGCTATTATCCACTACTACAAGCACTTTTTCCAAATTAGCTTGATCTATAGCTCTCAACCTCGAGACGGCCTCAATTTGGGACAGTTTCCAAATCTCGTTGTAAATAGCATACAACCATCTTTTGGATCTGCCAGTTGCAGGGCCTTTAATGAAGAAATTCAGGTCAACATCGTCAGTCAGTTTAGACAGGTGAAGTTTAACTGACGCTAAAGTGGAGTGTTTGAGCCAAGTCTGACATAGCTTGCCTACAGAATAGGTAGTGACAGAATGGTCACTCACAAAATGGGGATCCACCCTAACCTGCGTGTAGCCCCGGGCCAAACCCAGAAACCGATGCTGGCAGGAATCAGCACTTTTGTGCCACAACAACCAACACTCAGGATCCAAACTAGAGATGTTAAAGGAAGAATTTAGGATTAACGTTTGCAATTCTCTAATGGAGATGTTGGAGTAATTATCCCATACTCTTGGATGCTCTTCCAACTCTGGAAAACAAGGTGCATTTAATTTTTTAGGAGTAGCCAATCCAAAGCAGGTGGTTTGTGAAATAGTCGAATTCAAAAACAACATATGGTTCGGGATGAGACATGCATGATGCAAAGCCTCTATGCCTTGCACTTGTCAGTTTTTAGTACACCAAACAGATTTAAGATCAATCTCATCTTTCCACAGTTCATAGCCCCCCCAGAGACAGCTGGTCAAGAAAGGACTTAGAATATAATAATTTGGTGTGGGTCAGTCTAACTTTGGAAGAGGACTTTTCGGTCATCTTAAAATAAAACACATTAGGATTTGTTTGATTAAAATCAGTAAAATATGTGAATCTCTTCAAAAGTGATTTAGAGCTCCCTTCTATGGGAGCAGGGCAGTTTTCGAATTGGGTAAAAATTCACCATATTCCTCCTTGTGTTCGCCTTGTGCAGGTAGTGATTTCCAAAGTGTTGGTAACAACACAAATCACCATAGTTAGCAGAATTCAAATATAAATCTTCAGCATCAAAGGCAGCATAATATTTTAAATCTGAAAACAAAGCCTCAACGGCCTGAATATCCTAATCATCATTTGTGCTTAATTACATCCCCCATGGAAACCCTCAGTACATTTGGGACATTAATGACTTCAGTCGGACCATGAATCTGGAACTTCACTGCATCCCAAACTATTCCATCTAAAACTGGCCAAGCAGTGATGTTAACGTGCTCCAAGTCTCTCTTGATGCGGTGGGACGAGAAGTAGGGTGCCAATGTTCCATTAATTTGTTGCATAACTAATTGTTTCTCAACATAGTGGCCATTCACCAAACGAAAGAAAAAAATCACAAATCCAATTGACATAAACAAAAATATTGAAAAAAGTACCAACCAAATATAAGTCCAATGAGGAATTAAAAAATGTTTTCTGAACCATGTTGCAAAAACTGAAACCTTTGAAGGGGACTTAGATGTGGAAGAGTTAGTGTCAAAGGAAAATCTTGACACATTTGACAACCTGGGGGCCCATTAGGATGGCGGGCGAATTGCCCCCGCCAGGCTGGCGGTAGCCACCGCTGGCCTGGCGGGGGCGATCTGCCCGCCATCCTTGCTTTAAAGACCCCCTGCCATATTAGTATGGCGGGGGGACCGCGAGGGATGGTAAGATCGTCTGATGCTTTTCTGCCCCGGTCGCAAGACGACCGGGGCGGAAAAGGTATAATATGGTGGCGGTGTCTGTTATGATGGGCACATTTGAATGCCTCATTGCCGCCACGGAAAGGCATGCAGAGAATCCTTGTGGGGGCCAGTTGTGGGCCCCCAGGGACTCCGGGGGGTGTGGAGTACACATGGGTGGTACCTATGGTAGCCCCCAGCAGTTCCATGCACAGCATGGCATGCACCGCGTCCACTGTGGCGGGCGCATCCTAATGCTGCCCTCGGGACCTCTGCCCTTATGGCGGGCGGTCCCTGTTCATGATGGGATGGCTGGCGGACAAAGTCCGCCCGTCATCCTAATGGACTCCTTTGTCTCTAAATCAGGCATCGACAAGTCAGTGGGGTATGTATACTCAGTCTCGTTAAGAGGATCTTGAGGTGGAATATTCAACAAAGGACTTGATACAGCAGGCATCTCTAAGACAACGTCAGCAGGTCTGTGTCCAGTTGCCGGCACCAAAACAGAATTTCTCAGCATATCCGGACAGGAGACCGCATACTAAGAAGAATCGGCCACTCTGTGTAATTTGACATTGTCTACGGGTATGTACCTCTTTTCTTTACGACCTGGAAGTGCTGGTAAAATGACTGTTCTTGTGCCCTGCACTCCAAGTACAGGAACTGGTGCTCGATACGAGGAGCCAAATTCTTTCTTGTTCTCGATCTTCTCACGGACCAGTTCTCCAAATCTGGGTAGCCAGCCAACTACCAGGATCTGCAACGCAGCATCAGATGTGCAGGACAAGTGTTCCTTTGCAAGACTGTCTATCGTCTTTTGTAGAGTCTGTAAAACATTACAATGTTCACCTACGTCAAAGGGTGCAGCAGACGCCGCAGAGTCTAGACCGTCAAGGTCCGGGACATACATTTTGATGCCAAAGAGCATTTCGTATGGGGTCTGCCCTCCTAGAGACCTTCTAGGGAGATTATTAAGAGCGTGCTGTACGCCATTGAGATGGGTTAGCCAGTTCCTTCCATTACCTATAACTCGAGCTGTCAAAGACTGCTTTAAATCACGGTTCATTCGTTTCACAACACTATTGCCCTCTGGCCTGTATGGAGACGAAAATTTGACTTGGACCCCCAAAGACCCCATTGCATCCTTGTACGCCTTAGAGGTGAACGCTGGTCTGAATGGAAGGTGCCACAGGCAAAAATTCCCACAAAGATACGCAAGTCTCTTATGATAATTTGTGAATCAGCACTTCGGTGTGGCCATAACCAAACAAAGCGGGTACAAGAATCAACTGCAAATAAGATGTACTTAAACGCAGTATCAGAAGAAAAAGGACCGCAGTGATCTAAATAAACACAACCAAGTGGTTTATTAGAAATGTACAACTGTGTCTGGGGCGGACGCGCAGCTGAAGAAGGCTTGATTTGCTTACATATGCCACATTGAAGGACATAATCAGATGTCTGTTTGTACAGTCCCCGCCACCAGTAACGCAGTTGAAGCTGAGATACAGTAGCCGAAATGCCTGCGTGAGCGGACGCAACACCTTTCTGGGCAGCTGTAATCAGTGTGGGCCTGCGTCCGCGTTGAGAATCAATCTGTCACCAACGTCGGGTATCTTCACATAAGGTACTTTATCAGGACTTAAGTGACAAGTGTACTTCGAAGGGAATCCAGTAGGATATTTCTCACCCTTCTCAGTTGCGGCAATAGCTGCCAAGATGTCATCATCTATTTTACTTTTGGAACGCGTAACTGCTGCAACCAAGTATGCAGCTTCCGCTGACTTTGCGGCCTCATCGGCCAAAGAGTTGCCAACAGCGTGAACTCCCAAACGCTGATGACCAAGATTATGAATTACATACATGAGTGGCAATTGCTCTTCGAGTTCCGCCACGCGAACCCAGATCATTTTATGTTTTATTGTGCTACCCTTGGAATCACGATAATCATTTTGAGTCCAAAAAACTAGATTGTCATTGTAAGACTGGACACAGTAGTAATAATCACTCACATTTAGAGTATTCACACCAGGATCCCCGTACTCCAATGCAAGCATCAGAGCATGGAGCTCTGCCAATTGGGCGGTACAGTCCCCTAATGTCTGAGTATGTACGACATCGGACTTGAATTCACCATTTACTATAGTACCAACCACAAAAGGGCAGGCTGAGACATATGCGTGCTTAGACCCTTGCGTAACTTGCGCAGAACCGTAAGTGTAAATGACACAATGGAACTCCTCCAAAAGACGCATGGTCAGAGGAGCAGGATGAACAAACTCATACTGCAAGAACTCCTGCCTTTGTAAGGAGGCGTCAAAGACAGACGTGACATCGGGAGATGTCAGAGACGTAGCCCATTATATCCACTGTGGGGGTAATGCTTTTGAATTTGGTACACTGGCTTTCGTCACTGCTTCCAGGGCTGTATACGGGGTAACAACCAACATGCATTTTCCCTGCGACAGTGCCCGTTCCTTCAGAATCACTGCTGTCAAAACTTTTTCTACAGTGGAAACCGCATTTCAGCCGAAGTGCACAAGTGTGACTTGTAAGCGATAGGTACTGTGTCTCCTTCTTTAAAAGTAAGGTACGTGAAACCCACCCTCCCAGGTACGATTCTTATCAACAGGTTGGTGTGGTTATCACGAGTCAGCAAGAATTTAGACTCAAAAAGATCAGCCTGCAAAGATTGCAAGTTGACTGTATGTTCAAGCTGCCAGCACGATTTGGTATAGGTTGGTTGTATCAAGGCATATAATGGCTTGATATGCTGGGGGTAATCGGGAATGTAAGTACGCCCGAAATTTAAAAATCCCAGCAAAGATTGTAATTTCTTCAGAGTGTTTGGAGGGCGCAATTGTGCGAGTTTCCCCAAGAAGTGGGGAGCTAAGCCTCGGCCTTCATTGTTGAGCTCATAGCCCAGAAACAACACTGTGCACTCTGCAATATGTGACTTTGCAAAGTTGAATTTATAACCGAAGTCCGCAAAACAACAAATTATGCGGTCAACGCGACACAGATGCGCCCAAATTTCGTCGTCTGTGAGATAGATGTCAACCACGTACGAACATGCTTCAGGGTCGACTCTCTCTAAAAGAGAGACAATACAGGCAGCACACACGTCAGGACTATTCTTATAGTCAATAGGTAAGCATTTGTATTGGCGTTGTTTGCCACCACTTTTAAAACTGGTCCATTGACTACATAAGCCGGACAAGTTGTGGGCAAAAAACCATTGGATATGTCAAGTGTGGTCTTAAACCTTTTACGCACAAGACCATCCCCTAGAGCAGAGACGTGGGTATTCTGTACTGCACAGGTACGGCAATGCGAGTATAAATGCCGGTAATCCAATACCAAACAGTACGAACCGTCAGGTTTGGTCACAGTAAAAAGTGGGTTATTCATCTGAGACACGTAAGTTTCAATTACACCTTGATATTCCAATTGCTCAAGGATTTCTGCCACGGAAGCCTTAGCTTCACTTCACATGGGATATTGAGGTTGAGGCTGTGGCATTGACCGCAGGGGAATCTCGTGTCGGGGAGAACATTTATCCCAACCACAGTGAGTACGGTTCAAAGCCGGCGCAAGGGCCTTAGCCCACTCATCTGCAAAATTCAGCGCATGCTCTTTCGACACTGTGTGCACGAAACTAGGGAGTATTACCTCCTCCCCTCTCGGAGCAGCGAGAACAAAAGGTGGGGGTCAGTCAGCCTCCACTAAAAAAATGTCATACGTTGTAGTTAGATTTTCCCAAAATACCTCTTTTATGGTACGTTGTATCTCACCTTCAATTAAAAGTTGAATCTCAAAAAGCCTATCAGGGGGAGCTACTCTAGTGTCAGCTGTCTCTACAACAACATAAGTATCGGTCGCTGTCACCTTCAGTAGTGGACGGAGCGCCTTGCATACTATGGTAATCTCCGCTACGCTGTCCAACAGCGTCAGTACCCATGGCTGATTCCGAAGCTGCGTTCTCACTATCTGTGGCATATCTCGCTGTTAATGCGGCGACTCTCTTTTTCTGAAACTACGGTCTTTTCGATGTAGAATCGTCCTGCTTGCCTTTTCCGTCCTTCGGGCTGAGCTGGTCGCGAGTCTGCTGGCCACCCCGAGCTCTGCCACCTCCTCCGCCACTGGTCGATGAGGCCGATGAGTCCTGAAAAGAACTAGGAGAGCGTTGTTCAGAAACCTGAAAACGATCATGTGATCTTATCGTCGCGCAAGTCATAAACACGTTCTGTAGATGCAGGCACGGGAGATGCAGGACGTGACTCCTGCTTCTGTTGTTGTTTACCCTGTTTTTTGTTCTTAGACCAATTTTGCTTTTTTGATTTGGGCTGTTCATCTTTCTCGGACTTTTGTCCTTGGGGTTGCTTTTTCTCCTTAGTAGAGAATGGCTTGACACCCAAACTATTACGGCCCACGGTCTTATAAGCCGCCGTAATAATTCTCAGTAACTGTCGGAGTTTATCGGCATCGGGAACAGCCTGCAAAGCATTAGACACCTGAAAGCTTACCACATCTCCCTTTACATTCGCAAGGACGAGATCGGAAACTACGTCAAAAGTGCCGCATAGCGTCATTCCCAATTCAACCGCTGCCTCTGGCCCGTGCTCATCTTGAACACGTTTAATGACCGTGGGAAGGACAATCATTGATGGAGTGCCGAAGCACCTCGTGTACACCGCTGTAAATATCTTACCCCATGACTCACAGTCACCAGCCTCCGGTATCAAGTCTTTAGGCAAACTAATTGTAAGAATCCTGTGTTTTTCAAATGGAGTCATGTTAGGAAATACTGCTTCCAGCTGGTCAAATTTCTCGGCAAGCCAGAAAGGCATATCATCCTTATCTTGGGGACGCTTGCCCATTACTGCATTAACCAATACAAGACTATGCTTCATTCCGCTAGGTCCGGCTGGAAGTGCAAAACAACACCTGGGGCCCCGCCCGCGAGATTGCGGGTAATGTATTGTACTAAGGCCCTAATAACTGCAATTGCGGTGTTATGTAGGGGCCGTAAATCGGCAACGGCAACTGCCCCCGCCCGAGGATGCAGGGTAAATACAGTCAAAATAGGCCAAGTAGTGCCTGGAATGGACAAAGGACCTAGTCTACTCGCCGTCAAAGAGTGGGAAGGGCACCATTAAACCAAACTCGATGCTGCCAAGCAGAAATTGGAATTTCCTGTGTCCTATACGGAAAATATTCCGTGGGCACAGCTGTGTGAGTATACGTGTGGAACACACCAGTATCTGCGTTCACAGCAGGGAAGGTCACACATGAGTAAAAAATCTCGAAAGGGTAAGCTACTTCCGCACTCAAAACCATGATAACTGCCATGCCCTCCAGGGTGACGTTATCACCCATAACGACACAGTAAGAAAATAGTACAATGAAAAATCTATGTAGCACAATTAGGTAATAAATCTGAAGGAAACAGGTTAGTATTAGATCAATTACCTTAGAATATCCCCAGGCGTCAGACTGGATCCGGAAACCTTTGCGTAGCAGTACCCCTGCGCGTCGGTAGGCGTCGTCTGCGGCTCCGCGTCCGTCGTCGGCATCGTTGGTGCCCGGATGAAGTCGCCGGAGTACTTAGACGCCGCCCTCGCGCGCTGACGTCAGTTCTTCTTTTTTCCGCGCCAGCAAGAGCAGATTCTGAAAAAGTGTTACCCCTTAGTCAATTTTTGACAAAACTTTTTCGACCATTTCCGATCCTTTTTGAAGTCTAACGACTCCGACTGTGCCGGTAGGGATGCCCGGTTTAAGCCCTTTGCCGACTGTGACCGACTGATGTTGATTACGGACCCCCATAGCCGATGTCTTCATTGATGGTCCTCGACCACGATGACAAGGCCTGCTCCCACTGCCATGCCCTGGAGTCTAAAGCTAGGTGGGAGCGGTCCCGCAAGCGACTCGAGATCTGGCAGTCGGCCCCGTGCTGCTCGAGGTCCCGGTCCGCAAGGAGGTCAAGGGACTGGTCGCAGGGTCAGAGCCACCATAGCTCTGGGAGTCATCCTCGGTCTTCGGGCTCGAAGTCCTCAGGTAAGCACAAGAAGTCGAAGAGACGTCATCAATATTTCCTTGCCGATAGGGTCCAGGTGGTGGCCCTGGGAGATTTTGAGTCCAGACCTTTCAAACTCCCAGGAGGGGTCCCACAGGGCTCCTCCCTTAGTCCCACCTTATTTAATATTTATGTCCCCTCCCTCGCCCCGGTGATTCGGTCATTTAGATTTGAATTAACATCTTACGCAGATGATACTCAGATCGTGGTATCTCTGCTCCCGGGGAGATTCCAGGACTGCATGACTGCGGTTAGCAGGTGGATGGCAGATAACTGCCTAAAATTGAACTCCTCTAAAACTGAGGTTCTACTCTTTGGTGCTGATGTTAGTTTCTGGAGCCCTAAATGGTGGCCCGACGATATGGAAGCTCCACCCATTCTGGCAACGAAGGTAAAGAACCTGGGAGTTTTTATTGACAGTCAACTATCCTTCAAACCACAAGTCAATGCACTAATCTCCTCCATTTACTGGATTATGAAAACTATTAGGAAGGTCCTTCCCTTCCTACTGGAGAGTAGTAGGAAAACGGTGGTGACAGCACTTGTGCTCTCCCGCCTTGACTACTGCAACAGTCTCTTCCTGGAAGCCCAGCAGGGGCTGCTCAATAAACTGCAGGTGCTGCAAAATGCGGCCGTACGTCTGATTACGGGTCTACCCAAGTTTGTGCCGGTGGCACAGGAACTGAGAAAACTGCACTGGCTTCCGGTGCGCAAACGGATAATGTTTAAATCATTGTGTATTGTGTACAAAGCCATTCATGGACTCCGTCCATCTTTTCTCCAACGGCACTTCCAACTGTACACGCCAGCCTTGCCCTTGGCCTTGAAGCAAAGTACCAAACTGATGGCCTTCAGGAAAAATATCAAAACCTGGCTTTTTGGCCTTTAGAACTGGACTGTCACCTTGGAGAGATATCATTCCAGCGCCAGGACACCACTCGGTAACAGCGCTCTTTACAAATGGTATAAATAAATAAATAAATAAATACATAAATCGCTCTTCCGACTCCCCCCGACGCTCGCGTGATGTGGCCGGGGGTTCGGGCGACACTGCCCACGCTGCTCCATCGGAGCCACGGGCGTCGCGGCCTGCTTCATACCTGTTTGTCCCTGGGCCGAACACGACGCCGGAGGAGATTGAGGCCTTCCTCACGGCAATGAGGTCGCTCACTCCTCCATCGGGCTCCGCGGCGCCTTCAGGCCCAGCGGCCTGACTAGGGGCTCCAGCGGATCGGGCACTTTGGCCCGACGCCGCCGGGTGCTTCGGTGCCGGCGCCGCAGGCCCCCATTGGATCCGGGTCCGGATCCGGGTCGTCGCCGGTCGACCTTGCGACCTTGCCTGCGCCGGCCCCCAGGGTGTCGCCCCCGGGGCCGCCTCCGGGCAGCACCATCCCCGATCCCTCCCTCGATTCGGGTCAGGCGCCGGAACGGCGCCGCTCGGCACCATTCTCGACGCCGATGGGAGATTTATACTTCTATAACCCGACCCCATCCTTTGATCCTGAGTCTCAGGTGAAGGGTGGTGGGGCGGATTGGGAGAGGTTTGAGGACCCTCTGGCACAGGAGTGCCAGTCTTATCAGGACTGGGCAGGTGAGCTGGGCTGTACACCTCGCCGGACACTGGCTTTGTCTCCCCTCCTAGCGTGGCTACGGAGGAGGGGGCTGCTTACAGTGTGGTGCTCACGCGGGCGGCCAAGGCCTTGGGCCTGGAGCTCCCCGTCGCGGCCGTGAGGACTAACCTCCTCACTGGGGTCCTTAGACCGCAGGCAAGCTCGGCCGAGCCTCTGCTGCCGTTTAATGAGGCCTTGTCTGATGTTCTTCTGGGCACTCGTTCCAAGCCCGCTACATGTCAGCCTGTAGATAGGAACGTGGCCAGACGCCACCACCCGGCTCTGGGCGACCATTGCTTCCTGTCCACCCACCCCACCCCCGAGAGCCTGGTCATCCAGGCCTCTAACTCCCAGACCGCATTCCAGACGGCTCCCCCCGATTGGGAGTCCAAGAGGTACGAGCAATACAGGAAAAAGGTATGCTCATACTCTTGGGCTGTTACAACCACTCTCTCTGGGACACGGTCGCGGACGTGCTGCCACAATGTTCGGTCGCGGTCCAGACTAAACTCACCCAAGCCCTTGCGGAGGGTCGAGATGCAGCACGGTACTCCATCGGGTGTGGGCTGGATACCACGGACTCACTAGGCAGAGCGATGGCAACAACGGTGGCGATTCGTCGCCACGCCTGGTTGAGGTCAGCCAACTTTTCGGCTGATGTCCAAAACGCCCTTATGGATATGCCGTTTCATGGCCGTCACCGCTTTGTCGACAAAGCAGACCATGCGCTTGGACTCCAGGGCTGCGGCCAAGTCCTTGGGCCTCTCGGCCCCACGCCAGCAAACGGCTGCTTTTCGCTCCTTTTGTGGCCAAGGAAGGGGCACCCCACACGTCCTGCCAGCCACGGACCACAGACTACCGTCCAGCGCGGTGGCGGACGTGGAAACCGCAGTGGCGGCGGTCGGGGACAACGGCGAGTCCAGTCCACACCTGCCCCTGCAGCACCCGCTCAAAACCCTCCTAGTCCGAGCTTTCAGGCCCATGTGATGCCAGTGGGGGGCAGGGTTTGCCATCACCACATCCACTGGCACACTGTCACATCGGACAAGCGGGTGCTGCAAATCGTCCGAAGGGGCTACTTCCTTGCCTTCGAGGCGACCCCTCCAGCCATGCCACCACAGTCCCATCGGGTGTCGGGGAATCACTTGACACTTCTACGAGAGGAAGTTACGGCCCTCTTGGCCAAGGGGGCCATTGAGCGCGTTCCTGGGCCAGAAGTAGGGTGTGGTTGTTACTCCCACTACTTTCTGGTACCCAAGAAGGGCAAAGGGGGCCTACGCCCTATCTTGAAACTGCAGATCGTCAGCGGCTTCCTCCGGCAGGAGAAGTTCAAGATGCTGACACTGGCTCAGGTCCTAGCTGCCCTGGCGTTACCTGCGGTTCACAGTTCACTTTCAATTTACCGTGCTCCCCTTCGGCCTTACCAGCGCCCCACGGGTGTTCGCGAAAGTGATGGCGGTAGTCGCAGCTCATCTGCGCAGGTTAGGGGTTTCATTCTTCCCCTACCTCGATGACTGGTTGTTGAAGGCAGGCTCGCCCCAGACAGTCGTCAGCCACCTCCAGACTACAGCCAACCTCCGGCACTTGCTGGGATTCTCCATCAATGTGCCGAAGTCGCACCTGTGTCCCTCTCAGAAGGTCCACTTCATTGGAGCGGTTCTGGACTTGGTGCAGTTTTGGGTTTATCCTCCCGAGCAGCGGGTTTGGGATATTCAGGCTCTGATTCCGATCTTTCAGCCGTTATCCCGAGTCTCAGTCAGGTTGACGCTGAGGCTTCTGGGGCCTCCTGCATCCTTCTGGTGCATCACGCCAGGTGGCGGATGCGGATGTGGGCTCTGCAGTGGGACCTGAAGTTTCAGTGGGCCCAGCATCAGGGCAACTTGTCCGACAATGTCTTGATCTCGGAAGGCACTGCAAGACAGTTGCAGAAGTGGCTCACGGACCGTGATTGGGTCAGCGGCAGATCTCTCTCCCTACCCCAATCGGAGCACGTAGTTGTGACGGACGCGTCCCTCCAGGGCTGGGGGGGGCCACATGGGAGAGGTGGAGATCAGAGGCCTCTGGTCTCCGGCGGAGTCCCGGTTCCACATCAACCTTCTAGAGCTGCGGGCGATCCGGCTTGCACTGAAGGCATTCCTCCTCTCTGTCCGGGGGAGTGTAGTGCAGGTGTTCATGGACAACACCACTGCCATATGGTACTGCAACAAACAGGGCGGGGTGGGGTTGTGGACCTTATGCCAGGAGGCTCTGCAGCTCTGGCAGTGGCTGAAACATCAGGGCGTGACCCTGCAGGTTCAACACCTGGCAGGTTCCCTGAATGCCAGGGCGGACAAACTCAGCCGCTGGTGCATTATTGATCACGAATGGCGTCTGAACTGGAACGTAGTGCAAGGCCTCTTTCAGCAGTGGGGAGAGTCTTGGTTAGATATATTCACCACAGAAGAGAACGCGCAATGTCATCAGTTCTGCGCGTTGGAATTTCCAAGGAGGCACTCGCTCGGAGACGCTTTTCGGCGCAAGTGGAGCTGCAGTCTGTGGTACACCTTTCCACCTATACCACTTCTGCTCAGAGTGCTGAAGAAGATCAGACGCGACCGGGCCCACGTTATCCTTGTGGCTCTAGACTGGGCACGAAGATACTGGTATCCCTAGCTACTCCGCATGTCTGTTGATCCCCCGTTTCTTCTGCCTCTTCAGGAGGACATTCTGTTGCAGCAGCAGGGGACAGTCCTCCACCCGAACCTGTCCAGTCTCCACCTCCATGCTTGGAGATTGAGCGGCGACAGTTGAGGCCATTTGACTTCCCTCTTGAAGTTTGTGATGTGATTCTGGCAGCCAGGCGTCCCTCCACAAAGTCGATATACGCCTGCAGGTGAAACAAGTTTGTGGCATGGTGCACAGCAAAGGCTGTGGATCCCCTTTCTACCCCTCTTTCTGAGGTTCTCATCTTCCTTCTTTCTCTTGCCCAGCAGGGCTCTGGGCTCTATTTAGGGCTACCTTTCTGCCCTTCCCGCCTTCTTAAGGCTACCTGATCAGCCTTCTTTGTTCAAGTCACTGGTTGTGAATAGATTCTTGAAGGGCATCACTCATATGTTCCCCCCTGTTCCTTTTGTGATGCCTCTGTGGGATTTGAACCTTGTACTTACTTTTCTGACGTGCGCTCCCTTCGAGCCACTTCATAACTGTCCTCTCCATCTTCTTACCCTTAAGACTGCTTTCCTGGTTGCCATCACCTCTGCCAGGAGAGTGAGTGAGCTCCAGGCTCTTTCATCCAAACCTCCCTTCCTTTCAGTCCATCCGGACAAGGTTGTGTTGCGGACAAGACCCTCTTTCGTACCCAAGGTAGTCACGGCCTTCCACATCGGGCTGTCCATCACCTTGCCCACCTTCTTTCCGCCTCCGCATCCCTCTAAAGAGGAAGAGCGGCTCCACTGTCTGGACCCAAAATGTGCGCTCTCTTTCTATTTGGATCGCACACACCTGTTCCGGGTGGATGACCAACTCTTTGTTGGTTACGTGGGTGCTTAGAAGGGACGGGCGGTGCACAAACGGACAATCTCTCGGTGGGTCGTCTTGTGCATCAAGGCATGCTACTCCTTGGCTAAAAAGGAGCCTCCTGTTGGGCTGAGGGCCCATTCCACTCGGGCCACGGCGGCTACTACTGCCCTGGGCCGGGGAGTCCCTTTGCAAGACATATGTCAGGCAGCTACGTGGGCCTCGCTGCACACGTTCGCAAGACACTACTGGCTGGACAGCCAAGTCCAGAGGGATGGCTTCTTTGGCAGTTCCATCCTCCAGGACTTTCTGGTGTGATTATTGGTTTGCAGACCCACCACCGGGGTTGGTATTGCTGGGGTATCTATTCTAACGTAAGGAATCTAATACTAACCTGTTTCTTTCAAATGCACAAGGTACTTACCTTTGGTAACGATATATCTGTAAGAAACAGTAGTTAGTATTAGATTCCTTACTGCCTCACCCATCCTCCCCGTTCTGTGAACCGATATCTAGGGTTAAGGTCTTCCCCTTTCAGGACCCTAGTTTCATGGCACCAGTGTTGGGTTTTATCATGGCTTTGCGTTTCTGGCGCGGAAAAGCTGTGTATAAGAACTTATGTCAGCGCTTGAGGGCGGCGTCTAAGTACTCCGGCGACGTCATCCCAGCGCCGCCGACGACGCCGACGGACGCGGAGCCGCCTGCGATGCCTACCGACGCGCAGGGGTACTGCTATGCAAAAGTTTCCGGATCGCCTGGGGATATTCTAAGGTAAGGAGTCTAATACTAACTACTGTCTCTTACAGATATATCGTTACCAAAGGTAAGTAACTTGTGCTTCAAAAGGAAACCGTTTTGATAGATTCAAGCTTGAAAAGACCCATGTAACTATAGGTAGGTTTATCCGTCAGTACCATTGTCCGGAAACGATAGTAAGGGGGTTAAGGACTGATATAAGCACTACTCAAGCACCTTGTAAATATGACCAAACCACATTGGGCGCCATGTTGCAGGGATTTTGCTCCTACACAGAACTATGCTTAGAGACTTAGGACCTCAGTGAATTAGGGTGTACCAAAACCCACCTTAGTGCCCAAACCCCCTACCAGACTAGTAATCAGTGACACATTGGTTCTTCGTCCTATAGCAAAAACACCAATGATTAGTCAACCCAGAACATGCGACTTAGGATACCTCAGGTAAGGTGGCTAACAAGAGCACACTTTCGTTACAGTCTTACACCAGTCCAAAACAAGGAGTAAATAGAGACACATGCAAGTTTGAAATGTTTATTTCTAACGCCGTGATCTCATGCGCAGTACCTTAGATAATACAGGCAAACATATTATCAGAAACAAGGTTGTCAGCATTGTTACTATTCCATAAAATACAAAGGGAAACAGGTTTGAAATATACCTATATTTCACCCTCCCTAGTTAGTGAGTTAGTTTATAACTAATGAAGGTCTCATAGGATTACATGGGCGCCCCCCTTCCTCTGATACTCAGCAGTAGTGGATCACATCGAGTTCTGCACAAGCTATCAGGATACGAAAGTTCTCCAAGTGTTCTTTTTCATGTCTGCTCAGTGCATTATTCAACGTGCCAGTATCAGAGGTGGCCACAGCTGCTTATGTGTTATGTCTAGAATGTGCGAGGATCATTCCGAATGACAGACACAGTGTCCAAGATAACCTTGACGGCCCAGGCTCTCACTGTACAGGCTAAACTAGCGAGGCACTTAAGGAATGTAGCATACAAGCTATTCTCATGTGAAGCAAAATACTCAGCCTTCTCTAAACAATATCGCAAGTGCGTGTCATGTGCAAAGCAGAGCAGAAAAGAAAAAATGGCGTCTAAGCTTCTAATAAACCCATGCTAACTTTAACACTGTGTGAATATAAGGCACGCCCCCCACTACAATGCTAGTAGTGGTTTTCCTCTTTTTGTAGCGAGGGCATCTTTCAAGGATGCAGGCCATGGGTGTACAAGGGATTGCTTGTAAAGTTATTTCATTAACACAGTTAATTCCTGCCTCTCATAACCCCTCAAAGACGGACAGGACCATGGCATATGGAACCAGGAGACTGGCATATGGAACATTCCTGCCCCCAACTCCCTGCATCCTGGACATTTTGCAGCAGCAGTCGCATAAAAACATATTGATTTTGCCAGGAGTAAGGTAAGCTATTGAAACATGGCATTCCAATAAAAAAGTGGACCCCTAAGAGAGCTACTCCTTCGGCCCCATGGTACTCTGACCAGCTTAAATGCCAGAAACTGGCTTGTTAAAAACTTGAAAGGGCCTGGAGGTGAGGTTATGGTACTGTTGACAAAGTGAATTATAAATTCAGTTATAAAGACTTATTGCTGGAAACAAAGAATAATTTCTTTTCTAATGAAATCCTCCAAGCCAAGTCTAACAGCAAAGAACTCTTTAAAACTGTGAAAAGGTTAACTTCTCCACATATCATTAAAAATGTCATTAGTCCAGAACTATGTGAAAATTTGGCCACCTTCTTTAAACAAAAGGTGAGGCTATATTTTCCAAATTTACTCCCCAGCTGAAAGGGTCTGGTCGTCACCCAGTGAGTCTTAATCAGGTTGATCTAATTTTAGGATCAGTTTTCAATCATTTTTTACCCCTATCTAACAAGAAAAAAATGCTAGATTGTTGTCTTCTGCTCGCTCAGGTTCCCCTATGGACCCTTTCCCGGTCCCGATACTTAAATCCATTTTGGAAGGGATCTGTTTGGTTTTGAACCCTTTAATTAACAGCGTTTTCACTTCCGGAACTGTTTCCGATAGCGTGGAAGAAGACTTCAATATTCCCCATTTTAAAGAAGCCTACTTTGGATCCTACAGACCCTGGGAATTATCAGCCAATTTTGCGCCTTCCCTACTCGCAAAAATCACTGAAAAGGCCATGAATGTTCAGCTCAGTAGCTTTCTTCATGGCAATAATGTACTTGATCCCACCCAATATGGCTTCAGAGCTGACCATAGTACTGAATCAGCTCTTATTAAATCTTGTGCTGAGGTAAGGGAGGCTCTGTATTGTGGCGGGAAGGCTATACTCATATTGTTAGATCTCTCAGCAGCCTTCAACACGGTTCATCATAAAGTTTTGATGGACTGGTTGTCGGGCGGGGGTACGAGGGGTCGCATGGAAACTCCTTCACTCCTTTTAATCAGAGAGAACACAAGCGGTTGATTTAGATAATAACAAATCTCAACCTTTCAGCCTTCCTTGCGGGTTGCCGCAGGGGTCGTCACTGAGCTCTACGCTCTTAAATATCTATGTGACATCCCTGGCAGCCCTGATTAGATCGTTTGGTTGACTTCCTAAGCCAACAACAATCAGATTGTACTATCCTTCAATGACGGTTAGGTAAAAGAAACAGGAGCTCGCTTCCATGACTGCATGAAGGCTATTGCAAGTTGGATGTCGGCGACTTATTTAAAACTGAACTCCAACAAAATGGAGGTGATTGTATTTGGAAACAACCCTCATGTATGGACCCCAGATTGGTGGCTAACAGATATGGGAAATCATCCCACCCCAACTCTTAAAGTGAAACATTTTGGAGTAATAATGGACAATAAACTGACTTTCTGTGACCACATTAGTTCAGTTGTATCCTCTTGTTTTAAGGAAAATAAAACCTTATCTCTCGGACGGCAATTTTAGGTAATTTTAGTGTAATGTTACGCCTGGATTATTGCAATATTATATTTACAAAAAGGGGTGGTGAGGGACAGAGTCTCTGAATTAAACAGAATACTCTCACCCAGTCAAGAGATCAGGGCTAGATCCAACACCGTTTTTTAGCTCACTGCACCATCCCAGTTTCAGAACCTGGCTGTATGCAAATTAGTCTGTTCCTGTCCCAGTGCATGATGGGAACAGGGCAAACCAAACTACAAAAGCCAATTCTTACACTGGGAAGGAAACAAGCTACCGGGGACCGGTTTCTGGCATTTCAGCCTCTTCGGCCCGGCTTGCTTGAATCCTGATGGTGCAATGAGCAAGGGACTCACATCTGAGTATACCCTTCCACGCTTAGGGTGGACAAAAATATTCAAGCAAGCCGGGCCGAAGAGGCTGAAATGCCAGAAACCGGTCCCCGGTAGCTTGTCTCCTTTCTGGTAAAGAATTGGCTTGGTAGTTTAGTCTGCCCTGTTCCCATGATGCACTGGGCCAGGGACAGACTGATTTGCATATAGCCAGGTTCTGAGCTGGGATGGGGCAGTGAGATAAATAACGGTGATGGATCAAGCCCTGATCTTTGGACTGGGTAAGAGTGGTCTGCTCAATTCAGACACTCTGTTCATCACCACCCCCTTTTGTAAATGGATTATTGCAATAGCATCTATCTGAATGCCCAAAAACAACTTCTCAATAGGCTTCAGTTAGTTCAATATGCTGCTGCCAGACTATTGTCTCGCATACCCAAATTTGTTTCAGTCCGAAGAGAACTAACCCAGTTACACTGGCTCCCGGTGAAACAAAGTGTTCATTTTAAGGCCCTTTGCATAGCCTTCAAAGCCCTGAATGGTATCGGCCTGACCATCTGAGGCAAAAGTTTAAATGGTATACATCCAGTAGGACGCTACGATCCTTGGGTGCTAAATATGTAATGTAATGTAATTCAGTACTTGTAGAGCGCAACTGTCACTCAGCGAGGAGTATCCTGGCGCTGTCTTGGAGGGAAGGGAAAATGAGCCATAGAGATGCTAGATAAGGGAAAAACACAATTTATCTGGGGCAGTTTCTGTGTTGAATAGCCTTAACTGTGATGGAAGTAAATTCCAGGCTTCAGTCCCAAGGAATGCCACAGTTTTTCCTCCTTTCCATTTGTATCTATAAGTGGGGTGTTTGAGCATGTTGGCTGAGGATGACCTGAGGGACCTGGTTGTAGTAAAAGGAGCAAATCGTCCTACAACATACTTGGGTCCTAGATTGAACCTGGCTCTAAAGGTGATCAAGAGAATATTGAAGAAGACTCTCTTGTGCACCAGAAGCCAGTGAAGGCTTTTTATTGCTGCAGATGCTGAAGATCTTCGTGGGAGTTTGAGCGCCACTCGTGCCGCTGCATGTTGTTCCACCTGTAGTTTCTTAAAAATAGCTTTGTTAGCTCCCGCGAGCAGGCTGTTACAATAATCTAAACGCAAGAGAATCAGGACCACAGCTACTGATTTCCTTGCAGCCAGTGGGAGAAAATAAAAAACATTTCAGTGATTTGATGATGCTAAAGCATGTTCCTGCTATGACGTCGCATGAGGAAGAAAGGAAAGTGAATCATAAAATTGTACTCTGCGGAGGGGAGGTTCCCTCAGGCCACCACTTGTCAGGCTGGAACAGAACATCCTTCCCCACCGGGAGGATTTCAGTTTTGTCTGAGTTACATTTAAGGTGGTTGTTCCTCATCCACTGGAGGACCACCGCTAGGCAACTTTTGAAATTAGATTCAGCATCTGATGTAGTATTATCTAAGGAAAGGATCATTTGGGTGTCATGCGTATATGATGTAACTTCTATCCCAAATGATCCAATCAGAGAGATAAGCGGGGTCATATAAATATTAAACAACAATGGGCTTAATGAGGAGCCCTGAGGGACACCTATTGTGATGTTCCGCTCTGCTGAAAGGAACGTCCTCAACAAAACTGCTTGTCTGCGGTTAGTTAGAAAAGATTTGATCCATTCCAGCACCTTGCATGAAATGCAGCTGCGTTCGAGATGATTCACCAGGATGTTATGGGAAAGCGTATCGAATGCAGCTGACAAGTCTAGAAGGATAAAAACTGCTTTCTTACCTTTGTAGGCAATCATTTTTAGAGTGTCCGTTATCTCTAGGAGAGCTGATTCTGTGGAGTGCTTTGGGCGAAATCCCGACTCTTGCGGGTGCAGGATGTTATGGCCTTCAATGAATTTCGTCAATTCTTTCTGAACAAATTTCTCTGGTATTTTACCTAAAAACAGGAGCAGAGAAATGGGACGGAGGTTTGACAGCACCGAATGGTCAAGACACAACCCTAGTTTTTAAAGAAGAGTTAACTATAAGATTTACAATGGGATTGACTGTGTATATAAATGTCTGAAGAACCATCGTGGTGCAGGCATCCAACTGTGACCCAGGTTTACATCTTCCAATAACCTCCTGTGTCTGCTCCAACAAAATAGGTTAAAAAATTCAAAGAGAACCGGTCATATCCCCTGGAACTTTGTCTGGGATAGGGTCCAGGTCAATGACATAAGTGACAGGGAATTCTCCTTTAATTTCTTTACATTTTTTCCTCGAAAAATGCTGAGATGTTATCACACAATTTTTGCGAGACAGGAAGGTCTTTGAGTTGCCCTTTAGGGTTCGTCAATGACTTTACTACTGAAAAAATTGTTTTCTGATCATGATTGGATTCCTGTATTTTATTAGTGAAATATTCTTTTTTTTCAATTTGATCTGCTGATGGTAGAGCTTTCTACTCTTTTTTAACACTATTTTTTGTTCAGTCTTATACAATTTCCTCCATTACCTTTCTTGTTGCTTACAAAGCAACTGTGCATGTGCCAACACAGGCGTATACCAAACACTGACCTTCAAAAAAAACAACTGGGGAGGGAGGAGTTTTATCACCTGCACATTTAAGGCGTGGAACGAGTTGCCATTCCACCTGAGGAATGCTGCCAATCTTCTCTCCTTCAGAAGGGGTCTGAAGACCTAGCTGTTTTCTCTTTGATCGCATTGACTAACGTTTATGATAGCTCAGCACCAGGACACCCAAGGGTATTTGTGCGCTTCTTATAAATTCAAATACCATGACATAACATGGCATTATGAGAGACAGCAGGTATATGTGCTAAGGTCTTCTCCCAGGCCATATCAGCAATCTGTAGCTCTAGATCCATCGCCCATTTCTCTTTCAGATCAGTGAGGGAAGTAAGAATGCTAGCACGAATAGCACAATACAGGCACATGACAACAGGAATTAGCCTCCCGGCAGACCAAATTCTTCAGCAAAGTCTTCAACAAGAGCAAGATACCATTCTGGTACAAATCCCGTACACAATTAGCCCCATAACCAGCCCACCAATCTATCTCCCCAATGCTCCTACATGAGCCACTATCTTGAAGCACTTTAGTGCCTGATCGGGCGAATAGGACACTTGGACACATGTCCACTCTAGTCAACGTTGCCAGCACTGCTGTATCACTAGGAGCTCCAGAAGTAAACACAGCCTGGGAAATTTTGCTCATTCCATATTGAAGATGCCCATCAGTGCTTCCTGACTGGTGAACAGCATTATTATTGAGTTTTTTATTTCGACCGACAATAATATCTAGTTGGAAATATCGTAGGGACACAATATCGATATCATGAATATCGATGACCAGAATATCGACCTGCTGGTAAAAAATATTGTATTTGTTAATATCGAAGTTAGTAATATCGATAGCAAAAATATTGATGTTACTAATATCCATATTTATATTAGTATTATGTAATTTATATGTTTGTGTTTATATTTTTTTTAAGTTATTGTACTAGTTTTAGAATATATGTATACATTTTTTAGAAGTTAGCAATTTATTTTTGAAAGTGGATTATGTGTTTTGGTAGTGAGCTGCGGGTTAACAGGGGAATAGGGTGAGTAGTAATTTAATAATAATAAATTAATTTCTAAAAATTAGGAATTAGTCATTATTTGTAAGTACATTTTGTGTTTTAGTGCTAGGCAATTACACAAAGGAAATAAAATGTTTGGGTGAAACTGAAATGTCCTTCTACAGGGACAATAACCTGATGCTCAGGGTCTGGTGTATGATGTGGTTTCAGGGAAGCTACGGGTACACTGCTCGATATGAGAAGTGTCCTTCGGGCTCAACAAAAGTCCTCTTATTAAGGTTTCACCAATTTAAACAATAGATTCAAATGATTTCATCCATATTCGCTTTTTATTGTTAAGATTTCAACTTGTTGTGTTCACAAGAAGCTCTTTGATTCAGCTGAATCTCTCCATTTTATAAAGCGCACTCAAATAAATCCCAATGCATTTCGGCATTGAATAAATGCCTTCTTCCGAGGGATAAATCTCTGTCAATGAAGAGAAAATTAGGTGTATGTAAGAAAACAAACTGACTATGGACAGGGTTAAGTGCAAATTAGCAAACGAGTGCTCGAAAACGGTTGAAAGATGTGCTCTGAAAAGAACGTGTGCCGGCTTATAGGTGAATTACATCCATGACGAAGGGCTTAGACGGCAGCATGCGCGTTTAAACGTGCAAAAAGACGGTGTAATGAAATATAGTCAACGTGCTTTTACTTCCCAAACCCTGAAAACAATGGATATGAGTTAGAAAAGAGCTTACCGTGGCGTGCTGTTAGAGAGTTAGAAAGATTCCGCGTTCAGGTGCCGGGTTTGGGGGTGTGGTTTATTCCCGGAAACGGATAAAGGCTGTTAGTTGCTACGTTACATGGGACGCTGCTAAGGGTACGGTGCCTAAACAGAAACAACGGACTTCCCGCGGAAATGACTAAAGATATGAGAAGAGTGTCGGCAAGAAAAAAATGCATACGGTGAACGAACGATGTGTGAAAGTACTCATAGGATATCACATGCAGTGTATAATGGTATATCAACCAAATGAATTGGTGAGGATAAGACAAAAATATGAATGTATATTAAGCGTGCAAGGGGTAATAATGAAAAAATCGAAATAAACTCAATGAAATATATATGCATATAGCTACGTATCAAAAGATAGATAAACCATACATGAAACATAAACAAATGTGCTGTACAGGGCTAACCAGTGTTCGCACTCAGGGAAACCCCTGATAGGGGTTAAAGATAACAAGTGTATTCGACTCGATCATTTAGTCCATGTGGTTTCATGGTGGACAGTGTGAAAATCCAATAATTTTCACGCCTCAGAAGTTCATTATGATTGTCTCTGCCTGGTTCTTTAGTGATGGTTTCCAGTGCGCAGAAGCGCAATTGACTGATACCGTGGCCTGCTTCAAGAAAATGCTGCTCTATAGTAGATTTGGTTTATTTGGTTCTTATGTTAGACTTATGTTCCGTTAATCTGGTCTTAAGTTTCCTTTCGGTCTGTCCGACATACATTTTGCCACAAGGGCACTTCAATCCGTAAATGACGTTGGATGTATCACACGTAGCTGTTGCTCTTATTTTAATTTGGTGTCCTTTCATAGGGTGATTGATTGTTGTGCCTTTTATGACACTGCTACAGTGGCTGCAGTTCCAACATGGATTAGTTCCTTTAAAGGTTAGGTTTGAGTCTTTAGGATGTTTATTGAGTTCTCCCAAGTTTTTTACTCGAGAGTAAGCAAAAATAGGTTCTCTCTCAAAGATTCCATTGAAGTCCGGTTCAACTCTCAAAATATTCCAGTGTTTTTTGATAATTTGTTTGATTTTACGACTTGCTGTGGAATATTTGGAAACCATGGTTATGACATCGGTGTTGGGTTTTGCAACCGGCTTTAAAAGATCGTCTCTGGATTTGATCGCACATCGTTGTTTTGCCTGCTCAAGGATCTGGCTTGGATACCCTCGGGTTTTAAAGCGTGATGTTATGTTATCCACTTCCTCAATGAATTTATTGGGATTGGAGGTTATTCTTTTAGCACGGATGAGTTGACTGTAAGGTAGATGATTTTTGAGTGGTAAAGGGTGAAAGCTTGAGTAATGTACTGTATTGTTCCTGTCAGTTTTTTTTCTAAACAGGCTTGTTTCAAATCCTGTATTGGTCTCAGTAATCTTGACGTCCAGATAAGTTATGCAGTGTGATTGAACTTCATGGGTGAATTGTACCCGTGGATCAATGGTATTCAGTTGGGTTAGCTCATTAAGCAAGATATTTTCTGGACCCTGCCATATAAAAAAAATGTCATCGATGAATCTGACAAACATTTTCAAATGATCCTTCCATGTTGTTTTGCTGAGAATGTGGTCCTGCTCAAACCTGTGCATGAAAATGTTCGCATAGGCAGGTGCTGCCGAATTGCCCATTGAAGTCCCAGTCAATTGTTGGAACCATTCGTCTTTCCATGAAAAATAGCTGTGTAGTAAGCTAAATTCTAGTAGCTCCATTAGCAATAGTTTTAGACCCTGGTTTAGTTCAATCCTTAATAGACTGTGTTCCACTGCTTCAATTCCCATGGAGTGGGGGATGGACGTATATAGAGATGTAACATCTACTGTGCATAGGATTAAATTGCTGTAGTCATCGCTTTCCACTGCATGTGATATCCTATGAGTACTTTCACACATCGTTCGTTCACCGTATGCATTTTTTTCTTGCCGACACTCTTCTCATATCTTTAGTCATTTCCGCGGGAAGTCCGTTGTTTCTGTTTAGGCACCGTACCCTTAGCAGCGTCCCACGTAACGTAGCAACTAACAGCCTTTATCCGTTTCCGGGAATTAACCACACCCCCAAACCCGGCACCTGAACGCGGAATCTTTCTAACTCTCTAACAGCACGCCACGGTAAGCTCTTTTCTAACTCATATCCATTGTTTTCACACTTTGGGAAGTAAAAGCACGTTGACTATATTTCATTACACCGTCTTTTTGCACGTTTAAACGCGCATGCTGCACACTCGTTTCTACCCGGTAAACTTCACTTTGGGATTTATATACCACCACCATCTAAGCCCTTCGTCATGGATGTAATTCACCTACAAGCCGGCACACGTTCTTTTCAGAGCACATCTTTCAACCGTTTTCGAGCACTCGTTTGCTAATTTGCACTTAACCCTGTCCATAGTCAGTTCGTTTTCTTACATACACCTCATTTTCTCTTCATTGACAGAGATTTATCCCCCGCAAGAAGGCATTTATTCAATGCCGAAATGCATTGGGATTTATTTGAGTGCGCTTTATAAAATGGAGAGATTCTTCTGAATCAAAGAGCTTCTTGTGAACACAACAAGTTGAAATCGTAACAATAAAAAGCGAATATGGATGAAATCATTTGAATCTATTGTTTAAATTGGTGAAACCTTAGTAAAAGGACTTTTTTTGAGCCCGGAGGACACTTCTCATATCGAGCAGTGCTACCCGTAGCATTTTCCTACTCCCTTGGTCGGAGGGAGATACTCCGGAGCTCCTTACAACCTTCAACATTATTTACAATAACGCAGTGCGTCCATTCATACCCTTTTTGAAACGTCCTACTCTTCTGACTTATTTTGGAACAGCACGCCTACAAATATGGATGAAATCATACGCTCAACTGACTCGAGAGCAGAAACTTTTGCTTACACCAATGAGGAAGCTTCTAGAATTTACGCACTCATCAATGAAGAAACCACAGAGCTTTCCACTAATCGCACAAAGGAACAGAACATTAGACAATTATTATACCTTTCCAAAAAGGAAATAAATCAACGCCTGCATGCAAGCACACTGGTCAAGTACCATAGGGCACAGAGGATTCCAAGAGGTCTCAGGATACCACTCAAACCATCGCTGTGTAAAAATGTCCAAAGATTTAAAGACAGATGGTACGCAATCCTTAATAAGTGTAGCTTGGATTTAATATTGTTGATAATTGAGGAATTATCAAGTATTTTGGAAGAAATATCCAAGGAAATATCTCAAGTTAAAACGGTATTGGAGAACTCTTATACCTCACAGGAATTAGCTAAGATTCTCGAGGATATCAATCAGCAACTCTCTAGACACACAACGGAAGTGAGTGAGACACCATCGATTACAAGATGGGAGAAGTTTACACGTGGGCAGACATCTATGCCAAACGTCGTCAAAACAAACCCTACTCTGCGAATACAGAAACATCATCATCCGAAGATGACACACTTAATCCACAAGGGAGAAGAGGACGTTTTCCCCCTCAAAAGGCCACGACTAACATTCAAACCGCTTCTACTAGCCCCGACACTCCATCTACCTCAACAGAGCCTTTTTTAGAGGTTGGCCAAGAACAAGAAGACCCTGGAGGGCAAAAAGAAAAGACCAAAGAACCTCCACAAACCCGGACTGTAACCAGCAAGAAGGACAAAGTCAAGGGGAAACCGACGACAACTTAGTCATTAACATATCTGATTACCAGTTGAACCCCATACAAATCAAAACTCTACAAAAAGGAACATCTTTTATCCCTACGTCCAACACTAACAAACTGGAATTGGAAGTTTCCTTTTTCAAACTGATGAGAAAGCTTCGTCTCAAACACTTTTTCCAAAACATTGCTAAAATTTCCGACACCACAGAACCGGATCAACTCATGGGATTACGACGAGAAGTACTTACTTAGCACCTGTCTCACATAAAAGTTTAGACACCTTTGAG
Organism: Lissotriton vulgaris; assembly: GCF_964263255.1. Lineage (NCBI taxonomy): Eukaryota > Metazoa > Chordata > Amphibia > Caudata > Salamandridae > Lissotriton > Lissotriton vulgaris. Next base: position 476,298,909 of record NC_141691.1, read on the forward strand.
ATCTTGGTGAAAAACGATATATCCAAAATTAATTGTCAACCCAGATCTAAAAACAAGAACTACACAATCAAAGAAATTGACACCCTCAAATCCATTGCATCCAACAAAGAAGTGACCTGCGTCAAAGCGGGCAAAGGGGGTGCTATAGTCATCCTTAATTCCGCTTACTACGAAAGTCAGGCATCCCTCCACCTCTTGGACACCAATACTTATCTCAAACTTCCCAACGATCCCACCACCACATACAAGGAAACACTTGATGCAATCATCAACAAAGCTCAAGAGAACGAAGTCATAACCAACAAAACCACCAGATACCTTATAACCCAATATCCAAAAAGTCCCAAGTTCTTTTTGGTCCCAAAAATTCATAAGGACCTTCAAGCGCCTCCCTGTAGGCCGATAGTCTCCACATGCGGAAGTATACATGACCCAGTGGGTAAATTCCTGGATAAATATTTCCAACCTATTGTTTTTTCTACACCCACGTTTCTGAAAGATACTACAGACTTCCTCAACAAATTGAAAGCAGTGGAAAGCGATGACTACAGCAATTTAATCCTATGCACAGTAGATGTTACATCTCTATATACGTCCATCCCCCACTCCATGGGAATTGAAGCAGTGGAACACAGTCTATTAAGGATTGAACTAAACCAGGGTCTGAAACTATTGCTAATGGAGCTACTAGAATTTAGCTTACTACACAGCTATTGTTCATGGAAAGACGAATGGTTCCAACAATTGACTGGGACTTCAATGGGCAATTCGGCAGCACCTGCCTATGCGAACATTTTCATGCACAGGTTTGAGCAGGACCACATTCTCAGCAAAACAACATGGAAGGATCATTTGAAAATGTTTGTCAGATTCATCGATGACATTTTTTTAATATGGCAGGGTCCAGAAAATATCTTGCTTAATGAGCTAACCCAACTGAATACCATTGATCCACAGGTACAATTCACCCATGAAGTTCAATCACACTGCATAACTTATCTGGACGTCAAGATTACTGAGACCAATACAGGATTTGAAACAAGCCTGTTTAGAAAAAAAACTGACAGGAACAATACAGTACATTACTCAAGCTTTCACCCTTTACCACTCAAAAATCATCTACCTTACAGTCAACTCATCCGTGCTAAAAGAATAACCTCCAATCCCAATAAATTCATTGAGGAAGTGGATAACATAACATCACGCTTTAAAACCCGAGGGTATCCAAGCCAGATCCTTGAGCAGGCAAAACAACGATGTGCGATCAAATCCAGAGACGATCTTTTAAAGCCGGTTGCAAAACCCAACACCGATGTCATAACCATGGTTTCCAAATATTCCACAGCAAGTCGTAAAATCAAACAAATTATCAAAAAACACTGGAATATTTTGAGAGTTGAACCGGACTTCAATGGAATCTTTGAGAGAGAACCTATTTTTGCTTACTCTCGAGTAAAAAACTTGGGAGAACTCAATAAACATCCTAAAGACTCAAACCTAACCTTTAAAGGAACTAATCCATGTTGGAACTGCAGCCACTGTAGCAGTGTCATAAAAGGCACAACAATCAATCACCCTATGAAAGGACACCAAATTAAAATAAGAGCAACAGCTACGTGTGATACATCCAACGTCATTTACGGATTGAAGTGCCCTTGTGGCAAAATGTATGTCGGACAGACCGAAAGGAAACTTAAGACCAGATTAACGGAACATAAGTCTAACATAAGAACCAAACAAACCAAATCTACTATAGCGCAGCATTTTCTTGAAGCAGGCCACGGTATCAGTCAATTGCGCTTCTGCGCACTGGAAACCACCACTAAAGAACCAGGCAGAGACAATCATAATGAACTTCTGAGACGTGAAAATTATTGGATTTTCACACTGTCCACCATGAAACCACATGGACTAAAAGATCGAGTCGAATATACTTGTTATCTGTAACCCCTATCAGGGGTTTCCCTGAGTGCGAACACTGGTTAGCCCTGTACAGCACATTTGTTTATGTTTCATGTATGGTTTATCTATCTTTTGATACGTAGCTATATGCATATATATTTCATTGAGTTTATTTCGATTTTTTCATTATTACCCCTTGCACGCTTAATATACATTCATATTTTTGTCTTATCCTCACTAATTCATTTGGTTGATATACCATTATACACTGCATGTGATATCCTATGAGTACTTTCACACATCGTTCGTTCACCGTATGCATTTTTTTCTTGCCGACACTTTTGTCATATCTTTAGTCATTTCCGCGGGAAGTCCGTTGTTTCTGTTTAGGCACCGTACCCTTAGCAGCGTCCCACGTAACGTAGCAACTAACAGCCTTTATCCGTTTCCGGGAATTAACCACACCCCCAAACCCAGCACCTGAACGCGGAATCTTTCTAACTCTCTAACAGCACGCCACGGTAAGCTCTTTTCTAACTCATATCCATTGTTTTCAGGGTTTGGGAAGTAAAAGCACGTTGACTATATTTCATTACACCGTCTTTTTGCACGTTTAAACGCGCATGCTGCACACTCGTTTCTACCCGGTAAACTTCACTTTGGGATTTATATACCACCACCGTCTAAGCCCTTCGTCATGGATGTAATTCACCTACAAGCCGGCACACGTTCTTTTCAGAGCACATCTTTCAACCGTTTTCGAGCACTCGTTTGCTAATTTGCACTTAACCCTGTCCATAGTCAGTTCGTTTTCTTACATACACCTCATTTTCTCTTCATTGACAGAGATTTATCCCCCGGAAGAAGGCATTTATTCAATGCCGAAATGCATTGGGATTTATTTGAGTGCGCTTTATAAAATGGAGAGATTCTTCTGAATCAAAGAGCTTCTTGTGAACACAACAAGTTGAAATCGTAACAATAAAAAGCGAATATGGATGAAATCATTTGAATCTATTGTTTAAATTGGTGAAACCTTAATAAAAGGACTTTTGTTGAGCCCGGAGGACACTTCTCATATCGAGCAGTGCTACCCGTAGCATTTTCCTACTCCCTTGGTCGGAGGGAGATACTCCGGAACTCCTTACAACCTTCAACATTATTTACAATAACGCAGTGCGTCCATTCATACCCTTTTTGAAACGTGGTTTCAGGGAAGGCCATCATTCTGAGTTTAATTTTCACACCATCAAAGTAGTGAGCAGAGCTGATACCTAGCGGATGAAACAGGACACAAAATAGTCCATGGCAGTGCTGTGGACTGAGTGCTTTACTTTGCATTTACTAAACCATGCAGTCACGCAAAATCGATCGATTTGCATGGTTTAGTAAATGCCAGAAGGATTTTGCATTGGGGCTGTGCCACAAAAGTGGCACATTCCTGTATGGTGTGCTGATTGGAAGCAAAATGTGACTGACAGTTGAATATACCAATGGATGGAGAGCGGTGCCTGAAAGCCCCTATATGTAAAAGTAAAATATTTATATATATGTGGAGCGTGGTAGTAAAACTGCAATTTCGCCGAGCACCGCCACGCAGCTTGATGCAACGGGTCCATGATGGCGAGCATCCCGCTTGTGGGGTCTAGATCATACACTTCTCCCCAGCTCGATCATCACATTGCTGCCTGGTTGGCGAGGGGTTCCAAGGAGAAGGCCACTTCATTACATTGCAAACCCCGAACTTTGTCGCAATTTTGCGAGTAGGCATCACGGCAGGACTTCAAACACCACAAGGCACTGCGGTCATCCAGGGGCGTGCCTTGAACTATATTAAGGGTGTTCCCTGCCACTACCCTGCATACCATTCGTCATCCTCTGAAGAAGAAGGCTCCGCCTTCGAAACGCGTCAGGAAACTACACGAAGCAGGAATCAATTTGAACTCTGTTCCGGTTTGCAGCCACTGAGCAACTTGTGCTGAATAAAGCCTTACCTGGAAACCCCGCGAGTGTGGCTGGTGTACTTTCACCGGAGCGAACATATATATATATATATATATATATATATATATATATATTCACTGAAAAAAACATAGGTTTCAGGCCAGATATAGATAGGAATTAGCATTTAAAAAACCTTTGAAATTCCCTGAAAAGGCCATAGGTTTCAGACCTGATCAAGGGGTCGATTAGGATCGCGGACGGACTTGCGTCCGTCCGCGACCCCAGAGCAGGAGGGAACCTCCGCATGGCATGCGGAGATCCCTCCTGTGCAATTAGGATGTGACCGCCACCCTGGCGGTCACATCCTCTATTTTTAACATTGCGGCGGGTGCAGCTTCAAGCTGCACCCGCGGCAATGTTAAAAATGCACGCATTGCCTGCCGCTTTCTGCATGCAAATGCAGGGAGGTACCATAGGTACCCCCCATGTGCACCCCCCACCCCCCCTTCACCTAGGGGGCCCGCAACGGGCACCCGCAGTGAAGATCCGTATGCTTTTCCACGGCAGAAAACCCGCCGTGGAAAAGCACTTTTTAAAGCCCATCCTGATATGGCGGACGGTGTCTGAGAGACACCGCCACCATATCAGAGCTTTTCCGCCGCGGTTGTAAGCCGACCGCGGCGGAAAAGCTGCGGACGGAAACCAGGACCCACCAGCCATCCTAATGTGGCGGTGGGTCCTTGGTCAGTCCGCTGCAGTTTTTCAGCATCCTCTGGGCCGGCGGTGGCTTCCGCCGGCCCCGAGGATGCGGAAAAACCGCAATCATAATCTGCCCCATAGTTAGGAATTAGCATTTAAAAAACCTTAGAAATTCACTGAAAAAACATAGGTCTTAGAGGTGTTATAGTTAGCTGGACATTTCACTTGTACAAAACCACTGAATTTCCTCCGATATAGTTAGTTGTACTCACTATATCTTGCGCGCCCGCAATCTACTGCTGATGATGTCACATATTACATCATTTATGACATGGTCAGTGACATCACTGATGACATCTCAAATGACATCACTGATGACATCATCCAGTGAATGTGGTTTGCTTCGTTATTTAAATATGTTTTATATATATAGCAATTTGCATTGAAGAATGAGTGGTTATATAAATATAAATATCTGGATGGAGGATTTAGTAGCAGTGTGATTGAGTGTTTACTTGACTAATATAAAGTGTCTCACTAAATATATTGGACAGTGACTAAACTGTGTGAACATCTGTATCACTTTGTCAGTTGTTGTGTAAACTGCTTCTCCAGTTGGTTACTAGCTATTTGAAAGTCTATATTAGTTATTGATTAGTTAACTGAGTATTTGTATGGGAGAGTGAATGTGTGTGTGGTTCGGTAGGGGGGGGGTGCGTGACTGTCCAAAGATGTGTGAATAGTAGATTCAGTAGGTATATGAAGTTAAAACTACATGAAATAACAGGTGTTTGGGTGAGTGAATATCTTTATGGGTGTGGGCAAAAATGATCAAGAAAGCACAATCCTACAATGTAGATCTATTATGGACTAGTACAATGTAAAGTCCAGGCAACAGCAAATCCAAGCGGTGTCAGTAATTCCAAATAGGATGCAGGACAAATAGATAAGTAAAGTTCATGTTTTTATTTCATCTTTTCCTTTATTGATTTCTTAAAAGTGATTCTCCAATTCATAAAACAACAGCCGACACGTGTTTCGTCCGTACTATGAATTAGTACAGGGACTTTTTCAAGGCTAGTGGGGTGAGGTGTAACAACAATTGTATTGTCAAATCACGTAGAAATATAGTCAAATCAATGCTCCTTTTTATCATCTTAATCTTCTTGACCGACTGTGGGCTATATTGAGCTAAATACAGAACTGATGGTTAAGAACCCCCTATTTGATACTCACCCAGCAGCATATTTCTCAAACTACTTAGTCGGGTCTTACGGACTGTGACTCTTTATGCGTCCAGGAGCATTGATTTGACTATATTTCTACGTGATTTGACAATACAATTGTCAGCCCGATTAACAACGACAAAAAACTTTTAAACAAAGAACAAAGATGGATATACCGTCTGTCTACAGCCACGGATGGGCTGAATGATGCCATCCCCTGGAACTCCCTGACCCTATGATGGCTATCACATCACCTGGCGAGCCACCCACCAGAACTCTATTGAGTACCCCAGTCTGACCTACACTTAACATTGCCTCCCTTTATAAACTATGCCCCCTGGTCTTTACCACCTCCCAGTAAGGCTATACTGTGCAGATTCATCCATACCAACCCTTGAGAACTATCTGATGTCTCAAGACCCCCCTGGTTACCTATTAGGAGCCAGGGCTTTAGGTAACATGTTCTGTGCCACTTCACCCATACTAGCACTTGAGAACAACCATGTGTCCCAAGCGCTATTCATTTCGCCTTGCAAACTGCCCCGTTTATCCATTAGTAGCCAAGGCATCAGGTAACTAAGTGCTAGCGCGAGCTGGGACACCCGCCCATTCGCGCACCAATACACACGCTACGGCGCATGCGCGGACCACTTCTCGGCCGCGCATGCGCTCATCACTGTAACGCTGACTCCGGCGCAGGCGCGGACCACTTCCCGGTCGCGCATGCGCGATTCATGGCCGCTCCAGCACCCGGCAGCATCTCACGCCCACGCAGGCTCTTAAGATCAGCCTCTGCACACACCTGAGCGCAATCTAGACCCGCTTCGCGAGTCTTTCTACCATTGCTTTTCCCTCAGGTGCCCTCAATTATTCAATCAATGACAGTATAAAAACCGGCAACAGCAGCCATTCATTACCGGTTCTGCGAAGGAGGCACAACAGGTCCCACGCTGCTGCTGGCCAGAAATCCTGTGAGTATGCTGTACATCACTACAATAGGTAAGCGCTTCCCAAATTTTCTCCCACAGGTCTCCTAACCCTAGTGGCCCTACCTCTTTCTCCCAACTAGGGCCACACCTTGCCACTTCAATAACCTTGGAGCAAAAACAAGCCTTGAAAGCGTAAGACATGGTCCTTGCGCCAAAATTCTTCACCATTCACTGCAGTATTTTTACCGCTGTTTTATATCACCACACCCTCGAAGTTCTAGTGCGATTCCACAATAATGATACCACCAGTATCATTACACTTGAGCCGCTCATAGCCTGCACCAATTCGCTATTAAGTCGGCTGTCACAATATTTGATCAATACTTTCTAGTGACTCTTTCTCTCCCATGTTTGTCTTGTACCTGTCCTCAATGTTAAATGTACAGGTGATCTTGAGAAGGGAATCCCCCCTCTCACAGTTAGATACACTTTAGGGCGTGTAGACACATAGACTACACTACACAACCCCTATTTTAACCCACACATATTTTACAGTCCTGATGAAAGCCAGATTAGTAATAAGGCACTGGCTGAAACATGTTGACACTCTAAGGATGTAGGAGGTCGTAACCCGCCTCTAACGTCCCACAGCCTTATTTTTTTAACCGCTGACGGAGGCCCTTTTAATAAAGTATCCTCACCCCAGGGACCATCCGCCAAGCCGTTTTAACTTCACATACCTGAACACCCTACACCGCACACACAGTGACATACCTGCTCCGCTGTAATCAGGCGTCGAAGCACACCCGGGACACGCTAGGTTTTACTGGGTGGGCCCGATGATGAAGCATGCCACCAACTAGGTTGGTGGGTGAGGGCTTTCCAAAGACACCCAACAGGTACCACTGCCAATTGGCAAAACTATACTGAGTCGCTATGAAAACAATATTAATAATGTCAGATTAACCCCTGCTCTCTAGCTAGTCTCCTTTTGATAAACAAACATATAACAATTTGACTACTTGGAGAGTACGAACACTCTCGTGTTGGGTTTTACATTTTCTCAATGATGGGGACTTGGGGGTGGCATTCAAAGAATGTCAACCCCCAGGCAGCTTCGGGCACGTGGTATCTCTCAGGAGCGATCCTGTGCCGGTGAGGAGCCTGGTTTAGATGCAGTGGTTTGAACATGCATTCTAATTAGTTCCAGTTGGGGGCTGAGAGGCAGGTAGGCAGGAGGCATGCTATTTTCAGTCCCCTCCCACCCTTCCCCTTTTTTAGATGTATTTTTTATAGCTTCAAAAAACTTTTTGCTAGTAAACAGGGTTTTTTCCCTCAGGCTTTCCTGGGTATGTAATTCCTTTTCTTTTGAGGGGCAGATTGGGACGGGATTGAGGCAGGTAGGAAGGGTTTGGGCAGGCAGAATAGCTTAGGTCACAAAGGAAACAGAGGTTAGTGGTTGGGGTAGAGGTTACAGGTGGGGGACAATTGGGGATCTATGTGGGGGAAAAATTCATGGGGGAAATCTCTTGGCGGATCAATATGGGGGAAATTTCAATGGGGAATTTCATTGGGGATCATGGAGGGGTGGCGGGGGCAGGGTATATATATATATATATACTATATATACTATATATATATTTTTACTGAGGGGCATGGACCGCTCGAGGATGCGCCAGCATAAGGACTTCCGTTTGCTACTTGGCAGCTATCCTTCCGAGAAAGGGAGAAGGGAAAGTGTTCTTTCTCTGACGGCACCGCAGGACACGCGAACATTTTTTGGAGAGCGGAGCAACCTGCACTTGCTGATTTGATTTCGTGCAATGAGTGGGACATTGGTAATGCACGCAAATTATGAAATATGAAAAAAATAGCTTTGCCTCATCCTAAAAGAACATGGCATTCTCGGGCTTGCAGTGAAGTTACAAGCCACGTGACCACTCAGGACTATTATTTTTTGACCACACTCACCTATGACCAAGGCCTCACGGCTGAAACGCGTAAGGATTGGGTGTTTCCTCCGCCTTCCATGACGAAATAAAAGTCTGCCTGTCTATCAGTCGGTGTTGGACTCTGTTTGTTGTTGGAGAGAGCTCCGTATTGCCAGGATCTCCATTCCTGGTTGAGAGTCCGCCCTGCAGGTCCGGGGGCCCCGGTAAAATGGAGAAGCTGTGTTGATTTTTACTGAGGGGCATGGACCGCTCGAGGATGCGCCAGCAGAAGGACTTCCGTTTGCTACTTGGCAGCTATCCTTCCGAGAAAGGGAGAAGGGAAACTGTTCTTTCTCTGACGGCACCGCAGGACACGCGAACATTTTTTGGAGAGCGGAGCAACCTGCACTTGTTGATTTGATTTTGTGCAATGAGTGGGACATTGGTAATGCACGCAAATTATGAAATATGAAAAAAATAGCTTTGTCTCATCCTACAGGAACATTGCATTCTGGGGCTTGCAGTGAAGTTACAAACCACATGACCACTCAGGACTATTATTTTTTGATCACACTCACCTGTGACCAAGGCCTCACAGCTGAAACGCGTAAGGATTGGATGTTTCCTCCGCCTTCCATGACGAAATAAAAGTCTGCCTGTCTATCAGTCGGTGTTGGACTCTGTTTGTTGTTGGAGAGAGCTCCGTATTACCAGGATCTCCATTCCTGGTTGAGAGTCCGTCCTGCAGGTCCGGGGGCCCCGGTAAAATGGAGAAGCTGAGTTGATTTTTACTGAGGGGCATGGACCGCTCGAGGATGCGCCAGCATAAGGACTTCCGTTTGCTACTTGGCAGCTATCCTTCCGAGAAAGGGAGAAGGGAAAGTGTTCTTTCTCTGACGGCACTGCAGGACACGCAAACATTTTTTTGGAGAGCGGAGCAACCTGCACTTGCTGATTTGATTTCGTGCAATGAGTGGGACATTGGTAATGCACGCAAATTATGAAATATGAAAAAAATAGCTTTGTCTCATCCTACAAGAATATTGCATTCTGGGGCTTGCAGTGAAGTTACAAGCCACGTGACCACTCAGGACTATTATTTTTTGACCACACTCACCTGTGACCAAGGCCTCACGGCTGAAACGCATAAGGATTGGGTGTTTCCTCCGCCTTCCATGTCGAAATAAAAGTCGGCCTGTCTATCAGTCGGTGTTGGACTCTGTTTGTTGTTGGAGAGAGCTCCGTATTGCCAGGATCTCCATTCCTGGTTGAGAGTCCGCCCTGCAGGTCCGGGGGCCCGGTAAAATGGAGAAGCTGTGTTGATTTTTACTGAGGGGCATGGACCGCTCAAGGATGCGCCAGCATAAGGACTTCCGTTTGCTACTTGGCAGCTATCCTTCCGAGAAAGGGAGAAGGGAAAGTGTTCTTTCTCTGACGGCACCGCAGGACATGCGAACATTTTTTGGAGAGCGGAGCAACCTGCACTTGCTGATTTGATTTCGTGCAATGAGTGGGACCTTGGTAATGCACGCAAATTATGAAATATGAAAATAATAGCTTTGTCTCATCCTACAAGAACATTGCATTCTGGCGCTTGCAGTGAAGTTACAAGCCACGTGACCACTCAGGACGATTATTTTTTGACCACACTCACCTGTGACCAAGGCCTCACGGCTGAAACGCGTAAGGATTGGGTGTTTTCTCCGCCTTCCATGACGAAATAAAAGTCTGCCTGTCTATCAGTCGGTGTTGGACTCTGTTTGTTGTTGGAGAGGGCTCCGTATTGCCAGGATCTCCATTCCTGGTTGAGAGTCCGCCCTGCAGGTCCGGGGACCCCGGTAAAATGGAGAAGCTGTGTTGATTTTTACTGAGGGGCATGGACCGCTCGAGGATGCGCCAGCATAAGGACTTCCGTTTGCTACTTGGCAGCTATCCTTCCGAGAAAGGGAGAAGGGAAAGTGTTCTTTCTCTGACGGCACAGCAGGACACGGGAACATTTTTGGGAGAGCGGAGCAACCTGCACTTGCTGATTTGATTTCGTGCAATGAGTGGGACATTGGTAATGCACGCAAATTATGAAATTTGAAAAAAAGAGCTTTGTCTCATCCTACAAGAACATTGCATTCTGGGGCTTGCAGTGAAGTTACAAGCCACGTGACCACTCAGGACTATTATTTTTTGACCACACTCACCTGTGACCAAGGCCTCACGCTGAAACGCGTAAGGATTGGGTGTTTCCTCACCTTCCATGACGAAATAAAAGTCTGCCTGTCTATCAGTCTGTGTTGGACTCTGTTTGCTGTTGGAGAGAGCTCCGTATTGCCAGGATCTCCATTCCTGGTTGAGAGTCCGCCCTGCAGGTCCAGGGGCCCCGGTAAAACGGAGAAGCTGTGTTGATATATATATATTCACTGAAAAAACCATAGGTTTCACACCAGTTATAGTTAGGAATTAGCATTTAAAAAACCTATTAAATTCACTGAAAAAACCATAGGTTTCACACCAGTTATAGTTAGCTGGAAATATTATTGACATAAAACCATTGAAATTCCCACGTTATAGTTAGTTGGACTCACTATAACTTGCCCGCCTGCAATGCACTGCTGATGACGTCACATATTACATCACTCATGACATGGTCAGTGACATCACTCATGACATCACTGATGACACCATCCTTGTGACAGAGTGAGAGACCTCCTTTCACTGTAATGTAAGCCTTGAAACACATATTCAAGAATAGTATTTAACATTTTCACCATGTCATGAGTGATGTAATATGTGACGTCATCAGCAGTGCATTGCAGGCGCGCAAGTTATAGTGAGTCCATCTAACTATAACGTGGGAATTTCAATGGTTTTATGTCAATAAAATTTCCAGCTAACTATAACTGGTGTAAAACCTATGGTTTTTTCAGTGAATTTAATAGGTTTTTAAATGCTAATTCCTAACTATAACTGGTGTGAAACCTATGGTTTTTTCAGTGAATTTCATAGGTTTTTTAAATGCTAAATCCTAACTATAAAAGGCCTGAAACCTATGTTTTTTCAATGAATTTCAAAGGTTTTTTTAATGCTAATTCCTAACTATATAAGACCTGAAAGCCCACCAGGAATCTCCAGTATGCGCCAGGGGACTGCATTGCAGAGAGGAGTAATGAAGCCACGCCCCTTTTTACACCTCACTGCAAAACACCCCCTGTGCATGTTTGAAGAGGGGGAACTAATTCCCCTTGCATACTAGGGGCCCCTGGGGGCCAACTAGCCCACCTGGAACTTCCAGTATGCGCCAGGGGGCTGCATTGCATAGGTGTAATGAGGCTATGCCCCTTGTTACACCTCTCTGCAACGCAGCCCCCTGCCGCGTTTGCAGAGGGGAAACTAATTCCCCTTGCATACTAGGGGTCCCTGGGGGCCAACTAGCCCACCAGGAGCCTCCAGTATGCACCAGGGGGCTGCATTGCAGAGAGGTGTAATGAGGCCACACCCTTTTTTACACCTCTCTGCAACGCAGCCCCCGTGCATGTTTGAAAAGGGGGAACTAATTCCCCTTGCATACTAGGGGTCCCTGGGGGCCAACTAACCCACCTGGAACCTCCAGTATACGCCAGAGGGTTGCATTGCACAGAGGTGTAATGAGGTTATGCCCATTTTTACACCTCTCTGCAACGCAAGCCACTGGCGCATTTGCAGAGGGGGGACTAATTCCCCTTGCATACTGGGGGTCCCTGTGTCATATCTGCCCAAACACCGATATTCGGAACAATTGAAAATGACTTTTCTTGAGAAACATTTGGAATTGGATTATCATGTACTATTCTTTGGAATTTTTGAAAGACTGACTTTGAGGATGCTATGAATTACTCAAGTCTGCCCGAATTGTGTGGGTAAAATTGATACCTAGTCACTTTGAATAAGAATGTACTTACGTCTCGTCTAACATTTGGAAGAAATATCTAGTTATATGACAACAGGACACCGACATAACTTGAAGGAAATAAGAACGCCCTGAAGAAGTTCTGTAGAACAGAACGAAACGTTTCGGCTGGCTGTGATACATAAACTTAAGGAAAATAAAAGCATTTGAATATACACCAAGATTCAGCGCTTCAATAACGACTCTAAGTGATATGATTTGATTGGACTTATTGTGCAAGTGGTGCTGTGCCAAACTTTGGAATATTCTCCCCTACTCTCTACTACTTACTCTCTCCTACTCCACTACTCTCAAATACTCACTCTCTACTACTCATTCTCTACTACTCTACTACTCTCTACTACTCTCTCTCTACTACTCACTCCCTACTACTCACTATCTACTACTCTCTACTACTCACTCTCTACTAGTCTCTCTCTTTTACTCACTCTTTACTACTCACTCTCTACTACTCTCTACTACTCACTCTCTACTTCTCACTCTCTACTACTCTCTACTACTCACTCTCTACTACTCTCTCTCTACTACTCACTCTCTACTACTCACTCTACTGCTCACTCTCTACTACTCTCTACTACTCACTCTCTACTACTCTCTCTCTACTAGTCTCTACTACTCACTCTACTACTCACTCTCTACTACTCTATACTATTCTCTCTCTCTGCTACTCACTCTCTACTACTCTCTACTACTTACTCTCTACTACTCACTCTCTACTACTCTCTACTACTCACTCTTTACTACTCTCTACTACTCACTCTCTACTGCTCTCTACTACTCACTCTACTACTTACTCTCTACTACTCTCTACTACTCACTCTCTACTACTCACTCTCTACTACTCTCTACTACTCGCTCTACTATTCACTCTACTACTCTCTACTACTCACTCTCTGCTACTCTCTCTACTGCTCTCTACTACTCTCTACTACTCACTCTCTACTCTCTATTACCCACTCTCTACTCTCTACCTCTGTACCTCTCTCTACTTCTCTCTCTACTAGTCTTTACCTCTCTACCGCTACCTCTCAATCTCTACCTCTCTACCTCTACACCTCTACCTCTCTACCTCTCTCTACACACACACATATACACATATATATATATGCATATATATATATATATATATATATATATGCATATGCATTTATATATATGTATGTGTATGTGTATATATATATATATATATATATACATACATATATAAACATATATAATCTCTATATCTATATAAATACAAATATAAATGCATGCATACATATACATATATGCATACAGATGCATGTTATTTACATGAAAGTTAAAAAAACACTAATAAAAGCAAAGCTAAAAAGCCACCTCATTACAAACAGAATGGCTTTAACTTAAACGAGGGCGAGATCAGTTGCATTTTCAATGCTTGTTTACTTTGGTTCCATCAAGAAGGCATTCAGATGTGTCACAGATTTGCCATGAATTCTGAATGTTAGCCCTCTAGTTGCTCATTAGATCACTGTAGTAAAGCTACTGCTCACCAGGGACGTCTGCTGCTGGTATTCAAAGTGCATGTTTCCATCTGCATGTCAGAATTTTTTTAAATGAAATAGAAGAGGATTTGAGAAGTCACTCAAAATGATCCCTAATTTTTCTTTCTGAAGCACTAATCATACTTTCTATGGCAAAATGAAATCCCTCATTTTGTTCCTTTTTAAATTAAATGTTTTCAGACTTACCACTTCATTCCAATCAAGATGGCTTCTGGTGTTCCATACTTTTGTCATAAGTAAGACTGTTAGCGCTCTAGTTGTTGTTTAGAACACTCTGGGATATTCTGTCATTGGGCTATACTTGGGCTTCATCTGGGTGATATTTGGGCTACATTTGGGCTCTTTTGTCTCTGGTGGCTATCTTGGGAGACTGCAGGTCAGAATCTTTTATTCAAATAGAAGAGGATTTGGGAAGTAACTCAAAATGTTCCCTAATTTTTCTTTCTGCAGCACTAATAATGCTTTCTATGGCATAATATACCCCTCATTTTGTTCCTTTTTAAATTAAATGTTTTAAGAGTTACCACTTTATTCCCATCACGATGGCTTCAGGTGTGCTATACCTTTGTAATAAATAGGACTGTTAGCGCTCTAGTTGTTCTTTAGAAGACTCTAGGTGATATTTGGGCTACATTTGGGCTCTTTTGTCTCTGGTGGCCATCTTGGGAGACTGCATGTCAGAATTATTTTATGAAATAGAAGAGGATTTGAGAAGTCACTCAAAATGTGCCCTCATTTTTCTTTCTGCAGCACTGATAATACTTTCTATGGCAAAATATACCCCCTCATTTTGTTCCTTTTTAAATTAAATGTTTTAAGAGTTACCACTTTATTCCAATCAAGATGGCTTCAGGTGTGCTATACCTTTGTAATAAGTAGGACTGTTAGCGCTCTAGTTGTTCTTTAGAACACTCTAGGAGGCTGCAGTAGAACACAAAGGATTCAACTGACAGTCTCTGTCCTTGTTGGATGTACATGTTTTACTGAGAATGTCAGACTTCATTCTCACATGACTGAGAAAGATAATGTGAATTTACAGAAAATATGCTTTCAGTTTAGCTTTTAGATCCCCTTCCAAACCACTGTGTGAAAATCATGAGATATTCGTTTTCTTTCAAACACAGCAGAAGGCTTTTTCACATGGTAAAATCACCTTAAAACACACCACAATTCCTAAAATGAGTATGGTACCATCAACAAATGATTTATAATGTAACTAAAGTCCTAAAACCCTCTATTAACTACAATGATTTTTAATGAGGTGCTATCATGTATATTGGTCCCAAGATGGCTGCCAACACTTCTTGGATGAAGTGCTGACAGCCAATCAGATCAGATATATATATTTTGTTTAACCTAAATTACTCAAAATCCACTGGAGCACATATCTTGAGACATAGCAAAGGCACATCGGGCTACCAGTCCCTACAATTTTGCCAAGTTTTGTGGAAATCCATTCAGCCGTTCGGGCTAAAAGTGAGTCCAACCGCCCTATGGAAATTAACATGGGGAAAACACGTTTTGGGACCCCCTTTTATCTCGGCCCCCGCTTGACGAATCCCCCCAAACTTTAAGGGAAGGAGCGGAGCGCAGCGAGGCAAACTTAAGGAAAATTACAGGCAGATTCCTCAACCGGCGCCAGAGTTATTCCCAATAGAATGTTGCGGATTTCCTATAGAAAACAATCCTAACTATAACTACCTACTGGCGACCGCCAGTAGGTAATATATATGTGTGTACATATATATGTTACCTACTGGCGATAGCCAGTAGGTATATATAGTTAGGATTAGCTACCATAGGAAATCCGCAACATTCTAATGAGAATAACTTTGGCGCCGGTTGAGGAATTTTCGTGTAATTTTCCAAGATTTTGGCCAGCTGTGCTCCGCTCCTTCCCTGAAAGTTTCGGGGGGATTTGTGAAGTGGGGCTGAGAAAAAAGGGGGGTCCCAAAACATGTTTTCCCCATGTTAATTTCCATAGGACGGTCTGACAAGTCTACAGCCCGAACCGCTGAACGGAATAATGCCAAACTTTGCAAAAATATAGGGACTGCTACGCAGATGTGCCTTTGCTATGTTTGGTGAAAATTGCTCCAGTGGTTTTTATGAAAATTAACTTCTAAAACACATATATATCTGGGTGGAGCCTAACCACACATCTGATCTGATTGGCTGTCAGCACTTCATCCAAGAAGTGTTGGCAGCCATCTTGGGACCAATATACATGATAGCACCTCATTAAAAAGCATTGTAGTTAATAGAGAGTTTTAGGACTTTAGTTACATTATACATCATTTGTTGATGGTACCATAAACATTTTCGGAATTGTGGTGTGTTCTAAGGTGATTTTACCATGTGAAAAAGCCTTCTGCTGTGATATCATGAATCATGTTTGAAAGAAAACTATTATCTCATGCTTTTCCCACAGTGGTTTGGAAGGGGATCTATAAGCTAAACTGAAAGCATATTTTCTGTAAATGCACATTATCTTTCTCAGTCTTGTGAGAATGAAGTCTGACATTCTCAGTAAAACATGTACATCCAACAAGGACAGAGACTGTCAGTTGATTCCTTTGTGTTCTACTGCAGCCTCCTAGAGTGTTCTAAAGAACAACTAGAGCGCTAACAGTCCTACTTATTACAAAGGTATAGCACACCTGAAGCCATCTTGATTGGAATAAAGTGGTAACTCTTAAAACATTTAATTTAAAAAGGAACAAAATGAGGGGGTATATTTTGCCATAGAAAGTATTATCAGTGCTGCAGAAAGAAAAATGAGGGCACATTTTGAGTGACTTCTCAAATCCTCTTCTATTTCATAAAATAATTCTGACATGCAGTCTCCCAAGATGGCCACCAGAGACAAAAGAGCCCAAATGTAGCCCAAATATCACCCAGATGTAGCCCAAGTACAGCCCAATGACAGAATGTCCCAGAGTGTCCTAAAGAACAACTAGAGCGCTAACAGTCTTACTTATGACAAAAGTATGACCCACCTGAAGCCATCTTGATTGGAATAAAGTGGTAACTCTTAAAAAATGTAATTTAAAAAGGAACAAAATGAGGGGTATATTTTGCCATAGAAAGTATGATTAGTGCTGCAGAAAGAAAAATTAGGGCACATTTTGAGTGACTTCTCAAATCCTCTTCAATTTCATTTAAACATTCTGACATGCAGTCTCCCAAGATGGCCACCAGAGACAAAAGAGCCTAAATGTAGCCCAAATATCACCCAGATTTAGCCCAAGTATAGCCCAATGACAGAATGTCCCAGAGTGTCCTAAAGAACAACTAGAGCGCTAACAGTCTAACTTATGACAAAAGTATGGCACACCAGAAGCCATCTTGATTGGAATGAAGTGGTAAGTCTGAAAACATTTAATTTAAAAAGGAACAAAATGAGGGGGTTCATTTTGCCATAGAAAGTATGATTAGTGCTTCAGAGAGAAAAATTAGGGCACATTTTGAGTGACTTCTCAAATCCTCTTCTATTTCATTAAAAAAATTCTGACATGCAGACTGAAACATGCACTTTGAATACCAGCAGCAGACTTCCCTGGTGAGCAGTAGCTTTACTACAGTGATCTAATGAGCAACTAGAGTGCTAACATTCAGAATTTATGGCAAATGTGTGACACATCTGAATGCCTTCTTGATGGAACAAAAGTAAACAAGCATTGAAAATGCGATAAATCTCGCCCTCGTATAAGTTAAAGCCATTCTGTTTGTAATGAGGTGGCTTTTTAGCTTTGCTTTTATTAGTGTTTTTTAAACTTTCATGTAAATAACATGCATATCTATGCATATATGTATATGTATGCATGCATGTATTTGTATAGATATACAGATTATATATGTTTATATATGTATGTATATATATATATATTCACTGAAAAAACCATAGGTTTCACACCAGTTATAGTTAGCTGGAAATTTTACTGACATAAAACCATTGAAATTCCCACGTTATAGTTAGTTGAACTCACTATAACTTGCGCGCCTGCAATGCACTGCTGATGATGTCACATATTACATCACTCATGACATGGTCAGTGACATCACTCATGACATCACTGATGACACCATCCAGTGAATGTGTGACTTTCTGAAAAATAAATATGTTTTATTTATGTATATGTAAAGGTCGATGGAAGAATAAATGTTTAAATAAGTGTCTTAATGGATGTTTTTTTTAAAAAAAATTGATTGGTTAACTGGCTTAGTGTGGATATGTGTGTGTTAGTGAGTGAATGACTGTCTCACTAGTGTCTTTATCAGTAACTACATATGTTTTAATCTAGTATATGTGAGTATTGATGTATATAAGTGAGTATATGTGAGAGATTGAAAGAGTTCTTGTTTAAATAAGTATGTGTTTCTATAAGTGATTGTTTAAGAGAGTAAGTATGTGTAAGTTTCCTTAGAAGTAAGGTGGTAGTGTGTGTATAGCTGTATATGCAAATAAATGGATGATCAATCGTTTATTTGCATGTGTGATTATGTGTGTGAGTAACTTTTGGATGACTGTCGGTGTGTAACAGGATGTATAGGTGTTTCACTACATATGATGAGTGAATATATGTATGAGTGACTATATAGAACTGTTGGTGAATGAGTGGATGTGTATATAGATGGTGGTATTACTTAATTGGTTGTTGAAACTGGTATGGGTATCTCTATTTTTTTGAAAATGTTAGTTTCTATTTTTGAATATGTGTTTCAAGGGTTACATTACACTGAAAGGAGGTCTGTCACTCTGTCACAAAGATGGTGTCATCAGTGATGTCATGAGTGATGTCACTGACCATGTCATGAGTGATGTAATATGTGACGTCATCAGCAGTGCATTGCAGGCGCGCAAGTTATAGTGAGTCCAACTAACTATAACGTGGGAATTTCAATGGTTTTATGTCAGTAAAATTTCCAGCTAACTATAACGGGATTGAAACCTATGGTTTTTTCAGTGAATTTAATAGGTTTTTTAAATGCCAATTCCTAACTATAACAGATGTGAAACCTATGGTTTTTTCAGTGAATTTATTTGTTTTTTTAAATGCTAATTCCTAACTATAACTGGTGTGAAACCTATGTTTTTTTCAGTGAATTTCATAGGTTTTTTAAATGCTAATTCCTAACTATATATAAGGCCCCAAACCTATGTTTTTTCAGTGAATTTCAAAGTTTTGTTAATAGCAAATGTCTATAGCTATGAAATGTAATATTTTTGAAAATGAAGGAATCCTATATTATATTTGTATATAAAAAAAAAATTGAATGTATATATATATTTTTTTTTTGCCCTGGAGCACTCCCGGGGCGCACCCCGGTGAGCGCCCCGGAAAGCGTAGTCTTTTGAAGCGCCCCGGGTCGCGCACCAGGGAGCGTCCGTTAGCGCCAATGCCGCGGCCAAAAACATCATTATGACGTACCGCGTAGCCGCGTCCACGTGATACGCACGGCGTAAACGCGCCCGGAAGCACTCGAGCGCATATGATCGCGCAACGTAAGCATCCGACAGGCTTACGAGATGCGCCCCCGGGCGCGTGCCCGGGGGCGCTTTGCGTAAGCGCGTCGGGTCATGTGACCTGAAAATAACACTTTTAATTGGTGCAGAAGAGTTTTGGTTTCATAATGATGAAACCCCTGGTCTTGTGACCTGAAAATAACACTTCTCATTGGTTCAGGACATTTTTTTTTCCAAATGATGAAAGCCCCTACCTTTTTTCCTTATTCTGACTTTGTCCTTTGACTGAGGAAGACCTGTTTTGAAATCTTTGAGGTGTATTTTGTACTTTGAAATGGCTACTGTAGCAGCATCAGCTGGAGCATCTGCACCACCACCACCACCACCACCAAGAGGACCACCACAACATCACATTGGTGGTCAAGAAGAAGAGGAGGAGGAGGAAGAGGAGGAGGGGAGGAGTAGGAGGTGGCTGGAAGAACACAATACCCCATACCAACCCAAGCCACACATTGTATGGGAGTTTTTTTTTCCATCCCTGAGGGAAAAAAGAAAGTGAATGCAGCAAAGGTGACTTGCCTTATCTGTGACATGGAACTTTCAAGGGGTAACCCAAATAAAAAATATTCATTTGGGACTAATACCATGATTAGGCACATGCAGCGCAAGCATCCGAACAACTATGCTGCCGCAGAGATGAGAGAACTGGCCAGCAACCCTCCCCAATCTACACCCAGCACCTCCAAACGAAAACAACCCACTCCATCGGGACCAGAGACACGGGAGACAATCCCTTGCATACAACCACGGTTTGGAGAATTTAGGGTCACATGTATTTTTTGTGGTAAGACCATCTCCTATGGTGAGCAGAGCCTAAAGCTCATCCTCCTTGCTGGTGACAACCACAATTGCCCCAAAAAACCCTAATTTTTTCCTAATTTTTTTTTACTCCAGTTGAGCCATTTTGAATTCCCTGTTACAAAATGTTCAAAAAACATAAAAAAAATATAAAACAACAAAAAGAAGAAAAAACAGTTCTTTTTAGAACTACCTCCAAATTATAAACAAAGGCTAAATTTTTTTAAAACTCTATATTTGAGGGAGTTGCCTACCCCAGCACATTCTTTCTGATAGCCCAAGAAGAAGGGGAAACCCGAAACGCGTCGGTGTCTCGGAAAGCTGCGAAATTAAGCCCGCTAACGACAGTGTCCATACCTCAAATGAAGGCTGGTTACCTGTGCAAATCCGTGTGCTCCCGAGTGAGTAACCAAGTGTATCAAGTATCAAGGAGGAGGCTCATCCGCCGGGACAGCACAACCTCAGGATCCCAAGGGGGCCGTGTGATGAGGATTCACCATTCACAATGCGGGGTCTGCACGAAGGATTAAGGACACAGAAGTGCGCGGGGGCCCACGAAGGGCTTCATCTGGCAGTCACAAGTGCGCTCTGATCATATTTGGAATAACAAGGACTACGACTCCCAGAGGTCTTCATTTAGCCCATTGGGGCGGGACTTTGTATTTAATGAGGGAGTCGCCTACCACAGCACATTCTTTCTGATAGCCCAAGAAGAAGGGGAAACCCGAAACGCGTCGGCGTCTCGGAAAGCTGCAAAATTAAGCCCGCTAACAGCTGGTTACCTGTGCAAAACCGTGTGCGCCCGAGTGAGTAACCAAGTGTATTGAATATATATATATATATATATATATATATATATATATATATATAGATATATATATATATATATCTATCTATATATATATATATATATATATATATATATATATATATATATATATATATATATATATATATATATATATATATATATATATATATATATATATATATATATATCAACAGTGACTCCCAGGAACTACCTCCAATCCAGCAGGACCGGCGAAGCAGGAGACAGACCACAGCATTCAGGTAAGTATTTTTATTTTCCAGTTGTTTCTCGCTACCTACCAAACATGACGCGTTTCGGGCTTTGCAGCCCTTGTTCACATGCAAGGCATAAGTGCTATTTTCATTGCTTATAAAGTGCTTAAAGTGCTTCGCCTACTGCCCTTTCCCATGAGGGTCATGTGACCACTCTAACAAGGGAAAACAGACTATCTCGCAGTAAACTCAAAACAAGCAAACAAAGAATTTCTTTAAACATTACAATTCCTGCATAAATGCGCAATGTGTACATTGTGTAAAAACACCTATTTTTACATCTATTTACACATAAGTCCAATTGCCGCATACATTCCTAAAAAGGAACTCATAACTGGGTGAATCCAGATACATCATATACATAGCAAATGTTAAGAGCATATAAAACATGTCATAGAGAGAT